>NC_138576.1:87874138-90275365 GCF_964289735.1 Phaethon aethereus | reverse complement strand
AGCCACTAAAGTTACAGGAACCTCAGGTGTAATTTGTAGCTACACAATTTTCAGACACAAGCAAGGCGTATGTTCACAGCATCTGCTTAGTAACCCTCAAACTGTAGAAAGGCTTACATAGGCTGGTGAAGGAAGTCTTCATCAGCACACTTTGGGGCCTGCAATGACCGGAGAAAAAAGGCCTAAACTGGCAGCTAGTCAAGCTCACTTCTATTCATGCCAAGCCAGTTCTGTTCACAGACAGAAAGGACTAGAAAAGCCATTACATTTAAGAACACAGGAGAGGACCAATACCTCGTCAAAATCATAGCTTCCAAACACACGAAAGCCAGCAGCTACATGTTGTGTGAGCCCAAAAATGTATCGATTTTAGAAACCTACCCTTCGCTTGCAGTCCCAAAAGTAGCAGCCTCAGCAGCTTTAAACACCAATTTACCATCCTGAGGAAGGGGGAGACATTCAGCACTTGAGTCTTCCACAAATCCTACAAAAACAAGCAGATGAATGACTTCCCTGTTGCACTTAACATCATGTCCGTTAAAACACTCATGTGATTTTAAAGTGAGCCTTTATGCATTTCAGCTAGGAGAGTGATCTGACAGAATAATGCTGCCAAGGCTTCAAAAGCACAGGAGGTCTGAATTCTTCTTCCCAGTAAAACAAGAAATCCGATGCGTAGTTTCAGGCAAGGAGACAAAATGTCCAGGGACACTCTGTTTACAAACTAAGCTTGACATGTTACTGACCTAACACATCCAAACCTCACAAAACATGCCTCCTTCTTAAAAGCGGGTACTAAGTTTTCTTATTTCTCTTTGGATATTTATCGCATTCCTGCAATGCTCTTTCCTTGCTTGACTCCATTTCCCCTCTCCCACAAGAATACATCTAAGGTCTCTTCTGGTTCTGCTCTCTAATGATTGACCGGTGGTGTTGAAGCCTGGCTGCTTGCTAACCTGTTCTCATCTCAACAGGTTCCGTTTTAGAAACATCCTCCTCTTCTGCCTTGTTTCTACCGCCTGCTTCCTCCAGATCCAGCAATTACCTTGGCAGACAGTAGGCAGGACTGGCATAAGTTTGCCAGCTCAGGCCAAACAAGGGCTATACAGACTGCCTTCTAATGCCTCCAGAGTACTCAAAGTGTACAGAACTGTTTGTACCGTAGCCCAGCAATGGCCAAGTTCCTTTATCAGGTTATTCTTTGAAGGCCATTTGAAAAATTCAGGATCTTAGGTTATCTTAGGGTGAAACACACCAGCTTCTTTTCTTAGTTCTGATGAATCGGGTTGTTCCATCTGGAAAGGTTTATCTTCGACCATTTGACTGTCTTCTTCCTTCTTCGATTCTGGAAAATCAGCAGTTTCTTCAGTGGAAGAATGAGCTGGTGTAGCAGCTATGAAGATGACATCATCTTCAAAATCGCCAGGTGACTTTGCATCATGACACTCCAAAGTAGTTTGGTCTGACCTGGCAGAGAACTTACTATTTTCTTGGCTGACATCCGTTTTCTCCAAACCATCTCCAGGTCTGCTCTCTGAAGAATCTTCCGCTTCAGCACCATCACCCTCAGGATTGCTCGGAGTAAACAGCGTTGGTTTCTCTCTACTTTCAGACCAAGCATCCTCCACCACTCCATGATGATGCTCAGATGAGTCTCCAGACAGCGCTTTAGCATCTTCTGGTAACTTTTTTTTTAAAAAAAAACAAAAAAAAAAGGTTCACAACCAATAACATGCATATGCTTTTTCTCAAAGCAAGACACACACAAAAGAAAAATATGTACCAGTGTTTGTAAGTTTTACAAGCATCACCTTAAGCAAGGCACTACAAGATTAATTCTCATTCTAGCACTATCTTTTAAAGCTGAGGGGAAAAACTAATCACACTTTTGACCGCTTACTGAGTTTCCAGGTCCTTGGAGAATTAAGGTGAAGTGGGTCTTGTAAGTGCTTGCTTACAAGCTGTTGTGAGGCTTGTTCTCAGCACTGTTCACTGGCTTCACTACTGTGCCTTCAAGAGGAGGGAGCTTTGCATAACTAAAAGCATAACCCAAGAGCTCTCTTTTGTTATGCTTGCTTTTTCAAGTTGGATGCACTACTAAAATATCCTAGCGTTCACTGTGCCTGTAGCATGGAGCAAGTAAATTAATCTGGCCATGCTGCATTATTAGTAAGAACTTCGTATCGGAGGGAGAGCCTCTTGTTACAGTTGAGCAGCTCTTTCTAGCAGCCAATAAAAACAAAAACCAGGTATAAAAAAGGTATCGTAAAAATGCCCCTGATTTTGATCGGCAGTTGCATGAGGAGCCGAACCAGGGAATCCGACTGACAGAACAAAAGGAGGAGTAGAAGGGGGCAACGTTCAGATGGACCAACTTCGTTTGACAGCTGTACAAATGCTACCCCTGATGCAAGGCAAGAAACAAAACTGCGCACTTCAGGGCTGGAGAACAGACAACAGTACAGCTCTCTTCACCAGGCGTCTACTGTTACCATAGCTGAAGGAAACGCAGCCTCGCGAAAAGAGAGATTGAAAGTAAATGCAGCTCATGACTCATGTTGCTTTTGAAGAGGGTTAATTCACAAAGCTTAACAAACCCAAACAACTGGCTCAATCTATAGTCCTTTACCTTCCTGCCAGACCAGCCTTTCAAAAGGCCTAGCGGGGAGCTGAACTCGCAGGTTGGAACAATCACAGCTCCTAACACCTCTCGGGTAAAAACCGCCAAGCTCGTTGGCACTTCTTCTGAACACGTTCCTGCAGGCACGTGACATTACAGAAGGTCTAACATGACCTTTTTTGAGCAAATTCAGGTCTGCCATCCCGATGTGCAGTTCCAATTCTCAATATAGGGAGTTTTGGCAAACTTGAAAAAAAATCTAAATCAAATCAGAGTCTGTAAAGCCTTTAACCGTAAAAGTCACTAACTACAGCCCAGCTTACTCCAACAGTCCATCTTGCCTTCGAGTTCTCTTCCCTGACAGACACTCTATGTTTCTTTGCTCGCGGAGATGCAGAGGGAGTTGCTAGGGGTGTGGTGCGAAGGCTGGATCTGAGAATAGACCGAGGAGTAAACCCAGGACAACCGGAAGCAGATGTGGCCAAGACTTTCGCTCTCTATGAAAAGAAATAAAAACATCTACTTGAAAACCAGGCAAACCTTCAAAAGAGTAGACTCCACTCGACAGAAGCATTAGTGTAAAAAATTGTAAACTGCGATTGTACCAGCAGAGAGGACAAAGTTTAGCCTCTGCACTGGTCTTTTTCCAAAGGTAGGAAAACATTAATGATTAAGGAAACGTGCTGTTCATGTTTCTTTTGGCGCTTTTTTAATGTCAACATAAAATGTTATCTTTCAAACTAATTATACGGAAAAAAAAAGGATGTGGCACCTTGTTGTCTGCAGCGCACTAGACTTAATTAAGTGACACTGCTGTAAAAATACCTAGACCTCTTCATCAAGAAGCGTTGAGGTCTTCTTAGCTCAGCTGAAAAAAGACTTGACAGTACTGACAGGGTTTCCCTCTTCAAGACTGCTCCCAACGTACTGCTTCCAAAAGGACTTTATCTGCAATAACCACATGCATACTGAAAATACTCCACAAGTTGAATCCAACAGTGTTGGTGTCAAATCCCTTTGCTGGTTTCATTTTCAACAAAGTTTACAGGCTTTTGGTTTGGCTGTTTTTCACAGGTTCTTTAAAATACTGACCTTAACCGCAGGAGGAATCTCCAGTAACTTCCGCACTGATGCCCCTGAAAATTCCTTCTGTGAGATGGAACTGTGGATATTTGATTTCAGTGGGCTGGAGGCCATGAACAAAGCAGGGGCTCTGCATGGTGACTGAGCGCTACCACCCTGTGCAGCAGAGCATGAAGGAACAGGACGAACCACCAAATCCAGCGGTCTGTTAAGATCCACAATTTAAAAGAGGAGAATAATTAAAAAATGCAAAAAATCATGCTGCGTCCAAGAAATTGGAGATGAAACATAGCAAAAACATACAACAAACAAGAAGTACGGGTGAGCCCTCACACTTCGGGTGATGCATGAGGGCCATGAACAAGTTACAGCCATTTTCTCTTTCTTTGATGATTCCTTTACATTTCATACTTCATTTCCCAAGTCACTGCCTCTGAGGCAAGAGTAGCCCAATTTTAAGCTGCACAAGTGATGTGCTTCTCATGTCAGAAGAAAAATTGTCTACATTTCAATGCTGGGACCACTTCAGATTCTCCACTTAGTTGTGTCCCTGAGTTGGCCTTTTCTTTAGCAGATACAAAACTAAATGCAAACAGAACACTTTGCAAACACTGAGAGTAAAGACACACTCTCTCACACACACACACATACATATATATGAGAAACCACACCTTTTTGAAATAGTCGTTCTGTAGATCTACTATACCTGGAACAGTTTTGTGAACGTTTTGTAAATAGTGTCCCAACAAATGCATCGCGCAACTCTGTGCCAGCGAGAGGATGTGTTACGGCTGGTGGTTCTGTAGCAGTAGGACTAGATTTAAAAGGAAAATGTAAGTGACTTTCAATCCCCCGAAGTCCATACGTATGAGAACTCAAATTTAGTTGACCGTACCACCTAGAGGAAAATCATCAGACCGCTGCTAGCCTCTTTTCTGCTCTTTACAATTCTGCCTGGGTTTTGGGTAAGAAAAAGGCAGAAACGAGGCAGAAACTGGGCAGGAGGAGGTAAAAGAGTACTATTTGGTCACGCGATCAAGTCTATCAAAATCCATACACCAATAGCTTGGACGGTAATCATAGCTTTACTTTCAGCTATCTTAAATTCTGTAAACACATTTGCCATCATACATATGCAAATATATGTGTTTACAAGATCATCATAGCAGAAGAACTCTCTCCAACTATTACTTATGCTGTATTGTTTCTTCGCTGTTATATATCGTATGAGTAAAACAACGCCAAACAAAGCTTTGTTCAGGCGCACCTTCCCTCCGAAACACTAGCGTCATTCAAAAGGATTTTTCCCTCTCTCTCCCAACACGTAGTTCAAGACTAAACACTGTGAAAAGGCTGCTCACCTAGCATAGTGTGAGAAACTGGTTTGCTGCTCATTTCCCACTCCAGCTTCTCCAATTTTGGATAATACATTACTGATAAAAGTTGCTCTTGTATGCACATTTCCTGTGTTAGCTTGTTTTGTTACTGTTGACAATGGTGTTGGTCTTGCAACTGTAAAACAAGAGGGAAAAAACATCAGCCTTGTGTAATCAAAGCCGTGGTTAGCTGTCCATTATATATCACCCCCTAAAAAGTACCTTGACTTAAGACCGATGAAGGCAAACGGTAAGGCTTGGCCCTCTCCACAGCCAGCTTCCTTTGAACTCTAGGCAGGATCTTGCCATATTGGTCTACCGTGGAATTTCTGGCAACCGCTCGCTCTCTCAAGGGAGGATCACAATCGTTCTGATCCATGAAAAGCGTAAAGCAAAAAGTTAACTGATTGCAAGAAGTTCATCGCACAGAACTCTCTGTGCTCTTTCTAATTAGTGAATAAATTTCCTCCACAGGTCGAGGAAAATACACCCACTGCACACACCAGCAGCAAGTTCTGCCCATCAGCACACGCCAGCTTCACCTGGTAGTTTTGGCAAAGTGGAACGAAGACTAGAGGAATAACAGAACCCACAACTTCAAGGTAAAACAGCTCTGGCACTCTGCAGAACTTTGTTCTGATACACTTGCTGTCACCTGCAATCCTCAAATGGCTGACAAAACAGCAGGCTCTCCCTTGTTTTCCCTCAATATATATGAACAACCAACACTAAACGTCCGTGTCTAACTGTATCCTCATTCAGACACCACAAACCCAATTAGGACACATGCAACTAATTCCACATTCTTTTGCTTAATTCGAGCCGCAGGCTGGGCTGCCTGTTGGTCTGAGGAACACTCTCACTTTTCCTCCGACATTTCAACTTACGGAAGGCTAATTCTAATCTTTGCTTGCATGCCTCGGCATTACAGTCTCAGTTTACTGAGTTCCAACTAACTGGCTTTGGGCACATCCTCTGCTAATACCCATTGCGCATTTTGTGCAGTTGAGTTTGCCGTCAGGAATGCACGAAGGGGACAGAACAAGTACAACTACGCAATGACGTTTGCAGGGAAACAGCGGAACTAAGGTCAAGCAGCTTTCTAGGCTGTGAGAACAGGAACCCATTCTGCCACCCAAAACGTTAAGTTACAATTTCCTAAAATGACAGAAAAGATGCAACGTGTTTAAATTCTAATGGCTTTAAATTTTAGGCTGTTGAAATACTGTATTATCATGTAGCGGTAATCCCTTAGAAGCACAATGCACAGCCATACGACACAAAGTAGTAGCTTAGTTCAGCTGGTGTTCTGATAATTCTCTCCGGTGAAATGATCCTTCATACAATTTTACTTTTTTCTTTTAGGTACTTTCTTTGTTTTTAAACGCGCTCGGAAGTATCTTTCCCTTCTAGGCATAATCATTACATCCAAAGCGATTACTACACATTAGAATACACGTGGGATATCCCCATCTTTCACAGCAATTAACCTAGAACTAAACGTTCCCTCTGCGGGACTGTTCGCAACGTACTGCTTCCAAAGGGACTGTATCTACAATAAGTACATGCATACTGAAAATACTCCACAAGTTGAATCCAGCAGTGTTGGTGCCAAATCCCTTTCCTGGTTTCATTTTCAACAAAGTTTACAGGCGTTTGTTTTGGCTGGTTTTCACAGGTTCTTTAAAATACCGACCTTAACCGCAGGAGGAATCTCCAGTAACTTCCGCACTGATGCCCCTGAAAATTCCTTCTGTGAGATGGAACTGTGGATATTTGATTTCAGTGGGCTGGAGGCCATGAACAAAGCAGGGGCTCTGCATGGTGACTGAGCGCTACCACCCTGTGCTGCAGAGCATGAAGGAACAGGACGAACCACCAAATCCAGCGGTCTGTTAAGATCCACAATTTAAAAGAGGAAAATAAATTAAACAATGGGAAAAAATTCAAGAAATCGGAGGTGATACCTAGCAAAAACATTCAACAAACAAGAAGTACGGGTGAGCCCTCACTCACCAGGCCCATGAACCTGCTACAGGCATTTTCTCTTTTTTTAATGATTTCTTTATATTTTGAACCTCATTTCGCAAGTCACTGCCTCTGAGGCAAGACTAGTCCAGTTTTAAGCTGCACAAGTGATGTGCTTCTCATGCCAGAAGAAAAATTGTCTACATTTCAATGCTGGGACCACTTCAGATTCTCCGCTTAGTTGTGTCCCTGAGTTGGCCTTTTCTTTAACAGATACAAAACTAAATGCAAACAGAACACTTTGCAAACACTGAGAGTATAGACACACACACACACATATATATATATATGAGAAACAACACCTTTTTGAAATAGTTGTTCTCTAGATCCACTATACCTGGAAGAGTTTGGTGAATATTTTGTAACTGGTGTCCCAAGAAATGCATCGCGCAACTCTGCGTCAGGGAGAGGATGTGTTACGGCTGGTGGTTCCGTAGCTCTGGGACTAGATTTAAAAGGAAAATGTAAGTGACTTTCAATCCCCTGAAGTCCGTACGTATGAGAACTCAAATTTAGTTGACCGTACCACCTGGAGGAAAATCATCAGACCGCTGCTAGCTTCTTTTCTGCTCTTTACAATTCTGCCTGGGTTTTGGGTAAGAAAAAGGCAGAAACGAGGCAGAAACTGGGCAGGAGGAGGTAAAAGAGTACTATTTGGTCACGCAATCAAGTCTATTAAAATCTGTACACCAATAGGTTTATGGTAATCATAGCTTTACTTTCAGCTACCTTAAATTCTGTAAACACATTTGCCATCATACATATGCAAATATATGCGTTTACAAGATCATCATAGCAGAAGAACTCTCTCCAACTATTACTTATGCTGTGTTGTTTCTTCGCTGTTACATATCGTATGCGCAAAAGAAAGCCAAACAAAGCTTTGTTCAGGCGCACCTTCCCTCCGAAACACTAGTGTCATTCAAATGGATTTTTCCCTCTCTCTCCCAACACATAGCTCAAGACTAAACACTGTGAAAAGGCTGCTTACCTAGCATAGTGCGAGAAACTGGTTGGCTGCTTAAAACCCACCCAAAAGTCCCTAATTTTTGAAAATACATTACGAATGAAAGAATGCACATTTCCTGCGTGAGCTTGTTTTGTTACTGTTGACAATGGTGTTGGTCTTGCGACTGTAAAGCAAGAGGGAAAAAACATCAGCCTCATGTAATCAAAGCCATGGTTAGTTGTCCGCTATATTTCACTCCCTAAAAATTACCTTGACTTAAGACCGATGAAGGCAAACGGTAAGGCTTGGCTCTCTCCACAGCCAGCTTCCTTTGAACTCTAGGCAGGATCTTGCCATATTGGTCTACCGTGGAATTTCTGGCAACCGCTCGCTCTCTCAAGCGAGGATCACAATTGTTCTGGTGCATGAAAAGCATAAAGCAAAAAGTTAACTGATTGCAAGAAGTTCATCGCTCAGAACTCTCTGCGCTCTTTCTAATTAGTGAATAAATTTCCTCCACAGGTCGAGGAAAATGCACCCACTGCACACACCAGCAGCAAGTTCTGCCCATCAGCATGCACCAGCTTCGCCTGGTAGTTTTGGCAAAGTGGAACGAAGACTAGAGGAATAACAGAACCCACAACTTCAAAGTAAAACACCTCTGGCACTCTCCAGAACCTTGTTCTGTTACACTTGCTGTCACCTGCAATTCTCAAACGGCTGACAAAACACCAGGCTCTCCCTTGTTTTCCCCCAATATATATGAAGCACCAACACTAAACGTCCGTGTCTAACTGTATCCTCATTCAGACACCACAAACCCAGTTAGGACACATGCAACTAATTCCACATTCTTTGCTTAATTCTAGCCGCAGGCTGGGCTGCCTGTTGGTCTGAGGAACACTCTCACTTTTCCTCCGACATTTCAACTTACGGAAGGCTAATTCTAATCTTTGCTTGCATGCCTCGGCATTACAGTCTCAGTTTACTGAGTTCCAACTAACTGGCTTTGGGAACGTCCTCTGCTAATACCTATTGCGCATTTTGTGCAGTTGAGTTTGCCGTCAGGAATGCACGAAGGGGACAGAACAAGTACAACTACGCAATGACGTTTGCAGGGAAACAGCGGAACTAAGGTCAAGCAGCTTTCTGGACTAGGACGACAGGAAGCCGTTCTGACACCCAAAACGCTAAGGTACAATTTCCTAAAATGACAGAAAAGGCGTGAAGCATTTAAATTCTAATGGGTTTAAATTTTAGGCTGTTCAAATACCGTATTATCATGTAGTGGTAATCCTTTACAAGGATAATGCACAGACACGCGACACGCAGTAGCAGCTTAATTCAGCTGGTGTTCTGATACTTCTCTCCGGTGAAATGATCCTTCATAAATTTTTACTTTTTTCTTTTAGGTTCTTTGTTTGTTTGTTTGCTTTTAAACACATTCAAAAGTATCCTTTCCTTCTAGGCATATTCATTACACCCAAAGCAATTTCTACACATTAGAATACATATGGGGTATTCCCACCTTTTTCTGAAAACGGGTTTCAGACAAGGGAAACACACCAAATACTGCTTACGGTGGCCAACAAAACTCCTAACCAAGCTTCCTGACCACAATTCTGAAATTTGTCTTACTAACATGCAAAAGAAATCCCTGCTCAAATGCATCACAGGTCTCTGAATGATTGAGAGGTAGCAAAGGGTATTAAAAACGTTCTTGATTTACCAAGTTATTTCCAAACTGGAGTCATGATCAGAATATCTCATTTGAATGTAAGAGTCTACATCAGGCTTGCAAAGGAAACAGTCTACATGCTAGGCCAGCTTGCCAAGAAATTTATTTTAGCACCACCCTGTGCAGAAGTGTTCTCTGCCCTACCACACTTCCACAAATCTAGTGAAGAATCCAGGAGACAGGAAGATGAGGCCAGCAGGAAGACTGCTCTCCCTGTCCTACTACTTGCTCCACTGGGCAATGACTAGCTAGCTGATCCTTCAGCTTAGTTCCTGCCTGGGGGAAGATGGGCTGTGCACCACATAGGCTCCATCTCTCATGAAACTCTTCAGAGAGAAAGGGAGGTGCACTGCAGATGGGAAGCCTATGACAGAGGGGGGTGAAGTCACTATGGGGGGAGAAAGCAGACAGAAGGTCGTGGGTGTCATAAGACAAAGGTGATTAAGGTGTTGCAGCAACAAGAGGGCCGTCTAAGAGGAGAAAACTGGGCTACTGTAGCTTCCTTGGAAGCAAATGATCCTGTTTAGTGCAGCAAGCTGATGTTTGCAATAGCTCGCATCCGAGTGAGACACCCCCCTCGTCAGCTACTGCACTGGACCTAACGCTTGAGAAAGTGATGGGGATCAAGGTCGTTCTGAGGGAAAGACGCTTTCTGCTGCGCATGACCAGCACGGACTGCACACTTCCTTGTGCCTATCTGTGGCGCAGGATTACAAGACGGGTCTCTAAAGACAGATCTGCTGGGGCTGTTGCCAGTCAGGCTCAAGATGGACGTATTTCCCCCTTGATTCCCTGATGTGCACTCACCTGACTCAAACTGGATGGCTCAACATCAACTAGTCTCGGAGACAGCAAGCCAGCTACAAGACACCTCTTGTAGCTCTCATGAATGGCTTCTCTTATTGCAGGACCCTGTTTCTTTAAAAACTTCAAGGTCTGAAACATCAATCGAGCATTACAGATTAAGACAGCACTATTATTCAGTCACCGAGGTTCTGGGTTAACCACTAAGAGAAATAATAGAAATGTTCAGGTAAACTGTCAGAAAGCTTGCATCAGTAATAAGCTTTAGGTTTGCAATCTGAGTAAGTGGTACTACGTAGAGTCTTAAAGCTGGCAGACAAACCGTTACAGATTCTTTCAAAAAATCCTGTACAACAAACTATCAGCCCTTGCAATGCTTAGTTAAGCATTGTTTAGCTTCTCTGTCAATATACAGGCCTTCCTGTTTCCATGAACGCTGACACAAAATACGTTCTATGTAAGCTAAAACTAACACACAACTTCAAATCACACTTTGGAAGATCCTTTCTATGCTTGTTTGTGCAGAAGCTGATGCATGTTGGAAATATTTAGTCAGCTCAAACTTAATGCAAAGTTCTTTGTCACAATCTGCGCAGTGGCTCCGAACTTATACTTCGGCCAAGTTTGGGAGAAAAAAACATTTCATTTCTTCTCCAACAGTTAAATAATTTTCCACTTTCTCCATTCTGTCCACCTTTTTCAAGTTAACCGGGGATCAAAACCCTAACTCCGGACTATGCAGGCAGTTCCACTGAGGGGTAGTAAAGAAGTAACAGCTTTCCCCGACTTCCACAACATCTTTGTTCTTGCTCCGGGAGCAGCGTTCTATTCCTTTCTAGACATTCAATCCCCGACCGTGCTTCAACAGGAGACAACGGTAGTTTTACAGCCCCAAGAGTGCACCTAAAACGTTACCCTTTGCATAAAACTGGCAGGACACAACTGCAATTATGCGCGTGGGTGGGCAGGACGAGCATAAAATGGTCTCTGACACTCAAAGCCGCGCAATAGAAAACTTAGACAAGGTACGTCTCTTGACATTCTCGGTAAAGACACAGTAAAAGATCACCTCCTTCTGGAAGCCGGTGCAAGTCACATGAACAACTCCGCAGGTCAGCAAGCACGTAACATCTGCAAAAACAAGGAATGTTTGACAACCTCCCATACTCTCACAGCCAGGTTATGACCAGATTACAAGTTTTAAACAGCAGTGTCTGGAAAGACATAACTGAAGACCCATTTTCTTCATCAGATCACTTACAAACCTGTTTTAAAAAACAATTACTGCGTGCAGAAATTTTATCTCTAGTGCTATTGAGGCGCTGTGCTTTGAGCTTCCGTTCAAAGTCATTTCGTTTTATGACCGCCACCACTTCACAGGCTACATGACAAGAGCACCAAAACCCAAAACTCAGCAGACTGTCAGAGACGTTCCACAATATTAAATAACTTGTTAGTACAATGTAATCAGAGTTGGGTTTGGGGGGAGGTTGTGTTGTTTTGGTTTGGTTTTTGACTGACAAACAATGAACAGGAGAACCAATTTCACAACCAAAAGCAGTGAAATACCTACCAAAATTATAGTTCCTTGGATGAAAAAACTGCTCAGGTGGTGGATAAGAAGGACGAGCTCCCCGACTTAGACTCCGCTCATGTACCAGAATATCCAAAAGGAGGTTTGGAGAAGTCATGCTTATCACAGTGTCCAGTGACCACAATCCAAAGTAGGGGCAGTCATGAAGGAATTCTTCTGGCCTTAAAGAAAACAAGTGCATAAGCTAAAGGCCGGCATTCAAATGAAGTTTTTGGAGGGGTATTGAAAACAATGTAAGAAAAACCTACCTTAGTGAATCTGGCATTTGAGCATGATACCAGCGATTAATGTCAAATACAGCCAAATAAGCAGATGGTTTTCCCTGACCACATGTATTCACTTGCCAAGTGAAGACTGACACACTGGTCTCGGGAGATATTACTGTAAAAGACAAGACATTGTTTCTTATGTGTAGAAAAGATGATCTCTCTGATATTTTCAAAACACCACTTTCTGTTTTGGCTTCATTCTGTTCTATCCCTCATGAAACACAACACTTACTAAGAATAATCAAAAAAATGTCTGGAATAGCAAACACCTCTGTGATAGGTTTCAGTCATACTGCCCCTTTTTCTTGTTCAAATGGTATCAGTTCTAAGCCAAAGCAAACACACAATTATTAGCTAATTAAGTATTCCAGACATTAACAGTTGATCAAGACGTTTAGCTAGACAAATAGTTTAGGGAAAAAAATATGCTAGGGACACGTACATTGCTACTTTCAGAAAGCATACAACTATTTATCATGTACACTCGTATCAATCAGTAGGCATTCACAATTTCCAGATTTGAGTCAACTGCAAGTTTTAAGACTAGCCCCTTTCCAGCATATATTGAAGTAAAGAAAACTGAACACAGTATTCAAGGTGCAGCCTCACCACTGCCGAGTACAGGGGGGTGATCACTTCCCTACTCCTGCTGGCCACACTATTTCTGAGACAGGATGCTGCTGGCCACCTTGGCCACCTGGGCACACTGCCGGCTCATGTTCAGCTGGCTGTCGAACAACACCCCCAGGTCCTTTTCCACCAGGCAGCTTTGCAGCCGCTCTTCCCCAAGCCTGTAGCGTTGCATGGGGGTGTTGTGACCAAAGTGCCCTGGCACTTGGCCTTGTTGAACAATTGACCTCGGCCTATTGGTCCAGCCTGTCCAGATCCCTCTGTACAGCCTTCCTACCCTCAAGCAGATCAACACTCCTGCCCAGCTTGGTGTCTTCTGCAAACTTACTGAGGGTGTGCTCGATCCCCTTCTCCAGGTCAACAATAAAGATATGAAACAAGACGGGCCCCAAAACCGAGCCCTGGGGAGCAGCATTTGTGACTGGCTGACAACTGGATGCAGATGCAGATACAGGTTTGAACAGAAAAAAAAAAGATCAGGTAACATTCCTAAGCAATGGAGGGAATGATCTTGTTGTTCAAAGACGACAGCTGGAGGAATAAAGGGACTGACCAGCATTATACACATGACCCCACCATATATCACTATAGCATTTCAGCAAGCACAAAATAAAACCTATTTTTCCCCTGAAAGAAGTCCCACATCACTTAAGCACACAGTTTTTCTTTTTAAATAAGCCCAACAAGCTAGTCTATGCAGACATTTAAGACCTTCAGCCTGTGGGTACAGAACAGCATTCATTGCTTAGATTCCAAAACCATTTATTGTAGAATAACCAAACACGGACATCAGAACAAACCTTCATTAACGCTATCCTCGCTGTCAACGCATTTGTGAAATTTTTCTACAGTCTGGCAGCTGAGTAATTTAATATTGCTCGTTTGCCCTCTCGAGGGAAAGACTCCACCCATGAGATCTAAGCTGTACCTTTCATCACAGAATTCCAAACCCTGGGGAAAGAATAAAAGAGGAGGAAAAAGGTCATTTTGAGATTAAAACATACAGTATACCTAAATATGAACGAATGTCTCTCTCTGACATAATATGCATATTATACTGTGTATTTCCCTTGAGTTCTTTATTACGGTAAATAGCAGGTACAACTGACATGCAAGAGAATTAAATGTCAAATCGTAATGGGTAAGTTTGGCTCTGAAGGCTTTGCACAGCTCCAAAATGTAGCATTTCCCTAACGTTATTCAGATCGGAAGATGTTTTGCAGAATTCTATGCGGCATCAAGGCTTCTTTACAAACCTAAACGTATATTTACAAAGCGATACCTGAAATAATACAACAGATATGCACGCAAAGCTCTTTGCTCCATGTCTTGATTACAGAACCGATGGAGTTAGAAAAGTCGTGGCACTACAGCAGCTAAAGCTCTGTTGAGAGCTCTTCTCTGCAGGCACACCACTGGAGAGAACATGCACCCCTCTGTCGCAACTATGAGGCCTTCTTACTGGTTCACAATCTTCTTTCAAACCACGTCAGCTCTTACCAGCTCCTCCTCGAAGCTTGTCAGAGACTAACGGGTGAAATATCCCTCAGTTCCTGCACCAAGCACAGCCAAGAGCAAAAGGGGAAAACAGAGAGGACATGGGGTGCAGAGTAAGCAAACTACTTTGAGATACACAGAGACCCCGGCAGGATTGTGTTGAAACTCTGCTGCCACCATCTCCCAAGTAAGCACTAACTGAAATGCTCTCTTTGCAAATACAGCATTTGTTCAACCGGTCTACCGCACAACACATGAATGTGTGTATTGTGGACAAATGGCAGCTCTACAACTAAAAAACCACCCAAAACAAACCACAACAACAAAACACCAAACAAAAAAAAAAACCCAAAAACCCCACGCACCACCTAACATAAAACAACCCCCAAACTGATCAGACCACATTCTACCCAAGTTCCCTAAGCTTTCAGAGCTCTCAAATGAACTGGCATGAAACAACACATTCCCAGATGATCTCATGCGCTACATCTAATTTGCCGAATCTGAGAAAAGGCAAGCTTTCTCTTCATAGTTCCAGGAAATAAATATCAAGGCAGTCTAAACCAAAAATAATTTAAAAACCAAAATTAACTCTTTCATTACTGAGAAGAAAAATAATTCTGAAGCACAGCAGCGTATTTTACATTCTCCACCCTGGGGCAAGCAAATCTAAGGGAAGGAACTCCATTGTATGGAAGATATTAAGCACTGTCTTTATCGACCAGTAAAATATGAAGACACTTTTCAGATGAGATGCACTCAAACTTGGCCTGGCAAGTGGGAACAACTCTTACCTTTGCTGCCACTGAGGTCGGACAAGAAACTTGACTCGGCCAGCCATGTAGGCAGACAGTCATGTAGTACTGACCACTCTGTGACTACAAGGAAGTATTCTGAGACTAAAAGTGCCCGCTGTAGAGCACAGATTCTGCCCTAGTGCGTCTTCGGGAGGTTTTGGCGGGTTGGGAGTTGGTTTTGCTGGGCTTTGGTGCTTTTTTTGGCTGTAGGTGTTGTCCCGTCTTGGTATGTGTAAGTGGCTCATCTGGAAGCTAGCTGAAGAACCTGTCTCTTCTCCCCAGAGGGTCCAGCTGTTTCGTTCTCTCTTCCACTTACCTTGTACGACTGGTTCCTCTTTCAGTCTTCCACGACACTCATCACAGGGAAGCGGAAACAGCGGGGCAGTAAACTGCCTCAAACCCAGAGACTGGTGCCTGACACCTCTCACAAGCCTGTGAACGTGTGGCTGGTTGCATGGTCTGCACTGGCTTAAAAGTCTTACATTAAGTACACCACAGCTTTCTCAGGCCACAAACACAGTAACCCTATTTAATCCCTTTGTGTGCTTTTTTTCAACAGTGTCAACTGGAGTTTCTAGTAGATGCATTTTTAAAGGCTGATGAAACGTTTCAACCCTCTGAGGTAAAGACTGACACGCGTCACACCTTTTGTTCGGGAAAATAAGACGGCCAAGACAAAGAACAGCCAAAGACTTGAAGGTCAAACATTTTAGGATTGAAGGGTTGAGACAGAGCAAAGTATCCTATCAACCTGCCAAAGTGCTTAGAGTACTACAAGAGATGCAGCAGAGAACCACAGAGAAAGCCCACGTACAATTAAAAAAACCCAATCAGGGTGCTCTCCTCCTCTAGAGCACGGTATAGTTATGTCATATAAAAAAAACACTGCGCATAAACAAAGACAAAGGGATGACATCCATATCTAGATCATGCTGAATCACTTGAAGATATTTCTACTTTCTCACCATGAGAGAGAATGCATCTTAGAGAAACACCACCTTTTCCAAACACCCAACCCTTACCTAGTCAAAAGCAACGCTTACAAGTGAGGAAGCACCTTTCTGCTATAGAAGGAAAACCAAAAAGATCCAAATGTAAACTCATGCAGAAAATCAAAACGCAGAGTCCCGATAAGAACATGTACCACGCGAGTGTTTAGAAACGAGTACCACGATGCAAGAACCACCCCTATTTCATTCCACACCTATTGAGGACATGCACGAGAAAGTATCAAAATAGGAGGAAAGACTTGCTCTGAAGTGAGATTGCTTTCCCCTCAAAAAGGTTTTGGAAGAGTTCCAAGCATACTACTGAAGACAATTATACATACATTATAAATATTATACACACATTAGACAAATATACATTCTACTGAGTAGAATTATATATACACACAGACAGATGTGGCTTACATCTGTTAGATATCAGAAATATCATGATACCTCATCTATATTTTAAACACACCACCTTTGAAGCCAGTTCTAAAAATTTATGTATGCTCTTCTGACCAAGTCATACCACTCTTTACTGTATGTACATATTTTGCTGGCTTTAAGAGTAGACTGCATAGGTGACCCAGCCAAAAAGTAGAAAGGGTTACCTTTACAGCTACTAAGCTTCAGGATCAACACTTAAGAGACGCTGTAACTACATTTCATTCCAAGTCCAGCTTGCAGAGCTCAAAAGAAAAACAAGACTATAAAAACAAAGATCAGAAAAGGACATGAGGGGGGGAGAGAGAGAGAGAGGGGGGGGGACCGTATTTTAAGAAAGGGAGACAGAAGCTTATTCAAGCCTGCGGTTTGGTTAAGCAAAGCTACTCAAAGTCCTGTCTTCTCTTCCTACGTGCTATTAATTTGCTGTTTCAGTCAAGAGTAATTTTACGGGTAAAAGCTGCTGCTTCTTCAGGAATTGAATTTATACGAGCCCTTTACAGACGAATCTAGCTGGAACACACGACACTGCAGTATACAATTGTATGGCTTGTTTTCAAAAAGTATGGCCATAGGCCATGCCCGAGAAGCTCAGCAAACCATTTCTTTTTTTAGAGGTCTCGGAATTGTGATGGTAACTATTAGCCCTGACAACTTAACTGACACGCACTTAGAGAAAATGACTGTTTTCTTCCTCTCACATACATGCACGTCTTACCTCATACATGACTTGTCCTGATGCCAGGCGTTTTCTGTCACCAAATTCTAACTGCAACAGATGTAAACTCACAACATCACCTTCACTGAAAAAGGTAAAAATGAGGAAATTTGATGACAAAGCTGCTTTGTAGTCCTCATTATCATTTTATTAGATCTAGACTGAAGTATTCTTAAGAGTGTGTTCTTGCTGAAAAGAAAAACACCACTTCCCAAAACATCACGATTGGTCACATTTAGCTGCTAAAACATAAAGGAGGACGTTCTGACACTAGCACACCTTGAGGGGCAAATGCTAACCATACAATTTGGAGGCTTTAGCATGTTGTATGGACTAAATAATGTTGGAAATAGTGTGGAAATAGTGGAAATAGAATATCTCTTCACTTCTTCATGGTGAAAAGCTCTCGATCAAAACTGCTTTAAAGTCAAACTGAAGCAGACTGCCGCTCCATGAACACCTGAGCTGGTTAAATAGCTTCCCGGTGCTGGAAGAGAGAGCTCTTTCTCCCCGTCCCTTCCCACCAAAGTTCCAGTCCCTCTCTTGCATACACTGCACCCTTCCACATACTGATTTGATTCATTAGCCCAGCAGGCAACCGGTGACTTTTCTGCTGACCAGTGATCGTTCTCTGCCAGCTGAGCCGAACCGGCTCGTGAAGGCTCCAAAGACTGCTAGAGTTGCCGCAAGGGAATCGGCAATACTGTCACCTCCCTCCTTTAGGGGCAGCAGGCTGTTATATCGGCACGTTTACTGGGCTAGATCTGCAGCCTCAACTACTTTTAACAGTAATTTAATACCGTGGTGCGAATATCAAACAAGCCATGAAGCAGTCGCCAAGAAACAAAGGAAATCATTTAAGAACGCAAGCACAAAAAGACAGCTGCTGTTGCTTTGCCTTCTTTTCAGGAGGTAGGAACTACTAGGTCCCTCTTCACATCCGTTAAAGCCTGTCAAAATTGCCTTGTAAGCGTAACACCTTCCCTACCTCAGACAACCTCCCACACAGCTACATAAACAAAAGCAATACACATGTACCAACTGTATGTCAACAAATATATTTTTAAAAAAAAGTCAGTGGCTTCCAGTAAGTTTCAATTCACCTTTCTTGTGTAGACTGAACAGCCCACAAGTAGCAACACTTGCGAGGATCATTCTCAGGCTCTTGAAAAGTGACAGCATAGACAGGAATCCTTCCTCCTTCAAGCTGAGAGTGGTGCCTACAGGGTTCAAGAAAAAAGAAGAAAGGTCAGCCCGCTGGCACAAACTGCAGAAGGGCAGAAGCATCTTCTGAGAAAAGAGCACCTTACATGCTTATCCTCAAAGCACAAAAGGTCATACTTCCGGCTCAGACAAGTGAGTCAAGGAAGCCACTACGTTTTATGCAACAGTCAGGAGGTGAGGAAACTACTGTCCATCAAATGCAATAACCTGGGCTAACATCCTACTCTGCCTGAGGACAAGGAACACAAATGACTACTTCAGCTGCCACGCAGAAGATTGGTCCTGCTCTTGTAGCCTACTTCAATATTGAACTTAAAAAGCAGCATAGCTCCTGAACAAAGCTAAAATGGCACCAAGCAGAAGAAGTTCCTCACTTCTTCACCTGGACGACGTAAACCATTTTCTCTTCCAGGCTTCTGAACCGTATCTGCACCTTCACAATCCATTCTTGCCCCCCTAACTATTCCTCCACCGTCTTTTTACGCATCCAATAGTTTCTGGTCAGTCACTGCAGATGTGCTTAAGGGAATCCCTATCTGAATTTGCTCAAGTATTTCAAGTGCGATTGCTCTGTGGCAGAGTTAAAAACTTCTCGTTTGTATTGCTTATAGATTTATGCGTCCCTTATGCTCATCTACAAGTCTTCCAAGTAAACTTTCATTCACATGCATCATTGCCTTGGAAGGGGTCAATCCCCTACGTCAGTCAAGGCTGAAATGCAGGAAAGAATCTACTTTCTGGCACAGATCAGCTACTGGTTTTTCATGTCTCACTAGTTTCACCCTGGACACTTTAGAGAATATTATCACCAAAAGCGCATTCTTAACATACTTAAGCCTTTCCATGTATGCCCCAATGGCAGCAACTGGTGCTGCAACATAATTTCTAAAATCTCTTTCATCAAAATACACACATTTCCTGGTTTCACTGAATTCTACCGAGAGGACACACTGTCTTACAGAACTCAGCTCTATCGCACCCTAACTGCTTGACGTCACCCCAAAGGAGCATGCTTTCCACGATTCCTCAATCCACAGGCACAAGAAGGAAAACAATGCTAGTCCATGGGGGAGAAGGCGGTCCACTTAATCCATGTAGGACTTAGCAGTTGTCTCAGAAGAGGATTTCCAAACATTCCAAGGTTATAATCAAAATTCCAGTCCCTGAAAAAGGTCTCTCTCCTAAATTAACATACTTCCTTCAGCAAGAAAATTGAGACCCCTCCCCATCCTGGCATGGTCAAGGGTACAGGCCTACTTACTCCCGCTGCAACGTTTTCATACTCCATAGTGACAGGTAGCCATCTGAAAAACCCACAACGAGCTGATTGCTTCTGCTTATGTAGCACAGGGTTGATATTGCTGCTCCTGAAGGATTTTGTAATTGGAAACAGAGATGTCTTCCTTCTCTGGTCACAGTTTCTCTTCTTTGTGGAACTTCAGCAGGGATTCTAGTGACGACTTCTAGATATACACACACAAAACCACACAATAAATGAATGCGGTATGCCATTTTAAACACTGACGTGACAACAGGTATAATCTACTTCTACCGTCCCAGGCAAAACACCCGTTTATGCAACACTTCTCTTGCTATTTCCATGCTGGATGCGTTCAAAGAACATTAAGAACTCTCTGACGCGATGGGTATTCTCACTCGTATTTCAAAACCTGGTAAAAGTGTGACCTTCATAGACAAATTCTTCTTGCGCTCTGTAAATCAGAGGAGTCTGGGCCTCATGACGAAGCTATCTATCTGAAGTGACATCTACTCCTGAAGCCGCTGCTGTAGTAGCCGAAGCAGCGTATGCAATCGGAGTACACAAATCAGAGATTTCATTCATCCAAATGCGTGGTTTTTCATACGTCAGATGTATTTTAAAAAACGAGCCCCAATTTTGCCCCAAGTCAATTTGCAGAAGCACAAGAACATTCCGGAGAAATAGGGCACCTCTGACACAACTCCCTATCAGGCAGCTGCACCGACTCAGATGCTACAATTCCTACACCTCACTGGCAAGAATCATAGTGACATAGGGGTCGGGGTGGGAGGGAGGCATTTAGAGCACTGGGAGGAATATTAAGCCGCTCCCGTTCTTAATCAGTTGAGGACTATACGGTGTCAAACCACCATCTGCAATCAGCAGTCGTAAATGTCTGCACACTAGTATCTTCAAAGTGGGACGTGTATTGTTTATTTAAAAGACGCACCTTTCCTTCCTTTCAAATTCGAGTTTAAAACCTGCAAGCTTACCCAATGCTTCTGTTTCATTCTGACGGCAAGACAAAACATCCAAGCAAAGGTCAACCAGAAGTAGATGACCAGCATCTGTAGCCACTGCTGCCACTCCAAAGAGCCATCGCAGACTCCGATGTAGGTGCCCAGTGCTCACGCTGGGTCCTCCGTCATTAGTTATGGGTTCTACAGCAGTTACCTACAGGAAAACTACAAGTTGCTATTCAAGCTGTTTGACAAGCTGAAGAGAAATCATTCAGAAGTGAAGCCAGAATTAGCACATCAGAAACAAGACAATAAATACAGGATCGTCGGACTCGGAAGCAAAGCCTTGTTTCCAATTACATCAAGGTGGGGCGGGGGGGGAACAGAAGGCCCTCTACAAAAACCTGTTCCTGCCTTCCACTTACTAGAGTTCCTACAGTTACCTAACTGAATTAACTTCACCTTAAAGTTGGGAATTCTATTCCTGGAGCTTACCAATTTCCACCTCCTCCGTAGAAATAATTAACTCTAAGAAAGCACAGAAAATCAGTTCTATGCAAGAAACTTTATCATATTTAAGGGACTTAAGTAAGAAAAAGAAAACTAAATCTAGTTCTCCCACTGCCCACAGCCCATCAGCACTGCCATACAGCCGGTGTCACCTTTGCCAAACAGGCATTAGGATAAGCCATGGCTGTCAGTCAGACGAGGCGGCGGGCACCCGCACTACAGCTATACAACAAAAGAACTAGCGTTCAGCCTTCTTACAAGATGCAACACAACGGAAAAAGCTTTACGTCAACAACAAAGTTTCACATGAAAAGAACACAAAGAAGTGAGCATCACAAGGTAGGCCATGTTTTTATATCTTTCTTTTTACCCCCAGAGGTGGGGAAAAATATCCAAAGCCCTAAGCCCCAAAGCTTTCTCCTCTCCCGTATCAAGCGCTTACTATGACTACACGGCCTGGCAATCTGCCACAGAATTTACCTTTCATCTTGGTCACAAGAATTCTAATCTTAGCAGTACCTATTAGTAGTTCAGGCACCTTTAATTTGTTGCAGGTTTCCAATCTGTCAGGTGACTCACTAAAGGCTCTTTTTGCCTGTCCTAAGTCAACATAAAAACCTGCTGTGCTCTGAAGCCACCTGCTTGCTAGTCTGAGATTTGCAGGAATGTGCCCAAGCCATCTACTGCACAACTGCGGAACTTGGACATATTTTAAAGGCAGTGTTTCTGACAGAAATCAAGCATGTAGGAAACATATGTTACAGACAGTTTGAAGAGTGGGGTGGGGTTTTTTGTTCTTCTCTCTGGCCAAAAAAAGGTATTTTTCAATGCCTTTTTGTGCAAGTGGAGAGTTAGGTAACTATGTGCTCTACAATAAAACCAGAAAACTTGCTTCACTATCAGTAAACTCAAACGATAATGGTACCGTTAAGTCCAGGATTTTACATCAAGGCTGTCTTGACGGGGTACTCGGAAGTGACAGCGTCTTAAGGCAATATAGAAAAAATTCCTCCTACAAAGAGACGCTCCACAGCTTTCCCTGCAACATGACTATGCAGCACCTAACCACCTAAAAGCTTCGTTTCTCCGACTAAAAAGTACGCACCCTTCCTGGAAGAGCAACTGCTTTAACCACTTTTGATATTCCAAAGTCGTACAGGCAGAGAACGCTTCCCTCGGCTTCTTCCAACCCAACCAGTAGTCCAGTTCTCTTCTGCCAGGAAAACTCCTTTACCACACGAACAATGGGAGGCTGTTCATTCACGCCGCCAAAACGATGTGCCGAGAGCCGCTCTCCTGTCACAGAGTTCACGACCTCAAGTTGAGGACCACACGCCAGCCATGCTAGGCGCTTTCTCCCTGTAAGAGAAAAGCAAGCTGACTACGGCCCATCTCCAAGAGAAGGTTGAAAACAACTGAAAAATCACAGTCACTGCCCCTTTCCTTCAAGAAAAGTACCTAACAGAGGAAGACTGACTTACCTCACTTGGGTCAATTATTTAAAGTCGCCTACTGAAATCCTCAGGCAACGCATCTTAGAATTAACAACCTTCTTATTTTGCATTTGTACTTGCCATTCCTGCACTGAAGAATTCTGATCATTTGCGATAAAGATTACAATATATTGATCTACAGTCTTTATACCATGTTTGGCTTGTTTTTGCTAGAAATCACCTGAATACATACGGGAATACAACTCTTGGAGCATACTTCTGACGCAACAAATCTAAACCAATCCATTTCTAGTTTCTGAGTTTTACTTGACACATGCCTACTTTGGGCAGGGGTTTGGACTTCAGCAAGAAACTATCTTAAAATGGGCACTGTTTGAGCAAACTTAGGCTTTTACACGTGCCGATCACAGAAAGAATGTAGCACACTTTGTTTCACTGAGCTACTTCAAGCTCCAAGGAAGTCTTAAGTCAATTACTGCATTTACAGTCCGGTAGATGGACTCTACCTGGGCTTAACAGAAGCCTAGACATCCAGATGGGCACTCAGCTCTATCCAGTTTCAGATCACCCAGAAACTCAACTACCTAATCTGCTCAGCCACTTCCAGCAGCTCTCACTGGCTCCTCATCTGCACCCCATTAAGTACTTGGGAGATATGGGGCTGCGGCGCTGAACAGGGTTATCCTCTTCGTTCTGTTTTCATTCAGACTAGAAAAGAAAAATGGGGGGGGTTGCCTCTGCAACACTGCAGAAGAACTATTTCTGCATGTGACGTTGGATGGTCCTAGAGCTTGAGCTGGTACAAATAAATACGGACCAAAGCAACACTATTACTTTTTTGAAAACTGCCTTTTGTTTAATGAAAAATGGAGGAGGGCCCACTGACTGAGCATAGTAACTAAGTGAATTATTTTAATGGCACAAGACCGGTGCAAGCTGTTGTAATGTCAAAGTTTAACTATTTGCTTTTGTTAATTGAACACCTAATGCTAGTGTTTTACTATTAGCATTTTTAATCGTTAAAACATCCTTTTTGTTCTCCCAAAACCTGATGCGTCTTAACAGCACCAACCTGACACAGCTGATACCGTGACCCTACGCGTCAGGTAACCTCCAGGCAGTGACAACTTTATACCTAAAAACTAAAGGAAAATGCTCACCTCCAGAAAACTTCCCGCACAGCACAGAACCTGGGGTTATTCCGTCTTCCGCAAGGGCCTGGATAGTCCCCTCGGGAAACTGCAGCAGACTGCTCGTTACCTGAGCCGTTAGGTCTCCCATTCTTCACTGGAAATAAAGGCAAAAATGCAAAACCAGACTCATGTCAGCCATAAATATTTCCGAGATTGACAGAAGTTTCATCAGTACGCTCTGAAAAATCTCCTACACATCGCCTGTAGCTCTTTTCCTTAAAAAAATGGCACTCAGGACAGCTTTTGATCCCACAGCAGAGCAAAAGGAGAACCCGTTGCTTTCCCGATGCCTGTGAGATCACCAGCAAAAGGCGTCACAGAGGTACTGACAAGGTAAGTAACAGGAAAAAACACAGTACACCGAGTTCAAGTCTACTCACATAGGCTAGTAAGACGGGGCCTGAGAAAAATCGTATCTTAAAAAGCTTCTCAGTAACAGGTATAAGTTTCCATTTGTCCTTTCCCTTGGTTTTATACCATATCATTTATTGTCAGTTGTCTTCTAGTAGATTTCATGCATCATTTATGTCTTGTTCACTTTTGCATGTTTATTCTGAACATTAAGGAATACTAAGTTCTTAACTACCTTCACTCTCAAATTCTTCCAGAAAATGTACTGTTGATATTTTCACATTACGAGCAATACAGACTTTCAGAGCTCATCAGTTAGAAAGTAGTTTTCCGTACTCTGACAACGTAAACATAACGCAGCACTTCGAGGCACTGATTTTTTCCCTGGGCTTGAATCCTTGTATTGCTTATTCCAGTCCCTTCCTTCCTATCGCCTGTCCTTCCCGGCAGGAATTAACAAAAATTTCCTTTATTTTTTTGGGGGGAAAACTTAAAAGCTGAAGCGTTTGACACGATTACATAGGAGGCCAAATAAGAGATACTCCATAGACGTGCGAATACAAACGGCTTGAAGTATCCATGTTTTGCAAGTTCTGTGCGTTACTGAAAAAGCCCCCGGAAGACAAGACAGTTTAATTATCTTGCTCAAACAGCACTGCTTTCTTCATGAAGTCTCAAAAGGCAGGCAGTACGCGTCGTTCACTGTTCCCGGCTGTTACACACGCTGAGCAACTCAGGCGTCAAACAGAACCCTTACTCTGTACTACGAAGCACTACAGCCAGCCACCTAAATGTGCACACAAAGCCTTGCTGCATTAACTGCAGCACACGTGTTCTCCTGCAACTACAGTTTTAGGATTGTTTCTTCCAGCGTGCACTAGTAACCTATTTTCCTTACAGCACTGGGGGTTACGGCTAGTTTTGAAGACTACACTCTGGCAGCAACACAAAGCTAGGAAAGGGAAATGTTTATAAACCAATACCGTTTCTATGAGTTGTTACTTCTGCGAAGCAAGGTCATGCTCTGAAACCTGGGCACTGGAATCTACTCGATTGCAAGTCACAAGCACTCTACTTGTGAGCATGTTCCAGCATCTTCTGCCAGCATGAAAACAACGAGCGCGTGAAACACAGCAAGTGTCAAGTCAGGGTACGCCAGGGTCCCGCATGAGGCACAAGTCAACGTTTTGAAAGAAATGTTGCCGATGGCAAAGCCAGCATTGCGGGACGCTGCTGCAGCCAGCCAGCCGGACCACTTTGCCAGAATTTGCCCGAATATTCAGGTGGTCAGTCCTCCTTTAAGGGAGAACCCTGGCTATGACAACATACATTAAGGAGTTTTAAACAACAGCACAAAATTCCCAAAAGAGCATAGATGACTGTAGTGAATAAAAAAGAAATCTTTCCTGTAAATAAGCACCAAGGTGTCTGAAAAACAAGTCTGTGTGGTGAGTACTCCACGAGTACTCACCCAATGGAGATTCGGATTTGATGGGTGGACTGCTGGGCGGATGAGGAATTGTTTGGATGGTCGCATCCAGAGGGTAGTGGTCCAAGCACTCCACGACTACTAATACAACATATCATAGTAGTAGCAAGGTGGTTTTCAGAAAAAGAGTGAACAAGGATCTTCCACTAGGGAAGGTAGCAGCATCCAAGAAAGCTTCTCAACTGCATGCTCTCCGTGAGTCACCCCGCCTTCGCCACTGCCTGCCTGGGCAGGCCAAGAGCACAGAGGGAATGCCTGAACTTTGTGTGGCCAAACTGGAAATCCAGTTTTAACATACTCTACTGGGGAGATTTGAGTTTCTAAACAAACCACTCACCAGCCAAACTCCCCACCAAATCGGAAAGAATTCTGCTCTGCTGGAAAGCTCACACTTTGACACAGTGTACTTCTGTCTACAGCACACATCAAGTGTGCTTACCAGTCCAATAGCACCAGTAAGAACTGTCAAAGAAGTAACACTCCAACACCTGGACCATTCATTAAGTAAATGCAATCATGCGGCAGCTACTAACTGCATATAACAGCATGTGAAAATGCTGGAGCATCAGCCATGCCCGGGTTTCCTCTAGCAAGCCAATGGACATTTTAAACATTTTTGTTCTAGACATCTGGCTCGGCAACATGGAACTAGGAAGGTAAAATCCATCATCAATTATGAGCAGTGCATATAGAGCGATCTGGTTTTTAGGATGTTGTACTTGCATCATTCTGCTAAGCTAAACCAAGGAGTAGTGGGAAATCAAAACAGTGGCAAAATAGAGAGAGTTAGGGTAGAGGCATGAAGCCTCTCCTTTAGGGGATATAGCCAACACTAACTGCATTTCTGCTCTCTTTGAAAACAGTGACTACAATCCCATTCCTCTTTCTGTCTGTTAGAAGGCAGATTAGTGTAAAACGCAACAGGCTCACTCCACGTTCAGGAGTAAGCCGGAATCCAACCTCCCAGCTGTATCCTATACCAAAGTGGTCTGCGTACAAGTTGCCAAAATTACCATTCTTCTTCACCCTCGGTACTTACGACTTCCAAGCATCATCAGCTATTTCCAAGGGAAGGAACACATCACAAGTCGTAGACTGATGATAGAGTTTTGGATTAAAAAGCTCCAGGTGGGAAAAGAAAAAAAGTCAAGCAATTACGTGTTCAAGCAGAATGACATACAGCCAAGCCAGAGTTCTGGGATGTCAGTTGTCGCTGACTGTAGTACATGAAAATCAAAGGCCAACAACGCTGTGGCCTTACTGAAGAAAAAGCTAAACCTATGGTCAGCTGCGCTGAACATACGATTTCACAAAACATGTTGACTTCACTGCCACCACAACAGAGGCCTCGCTGCTGCCTCCCATCCCTCCCTCTACCCTTTTGTTCTCCTACTCTATTCCTGTGGCTTGCCTTGCACTGACTTGAACGCTTTCCAGCGCACTTTATGAGCCAAGTGAACTCCCTAAGCAGACAGGAAACTAACCCAGAAAAGCAGATTGTTTTCCACCAGGTTAGAGAGTTAAACTGGCTTGCAGAGAGAACTAGCAACCATAAAAGCTGGGACGACGAAACAGGCAGGACAATGTAAATGGGAAGCAGGAGAGGGAATTCGTCCGTCCCCATCTTGAGGCAGTAAGCCGTTGTGCTAGCTCATACACGTGTGAAACTACACGCTCACTTTGCAAGGATTGAGAAAAACCCCTTTAGTTTTGGAAAAAGCGCTTTACTTGAGAAAAGCACCCAAGACACAGCCAGTCAACTTTTTACTCCCTCTTGCGCCTAGAGGCTCACGACCTCGCTGGGAAAGGCCGCAGCTGACGGGCGTCATTCTTTCCTTCAGCCCAATGTGGAAGCTAAGGGGACTTCAGGGGAGTGTTACTCGGTGATCAGAGAAGGGACAATATTGTGTGGCACTATTCAGATCACGTTTTCAAAGGAAACGGGACAGAGAGTGGGAAGAAGCCCGAGAAGAAGAACAGGAAGAACAGCTACGTTCTTTTCAGAAAAACAGCACCCACTTTGTTGAATAACAGGTAAAGATGACAGTCACAGAATTTTTTGAATTATTATTAATGACTGCTTCAGTGACATTTTCCCCAGAAAAACAGGAAGCAACTCACAAGCACTGGAAAAGCAGTAGATGGGAAAGACACTTCGGGCACCTCAGCAGTCAGGTTCAGTGAATTGGCACTTTGCTGTGTTTCACTCCTGCAAGAAAGAGGATTTTGTGAGTTAGCAGGTGATCTAGTGACAACCACTAAGTCACTTCTTTCCCACTAAGGCAGACAAATTCCCCCTGATGTCTGAGGCAGAACCCCTGCATTTAATCCAAACCCCGAGGTTTACTCTAAAAAGCCACCAGCATAACAGAGACGGTCTTCGACAATCAATCAATCAATCAATCAATCAGGCTTATTTCACTCAAGTGCAGCCTACAGGTTGCCTTGCAGAGTTTGTGCGGATGCCCCACAAGCTCTCTGAGTAGCACAAATCTGCAGCAGAAGGTGAATAGAAGAAAGGATTTCAGCTCCCTATGCCAACAACCCCCAACAGCGAAGATCCTGCATCTGATGCAGACCATAGATGCGATTTCCCTTTAAACGAAAAAACAAACCAACCCAACACAGACCAGAAGTTGACACTAGAGCCAGTTTACCCAGATGCCTCCTGTGGCTATACTCCAACACAGCTAGACTTACTCTCAAGAGCTGCAGTCCCTGTCTAACGTGGCTAAGCTCGCTTGCCTCTCACAGCACAAATTCCAGAATCACAGAATCACAATGAAGAGAAGGGCCTTCCAGAATCACTGGAGGTCACCTGGCCCAACCCCCCTGCTCTAGCACGCTCACCTAGACCCCTGTCTAAGACAGACCCCACTGTCATAAGAAATAACAAAAATGTTTTTACAAATATATTATCTAGAAAAGAGAGCCACGTAGAATCCCCGTCCTTTATTGGATGCGCGGGGGAACATTGCCACCAAAGTAAGGAAAAGGCTGAGGTACTTAATGCCTTCTGTGCCTCAGTCTTTAGTAGCCAAACCAGGTATCTGCAGGGTATTCAGCCCCCTGAGCGGGAAGACGGGGATGGAGAGCACAATAACGCCCCCCATAATCCAGGAGGAAGCAGTTAAGGACCTGTTAAGCCACCTGGACAGCCACAAGTCTATGGGGCCTGATAGGTCCACCCGAGAGTACTGCGGGAGCTGGCGGAGGAGCTTGCCAAGCCACTCTCCATCCTTTATCAGCAGTCGTGGTTCACAGGGGAGGTCTGAGACGACTGGAGGCTTGCCAGTGTGACACCCATCTACAAGAAGAGTCGGAAGGAGCATCCGGGGAACTACAGGCCTATCAGCCTGACCTCGGTGCTGGGGAAGGTTATGGAGAAGTCCATCTTGAGGGTGCTCACAGGGCATGTGCAGGACAACCAGGGGATCAGGCCCAGCCAGCATGGGTTCAGGAAAGGCAGATCCTTCTTGGCCAACCGGATCTCCTTCCATGACCAGGTGACCCGCCTAGTGGATGAGGGAAAGGCTGTGGATGTTGTCTACCTGGACTTTAGTAAAGCCTTTGACAGTGTCTCCCACAGCATTCTCTTAGAGGAGCTGGTGGCTCATGGCTTAGACAGGTGCATTCTTCGCCGGGTAAGAAACTGGCTGGAAGGCCGAGCCCAGAGGGTTGTGGTGAACGAAGATAAATCCAGTTCACAGCCAGTCACAAGTGGTGTTCCCCAAGGCTCAGTTTTGGGGCTAGTCTTGTTTCGTATCTTTATCAACGACCTGGACGAGGGGATCAAGCGCACCCTCAGTACGTTTGCAGATGACACCAAGCTGGGCGGGAGCGTTGATGTGCTTGAGGATAGGAAGGCTGTACAGAGGGATCTGGACAGGCAGGATCACGGGCCGAAGCAGTTGCATGGTATTTAACAAGGCCAACTGCCAGGTCTTGCACTTTGGTCATAACAACCCCAAGCAACGCTACAGGCTTGGGGAAGAGCAGCTGGAAAGCTGCCCAGTAGAAAAGGCTGTGGGGGGGCTGGTGGACAGTCAGCTGAACATGAGCCAGCAGTGTGCCCAGGTGGCCAAGAAGGCCAAGAGAATCCTGGCCTGTATCAGAAATGGTGTGGCCAGCAGGAGTAGGGAAGGGATAACGCCCCTGTACTCAGCACTGGTGAGGCCGCACCTCGAATCCTGTGTTCCGTTTTGGGCCCCTCACTACAAGAAGGACGTTTAGGTGCTGGAGCGTGTCCAGAGAAGGGCAACGAAGCTGGTGAAGGTTCTAGAGAACAAGTCTTAAGAGGAGTGGCTGCGGGACCTGGGGTTCTTTAGTCTGGAGGAAAGGAGGCTGAGAGGAGAGAGACTTTATCATTCTCTACAACTACCTGAAAGGAGGTTGTAGTGAGGTGGGTGTTGGTCTCTTCTCCCAAGTAACTTGCGATAGCATGAGAGGAAACGGCCTCAAGTTGCGCCAGGGGAGGTTTAGCTTGGATTCAGGAGAAATTCCTTTACTGAAAGAGCAGTCAAGCATTGGAACAGGATCCCCAGGGAAGTGGTGGACTCACCATCCCTGCAGGTGTTCAAAAAACGTGTAGACGTGGCACTCTGGGACATGTTTTAGTGGGCATGGTGGTGATGGGTTGATGGTGGGACTCGATGGCCTTAGAGGACTTTTCCAACCGTAAAAATTCCATGATGCAGAGCATAGATTTGATTTCCCTTTACATGAAAAAACAAACCAACCCAGCACAGATCAGAAGTTGACACTAGAGCCAGTTTACCCAGCTGCCTCCGATGGCTATCCTCTAACACAACTAGACTTACCTTCAAGAGCTGCAGTCCCCGTCTAACGTGGCTAAGGTAGCAACAGTTCCCACATCAGCTCTGAAATTATGCTCTTTTTTACGTTGCGCAATGTAGCTGGACAGACAGGCATAGGTGCTAACTGTCTCAGTATAGAAGACACACGCAGCCTCCCTGACAGAGAGAGACGACAGTTCACAAGACACTGCCAGCGTACCACACCGGTAGGGTGCCCAGCAGCACAAAGTCCAGAATCACAGAATCACAATGAAGGGAAGGGCCTTCCAGAATCACTGGAGGTCATCTGGTCCAACCCCCCTGCTCCAGCAGGGTCACCTAGAGCAGGCAGCCCAGGACCATGTCCAGACGGCTTCCGAGTATCTCACTCTGATACTTTTACAAACAGCAAGCTGAGAAGATGAACTGCCAAAGCATCTGCGACACATGCAACAGGCCCAGGTTTTTGGCGACTCTCTCTCCTACCAATTTAAGTACGTTCTCCACCACACCAGTAAACAATACCACACCAGCGAAGGCTTGTCACCATTCCTTCTCTAAAACTCTCCCCGACAGCTTGCTGGGTAGAAGACACAAAATCAGCAGAGACCTGATTCCGTTCATTTCACTGTCCTGAAAAAGCAAACCCCAGGCAAATCGATGTAGGAAAACAAGGTGATGCAGTACATGAACGAGGAGCTGTCCTCAGCAGAGCAGGACACAGTACTGTGTGCCCAAAGGCACGGGACAGCTGCCAGCCAAGACGGATACAATCATCCGGACTGATGGGCACCAAGGAGGTGCTTCAACTACCACGTTTAGCCATACGCCCCAAACGGGCTTCGGCATTCCCCACAGAATTAAGTCCCTATGTTTCCCATAATTTTACCAAACGTGATTGGGAAGCAACTGTTAGACCTGAAAGACTGACACCACGCTTCTTTCTGTCGGCAGAAGCTCCAGACCTGGAGTCACAGTGTATTAATGAAGAATTCACGCACCTTTGTTTAAGTCAGCAACTCTGCTGTGTGATGGATGCTTCATGCAAAAATCAAGTTACCCCCCCAAAACATGCTGGATTCCTGTAAAGCTGTGCTTTCCCCACTAAACCCAGCCCTCTCCCTGCAATCGCCGCTCTAGGCAGAGAGCGAATTTCCTGCCTCCTCTGTTTGGCAGTTACCCATGTTGAAGCAAGGAAATGGTTTGTGAAGAGCAAGGGGGAGGGGAGCAGCGTATGGCCTTTCAGTGAAGGTGTGCCTTGAATGATTATTAATCAAGTCACCATCACGCCCCTTCTTTCCCAGAGGAGCCCGTCCTGCACTCCCTGGCTCTTACACACCACAGCCTCCTACTGAAATGCTTCTGTCTGGCTAAATAACTCGTCAACCTTGGTTGCTTTCAGAAACATGCCCCAAATTAAAAGCACTATAGATATATATATATATTCAATTTTTTTAAGAACAAAGAACACATCTGTCCCCAAGTTCTAGGGTGTTTATCTCATGGTTGGTTTTAAAGTGAAAAATCTTTGGTTCTCCCTTTGGAGAACCAAGGACTTTGAAACAACACAAGTCTGAGCTGCTTTGACATGGCTCGGTGCACTGCCAACTGCAAACACCTCCATCTCTTTCTTCAGCTCTGATGTTTGCCCACTCTCGTTGCCTTATAATATTCCTTACTTTTACAGTTGGAACATTTTTCACTCCTGCCGGCAATATCCTTCCTTACACTTGTTTTGGACTTTTACCTTGAGCAAACCATCAACACTTGATAAGGGAACTGACTTTGAGCAACTGGATGTGCCCATGCCAGTGCTGCACATGAGTATAGGGAGCAATTCTCAAAGGCAGTCTCGTGGGTTGTTTTTTTCCTTTTTAAGTTTTTAAAAGCAGTATGTCTGGGGAGAAAAAAAAAACAACAACTTTTGGAAAAAATCCCAAGTCACAGACTATTAACTGTTACTCCCATGCCGGCAGGCAGAGACTCAGCAGCGCTGTCAGGCTGCCTTAATGAAGCAGAGCACGAGCTGGCCAGCAGGCAGTTAGGGGAGAGCACCCACCTGCGGGCAGTGCCCACCCAGGACAAGGCTCCTGCTGGCCTTGGTTCTCCCGTGCCTCATCTCAGGCTCAGAGGGAGTCCTAATCCGGACAGGGGTGGGGTGGCACAACAAGGCCTGTGCTCCTGCACGTGAATCAGGGCTGAGCAGGATTCATGCAGGTCTCCTCTCTCCCTCCCAAGTATTTTGAAATCCTTGGGATTGGCACACCGGGGTTAATACGTTGTGAAACACCTCTCATAAGAGATGCTAATGAAGAAATGGAAATCTTGTGTTCAGGTGCCTATTGCCATACACAAACAGGATAACTAAAACGTTTAATTCAGAGATTGTTCAAAACGTTCTCTGCCGCCCACTTCATAAGAAATTTTCCCGTGGACTTACCTCAGCTGCATTCCCACCACATTTCTTTACAGTAACTGCCTACCAAAAATGCCTCCCAATGATTTTTTGGGGAAGTCAAAATCTACTTGCTCTTTGTAGCTGTATTTATGCTGAAATACCTACGTGTTTCTCTGTCTGCTGGTTGCCCTGTGCTCCCGAGCCCAGCCAGCCTGGACGGTAGTTTGTTATTTTCAGCCTTCAGTTCTCTTCAGTTCTTTCTTCTTCAGTTCTCTACCAGCAATCACAGCCTCATTTGCTTTGCCCCTGCCAGCCCAGGAGAACCCTTCTCTTCCCCCCGCCCCGAAACCTAACTGGCAGCAATGGAGCCATGACTGCTGTGCCTCTAGGATGTGGGGCAATGTGGGATGGAATACTTCCAAACCAGACCTGACCCACTGCAAGTGTGGGTACGCCAAGTGGGCAGACAAATCCCCTGCAGGGACAACTACAGCTGGCCCTGCACGGAGTGAGCTCGGGCGTGGGGCGTTTCTTGGTCTGCGTTCATCGGCACATGAAAGCAAGTCAGCTCGTTGCAGGACTGAACTGGTGCTGGAAACATTAAACCTTCTGCTCCTGGCACCTGCTAACAGCCCGGCTGCTGCGGCTACAGGGTCACTCAGCCCTGATCCGCTTCGGGATAACAGACGTGTCTTATGGCACCTCGTTTTATGGGAGCTGGAATAGGAAGGAATTAGTGCTGGAGTGCCAGCGGAAACCTCACTGAAAGGATAGCAAAGAGAGCGGTTTTCCATCCCGAGCCCCAGGAAGGGCAGGAGGAGAGCAAAGGCGAGGAGAGAGGGAACCTTCTCCTCCAGAAGGAGCCGACGGACTGGGGAAGTGGCCGGGAAGCAAGCTGCTCCTGGGCAGGAAGGAAAAAGCTCCGTGTGGCACTGTCGCTGGGGTCTGGGATTGGGAAGCAGAGACGGCAAATGCCTGGCAGCAGGGATCGTCTCTATGTCCTACGCTTCAAACCATGTTTGGTCTGTGGGACCCCAAACTACAGCTTCATTTTAGAGGTGCTGCGCTACTGGCAGAGAAAGGGAAGGAGAGGAGCTGAGTTAAGTCACACATGTGAGCGAGACCCAGAATGCTCAGGAAAAATAGTTACTTCTGTCGTTCCACTTAGTTGTAAAAATAGATGCCGTTCGTTAGTAGGAATACAGAAGCAGCTCTTAATGGGCCCCCCTTGCTTATTGACAGATTCCCTCTTTCTGCACCCTCAGCTGGCAATCACTTTGAGCTGCTATCTTTTGTCATTTTGACCAGTGCCTGGCTGCAAGTTGCACCAAGACCAGAGAGGAAACACTTACAAAAGTGGACCATTCAGCACACCGTAAAGCTGACAGTTTCTTCATAACAGGTGTCTGCTGCACTCACGGCCGCACTCTGTAAGCACAGGAAAAGTACTAACTGGCATTAGCTTTTGAAGGAGGCTTTTCAAGGAGTTTTAAACACTGCCAAAAATCAGGTAAGGTTTCACATGGAAAAACAGACCATTAAGGCCTTCACCGTAAGAGGAGAACCCTAGTGTCTTAGCAATCTGGCTCCAAGTTAGCTCTCCTTAACATTTTGCAAGAAAAGAGACAGGCAGAAAGCGAGAAAGAGAGGTGAGAAGATACAGGTCATTTTTGCAAAAATCAGTCATGAAGGTGCTTGAATCCTAGTAACTGGCTTACGCGAGCGTCAACGCAAGAAAACCCTCGCAAAACCACGTCGATGGTATTTGTACAAGTAACAACTGAAGAATCTGTCCTTAAGTGTGTTCAAAACACCCTTGATTCATCACGGGACTTAGCATTTGAAGAAACTCAGGTAAACTGGTTGAAGACTATCAGCATTTACAGTCAACGTTTTCACATATGCCCCTCTTTATTTGTATTCTTCCTTCTTTCATTTGATAGCACTTTCTGTGAGAAAAAATGCCTCTTCAAAGTGCTGGAGTGTGCTGGAGTACACAGTTCATTCACCTGAATTCGGCCCCAGAACCGAGCCCTGGGGAACACCGCTTGTGACCGGCCGCCAGCTGGATTTAACGCCATTCACCACCACTCTCTGAGCTCGGCCATCCAGCCAGTTCTTTACCCAGCAAAGAGTAAACCTGTCTAAGCCACGAGCCACCAGTTTCTCCAGGAGAATGCTGTGGGAGACGCTGTCCAAGGCTTTACTAAAGTCCAGGTAGACAACATCCACAGCCTTTCCCTCATCCGCTAGGCGGGTCACCTGGTCATGGAAGGAGATCAGGTTGGTCAAGCAGGACCTGCCTTTCATGAACCCCTGCTGGCTGGGCCCGATCCCTTGGTTGTCCTGCACATGCCCTGTGAGCACTCTCAAGACCAACCGCTCCATGATCTTCCCCAGTACGGAGGTGAGGCTGACAGACCTGTACTTCCCAGGATCCTCCTTCCGGCCTTTCTTGTAGATGGGCGTCACATTGGCAAGCCTCTAGTCATCTGGGACCTCCTCTGTGAACCACGACTGCTGATAAAGGATGGAGAGTGGCTTGGCAAGCTCCTCCGCCAGCTCCCTCATACTCTTGGGTGCATCCCATCAGGCCCCATCATAGGCTTGTGGGTGTCCAGGTGGCTTAACAGGTCCTTAACCGTTTTCTGCTGGATTATGGGCCGGTTATTGTGCTCTCCATCCCCGTCTTCCAGCTCAGGGGGCTGAATACCCTGCGGATACCTGCTCTGGCTATTAAAGACTGAGGCAAAGGCGGCATTAAGTACCTCAGCCTTGTCCTCATCCTTGGTGACAATGTTCCCTGCCATATCCAGTAAGGGATGGAAATTCTCCTTGGCTTTCTGTTGTTAACATATTTGTAAAAACATTTTTTGTTATCCTTTATGACCGTGGCCAGACTGAGTTCTAGCTGGGCTTTTGCCCTTCTAATTTTGTCTCGTTTTGTCTCTAATTTTTGTCTATTTTTGTCTCTTGGGCTCAGGCACCCCCTGCAGCCAGACACCTCCTGGACAGCCACGTGCTTGAGCGGGAGCTCAGCCTGGGTCGCCACATTCCTTCTGGCCACGGTTTTCAGCCGAGTGGAGAACATGGCCGGCCCTCTTCTGGGAGGCCGACGACCACTCGTCAGAGAGCCTCTAGTGCGGGGGGGGACTGTGCCTTGCCCGCACACCTTCCCTGCATGAACTGACGCGCAAACTGACGCGCCACGTCCTGTTTGCCCGCCCTCTTGGCGGCGCTGCGGGTCGCTCGCGCTCCCTGGGGCTGCTCTTGTACGTGAGGGGCTTTGGCCGCTGCCGCTCCTGTGCCCGCCCGCGCGGAGCCAGAGCTGCCGCTCGTTAGGAGCCCGCTCCGCCGGCCTGGGGCGGGGCTGGGGCACCTTCTCTCTCTCCCTGTGCTGCCGCCTTCGCGGTTTGGCCGCTTCAGGAAGGGTCCCCCGGCACAATCCTCCACTCCGGAGCCCTTCGCCTAACGTGGTTAGCCTTAGATTTACTCACGTTCCTTCCTTCAATCCGTCTCTTTCAGACCCTGAGGATTTTTGCCCAGTCCTCCAGATTTATGACGGAACATTTAGTGATTGCTTCATCAAGAAAAAGCTCTTAAAATACGGCATCAACAGCAGGAAAAATTACCACGTCAATTGCTCAGACAGCAGAGTTCACCAAAAACTGTGGCTCTGGTACAGAGACGACCAGGGGAAAAGCTGGGGGGGCGCTGATAGGAGCAAGGCCCGCTTTCCAGAGCAGAGCCGCGAGCAGTCGCCTCCCCCAGCACGGCTGCGCCGAGATGGTTCGGCCACGCGTCAGCAGCAGCACCACGGTCACCCAGCACCCCGCCGCCTGGCCAAGGGCACACACAGCGAGGACAGCAGGGTTCGGGCCCACCTGTCCCTCTGGGGCCACATCTTTGCAGCTGCCCCACTGCAGCGTTCCCTCATGCGGGGTCAGGGAGGGAGAAACAAATGCTCTCCTACTACTTGAAATTCTATTACTTCATAGTATGTTGCGATTGGCCTAGACTAACAGGTTACAAGCATTGCCTAACTACTCATGAGGAACTATGGATTGGCTTCTGCCTGGAGCTTGTTTTGCCCCCACCAGAAATCAACAACTAAGCTACTTCTGATAAACTATATGAGAACGGATGAAATCGCAGCAAACAAATTTATTGCGCTGACAACCCCGAGAGTAGTCTTCCGTGAGAGGAAGTTCTGACAGGGGATTAAACTACTCAGGTATCTGAGGCCTCAGTTGCACACCGGGCAGGTTCTTGCAATACGATCCATTAAGGTTCTTAGTATTTTATCACGCGCAGATGGGTTTCTCTTTTTAAGCAGCACAGGAGTGTCCCCAGGTCCTCGGGGGAAGGCCTCCTCCCCTGTGCTCTCCTCCAATACCGATCGTCTCTTTCTGCCCCGACGCCCTGTCCTGGTTGTGCTCCTGGGTGTGGTTGATTCCTCCTTTGGTTGGGCAGGTGTTTGCTCATGCGTATCCATTTTTTCTGGTTTCGCATGTGGAACTCTTCTTGTTCTTCGCCTAGGAGGATCAAGGATTTCCACTTTCGCACCTGAACGTATGTCTTCCTGAGTAGAGGCAGATTCTGTGTCTGCCAAGAGATTTTGTGCCCGCTTCCTGGCTTTTTCTTCTGATGAGCAGGACATCTTGGACCCCTGGTGCTTTGTTTCACTTCATGAACACAGAGAGAGAGAGAGAGAGAGAGAGAAATTCATCATGAAGCTTCAAACCAAACCTTGAAGAGCTGTGCAAATTACCTTAGCACTGTAAAATCTTCAGGTTTCAGAACAGAAGAAATTAAGAAAAATTACAAGTTCCTTTACCAACGTACCTACATTCAGTTTGTGACTCATTCTGTGAATTCACTGAATCAAGTACTTAATGCTCTTCCCAGCTATCTAACGCTAGAGAGTAACGTAACAACAGAGCTGTGCTAAACAATAAGGTCTTACTTGTCTTCTGTAGGAAGAGTGCAACTGCTCTACTGCAGGTTTAGAACAAACTGAACAAGTTTGTACCAGGGTATGTTACCACTTGAAATTGAGGCTTACTTTGTTGCCTACATTCTCTCTTTAGCACTAAGCCGTTCCAGCTTTTAAAGTGTCTGGCGAGAAAACTGCTTCCCTACCAGAAACAGGGAGATGCTAATTGAGCACACGCAGAAAATAAAAATTCAGTGTATGAAATACTGCCAGGAAGTGTTCAAAGCCACTAAAGTTACAGGAACCTCAGGTGTAATTTGTAGCTACACAATTTTCAGACACAAGCAAGGCGTATGTTCACAGCATCTGCTTAGTAACCCTCAAACTGTAGAAAGGCTTACATAGGCTGGTGAAGGAAGTCTTCATCAGCACACTTTGGGGCCTGCAATGACCGGAGAAAAAAGGCCTAAACTGGCAGCTAGTCAAGCTCACTTCTATTCATGCCAAGCCAGTTCTGTTCACAGACAGAAAGGACTAGAAAAGCCGTTACATTTAAGAACACAGGAGAGGACCAATACCTCGTCAAAATCATAGCTTCCAACACAGGAAAGCCAGTAGCTACATGTTGTGTGAGCCCAAAGATTTATCAATTTTAGAAACCTACCCTTCGCTTGCAGTCCCAAAAGTAGCAGCCTCAGTAGCTTTAAACACCAATTTACCATCCTCAGGAAGGGGAAGACATTCAGCACTTGATTCTTCCACAAATCCTACAAAAACAAGCAGATGAATGACTTCCCTGTTGCACTTATCATCATGTCCTTTAAAACACTCATATGATTTTAAAGTGAGCCTTTATGCATTTCAGCTAGGAGAGTGATCTGACAGAATAATGCTGCCAAGGCTTCAAAAGCACAGGAGGTCTGAATTCTTCTTCCCAGTAAAACAAGAAATCCGATGCGTAGTTTCAGGCAAGGAGACAAAATGACCAGGGACACTCTGTTTACAAACTAAGCTTGACATGTTACTGACCTAATACATCCAAACATCACAAAACATGCCTCCTTCTTAAAAGTGGGTACTAAGGTTTTTTATTCCTCTTTGGATATTTATCGCATTCCTGCAATGCTCTTTCCTTGCTTGACTCCATTTCCCCTCTCCCACAAGAATGCATCTAAGGTCTCTTCTGGTTCTGCTCTCTAATGATTGACCGGTGGTGTTGAAGCCCGACTGCTTGCTAACCTGTTCTCATCTCAACAGGTTCCCTTTTAGAAACATCCTCCTCTTCTGCCTTGTTTCTGCCGCCTGCTTCCTCCAGATCCAGCAATTACCTTTGCAGACAGTAGGCAGGACTGGCATAAGTTTGCCAGCTCAGGCCAAACAAGGGCTATACAGACTGCCTTCTAATGCCTCCAGAGTACTCAAAGTGTACAGAACTGTTTGTACCGTAGCCCAGCAATGGCCAAGTTCCTTTATCAGGTTATTCTTTGAAGGCCATTTGAAAAATTCAGGATCTTAGGTTATCTTAGGGTGAAACACACCAGCTTCTTTTCTTAGTTCTGATGAATCGGGTTGTTCCATCTGGAAAGGTTTATCTTCGACCATTTGACTGTCTTCTTCCTTCTTCGATTCTGGAAAATCAGCAGTTTCTTCAGTGGAAGAATGAGCTGGTGTAGCAGCTATGAAGATGACATCATCTTCAAAATCGCCAGGTGACTTTGCATCATGACACTCCAAAGTAGTTTGGTCTGACCTGGCAGAGAACTTACTATTTTCTTGGCTGACATCCGTTTTCTTCAAACCATCTCCAGGTCTGCTCTCTGAAGAATCTTCCGCTTCAGCACCAGCACCCTCAGGATTGCTCGGAGTAAACAGCGTTGGTTTCTCTCTACTTTCAGACCAAGCATCCTCCACCACTCCATGATGATGCTCAGATGAGTCTCCAGACAGCGCTTTAGCATCTTCTGGTAACTTTTTAAAAAAAGAAAAAAAAAAAAAGTTCACAACCAATAACATGCATATGCTTTTTCTCAAAGCAAGACACACACAAAAGAAAAATATGTACCAGTGTTTGTAAGTTTTACAAGCATCACCTTAAGCAAGGCACTACAAAATTAATTCTCATTCTAGCACTATCTTTTAAAGCTGAGGGGAAAAACTAATCACACTTTTGACTGCTTACTGAGTTTCCAGGTCCTTGGAGAATTAAGGTGAAGTGGGTCTTGTAAGTGCTTGCTTACAAGCTGTTGTGAGGCTTGTTCTCAGCACTGTTCACTGGCTTCACTACTGTGCCTTCAAGAGGAGGGAGCTTTGCATAACTAAAAGCATAACCCAAGAGCTCTCTTTTGTTATGCTTGCTTTTTCGAGTTGGATGCACTACTAAAATATCCTAGCGTTCACTGTGCCTGTAGCATGGAGCAAGTAAATTAATCTGGCCATGCTGCATTATTAGTAAGAACTTCGTATCGGAGGGAGAGCCTCTTGTTACAGTTGAGCAGCTCTTTATAGCAGCCAATAAAAACAAAAACCAGGTATAAAAAAGGTATCGTAAAAATGCCCCTGATTGCCCCTGATTTTGATCGGCAGTTGCATGAGGAGCCGAACCAGGGAATCCAACTGACAGAACAAAAGGAGGAGTAGAAGGGGGCAACGTTCAGATGGACCAACTTCGTTCGACAGCTGTAGAAACGCTACCCCTGATGCAAGGCAAGAAACAAAACTGCGCACTTCAGGGCTGGAGAACAGACAACAGTACAGCTCTCTTCACCAGGCGTCTACTGTTACCATAGCTGAAGGAAACGCAGCCTTGCGAAAAGAGAGATTGAAAGTAAATGCAGCTCATGACTCATGTTGCTTTTGAAGAGGGTTAATTCACAAAGCTTAACAAACCCAAACAACTGGCTCAATCTATAGTCCTTACCTTCTTGCCAGACCAGCCTTTCAAAAGGTCTAGCGGGGAGCTGAACTCGCAGGTTGGAACAATCACAGCCCCTAACACCTCTCGGGTAAAAAATGCCAAGCTCGTTGGCATTTCTTACGAACACGTTCCTGCAGGCACGTGACATTACAGAAGGTCTAACATAACCATTTTTGAGCATATTCAATACAGGTTCTTTAAAATACTGACCTTAACCACAGGAGGAGTCTCCAGTAACTTCCGCTCTGATGCCCCTGAAAAATCCTTCTGTGAGATGGAACTGTGGATATTTGATTTCAGTGGGCTGGAGGCCATGAACAAAGCAGGGGCTCTGCACGGTGACTGAGAGCTACCACCCTGTGCTGCAGAGCATGTAGGAACAGGATGAACCACCAAATCCAGCGGTCTGTTAAGATCCACAATTTAAAAGAGGAAAATAATTAAAAAAATGCAAAAAATGATGCTGCGTTCAAGAAATTGGAGATGAAACATAGCAAAAACATACAATAAACAAGAAGTACGGGTGAGCCCTCACACTTCGGGTGATGCATGAGGCCCATGAACAAGTTACAGCCATTTTCTCTTTCTTTGATGATTCCTTTACATTTCATACTTCATTTCCCAAGTCACTGCCTCTGAGGCAAGACTAGTCCAGTTTTAAGCTGCACAAGTGATGTGCATCTCATGCCAGAAGAAAAATCATCCACATTTCAATGCTGGGACCACTTCAGATTCTCCGCTTAGTTGTGTCCCTGAGTTGGCCTTTTCTTTAACAGATACAAAACTAAATGCAAACAGAACACTTTGCAAACACTGAGAGTAAAGACACACTCTCTCACACACACACACATACATATATGTGAGAAACCACACCTTTTTGAAATAGTCGTTCTGTAGATCTACTATACCTGGAACAGTTTTGTGAACGTTTTGTAAATAGTGTCCCAACAAATGCATCGCGCAACTCTGCGTCAGGGAGAGGATGTGTTACGGCTGGTGGTTCTGTAGCTCTAGGACTAGATTTAAAAGGAAAATGTAAGTGACTTTCAATCCCCTGAAGCCCGTACGTATCAGAACTCAAATTTAGTTGACCGTACCACCTAGAGGAAAATCATCAGACCGCTGCTAGCTTCTTTTCTGCTCTTTACAATTCTGCCTGGATTTTGGGTAAAAAAGGCAGAAACGAGGCAGAAACTGGGCAGGAGGAGGTAAAAGAGTACTATTTGGTCACGCGATCAAGTCTATCAAAATCCGTACACCAATAGCTTGGACGGGAATCATAGCTTTACTTTCAGCTATCTTAAATTCTGTAAACACATTTGCCATCATAAATATGCAAATATATGTGTTTACAAGATCATCGTAGCAGAAAAACTCTCTCCAACTATTACTTATGCTGCGTTGTTTCTTCAATGTTATATATCGTATGCACAAAACAGCCAAACAAATCTTTGTTCAGGCGCACCTTCCCTCTGAAACACTAGCATCATTCAAAAGGATTTTTCCCTCTCTCTCCCAACACGTAGCTCAAGACTAAACTTTGTGAAAAGGCTGCTTACCTAGCATAGTGCGAGAAACTGGTTGGCTGCTTAAATCCCACCCAAAAGTACCTATTTTTTGAAAATACATTACGGATGAAAGAATGCACATTTCCTGCGTGAGCTTGTTTTGTTACTGTTGACAATGATGTTGGTCTTGCAACTGTAAAGCAAGAGGGAAAAAACATCAGCCTTGTGTAATCAAAGCCATGGTTAGTTGTCCGCTATATTTCACCCCCTAAAAAGTACCTTGACTTAAGACCAATGAAGGGCAAACGGTAAGGCTTGGCTCTCTCCACAGCCAGCTTCCTTTGAACTCTAGGCAGGATCTTGCCATATTGGTCTACCGTGGAATTTCTGGCAACCGCTCGCTCTCTCAAGCGAGCATCACGATCATTCTGATCCATGAAAAGCATAAAGCAAAAAGTTAACTGATTGCAAGAAGTTCATCGCTCAGAACTATCTGTGCTCTTTCGAATTAATGAATAAATTTCCTCTACAGGTCGAGGAAAATACACCCACTGCACACACCAGCAGCAAGTTCTGCCCATCAGCACACGCCAGCTTCACCTGGTAGTTTTGACAAAGTGGAAGGAAGACTAGAGGAATAACAGAACCCACAACTTCAAGGTAAAACAGCTCTGGCACTCTCCAGAACCTTGTTCTGATACACTTGCTGTCACCTGCAATTCTCAAATGGCTGACAAAACAGCAGGCTCTCCCTTGTTGTCCCTCAATATATATGAAGCACCAACACTAAATGTCCGTGTCTAACTGTATCTTCATTCAGACACCACAAACCCAATTAGGACACATGCAACTAATTCCACATTCTTTGCTTAATTCTAGCTGCAGGCTGGGCTGCTTGTTGTTCTGAGGAACACTCTCACTTTTCCTCCGAAATTTCAACTTACGGAGGCTAATTCTAATCTTTGTTTCCATGCCTCGGATTACAGTCTCAATTTACTGAGTTCCAACTAACTGGCTTCGGGAACATCCTCTGCTAATACTCGTTGCCCATTTTGTGCAGTTGAGTTTGCCATCAGGAATGCACGAAGGGGACAGAACAAGTATAACTACGCAATGACGTTTGCAGGGAAACAGCGGAACTAAGGTCAAGCAGCTTTCTGGACTATGACGACAGGAACCCGTTCTGACACCCAAAATGCTAAGGTACAATTTCCTAAAATGACAGAAAAGACGTGAAGCATTTAAATTCTAATGGGTTTAAATTTTAGGCTGTTCAAATACCGTATTATCATGTAGTGGTAATCCTTTACAAGGATAATGCACAGACACGCGACACGAAGTAGCAGCTTAATTCAGCTGGTGTTCTGATACTTCTCTCCGGTGAAATGATCCTTCATAAAATTTTACTTTTTTCTTTTAGGTTCGTTGTTTGTTTGTTTGCTTTTAAACACATTCAAAAGTATCCTTCCTTTCTAGGCATATTCATTACACCCAAAGCAATTTCTACACATTAGAATACATATGGGGTATTCCCACCTTTTTCTGAAAACGGGTTTCAGACAAGGGAAACACACCAAATACTGCTTACGGTGGCCAACAAAACTCCTAACCAAGCTTCCTGACCACAATTCTGAAATTTGTCTTACTAACATGCAAAAGAAATCCCTGCTCAAATGCATCACAGGTCTCTGAATGATTGAGAGGTAGCAAAGGGTATTAAAAACGTTCTTGATTTACCAAGTTATTTCCAAACTGGAGTCATGATCAGAATATCTCATTTGAATGTAAGAGTCTACATCAGGCTTGCAAAGGAAACAGTCTACATGCTAGGCCAGCTTGCCAAGAAATTTATTTTAGCTACCACCCTGTGCAGAAGTGTTCTCTGCCCTACCACACTTCCACAAATCTGGTGAAGAATCCAGGAGACAGGAAGATGAGGCCAGCAGGAAGATTGCTTTCCCCTTCCTACTAGTTGCTCCACTGGGCAATGACTAGCTAGCTGATCCTTCAGCTTAGTTCCTGCCTGGGGGAAGATGGGCTGTGCACCACATAGGCTCCATCTCTCATGAAACTCTTCAGAGAGAAAGGTAGGTGCACTGCAGATGGGAAGCCTATGACAGAGGGGGGTGAAGTCACTATGGGGGGAGAAAGCAGACAGAAGGTCATGGGTGTCATAAGACAAAGGTGATTAAGGTGTTGCAGCAACAAGAGGGCCATCTAAGAGGAGAAAAGTGGGACTACTGTAGCACAAGGCAAAGACTACCGAGGTGAAGATCTGCTTCGAGAGGCTGCAGAAAAGCCTGCTGACGAAGGGGAAATGAGGGCAAGCAGTGATGAAACTGTCACGTAGAGCTGACAACAGGAGTTGTTTACCACAGCCCACTTCCTTGGAAGCAAATGATCCTGTTTAGTGCAGCAAGCTGATGTTTGCAATAGCTCGCATCCGAGTGAGACACCCCCCTCGTCAGCTACTGCACTGGACCTAACGCTTGAGAAAGTGATGGGGATCAAGGTCGTTCTGAGGGAAAGACACTTTCTGCTGCGCATGACCAGCACGGACTGCACACTTCCTTGTGCCTATCTGTGGCGCAGGATTAATAGACGGGTCTCTAAAGACAGATCTGCTGGGGCTGTTGCCAGTCAGGCTCAAGATGGACGTATTTCCCCCTTGATTCCCTGATGTGCACTCACCTGACTCAAACTGGATGGCTCAACATCAACTAGTCTCGGAGACAGCAAGCCAGCTACAAGACACCTCTTGTAGCTCTCATGAATGGCTTCTCCTATTGCAGGACCCTGTTTCTTTAAAAACTTCAAGGTCTGAAACATCAATCGAGCATTACAGATTAAGACAGCACTATTATTCAGTCACCGAGGTTCTGGGTAACCACTAAGAGCAATAAAAGAAATGTTCAGGTAAACTGTCAGAAAGCTTGCATCAGTAATATGCTTTAGGTTTGCAATCTGAGTAAGTGTTACTATGTAGAGACTTAAAGCTGGCAGACAAACCGTTACAGATTCTTTAAAAAAATCCTGTACGACAAACTATCAGCCCTTGCAATGCTTAGTTAAGCATTGTTTAGCTTCTCTGTCAATATACAGGCCTTCCTGTTTCCATGAACGCTGACACAAAATACGTTCTATGTAAGCTAAAACTAACACACAACTTCAAATCACACTTTGGAAGGTCCTTTCTATGCTTGTTTGTGCAGAAGCTGATGCATGTTGGAAATATTTAGTGAGCTCAAACTTAATGCAAAGTTCTTTGTCACAATCTGCGCAGTGGCTCCGAACTTATACCTCGGCAAAGCTTGGGAGAAAAAAACATTTCATTTCTTCTCCAACAGTTAAATAATTTTCCACTTCCTCCATTCTGTCCACCTTTTTCAAGTTAACCGGGGATCAAAACCCTAACTCAGGACTATGCAGGCAGTTCCACTGAGGGGTAGTAAAGAAGTAACAGCTTTCCCCGACTTCCACAACATCTTTGTTCTTGCTCCGGGAGCAGCGTTCTATTCCTTTCTAGACATTCAATCCCTGACCGTGCTTCAACAGGAGACAACGGTAGTTTTACAGCCCCAAGAGTGCACCTAAAACATTACCCTTTGCATAAAACTGGCAGGACACAACTGCAATTATGCGCGTGGGTGGGCAGCACAAGCATAAAATGGTCTCTGACACTCAAAGCCGCGCAATAGAAAACTTAGACAAGGTACGTCTCTTGACATTCTCGGTAAAGACACAGTAAAAGATCACCTCCTTCTGGAAGCCGGTGCAAGTCACATGAACAACTCCGCAGGTCAGCAAGTACGTAACATCTGCAAAAACAAGGAACGTTTGACAACCTCCCATACTCTCACAGCCAGGTTATGACCAGATTACAAGTTTTAAATAGCAGTGTCTGGAAAGACATAACTGAGGACCCATTTTCTTCATCAGATCACTTACAAACCTGTTTTAAAAAACAATTACTGCGTGCAGAAATTTTATCTCTAGTGCTATTGAGGCGCTGTGCTTTGAGCTTCCGTTCAAAGTCATTTCGTTTTATGACCGCCACCACTTCACAGGCTACATGACAAGAGCACCAAAACCCAAAACTCAGCAGACTGTCAGAGACGTTCCACAATATTAAATAACTTGTTAGTACAATGTAATCAGAGTTGGGTTTGGGGGGAGGTTGTGTTGTTTTGGTTTGGTTTTTGACTGACAAACAATGAACAGGAGAACCAATTTCACAACCAAAAGCAGTGAAATACCTACCAAAATTATAGTTCCTTGGATGAAAAAACTGCTCAGGTGGTGGATAAGAAGGACGAGCTCCCCGACTTAGACTCCGCTCATGTACCAGAATATCCAAAAGGAGGTTTGGAGAAGTCATGCTTATCACAGTGTCCAGTGACCACAATCCAAAGTAGGGGCAGTCATGAAGGAATTCTTCTGGCCTTAAAGAAAACAAGTGCATAAGCTAAAGGCCGGCATTCAAATGAAGTTTTTGGAGGGGTATTGAAAACAATGTAAGAAAAACCTACCTTAGTGAATCTGGCATTTGAGCATGATACCAGCGATTAATGTCAAATACAGCCAAATAAGCAGATGGTTTTCCCTGACCACATGTATTCACTTGCCAAGTGAAGACTGACACACTGGTCTCGGGAGATATTACTGTAAAAGACAAGACATTGTTTCTTATGTGTAGAAAAGATGATCTCTCTGATATTTTCAAAACACCACTTTCTGTTTTGGCTTCATTCTGTTCTATCCCTCATGAAACACAACACTTACTAAGAATAATCAAAAAAATGTCTGGAATAGCAAACACCTCTGTGATAGGTTTCAGTCATACTGCCTCTTTTTCTTGTTCAAATGGTATCAGTTCTAAGCCAAAGCAAACACACAATTATTAGCTAATTAAGTATTCCAGACATTAACAGTTGATCAAGACGTTTAGCTAGACAAATAGTTTAGGGAAAAAAATATGCTAGGGACACGTACATTGCTACTTTCAGAAAGCATACAACTATTTATCGTGTACACTCGTATCAATCAGCTGGCATTATTAATTTCCAGATTTGAGTCAACTGCAAGTTTTAAGACTAGCCCCTTTCCAGCATATATTGAAGTAAAGAAAACTGAACACAGTATTCGAGGTGCAGCCTCACCACTGCCGAGTACAGGGGGGTGATCACTTCCCTGCTCCTGCTGGCCACACTATTTCTGAGACAGGCCACGATGCTGCTGGCCATCTTGGCCACCTGGGCATGCTGCCGGCTCATGTTCAGCTGGCTGTCGAACAACAACCCCAGGTCCTTTTCCACCAGGCAGCTTTGCAGCCGCTCTTCCCCAAGCCTGTAGCGTTGCATGGGGGTGTTGTGACCAAAGTACCCTGGCACTTGGCCTTGTTGAACAATTGACCTCGGCCTATTCGTCCAGCCTGTCCAGATCCCTCTGTACAGCCTTCCTACCCTCAAGCAGATCAACACTCCTGCCCAGCTTGGTGTCTTCTGCAAACTTACTGAGGGTGTGCTCGATCCCCTTCTCCAGGTCAACAATAAAGATATGAAACAAGATGGGCCTCAAAACCGAGCCCTGGGGAGCAGCATTTGTGACTGGCTGACAACTGGATGCAGATGCAGATACAGGTTTGAACAGAAAAAAAAAAGATCAGGTAACATTCCTAAGCAATGGAGGGAATGATCTTGTTGTTCAAAGATGACAGCTGGAGGAAAAAAGGGACTGACCAGCATTATACACATGACCCCACCATATATCACTATAGCATTTCAGCAAGCACAAAATAAAACCTATTTTTCCCCTGAAAGAAGTCCCACATCACTTAAGCACACAGTTTTTCTTTTTAAATAAGCCCAACAAGCTAGTCTATGCAGACATTTAAGACCTTCAGCCTGTGGGTACAGAACAGCATTCATTGCTTAGATTCCAAAACCATTTATTGTAGAATAACCAAACACGGACATCAGAACAAACCTTCATTAACGCTATCCTCTCTGTCAACGCATTTGTGAAATTTTTCTACAGTCTGGCAGCTGAGTAATTTAATATTGCTCGTCTGCCTTCTCGAGGGAAAGACTCCACCCATGAGATCTAAGCTGTACCTTTCGTCACAGAATTCCAAACCCTGGGGAAAGAATAAAAGAGGAGGAAAAAGGTCATTTTGAGATTAAAACATACAGTATACCTAAATATGAACGAATGTCTCTCTCTGACATAATATGCATATTATACTGTGTATTTCCCTTGAGTTCTTTATTACGGTAAATAGCAGGTACAACTGACATGCAAGAGAATTAAATGTCAAATCGTAATGGGTAAGTTTGGCTCTGAAGGCTTTGCACAGCTCCAAAATGTAGCATTTCCCTAACGTTATTCAGATCGGAAGATGTTTTGCAGAATTCTATGCGGCATCAAGGCTTCTTTACAAACCTAAACGTGTATTTACAAAGCGATACCTGAAATAATACAACAGATATGCACGCAAAGCTCTTTGCTCCATGTCTTGATTACAGAACCGATGGAGCTAGAAAAGTCGTGGCATTACAGCAGCTAAAGCTCTGTTGAGAGCTCTTCTCTATAGGCAGAGCACTGGAGTGAACATGCACCCCTCTGTCGCAACTATGAGGCCTTCTTACTGGTTCACAATCTTCTTTCAAACCACGTCAGCTCTTACCAGCTCCTCCTCGAAGCTTGTCAGAGACTAACGGGTGAAATATCCCTCAGTTCCTGCACCAAGCACAGCCAAGAGCAAAAGGGGAAAACAGAGAGGACATGGGGTGCAGAGTAAGCAAACTACTTTGAGATACACAGAGACCCCGGCAGGATTGTGTTGAACCTCTGCTACCACCATCTCCCAAGTAAGCACTAACTGAAATGCTCTCTTTGCAAATACAGCATTTGTTCAACCGGTCTACCGCACAACACATGAATGTGTGTATTGTGCACAAATGGCAGCTCTACAACTAAAAAAACACCCAAAACAAACCACAACAACAAAACACCAAACAAAAAAAACCAAAACCAAAAACCCCACGCACCACCTAACATAAAACAACCCCCAAACTGATCAGACCACATTCTACCCAAGTTCCCTAAGCTTTCAGAGCTCTCAAATGAACTGGCATGAAACAACACATTCCCAGATGATCTCATGCGCTACATCTAATTCGCCGAATCTGAGAAAAGGCAAGCTTTCTCTTCATAGTTCCAGGAAATAAATATCAAGGCAGTCTAAACCAAAAATAATTTAAAAACCAAAATTAACTCTTTCATTACTGAGAAGAAAAATAATTCTGAAGCACAGCAGCGTATTTACATTCTCCACCCTGGGGCAAGCAAATCTAAGGGAAGGAACTCCATTGTATGGAAGATATTAAGCACTGTCTTTATCGACCAGTAAAATATGAAGACACTTTTCAGATGAGATGCACTCAAACTTGGCCTGGCAAGTGGGAACAACTCTTACCTTTGCTGCCACTGAGGTCGGACAAGAAACTTGACTCGGCCAGCCATGTAGGCAGACAGTCATGTAGTACTGACCACTCTGTGACTACAAGGAAGTATTCTGAGACTAAAAGTGCCCGCTGTAGAGCACAGATTCTGCTCTAGTGCATCTTCGGGAGGTTTTGGCAGGTTGGGAGTTGGTTTTGCTGGGCTTTGGTGCTTTTTTTGGCTGTAGGTGTTGTCCCGTCTTGGTATGTGTAAGTGGCTCATCTGGAAGCTAGCTGAAGAACCTGTTTCTTCTCCCCAGAGGGTCCAGCTGTTTCATTCTCTCTTCCACTTACCTTGTACGACTGGTTCCTCTTTCAGTCTTCCATGACACTCATCACAGGGAAGCGGAAACAGCAGGGCAGTAAACTGCCTCAAACCCAGAGACTGGTGCCTGACATCTCTCACAAGCCTGTGAACGTGTGGCTGGTTGCATGGTCTGCACTGGCTTAAAAGTCTTACATTAAGTACACCACAGCTTTCTCAGGCCACAAACACAGTAACACTATTTAATCCCTTTGTGTGCTTTTTTTCAACAGTGTCAACTGGAGTTTCTAGTAGATGCATTTTTAAAGGCTGATGAAACGTTTCAACCCTCTGAGGTAAAGACTGACACGCGTCACACCTTTTGTTCGGGAAAATAAGACGGCCAAGACAAAGAACAGCCAAAGACTTGAAAGTCAAACATTTTAAGATTGAAGGGTTGAGACAGAGCAAAGTAGCCACGAGAGGAATGGATATAGACAACCGCTTTTTTTCCCAAAGAAGCACACAGTACCAGGATTTGTCTGGGCCGCTGCTAAGACTGTAGCCAAAAATAACTTTTAAAAGAGGATAAAACAAGGCGGAGTTCAAAAGTGAAACTGCAGAAAGATCAAAGAAACCTTCTCCTATCAACCTGCCAAAGTGCTTAGAGCACTACAAGAGATGCAGCAGAGAACCACAGAGAAAGCCCACTTACAGCTAAAAAAACCCATCAGGGTGCTCTCCTCCTCTACAGCACGGTATTGTTATGTCATAAAAAAACACTGCGCATAAGCAAAGATAAAGAGAAGACATCCATATCTAGATCATGCTGAATCACTTGAAGAGATTTCTACTTTGTCACCGTGAGAGAGAATGCATTTTAAAGAAATACCACCTTTTCCAAACACCCAACCTTTACCTAGTCAAAAGCAACGCTTACAAGTTGGACGTTGCTTCCTTACAAGAGGAAGCAGCTTTCCTGTATAGAAGGAAAACCAAAAAGGTCCAAACTCAAGCTCATGCAGAAAATCAAAACGCACAGTCACAATAAGAACACGTACCACGACTGTTTAGAAACGAACCACCCCTATTTCATTCCACACCCATTGAGGACATGCATGAGAAAGTATCAAAATAGGAGGAAAAACTTGCTCTGAAGTGAGATTACTTTCCCCTCAAAAAGGTTTTGGAAGACTTCCAAGCATGCTACTGAAGACAACTATACGTTATACAGATGCGGCTTACATCTGTTAGATATCAGAAATAAACATGATACCTCATCTATATTTTGAACGCAACACCTTTGAAGCCAGTTCTAAAAATTTATGTATGCTCTTCTGACCAAGTCATACCACTCTTTACTGTATGTACATATTTTGCTGGCTTTAAGAGTAGACTGCATAGGTGACCCAGCCAAAAAGTAGAAAGGGTTACCTTTACAGCTACTAAGCTTCAGGATCAACACTTAAAGAGACGCTGTAACTACATTTCATTCCAAGTCCAGCCTGCAGAGCTCAAAAGAAAAACAACAATATAAAAACAAAGATCAGAAAAGGAGACGGGGCGGGGAAAGAGGCGGGGGGGGGGAGCGTATTTTAAGAAAGGGAGACAGACAGAAGCTTATTCAAGCCTGCAGTTTGGTTAAGCAAAGCTACTCAAAGCCCTGTCTTCTCTTCCTACGTGCCATTAATTTGGTGTTTCAGTCAAGAATAATTTTATGGGTAAAAGCTGCTGCTTCTTCAGGAATTGAATTTATACGAGCCCTTTACAGACGAATCTAGCTGGAACACACGACACTGCAGTATACAATTGTATGGCTTGTTTTCAAAAAGTATGGCCACAGGCCATGCCCAAGAAGACTCAGCAAAGCACTTCTTTTTTCAGAAGTCTCGGAATTTTGATGGTAAATATTAGCCCTGACAACTTAACTGATACGCACTTAGAGAAAATAACTGTTTTCATCTTTTCCCATACAAGCACATTAAACTCATACATGACTTGTCCTGATGCCAGACGTTTTCTGTCACCAAATTCTAACTGCAACAGATGTAAACTCACAACATCACCTTCACTGAAAAAGGTAAAAATGAGGAAATTTGATGACAAAGCTGCTTTGTAGTCCTCATTATCATTTTATTAGATCTAGACTGAAGTATTCTTAAGAGTGTGCTCTTGCTGAAAAGAAAAACACCACTTCCCAAAACATCACGACTGGTCACATTTAGCCGCTAAAACATAAAGGAGGATGTTCTGACACTAGCACACCTTGAGGGGTAAATGCTAACCATACAATTTGGAGGCTTTAGCATGTTGCATGGACTAAATAATGTTGGAGATAGTTCTTCACAGTGAAGAGCTCTCGATCAAAACTGCTTTAAAGTCAAACTGAAGCAGAATGCCACTCCATGAACACCTGAGCTGGTTAAATAGCTTCCCGGTGCTGGAAGAGAGAGCTCTTTCTCCCCGTCCCTTCCCACCAAAGTTCCAGTCCCTCTCTTGCATATACTGCATCCTTCCACATACTGATTTGATTCATTAGCCCAGCAGGCAACCGGTGACTTTTCTGCTGACCAGTGATAGTTATCTGCCAGCTGAGCTGAACCGGCTTATGAAGGCTCCAAAGACTGCTAGAGTTGCCGCAAGGGAATCGGCAATACTGTCACCTCCCTCCTTTAGGGGCAGCAGGCTGTTACATCGGCACGTTTACTGGGCTAGATCTGCAGCCTCAACTACTTTTAACAGTAATTTAATACCGTGGTGCGAATATCAAACAAGCCATGAAGCAGTCATCAAGAAACAAAGGAAATCATTTAAGAATGCAAGCACAAAAATATAGCTGCTGCTGCTTTGCCTTCTTTTCAGGAGGTAGGAACTACTAGGTCCCTCTTCACGTCCATTAAATCCTGTCAAATTTGCGTTCTAAGCGTAACAACTTCCGTACCTCAGAGAACCTCCCACACAGCTAAATAAACAAAACAAATATACATGTAGCAACTGTATGTCAACAAATATATTTTAAAAAAAAAGTCAGTGGCTTCCAGTAAGTTTCAATTCACTTTTCTTGTGTAGACTGAACAGCCCACAAGTAGCAACACTTGCGAGGATCGTTCTCAGGCTCTTGAAAAGTGACAGCATAGACAGGAATCCTTCCTCCTTCAAGCTGAGAGTGGTGCCTACAGGGTTCAAGAAAAAAGAAGAAAGGTCAGCCCACTGGCACAAACTGTTTGCAGAAGGGCAGAAGCATCTTCTGAGAAAAGAGCACCGTACATGCTTATCCTCAAAGCACAAAAGGTCATACTTCCGGCTCAGACAAGTGAGTCAAGGAAGCCACTACGTTTTATGCAACAGTCAGGAGGTGAGGAAACTACTGTCCATCAAATGCAATAACCTGGGCTAACATCCTACTCTGCCTGAGAACAAGGAACACAAATGACTAATACAGCTGCCACGCAGAAGATTGGTCCTGCTCTTGTACCCTACTTCAATATTGAACTTAAATAGAAGCATAGCTCCTGAACAAAGCTAAAATGGCACCAAGCAGAAGAAGTTCCTCACTTCTTCACCTGGACGACGTAAACCATTTTCTCTTCCAGGCTTCTGAACCGTATCTGCACCTTCACAATCCATTCTTGCCCCCCTAACTATTCCTCCACCGTCTTTTTACGCATCCAATAGTTTCTGGTCAGTCACTGCAGATGTGCTTAAGGGAATCCCTATCTGAATTTGCTCAAGTATTTCAAGTGCGATTGCTCTGTGGCAGAGTTAAAAACTTCTCGTTTGTATTGCTTATAGATTTATGCGCCCCTTATCCTCATCTGCAAGTCTTCCAAGCAAACTTTCATTCACATGCATCGTTGCCTTGGAAGGGGTCAATCCCCTATGTCAGTCAAGGCTGAAATGCAGGAAAGAATCTACTTTCTGGCACAGATCAGCTACTGGTTTTTCATGTCTCACTAGTTTCATCCTGGACACTTAGAGAATATTATCACCAAAAGCGCATTCTTAACATACTTAAGCCTTTCCATGTATGCCCCAATGGCAGCAACTGGTGCTGCAACATAATTTCTAAAATCTCTTTCATCAAAATACACACATTTCCTGGTTTCACTGAATCCTACCGAGAGGACACACTGTCTTACAGAACTCAGCTCTATCGCACCCTAACTGCTTGACGTCACCCCAAAGGAGCATGCTTTCCACGATTCCTCAATCCACAGGCACAAGAAGGAAAACAATGCTAGACCATGGGGGAGAAGGCGGTCCACTTAATCCATGTAGGACTCAGCAGTTGTCTCAGAAGAGGATTTCCAAACATTCCAAGGTTATAATCAAAATTCCAGTCCCTGAAAAAGGTCTCTCTCCTCAATTAACATACTTCCTTCAGCAAGAAAATTGAGACCCCTCCCCGTCCTGGCATGGTCAAGGGTACAGGCCTACTTACTCCCGCTGCAACGTTTTCATACTCCATAGTGACAGGTAGCCATCTGAAAAACCCACAATGAGCTGATTGCTTCTGCTTATGTAGCAAAGGGTTGATATTGCTGCTCCTGAAGGATTTTGTAATTGGAAACAGAGATGTCTTCCTTCTCTGGTCACAGTTTCTCTTCCTTGTGGAACTTCAGCAAGAATTCTAGTAATGACTTCTGGATCTACACACACATAACCACACCATAAAACTTTTTTGTCAGCAAAACTGCTACCATGGACTTCCGGAGGGCAGACTTTGGCCTGTTCAGGTCACTGGTTGAGAGAGTCCCTTGGGAGACAGTCCTGAAGGACAAAGGGGTCCAGGAAGGCTGGACAGTCTTCAAGAAGGAAATCTTAAAGGCGCAGGAGCAGGCGGTCCCCATGTGCCGTAAGAAGAGCTGGCAGGGAAGGCGACCGGCTTGGCTGAACAGGGAGATTTTGCTGGGACTCAGGGAAAAGAGGAGAGTTTATCACCTCTGGAAGAAGGGGCAGGCAACTCACAAAGAGTACAAGGATCTCGTTAGGTCAAGCAGGGACAAAATTAGAAAGGCAAAAGCCCAGCTAGAGCTCAGTCTGGCCACAGTCATAAAGGATAATAAAAAATGTTTTTACAAATATATTAACAACAAAAAGAGAGGCAAGGAGAATCTCCATCCCCTACTGGATATGGCGGGGAACATTGTCTCCAAGGACGAGGACATGGCTGAGGTACTTAATGCCTTCTTTGCCTCAGTCTTTAATAGCCAGTCCAGGTATCCGCAGGGTATTCAGCCCCCTGAGCTGGAAGATGGGGATGGAGAGCACAATGTACTCCTCATAATCCAGGAGGAAGCAGTCAAGGACATGCTAAGCCACCTGGACACCCACAAGTCTATGGGGCCTGATGAGATCCACCCGAGAGTACTGAGAGAGCTGGCGGAGGAGCTTGCCAAGCCACTCTCCATCATTTATCACCAGTCCTGGTTAACAGGGGAGGTCCCAGAAGACTGGAGGCTTGCCAATGTGATGCCCATCTACAAGAAGGGCCAGAAGGAGGATCCTGGGAACTACAGGCCTGTCAGCCTGACCTCCGTACCGGGGAAGATCATGGAGCGGTTGGTCTCGAGAGTGCTCACAGGGCACCTGCAGGACAACCAAAGGATCAGGCCCAGCCAGCATGGGTTCATGAAAGGCAGGTCCTGCTTGACCAACCTGATCTCCTTCTATGACCAGGTGACCCGCCTAGTGGATGAGGGAAAGGCTGTGGACGTTGTCTACCTGGACTTTAGTAAAGCCTTTGACAGCATCTCCCACAGCATTCTCCTGGAGAAACTGGCGGCTCGTGGCTTAGACGGGTTTACTCTTCGCTGGGTGAGGAACTGGCTGGATGGCCGAGCCCAGAGAGTTGTGGTGAACGGCGTTAAATCCAGCTGGCGGCCGGTCACAAGCGGTGTTCCCCAGGGCTCGGTTCTGGGGCCGGTCTTATTCAATATCTTTATTGATGATCTGGATGAGGGGATCGAGTGCTCCCTCAGTAAGTTTGCAGATGACACCAAGTTGAGTGGGAGTGTTGATCTGCTGGAGGGTAGGAGGGCTCTGCAGAGGGATCTGGACAGGCTGGATCGATGGGCAGAGGCAAACTGTATGAGGTTTAAGAAGGCCAAGTGCAGGGTCCTGCACTTTGGCCACAACAACCCCATGCAACGCTACAGGCTTGGGGAGGAGTGGCTGGAGAGCAGCCCGGCGGAAAGGGACCTGGGGGTGCTGGTTGACAGCCGGCTGAACATGAGCCAGCAGTGTGCCCAGGTGGCCAAGAAGGCCAACAGCGTCCTGGCCTGTATCAGGAATAGTGTGGCCAGCAGGAGTAGGGAAGTGATTGTGCCCCTGTACTCGGCACTGGTGAGGCCGCACCTTGAATACTGTGTTCAGTTTTGGGACCCTCACTACAAGAAGGATGTTGAGGTGCTGGAGCGTGTCCAGAGAAGGGCAACGAAGCTGGTGAGGGATCTGGAGCACAAGTCTTATGAGGAGCGGCTGAGGGAACTGGGGTTGTTTAGTCTGGAGAAGAGGAGGCTGAGGGGAGACCTTATCGCTCTCTACAACTACCTGAAAGGGGGTTGTGGCGACGAGGGTGTTGGTCTCTTCTCCCAAGTAACTAGTGATAGGACAAGAGGAAATGGCCTCAAGTTGCGCCAGGGGAGGTTTAGATTGGATATTAGGAAAAATTTCTTCACTGAGAGGGTGGTCAGGTATTGGAACAGGCTGCCCAGGGAGGTGGTGGAGTCGCCATCTCTGGAAGTGTTCAAAAAACGTGTGGATGTGGCGCTTCAGGACATGGTTTAGGGGACATGGTGGTGCTGGATTAATGGTTGGACTTGATGATCTTAAAGGTCCTTTCCAACCTAGTGATTCTGTGATTCTGTGATTCTGTGATAAATGAATGCGGTATGCCATTTTAAACACTGACGTGACAACAGGTATAATCTACTTCTACCGTCCCAGGCAAAACACCCGTTTATGCAACAGTTCTCTTACTATTTCCATGCTGGATGTGTTCAAAGAACATTAAGAACTCTCTGACGCGACGGGTATTCTCACTCGTATTTCAAAACCTGGTAAAAGTGTGACCTTCATAGACAAATTCTTCTTGCGCTCTGTAAATCAGAGGAGTCTGGGCCTCATGATGAAGCTATCTATCTGAAGAGACATCTACTCCTGAAGCCGCTGCTGTAGTAGCCGAAACAGCGTATGCAATCGGAGTACACAAATCAGAGATTTCATTCATCCAAATGTGTGATTTTTCATACATCAGATTTATTATAAAAAACGAGCCCCAATTTTGCCCCAAGTCAATTTGCAGAAGCACAAGAACATTCCGGAGAAATAGGGCACCTCTGACACAACTCCCTATCAGGCAGCTGCACCGACTCAGATGCTACAATTCCTACACCTCACTGGCAAGAATCATAGCGACATAGGGGTCGGGGTGGGAGGGAGGCATTTAGAGCACTGGGAGGAATATTAAGCCACTCCCATTCTTCATCGGTTCAGGACTATACGGTGTCAAACCACCATCTGCAATCAGCAGTCGTAAATGTCTGCGCACTAGTATCTTCAAAGTGGGACGCGTATTGTTTATTTAAAAGACACACCTTTCCTTCCTTTCAAAATCAAGTTTAACACCTGCAAGCTTACCCGATGCTTCTGCTTCATTCTGACGGCAAGACAAATCATCCAAGCAAAGGTCAACCAGAAGTAGATGACCAGCATCTGTAGCCATGCTGCCACTCCAAAGAGCCATCGCAGACTCCGATGTAGGTGCCCAGTGCTCACGCTGGGTCCTCCGTCATTAGTTATGGGTTCTACAGCAGTTACCTACAGGAAAACTACAAGTTGCTATTCAAGCTGTTTGACAAGCTGAAGAGAAATCATTCAGAAGTGAAGCCAGAATTAGCACATCAGAAACAAGACAATAAATACAGGATCGTCAGACTCGGAAGCAAAGCCTTGTTTCCAATTACATCAAGGTGGGAGGGGGGAACAGAAGGCCCTCTACAAAAACCTGTTCCTGCCTTCCACTTACTAGAGTTCCTACAGTTACCTAACTGAATTAACTTCACCTTAAAGTTGGGAATTCTATTCCTAGAGCTTACCAATTTCCACCTCCTCCGTAGAAATAATTAACTCTAAGAAAGCACAGAAAATCAGTTCTATGCAAGAAACTTTATCATATTTAAGAGACTTAAGTAAGAAAAAGAAAACTAAATCTAGTTCTCCCACTGCCCACAGCCCATCAGCACTGCCATACAGCCGGTGCCGCCTTTGCCAAACAGGCATTAGGATAAGCCATGGCTCTCAGTCAGACAAGGCGGTGGGCAACTTGCATGGCAAACATACCATTTCCATGGGAATGAGACATTTTCAGAAAGTGCTGAAGGCAGATAGTAGCTTCGTCACATTTACACTGGTCCTCACTGAGAAGAAAAATAACGACCAGATAAAGTAAAAAAAAAATTTTAAATGCACACCAGCACTTTTATGAACGCTAACAAAGATTTAAAAAGCCAGCCTAAAATAACAGCAGGAAGAACAGCAGCTTGTTAGACAAAAAACTTACTCCAGCTCAGGAAGAAGTGCACGCTGCTCTTTAACATGCGACGCGGTCTGCATGCAACTTCATTAGGAGGTCAAGACAGACCTTTCAGCACTGCAACACATCCCAGGGCAATACTGACTGCTGTAGCAGAGGTACAAGCTACGAGCACATGAAGACGCCTGCACTACAGCTATACAACAAAAGTATGTTGGTATATTTTGAAGACAGTGTTTCTGACAGAAATCAAGCATGTAGGAAACATATGTTACAGACAGTTTGAAGAGTGGGGTGGGGTTTTTTGTTCTTCTCTCTGGCCAAAAAAAGGTATTTTTCAATGCCTTTTTGTGCAAGCGGAGAGTTAGGTAGCTCTGTGCTCTACAATAAAACCAGAAAACTTGCTTTACTATCAGTAAACTCAAACGATAATGGTACCGTTAAGTCCAGGATTTTACATCAAGGCTGTCTTGACGGGGTACTCGGAAGTGACAGCGTCTTAAGGCAATATAGAAAAAATTCCTCCTACAAAGAGACGCTCCACAGCTTTCCCTGCAACAGGACTATGCAGCACCTAACCACCTAAAAGCTTCGTTTCTCCGACTAAAAAGTACGCACCCTTCCTGGAAGAGCAACTGCTTTAACCACTTTTGATATTCCAAAGTCGTACAGGCAGAGAACGCTTCCCTCGGCTTCTTCCAATCCAACCAGTAGTCCAGTTCTCTTCTGCCAGGAAAACTCCTTTACCACACAAACAGTGGGAGGCTGTTCATTCACGCCGCCAAAACGATATGCCGAGAGCCGCTCTCCTGTCACAGAGTTCACGACGTCAAGTTGAGGACCACATGCCAGCCATGCTAGGCGCTTTCTCCCTGTAAGAGAAAAGCAAGCTGACTACGGCCCATCTCCAAGAGAAGGTTGAAAACAACTCAAAAGTCACGGTCACTGCCCCTTTCCTTCAAGAAAAGTACCTAACAGAGGAAGACTGACTTACCTCACTCGGGTCAATTATTTAAAGTCACCTACTGAAATCCTCAGGCAACGCACCTTAGAATTAACAACCTTCTTATTTTGCATTTGTACTTGCCATTCCTGCACTGAAGAATTCTGATCATTTGTGATAAAGATTACAATATATTTATCTACAGTCTTTATACCATGTTTGGCTTGTTTTTGCTAGAAATCACCTGAATACATACGGGAATACAACTCTTGGAGCATACTTCAGATGCAACAAATGAGAAAGAAAAATGGGGGGGTTGCCTCTGCAACACTGCAGAAGAACTATTTCTGCATGTGACGTTAGGATGGTCCTAGAGCTTGAGCTGGTACAAATAAATACGGCCCAAAGCAACACTATTACTTTTTTGAAAACTGCCTTTTGTTTCATGAAAAATGGAGGAGGGCCCACTGACTGAGCATAGTAACTAAGTGAATTATTTTAATGGCACAAGACCGGTGCAAGCTGTTGTAATGTCAAAGTTTAACTATTTGCTTTTGTTAATTGAACACCTAATGCTAGTGTTTTACTATTAGCATTTTTAATCGTTAAAACATCCTTTTTGTTCTCCCAAAACCTGATGCGTCTTAACAGCACCAACCTGACACAGCTGATACCGTGACCCTACGCGTCAGGTAACCTCCAGGCAGTGACAACTTTATACCTAAAAACTAAAGGAAAATGCTCACCTCCAGAAAACTTCCCGCACAGCACAGAACCTGGGGTTATTCCGTCTTCCGCAAGGGCCTGGATAGTCCCCTCGGGAAACTGCAGCAGACTGCTCGTTACCTGAGCCGTTAGGTCTCCCATTCTTCACTGGAAATAAAGGCAAAAATGCAAAACCAGACTCATGTCAGCCATAAATATTTCCGAGATTGACAGAAGTTTCATCAGTACGCTCTGAAAAATCTCCTACACATCGCCTGTAGCTCTTTTCCTTAAAAAAATGGCACTCAGGACAGCTTTTGATCCCACAGCAGAGCAAAAGGAGAACCCGTTGCTTTCCCGATGCCTGTGAGATCACCAGCAAAAGGCGTCACAGAGGTACTGACAAGGTAAGTAACAGGAAAAAACACAGTACACCGAGTTCAAGTCTACTCACATAGGCTAGTAAGACGGGGCCTGAGAAAAATCGTATCTTAAAAAGCTTCTCAGTAACAGGTATAAGTTTCCATTTGTCCTTTCCCTTGGTTTTATACCATATCATTTATTGTCAGTTGTCTTCTAGTAGATTTCATGCATCATTTATGTCTTGTTCACTTTTGCATGTTTATTCTGAACATTAAGGAATACTAAGTTCTTAACTACCTTCACTCTCAAATTCTTCCAGAAAATGTACTGTTGATATTTTCACATTACGAGCAATACAGACTTTCAGAGCTCATCAGTTAGAAAGTAGTTTTCCGTACTCTGACAACGTAAACATAACGCAGCACTTCGAGGCACTGATTTTTTCCCTGGGCTTGAATCCTTGTATTGCTTATTCCAGTCCCTTCCTTCCTATTGCCTGTCCTTCTCTCACTTCTCGGCAGGAATTAACAAAAATTTCCTTTATTTTTTTGGGGGGAAAACTTAAAAGCTGAAGCGTTTGACACGATTACATAGGAGGCCAAATAAGAGATACTCCATAGACGTGCGAATACAAACGGCTTGAAGTATCCATGTTTTGCAAGTTCTGTGCGTTACTGAAAAAGCCCCCGGAAGACAAGACAGTTTAATTATCTTGCTCAAACAGCACTGCTTTCTTCATGAAGTCTCAAAAGGCAGGCAGTACGCGTCGTTCACTGTTCCCGGCTGTTACACACGCTGAGCAACTCAGGCGTCAAACAGAACCCTTACTCTGTACTACGAAGCACTACAGCCAGCCACCTAAATGTGCACACAAAGCCTTGCTGCATTAACTGCAGCACACGTGTTCTCCTGCAACTACAGTTTTAGGATTGTTTCTTCCAGCGTGCACTAGTAACCTATTTTCCTTACAGCACTGGGGGTTACGGCTAGTTTTGAAGACTACACTCTGGCAGCAACACAAAGCTAGGAAAGGGAAATGTTTATAAACCAATACCGTTTCTATGAGTTGTTACTTCTGCGAAGCAAGGTCATGCTCTGAAACCTGGGCACTGGAATCTACTCGATTGCAAGTCACAAGCACTCTACTTGTGAGCATGTTCCAGCATCTTCTGCCAGCATGAAAACAACGAGCGCGTGAAACACAGCAAGTGTCAAGTCAGGGTAAGTCAGGGTCCCGCAAGAGGCACAAGTCAACAGTTTGAAAAAAATGTTGCTGATGGCAAAGCCAGCATTGTGGGACACTGCTGCAGCCAGCCAGCCTGACTACTTTGCCAGAATTCACACCTCACACAGGTCAAGTTCCAACCGGGACAACTCATTTGCAGCAGTTTGTTGGGTTTGCTTTTTGGCACCTGTCATCATTTCAAAGGGACAGTGGGGTAAACTTTTGCACTGCATCCAGGGGCTCCAGAGAGGAAAAAGCCCCACAACTTGACCAGCACTCTGGCGTGCTTTAATCGTAATAATTTAACGCCGGTGTTTTGTGAGTAGCCCGTAATACCAGATACTAACACAGTAGGCAAAGAGCATCTTTTACATGTCTCAGCGTGTGCCCATTGCCTCTGGCCCTGTCACGGGGCACCACAGGAAAGTGCCTGACTCCATCTTCTGTACACCCTCCCTTCCGGTATTTACATGCGTTGGTGAGATCCGCCCTGCGACGTCTCTTCTCCAGGCTGAACAGTCCCAGCTCTCAGCTCTCCCAGCCTTTCCTCATAGAAGAGGTGCTCCAGTGCCCTCTAACCATCTCTGTGCCCTTTGCTGCACTCTCTCCAGTAGCTCCATCTCTCTCTGGTGAGACTGGGGAGCCCAGACCTGGCTGCAGCACTTCAGCTGTCACCTCACCAGTGCTGATTAGAGGAAGGATCACCTCCCTCCACCTGCTGGCAATGCTCCTCCTCATGCAGCCCGGGATACTGTCAGCCACCTTTGCTGCAAGGGAACGTTGCTGGCTCACGCTCAACTTGGTGCCCACCAGGACACCCAGGGTTTTTTCTGCCAAGCTGCTTTCCAGCTGGGCAGCCCCCAGCATATCCTGCTTCATGGGGGTGCTCCTCCCCGGGTGCAGGACTTGGCACTTCCCCTTCTTGCACTGCATGGCATTCCTGCCAGCCCCCTTCTCGAGCCTGTCAAAGGCCCTCTGGATGGCAGCATGACCCACTGGTGTTATCACCGCTCTTCCCAGTTTTGTATCATCAGCCAGCTTGCTGAGGGTACACTCTGCCCCCTCATCCAGATCATTAATGAAAACATTGAACAAACAATTTTTAGGATGTTGTACTTGCATCATTCTGCTAAGCTAAACCAAGGAGTAGTGGGAAATCAAAACAGTGGCAAAATAGAGAGAGTTAGGGTAGAGGCATGAAGCCTCTCCTTTAGGGGATATATCCAACACTAACTGCATTTCTGCTCTCTTTGAAAACAGCGACTACAATCCCATTCCTCTTTCTGTCTGTTAGAAGGCAGATTAGTGTAAAACGCAACAGGCTCACTCCACGTTCAGGAGTAAGCCGGAATCCAACCTCCCAGCTGTATCCTATACCAAAGTGGTCTGCGTACAAGTTGCCAAAATTATCATTCTTCTTCACCCTCGGTACTTACGACTTCCAAGCATCATCAGCTATTTCCAAGGGCAGGAACACGTCACAAGTCGTAGACTGATGATAGAGTTTTGGATTAAAAAGCTCCAGGTGGGGAAAAAAAAAAATTCAAGCAATTACGTGTTCAAGCAGAATGACATACAGCGAAGCCAGAGTTCTGGGATGTCAGTTTTCAGTGACTGTAGCACATGAAAATCAAAGGCCAACAACGCTGTGGCCTTACTGAAGAAAAAGCTAAACCTATGGTCAGCTGCAGCTGAAGATACGATTTCACACAAGATTTTGACCACAAGAGAGGCCTCGCTGCCGCCTCCCATCTCTCCCTCTGCTCTTTTGTTCTCCTACTCTATTCCTGTGGCTTGCCTTGCACTGACTTGAACACTTTTTAGTGCACTTTATGAGCCAAGTTTACTCCCTCAGCAGACAGGAAACTAACCCAGAAAAGCAGATCGTTTTCCACCAGGTTAGAGAGTTAAACTGGCTTGCAGAGAGAACTAGGAACCATAAAAGCTGGGACGACGAAACAGGCAGGACAATGCAATGGGAAGCAGGAGAGGGAATTCGTCCGTCCCCATCTTGAGGCAGTAAGCCGTTGTGCTAGCTCATACACGTGTGAAACTACATGCTCACTTTGCAAGGATTGAAAAAAACCCCTTCACTTGTAGAAAGGACAGCACCCAAAACACAGCCAGTCAACTTTTAACTCCCTCTTGCACGCAGAGGCTCACGACCTCGCTGGGAAAGGCCGCAGCTGACAGGCATTGTTCTTTCCTTCAGCCCGATGTGGAAGCTAAAGGGACTTCAGGGGAGTGTTCCTCAGTGATCAGAGAAGGGACAACATCGTGTTACACTATTCAGATCATATTTTCAAAGGAAATGGGACAGAGAGTGGGAAGAAGCCCGAAAAGAAGAACAGGAAGAACAGCTACGTTCTTTTCAGAAAAACAGCACCCACTTTGTTGAATAACAGGTAAAGATGATAGTCATGGAATTTTTTGAATTATTATTAACAACTGCTTCAGTGACATTTTCCCCAGGAAAACAGGAAGCAACTCACAAGCCTTGGAGGAGCAGCAGATGGAAAAGACACTTTCTGCACCTTAGCAGTCACGTTCAGTGAATTGGCACTTTGCTGTATTTTACTCCTGCAAGAAAGAGGATTTAGTGAGTGAGTTAGCAGGTGATCTAGTGACTAGATTACCGAGTCATTTCTTTCCCACTGAGGCAGACAAACTTCCCCCAACCCCGAGTTTTACTCTAAAAAGCTACTAGCATAACAGAGACGGTCTTTGATAATCAATCAATCAATGAGCCTTATTTCACTCAAGTGCAGCCTACAGGTTGCCTTGCAGAGTTTGTGTGGATGCCCCACAAGCTCTCTTAGAAGCACAAATTGGCGGCAGAAGACGAAAGGCAGAAAGGATTTCAGCTCCCTATTCCAACAGCCCCCAACAGCTAAGATCCTACATCTGAAGCCACCGAGGCGAAGTGCTCCGGTGCGGAGGATCCCGCCGGGGGGCCCTTCCTGTCCTGAAGCGGCAAAATCGCGAAGGCGAAAACGCAAGGAGGGAGGGGGTGCCCCAGGCCCCCCCACCCCCATCCCCCCGCCGCCGCCCCGCGAGCCGGCAAAGCAGGCTCCTGGCGAGCGGCCGCTCTGGCTCCGCGTGGTCGGTGACAAGAGCGACGGCGGCAGTTCAAAACGCAGCGCACCCGCCATTTCAGTGAGGCCACCGAGGCGAAGGATCGCGCCGGGGAACCCTTCCTAAAGTGGCAAAACCGCGAAGCCGGCAGGTCAGGGGGAGAGAGAGGGAGTCCCCGCCCCCGGAGCCGGCGGAGCGGGCTCCTGACGAGCTGCCGCTCTGGCTCCGCGTGGCGGGGACAGGAGCGACGGCGGCCAAAGTCCCTCACGTACCAGAGAAGCCCTCAGGGAGCGCGAGCGATCAGGTAGAGAAACAGGACGTGGCGCCTGACAAGGGCGTGGCGCGGCAGTTGGTCCAGGCAGCGCGTGCAGGGGGCAGTCCCCCTCCTGGCTCGACGCTCTCTCGGCAAACGGTCAGAGGCGAGGCAGCTGAAGGGAGAGCTTACCACTCTCTACAACCAGCTGAAAGGGGGTTTTGGCGACGTGGGTGTTGGTCTCTCCTCCCAAGTAACTAGTGATAGGACGAGAGGAAAGGGCCTCAAGTTGCGCCAGTGGAGGTTTAGACTACGTATTCAGAAAAATTTCTTTACAGACTGCCCAGGGAGGTGGTGGAGTCACCTTCACTGGAATTGTTCAAAAAACGTGTAGACATGGCACTTCAGGACATGGTTGAGTGGGCATGGTGGTGCTGGGTTGACGGTTGGACTTTATGATCTTACAAGTCTTTTCCAACCCTAATGATTCTACAGTTCTATCTGTCCAGAACAGAAACATGGCTGGCACAAAATCTATACCCCTCTCTACATTAGGGATACAAACCCCATTTCTTCTGAAAGAGTTTTCTGCATATTTCTAACACTTTATCTAAACATAGAGAAATGTTGCTGTAAGGACCTGTTTTAGGTAAAAGCCAGCTTCTTTACAGAACACTTGGCAGTAGTATGAAGCAAAATTTGTTTTCCTGAATGCTGAGATTGTTTGTGCTGTGCACCAGATGTTGCACTCCTAACTAAGATAAAACTCCCATAGATTCTTCTTTGTCTCAGGTGAATTAACTGTGTACTCCAGCATCTTTGAACAGGTGTATTTTCCTGAGGGAGATGGAGAGCTTTTTATCTCTCCGAATAATTTTCAGAGCTTTAGAAACATCTCGGCCACCATTCCAGCACCGCCTGCAGCTTCTCCCAGCTCCATCTGGCCCTGGCCCAGCGTAGCGCACCACACAGCTCCCCACCAGCCACCGCCCATGCCACCTCCTCCACCAGAAACTAGATGGTGAGGCATGAGGCCCTGAACACCACCAGCTCAGCTCGTAGGGCCACTTGGGTGCCCTGGCCCCACTGCCTGCCATGTGGAGAGGAACCATCACACTGCGGGTCATGGTCATATTGACAAACCTACTCTTTGTACTTTCTCTTCTCTCCTTTTTTAGTACAGCTCACTACAGGCAAACCAGTAAGGATGAAAGTGAACATACCTTGAGACAACTGTATGGCATCAGCTGATCTTTATAGTAACACAGGAAAAAAAGAAGAAAAAATAACTATTCCATAAACTGACAAAGAACAACTACTCTTTTATTTCACTATGGGCACTAAAGCTTTGCAAGAATGAAGTAAGACCACCACAGACTAACAGCACCTATCCCAAACAAGCACAAGGAGTAACTAGTGGTTTCACCTGCTAAGGCACTTGTTATCCAGGGCCTGCCTGCTTTTAATAGCTGGGGAATGGAGCAGAACCAGAAAGCTGTGGTTACTTGTGAAGCAGATGCCACACTGGTGCCATTAAATAGTAACTTAAAACTTAGATGAAAGAGATTCAACATTTTACAACTAGTACCCAGTAAGTCACTTATTTAATATGCCCGTGAATTAAAACTCAACAGCCTTCATGGGTTAGCTCACTATAGCAAGTAATATTATACTTTTTAACTCATTTTTTCTTCCGTTTCTGCTGTAAACAATAGCACAGTGAAACTATTTTATGATTAAGCTTTTACAGCCAAATGAGTTTTATTGAAGTTAGACCCAGGAAAGGTGTTAGTTCATACAGTTATGTTTTGACTTCAGACTTCAGGCTTGCTAATAACAGAGAACTCAACACCACATTTGTTGAGGCGATCAATCAGTTTTGTTTTAGCAAAGGCAGCTCCTGGAGAATATACACCACCCCTGTTAATGAAAAGCAAAAAAGAGAAAAACGTTAGTGGTACAGTGACTGCAAGACACCTTTTTCTGAAGTCAAAGATGTGTTTCTGTGCCTAACAAAGAAAAAGCCACTTTGTCCCACAGGAGAGTGTATGAGGAATTTGGCAGGCTGGTCATATTTAGAGGATCATTCCTGCATCCAGCAAACTCAATAGAAATCATTCCATTAACTGAAAATACAGACACTGATGTGATAGATTCTGCAAAAGCATTACTAAAAACCTATGACTACATCCTTTCAAATGGAAAGGCAGATGAAGAGTAAGTGGCTTTTACAGCAGCTTGTGGTGAAGTATGTCGCTTGCACAGCCATTTGGGTGAGGTAATACAGAAATCTACAGGGTTATGAGACCTGTATTTTCAAAGAGAAACATATGCCCACAGTAGCTAAATTTAAGGCAGGTCAAGCTGTTCTTGGGAAGTTGGTCAAGCATGGGAAAGTACTTACTGTTTAGGCAGACAAGTTGCATCTTCCAGAAGAGATACAGCTGCTTGAACCATTGCAATTGGTGTAGCAACATAGCCAGGCTCTGACAAAAAAAACCCCAAACACCATACAGCATACTGAAATGTAGAACATAGTCTTGCTCTTACCTACAGCAGGCTGAAAAATAATCTCTCTGGCAATGAAATGGCCTTCCCCATTTAAGAATATCTTTTTTACCTGCTAATCATCCCAAGCAGCTGGTGAAGTCCTTGAGATCTAATCTGGAAAAATACTGCTTCAAATACAGTCCTATAACTCAACAACCATTAGCGATCACCTCATGGTGCCAAAGGGCTCTCCATTACAGAAACAGCTTTCCCCATCCTGTGCTTAAATTCAGACTTTTGCTGCGAGACTTGCATTCAGTTACATCTCTGTTTAAAGAAGCTATGCCTCATTAAACTCCTTTCTGAATATACATTCTTGCTGTCTTCAAACTTTACTTCAGGCGTCATCTCGCCTCAAAGGAATGAATTGGCTATTTCAAAAAACAGGTCACAATGAACAGTAGTATCCAAAGTAATACTATGTAAAGGCTGTTGACTTTTCCATGTTGCAAGAGCTCCTTGAGGGTGAAAGGAACAGCAGCGGAACCACAAACCTATTTTGGAGTTAGGGAACATGAGGCAAAAGCAGTTAGCTGCTACTAACATGCATACCTGGTCCTTTCACTTCAGTGCAGATCTTTACATTTGGTTTGCCATTCTGGGGATCTTGCCCCTCACTGTAACCCTCGCCAAAAAAAGTCATTGTAAAAGAGGTTCCCTCCATCTGTAGTGGACAAGACAAGTGTGGTCACCAAAACAGTAACTCATATCAGGCAAGCACAAGTAGTAAATACAGGTATCTGTTATGCCAAATACCACGATCCATCTAAACATGGGAGTAATTAGAGTTATTGCTTAAAAGGTTCAATCTCATCTAAGTTTTTAATCACTTTTGCTTCGTTGGAACTGTTACTGTTCTAAAGTCCATTTATTCTCTCAGTGCTTTCAGTCCTGGGTTTTTGCTACTCAGTCTCCCTCTGTCATCAACTCTGACATGTTGAGTGCTGTGAGCCACGCGTGTTAAGTACATCAGATCCGGCAACATGATCCACTTTTTCTCATATGAGTTCCACATACTTTGATGTCTGGTAGCAGAAGGCATGATTATTTAAATATTCAAAGCTATCTGAACAGGCACACACAATGTGCATTTAGAAATTATTTCTCTGAGACTAAGCAGTTGACTCTAGATTACTATTCCACCATTACCATAACAAGTTTATTCAATACTTGTGATGGAAAACGGTCGGTTACCTGTTTCTGTGTTGGTCCTTTCTTTGTGAAGCGTCCAGCAGAGAAGAATTCCGGGTACTATATAGCGGGGGTGGGGACAGGACAAAAAAATAAAACAAAAAAAAAACCCCAACCAACAGTAAACTAGAGGGAAAAAAAAGATCTACAGACAATTAATTCTTTTGTGTTTTGAACACTTACTTTTGTTAGAAGTTTTCTTCCAAAGCTAAACTTCACAAGAAGAAGAAATACAATGCCAGCAAACATCAGCTTGATAACAGAGCCAAGACCACCTATGTTCACATAAGCAGCATACTGCACCTGAGGCAAAAAAATATTTTCCGTGAACTTACATTAAAATGTTGGCATCAATTAATTTGTAAAAATTAATCTACCCCTAAATCAGGATGCAATTGTTTGATATGATAGATAGCTGTTTAAATAGGGCCTTAAACAATCGTCTTAGTTCTAAGCAACTCTCTGAATAATGCTGCACTTCATAACTCATTATGAGAAGACAATAGAAGTACAGAATGGCTAGGGAGCAAGCATGGTCAACAACACTGGAAAACTTTAAAGAAAGATGAGTTTTGGTATCTGATTTGAGGCTTCTTTCCAGAGATCTTTCTTTCCTCCTCTTTGTGCTTTGGTTTAAGAGAAACCGAGGCCTTACTTTAGAATTCTGGAATAGCAATGGCAAGCCCTTCTCATTAGTAGTTCCCAAGTATATCTTTAGAGCCCTAGCTCACCTTCATCTCTTAACTGGTATCTGTGATTCTGCACAGCTGTTACACAGATTGTTGGTGCTGGTCTCCTCTCAGGAAACCATGGAAAACAAAAACTAAACATCTTTTCCCCACCACCTCTTCACATTGCCTTTACTCTGCACACCAGAGACCCAAGCATCAAAGAACTCTCCAGATACAAATGAGCAGCATCTGAATTAGTTACCAGAATGTTTACTACACTATGCTCACCTGACCTGAGTCACACAGACTACAATTATAATGCTTTTAGAAGCGCTACTGATACAATTAAAAAAAGCCTCTGCACAGGAACAGAATTCAATGAATTTATCATTCCTGAAAATCATGAAGCCTACCTTTCAAATACTTCTGTGACTCAAGGCTTCCAGTCCCTACAAATCATACCCAGAAATCAGACAACATGAGAACCCTACAAGAGACTCTCATAACTATGATGCTGGCAGCAATAAGCAAGCTCATCAGGCAGAGTATCAAGTAGTATTAAACAGGCCAGTGCACCCAGGAAAACCTGGACCACATCAGGTCAAGCAGCTTCCAAAGGTGATCAACAGAACAAGCTTCCTTCTTTACAGAAGCAAAAGCACATTGCACTTCATTACTATTGACCTAACTACAGAAATCCTACTACACAGATCTGCAACAAGAACAGTTATTACATAAAGGAAAGATTCACTGAAACTTGTAATAAAGACATAGCATACTACTAACAGTAACTTACAGGTGTTTCCTGCAACTCTGTGTGCAAATAACGCTGAGATCGTTTCACAACGGAAACGTCAGATCCCATGAATGGAACAGAGTACTCTTTGAATTCCCGGTTGTAAAACACAAGTCCCCTGCAAATGAGGAAAAAAAAAAAAACCCAGAAAATTCAGAAAAAATGTTCAAATGTTCAAGCAAACAAAGAATTTGTTCATAGCAGCCTACCAATACTGGCTTTTTCTCAAGCATTTTTATGACATCTTTTTTCACCGAGAGCAAACCATTCCAACTCAAAATTCCATGTGCTATAGCAAGGATGAATTTGATAATCAAAATGATATTCTTCTCACATTTCTTTTTTCCGTTCTACTGATCACTTCTGAAATCAAACTGAAAAGTTTGCCGTGTCAATAAAAGTCTTTTAGAACAAGCTAACGTTGAGACCCAGTAAATGCTGGGACATGTTCTGTTTTTAGTAAAATACGAACAAGTCAGTAAAACTGAATTTACCTTCAATTCTACTAGATGAGAAATTATGTGTTCCTATTATACCGAAGTCCTAACTGCATCTTTTTAGTATTTAATAATATGTTAACCACCTATATAATAAATACTGGAACTGTTAGAACACAGCATGTTTCGTATCTTATGCTTCTTATACCTTCTTTTAAGTTTTGCACCAACTACTGGAACAGGGGCATATCCTATCTTTTTGCGAAGCTTCCTCAGGTTGTCTTGATCTGCAAGGCCATAAACAGCTGACTTCCAGGTCCCATCATGTACACAAGAACCCTGGGGACATACCATGAAATTCAGTATCTAAAGGTTTCATGTATGATTTTAGTAATGACCCTAGAATTATCACATATATGTAGTATGATTACATGCATTGAAGTACATTGAAATGTGGTTGGTTGACTTTGGCTGAACACCGGGTACCCGACAAGCCGCTCGCTCTCTCCCCTCCTCAACAGGACATGGGGAGGGGAGAAAGTAAGATGGAAAAAACCCCCTTGGGGGTCATGATAAATGCAGTTTAATAAAGTAAAAGCAAAGGCTGCACGCAGAAGCAAAGGAAAACAAAACATTTATTCTCTACTTCCCATCAGCAGGTGATGCCCAGCCCCTTCCCAGGAAGCAGGGCTTCAGTACACATAGCAGTTGGGGCAAAAGACAAATGTCGCAATAATGAATGCCGCCCACCCCTCCTCCTTTCTCTCAGCTTTTATTGCTGAGCTGATGTCATATGGTATGGTCTATCCCTTTAGTCAGTTTGGGTCAGCTGTCCTGGCTGTGTTCCCTCCCAGGACCTTGCCTACCTCCAGCCTACTGGGTGAAGCAGGGGAAATGTTGGAGAGGCAGCCTTGATGCTGTGTGAGCACTGTCCAGCAGTAGACAAACCACTGGTGTGTTATCAACATTGTTCTAGCTACCAATAAAAACCACAGCACTAGGAGGGCTCCTATGTGGAAAATTAACTCCATCTCAGCCAGTCCCAATACAATCTCCAACCCATACTCCGTACAATTAGCATCATGCTCAGGTCCCACATAATTTAATACACACATATATGCGCATATATATATGTGTGTGTATATATATATGCATCTTCTAACCATCCCATTGTATTTAATTATTGTTACTGAAATCCCTTCTTACCAACACTTAACACTACATATTTAAACCATCTTTATACCCTACATACAGATTTATACATTCTCATTAACTACTATCTCCTGTCCTTTAACAGGTAGATATTATTCTCCCATTCCATGGGCCTCCTCCACTCTTCCAGATGTTCACAAGAACTTGGGCCCCATCTGTCAAGATAGGTGCACAGGACAGGAGAACCAGTGCATTGGGCACCAACACTGGCTTGGTTTGTGTCATCGTTGACCTCAGAATTATTACATATATTACACATTACTACAATTATTACATATATGTATTACGATTACATGCATTGAAGTATGTTGCAACAACCCCTCCAAACAAAAAAACAAACAGCCAAACACTAGCATTACTGGCAACACACTACATATCTGTTATAGTTCACTTATGTACGAATCCTTCACACATCTCTGCAAAAACTAAGTATTTCTTGAAACAGCTTAACACAAAACTTTACATAGACAGCCTATGCAAATGAACCTTACAACAGGGTGTTTGCTTGGGACACTTTTATTAGCTCCTAAAGAATAAAATTCTGAGGCTTATCGTCAAAGAACTGCCAGCTTGGCACTTGGTCTGAATTAATGTAATGACAGTTGTTCTAATGGGCTACGGTGATGTTATCACAAATACCTCTTGAGTTTCCAAGAAGGTATAAACCAACTAACCTCAGGCCCAGATTTCACCGTAAGGAAACTTTCGACAGCAGTTAAGGTACCTTTAAGGGAGAAGAAAACATTACTTGTCATATACGGTCATGGGTTCACCAAGCCACTCTGGTAGACTCAAATAGCAGGCCACCAATGTTATTAGTTGAAAATGCGAGTCACATCTTTATCTCAAAGTAAAATAAACTGAGGTTAAGTTCCATTTTAGCTAGCAAGTATCAAATTTCTTATGTAAAGTACATCAATAAGGCTCACTAATATTATCTTTACTCATTACATTTTTTCCTCTGCAAAAAAAAAGAAACACAAGATTTCCTAGAACATTTAAATTTAACATAGCTTGTGTTTTGCAAAGAATGCTTAGTTGTGATGAACAGCAAAACAAAACAACTCCTCCAAATTCCACTTTGTTTTGCTTTGCTCAGTTCCTTGTGAGATCGTAAAACTGTACATGTATGGGCAAATTTCAGTATGAAAAACAACTGGGGAGACAGGTGACCAAAACAGGAAGAGATAAGAGACACCTTTATTCAAAACAAGTATCAGCCATCAAATTATAACCCCATGAACCACCAGATACTCATTTCCATGCCTCTCCTCTCCCTCCAATAAGATCCAGACAGACTCCTCTTAAATTGAAAGTTAAGGATATGCTCCAGTATAAAGCAATCCCACTTAATAACAGTTTTAATAGTACATAAAAGCAAAACATTTGGATACTCTTACTGGCCCTTCCAATTTAAAGTGAGACCTGATAAACAAAATATCTTCATTTGAGTTTAGGATCAAGTACTATTTGCATAGAATTAAATCATCTCACATCTTTTCTAAAACGTATTTATCCTCTTTCAGTTACTGTCTAGCTGCTCGTAAAGAAAAGGCATTACAAGGCACCGTCTATCTACTTACATTCACACAACAGCTTTCTTGGTGCTCGTGGTAGAACGTGAAAACTTATGCAACCTGATTACCCACTAATTTGCCATCTCTTTCCCACAGCTTTCCTTGTCCCCAGTGTCTCTTCCCTACAGGATTCCTGCTGCACAAGAAGCACTGTGCTGGGGCTTATGTAGGGACAGCCACACGCTAGCTGAACAGCCCGCTGCTGACAACTGAAGGGTCTGTTCTCTTAGTGAGCAATATTATCTTGAATCCCTCTTCTACCTAGTGAAGAATTTCCTCCAGTATAATGGGAATATGATTTAAATTTTTATTTATCAGATTTGGTTGAAACTGGTCAGCTGGTAAAGGCAGGCAAAAAGAGAGACTGAGGGAGCTTCCACATCAGCATTGCTGCTTTAGAAAGCCAGGTGAAAGCATAATCTGCATTTCTTTGTCAGCATAAGGTCACACTTATTTAAGTCACCTTTCAGCTTGTCTCTGGTGTACAGTACTCCCATATCGGCTGGTATAGAGTCAAAGCCACAGCTTCCAATGATATATACTCCCCTTTCCGCAGCTTTTTTGTTGTATTTCAGGTACATTCCTTCCAGAAACTAAAACACAGTCCAAACAAAGATTTTAAGCATAACTCTGTATTTGGCCATACCCAATATTAACCATCAGCACTTTACTCTCATATCATAGCACCATACATATTTCAGACCACTTACGAGCATCTTTAAGACAGACACATATTATTCACGTTTTATGGTATGAAACCCCCACAGCAGTGCAAAGAAATGCTATCTACACAAAACTCCTATGTAGAATCACAACCCAGACTTGAATCAGAATCCAAAAATTTTGCATTTGCAGAGAGAACCTGAGAGAGGCTCATCTCAAAGTAAGAAAACTATACAACTAATACACATTAATGCACTTTAAAACAAATAATGCACCTGAAAATCGTAGATCAGGAGGCAGAATTTGTCTTCATGTTCAAAAACATTAGCAGAAACATGAAACATACTGAACAAATACTCCTTTAATAGATCCTTGAGGTAAGGTAGCATTTTTCTGCCATCACATACCTGGGGTTCTCCACTGATGTCAATGCAGCTTGCACCATTTTCAACACAAGCTTCCACCACAGGCTCTCCAAAGAATCTATACTATAGCAGGAAAGACCATCACACGTAATGAAACAAAACCCACACACCACAACTCACCCAACGTGCTTTATCTAACGTATCTATAATACAAGTAAACCCTTGGTGACTATTGATTTTGCTAAGTGGGACAAAAATTGAATAGTACTTGCATTTTTTGGGCGGGTGGAGAGAGCACAACAGCCTAACGAACTTCATCACTGCTAATGGAGTTTGGTGCACTACTCCACCGTATTTCCCTCATCAGAGTACAAAGGCCAATTTAGTATTTCTAATCTCCATTTCTGCTTTTTGCACTCATATTATCAGCATAGCCTCTACTTAAACACTCAATTTCAAAGATGTTATCATAATCCAACTTCCAGCTCTCATACTTTGATCCCCTCTAAATGTGCTGGAAATATTGCCACTGGAATTTTAAAGGGGCCAAGAGCTTAAATGAGCAAGCCTAGGGGCTTTTTTCCCAGCTCTATTTTCAACCCTAGCGCCACTTAAAACATTTTGGCCCAACCCAAACCTCCTCCCCACCTTACAAGCAGTTTTTTATGCTGCCTGTGAAAGGCTTAAAAAACACCCTGCAGTACTTCCGCGAGAATTGTCCGTGAATTACACCACCAGAAATCGCGGTGGGAAATCTTTAGGCGTTTACAGCACACGGCTGTACTTTTGGCTCCACTTCAAAAAGCTGCGTGTCGTCTGGACGGCTCCTGAAATGCCGGAGCCAGCGGCAGGTTGCCCGGTAGCTGTCGCAGCGCTGCCGGCCCTGAGGAGCTGGGAGCCCCCCCGCACGCGCACGCAGGCGAGGAGCGGCGGCCGAGGGGCAGACACCGCCCCGGGCTCTGCCGGGAGCCGCGCCCGGCGGACGCCGTGCGAGCACCGCCCGGATCACCACACTCACCGGGCCCACGCAGTTCAGCACCAGCCGCGTCTGCCTCGCCACGGCGGCCAGCGAGGCCGCGTCGCCCACATCACACAGCAGCACGCCGACCTCCGCCCCGAGCGCCTCCTTCCCTGCGCACCGGAGACCGCCGTCACCGACACCGCCCGCCGCAGGCGTCTCTTCCCTTCCCGGGACGAGCCGCCACCTCCCCGGCGCAGCCCCGATACCCGAGGGGCTTACCCCGTTCGCCCCTCAGCCCTTGCCCTCACACCCGCCCGTGGGCGGCTCCCAACGGACAGCGCCGGGACTCCGGGGCCGCGCGGGCCCCGCCGTCCCCAGACAGCGGCGCTGCGCCACACGGCCCCCAGCCGCGGCCCATACCCAGCCTCGCAGCCGCCCGCTCCAGCACCGCCTGCAGCTTCTCCCGGCTTCGCCCGGCCACGGCCCAGCGCAGCGCGCCGCGCAGCTCCTCGCCGGCCGCCGCCCGCGCCACCTCCTCCACCACGAATTGGCCGGTGAAGCCCGAGGCCCCGAACACCACCAGCTCATAGGGCCGCTCGGGCACCCCGGCCGTATCGCCGCCGCCGCCCGCCATGGGAGAGGAACCGCCGCACTGGCGGTTAGCGACAGGTAACGGCCGGTACGAGGCGGCCCCGCCCAGGCCCGGCCCCTCGCCAGCAGGGGCGGTGCGCGAAGCCCGCTCGCGCGGCGGCAGTGACGGCCGTTGCGGCGGTTGGGGGCGTGCCGTGCCGAGCGGCGCGCGGGTCTGTGGGCCTGCCGGGCCCTGGCGGCACACAGCTGTACCTCGCGCCCAGCGCAGGCCCTCAGCCGCTGCCGCCTGTCGCCATTGGCAGCGGCGGCTCGGCCCCGGCCGGGGGAGGTATAAGCTTTGCTCTCGTTCCGGCAGCTGGGAAGGAGGGAGGGGTGCTGTCTCTCGGCGGCTGAGGGGTTTTTTGACATTCCATGAACAAATAAAAGTATACCAAGATAGATCTCAAGATACCAGAAGTATACCAAGAGGTTATGGAGCTTAGCAGCTTAAGCAACAACGTTTCTAGAGAGAGGCCGTCATTACTGGTTCCACAGGAGACATCTGTCCTGATGAGCACAGCTCATTGCTGAGTTACTGCCATAAGCATTTCAGCACAGATGAGTATAGATCAACTGAGTACTGTTACTAATCAAGAAGAAAACCTTAATTACCTAGAAGTAAAATGAAATACTCTGTTTTCCCCCCGAGTACAGCAAATATTTATGTTTTGCTCAACAGCAAAAGCAGAACAATGCAAAATTTGAAGTCCCTGTTGCAGTGGGGAGAAGCGGTGACCCTGGAAAGCCACAATGGCAAGGAGCATTTGCAACTGCATGGCATGGTGAGGTATGGTCATGTTTTCTGTGCTTTTCACAGACAGGCTGCTCACCTGGATTCCAGAGGCTTGCAGCAAGTCACGTGGGAAGCAACCTCATGAATCCTGCTCACTCGCCCTTTCTCCCAAGGAGCATCTGCCATATCTGAACTGTTCCTGACAGATGCCTGTCTAACCTGTTGGAAAACCTAGTGATAGATGCTTTCACACTGTTCCCAAGGCAATCTCCTCCTGCATTTTATTATACATATGGCTGGAGACAAGAAGCTAGATCTCCACGTGCTGTAGTTTCAACCTCATACTATTTCTCATGTTTCTAGAGGACATTAGTAAAAGATTCAGTCACTGAGGAGTATATTAAAAAGATGCTGCAAAGCTGGAAACATCCATGCATCTTCTCAGTCTTCCCTAGATTAAAAAGCACTAATTCTTTTGATCTTTCCTCACAGGCCACTTCATACATACATTTTTCCTGTTCTCCTCTGAACTCTCTCCAATTGGTTTACATTTTTCTTGAAATCTAGTGTCCACTGCTAGGCCCTACATTCACATTGTCAGTGCTAAATCGATTGAAAAGGTTATGTGATGTGCCAGAATTTACCCCTGTTCATACATGCCCCAAGCATTTGCCTTTTTTTTTTTGGCAAGTGTCACATTATTGATGCATCTGCAGCTCATGATCTGTTCTACCTCTGGGGCTTTTTCCAGTCACGGCTGCCTAGCCAGTCTTTTACCATCTCAGATTTGTACTGAAGGTTAATGTGCTTTCTGAATACATTCGAAATATCTACAACTACCTGAAAGGGGGTTGTGGTGACGAGGGTGTTGGTCTCTTCTCCCAAGTAATTAGTGATAGGACGAGAGGAAATGGCCTCAAGTTGCGCCAGGGGAGGTTTAGATTGGGTATTAGGAAAAATTTCTTCACCGAGAGAGTGGTCAAGCATTGGAACAGGCTGCCCAGGGAGGTGGTGGAGTCACCATCTCTGGAAGTGTTCAAAAAACGTGTGGATGTGGTGTTTCAGGACATGGTTTAGGGGACATGGTGGCACTGGATTAATGGTTGGACTTGATGATCTTGAAGGTCCTTTCCAACCTTAGTGATTCTGTGATATGCGAGGCAGCAGGAGATGGTCACCTCTAAGCATCAGCATCAGCTCCTCGAGTAGTGCTGATGCAGTTGTTTGTAGGCTTACACCGTCAGCTGTATGAGTGAAACAACTCAGTCTAACAAAAAACAAAGAGTGGGAGAGGGAAGGACAAAGATGGGGTTTGTGTTCTTTTTTTAGTCCAGATAATTTTGTTAATCTATCTGATTTACAGAGCAACTCTGCAAAACCAGTTTCTTGAGTTTGAGGTCACCAAGCATCTCAGTAGTCAAGCTGGTCTCTTACTACCTTCCTGTCCTTCCTACACACTGGGATAATTTCCAGCTCTGCTCATAATACTGTCGAACTCCTCTGAGCTATTTTCCTCTTATGCTCAATTTTTCTCTTCTGCCACCAACTCTCAAAGTAAAGTCTGTTTTCTTTGAGGCCACTGTCTTTGCTGTTCTACTTTCCTTCTCCATTCTCCTTTACAAAGGCTTTGAAAAAACATTGCAACAATAAGCAATAGATACTTTTCTCCCAATCTGAAGTTAACAAAAATCGCTATTTCTTCAGGCTTTGCACTAACTTTTAAAATTGTTCAGTGACAGGACACTGTAAGGAGCCTGCAAATTGCAGATGGATTCTGGCATAGCTTGCAGGGCTGTCTGGGATCCTCAGACTGCTTTCTTCATTCCTTTGCTCCAGAAGCTTGTCTTTCTTGCCTTCTCTCCCTCTTCCGTATTATCCTCTTTTCACATCTAATCCCCTGTTACTCCCAGAAAACAAGGCAATTTATGAACCTATGACTTTGTGTCGTGGTTTAGCCATTTGTAAAGAATCAGGACTGCACAAGCTTCCTTGGGCCACATGTATTTGATAAGACCTGCATTGTGGTGTTATGCAGTGGCTTGGCAAGCACAAGCTTGTACACAGTGCTGAGAACCCTGTCTCCTCTCGGTGACTGAAACTTTACACCAGATTGGGCAGACTTACCTGGTTTATCAATCCACAATTCTCAAGATTTCATCTACTCTTTCAGTGTCAGCTGTATTTCTTTAAAACACATCTGCTGGAGCAAGGTAATTCATTTAAATTGCAGCTTACACAAGCAAGAAATCAGGCTTTCAGAGCTGCAGAGGGACACCTGAAAACCAACTAGAGGGGCATCAAAACACAACGCAAACCGGGGGGGTGTGGGAGCTGGCATTGCTTACATAAAATATCATTATGGTAGCTCAAACTCATTCTTTCTCAAAAGACACCTGGGGCTGGCAAGTGGAAGAGTTCTGTTTGCAGACATCTCCAGTTTCCCTCCAGCTCACTGTGTTAAAAAAGAACAAAAATCAAAGTCTCTAAGCCAGTTTACATTCCTGCCTGCGAACTTAGCAAATAGACAGCTGAGTTTCGAAATAGCAAACACCAAGGCAATGTCAAGGCTCTGATTTTCAATGGAAGACTTACAGCAGTCTTGACTAAAGGCGAAGGTTAACCTGTCTCCCTACTTAGTGTCACCAACGCAGGATTGCAAAAATGATTCTGTGGGAAAGCAGTAGGATGGGTTTACAGATTTTCCTTGCCCAACAGGAAGACAAGAAATACCAGATGTGTTGCCAAGTGCAGTTCTGCAAAGGAGGTTCCCACCTGAATCATCTTTAGAAGCTCACAAAAAAAAGATACTGCTGTTTATAATAAATTACTGGTTTTCGGTTTTGAAGATACTTTTTTTTTTAATGTGTATTTGCATACAGATACTTAAAGATTTCGGTACTTCATTTAAAGCCTCATTTAGCCAGACTGCCTCAGTCTAAAAGAACTTCAATTACTAGAGGTCCCTGCCAATTTCTTTGGGACAGAGAAACACACAAGCGTATGCACACACACACACAAGCCGTATCTTTTCAAATTCCTTAAATAAAAAGGGGCATGCTTCCCTTTGCTAGCTTCTGCTGTTCCACCTGGAGCCTCTGGCAGGATCTGAGGAATCTGTGCAAGCATTTATAAGAGCACTTGTATGTCCCTTCATTTTGTACAGTAGGTGTTCTGATAAAATCCTTCCTATCAATATTTTTATATTTCTTGGACACCAATTTTTGTGTTAAAGTTCTTTATACTCATTTATAACTTTAGGGTACTTTTTATTTATTACAGTGGAAATGCAGATGTAGTTCCATGATTACTTTTTAATTAAAATAATATTAAGGTAGCAGAAAGAGTGCTGTATGATGTCAATTGCACAATGCTGTATGAAGGCAATTTTTTAAAACACAGCATGGTAAATGTCTTGTACCCCAGAGGATGAATTAAGATCACTGGCTTGCATCATTGCAAAAGTTACTACAGAACACAAGAAAAATAGAGCATGAGAGTAGGCAGAGGTGTTGGGAAATAAGGCTGATGATTAACAATGCATGGATAATTCATTGCAGGCTATATAGAATTATGTGGGTGAGTATATAAGGGATTAAAAAAAAAAAAGGCAGGCATCTCTGTACCTGCTACAGTTACTCAGTACGGTTAAGACCATGAGAACAAATGTTTCTGGAACAAAGCCCAAAGTTCTTAGTGCCATGGTGTATCTTATCCTTAATTTATGCAGAATATTACTGTATAATCAAGAGGCAATAGGCTCCAAAAAGCCACCCCATATAGAACTTAAGAATTTGTAATAAACCAAGCCATATAGAATGGGACAAAAAAGAGGAGCTTGAAATTAAAAACAGCAGAGAAGCCAACAGAGAGTTGCTTGCCACATGTGGCAGTTCAGTAATGCTTTATTTTATTTTTATTTTATTTTAAAAACAAAATACCACCTAACCTTTTTCAAAACCAAAACCACTTCCCTGGGCAGCTGTTCCAATGCTTGACAACCCTTTCAGTCAAGAAAGTTTTCCTAATATCCAATCCAAACTTCCCCTGGCACAACCTGAGGCCCTTTCTTCTCGTCCTATCACTCGTTACCTGGGAGAAGAGACCAACACCCACCTCACCACAACCCCCTTTCAACTAGTTGTGGAGAGCGATAACGTCTCCCGTCAGCCTCCTCTTCTTCAGACTGAACAACCCCAGTTCCCTCAGCTGCTCCTCGTAAGACTTTGTGCTCCAGACCCTTGACCAGCTTCGTTGCCCTTCTCTGGACATGCTCCAGCACCTCAGCATCCTTCTTGTAGTGAGGGGCCCAAAACTGAACACAGGATTCAAGGTGCGGCCTCACCAGGGCCGAATACAGGGACACAATCACTTCCCTACTCCTGCTGGCCACACTATTTCTGAGACAGGCCAGGACACTGTTGGCCTTCTTGGCCACCTGGGCACACTGCTGGCTCATGTTCAGCCACTGTCAGCCAGCACCCCCAGGTCCTTTTCCACCAGGCAGCTTTGCAGCCCCTCTTCCCCAAACCTGTAGCATTGCATGGAGTTGTTGTGACCCAAGTGCTGGACCATCTTAATATATATGTACACATACACATATGTAATATGTATATTGTATCTACATATGTATTCAACCAAATGTGTATTCAGCCAAATAGTAAAAATAATAAATGAACAAAGTTATTTCCACCTATTATGCTTATTTCTAAATTGGGAGATTACAAAACAGATGGCAGCCTATGACACCTGCAGATCCTACCCTTTTATTTGTTAATAAGCTGTATACACATTCACATTCCCATTCCCATTCATACACAACTCTAAACAATCTGCTAGAAGAAGAAATGAAGGCACCATTGACCCATAGAAGTACAGCAGAGGTCAAAGCTTTTGACTGCCACTGGTGTTCAGGCTCTTCATTCAATATTTACTGCAGTTGTTACTTCTCACATTGAACTGGAAACACTTAGAGGTATGAAAAGACTGATAAATCACAGAATCGCTAAGGTTGGAAAGGACCTTCAAGGTCATCAAGTCCAACCATTAACACAACGCCACAATGTCCCCTAAACCATGTCCTGAAATGCCACAGTTTTTTTCAGTAGATGGAGACCAAACAAGAGAAGACCATATTTTTCTGATGACATTAAATAATAACCAACACTGCATTAAAGCACTCTCTAATAAAAGTGGCCACACAGTAAATTGAAGTGTTAAACACCATAGTAATATTTCTGGGTACTGCAGGACTCTGCCCTACCTCACAGCTCAGTAGTCATTTTGATGACAACAACTAAAGATTTGAAACTTTCTTCCATAGTTGCAGAGAAATAATTTGAAGGCAGCTGAGAAATTAAAAGTGAAAGGATTCTGAAAATGCAAACTAATCTATTCTGGAGAAGTTAAAACATGGAATACAGCTACACTAAAAGAAACGGGGATAAATGTTTTGCCAGTGGATGCCAAATGTGGGAGATATCAGCGATGTAGAAGTACCAGACTGCAGAGAAGGAAAGAAAAATCTGTCTCCATTTGAAAGTCTCATTTAAAACATTGCATTCTGGTTCAGCCACTTCACTACAATGAATAGACTGAGAAATTGCAGACAGTTCCGAGAAAATAATCCATGAAATAATTATCCAGGAATAGGAATGGAGACACCTTCCAGGAAAAATCCAAAGTTCAAAGTATATATTATTAAATTAAAAGTATCTACAGAGGCATGACAATGCTTTGCAAATATCTGAGGATGTAACTTCTAGGGATGGCGGGTGACGGCCTTGGAATACCTGAGCAAACGTGGCTGACAGAGTGACCAGCACAACCCATTCCTCACAGCAAGGGAAGTGTTCATAGAATGAGACCAGTGATTCGATGCGTGCCAATGGACAGGACATCTGAAACTGAGTTTGTTAAGTGGGACAAAGCACCAGAATTGTAACCCTGAGGAAGCCATACGATGCAGCAAGAGTAAGCAGATGGCTAGATAGACTGCCTGTTCTTTACAGTTTGCAGTCTTCAGTATTAGACTGAACTGTAAAGTTCTTTAGCCACCTTCCCTCAATTATGTTGTGAATATAACAACAGAGTCTAATAGGTCTTAAAATATTCCTTGTATCTTATTTAAGCAAGGGCATTATAAAGGGAAAATATCTGTATGCTCTAATTAACTAAAACTGCTTGCAGGCAAAAACATACAGTTCCTGGATATTATTCTCTGTACTCTACTGACTTTAGTTGCCTACAGAACTTCTTGGGGACCAGTACTATATTGAACACCTCCAGTGTGAGGCCACCTATCCACTGCGTCTGTTTCCTTTACATTAAGGGTTAGGAAGAATGGTCCTTCACAAAACTCTGAACTTCATCCCAGAAAACACAGCAGCTCAATGCAAAGCTCTGTCTCTCTCATTCTGCAAGCAGAGCACATAGATATTCTTTCTAACCCTATAGCAGTTTTAACACCTTCACACCATCATAAGTTCCCTCTCTCACTAATGCTACACCCTCATGAACTCTCAGAGACTGAAGGGAATTCCTGGTAAGGGGAGAAGAAATGGTGCAGTGGTGGCGATTTTCTCCCCCTTGCTCCTGTGAAAGAAAGTGGGAAAAGAGAGCACACCATTTAGTTTTGTGCAGCTGTTCTTGCTCTATGTGGATGTCTTGTGCAGGGGAATTGCTGCGGAGAGCAGAATGCCAAATGTCCTGTTCTCTCAGCCACCATACCCTGCACAAGTATTTGTATGCTGAAATAGAAGCAACTATTCTATGCTGAACACTTCAAAGCTGCTGCTTCTGTGTCTCCCATGTAGCTACTATTCAATAGCCCCTAACTGAGCTTCTTGCAGGATAGCTGCAATTGAATTTAGTTCTGTGTGTAATGTGGGCAAAGGCAAGATGTCTTCCACTTTCCTCATAGGAAAGATCCTAACAGATCTCTAGTGTCTGTAATGTTGGAATGGGGCACATTTTCCAAAAGCTGCTGCTTACAAATACATCTCATCAAGGTTTTCTGAGAATTGCCACGAGAATGATTAACTATAGCCTTTCGTTCATTCTGTAGAAAGCAGAAGTTTAGCTTTCAGACCAGTGTCTTGCTTCAGGACTGAGTTTAAAGCTGAGCAGTCAGCGCATATACCACTTACTGTGAGGACAGAAAGAACAAAAACACAGAACGTAATGCAGACACAGCAAATTCCCCTCATTTTATAGAGCTGGCCTGCTCAGCAGCGTGCAGGGCCAGCAACTGAACTTTGAGAAATACTGAAGAACTAAATAGTCCTACAATGCGGGGAGTATCTGCAGTGCAGCATGTTTTGCCATGTTCTTGACATACCTCCAAGAGTCACCCCAGGTAACTCTTTGCAAGGCCTGTGTAGAGCCCCGCATCAGTTTGTGTCAGGACAGAGCCTCACTTGCCAACACAGAGGCAATTCTCTCCCACTCTTCAGAATTTCTGGGATAGCATCAAGGTGTCTAACCTGGACTGAGAATCAGTTAATTAAGGCTTTACTTTAGTAACATAATCTTATTTGTCACCTACAAAAGTTTGCTTCACTCATATGAAACAATGAATTGACCTTATTAACCATTTTCACTATGTCACTGAACATGTGCAGGGTGATAAGGGTAAAAGGCCCCAATCTGATCTTCTCTGACCTTCTCTTGTAGCACCTCCTCTTTAGCAGACTGCCTAAGACTGTCCTAAGTGGTTTGGATGATTTTGCTAACTCATACTAGTATTTTAGTGTCCTCCAGCAGAAGGGCTCCCAAGGTGTGTCACACAAACTTTTTTACAAGTGTTTTTTAAAGGAAAAATGAGCTTACGTGGCAGCAGTAGCGGATTCCAAGTCTGCTGTGTGGTGACTCTTGTCTGAGCAAGAACACTTACCTCCATGTGAACAGTAACTGCATGATGTGGGGAGGACTTCCTGATGGCAAGTAAACTACCTGACCACAAGGGAAGCACATTTATAAAGGTCTATACTCATTAATCACTTCCTGAACATTAGATAAGCACTTTCTTAACAGCAATTACAGCTAGTCAACAGAACCTCGCTGCTGTACATACTGCATTCAACTGCTCCTCTCAAAATGCCTCCAGCAGCAACCCAGGTGGGTGCCTGAACCAGCACTTGCAGCTCAGGATGGTGGAGCAAGGAAAGATAAGGGGAAAGAATAAGATAAAGCACAGGGTACTGGTGAAACCTAATGTGCTTTAGGTAGGCTAGTGGATTAGGTTGGGGGTATGCAGTAGGCAGGCAGGGGCAAAAGGCTGGGATCTGAGCGAGGTGCGTTACTCAGGAAAGTAAAGCGTCTGAGGTAGACGGACTGGTTTGTAGGAGCAGGGCGAGCAGCAGAAGGTTGTCAATACATGGATTTGAGGACCTAATGAAGGGGAAGTAATGCACTAGGAGGGAAGAGGCAAGCAGGAGGGGAAACAAACCTCTTCTGACCCATTTTTATGGTCTGGAAAAAGTATTCTGGTAATACCTACCAACGCTGGCAAACAAATTAAAATTTGAGACCTTCTGCCCCAGTTCAGTATTGATTTGCAAATTATCTGCAATTGAAAGCTCAGTGTACTTTTCATAATGCATGTAGTTACAGAAACTCTAAGTTCATCGACTGGAGAGATTTACTGACAAAACACAGGGCAAGTAAAGGGGTGAGGTATAGTAGCGCCTTGCTAGGCTCAGAAACTGTGTCTGAGCTCCCTCTAGTGAGTTGTGATGGTTTTCTACGCTCAAGGATCACTACTAGCTGCCATACCATTGATTGAATAGCTAAATTCAAACCCAAATACTTTTCAAACAAATAAACAGGCAAAGGATCTTTGTACTTGTCCTGTAACAGTTCACATCAATTCTGCTTCACAAAGCTAAGTTCTTCTTTTCAGAAATTTCCAGAAAAGTAAAAAAGAACAAATGCAGTTTTAATCGTGTTAGAGACAAATTGAAACTACACTGTTTCTAAAGCACTTGCAAAACAAAAGCAACAGACTTGTATAACTTCCTACTGCAGGTAACATATATATCTTCTAAAACAGAGACAGGGCTTTTCCCTGCAAAACAGCTGTCAGATATAAGGCTGGCATATAGATGAGTTCATGTGGTATCTTATGGAATGAGCAAATGGGTGAATCACTAACTTTTTAAAAAATTCAGACTGCTCAATTTTCTACATGACATATGAACTCAAAAACATGGCCACTGTAAGCCTAAAAAGGAGATTCATTTAAATGTCAGGATTTGCAGTCCTCCCCCAATAACATCCCCTTTGCAAACTTTAAAAAATATTTAAAATTGTTCAATTTGTAAAGTCAATTTTTTTAAAAACTAAAATAGACATTAAAAAAATTCTCATTGCACATGTGGCTTGAGACATGTATGCTCATCCTGATGGCTTTTCTCTGCCCGCCAGTTTAATTATTTTCTCCTGGAATAAGGAATGGAAGGGATTTTATGTGTGCAGTGAGCTTTTGCTACAGAGGACATGAAATGTTGCCCCAGCTGCTTCATACAGTTACACACATCTAGCTATGTTTTTCCCTACAATGGGAGGAAAAGCAGACATACTTTTATTAAAGCTGTAGCAGAGTCTTGGTTGTAACCTCTTACCTAGGCACTCTCTCTGCTACAGCAAGCTGTGGGCATCAGCATTACTGTTTCCTGCTACTGCTGTTCTCTGGCTTGTTATCATTCCTGCTATGTTCATGGGACTGCATTTTATTGCATCTTTCAGCAACAACCACAAATTTATTTCTGTTCATATAGTCACCCTTTTTCAAGATTCCTGTGCCACCAAAAACATCTCTTGTCTCCTAGATATATGCCACTAACAACCATTTATACAGTCCTACCCCCTTCTGGGCAGAGCAGAGAAGTAGTTCCCTCATAATTCCTGCCCTGCCTCATTGAGAACTCATTTCTGGAATTCTCAAATCCAGGTACACATTTAGGAGTGGGCATGACAGCAGCCATAAAATTAGTCAGAGCAGGGTGAGAAGGTGTTATCCCATCAGCCAAGGATGAGTGAAAGCTGTAGAGGAAGTTAATTTACCCAAATGAGGAAGAGAATGAAGAACTGGAGCTTTGAATTTAACATTACTGAGCAGCAGTATTTCCCTGCCCACCAAATCAGGCTCGTCGTAGGCTCACCAACAGCAGATTTGTTCACTTGTTTTTACAAAAGATCTCAGAAGGGGAAGAAGCACTCAAAGGCTATGGTAGTAGAAACTACGGCACTGACCACCTCCCAGGCTGGTTCAGTATTTGATCATGCGCTAAGCATTTGAATTGAATTTTTCAAAGCAGATGCTCTATCCTGCCCTACAAATCCAGTGGTAATTGAGGTTTCCAAGGAGAATAACAGCCCCATTGACATCTTTGTTCAGTCACCAGCTGCCTGCATGCTTCCTACAACATCCAGAATTTTCTAGGTTTGGTTTTAGCTGAAATGGCTAATTCTGAGTGCACTGTGATACATAACAAGAAATATAGCACGTGGAGTGAAAGGTATCTTACAAGTAGTTATCTGGACCAGTGTGGTCAGATTCCATATCAGAGGAAGCATATAGTGCTGAAACCATCTGGCCTGTGGCTATGAAAACAGAAAAGAAGCATAAAACCAAGTTAATGGCAGCATGCCAGGGCCTTCTTAAAAAACAAAACATCACTAAAACAAAGTTAAGTTCTGATGTAGCACCACCAAAGGCTCTTCAGTGGTCCTGGAGCCAGAGTGCCTTTACATTTCATTATATACCTAAGAGCAATACCCGCCCCCACAGAAGAGAGGTTATTTCTAACGATCACTCTCTTATGTCTTACAATGGTTCCATACCCGTGGTAAATATTAAGAGCTCTGCTTGTCCTTCTTGACCTTTAATTTTTTTATACAACACATGGAATTTGACTTTTTATGAAAATTGACCAATCTTCTTTATAGGAATAAATAACAAGATCCAGCAGGTGAAGCTGAAAGTGAAACTAGGACATTTTAGCTTAAAAATAACTCATTAGGATTTAAGCATGTCACCTGAAAACAGGCCATAGGTGCTCATCAGAATCACCAGTTAAAAACAGATGCTAAACCTGTATGTCTGGTTCAGAGGACTTTACAAATAACCTGAAATTTACTCCCAAGCATTAACGAGATGAATTGACGATCACATGGTTGTGCACTGAAATCAGCTGGAGCAGAGAAATCACTCAGTGTTGCTTAGATCTGAGGAACAGACTTGTCCTGCTATCAGTTATTACAGCCGTGCGATGTGGACTTATTTTCCTCTCATTAGCACTTCAGTCCTTCCCTGTATTTTTATGTGACCAATCTGCAATGTCTGCAGACAGAAACTAAGAATATCGTTACTTCAAGCAGTTTGGTTTCAGCTGCAGCCATCAGCCCGCATCATTGACTACCAGACATCTCCTCTCGCTCGCACGGCTCCCCCGTGTAATGGTGCTGGGGGACACGGCCTCCGGCCCCCGAAAACTGAGCCCAGCCGCCGCAAAGCCAGCAGCAGGTGGCACCGCTCGCTTGTGCCACCTCTGTTTTTTGACGATTTACCTTTTACGTACTCTGCTGACGTTGGTGTGTGGATCGTACGTATGTGCTCTGTCCTATTTAGGATAGCTTCCCATCGGTAGGGTCAGGACTGCAGAGCTGTTGTTATTTCTTTTGATGTAAGCAGGGAGGGAATAGGAAAAATCCAAAGAAGGGCAAAGTGTGTAAAAGGTTCTATTTTTGAAGCAGCAGTCTGGAAAGTACTTGCTGCACAGAGGTCAACATTTGTTTTGAAATAAAAGTCTGGATGCTTGCTTGGGTTTGAGGTGTCTGCTTAAAACCAAAGGTTAGTGTTTTACTCCTTATCAGCGTTCTCAGAGACTACGGTTAACTTTCTTCTTGTAGGAGTTCTCAATACTCTCTGCTCTGAAGTCATCAGCCCACACACATGCCCCGTTTTCTCTCTCTTGAATGTACAGCAGAGAAGAGGGAAGGAATGAAAGTGAAAATACTACTTGCTGCCAAAAATAAGACTGAAGATGTACACACAACTAAACACAACGAGAAGGCACTGTTATACATGGACTCTTGCTTAAACAAGATTGTCTCTAGCTTTTCCCTCTGTCTTCTTCCAGTACCTGAAAGCCATTGAGCTGTGCCCAGACCTCACTCCCTCTGTCTCCATCCTCCACCTGTGTCCTCTTTTAATTTGCTTCGTCTTTGCATTCTCTCTGCAGAGAGAGTGCACCTGAGAGTGCCACATTTGCAGACAAGAACATGGACCACATGACCTCACAGTTACCTGCATTTTACTGATGGACAAGGAGGGAGAGGACATCTCCTCAGTTTGACGTGGCAACATACTACCAAGAATTCATTTTGATTCTGCAAAGTGTCTTTCAAAAAATTGGAAGCACAAATTTTTGCTTGCAAACAACTAAAAAGTCCTCCTGTGTGCACGGCATTTATCTTCCTCAGGTAACACTTGGAGGAACTCCCGAGGACTTTGGAGTTAGGGTTTGATGCAAGCTATCTTAACCCCTTAATCTTTGCAGTATCTGTTTTTCTTGCCAGGTGATTGATTTAACACCATTTTATGGATACAAACAAGTAATATCTATGTACACTGTAATGGACAATAAATACTGAGCTTGAAATATTCAAATACAATGAATAGGTAGTAAAAACAATCAAACAAATCTAGAGAAGATAAGGCTTTTTGTATTTAACTTGTAGTTTCTGAGTCTTCAAGCTTCTTAAAATATTTGTTTCTCCATAGCCACAAGGGACAGCAATTTTTATATTAAAAAATTTGGACTCTAGTAAGCATATACACTCATTAGTTGAGACTACAAAAATACTGTTGGACTTGGGACAAAACATGTAGAAGTGGAAATAAATACAACACAGAGACGAGGCCTTCGGCTCTGGTTATCAGTCTCCTAGAAGCAACTGATTGCATAAAATGTCTGAAATTTCAACTAACTTATTGTGTAATTGCTTAGCAGCAGATAAGGATTCTGGACTGCAAAAGGGTTGTCCCTAAATGACCCTTACAAATAAGGCCTATGAGGAGTTTCTCTCTCATTCAAATCCAAAAGCCATAGCTGCAATGTTTTCAGTTTTATTCCCTCCCATTCCCCGCGGCCCTTTCGCTTTCTCCCAGGCTGAGCTGGCTTCACTGTTAAATACAGCTGCCTCCCTCCTGCACTCACATAGTTTCCTATGGCAGCCAAACAGAAGAGCAAAGGACTCTGGTGGGTATGGATGGCACAGAAGTCTCCATGGACTGTTTCTAAATACATGCTTAGAAGGGAAAAGAGCAGAAACATTTATAGTGAACATGTTATTACAGACTTCATCATTAATCACCAAGCAGCTCCAGGAATGTTGTTCTGCAGATCTTGCCACCCTAGAAACCTCCCGGAGGCACTTTGGGAATTTGTCCAAGATCCCACCAAACTTCTGGCCAAGCAGCAATACCTTGGACCTGCATCCAAATCTCAAGCATGGTCAAAAAAAGCTGAACTTACCTTAAGTCCACTGGAATTTATAACTAGTAACAATTTCATTTTCCTTACCTACACCAGAGGTTTATGTTGGCTCAGCTGTCCAGGAAATTAGTCACACATTGATGCAACCAGGGCACATTCCCATTATAGGTGGAACCAAAAAAGTCATAGCCATCACCCTCACAGCTGCAACCTCTTGTCCAAGGTCAGTTGGATTCAGCTCCTCCCCAAAACCTGCTAGAAGTCAGACAAATTGCCAAGAAGCTTTGAGAGAACTGATTGATCCTCCCAGACTGCCAAAGTGAGAGCAAGCAAGCAAGAATCGGTCACCTAGAGGGGGTGGCAGGACAGGCAGGGAGTTAGCAAGAATTCCTGAGATAACCTGTTTTTCTGTCTTCTTCCACTTTTTAAAAGGGACACTCATTCTGCACAGTGAAGCAGAACCAATTACACAACATAGGTTTCAAACCTCTAATTACAGTGAGTGCTTCTGCCTCAATATTGCTGGAGGGAGGCATTCATGCAATGAAGCCATGCTATCTGTGACATCATCACGTGCCGTGCTGATCAAACACTAGTTTATGGCTAAATTTCAGTGTCACCCTTCCTGGTGGTAATTTCACCGTACAATTAAAAAAGAATCATCATCAAGACTGTGTACAAACAACATTTTTTAATATGAAGCAAGGAACTCAATAAGCAAAATACTGCAACATTTATTAATAATCTATAGCATATATTTTCAGAAGGTCTAATTATTTTAAGGGCTAAAGGATGAAACCTCTGTGATAATGAATAGTCTAATCTTTCATAACTGGAACTAGGTCAACAACAAATTAAATTACCCAGCCAGCATGAAAAAGATGAATTGCAGGAAAATTAAAAACTGCTATTAAAACAGATTTATAACCTCTCTTGCTAACCCACCTGGAAGGGAAAAATACAGTAATATCAGGATGTCAGTGTCATAAAAGGGAATTAGGCAGTGTCATGCTGCTTTTCCAGTTTCTGAACTGCAGTGTTGAGAGAATCAAAGGGAAAAAAATTACACCAGGATAGTAAGATATAGGAACAACAGGAAAGTTATAGCAGCCAGTTATGGAATTCTTTCAGTATGTCTTTTATTGAAAAAATATGAGAGAGCAAGCTTGAAATTAAGCCATGTTGGTGTCAAGTCATAAGAGTAAGTTCTTTTTCTCTTTTTTAGCGCTTTTTTTTTTTTTTAAGTCAAGAGTGTCTCAAAGCATTTCACTAGTTTTAGGTAGGTGTTGAATCTACTGGAAATTAAATTCCTTGACAGGGCTGCACTGCAATGGTGGGAGGGAAATGACAAAAGCACCCTTGTGCCCCAGCCATGTCCTGTCAAAGTAAGGGTCAGAGGCGCAGCGCCTGGGGAGCAGGGCTGCCCGTACGCTGGTATTCCCTGCGGGTGAATCCCTCCCTGAATTCCCTGAGGTGGGAGTAGGGGGAGCAAGGTCTGTCTGTGTACTCAGTGGCTCTGGTTTATGGAGATGTAGACACACACTGGAAGTGAAGCGTATACAGAACCCTCATGATACCAGGACCTGTGCACTGCCAAGTAGTATGACACCTCATGTGCTTTAAAAATTAATTATAATAGTAATAAAATGCATACCTCCAAGACTAGAAGATCAGTAACAAATCTGTAACAGAATTTTTGTGCAAGAACAGTTGTGAGAATATAAAAATCTGGCTTTGCTCTAGCTAGAGACAATGTTGCAAAACTATCAAAAGGCTTCTTCCCATTTTGCTATGATTTTGCTTTGTAAGAAAATAGCGTAATACTCACAGTGTTCTGATTTTGATCGAGCCTCATATTTTAGAGTAATGCAGCTCTGTTGCTGCTTCTGTGAAGAGCACTATTTATTAAGAATGTAAAGTCAATGCCTCAAATCCCAGAAATAAGATGGCTTGTACTTTCTGATTTGGGCTTTTGGTACCTATGTGTTATGGTGTTGTCTTTAACTACGTTAACATACCCTGTTGTCTCCAAGTATTCCTCTTCATCTACTCACTGGGAAGCTATTCGGTATTCTTTTTGCCTTCCTTATTCAATGAGTGGATTAATGTCTTCGTTAAAATGCTTCCTTCACATCAGGTTCTGTTTATGAAACTATTCACTTGAAGTGATGGAGTAGCACTAATTTAACTACAGTGTTTGAAGGCTTTCTTATAAATATTGAGGTAATGCCTTAAAAAGAGAAGACTTGATCTGTGCCAACAAGTTTGCGTAATTTGAGAGAAGGCTGCTCAACAATGCACATTAAACTAGTGCAAGTTGGACCAAGTACAGATATCACGCATGGGCCATGTGTTGGTTTGAAGACGATTTCAAAATTCAAATTGTAGTTACACTGGAAATTTGCAGTACACCTAAACAAAATTCTTTTTCTTAAGGAGAAAAACTCAAAAGGAAGCAAATAACTTCTTTTAATGATAATATGCAGTCCTGGTGACATTTCAAACCTAATCTATCAGTAAATATACTTTTAAAAAGCAATGCTTCTCACAGTAACAGAACCAGCAGCAGCAGGAGTCTGTGACTTTGTTGTAGAATGAGATATTTGAGGTCAAAAGACAATGAGAAACACAAAATAGCCTGAAGAAAGGACAATACAGTTACATCCCTTCCTCCTCTCTCCCTCCCCAATTTGAATAAATTGGCAGTAACGAGTATTTCATCACAAGGAAAATCCCAGTCATACGACCTATTTTCATTTAATTATGTGACCTACCCTTCCCCTCCCCCTGCTAAAGAGTTTTTTTACCTTTTGCTCACACGTGGCTTGGAAATCATGACACGTGCTGAAAAGCAGTACCTCAGTGAGACGTGCTGAGATTAGTACCTCAGCTCATGATGATCTAACAATGAATTTTAATAAGGGCTCATAGGATTATTCATCTAATGTCCATTTCTGGTTTTCCAATGTGACATGGGGATAGGCAGCATTAAATGGTGGCTTCTCTGTATTTAGTACTCCCAGCATCAGCTGAAAAGAATAGGACGTGCCTGGGTCTGAAAAATGGGTGCACAGAAATGTAATGATAGCACCAAAAAATGGGTGCTACCTGCTGTGACCATATCTTTTTTCTATTTCAGTAAGAGATTACAATGGCATCACTCTGCCACCACCTGGGTACATATTTGAAAGAAAATGGGCAAAAGCTATAACCTCCACCTTCTGCACAAAAATCCACACGGAAGTCGCTTACAAAAAGGGAAAAAACACAGAACCAGAAGGCAAGATGCCCAAATCTTTCTACAGTTAAGGGCAGTTTCCACAGCTAATACATATGACAGAAGGGTGCTTCTGGAGGTGGCTGCACTAGGGAATTTCTAGGTTGTGTTTGGACCAGAAGCTGTACCTTAATTTGGCTCATTTTTCCCTTTATGTCAGCCTCCTCACATTGTTTTCAAGATTTCCAGTGAATAGCTTGTGATGGGCAATTTCTCAGTGAACCTGAGAATCTAAATCACTAAATATATCTAAATCACTAAATCCCCACTAATCCTGTCACTATACTGAGTCATGCAGTAGCAAAAAGCTTAATTGCTGTAAATGGTGATAGTATGGGGGACAGACTTTCAGATTCTTTCTCAAATCTTCTAATATGAACACTAAACAACAACCTGGTCATATTTTCCACAGTCTGTTCCTGCCTCCCTCCCTCAGCTAACCACTGGTAATATTAAGACCATTAAAAGCTCTGCTCCATTGCAGGTAGTAAAAACGGGAAGGACTAACAAGCCTATATACTGCAGGTACCAGATACTGAAATCCATCAAGCAAATGGTTTTACCCCTCACTCCCATAGGGAAATGCTAAGATGCAAAAGCAGTTTATAGTTCTACAGGTAGCCTAAAATAGCTGTAAAATCTCACAGTACAGTCATTATGATGTTAAAAAAACCTCACAAAAAGTAAAACCAGATACAATTTCTCCACCTGATGGCACAGCACAAAACTGGCAGGAATACTAAAGTGCATCTTCCTATTTTTCAGTACTTCTTTCCTACAGCCCCTCTGAAACAGCTATCATATTAATAGAAAACTCAAAAAAAAAAAAGTAAAAAATAAGAAGGGTTTCCTTCCCTCTTTTTTCAGACGTAGGGTTAACTGCAATTACTTGTTGACAATGCAGGGTGACCATTTTGGACGAAGTGTGGCTAGCAAGTTGCTGATATTGCTTAAAATGTTTTACTTCTGAGATTACCATGACCCCACTAAGGAACGTTAGAATGTGTATTGCTACATAGCCACAGGGAGCATCATGGAGAATTGTCCCCGTTACATACTGAAACACAGGACAATTAAGTGATGTGCTTAAGACCACATAAGAAATTTCATGGGAGAGCAGGCAATTAAATCAAACCCTCCCAAGTTCCAGTTTTGTGTTCTTATCACTTAATCAGTTTCTCTGCCAACTACTTCAAACCATGTCACAGCACAGCCTTTTTCAGCCACAGCCAATTTTTTTTCTGGCCATATAAAAAAAAAACAAACCCTGAGCCAATTGGTTAAAAGGGATGTCATTCAGAGGCAGGAATGAAGGTTTGAGGAAACTAAAATAGAAAAGGGTATAAGCACAGCACTGAAAAGCAAGTGCCTGCTATTTAACAGTGCAGTTCAGAACAATAGCCAGAAAAAAAATTAAACTTGCCCTGTCTCTGTTCTAGTGTAACCTGTTAAACCATATTTGAATTCATGATTGTAATGCTAAGTGCTCTGTGATGCTAAGTGCCACAGAGTGTAGCCTTTTTTCCTTAAGAAATCATGTGACGTCTGCCCTTCTTGTTCACAGTTGAATGATCTTGAAATCCTAAGGCAGTCTCAGCAGCACTGCTGCCATTCAAAACTTTCTGCAAGTATTTTTATGGTTTCTGTGATGCCTTTGTTGTGGGACCCTAAAGCCTTCAGTCCCTCATACTACATGTTTCTACTTAAGGAAGATCAGCAGGTTTAGATTCTTAAAACGTTTTTGGGCGTGCTCAGGATAGCAATTACTTTGAAATACTTTTGAAAGGACCACAGGACATACTGTGCAGACTCTTCTGTGCTGGACCGTAGGCAGTCTTAAGCTCAGTCCTGAAGGACACTGCTGGATCTCCTGCTAGTAGAACATCTGACTCACAGCCGTGGCTGCTGCTCTCCTGCAGAGGGGATTACGTGGCAAAGAGCATCTCCTCCAGGCTCGTGTGGATATGGCCTTACGACAGGCACCTGCCGCCTACCTCACCTCTAGCTGTGGGGAGCGTATGAAAAGACAGGCTGCTTCGGAGTTTCATGACTGAAACTCTAGAGGTCTTTATAGGTGACTCATGGCTGCTCTGTTTGCTTTTGAGAGACCTGCAGCTGCTGGGCAGCTCGGTGGTCACAGGAGCAAAGGGAAGGATACTTGCCTCCCTGGCTGCTCCCTGCTGGAAAATGGTAGCTCTGAAAGGTCCCAGGACAAAGTGCCAGGCCGAGCTGGCAGCGTGGGTGGGCTGTGCAAGGCTTGCTCCGCATTGCAAAATTCAACCAGTTCACAGAAAATACCGCTTCATGATCCTACTGCATGAGTTGATAGAGGTGGTTCTTTTTAATGGGCCTGTTTTATAATACATGAGTCACTTATTGCTAATGGCCATCTTTTTTGCCTTTGTAGGTAAACCATGGGCTATTACCCAGCAGTGAATTGTCTCAGAAAAGCAACACCCTATTTATAGAAAAATATGAGGCAGTACATGCCAAAAAAAAAAAAAAACCCCACAAAAAAACCTTACTGTTGCTTAATTTTACTGCTTGCCTTCAACTAAGGGAAAGCTTTCAATAATAGAAAAATTGAAAGGAAAAAAAAGGTTATTAAAGGCATTTTGAGGGATGCCAAGAACATTTGAAATTATTTTCATCTTTCACATTTGCAGACAGTGATGACAACATCCACTCTATGGTCAAAACATTTCTGTGCCTCACAAGAACTTCATTGCTGCTGGGAGGCAGAATCTGGTGACCGCTACTTCTTTCCACATCGCTTTGTTTCCTCATTCTTGGCACAGCGATAGGTATTGTGTGAAGTCCAGCAGAGCTGTGAGATTGTGGCTTGATTTTTTAAATAGGATTCTCAATAGGGCCTGCTCTGCTGAGCATTGTTACTTTCCTGGTGGTTAACGGAGCACGAGTAGTAAGGGTTAGATGGCGAAACACAAAGTGACTACAGAAAGCGACTACGGACAGCTTGAGCCTCATTTTCTGATGACAGGAGTTGCCATTATACTGTGTGTTCCCATGTGGTCTGTTGATACAATTTGCTTTATACATGTAAATAGCAACCAGCTACCACGGGTAAGATGACATCAACTACTAAAAATATGCTAAAATGGCATTTGGACTTAGTGCTGCATACTAGGAAGGAAATTCATCTCTTGAATCGATTTTATTCCTTAAAAACACAACAAAATTTATGAGAATATAAAAATATCTTTAAAGAAAGTCTTGAAAGCTCTATGAAGTCAAAGATAATGTGAACAACAGGATACTCATTTATCTTCCCTAATCTGTGCTTAGTGGGAACCAGGACCAGGCAAAAGATCAGAAGATAGGATTTATAAGCTCTGGTTGTGCTTTGCTTCTTCCTGCTACGTGACCTTGTACAAACTGCTTAAATTCCTCCAAAAGAGTCCTACAAAGAATTCAGCAATATTTTAACCATTAGTCCCTCTCCTCCTTGACGTCATTAAACTATTGTGCATTTTTTTCTGTTTCTATAAAATCTGATTGGAAAAAAAAAAAGATCACTTATAGATTTCATTATCAGAAATATCTTTCATCCTTTACCAATAATTTTTATTGTCTTTGATCAAAAGTCTTTATTACATTATTTCTGCAAGTCTTTTTCCCATAATATACTCAGTCTTTACCTTTGTACAATCTTGAGAAGTTGTTTCCCCTTATTTCATTTACTAACTTGTACATGAAGCCTCAGATCTTTGAATAGTCACTGAGAAACCTCAGTATATAATTTTTTTCTTTGTAACTCTTTTCAGATATACTCTTGTTCATTAATTATGGTGGGCCTTTTTGGAGCAACATTGCTAGTTTCTATGATGGTAGCTACTCACATTTTGTCTTGCTGCAATCGACTATAGCTCCTTAGCGATTCAAACCTTTAGCGCTCTCCTTTCCTGCGAGTCCTTTCTGTGGCACACTGAACGCAGCTAGCTCAGGAAAAGCAGTGTGAAAATATTCTTGCTACTCACATAGCCTCAGAGACTATCTACCAATTTCATTAGAAATTCTGGCAGAAAAGCCAGAAATATTAAGCTGTACAAGCATGAGGATTCTTAGCATCACATAGTGGCAAGATGGCATGTTATCTCTGGTAAAAACCATCAATGCCAGTTCCTGGAGAAGCAGTGGAGGAACTGCCTTAATGCTGTCTCTCTCTAATAAAAAGATGTCAAGGAAAATTGATGAATGGTTCCTAAATGAAATAAAAAAAAAAAAAGTACATTTTTAGGTGTAAGATTTATGTGGAAGTAACAATATCCTCATCTTGCACAACTTCTAGCGCATACATGTTTTCATCGCGACTTGTGATGCAACCATGACCTTCCTGTGCAAGGCTGGGTTCAGGAGAGCAGAGCGAGTGCCAACCAGCTGAGGGGGTGCATTACGGGAAACGCTGCATTGGCACCGCTTCCATGCGTTGCAAACAGTGGAATCTGGTCATGTTTTAGCAAAACTCTGAAAACCAGTAAAAGTTTTCTCATTGCGGTACTCGGCATGTGGCACTTTCTGAAAAAAAACAAACCAAACCAAACCAAACAAACCCCCAAACACTATAGCTCTCACTCTGAAAGTTGTTTTCGGTAACAACTTTAAAGTTGATCAGTCTATGAAAACACAATAGCGGGGCTTAAACTCATTCTCAATGCCAGGCAATGAAAGGGGACACAATCATTAACTGTCATTTGACAGAAGTGTTGCTGGAAACTTCCCCAACAGCCTAACAAATGAGTCCTGCATCAGGGACCCATCTTGGCGAAAAGATGGCACTTTGCCAGACGGTTTCTTGGCAAAAAGCGAGAGGAGAGAGCTGACTGATCTATCGTCATGTGAAGCTGGATTCAAACTTGTTTTCAAGAAAGGGCAGCTCACCAATTTTAGATTAATGGGGGACTTTGGTCTGGTGTTGGAAATACCTTTGAAATTTTGGTGCTGTCTCTAAATTTTTTATTGTAGCCTGCTTGCTATTAAAAACAAGCTCAGGATAAACTCAAATGCAGAATCAGACCTTTGTCTGAAATTCACTGATACCAATTCTGTAATATCTTAGCTGTCACAGTGCAACTCTAAAACAGCACACACCTACTCCCCATCATCTCCCTCAAGGGATGAGCACAATTTTTGGTCATTACTGAATGCAGTAAACCCTAGGCTCATGTTATGCCAAAGAAGAATTACCATGACATTTAATTCAAAGTAATACAAATCACAAATGTTATAAAAGGAGCCTCAAAGCAGCAATGTCTAAAAAATTCATTTTTTAAAAAAGGACTTTAAATACTTTAGGCTTCTTTGGGTGGCTATTTTGGAGTAAATATTTACATTATTGCAGTAAGGCACATAGAAGTCAGCATGTGATCCTTCAAACATCAGCTGCTTAACAGTAGTACAAGAAGTAGCACAGGTTTTGAAATCAGTGCTACACACCAACAAATCCATGAGAGTCATCGATAGTTTTTAGTGCAATAGTAGTCGTCATTGGTATTTTTGTTTGGCAAAAGACCACTCTTAGGTCACACCTCCAGGTTGCCAGATACTATGTTATGATTTAATTTGGTGCTCTGTGACGTTATCTCACAAGTTTCAATGAAGTTACATGAAAATCTCTTATTTTTTCTGTTTTTTCATTGTTGTTCTCACTTTTTCTGACTGTGAAGAACAACTTGAAAAAAACATAAAGACAACAAAAACAAAACAAAATATATAAAACTGCCTCATTTTCTCTTAGGATTTCGCTACTTTTTTAGCAGTGTAAAATTCTGGTTGGCCTCATTCTGTGGCTTTTGTGGGGAAGAGCCAAGGTGGGGCGGGGGCGGGGGGGATGTTGCAAAATGTAGTATTGACATGCTCCTGTTCAAATCGGAGGCTGTTGGTTTGGGTTGAGTTGGAATTGGGGTTCATTATTTAATTGAACTCAAAGAGCAGACTGGCCTGTGACCACTATCCAGGTCACCCATCCAGTTACCAGGAATTCTGAAACTTACTGCCTGTCGATTTGTTTTCAGAAAGTTGCAGTAAGGCAACACTTTAGTCCTTTAAACCCACCTGCCTAGAAGAAACAGGCTTTTGTGAGGAAGATGGGGTTTTGTTTAGCTATTAAAAGAAAAACAAACCAACCCACCCAGGAAAACTACATTACACAAAAAAACAAGCAAAACCTTATGTGTTGTATCCTCATTTTCCATTCTGGTTTGGGTTTGACCATGAGATTCATGAGGTACCGCTCATTTACTTGAATTTCACAGAAAATCTTCTCAGTCTTTTTATGCATTTAGAAATCACAGTACCCAAAAAGGTTCATGTATTTTCTTTGGGACAGTTTTTATTTTTTTTTTTTTGCTACAGTGTTTAAATTACAAGCTTGGGTGACAGTTTCAAGCACAACTATTTACTCCTTTTGCTAAAGGAAGCTTAAGTTAAATTTGTTACAAATAGTTATTAGTCCTTTCAGATGGTCTTGGTTTTACATTACAGTACAAAGTAGGCAAACATGTTTTCTTGGGAGGGTAACATCCCTTTAGGTTACTGAGTGGAACAGTACTCAGTCACACAAGAATCTGGACTTCCAATCTACTCTGCTTATTTGATAGTTCAAGCTTGCACTTTACTCCCAAAAACCCTAAACAAGAGTTTCCCTTTTCTTTAGACTACTTCCTACTGCTTGTCACCAGGGCTCTGCATTTTCCAAGTATGAAAGCAAAGGCATTGGAAATATTTTAAATCATGGGCTGTGTCTAGATTACAAACTTCTGCTGGCACATCTGGGCTGTGGAATATCTGCTTCCTTACTATTTTGAAGACAAGCCTGTATTACAGCATGGCTATGCTACCGCACAGTGCTTTTCTTGGTGTAGTCTACACCATTCAGGGTGAGGGTGTTAATTATGTCATCAGAAAGCTCTTTTTGGCAGCGAATGCTGGATCTACATCAAAAGTCTTGTTTGCTCTATCATGAGAATCTCTTCAAAATAATTATGCTTAACGAATAAACTGGAAGGTGGGTGTTTCTAGTAGAGTGCTGCAGGTGATTAAGTGGCCACAACTTCTTTGAAGATACACTATCAGTCTGAAATCCAGTCATATTTTAAGAAATTACTTTTAACTACTGTCATGTACTGAAACATTCCCTGAATTTTCCTACCAACTACAAATGGTTTTATGCTGGCGTAGTATATTTCCCCTACTACCAAGTGGAACAGCCATAAAGACAGTGGCAGGGAAAGAAACAGAATAAATAAAAAATTAAACACAAAGGGCTTTAAAATGCACACAGGGGGAAAAAACAAACCAAAATGAAAAACCTTTTTCTTTCAGATTGGATTTACCTGACTGTAAGATCCTAACCCCTCAGGCCACCTAGGCAGAAGCAATGTCACCAGCAATCTGCAGAGAACAGAGCACATAGGAAGGCCAACAGCAGGCCTATCCGCACGCTCTGTGGAGGTTCAGTGCAAAGCAAATGTTGTTACATTGGTAGCTGCAAGTTTGATAACGTACTACAGACCATGCAAAGTATTTGCACTAACAGAATTGTCACAAGAAGCAAGAATTAGTACCATCAGCTTTTTATAAAGGAATGCCAACAGGAATTAGATCCAAATTTAACCACTTGGTTGCAACTGAGGAGTGAACAGGTCAGATCAGGAGCTGGGCTGCCTGTGCCTATGTGCCCCTTCCACTCCCTCAAATCGTGACAGACTTTGCAGGCGTGGTACCTTGGCACAGGCTGGGATGGCTGGAGTGATGCTCCAAGTTACAACACAAGCATAAGGTAGCTGAATTACACAGAACACCTGGCTGCTCATTTTTCATCAGGTACGTGTTGGTAAAGTGGTGCCCAACCTCTCCATTCCATCTTCTTGCAGGCAGTTCTGCTGACACTGGTGAGTCTTTGCACCAGGAATATAGCCCAAAGCAAGCTTTAGACCACTGATTTTAAACTGAACTGATTGTTAAAAATTGCTTGGACTTTAAATAGCGTTATGGTTTTAAATAAAATAATTGTTTTAAAATATTTTTAATTAAATGAACCTAGAAGTAGAGGATCTTTGATCTCCATATCTAATACACTTTTGAATAAATAGTTCTATATATACCTCTTGATCTTTTTGGTAATGAAGTGCACAAAAACAAAAAGATTTTTTTAAGCTGCAATCAACAATTGTCTCTTTAGGAATAAACTTAATACTCAATGCAAAGTTACAGAAACCCAAAATATATTCTAACTACACAGTCACTATAAATACATGTTTTAACTGAATGCATGCTTTTTGATTACTCTGTAAATTCCAAAAAAAGAAAATTAAGATTCTCTGTAAAAGAAAACTAAATAAATAAACAAACCCAGACTTCAAACAATAAACTGAACCAGCCAGTAACACTTTAAAGTACAAAAGTGTCTTTCCCTTTCTCCTTTAAATTAGCCCAGCATTATAATACTCTGAGGACAACAAACAAAAAACTACCGTTCTCAAGTTTCATTCTGAAAGCAAAAGTTTTCATTAATTTGGGCATTTTAAATTTGCTAGTTTAATATAGAGCTGCACATGAGGCTCCTTAAGGTACAAACTAAGCCTCCACAGTGAAAACAAAAAGAGAATCATACATGCAATTTATTCTAGAAAAAAACCCATGTGATTTTAACTTTCTCTTTAAAAACACGTTAAGTGTAACAGTGTGTTAGGAACAATCAAGCTCACTGGAGGGACAATTTGCTTGCAAATGCCAGAAAGCATGATCATTTAATGTTATAATTCTGAGCAGTATCTTGAAGATGTCTTTTCACAGTATTTTACAAAATAATATTCTAAACCTGCACACACTGCATCATACAATGTTAGTAAGCAGGAAATCACGGAGCGGAGTGAAGTGGACCCCTCAAAAATGCTGTTTTCTGAGGTGTAAAGGAATCGTTTCACACTGACAGCTTTGGCAGGGCTAGGCCGTTATGCTCTGGGCAAGAACAGTTGCCACATTTTGACCAGAGTGTGGGCCAAAGGCCTGTGTGTCTAATTCTCACCTTCACAGTCAAGTCAGTGTTTCTCTTGCGTACCACACAGGGAGGGCTGAGCACCAAGTGACAGAAATACCCATTTAAAATGACTCTTTGTACTGATTTAAATTTGTTGGTATAGCTGATAGAAAAAGAACAGATTTTACAATACAGGTCTCAGAACTGCAGGGCAAATAGATGCAAATGTGCTTTATCTGCTGGAACTACTAAAATGACTGGGATCTGCAGCGAGCCTCTGCATCTCTTCTGTTGGATCAGTCCCACTTTAAGTAAGCATTCACTCATTGACAGAGGCTGCAGCCACACAGTTCAGTGATCCTGTGCACTCATCTGGGATGAATCAGACACGAGCCCTAATTGCAATAAATATTCACAGACAAAGGCAAGGATCATTATTCCCCATTTACGGAGGAGAAACTGAGGCACAAAGTGATTACTGCAAGTCAGTAACATAGCTGGACAGAAAACCCAGTAAGCCCCACACCTGCTACCAGGTGCTTTAAAACTGGCCACAACCATTTTACTATTTAACATGAATAATTTATTAAACATCTAACTTTTGTTTCTGTGCTTAGTGAGACCAATGATTTCTTTTTTAACCTTCCATGTCTAAGACAGCCCACAGAATACTGGGAGTGAAGTTCCAGGAAATTTAGTGAAATCTGCCAGCAGATTTATCCCACTCATGATATTCACTGTAAGCTATAAGATACAGGGTCAGCCTGTTAATCACCAAATGAGGGCTCTGTGAATGCCACAGCACTCTTCCCACTCCACCCAAATAATTACATGGCTCACCAGGAGAATTAAAATGGAAAAAAACAGTAAGACTTAGAAGAAAAATAATGTTTCCATAAAACACAGACTTATTGCATGAGAGCTGGAGGCAACACCTTTGCACAAACAGCCGTAAATTAAAGCTGTCTTTTCACTAAGCTTCCAGAGATTGCTTACACCATGTGTGGCAATAGGAGAGCATATAGAAGACAGTTAATTTTCTTCTTTCTTCTTCACTCGCTCAAGTTTTTGAAAAGCTACTTGCTTACTCTTAAAAGAATGAAGAGAATAACTTTATTCTCCCATGCCACAATGCTACAGCTTAAGATGTGAACGTTTTGCCACCTGATTGCTAAAGTAGAATTTTCTTGATTTCTAAGTAAAAGTGAAGTACATCATCAAATACACATCACCTGCAGGTGGCAAGTGTTAGAGACTTGAAATCACTATTTTTTTCTACCCTCTCCAGTAACCATAGGTGAGTTCTCAGTGTGCTGATTCTGCTCATTTCAACTATGAGAAGGCGATCCAGTGTTTAAGTTCTTCCATACGCTGCAATATCTGGGTATAATAGAAATCCATGTTGGCTGCAAAATCAGTACACACAGGGGATTCCATGTCACCAAAGGTACAGTACAATGCAGTTCCTCCGATGCTAAGGAAAACAGTTGCTATGCACAGCAGGATGAGCAAAATACAGGAGCCACCAGCTACTTCATCTGTAAATATAAGAGCAGAAAAGTGACGTGAAAAAGGACGATATACAAAGCAATATGAATGCATCTGAGAAAGTCTGAGAGGGGTTTTTGCCATGAACGAGTCAGGAGGTAAACATACTTAGTAATGCTCACAGTGTCAAAGTGACCATAATACATACCAGCAACGGTATGTTTCTCTACCCAGTCTTTTCAGGAACCTAAATAATTATATAGCTTAATCTCTGCAACCTGTTTACCTGCCCTTGCTGATATCACTTGCGGAGTCATTCTGCCATGAAGCAAAATACACTTAACTATAAGAATGTCACACAACCAAAGCCTTCCTTCATAGAAATAGCTGAAACAAAACAAAAGCTTTGAAACTAAAACAAATAGAAACATTCTTGCTTCATTTGTACTGACACTGACTGTGCTACCATGAACCATTTGTGCTTACTCTACATTTGGACTGTAAGGACAGAGTCAAAACCTTCAGGGTAGGCTACTGTGAAGGTTGTTGTACATGTCAGTTATTCTGTGTTAACTCTTTGCATGATTGTTTCTTCCAGAGTAAGAGCAATAAAGAGGTTGCAGAGGTGCTGCTACATCCTCACAACCTCACTTGTCCTTGGTAACTTGTATGCATTCATGTATTCAACATCTGCATCTGCTGTCAGACTGAAGAGGCTCTAAGAAAATTTCTGACCTCCCTTCACTCTGTATTGGGAAGAAGAAACAGGGGAAAAGAAAAAAAAAGAAGAAACATTCAAGCACTTTTTTGTGTGTTTGAAATCAGACTTAAAATAATAATAAACAACTTTCCTTTTGAGTCACTAAATCCCTGGGAAAAAAAAAATCACAGAAGAAACTCTAATTGAAATTTTATTTAAAACATAAATTGTTTTAAAATTTCAAGAAAAAGATGGGATTAGCTCCCTTTTGGGGAGTGAATGGATTTTCTTTTCAGTGTAAGACACGCTTAATACACTTCTAAGCACTAAAGACTTCCATTAATACCATTTACTGGCTGGCACACACGGTAGATATACAAAGTACTGTCATTAGTAACCAAAGCATTTTTAACATCTCTTTAGTTTGAATAATAGAGATCTTAAACTCCAAGAAAAGCATAAGAAAATAATATATTGTATTTCTTATGAGGCTATTTAGCCTATCAAAAAAGCAGTAAGCTGTTTAGCCAAATTTAATGACAGCTAGCAAATACTGTTGTATTTGCTTAATGTTTAATTATGTTTAATTATAAAGCAAGGTTAAAATCTGACACCCTCCAATCCCACAGTCTACTAGAAAGGTTTGGAAAGCTACCTGTGGACAAAGCACAACAGACTTGTTTCTTTTGCATCGCTCTTCACCTGCATGGAGTAGACTTAGGGAGAAAGCCTACACCTCCCACCTCTAAGCTCTACACATTAATGAAAGGACATCCATCAGATGTCACTTGCAAATCATTCAGCTAGAGGAAAAACCCCGTGGCTTCAGTCTCAACCAAGCTTTAAAACAGAAGTGTACTTACTGTATCCTTCTGTAGCCTTGTTACCCAAACCTGATACAGAATAATCTTTGATCCATCACCTTCACTTATTACTTGATTAAAAGCCAAGACAGTATGCACAATGAACGCTCACTTTTCTCTTGTGAACAAAAAGATCAACAACATTTGTACCCAAAGAGTGCAACCCATGAATTAACAGCTAGAAATTACCTTGATCCAATGTGTCTTCCATTTCTTGGAATCGCACTCTTCTTTTTGTTTGCTTTTGCTGGACTTGAGCAATTGTTTTTCCTTCCCTGCCATCTCTCTTCTTTAGTATAGACACCAATCCTTCCGCTGGGGCAATCTATCAGGAAAGACAGTGAATGGCACCAGAGATGTCAGAAATCCAAGCATAAGATCTATTTAACAATGACTTTAAGGAGGAAATGAGCTAAAGAGTTAAAAAACGGTTTCCACTCTACTTTTCTTAAACATAGCAGCACTTGTGAAATCTCCTTCTTGAATATGTCCATTCTTTAACACGCAAGACAGCTCCAGTATCATTCTGCTGTCTGCTGACACTACCTGCCCTTAATTGCTATCAAAGTTAAATACACATACATTGACTGTTTGGCTCATAGTTTGTATTCACTGCAACAGTTTCTTTGTAAGCTCACATTATTAAGTCACATGAGTTGAGGCAATGGTGAGGAGGGTTCGCATGAAAAACACTATCATCAGAAGGCAATAAGAAGTCAATGACACGCTGTTACTGCCTCTCCAAAGACAGAATCCTGCAGAGACTGTCAAATACTAATGAGAGAGAAATTTTCCAGCATTGCAACTGGTTCCCCAGGGTGGACAAGCAGCTACAAGTTGGGGCCACAAAACCAAAAAGAGGTAACACCAGGAAAAAAAGAAAGTTTCAATGCTCTGGCTAGATTCCAGCTCCACATTGTAATAAGCTCTCTGGATACAGAGGCAGTTCAAAAATTCTTCCGTACAGGCTGGTCATCACCCAAGCAGCTTGTCAAACAGCAATACAGTCAACAAGTCAAGAAAACTGTAACTTCTCTTTCCTTTGCTACAGCATTAGGCTTATGTCCTGATTTTGGCTGGGATAGCGTTAATTTTCTTTCTAATAGCCGTTATAGTGCTGTGGCTTGGATTTAGTACGAGAACAGTGTTGATAACACACTGGTGTTGGCAGCTGTTGCTAAGTAGCTGCAGTGCTTATACTCGGTCAGGGACTTTCCAGCTGCCCGGGCTCTGCCAGCGGGGAGGTGCAGGAGGCGCTGGGAGGGGACGCGGCCCCAGCTGCCCCAGCCTGGCCAAAGGGACATTCCCTGCCACAGAACGCCCTGCTCAGTGTAGGAGCTGGGGTTGGCCAGGGGGCAGGTGGTGAGCAATCGTTGCATTGTGCATCACTTGGATTTGTATAGTCTATTATTATTATTATTTCCTATTTCTTTGCTGTCCTATTAAACTGTTTTTTATCTCAGCCTGTAAGATTGGTTTTTTTCCCTGATTCTCTCTCCCATCCCACCTGGGGAGGGAGGGGGCGAGCAAGCAGCTGCGTGATGCTTAGTTGCTGGCTGGGACTAAACCACGACAGCTTAGCTGCAAGAGTATATGCTAAGCCATACTAGGATGTTACACCAGCCTGAGCAGTCTGTAATTTTCTAGCTATATTAAAGTTGGAGAAGTATCACAAGTAAAATGTTTTCCTAAACAAGCAGTTCCTGGTGTGCTAGAAATAAACAGAAATTAAAATAGGAAGCATATTTAGACATGACCTTTTTTATCTTGAGATCACCTTTACCTGAAGAAAAGTCTTAAGTCATCTCTTCATAAATCTGATTAGCACTTTTTAAAACTTACTGTGTAGGTCAGCAATAACATTTGTTAAATTGAAAAGTAATCTGTATAGATTTGTGCTACAGATAAGAAAACATACCACATTCGCAACTGAGTTCGCAGTTCATCTATGTGGGAGATGATGACCCCCAAATGCCTATAATTTTCACAAAAGTTCAAAGTGGAAAAAAAGCAACTTCCCAGATAACACTGTAGTTGCAGACAACTGACTGTTTAACTCCCCCCCCAAAATCTAATCAAGTTAGAAGACCATACATAAAAACTCGTTTGTGCTGCAATTAGAAGAGCTGCAGAAAAACAGAAAACAAGTGACTTCGTAACTTACGTCCCTAAACTTGCTTCATGCTACAAGCTTATATAATGCATCAAAGCGTGCTGTAATCCGAGAGAGAGTGCATTGAACATGGCGAAATGTATAGCACAATCCAATAGGCACTGTACCAACTATGGCATTTGCAACATTTGAACATTGGTAAATGCGGCAATCTGCAGATCCCTAGTCTGGCAGTATTTTATAGCCCTCAACTAGACAAATAATGTTCTCCTGAGCAACTCACAGAATTGGTTACTGTGGGTATATGCCTACAGGCTAGCAATTTTTCCCAAAATCACAACTGAAAGGATAAAACTGATCTCTCCCACACTTCCCCTTTTGATATTCACTTTCCCTTTTGATTACCTGCTCAAGAGCTTGAACGGATTATTTAATGCAACAATGCAATGAAGTACTTACAAAGTAGTGAAACTGTGGAGGTGGTGGAAAGAAATTGCTTAAGCCATCATATGGAGGACCACTATTTGGCACAAACGAAGCCAAAATAATAGCCCGCAAGTGTCTCATCACAACAGACAAGCACACTGGGGTGAAGCTTCTACTGGTAATATTGTTAGCCCTGGAGAACTGCCGTGAAAATTTATCAGGCCAGCCAGAAAATCAACACTTACGTCTCCTTGTTGTGACAAGGAAGGGGGATTGTATAAGAGTGTGTTAATTTGACTTATTTTGGAGGGGGGAGATGAAATTTTGTCCTTTAAAAGAGTAGATTATTTTAAGCTTCTGTGTACAGCATTGCTTTCATAAAGAGGATCAGTGCCTCCTCCTGCACCACCCACGCAGCAGGCTAGCTGTCGCCTGGCACGGTGTTCACAAGCAGCTTGGTGGGAATGTCACCCTGGGACGGCGGAGCGTTTGCATCAGCCTGCCCTAAGGTTAGTATGTGGTGGTCTGTTCTGCAAGCACTCGTTTCAAACTGAGACACTTCATATTGTCTGTTGGCTCTTGGCAGTTTTGGAAAGACTGTCACAAGCCCTGTCTTCTCCAAGCTTAAAACCAGAGGGCTATCTTTGATGGGATTATGTGGAAATGTGTGCTTTGGTGATTACAGTTATGTAAAAGGCTTGAGAAGGAAAGTCTTGCTACAGTGAGGTCCATTTACTTTCCCTGTCAGCCTACACGGCTGTTTCAGGTTTTACTTCTAAATGTATGGGAGCTACAATTCAATTCAATTCAATTCAATGCTACAATTCAATTAAAACAACTGTAAATGTATTTTCACTTACTCAGCTTCACTGGCCTTCACAAAATTTTTTCACTGGAGCTTTTATAATTAGTGTACAGGAACTGAAAATGGCATACGGGTATGTAGTGGCATTTTGACCAACAGTCAAAAAGGAAAGCAGCAATGACTGTTGGTTAATTGAAACTCTCTTAAATATTTTAGCTTTTCTCTTTTTACCACTGTTAATACAAAGTGATTCTGCTTCACAGAAAAGTTTTAAACTTTTTTGGAGGAAGTTTAATATCCTGGCTGCAAATAAGAAAAAATAAGCTCTAATTAAACTACCTGTCTCTTCTCTGCTTAAAACAGCATTTGCTAATAAAGTATTTTAAAAAGTTCTTGCATTATGCATATTTTCACCAAATATGATGTGTATATATATTTATAAACATATTAGACAAAACTATGAAAATAAGGTCCTGCACTTCAAGCTCTTAGAGAAAACAGATTAAACATGACTATTGTAATAATTTTTAACATACATAAGTAAATAAAAACCCCTGAACTGGAGGCACTGCAAACTGGAATCTGGGAAGAAAAGTTCATTTTATGAAGTATTTCGGTCTGAATGCAGAGAACTACTCAAGAAGAAGTCTTGTTTGCATATTATTCTGTGGGCTGTATTCCTTATTCAGTTACTTGGCAAAGGCCTATAGTTTTATTTCTAGCAATACCAGATTTCTTTAAAGCGGTAATCCATAACTGTACAACAAATTGACAAAAAACAAGACTGCCCTGGGTTAAGCTATAAGCAGCAGAAAAACATCTTTGCTAATAAACTACATTAGATACATGAATAATGTATCTAATGACTTTGAAAAGGAGCTAACTTAGTAGACTCAATATTCATACCACAGCATCAGACTAATCATTTTTGTGCTAATACATTTGCCATGCAAGTACTGGGGCTCCTTTATACAGCAACAAATAGCTCAGATACCGTGAAAGCATTTCATACAGAAGCATAATTCTTGCAAACTCAAAACTACAGGACCAAAGCCATACAAGAGAACAGGAGATCTCAACAAGGCATTGTCTCCAGACCTAGTACAGCTAGGTGGAGACTTCCTTTCTGCAATCAAATCAGCTGCTAGTCAGTACATACTCAGTACTTCTTAAAAGTCTTGGTGTGCAAACAGTGCCAAGCAAAAGCTACTACCTTATGTTGCAGTAGAAAGTATCACTACCTTTCCTTTCCGAAAGAAATGTGAAACGGTAATTTTCAAATAAAGAAACTCATTTCTCCAATCATCACTCCGATAAAAAGCTTATGTTATAAACTTGTATTTCATATGGCAAAATGCAACTCACATTATTGAGGTTACAATTTGACTGCTGGTGTGTCATTTCATTCTCTCAGAAATGATAGCAAGAAGATCTAAGAAGAGGTTACACACTTCTGCTATCTGTTGCTGCCAACTGCTGACAGTGCTTCAAAGCTATCTGAATCTAGTTTCTATAAAATGACAGTGATTTTCCATCATTTGCATGTTGGCATGCATGGTTTGTACTACTGAAGAAATAGCCAGTATAAGGGATTGTACAATATGTAAAGCACTATTTTAGTTTTGCAATTATTTAAAGCCAGAGTCAGAATTTATTGGCTTTTTAGTTTTGTAATTAGTTATTGAAAATAGCAGACTAAAAGCAAGTGACATAAAGGATCTAAACCAGAAAACTACATGAGATGATTCTCTGATCTCAATAAGGGGTCAAACAGAACTTTCTAACTGTAAATACACACACAAGTACTTACCCTTTCCCATTTTCAATAACTTAATATTATACCTCCATTGAAGAATATTAATGAAATGTTGTCCTACCATACAATTTTTGTACCTAGGTTATTTCAAAATAATCTTTATTTCTGCCTTCCATTCTAATTTATTTGTGGCAATTTTGTAAATACTCAATGAGAAGTTTTATGACAGTCAATTTTATTTATGTTTTGGTTTTTTTTTTTTTTTTACTGTCACACTGGTGCGTTTAATGTAATTAATTTAATTTCATTCATGTGGCTACCAATGCATTTTCTAGGTATTTCTTTCACAACTACTAAAAATATTGTCATCTTATTAGATGGCCACAGCCTGAACAATACAGCTTGAAAGGCTTCAGGAGGACAAGAAAAGAAGAAGTGTTATGGCTGGGTGCAAAGATCAGTCTGCTTGTTAAAACATCAGTGGAATCTTATTTTAGCACTAAAACAAAATCAGTGAAAGCAAGTTTAACAGTGCTGCTTTCTCAGGGGTGCCAAACTCTCAATTCCTGGTGTCTTCCAGGGAAGCTGTGTAGAAGAACCACTTCTGAAAAGCAACCCCTAAGGTAATGATAGGTGGTAAGATTAACCGGAAAAACAAAATATAAGTGTATAATGAAACAATACAAGCTACTGTGCTGTCCTTAACTCACCCTGCTTGCATGCAGAAATTTCAGGTATTGCAAAACAGGCTCAGATGCTGCATATTACAAATTTTAATCAGTATTGAGATTAATCCTTCTTCTCTTCTCCCTGATTTAAACCCCTGACCTCACACACAACTCAGGCTTCTTGCTAAGCATGATTCAAAGAGTCCCACCAGTGCCAGCCAACATTATGCCTTATATGGCCAGAAAAAGTACTACAGAAAGACTCAAGGTATTTTTTCCTCTCCAGAGACTCAACTCTGCCATCTGAGTACTGTCAGTCCTAGCATCGGCATAGCAAACTAGAAATGAAACTAGCTTCCCTGTAAAGCATCATCATCGGTCACTGTGCCAATCAATACAAGCATAATTTTTCTAACAATATCAATATGCTGCTTCCTATCCCATCCTCTAAAATGCAAATGGCACAAGCATAGCAATTTAAAATAGTTGCTGTAGGATCAATTTAGGATTTTTCTACATAAACAGAACAGTTCTCTCCTGTAGCTTAAAATGCTGAACTTTCAGTGGGCTCAAAAGAAGTCTAATCCTTAGGGATGATAATTAAATTACTCTTCTGTTATACATGTATATTGGCTTAGCACAGACTGTCAACAAAATGCTTTTCTTCAAACCATCCTCTAAGTGAACACAAGCCAATGGATTTATTGCAAAACTTTGATTACATGTTTGAACATGTATGTGGGTTTCCACATCTGCGTGTTGTCAAGAGCTTGTGTACAGCTTTGGGGATGTAGCCCACAGTCCTGGTATGTGATATGCTTCCTGACATCCCACAGAAAGAAAAGGTGTTTTAGGGACAAGTCAGGATGAAAGATCTTGGAAAGGAGATCAGAAGCTGTTTAGGTGGGGAGAAAAAAAAAAAAAAGCTCTGTTTTCCAGCTCTGGAGATTTTGCCAAACATGTAATAACATCAGCATGGATCCTCAGTATTTAGTTCCCTGCCTGGCTGCTGTCCCTGAGTGATAATGGGGGTTCTTGGTCTCTGTGCATAGCTTCTGATCTATAGAGAAGTACTGTGACTTTATTGCCAAGGCATGGTATATTGTTAAATGCATTAAAAATAGAGATTAACAAGAAGATACCTTTTTATAAGTCTTCCCTCTCTACATCTGGAATCACATCATTTCACAGTAATCTCATTTTTGCATTTAAAGAAAAAGCTTTTAAGGTCCCGTGGTTGCAAATGCACCAAAACCAGAAGATAAATGAAGAAAAGATTTCATCATATGCTCTCCAAAAAAGTCCCAAAGCAATAAATCTTCTACATTTGCAGAAGAGCAATATAGCTTACGAAACGCTCATCCTTGTTGTGGCCTATCAGCAGTGCTTCAGAAAGATGGGTTCAGGTTTAGAAGTTCTTTCTTAGTTTTGGTTGAACAACATAACTGCCTAAACTTGGCAAAATTAGAAGCCCATACATTCATATACAGAGTTTATTACATATGTAGTTCTCACCTATATGGAATAGGCACAGAAAAGCGAATTTTATTTTACGAATAGAAATGAACCACATGTTACATCATTTGCATCATCTAGGTCTCTGATGTGAAACTGTGATTTAACAGGAATTGTTAGCCCATCTCCTAACAGCCTCTGTCAGAATAAAAAAAAGCTGTTCACTATCATATCTAAAAATCAATCTAATTTTTAGAAACACAGAACACTGCCGGTCAAGGAGGTGGAAAATGGGCAAAAGAAACTTTTTTGGAATTACCTCAGAACAGTTAAATAAGTATAATTTCTTTTCAGATTAAAAAAGTGATATATGAAGGACTATTTAGCACATTTTGAAGTTGGCAATATATAGAATATTTTAATTGAGATAAACATGGAAGATTTTATAGGATTCATGGTATTTACCTCAGCAATCTCTATCCTTCTTGCAAGTTCATCAAGAGAAGAAAAGCTGTCATCTAGTGATAAAGCTTCCAGTGAGTTGTAAGATGCGCGTTCAGGTGAAATATCTGGAACAGTGTCAAAGTCCTCTTGGTTTGATAAGTTTGCAAATGATTCTTCAGTGTCTATTATGTTACCATATAAAAATCTGAGAAATAAATCTTCCTGTTCTTCATTATTTACCTTCTCCTCCTGTTCTGCTGTCCTCTTGATTTCCTTGCATACTCGTGAATGGGCAATACTCTCATGCTCAAACCCTTTATTACACCCAGAGCATACAGCTGATGCAGTTCTGTCCCACGAAGATTTTTCACCATCATTATCAGGCTGTTTCTGTTGCTCCTTTAAATCACTATTTCCAAGCTGGCCACTAGCAATTCCTGAAGCGCCAGCAGCATGTTTTGATCTAAGCAGATTTCTATCAGCTTGCACATCTTTATCAGTAGGAACCAAATCAGTAGGCATATAATTAGCATCTGTTAAAAGCAAAGCATCTACCATTGGCTCAAGAGGGAGTTTCACTCCAGGCTCCCCAGCTGTGCCTTCTATTTTGTCAGCATCCTCAGAGGACTGTCTTTCTCTCAGCTGCAAACTGTTATCTTTACTGGCATCCCCAGATGATAAACAGCCCGAAGAAGGCCTGCCCACTGTCCCTGTGGACTGGGTGTGTGGCTCCAATGTTGATTCAGCACTGCAGTGCTGCTCCTCCATGTGGTCCTTTCCTGAAGTTACCCAAAGGCTTGCTACCTCTGTCTGTCTCTCAGTTTTGTTTTCACCTGGAGAACTAGTGCTCAGCTGTTCATCTTCTTTTTTCGGTCCAGTGCCAGGACAAGTTTCAGTACCTAAATGCAACAGGAAAAACAGTTCCAGTGTTTTTAAATGATGCAAAGCATCAGCTGGGGGGGGAAGAGTATATTGTGATTTGATAATGTTGTAACCTAATGCTTTATTTCAAAATGCATTCCCATAAAGGGCAGGTATTTTATACTCCAGTCAGAATAGAAGTTTTGCTCACAGTCTGAAAAGCTGACTCCTGATTCAGTGAAGTATTTACACACATTCTTGCAGGCAAAGCACGTGCTTTAGTGCCCTCCTGAAAAGAGTTACCCCCATACTTCAAGCACAATATGTATGTAAGTACCTTTCTGAGCAGCCACATTTCTTCTAAAGCATCTTTTATGTGAGTGCATCTCATGGAGGCCTGGAGTTCAGACAAATGCACTAAATTAAAGAAAACTTTATTTTGATGCTAGTGTATCTATCACACAGGGAGATATCCGCATTTCCATTAAAGAAGCTGAAATCACACTAATTTAATAAATTTTAAATTCAATTCTTTTAAATGGGTAAATAGCTCCTTTGGTTAATGCTAGATTAAATATCCAATTACAATATTTTACATAATGGATTGCATAAAAAGAGGTTGATTTTTGGATATGTAAGTTAGTTTACATATTAAAAATGCATTTGGATGCAGCTTATTTCTGTATTCACGTTTACAATGCAAATGAACACTGATTTTTCTTATCTGAAATTTCAGAGAGAAACAAGGAGTATTCTACATAGCTTATGAATTTACCTATTATTGGCATGATCTACTGATGGAGTAAATAGTTAGCGCAAGATGTCAATAAAATTATTAGACATTAGCCATTATGAGAAACCCAAAGCTTATGAAGGGAGAAAGGGGGTGTTTAGAATTAGAATACCAAAGCAAGTTAGCTGACAGACACTATCTTTTATTCCATACTGTAATAAAAACTAAGTTAAGACTACATTATAGTAGGAATACTGTTACAATAATAGTAATAACCTCAAACAACAAATTAATACCTCTAGAAAAACACTCATTTGCACTTTTTTGTGTGGCAAAAAGGTCTTATGAATAGATTACCAAAGAGATCAAACAACGCCCTCATTAACTGTATACATTCTCACAGAATGGCTGAAGATGTCTATGCCAATCTTACCCTTCCTCACCTGTTAAAACCTCACTTAAGATCTGAGCAATTTCCTGAACCTGTTACATGAAAGAGGGTCACATTTGTTAGTCTTTAAAGAAATGTTTCCATTAATTCATTATATTGAACAATTTTACTAAATTCTAAACTATCTCCATATTAAAGCATAATGAAATACAAAGCAGCATAGAAAAGACAGGCTTGGAAATTGAAAAAGAGACTAACCAACCATCTCAAAATGCAGAAAAAAAATCAGAACATTAACAAATAGAAAGGGTACAGGGAACCTAACTTCTGTAAATCACTGAAAGAAGAAATGGGTATGAGACAGGGACTTTTTGAAAATTAGACACAGATGAGTAGATAGCTCAAGGGATTTGTAACGGGATACTGAGCCCTTCACATACAGGTCATGAGTTCAAACACAGCCTGGATTATTGGTACAAAATTTTGTTACCATCTGTCAATTTTTCCTAGTGGGTACATCCACATTACAACAGGCATCTTTGCTGGCAGCCCCAACTGCAACAAAGAGTAAATGAAACTGGAAAGTAACTCAAATTCTTTACCATGAAAGGTGGCCCTTGAGCTCAGGGCTCTGTTCCTGAGAAAGTAATAAATGATCCTAGCATTGTTATCTAACTACAGATGTACAGGAACTGAGATGTAATGATCATTGTTACATTCCACATAAAATTTACAGCAGCTTTCAATATTTTCTTTACACCTACTTCAAAACATCTGCTTTAGACAACCCATGCCCACTATAGACTCAAGGCAAACTAAGACAAATACTTGAACATGTAATTAGAAAAGATGCTTTTTCCGACTAAATTAAATACAGACATATGCACCAACACAGCAGTAATTTTTATCTGACTGTCAGAGACATAACAAAGTGTCTACTGAAAATTTTCTAGCAACAAAAGCACTTATGGTAATTTAAGAAATGTTTTTTTCCCCAGAGTTACTTCAAAATTGACACTTGCTTTGCTCATCACAGAAACCTGTAGCCATCACTTTTTTTTATCCAAGTGGATGTTAATCCAAGACAGACTAGCAGAGAAGAGTACTGACCTACAGCATTCTACCAGTGGAGAATTCACACTTCTCCATCTTTGTCCGCCTTCCCTTTTAAAAATAAATCCCACATGACCTAAAAGAAAACAGGGTATGAGCAGTTTCTCCCCACCTTGGAAACAGGTCTATATGTGCAAACTTATGCTAAAGGTTTTATTAAATTCATCATTTCATTAGAAAAGCCTTCATGAAACCCATGAATTTGATTATCTTTCATTAACACTAAGTCTATTAAGGCTTTCAGTCAGAAACTGAACAAATTAATGGATATAGGATATATCAAATCTCATCTTTCAACATACACACATAGCTTTAAGAGCCCAGTTCTCTCTGTTGGCAGGCTTAAAGAGAAAATCCACCAGAAAGGAAAATGTAACAGAACACTATTCACAACCGTTGCTCAGAACAGCAGAAAACTAATTCAGTGACTCTCGCAAGAATCTTGACTAGCCAACTTCTTACAAAGCTGTTTCTTGGTCACTGTAACCCCAGAAGAGAGGAATCATGAATTCTTAGGATCAACTGCCTACAAGCCTAGGCTCAAACTATAATCCCGAATGCCTGCCATAAGTCAATGGAGTAATTTTTCCTTTAAGTTAGTAATGAAGTGTGATTTTACTTTGAAGATGCTACCATAGTATAGTGCAATAATCTCTACCATGTAATATAGCGCTCTCTATATAAGCTAATACTTGTTGATAATTGCTAGATAAATTCTGATTTTGGGCATATGAATTCACATGAAGGACAGTCCTCAAACCACTTGAGAATTTCATTTTCCTGTCTTACTGTAAGTCAGACTTCTACTACCAGCAGCTAAGTGAGTTAAGTAGTTCTCCCTGCAGATTGGCAGATACATTTCTAAGAGAAGTAGTAATTTACACATTTACTTCTCATTTTTCATGATGTAGAGGAAAAAAAACCACACAAAAAGCAGATGACAAGCATGCTAAGTTTTCAATGAGAAGGCCCCTGCATTTAGGCTAATGCTGAACAGGTTAGTTTAAATATTAGGAACTGTATGGTTATTATAGTATAGGATTCTGCTGAGGTTCAGGCAAAATCCAAGAGTCAGCCCCAAATGGCCATATTGCTTCTAGTCCTGAGCTGGATCACTCAGCCACAGCTCAAATATTTTTTGTGCAGCACTGAGTGGCATATACAAATTCAGACTTATGGATCATCTTTGTCCAATTTCTGTGTTAGTTCGTACCGATGCCTTCCCTTACTCAAAACCTTTTAACTGCAACAAAAACATTCAGCCCCATGCTGCTGACACATTGACTTAGTAAGAGGCAGCAGTAGCTAACTGACACACGCACCACCAGAGATAGAAAGACCTGTCACGGTGAGAAGTCAGTGCTTTCTCAAGAATGTGCTAATCTTGTGAAAAGCATCTTTTGCAAATCTTAAGTATTTAAACTTGAGTTAGGCTTGAAATAGTCATGTCTTCCTATTGAAAAAGTATTTAGCACTGCTGGAAAATTCTCAGCAGACCAAATTTCACAGAATCACAAAGGTTGGAAAGGACCTTCAAGATCATCAAGTCCAACTATTAATCCAGCGCCACCATGTCCCCTAAACCATGTCCTGAAGCGCCACATCCACACATTGTTTGAACACTTCCAGAGATGGTGACTCCACCACCTCCCTGGGCAGCCTGTTCCAATGCTTGACAACCCTTTCGGTCAAGAAAGTTTTCCTAATATCCAATATAAACCTCCCCTGGTGCAACTTGAGGCCATTTCCTCTCATCCTATCACTAGTTACTTGGGAGAAGAGACCAACACCCACATCGCCACAACCCCCTTTCAGGTAGTTGTAGGGAGTGATAAAGTCTCCCCTCAGCCTCCTTTTCTCCAGACTGAACAAGCCCAGTTCCCTCAGCCACTCCTCTTAAGACTTGTTCTCTAGAACCTTCACCAGCTTTGTTGCTCTTCTCTGGACACGCTCCAGCACCTCAGCATCCTTCTTCTAGTGAGAGGCCCAAAACTGAACACAGTATTCAAGGTGTGGCCTCACCAGTGCCGAGTACAGGGGCACGATCACTTCCCTTTCTTTTGGATAATACAGCTTTATTCATTTACAAGCATTTCACAGGAGCCCAAAGATTTTGATGACATTTTGAGAAGAATTACATTAAGAGAAAGGAAAAATCCATTCACACCATCAATTAATTCCACTTCAAATTTAGTATGTCTAGATGTTGTACTACAGTATTTTAACATTGACACAAAATGCTCCTTAATTCAGAAGTTTCAAATGTTCAGAAATTCTGCTCTCCAGAAAGCTTTTGGTCCCACTTGGAATAAAAACAATGGAAAAACTGTAAGTGCCTAATTTCTTTCCATAGGAATTTCCAACCATCCAAAACCAAAAAGAATTGGGTTCTTTTGATCTGCTTTCTGAGTTCTAGAACATGTTTGTTTCGTGTTTTCAATGTTTTGTGTTTAGTTAGGTTACAAGAACAAAGACAGGGAAAAGGCAGTACAGGGGTCATGGTAAAAGAGGATAAAGATGAGGAGGATCCACATTTGTAGAGAACTGTGACTTGGTATCTTCTTTAATTCCCGATTCTCCTCAATATCCTCCTGGCTGATACATACTTGTAGGATAGCTCAGGTTGAAAGACACCTCCTGAGGTCACTTAGGCCAGCTCTCATCTTGTGAGAAATTCTAGCTGCTTTTGAGGAGAGGTACTCAGTTTAGGCCAATTTTGGCAACTGGAATGTGGCAAAAAAAGAAACTTTTGCTCAAAGAGAGGAGAGATAAAGCACAGCCTGGTAGTCTACCAATACTCTTTCCCCTTGTCCCCATTTTAACAATTCATTAATTTGGAAATGTTTCATAAGAACCCAATGATTCTAACAAATTACTCAAAACAGCCACTGTCCCAAGGCAGGAGAAGGAAAATGAAGCTGACATAAAAGTATGTACTGAAAAAAATTAACTCAAGTATGTTTTTCTCTCTAAGACACCCCAGAAGCTTCCTAATTTTCTGTGCTGTTACAGCAGCAGTGTCTCAAAATCAGTATATTGCATGTAATTTAAAATAGTTACTAATACTGTTATCTATACCCAATTGCCACAGCTCAGAATATATGTCCATCAGATTGTTTACCTTGTATTTTATACATATAAATTATGTATCTTATCTCCAGTTTTACACAATTTTGTAGCTTATGTAGGCTGCTGTAAATGCATACACATTTAAAAGACTTTTTTTGATGGAGGCTAGAATTACTTTAATTACAATTCTGAACATCAATGACTAATTAAAATTGCATAGTACATCCATTGTGCAATTGTGAAAAAAATTAAAATTTGCACAAATGGATGAATCTGTGGGAATCCAACAAATATTGTAGCTTCAAATGAAATAGCTTCATAGTATTTATAAGAACATGTCATTACAGTATAATATTTAAAACAAACATATGCCCATGTACATACACACACACATACCTGATTTAAAAGCAGCAGCTGCTCTTTCCTTTAAATTTTTTGATTCCATTAACTGAAGCAAACAACCGCTTTCCCATGTATTTTCTGCAGCTACTAGCTGTAAAATACAATATTATTTCCTGTAATTTTTGAAATTAAACAGGAACACTCTGGCTTTTTGAGACTGCCAAACTTCAAACAGTTTTTATACTAAACTGGAAATGTTATATATAATAATATTAAAAATATATTTATTAGCAATCTTTGATAAAGCAGAATTCAATTAAACAGCTACTTACCTTATTTTTGGATGCCTGTGGCCTGCAGCAATGAAGAAAAAAAGAATAAATGAAACAACTCAGTAGCAACACTCTTCATAACAAATGTCATTGAAATCTTATAAGCCTTTGCTCTGCTCTAATATTAGCACAGAACTTTTCTTACATTGAAACAGTGTCAGCACGCTAGCGTGCTTTCAAGCACAGATCTGTACCATACTTGAGTATCATCAGAAGACCTATTAGCCCAAACATTGCTCCACCTAATTGAGAAAGCAGTCAAAAGAAAATTTACTGCGACTTATCAAGTGACCTAAATTCCTGTAAAACTTTATGCTCAGAAGGAACTCTACCAACTTTAAAAATCATGTAAGGACTCAGTATCTACTAATATTCAAAATACTGATAACTATAACAGAGACTGAGGAATGGAAAAAAACCCCACAAAACATATTGCCCTCTCCACAGATGGTTTACACTGGGACACGTTTTCTGGGTACTGTAAGATACGGCAGTTCCCACTGATTCCACTGGGATTCACAGGTGAGTCAGCACTGCTAACAGTCAGTGTGGACTTTGCATATAGAGATTCATGCACAATATGTTTTATTATGCACAATCTGTCTCACAGTCTTTCATACAGCAATGACGATAAAATGTTGAGCATTTTGTTTAAATCTACTGAAAAAAAAGCAGGAGACAGAAGAGGGAAAAGTACTGATGTTCATACTCTCTAAGAAAAACTTTCAAAGGCTGCACGGACTTTTCAGTTTTACCATTTAAACTTCAAATAAGGGACACTCAAAACTATCTTTAGAGGACAAACATGTCCAGTATGTAGCCATAGACCTTGAGTATCAGAAAAAGTTACATTACTTTCAATTACAAAAGCAAAATGCTCACATTTTCCAGAACCTGCATGTTATTAAAAATTCCAGTATAATTATAATTACAAGATAAATTGAGATTAAAGCTTAGGAAAAAAAAAAATAAAAGCAAATTGCCTAGAGAGTTTGGAAGAGTAATAATATTAAACACAGAGAACTAATCATGGCACATGAACACAAGCCTTAATTTTACCAAGTTGCAGCATTTCTGAGAACCGGGAATGATGTTACATAACTGAAATTTTTTTTTTGCAGTGAGGTTGCACAGAAGAATCAGAAGGATAAAGCAGAGTTATTCTCAACGAGGTGACAGCAGAAGTGACAATAGGGAGGTGCTGCTAGTTGCAGCATATAAATCACAATAGACCTCTATCTTAATCTTTCTGTGGGCTTGCAAGGTCACGTGCAAGGAAATGTAGGCTGAGAAACCCTGCAGGCACTCGGAAAGCAGTCTCTCAGTAGCAGCAGGCTCTGGGTGTAAACATGATGCTATGGTGCTACAGCTGCCGCCTCCTCCTTTGGAAATGCAGAAGTACGCTTTCCAGGGGCTTCCTCCCAAACTCATTCAGACTACAAATAAACAATCCCTGCCTGCGTTCTGGCAGTCAGCCTTCAAACTTCTGTACAGTCACCCAGAAAACAAAAAAAAGTGGAAGCCAAACCATACTCTCTATGAACAAGAGGAGCATTTTAGCTTTTGTTACATCCAGACCGACTAAACCAATACAAACATATTTGAAAAAGTTCTCTCCCCCCATCTGATTGAGACCATCTCTCCTTGTCACAGTTTGGTTTTTTCACAACCTTTGAGTGTGATTAGTTTCCTTATCATCATTGGCTGATCATTTTTCAGTGGCAGCTGGTATAGTTTTTTCTATCTGTCCCTTCAGCTCAATGTCTAGTAGGACGGACATTCACCCATGAAATAGATGATCATCTCCTTCCTGACGGGTACAATCCTGTATGTGTTACTACCCAGAAGAGCACCCTAGGCACTGCCTAAGAGTTTGTGATACTGATTCAGGAGGCTGATAAATCAGGTAAGGCAGGTGCAAACTAAGATTTCACAGCTTTTCAGAATACTGACACACTAGGGAACTACAGAATCACTGCTTCATAATGTTTATGCAACCTATATGAAATCAACAGAAGATAACAAGAATGACTTAAAGCATTAGGGAATTGTCCTAAAAAGTGGAAAATTTTGGAATAAAATCCTACAGGGTAGGTGTGAGTGCTGGAGTCTGAGATGCTGAGCAATTGCATTTAAAAACGACGATTAAAACAATAGGTATTAGTCACAAGCACCATATCACAGAATCATTAAGGTTGGAAAAGACCTTTAAGATCATCAAGTCCAACCATCAACCCAACACCACTATGCCCACTAAACCATGTCCCAAAGTGCCACATCTACATGTTTTTTGAACACTTCCAGTGATGGTGGCTCTACCACCTCCCTGGGCATCCTGTTCCAATGCCTGATCACTCTTTCCATAAAGAAATTTTTCCTAATATCTAGTCTAAAAGTTCATCATCAGTTCTACATCTCCCTCCTCCTAAATTAACACTACTCAGTTTTTACTTTGGCTGAAAATGCTAAAACTTAAAATTTTATTTCTGGCAACTAATGATTTGCTGAAAACAGTTCAGATCTAGTCCCTATACATTCCTCAAGCCATATTACAATGTTGTGAAAATTGATGGTAATTGATGAAATATATTAGTTACATATCAAAAAGAACGACCACATTATAACCAAATTCACTGAAGTCAACTGGATGCAACTCTTATTTTGATATCAACTATTTTAAACGCTTATACTAGCAAGTAGACAACAGCTGTGCTGATATATTAGTACTGGAAAAGCAGTAATATTTTCTTATACTTACTGTTGATGCGAAGAACAAACTCTAGTAAGCTTTTCCAGCTCTTCACCACTCAGTTCTTTGGATGAATTCCTCAGTGTTGTAACCAGACTAGGAACTGCTGTTTTCCATTTTCTTTCTAAATTAAATCAAAATAATTTTACCCAAAGTATTTTAAAAGCAGTATTTGCTTAACATAAAACGTATACGTGAAACTAATTAATGGAGAAATATTGACAACTCTTCTGTGTGTGCTCTACAATCTTGTTTCAGACTATGCTTTTTTAGCACTGTATTTTTTTCACAATACATTTATTTTCATCACATCAGATTCACTAACCCTAAACCAAAAATAAGCTCAAAAAACCTATGGACCAATCAAATTCTCCATTAATAGAATAAAGAATGACAAACTACTTACACCTTTTTCATGAAACGTGTGAGAAGAAATCTAAAGCAGGAATAATTTTCTCCTAATAAGCTCAGAGAAATTCTGATATAAATGCTGCTTTTGCTATGTAACATTTTTAAGCTGGCAAAATGCATACTCTATTATTTAGAAATACAAAACAAATTAACTTTTTCTTCTACCATGTTAGTTTACCCTGTACTCACCCCACTGCTCCTGTATGGAAGAAAGATTTGCAAGCAGCTGCTCGTGATACAGTCGTTCAAGCTGAATGAACTTCATTGCCTTCTCATCTGAATGGAAGGTTAATGGAGAATGCACACATATATGGATGTTAAGATTTATTTATATTTGGCACCATATCTGAAAGGGCCATCTTTATCTACCTGAAATTTAACGTAATTGGATCAAAATGAATAATGGCTAGCATCCAGATTTCTGTGCAAGAAAATAATTGCAGACATGAGAACAGCAAGTAAGAAGTAAAATAAGTTGAGAAAAGTTCCAAAAATGAAAATCCTATTCCCTTTAGAAGTCACCTCTTCCCACATGCCTTAAGTCCAACAAAAGTTTTTCTAGAAAAGAAATGAGCAAAATGTTATTATGCTGACAACTTTTATCAGAAAATGAAATCTCTGGGAAAAGTAAAACAATTATACAAATACCAGCATGTACCTCTGAAGAAACACAATTGTATGCCAATAACCAGAACTAACAGAAAACATGGCTCCTTTCTACTGACGAGCGGGAGACAGTATTTAAAAAATTTCCCTAACTGAAACTTCCAAAAAATACCCTCTCCCTTTTCAACCACTGTTGGTCCTGTTGGACAGCTGAGTTCACCTTTTGTCTTCTTTCCAAAGATTCTGCTTACTTTTCTTCTATACGAAGAACTCTTTCCCCTCCCTTAGGGTTATCAATATATTCACAAAGGCATACTGATAGTTATGTATTTTGTAATAGTCAGGATAATTCTAGTTCCATCAAGCCCAATTCGTTAGTAGTTCTGTTTAAAGCCATGTTTTGCCAGCTATTTGAAATTTAATTCTGCAGTACAATGAAAAGTACAGTGAATGAGTTTCTTAGTAATATAGAAAAAGTATTTTCCATTATTCATGCTAATTAAAATACTGGAGTAATCATTACAAAAACACAACTGGTACTTGTTATTCTTGTTAGCATCACGCAACATATACATAGCATGGCTTATAAACAACAATATTAGTGGAAAGAATATTCCCTGCTTTCAAGAAATCTGTTATTAGAAACAGAATTACAGATCAGAGAGCTAGCCTTAGAGGATCACAGCAACAAACCCTGAATTATTGTTAGTTTGAAGTTCTACACTGGATGAATTAAAATGCCTGTCATGGATAATTAATACAGTGCAACATGATCAAGTAAGTTCTTTATTAACCTCAGGAAACTGATGGTTCCAAGTACAGAGGAGATATGCTTCATAAATATGTATTATATAGTGGTGTTGGATTCCACACATCAGGTGTACATTGCATTAAAAATATTTCCTTTGGTTAGCTTTAAATACAGTGCCCTTCGATTAAAGCAACTTCTATAAAAGAGAAACTGTCTTTCTATCATACTGTTAAATGCATTTTAAATTTACTCTATTTCCCCCTGCAAAGCCATAATTTACTACAGAATTTTTCTATGCCTTTAATTTGTGCTGTGTAGTTTGGATTTTCTGATGGATGCTTTTGAATTAGGATGACCAAGACAGAAGTACAGTCTTCTAAGACAGTGATGGTTATTTTATTTTATATATTGCTTTTATAATATTGCAACAGTTATTTCTCTCATTTTGTACTACAGGCTAATATAATTTGGCTAGGTTTCAAGGATACCTTTCCAAGTTTCTTATGCTTTGTTATTAAACCATTACAACGGCCTATTTGCTATATTTTGTTTGTAACAAATTACATAATAAAGAAATAATCTGTATGCACAGATTCTGTAATTTATGATGCATCTTAGTGAATCACATATACCTTAAGGGCTTACAACTCTTGCCTCTTCTTTTTATAGTCTGATCATTTTCCCTTAAAAGCAAACAGAGGAAAACCCAGTCCAGCTTTTCTAAGAATATAATTTCACTTTAAGGTTTAATATGATTATGGTCTCCCACAATTATTGAAATATCAGAGTAATTAGCAACAGTTGAACTATTGTAACTTTTTGACCAAGCTTATTTATACTATCTAAGAACAAATCAAAATAAACTGGACCATTGAACTAGCTGTTCCCAGAGGCAATTACCCATATTTTCCTATGACAGCTTTTCAAACTACCTTGATATGATTTTGACTAATTAGCATTTGCCAAACAACATTGCTATTGTTTGCAGGTTGCTGATCTCCCTTAGCTCAGTGTATTTGCTATTTTTATTCCAATCTAGACAATTGTAGTACATACTCTAATCAACTGCTGTGATATTTTTTTCTTACAACAACGTTGCCCTATTTGATAAAATAGAATACATGTCCTACCTAGATTGGACATATTCCCAGTTACTAATACTTAGAACTTATCCTATCAAAACAGAAGTTCTCTGAAAATATTTTCTTACTTCCTTGTTTGTGCACAGCTACTCATGATTGTATCAGTACAGCTGTTAGAAGTGGATTTATTACTTAACTCATATTCCAGCTGTCTGATTAAGAAGGACTTGCTAACATATTGTATATTCACTCATGGGTAAATTACGGCTGTTCACTTCTTTCTAACCCTGACCCACAACCTTTGAGTCAACAATAAAGCATTTGTCCTTTATGTTTTATCATGCCAGATTATTTTAATATCGTGTAACAATTTCTACAAGTAAAAGGATACATTCCTCCTCTTGAAAATATGTCTCGGCTATCTGCAAAAGTAACAAAAAGAAAAATTAGGATTCTATAATTTTCATGAGAGTGCTAAGGATATAATATGAACTTTTTAATCATAGTTTTAAAAACGTGTTTTGCAGGTTCATATTTAGTTTGGATAAAATATGAATATTCAAACTATTTAGTTCAAAGACTAAACACATGTATTCTTATTCTAGGAAAGATGTTTAAGAAGAGTATCAAACAACAAAGAAATACTAAGTCCTCACACAAATGGATTTGCTCAAAAGTTGTCTTCAATCTTGTTACAACAACAAAAAATTATTTCAGAAACGTTTTAAATGATCATATTAGAAAGTTTTAAAATGACCTAGAACAGAAATACTGAGTTTAGTCATATGAGTTGAAGAGTTTGAATTCTGTTACTGACCATTGTTTCCTTATGTTTGACCAAATCAAGATCATTGCTGAGGTCTCCTAAGCATTATAGTGCAATGTGATAAAAATGGAGAAATGGAGGTTTCCTGACTGACAAGAAAAGAACAATCTTTGGATAAAAGACACTAAATATATCACCTATCACAGCATCAGAGACATATGAATGACCTTCCTGTTTATACCCTATTTACAATAAATATTTACAACAAATATTTCAAATAAATAAAATTTGAAATATTTACAATATGAATATTTAAATTAATTAAATAAAAATAAAAGGACTCAGGTTCTTCATTTTTTTCTGTATTACTCCTAGTCCACCCGAAGAAGCCAGATAATACCAATGCAGCAGCCTTCTGCCACTTCCTTTCCTGATGCTGTTCTGCTCATATGTCAGCTCACTAAGCCTAACATCTTGATATCTGAAGCTCTTCAACAACAGAGCAAGTCATGCAGTTAAGCCAGATGGCAGTTCTTTGATTTGCACTGTAGTTGTTAGGACATGGAACAAACCTGCAGCTCTTCTTTGTTAGGCTGATATTTCTATAACAGAACAATTAAAATAGGATTTGTAACAAGACAGCTCTGCCAAATATTACCATTGAAAAAACCCTAAAAATCACAACAATTCTTCAAGTCTTGTTCTTTTAGATTGATGTTGAGTTAATACAGATATGTAAAAACAAAGAAATACCAGGGAGTTGACACAAGGCAAAAAGCAAACTTTCCCTACTGCATTTAGAGCGCAAAGTGCTAAGGAGGTTTAATGGGTGTGTGTGTGGGGGGGAGTCATTCCAAAGCAGTTACTGAGGACCAGGAAAATCAAACATAAGACAGACTAGATATAAAATACTTGGAACACCTAAGTCAATCTCCAGTACTCCTAGCTTAACAAAATGTGTAAGCTGACATCAAATGCTGCTGTAACAGCTGCTATCTTAGCCAATGGCTAGGAATTCAACAAGGGATCTCTATGCCTAAGCATTCAAGATGTCTAGCTGCAACATCTTAAAAAACAACTTCACCCTGGCTGGGAAATTTTATAATGCCTATCTTTAACAGATCACAGTTTGGTAACCAAAACATTTTTCTTCCAATTCCTTCCTGTAGACAAATAATCTTTGAGATTTGCAACAACAATGTATTTGTGCTTGCTAGAAAACTGGGCAGGCTTTCCTAGAAATGTGAGGTATACTGATGGCTTTGTTTCTAAATCCGATAAAATACCACAACCACAAACCTCAGAAATAAAAATATCTTGTTCCACAGAATTCTCCAGTATCAGTGACCTTTACAAGCATTAACTAATCAATCTTTAGGGACAGAGAATGTTGGAAGTCTTCCTATTGCCATGCATGGTGTGGCAAGGGCCACACTTGCAAAATGTGTCCAGTAATCGCAGGTATGCCGACATCTGAACATTCAGGTTGAGACACCTCATAGCTGATACTCCAATGACTTCTGGGGGAGCACACAAACATTCAGTCTCAACATCTTTGGGGCATATCAATTTAGGCACTTATAATTTGAAGGTCTTAACAAATTGGCACATTTGTAAAAGTCTAAAGATAATTGGTCAAAAAAGACAGCAACTTCATAGAGGACTCCTGGCTCTGAGCCTTACTACTAACCACTAGACCATTCTGAGCTCAGTACCTCCAAAACAGAATTGGTAAGGGACCAATTTTATTTGCACATTTTGTCTGCTATCTGCAGTAGTCTCCTAAAGATTTCTGGAGCTGCCAAAGCTCTGTATCTATGTTTTAGAAGTACTTCTTAGATTTGGTAACAAACGCTAAACAAATCACATGAATCCCATTCAAGACAGGAAAAGAAATTACAGCCTATTTTAATTAAAAGTTAACCCTTAGAACAGCCCCTAATATCTCACAGTCTTTAAATATTTCATACAGGCTTCCCACTAAAAACACAGATTGTTAATACTTCAGAACATCTGACACAGCTCTTTATTTTACATTGAATTTTGTCAGACAGAATAAAAAGAGAGTGTGATAGAAGAGTATTTGCTAGACTTGGCATAAAAGAAAATTACTGTATTAGCAATCTGAAAAAAAGATTGAAGACAACAGGTTAATTTTCTGGAAAAGGAAAAAAAAAATCTTAATAGACTCACTTTACATGAAAACATGAATGCTATTTTTAAAATCCTTTATTTTTTCCCTTGATTAAAAAGTATGTTATGATCCTTATATGTTCTGTTAGATTTCTTTCAAACACTCCATTCAAAATGCTTGATATTTCTTAGGAAAAAAGAGATGGTGTTTGATTACATGTTTGAACCTGGAAATGCAGATTCTGTTCTCGGTTCTGTCACAGTTCCTGTATGACTTTCAAAAGGTTGTTGCCCTTAGTGTTTGGCTTTCTCATATACAAAGCAGCAAACAGATTTCACCTCCATCATGTTCGATGACAATCCTTAATGTTTGTAAAGCCTTTTTAAGTTTTTGCCCTAACTGTGGTGTTTTCCAAAACAGACCTTTGTACTGACTCATGAACGACCACTGAATTTGGTGTGGCTAAAAGTACAAACAGTTAACCCTAATGCTAAGTTTCAAATAAGTTAAGGAACAATATCAAATATCTTCACCCAACACAGATTAAAGAAACTAATTTAAAATTCTATGCCAAAAGTAAATTACCTATAACTTGCAATACTAAAGAGAAACATCTTTCTCAAATATAATCGCTTGTTTCTATCAAAGAGAACAAGAATGCAGGAGTGTCATCACAGTTTAGAAGTTTAAAATATCACAATTATCCAATTTTCCACAATAAAGATAATGCAACTAAGTCAAATCAAACGCTGTGGAGTATCTATATATATTGATCATATTAGACACTACAGCCAGACAATAAGTCTTCTAGTCCACTGTTAGTCTGACACAACTAAACTATAAATTAATACTGCATCAAGTCCTATCAACATATTGATCTTCCATCATAGTCTCCAGAAAGAAAAACATACTGGCCAATTAGTAAAAAAGATTGCTTTTCAAATCACACAGTATTTCCTTTGGTCTTGCAGCTGTGGCAACTGTGCTATAAAAAAGGTATACACTAAAACCCATTAAATCTTACCATTCATTCATGAAATTCATGCTAGAAAGAAGTCTGCAACAGTAAAAATAATTCCAGATTTAAAATGTTATTTAGACATCAGCTGTCTTGTATCTATACCAGTGTCTTACAAACCATATTTAAGATACATTGAAGAATGATTTTCCTAAATCTTCCTGCCAAACTAGAACTTCCTCATTCGGGAAATTAGAAAACCCATCCTTAAGAGTTTCCTTTAACTGCAGAATATACTTTCAAGGCAATTTATAATTTAACATATATTAGAAGACCTTAGAGGAGATATTGGCCTTGACCACCTGTTATACATCAAAATACCCAGTCAAGATATGAATACTGGCATATGTTGAATTAATGCATTTTTTCCTAATGAACAAAGGTCTCAAAACCAAAATTGTGTGCAATACCCCAGAATCATAGGAAGTACCTGATGAAGACACAGGGGCAGTATCTTTGAATCCATCTGCTCAACCTCTTCACGGAGCAAAGAGAAAAGAGACTGCAACATTTGTTTTTGTTCTTTTTGGTGTAAGTTTTCATTTGCTTCAACAGCATTTTCAGCATGCAGAGAATCTGTATCTGTAATAAGAGTATTTTCCTCCTTGATTGCTGTGGTTCCCACTGTAGGAACTCCTTTAAAAAGAATAAGTACTTAGGTTAGGATTCAAAAAATACATCAAGTTGCTTTTTAAGGAAATTTCAACATAAAAGCTATGAATAAAACCCTAATATCTTAAATAACATCTCTGCAAGTAAATAAAATACTGGTCTTGTCAAAATTAGTTGTGATCGGTCTGTCTCAGTGTTAGCTCACCTACCTGAAAAAACACAGTAACATATATCAGGTATTTTTGTACATTTCTAAATGGGACCTGACTTTAACTTGGGGCAAAAAACCCCCACTTAGTCTAAACTATTCTACAGAGTTATTAATAAGAGACCAGAATGACCTAAAATAAAAGGTGTTGTGACCAGTGTTACAGTTTCAGCTAAAAAATCAATACTTAGATCCAAGTGGACAAAATTCTATGTTAAGATTGAATTGTAATATAGCAGAGACAGAAAACGGTGTTGTTTGCAACATGGTTTTGCTCAAAAAGGGCAAAAAGAAGATAGGCGAGGAAAGCGTGAAGGAGGTTCTCAGTTTCTCTCTTCACTTCTGCCAAGGACCTTATACAGGGACATGTGCCGGGGAAGGAAAGCAGGCAGGCAGGAAGGACAATTTGACCTGTTCTTCAGATGATAACATAGTGGCACCGCACAGTGACAACAGGATCTTAAAGGACAGCAAGAAGCAGATAATGACAGTGGGGGATTCTATTGTCGGGGACAGATGGCCAGGGGGATGGTCCTGCTGACTGAAAAGAAAGACCTCAACTAGATGGATAGTTTATTTAAGAGTCCAGGGAATGAGCCAGCAGTGATGATCTACACTGGTAAAAATGACACAAGGATGTGTAAACTGAATTTAGCCTCCAGAACTCCTTGGTAGGCAGAAAACTAGGTGCTCCGTGGTACATTCCCTGGCAGTCCAGTTGCCTGTCTCCAATTTTATAGAAGTCGAAAAAACCAGACGTGCAGGTGGAGGACTGGCAACATATATGAAGGATAATGTAAAGCACAACAGTATAAAAATATTACGGAAAAACTTTCTGGGTGCAAATCCCATGTTTTATTGATAGAAATGCAATAATCATAGTGTATTGCTGATCATGAATATGATAGTTACCAGGAAATGTTAAATGAGATTAGGGAAGAAATGTAGAGCAAGCAGTAGTAGTGGGAGAAATCAACTACCCGTATACAGATTGGACCAGTTCCTCATGAAGATGAGACAATAAAAGAATAAATTATGGCTTTCTGTAACACACAGTCTGAGGAGTAACCAGAAAGCTACAGCTTATTCCACCAATTAATGACCAACTTTTTTTCATAAAACAACACTGAATTTGATACATTTACATAGGACTGAACTTGGGAAAAAAAAATCCCATGTTTAAAAATAATTTAGAGAATTTGGCCACTGAAATGTGCACAATAAACTTCCATAAACTCAACTTATGATGCATACATTATTCTTCCCCAACTACACCCATTTTCTGAAAATCACCTTCTCATTTAAAACAGGACAGATGCGGCACTGTTTCAAGTAACCATCACACTTTGACTGTTTCTACAGCTTGGGTGCTCAGCATATTTCAGACCCCCTTGTGTTCATCGCAACTGAAACCCTATAGTGATGAATCAAGTTTAAGATTTAGGGCTTAAGAAACGCATTAGCTTGTCCACTGAAGGTTCCACCATTGCATTTTTGATTATTTTAAACTCTTTATGAAGTAAACTATCCAGGTCAGGAGTACTAATAATCTCTGTGGGTGGCTATTTTCACAGGGCTTACTGCCAGACAAAATATGGGTGTAACTTAACATTGCTTTTTCAATATTAATGAATGTCGCTGCTTTTCCAGTATTTACTCGCGCTTGCTGTGGGCCAAAAGCAACAAGAGACATAACTGGATGCATGATACAAGCCAGGAAGTACTTTTAGAGATGGAATTAAGGCTGTCTTTAAAAATATAGCTTTCCGTTCAGCACATGATTGTGAAACCAGAAAAGAGGGTCTACATGTTCTGGCAAACCTTTTCTCTCAGGAAAAAAACAAAACAGTCACTTCAAACTGCACTTTATTAAGCAGTTAATAATCACCTGTCATATCAAAACATGAATGTTGACTGAAACATGCTCAATAGCAACTATCATGAAAAACCTCCTTTTTAATATTATTGTGGTACTATTGCTAACACATAATTTATAAACTGCATATTATTCCTACATATAGTTGAGCTGTCACTCACTTGGAATTGAATTCTGCCCTCTAACTACTCCCCTGATTCTGAAGCAAGGCCTTACAGCCATTCAGGTTAATTCTACCTTGTTCTATTTCAAACACAAGACAGCATTTGTGCCTTACTAGCACTGTAACCAAGAACTTTTCTTGAGACAGTAACACTTCATAATGCTATCTCATCATGAAGGTGTTATGGTCTAAGATCCTGCAGGCAGCTAACCACCACCCAGCCGCTTGCTCCCCCTGCAGTTGGATGGTGGAAAGAATAGGAAAAAAAGGTAAAACCCCTGGATTAAGATAAAGACTATCTAATAGGACAGAAAAGGAAGGGAAAATAATAATAATGATAAATTAACATACAAAACAAGCGATGTACAATGCAATTGCTAACCACCCACTGATCGATGCCCCAGCAGTGGCCACAAACCCCTGGCCAACTCCCCCATTTTTATTATTCAGTATGACAACGTATGGTATGGAATACCCCTTTGGCCAGTTGGGGTCAGCTGCCCTGTCCAGATTCTTGTGCATGCCCAGCCTCCTCACTGGCAGGGCAGTATGAGAAGCTGAAAAGTCATTGACTCAGTGTAAGTACTGCTCAGCAACAACTAAAATATCAGTGTGTTATCAACATTATTCTCACCCTAAATTCAAAACACAACACTATACTAGCTACTAGGAAGAAATTTAACTCCATCCCAGCTGAAACAAGGACAGATCTCTATTTTTTTTCCTCCATGTTCTTGAAAAGGGCATAAAACACTGCTTCTCCCTGGAATCAATCTTACTGTCCAAAGTAGATTTTTTTTTAACTGAAGATTAGTATTTTACATATATTTCTGATATTTTAAGAAGTAAGGATTAAGGTTTTTTCCATTTTACAAAGCATTGATATTTACTCCATACACTGATACTGGGTTCCATACTAGAATGGAACCAAAGCCTTTATGGAAATCAATGGGAAAAAACACAGAAGGTATCAACTCTCCAATGGCCAGAGCACTCACTAGGAACGTGGCAGAGAGCTGGCTTCAAGTTTCTGCTCTGCCAGACTCACAGAGATTTCAACTGACATCTTCTATGCCAAGCTGGGTGTGCCAATGTTTCGTAAGATATAGGGAGAAGCAAACTTTCTCAAAATTTCCCTAGGAGTTCACAGAAGCAGCCTCACATTTTCAAAAAGATCCAATTTTGTGAATAAAAATAACAAACACGTGACTTACCTTTTTTTTTTGTTTTGTCAGTACCACAAGGGTATGAAATTAAGATGCTCTTGCCACCTGCCTAGGTCAGAGGTGCAAGTATGAGGCACTTGCTATCAAAATACAATTATGGATAGTCCTCCATTTTTTAATTGGATTTTAATTTTCACGTTCAGTAGCATTAGCTTAAGTCACCAGTAACAGAAGTTTCTAGTACAGAAAACATATGATAATCTCTTTTTTTAAACATTCTTTGGTACTTAATACCAGAAAGCTGGTTCAGACTGATTAATTCAAGAATTATAAAAAAAAAAAAAAAAAAAAAAAGGTATTTTAAGAAAATATTTCATTTTTAAGAGACGAAATTTTAAGACAGGAGTATTGGCGGTAAAGACATAGCTCTAACTGATCAAGCTCAAAATCTCATTTAGTGCAGCACAGAACCCTAAATAAAATAACATTGCTTGAATTTTCATATAATTTGACTAGTTTATATTCATATATTTCATTTGCTGCAGCACCAAATCCATCCCAACCACTCTACTTTCTTCCCCCACCTTCAAGCTGCTTCAAGAAATATGCTGAATAATTTACAGGAAAAGCGTATGTTACAGAATTTAACTTGGGGAAAAATGATTAAGTGCAAGTTACTGTGCTATGCTACATTAAGGAATTACACACTGTGATTTTACAATATTAAGTTACTAGTTATGTCAGGACTGATTTTTTTGGAAAAAGATGAAATTGTTTTCAGAGAACAGACATAATTTGAAGTCCACATTTACAAAAATACATCGAAGCAGATGACACTTCATGAGTCACTACCTCTACTGCACTAAAGTTAGTACGATTCATTACAAGGAACCCAAGTATGAATAATCACCAAAGTTTAAATTTACATCACTTCTTTGATCACCAGTGTCCTCCTTAAGCAGATATAATCATAGTCTATTCAAAACTACTATTAGTATATGAAAAGAATGTGAGAGAAATTTAGGATCTGGAAGCTACAGACTTGTCAATTCACTCTAATACGTCTACTGCAGCATCAAGATGTCTAAAAGGAGGTGCTTCTTCAAACAATGCATAGGTGAAATCTTGGAACTACTTACTCCAGGACACCGAAATCGACTGAAAATAACCCTGCAAGTTAAGTGACAAATTCACCGTAAGCTATTACAGTCCATCAACTCCCACTTAGGGAAGTCCAGAACAGGTAATCGCTGACGGCAAGGAGAACAGGCGAACAAATCGCTACCTCTTTGCCTTGTCCTTATACTCTTACCTAGCCATCCTCTATTGGCCACTGTCGGGAAGGTTATTGAACTAGGTGAATCTTCAACCTGATACAGACATTCTTAATCTTGCATTCCAATCTACTGATTGTAGGAGTTAGGATAATTCTAGCTTCAACACATTGCAAGCATATACAGAAACATAATAATCAAATACTAATAACTGTTTATGCTTTATAATAAAATATTTAGAGGGTTTCAAACACATTGCAAGTGCAAGTACTCGCTCTTTCTTCTAAAGTAAAAGCATATGTCCAGAGCAGAAGACTGGCTTCCCTGATGATCACCAATCTTCTGCTGAGCAAGTCCCAAATAACTAAAAATAAGAAAAATGTAGTTTTCCATATTCCTGGTTCATTGCTTTAGTCACTAGCAAGAGAAGGAATATGAACAATGTACTTTTTAAGTTGAATGTCATCTTTTCCAGAATGGCAACATTTAATAGTGACCCTACTCAGGTTTGCTTATAGAGAAAGAGAAGAAGATTCATAAATGTTGTCTTTAGCTACGAGTCAAAGTAACTTATTCATGATTTTGCAATAGTTAAAAATAAAAATTTTAAAAATATCACCACAATACATGCCATGCAAGTATTTAGTTTGTGATTCCAGCTTGCTTGTGTGGCACTCTGCTGTCACACACTCAGGGATCTTCCATCCTGGTTTGATTATTCTCTCCTTTATCTCTGATTTGGTATAAAGACAAGAAAGCTAGTTTGGTTCTTTTACGTAGAGGGAAACTCAGGAATTGTTTAAAATAGCTGGTGTTAAAAATTAAATGGAAGATTGTCACCAAAATAAAAACATTTACAACATCAAGAAATTGTGACACAGTCACTGCACTGTATGAAAACAGGAAAACCATCATGTGAGAATATCTAAAAAGCTAAGTGTAAATTAGCCCATAATCAATGGGACATATAATATAAAAGGAAGATCAAAATATAAAATTACAACAGTCAGAGTTTTTTATAATAAAGTAGTAAGAGTTTGTTCATAGGAATTAAAAAAAACTCTTAAGAGTTTTGCAGGCAGGATGTTTTCTGTTGTAGTATTTTACGTCTCTATTTTTCCATGAAATTGTCTATATTTCAGATTTCTCCTTTTTGCCTTAAAACTGCTATCTACTGTACACAGCTTGTTTTGTGGTACTTCTGCATCAGTTGATTGCATTTATCAACAAGAATACAAACTAAGGGAGAAAGAATGCAACCAAAGTTTAACTTTCAGTGTTTGGGTGAATTTCTCCTTTTCTTCCTCTCGTCACGCTTCAATACCTCTGTCCAAACGTCTGTATCACATTTCATCCACTTGTTTTTTGTCATTTCCATCATACAGATGACTAGATCTCAATCACTCATGCCCATCTCTTGCTTTAATTATTTTCTTCTATTTTTAAACATTAAGCCTACAGTTGAAATATATACTTAATGACTTTCTGCATCATTTAATGAACACTCATTCTCCCTATAAAGACAAATCTCAAGATCCTCTTCTCTCTACTAGAAAATACAATTTTTCTCTTCTAGATTTTGCCTATACATACAAGATATGGAACACAAAGCCTCCTTACCTTCCCTTCTTTACCTATTTTATAATCCTTTCAGATAATCATCAGTTTTCAGATTAGGCCATAAAAGACTTGCCACTTAGTGGGAAAACTGTATTTTAAAATTATCTAATTTAAGTAGCCAAATTCCCCATCTTCTCAGTCTTCAGATGAAAAAAAAAAATGCATTTAAAAGAAGAAGCAGGCATGATTCAATTGTTCCAAGTAACTTTTAAAGATATCTATGTGATGAAACACAATGATTTTAATTAATATATTTGCAGCACTATGACACATAAGCTTTATGATTTATGGCAAAAACCTAATATAATAACACATTGTATTGACACATACAAATCCTACTCGTTCAAAAAGGGAAGAAGCATCTCAAAAAAGAACATGTAATAAGCATTTACATTTTCCTTATCCAATGCATATCCAAAAGATCTAAAAGAGAAGTAACATCAAAAATTGGTAGAAACACATTTTTTAACAGCTCATTATCCAAAACGCACATCCTAGGACTATCTATTAAGCCTTGATAAATGTAAGTAAATTTTACCAACAGCAGGCCAAGATCAAGCTATTTGGTACTCATACCAAGATTTCAAAGCTTGACACTAGACCAAGACACCAAAATCTTGCACTCGAGCACGATGTTCAAATGAACAAAACCGTATTGCCTGAATGTCTGCCTATTTTGACTTGGAAGTCAGCGCAGTTTCCATATTGAAACTCCGCACCCTCCTCTACTTGTGCTTCCTTGATATGTCCCATTTGCTACATAGCCAACGTTTAAATACAGAAGGTGAAAACATCTAGAGTTGAATCTGATTTAGGACTATTAACAGTTCTGAAAAAAAACCCCAACCCACCCACCTTTAAGGAAATGTTTAAAAAAATTAGCATGACAACTAAAATATATCTTTCTTATTAGGTCACAGATTAGAATTACAGTGTTACGATTTTAAGTAAACAGAACAAAATAATTTTTTAGTAAAGTACCTTTAGATTTCTTACTGGAGCTTCTTTTGCTTCTTGGACTTCTTTTTCCACCTGTCTGTTTTTCTGTAACAGGTTTTTCCTCCAGCTGGGGGTCCATATGGACATTTACAGATCTCCTCTCAGTCTCACTTTCCTTACAGCTTGGGATACAGTCTCCACTGTCCATATTCTCATTATTATTGATGCTGTCCTGCTCACCTTTATCCTGTTGTCCCATAGCAATGCTACTACTGGTCAGAATCTCATTCCCATCATTGTCAAGTTGATTTTCATTTTCATCAGCTGAAGAAACCAAATGAGATGCCAAACTTTCCACCCTATGGTCAGCAGGAAGACTGTCCTTTGAGTCTATTTGTAGAGCATTTGGTGGCAATTCTCCGTCATCCATTAGAGCGTTACTTGTTGAACCACTTAATCTCCCTCCAAATATTTTTAGACCTAAAATATAAAACCAGAAGTGGCATTTATAATATGTATATTAAAATGGATAAATAACCTTGTACTTAATGCCAGCCAAGTGAGACACTTTAGAAGTATGGGGAAATTCTTTCAAACAGTAAACCATTGCCCCATTGTAAGTCATAAATCAAAGCATATCTACATACAAAAAGCTATCTATAAACTTGTATTTTTCACCAGTTACAATCAGTTCTAGTTACCTGACCAGTAGCCCAGCTGATATTTACAGCAGTGCTCACAGTAACAAGGCAACAAAAGATAACAAGAAAAACAAAAAGATAAAGAGAAATTGCCCCTCCCCTTTAAATCCATGGCTAAAACAAAAGCATTCTTGTCACATAAAGTCATAGTTTGCCTGAAATAAAAATAAACCACAGAGGAATAAAAGCAGAACAATTTTTAATTCTATCAGTGATGGTATCACATCAAATATGCAGATAGATTAACTCTGTTACAAGAATTGGATGCAAGTAGAACCTGTTTATTGACTCAGATTGTCACTTTATTTTCAAGACAACATTCAACATGTCTTCAGTATACACAGAAGCAGATGGTTGTTAATAAAAAAACGTAATCTCCCACCTACTCTCAGCAGGGGTCAATTTTCCCTTTTTGTGAACATGCAACTCTGATCAATGCTGCAACTAGATGCATATTCACAGGGAAAAAAGGTAACTCAGCAGTAGAGTTACATGGTACTTATACAGGACTGTTATTGTATCAGTTCTTATCTTTAGCTTTTAGAAGCATGGCAATACTGCTGGTTTAACTTAGCAGCTATATAGATGAAATAGAGCTCTTACACACATCTCATTAGATTTAGCTCACATACTTCAAATAGTGAAGCCAAAGATCAGCAACCACTCTTGTATTATAAAAGAGCTTAGACAAGACTCCTACAGCAGTTTCCTATTCTTTCCTTGAATAAAAAGGCATTTTAAGAAACCTGTTTTCATCTGGCTTTCTTCAGTCTTATGTCTTGGTATATACAACTGAAATAAATACACACTTGCTAAATATGCAAGATAATGTTTCATTTCACTTGCTAGAAGAATTAAAGTTGCAGAAAAATGGAAAAAACGCCTTACAGAATAAGTAGGTTTTCCTCCATACACCGAAACATATTTCTGTTAAAGATTACTAAAAAGGTTTTCCCCAAATTACCCCTCCACAACCTTTGTGGTTGCTAGAAGGACTGGAAAAAAGAAAAAGTTACTCCTATTTCCGGGAAGAACAAGGAGCAGGATTCAGGGAGCTACAGGATGCTCAGCCTCACTCCAGTCCCTGGAAGGTGATATAGCAAGTAATCCTAGAAACCATTTGCAAACATATGAAGGACAAGGTCATCAACAGTAGTCAGTGTGGATTTCTGACAGGTAAATAGTGCTTAACCAACTTGACAGGCTTCTACAAGCGAGAACTGGCTCAGCAGAGGAGGGGAGAGCAATGGATGCTCTCTACCTTGAGACTTTGGTAAGCCTTTTGACACTGTCTCTTATACCATCCCCGCAGACAAGGATGGTACAGGCTAGCTAAAGAGACAGTGAAGAGTTCCAGGGAAACATGCAGAGGGCGACAAGCCACCATCAGTAGGGCAACACAAATGCAAAACTCAGCACCTACTAGGACAAGTCTATCTCTGCTCCCAACCTGAAGAACCTGTTAACCATTTCCAGCCATACCAGTCTAACAAAAAATACTGCCTATTCTATAACATATTAGCTGCACCAGGGGAGGCTTAGACTGGACATTAGGAAGCATTTACTTATTAAGAGGGTGTTCAAACACTGGAAAAGGCTTCCTAGAGAGTTGGTCAATGCCCCAAGCCTGTCGGTGTTTAAGAGGCACTTGGACAATGCCTTTGACAATATGCTTTAACCTTTGGCCAGCCCTGAATTGGTCAGGCAGCTGGACTAGGTGATCGTTGCAGGTCCAACTGAAATATTCTATTCTATTCTAGAAGAACAATGAATTGTACACTAGAAAAGCAAGTTGTATTTTCCTTTGGCAACCAAATAAGATAATTGACTTTCCTTGAGCACAAGAAAGACAAAGAAGGGAACTCTAGAGGAGATACGTATCTGGAGAATGCATCTGTTCATTAGAAGAATGCTCCTTAATCAAGCCCTTTTCTCTCAAAGAGAGTTAAACATGAAATGAAAGGTTAAAAGGAGGACAGAATTTTAATCATACCAGCAAGAATCAGAACTAGAAGATATTATTTACAAACACACTATAGTTATGTTTTATGTTTTATTATAGTTATGATTTATTGATAACTGTTCTAAAGCATTAAAAAAAAAATAATCCCAAACATCATGTTCAACTTGAAAGGTTCACTTCTTACTCTTCCTAGCATGTGAACTAACAGCTACTGCTGCCTTCCCCAGCTCATAGATTAAAAGATACATCAAACAAAAGAGGTTCAAGTAAATTGTCCAAAGCCAGCAAGGAGTTAGTTGTAACAGCAATAATTAAAAATCAGGATGTCCTACCACCACTCTCTTGCTTCTATCAGTAGATAACAGTTTATCCTTTCAACAGCTGTCACAGAGAAACAGAAACTTGAATGCATTTGAAGAAGGTGTTTCCTATTAGATTATGCAAAGTGAGGAAAAGATGTTTTTGACAAGTGACATTTTCTATAGAGGAAGCTAACATTTTGATAGAAAATATTAACTCATTTCCTTTTAACATGTGGCTAAAATGATAGTCCCCCTCTAGCTGAGAGGCTGGAGAGCTTCTGCAGCTAGCACAGATATTTTCTTGGTTTATTGTTTGAAACTCAGTATTTCTCCAAAAGTAGCCCTGAAAATCTAACTCCTTTCCTACAACCCTTATGACTCCTTAAAGCATGAAAATCCAGAAAGAGCTAGTTCAAAGAATTTAGAACAGTTTTGGCCTTGATCTTTTAAAAGGATTGTTTCCCCTCAGATGAAACTTGTTTTCCTTCCTGGCTTTCCATGTTGCTATTTGCTATTCCTTTTGATTTTACCTAGGCACCAGGCAGCTACCAAAGTAAAGCTAAATCCTGTGAGAATGAACTTCAGCTCTAAAAACACAAGTAGAAGCACTTATTTATAAACAAAAATGGAATTAAAATCACTAGTGGTTTGAACTCTATTTAACAGATCATTAACATGCAGTTACTGTATTTACTGTTTTGCCATTGAAATGAATTGTACACACACACAACATGCTAAGAAAAAATGTTTGTTTCTTCCTAGGCACATCCTCCCTCCTTTCACTGGTTGCTGAAAATTGAAATAAAAGCTAATGCTGAGCAGAACAGTGCTGACCTCTGTTAAAAGGTGCCAATGAATGAAAGTGCTTCTGTTCCAGTTGCCACACAGATTCATGCAATTAGCATATATAATCATGGCGATTATAGCACAAATCAAAAATAAGATGGAAAATACTTGCCAAGTGGCTAAAAGACAAAGTCTGTATTGAGGAAATTAGTTGTATGTTTATTTGCTTTCAGACAAATGGTATGTACATTAATATCATGGTGCTCACTTCTATTTTAGGTCAATTCCAATTTTAAACAGCCCATGCTCTTCAGTATTCTCTTTCACGTACTTCATATAATATCAAATAATTTCAACAACTTTTTAGTTGCTCATTTTTGTGTGTGTACAGAGCCTTTCTTCCACCTCTCCTTACTATGGAAACATAACCTTAAATACAGTTCTTTTGATTGTATTCTGAAAAAAAGGGAAGAACTGAGATCTTTCATGACCTGGCACAGCCAAAATTTGAAGAGGGCATTAAAAAAACCCAAACCAAAACCACAAACACCCTCCACATATTAAAACAGCTCCTCTATCCTGGAAAGCTAGTGGTTTTTGTGAATGTTTACTGAATATATAGCATAGTATTTCATTTACTGATCTCAGAAGTATCTTACAGAACAGATCAAGATTATAACACCAGATCTGCTGGCAAAAGACTAAAAAGGTTCTAACATTCAAAAAGTTTATGGCAAATGATTTTTTTTATTCCATTTGACTGCCTTCATATAGCTCCTCTGCCATAGACACTATTTTCCCTGTCACATTCTCATGCCACTTAATTATTCTATGGTAGTTAGGGACATTTAAGTCTCTTAATTCTTTGAAAGTCAATTTCCCCATTATATCATCAATATTGCTCTATTCAAATTGCATGGGCATTTCAGATTGATTCCCAGTGTTGCTTCTACTCAATCTTTTCATTAACTTTGATGAGAAAACACAATAGGTATATAAAATCTGCAACTAGATGCATCAGTATTTTTGAGGATTTAATTCAAAACTAATTGTAGCAACAAGTGCTCCAAAAGGAATAACATGAAATTCACTACAACACACAGAACACACCATACCTTTTAGAATAAATGAAGCACATCTATATGAAATGGCAATTAACCAGTCAGTCTGTTCTGATGAAAAGCATCTCAGAAAGAGATACCAAACAGACCATGACTGCAAGTATTTATTCTCCCGAGATATATAAAGCAAGTGCTACAGGCACAAGACAATTCAGTATGTCCTACCAGACACTAATCAACTACAGCTGTGTATTATTGTTTTGTGCACAACATACACAAAACAAGATGTAGACAAGTAAGAGAACCTAGATCACAGTGAGGTAAGTTGTAGAGAAGAAGGGACAGCACTACACGTGGTAACAGTTATTCAGCCTAGAAAAGATTGCCATATAAATAACCCAACAGGCTGTCTAAAGGTGTTGTGGAATCCCCATCCTTTTAAAGAAGAAATTAAGAAAGTCTAAGGTTTAAGGACAGGAAAAAATAGATAGCACCTAAGATTAAGGGAATTTAATTTTCTTTATTGTTGCAGGGTTTTTGTAGTCTCTTGCTTTTCTTAAATACAAGCAGCTTCACAAGTCCCGGGGCGGGGGGGGAACAAAAATCACACTGATTCTGTGAAAAGCAAACAGGATTTTTTTAAACCATTATCTTTATAGAGTTGGTGCTTCTACCACTAGAACAAAAAAAGGAAAACTGTAGAAACACTGAAATTTAAAGAATGACTAAACCTAACCCATATATCGCCTAACAAAAATAAATCTGTTTTTCTTTCTCATAGCTAGTATAAAGATACATTATAAGACCACATTTAAGTGTTAGCATCTCATTTCATATTGATAAATAATCTACAAATTAATACAAACCAAAGTGAAAACTATCATGGCCATACAAAACCAAAAGGTGTCCTGCAATTTCTTATTATTGCACATTAATTTCCGTATACAAGGAAGAACATTGATCTCATTTTATGAACAATTACATTTACCACCAAAATGAAGATGCAGCAATGGAGAGGAAACTCTAGATGACAGAGTAGCTACAAGGCACTATCTAAAAGCTACATACAAGATACCATCATGAGTTCATTAGTTTGCAAGAAAAAGGACAATGCCTACTATGCTGTTACAGGAGGTAATAAACAAAAAGCCCGTATGTTCTCTTGAGAAAGTGCAAGTGCAACTTCTCTACAACTGTCTGCTGCTTCTGCTGAGGTGGAAGCCAAGATACACCTAAAGAAACCTGGAATTTTATCGCTAGATTGCTTCAGAGTGCCCTTGCCTCACCACAGCCAAGTAAAAAAAACAGAGAAAAGTACTAGCTGTTGAAGACATACTTGACCATCACACAATTTGCTGCAGAAGAAAAGAGAGAGCAGATAAAGAAGGTAGGCAACTCATTTAGCTATCATCACCTCACAAAGCCAGACCACTTCCAGCTAGCAGAATTCTACTCTGCATTGTGTTTTATGTGCAACACTTAATGGCTGGAATGCTGCTGTTTCTAAAGAAAGTGAAATAAAAATACTATATATAGTATATAAACAGTATAAATAGATTTATACTATTTATACTAACTATTTAGAAATATAAATAGTATAATAATACTAATACTAAGTATTTATAAGTATAAGTAGTATATATTTCCAATACCCAACCTGACATCTCCACAGAAAAAAATTACCATGCTGTTGTGCTGTCTTATAGCATGGACTCATTAGTAGTTTATAATTTCACAAGATAGTCTTACATATAATCCCATTACTGGCTAGCCTCGCTGTGAGAGAATCTCATTAACATCCTCCTGACTGTTCAGTTTGCCCTATGTTCAGCTTTGAAACTAGGGGTAAAAATGTCTTTATACGTGTTTTCTGCTCCTGCATCAGATACACTGTTTAGGAGGTCTGTCTCTTCAAGTGTGTTAAGTTTGCTGTCCTCCAAGAAATATTCAGATGCAGGTGTGGTTTATCTAATTTCACTGTATTTACAAAAAATGTCTGAGCATAAACACTTGGGCAGTTTGGCACTTTCTGACATTGAAATGACATTTCTCAAGTGGCAGTGGCATTTGAAGGATCTTTACATCTATAAACAGCAGGAATAGTGAGGTTTTGAAAGGAAGTTCCACATGCTATTTTCAACTTCCTAGTCATACTGCTTATTCACAGCTTTAATAAACAATGATAAACATATACTGCCAGGCATAACCTACTCTTCCACATTTAACATTATTATAAAAATATGTTTCAAGTAGCAGCCCAATGCAAGAGGTTTGTCTGGCAACAAGCAGTATCTTTTATTAGAATATATGACAAGAGTTCAGATGAAAATTTCACACAAACAAGCTCTTCGTCAGCACTCAAAATATACACTGATCAGTCCCCCAAGTGTCTGAAAAGTTTTGTGTTTCAAGCTTCACTAGGACAAATTTCACAGAATGGTGTAAGAATAGAACGGATCTCACCATTTAACGTGTTCATTTTTTTTCTTGTCTGCAGTGAAACACCAGGACTTATCTCAGGTAGGGGTAGAAGGGCAGTTTTAAGAGGATGGAGAACTACCATCACTGCAACACTTTTACAAACAGCCTAGGTAAACACTGGTCAGGAATAACCTATGAGTAACTGGTCCTGCCTTGGGATGCACGAATCATCTTTTAAGTCTTATGAGGAGAATTAATTTACCTTTTTTGATTTTCACATTTTCCTTCTAATTGAACAACTCCCAGATTGTTGTCACACTTCAGAATGTGCACAGTTTGATTACAAAGTATTACAAAAATTAAAAACTTCCTACTAGACAAATTTATGCATCTTTTCCAGGATGTATAAATTTTCTACTTTTTTCTTGGGGGAGGCGGGATGAAGTCCTGCAAATCAGTACACACTATTTTTCGTAAGAACTAATCAGCTCAGCTCACTCTTATCCAAATCTTTAATTTACCAGGACCTGAGAAAGCTGATAGATCCTACCACCTCACAAGAGGTAGCTAAAACACTCACAATGATCTAAAATCCCTCATGATCTCAGGTAACAACTTTAAATACATATGAAAAGGCAGAAATAACAGAATACAGTCCCTTGAAATGGGTATTATCTAATAATTGCCCATCTGAAGAAACGAGTGTTCAAGACTTTCTGACAGTTGAATTTCATAGTGAGATTGAATTGCATAATTTATACCAGAGGGATGAGCAAGTTTTATAGCCGTCATCAATATGAAGAAAATTAGTATGGTCATAATATTCAGCTAGTTCCTAAATCATACTAAGGTCAGAAGCAACCACAAATAGAATCGAAATCTGTCCATAAAATTTATAAAATTATCAAGTATTACATACTTGTGGTCCCTTTGTTATCAAACCTGCAGGTCCAACCAGAAGGTTAATTAAGAACAGACCTAATTTTTAAGAGTTTCAATAATAGTCATCATTAGAAAATTAGAATATCCAAAACCAAAACCAGCTACCAAAATGCTGCATCAGTTGGTTTCATATTTCAGGAGGGAAGGATGGTCTAGTTTCTACATTATTCAGTGTCAGGTACAAATGACTGAGATAAAATTGCTTCCTTGCACTGAACCTCCTCCGTGAAGTCGGTCAAACTGCTACTCATCTTTAATGCATTTCCTAACTACAAAATACTGCTTTATTTCACAGGGGTGTAACAAATATGAATACAATAAAAAGTCTGTGAAATAAGTATTTTGGTAAAGGGGACCATACAAGGACTGTAATGACATAGAAAACAAACACTTAAATTTGGTCAAACTTTTTGCCCTTAAATGCATGAGTGAGAACTCAATCATGTATAAAACAGAAGGCCTATGTTAAACGAATCAGAATCCCCAGAAAAATCAATCACTGGTGTAACTTGATTGAAGTTAATGAAGCTGCGACCACTTAAACCCAGTAGTGAATTTATCCTTGAGAGTTGTTTCAACTCTCCCCTTTCCAACAGGACGTTATTAAGGTAATTAATTTCAGCTCTAATTGTGTAAATATATGCTCGGTATATGAGCTGCCTCTAATAATTTTTACATACTTTTGACTAATAGATCTTTGAGAGGTTTTCTAAACACACAGTTATCAGTTTTTCTATTAGACTTTGAATGTATATTTGTAATACCTGAGCCTGTAAACAGAAATCTAATTTGTTTCAGATCAGTTTTTCAGAAAATTCTTATTATCAAGGCCACTTCAAGTAGCAATTTCCATTAAAATAGCATACTTCCATTAGAAAGTCCCAAATGTCACAAACATTAATAAAACCTAGAACCAGTACTGTAAGAGGGTAAAAACTAACTTCACTTAAAATTTAAACTGCGGTAGTTTAAATGATACCAAGACAGGAGGAGATTTCCAGCCTATAGAGACATTGAATGATTACTATTTCTCCTTGTATTAATGATGTCATATTTCAGTGCTAAAATAGTAGATTTTAATAGTCTTTCATGAGAAAAAGAGAAATCCAGATAAGAAACTAAGCAGCTACCAAAACACCATTGGATAAAGGGTAATTTTACATGCCAGCTGTCATAAAATCTTCCTGGGATCCAATGTGTAAGCTCTGCACTGTGAATGTCACTTTATTTCATAAAGACATGAATAAAGATACCAAAATATTACTGAACAACTCAAACTTCTAATAGGTTTCAGGACAGATGCCCCAATTTGTTTATTTTGCCATTAGTCAACTGTAACACTGTAACAACAGTATGAACAACAAGTGAATGTGATGCAGGTCCAGCTGAAATGTTGGTCTAAAGTGATAAGATCATCATGACCTCACTTGGAAGCACACAAAATTCCAAGTTTCAACCATTAGGAAAGAACCTCCAAAACATACACCACAAATTTCCATATTATTTCAAGGACATCAAGTGAATCTAAAAATCTTCCTAACATGCTCATATTACAATAAATACCAGGATTAGTTGGGTTTTTTTAAATCCCAAAGTTATTTTGAATTAACCTCAATTTGCCCATCAGTGTAATATTATTTTTCCAAACAAAATAAAACAAGAAAATTAAATGAATCCCATGGACAGAGCAAAGCAGTGTTAAAGCTCACATTATAAGGCCACATGTTAGCAATTCAGTTTGGACAGATGGAGCAGTGTACTGGAACAACTTCATGCTCCTAAGCAACTCTGTTCCTAAAAAGCAAGCATGCAACACACCAAAATTTGTCTGCAGAAATATTTGGCACTAACATAATTTCTCCTCTACACTGTATTTATAAGTTAGCAACACATCTTCAAAGACATCACAGTTATACAGTAAGTAGATAAATAAGTAAAAAAAGAGTAAAAAAAATCTTTAGCGTGACAAGTTCTTGAGCAAGGTAACATTGCCAAAGTGTTCGAAATAAAGACCTGTGACAAGATACAGACACAAACACAGGCGGAGTGAATTTGAAAGCCAGCAGAATGTGCTCATCAGAATTCAACAAAGAGGAATTCTGAGAGAAGTAAACAGAAGATGCACCTATTTGAATGTTTTTAGTCCTGATCACAAAGGTTTAATAGCACTTTTTTTCCATGCACACAAAAAATACATGCAGTAAATTTAGTGCTGATGAAAGATGCCAGATTGATATGCCTAGGGACTGAGTTTCTCTGTACACACAGAACAGATATAGCACAAAGTGAGAAAGTTTGTACCCCTGCCAAAATGCCTTACAATACACAGCTTATGCAACAGTCTTCACACTACAGAACCCTCTGCCTCTCCACTGAAAATGTCAAAAATATTGCTGCTTAGTGTTCATTAATAACAGAAAATAAAACATGAACACTGTTATTAGCATCAGTAAGGACAGAATTCAAGGCATCAGCTTATTTTAAAATGTTTATTTTTGTGCTGAATGGCTCTCGTCAGCTGTGAACTTTGCTGCAGTGTTTCTAAGGCTGCAAAATCAATCTGCACCTGGTGTGAAAATGCCTTCCTATTAAACAGCATGTTATTACAACAGAAAAATAGCAAAGGAGGAGTGTTTTAACTTTTTTTTTTTCAAATAAGCTTATATTAGCATACATGACTATACACCTAGTGCTCAGAAATGATCTCAAAGGAGAACTACCTTGACAGTTTCACTTAATTGGTACATGAGCACCCACTCTCCAGTGATCCGCACAATTGATCTAGCCCACTTTTAATGGACAGCAATTCCCTATTAATCAGGTTTTCAGAGCTAGGCTGGAAGCTACACTGTCATGTGGAGCAGGCGGGCTTCCAAGAAACCTTGGATTCTTATTTCCCTTACTACTAATAGCTTGGCCGAACAGCAGAGAAACTCCACATCCCACATCCAAGTGTCCAGGCATTTTTCGTTGTCAAGAGATTACACATAGAAAAGCAGTTAGTTAAAGTTTATAGAGCATGGTGGCTCTAAATACAAAATTACTAACCTCATTACAAAGACCGATTCTCACTTCGAAGGAAGACATCCAATACAACCCACAGGTTGCAAACTTACTGGATCTCAAACCAGACTGTGGCACAGGATTAAATGCTACTTCAGTTCCTGGGACATTTCCTTTGTGCATGTATGGACTTGGAGCAGGGGACAGTGATGACAAGGGAATAGGACAAAAGAATGAGGCTACTCTCTGATTGATTTTTAAAAAAATAATTCTTCTAGAGACTGTTTTCCTGAGTGCACCACGCTTACCGCACTTTTGAAGAAATCTCTTACCACTCCTTCTACAGTTTTTCTTGGTCATCATCCAAAGTATTACAAGAAGATTATTGAAGTATGCTGAATAAAATAAGGGAAAACGATAACTCTGTGACAACCTGCACCTCAGCAAGGCACAGAGACGTTTCTGCCAATTCAAGCATGTAGCAGGTCATTTTATTTTCACATTACTGAAGCTAATATACTTCAGCAACTCTTTCAGCTCTTTTTCTGAACATCAGTTCTGTTCTAAGCTTTTTTAAAAATTCACTTTAGAGGTGGTATTTGGTAACAGGTAAGCCTTTCAATATATGCCTAATTTAAAAAAAAAGAACAATCAGTATTAAGAGTAAATCTTACATTTTACAATAAGTTAATGATAAAATGAGATATGGAGAATAAAATAGAAAATAAAATAGTTTCTGAAACAATTATATGCTAACAAACTTAATCTGTATTCTGAGACAAATAGGAGACTCTAATGATAGGTATCTCTACCAGGACAAGAAAAATTATGATCCTGCAAATTTCTATTCACATACCTCTTGAGTTTTTTTGCACAAGATGGGAATTCTACTGAATTTGTACTTGAAATTAAATATGGGCATAAGAGTTTTAAAAACTGATATCAAGATGTATGTACTACTGCAATTTTCCCCCTTACTTAGAAATGCTTGTCAATGGCTAACTGGTTAATACAGAGCGAAATAATACTAAAAGACTAATGCTTTAATATTAACTTAAAAAATAAACTTTAAATGGAGCGAAAGAAAAGTAAATGCAAAAGAAATTTAGAACCATTGAGAAGAAAAATATCTCATTACTGATCTTTTTGACACATACTACTAATGAGCTCTTTTGGTTCGAGCACAGGTTGGAATCCAATCAAACAGGTAACCCTTTTAATTCCTTCTCTGATTTATTTCAAAAAACAATAATTAGGAGGAAACAATAATTTTAGAACACTCAATAATGTACTTAAATTACAAAGACATAAGGCTCTATGAGGTAAGACTGTAAATTCAAATATTTGCATGTGTCAATAGATGGATTAAACTAGAAAATATATGCCACAATCAGATATTAACTTAAAAATAACTGTTTAAATGACCTTGGGATACACTTTAGCGTAGTAAACAACTTTCTGTATTGTAATTTCTAAAACAAAGAAGTACAGACCTTACCATTTTCCCAGAGTTTCAACAGTTTCTCAAGGATAATGGCCAGGTCAGACAGAGGTAGTCCTTTACACATGCAAGATTCAGTATATATCTGGCAGTTCTAGGGGGAAAAAAAAAATCATAAATTTATCCTACAGGGATCTATGGCTCAATGCAGTCAAGTGCTAAGCTAAAATAAATAAAAATATGAAGAAAAGTGTATAATTTCTAGTGTATTAAGAATGTCAGGCATTTTGGCTTTACTTAGCAAACACTCCTCTGAATAACCTCAATTACTCTATATAGCCCATTCAAAGATGACCCTAGCACTTCTGAATGCTCTGACTTGCAAGAAAAAATTCCAAAATTCTTTAACCTTAGAATATATGGAATATGAAGTGGAAATATAGTAATTATACCTAGCCTTTCTATGGCCATAGCTATCAATAAACTTTGATATGGAATACTGAGTTAGGACGTTACCAAACACTTGCTCTAAGAAAAGCAAATTCTGCTCGATGTTCTACAAGTCCAATGATTCACTGAGTTATCAGACTAATTAGTAAGAGAGGAAGAAAGCTATTAAAAACATAAAGTCCAGTTTAAAAATGGATTGAGGTCTATCCCATCATCCAGCTGTCCATTTCCCTTAGGGCACAGGGGAGACTGTTCCAGCATTCAGTGTAAAAGAGCAGAGTATTTAAAAATAAATTACAGATACGAAGAGCTGCTGCATTTGACAAGACATTTGCAACCTTTCCTAAATTCAGTCCAGCCCCTCTTCATGCCACATGCAGATCCACCAAACAGAGAACAGCAAAGCCACAATTTTTTGTCCCAGGTTCTGTTTAAGAGATTTGTCAAACAAAATTACAGTAGATGCGTATTAATTTCTCACTTTACAAACAGAGAAACAGATATAAGAAATTAAGCAATTTGCACAAAATTGTACAGAATGTCTATTTTTTTGTTGATTTGAAGACCAGTCTACTCTGTGATTGCCAGAACACTCTTGCCTTCTACACAAACTAGGCAGGGAGCAGGGAAACGCACTTGGGAGGATTCCCTCTCCCCTTCGCCAGAACTCCATCAGACCACTGCCGCTCACCTGCCACCGACAGGTTTTAGTCAGTTCTTTCAGCATCCCTGAAGGATGAACTCCAGTTTCGCAGAACTTGAATATGTTTTGAAGATGGTCCTAAAGTTATTTCTCGTTAAGGCATTAGGGAAGTTCTTGAAAGGACAACGTCGCTGCTATTGAATTACTGGTTTTGCCTAAAACGCAACTGCAAGACGGTTATCAGGCAAAAAGAAGCCGACAAGGACTGATGTCGGCGGTCTGCCGGGGCAGGATCCTGCACCTACTGAGGGCAGCAGAGCGATGCAAAAAACCGAGTCCCGAAGTGACTATTTAGCAGCAGCCGCGGAGATCAAAGACTCCCGTGAAACACCCAGGCAAACCTCAAGCTAAATACGTAGCTCCTGGGACTTCCACCAACAAACCGAGCAGAGAATCGCTCCACCGGCGCCCGGCAAAGCGTTTCTGGCCGGCCGAAGCCTTCCCCGCTCCTGAAGGGCCAACCGTCACCACAGCTCTTATCCCTCCGGTTTGCTCCAGGGGCACCGCTCCGGGTGACGGAACGGCAGCGCCGGCGCCTGCCATCCCGGCTCAGGCGGGCAGAGAGCGCAGCCCGCCCGGGTACTGGCCTCCCCGACGCCGCGGCCGTTTAACCGCCGCCCGCGCGCGCTCGCTCGCCTCACAGCGGAGCTTTGCCACCGACGGGCGGGCGGCGGGAAGGTGCCGTCCCCACCGCCTCACCTTAGGCGGGGACGGCACCTTCCCGCCGCCCGCCCGTCGGTCCTCACCGTACGCCTCCCCCCCCCCCGCCCCTCACCGCCCCGTAGCCCCCAGTTGCGGCCGGGACGAGCGGAAGGCGACGGTGCGCGGCACCAAAGGAAACATCTCCCCTCCCCTTCTCTCCGCCTGCGGACAAGCCCCCGCCAGCTCACCTCAGCTCCGTTGAGGCTCGGGCGGCCGGGACCCGCCACTCGGCATGGCGTGGAGGTGAGGGGGATAGCCCTGCCGCGCTGCCGCAGGCTCTCGGCGGTGCAGGGCTGGTACCATAGAGAGCACCGCGGGACGAGAGACCTCCGACGATAGAGCGGAAGAGCGCTAGAGAGGCCAGAGAGAGGCGGAAGTGACGCTCCTGTTGCCGCGGCGATCGTGCTTCCTAGCGTAGGGCCGGTGGTGGCGGCGTGGTGATGCTTGCAGGCTGGGCCCCGCTGGGTGCTGCGGATCGCTGCCGCCGCTTTGTGGCAGCAGCTCTGGCGGCGAGGCTGCGGCCGTTGCTATGCGGGCTGCTGCCGTGCTGGGTGACGGCGAGGCGGGCGGCGGGGCAGTGGCCGAGCCCGTGTCTGCGGGTGCCGGAGGCGGCGGAGGCGGAACGGTTGGTGCAGCAGGTGCAGCGGACCGGCGTGCCGGTCCGTCGCTTCATCGCCTGCCCGCAGCTGGCGCGCACCGTGCAGCGCTGCCTGCAGGGCGGAGCCAGCCCCGGCCCCCAGCCTGTTCTGCTCGAATGTGCGGCCGGTAAGCTGCCCCGAGGCTCCGGCCGTCCTCCACCCGCCTTCCCGCGGTGGGTCCCTCCGGGGCTTCGTCGTCCCTGGGGCGACCGGGACGCGGCGCTGTTCGGTGTGCCCCAGTGACCTTGCGGGATCGGCGTGAGCTGCCGCCCTCGCCACCGGCGGTAACGGGCCCCCGGCCCTGCTCTCCCGGGGCTGCGAAGAGGTGGTGCTGCTGAGGGAAGGGGCCGGGGCCCTGCCTCTCCCGGGGCTGCGAAGAGGTGGTGCTGCTGAGGGAAGGGGCCGGGGCCCTGCCTCTCCCGGGACTTCGGGCGGGGGTGGCGGCTCCGTTGCGTGACGGGATCCATGCTGGGGGCTGCCCCGGCCCGCCGGCCGCCGCCCTGGTCTCCTCCCGAGGCGGGCACTGGCGACGGACTGGGCCGCCTGGGTGTCGCGGCGTTGCGGTACGCCGGGGGCGGGTGGCGGGGCGCCCGTTTTTTAGCGGGCTTTGCGAGTAATGAGTGAGTGTTCAGTCTGGCGACTTGAGTCACCGATCTTAAAACTTTGCTATAGAGTAAGTAGAGATGTAAATTTCTGTCCAGGTAGTGTTTTTGGTTTTGTAGACGAACTTTGTCAGTAAAAGCACGGCTAAGACTGTGGGCCATTATAGTGCCCTCTGCAGTTGCTTAATGGCTTCTTTGCATTTTTGCAATTCTTTTGCATTCTCTTTCTATCTACCTGTAGAGATAATATGTGTAAGGATTCAAAGTATATTTCAGTTGGCAGAAGAAAAAGTAGTAGAAATATTTGAAATGTTATATCTAATGTTCCTCAATATCTAATTGTAATGCTGTGCTTCGTGTAGTTCACTGAGCAATCTCGGGCAGACTGTGTGTAAACCTTTTTTCTAACTCTTGGTTTGAAGTGTGTTTAAACAAACACAGGTTACCTTCTGTTGACGGTGGTATGTCCCAAGTGTTGTGTTGGGAAAATCACTAACAGACATATCTTAGAAAAAATGCACGTTTAAATTTTTTTGTTTTTCATTTTTTTATTTCCCCTATTCAGGTCCTGGAGTCTTGACCCGAACTCTGCTCAATGCAGGTGTTAGAGTCGTAGCTCTAGAAAGTAACTTGGCTTTTCTTCCAAACTTACAGGTACGCTTTTGATTTGGTAGCACATTTCTAAAACTTCATTAAGGGGAAAATAAGACAGTAACTTACAATTGTGTAATAACTGTTGGATCAAAAAGGAATTAGCCAGTGATCATTACTTGTAACATCTGAAATAACACTTAGCAATAGTAAGTATTGTTTGGTTTTACATTGCATATTCAGCAACAGGCTATTTTATAATCAATTGATTTGACATTTTGTCTATGTAGGAATTCATAGTCTTCTTATGAATAGTTTCGTGCATAAATTTGAGGCTAATAGTAATCAGAGTCATTGTCATGTATGTTTAAGCAAGATGTCTGTATGTAGCTTTACAAAATCTGTAAGAATAGTCTTGGTTATTCTGATTATTTCATGGTATTATTTGATCTATTGTCCTGCAATTGACTGGTAATATTAAGACTTTTACATGTGTTCTCTCCTATTCACCTTGCCTTTGCATGGATTCAAAGGTGTTCAAACCCAGAGCTGCCGAAGCTGTACTAGAAAGATTGTGTTACAGTGCTGTAAAGTAGAGGTTTGGAACCAAAGACTCCTGCTTGACTTAAAATGTGTATAAAAGACATTCTGTCTGCGTGTATGAAGAATTCCAGTTGTAAATCTAAATGTAGTGGTTTGCTTAGTTGAGTATAGCTTTTTTTGCAAGATATTGCAGAACATATTACTAATTTAAGAATATGTTTTAAAGCTCCAGTTGAACAGCACAAAAATGTTAAAATGCCTTGCATAAAGAAGCAGCTCTGAGATTTGACTCTTGTTGACTGGGTAACAATTTTAGGTAGTGCTTGAACATTTTTTTTTTGTTGTTTGGGTTGGGTGTTTTGCAAGACAGGTTACTGCATCCAAACTTCTTCAACTGAAACTAATTTTATTCAGTCCCTAGAGAATAGCCTGGATGGACAATTAAAGGTAATTTATGGTGACTTCTTCAGACTGGATCCTTTGGTGGCTGGAAAGTTGAAACCACCTGCTATGTGTTCTGACAAACTTTTTGAAACCATGGGTGTAGCAGCAGTTCCTTGGAGAGCAGGTATATGTATATGATTGCACATGTTACAAATACCTTTGAAGGGTGCATAGGCAGTTTGGCAAAATCTTTGGGATTTGCTTGAGGTATATGTTCTTTTTAATATATATGCTGGATTAATGGATACTATTTCCTACATTTCAGCTTTATTTAGGTTTCTTGATAGCTTCAAAAAACCCTTGTGGCAATATGAAATCTCAGGTATTTGTGGTTTAGGCTAACGCAAACTGAGCTTAACTTGCATTCATTCTTGAACAAAATGAGCTGACAGACTTTCTTTACTTGTTTATAGTTTAGACATTAGCACTAATGAGATTGTCTGGTACCTATTGCAAAATTTTAAACATACTTTTACACACTATTGAAACAGATGTACCTGTGAAAATTTTTGGGATCTTACCACAAAAAAAGGAAAGGAATACACTGTGGAGGCTTCTTTTTGCCCTGTATGAATGCAGTTCCATATACAGATATGGAAGAGTAGAACTCAACATCTTTATAAGTGAAAAAGAGTACAAGGTATGTGTAAGAGATTTTACAGGTAGTAAAGAATAAGTAGTGCTTCACAGAACACAAACATTTATATTGTACAGTTAATGTTTTTGCTAGTGAATTTCTTTTTCTGACAGAATTTTTAGGTCTTGTCTATTTCCTACTTGTTCTCTTTATGCAGTAATAGCAGTGTCAAGAAACATTCTGTTGTCACATAACCACAAGTCTTATAAATGTGAAGACTGGTCCTTGAGAAGGATATGCAGCAGCAGACTAGGTGCTTTCCATTCTAACTTGTGAGGTGCTTAAATTCTGTAACGAGTGTTTGCAAGAAAATTGTTTACTAGTTGCAGGTAATAGTCAATGAAGACTGAGTTCAAAATGCCTCATGAAGAGGATTCAGTTACTAAATACCATACTTAGTGAGATGTGCTTGGTCTCTTGAGCCACTTTTGTGTGCAATACTGAAAAAACCTGAGGCAAAATATGAGTGATTTACACACCTTGTTATTAAGGTTCTGTACACTAAGGTGCAAAGCAGATTTCTGGGTTATGTGTTCCTAATTTATGCTGTCCCAAACTTCTAGAACTGTACTTGTAGTTAAGGGTACCTTTTCTTTCTGTGAAACTCTGAGGTTCATACTGAGCCACAAACATTTAATTACTTGAAGTAAGCAAAGACTTCCAGGTGTGCTTACACAACCTGTGTTGTGTCTAACGCACTACTGAAAAAATTAAAAATCTTAAGTATATTCTTCTGCGAAATGACAGGTTGGACACCACTGAAATATCCACCTAAATGGTATGTTTTTGATGGCCAGATTTTTGAGCAAATGGGGGCAGCCTATTCATTTAATGCAGTTGCTGTGGGTTTTTTATTAAGTTTTCTGGTTTTATTATGAACCCTGTTAAATGAGAGTTGTGTATCTAAGCAAAAGCAATTGTAACTTTGTTTTAGTGGGCACTGTTGGTTCCTTTTTGGGTTTTAGGGGTTTTTTTGGTTGATTATATGATGAGGCTCTCTAAATCTATTATGGGAAGTTAAATCTCCCTGCTACAATTTACTTCTTTCTTTGCCCTGTTTGAGAATAACTGCAAGTTTTTCTTTTTTTCTTGCTCTAAGAGTTGTCTGATCGGTAATATTGATCTGGATGATGACTCTGCAAGCTGCTTAATGTTCAGTGCGGTCACCTGATGTTTGGTTTACTCTGCTTGTGTGTGTTGTTGGGAATATTGTCTTATCAGTGCAAGCTGATAACTCTGCCCATGTTATGATTTTTATACAAAATATGATCCCGGTTTCTCTTCTGTGTGAAACTTCTCTACCTTAAAAGGGACCAGAAAGTATAAGCTGGAAATTCCTACACAGTTCAGTTATCCAAATAGCTGCTGGAAAGAAATACATAGACTGCCATAAAGTCTTCTAATCATGTGTTCTGACAGGATGTACTAAAATAGCACAAAAGTTTGAGGTCTAATGTAACTTTACCTTGGAATTTTGTCTTAACTATGAATTTCTTACTGCTTGTTATATATATAAAGATTTTGTTTAGATAAAGAAGCAATCTTAGTTTTTGCAACAACAATACTTGCTCTTTGCCATTTCGTTAGGTATTGACAGCAAAGCCTGGGGAAGGGAGGGCTTACCAAGCACTTACTGTACTTTGGCAAGTAGGATGTGAAATTCAGCTACTGCATATGGTAAGTTTTTTGTACCAGCTGGCTGCTCTAATGCTATGGACATGTTTTTAGAAAAGGGTTTATAATGTTTTGCTATCATAAACTAACTGGAAGCTAATTTGATGTTTCAATTAGTTGGAGAACTATTGAAAACTTTTTTTGGATGTAAAAACCTGAAACAGTCATGTGTTGTGTAAAACTTTCAATTAAGCAGCATCAGTATTAAGTATGATGTCTCTATTTTCATTAAAAGCCACTGTACTCAAAAACATTTATTCTCAGAAGCTGCTAGATAAGAAAGAGATGTTTGCATAACGCATAAGTCTCTTCCATCTTGCTAAGGGTCATGTGAGACTAGAAAACTGCTCTTACAATCTGTCATAGTCTGCTCTTTGTTATGTCATCTGCATTTTGCATTATGTATGCTTTTGACTTCCTGAGCTGTGTTCAGTAGGAATATATTTTTGAGTCTTGGTGCCTTTATGTTCCAATCAAGTCTGCTTCTCCTGCTAGTCAATAACTATCTTACCTTGTCGAACCTGCTGTGGTTTAGTTTTAAAAAGTTTTTTATGTTGTCCCCCCACCTCCACATGAGCATGTGGCCATCAACTCTCACTTACTTTATGCTTTTTAGATTTATCTTTCCTTGTGCTCTGTTTTTCTAGGAACCTGCCTTCATAGTTTAAATGTTTTGATAATCTAAAATTAAAAGTTTCACTATCAGCCAAATCAGCCAGTCTTCCAAATACCTTATACCATAAGGTGTATATTAAGGTAAATATTAAGGAGTTAAAGAATAAGATGATACTTGTTGAAGATGGTCATCTGACTAACAGGGATGAAGAAAAAGCAGAGGCATTCAATGTGTTTTTTGCCTCAGTCTTTAATAATACTGATAGACCTTGGGCTGTCCAGCCTCTGGAGGCAGAGGACCATGACTGTGGGAACAGTGACTTTCCATTTGTGGACAAATTGTAAGGGACCAGCTATATCAGCTGAATGTTCACAGGTCCATGGGGCCTGATGGGATTCATCCCAGAGTTCTGAAGGAGCTAGCAGATGTTGTGGCAGGACCCCTCTTGATCATCTACCAAAGGTCTTGGGAGTCTGGGGAGGTCATCGCTGACTGGAAGCTACCACTGTTACTCCAAGCCACAAAAAGGGCGTGAGGGAAGACTCAGGAAACTACAGACCTGTTAGTCTTACCTCAGTACCTGGAAAAACTGTGGAGAAGATGATATTGGGTAATATTGGAAAGCATTTAAAGAATAATGCAATCATCAGGCACAGTCAACATGGATTCACAAAGGGAAAGTCCTGTTTAACTAACTTGATATCCTTCTGTGATAAGGTCACCTGCCTAGTGGATGAAGGGAAGGAGTAGGTGTAATTTTACTGGATTTTAGTAAGGCGTTTGATACTGTCCCTTACAGCATCCTTGTGAACAAGTTGCCCAACTGTGGGATAAGTGGGTTCATGGTGCACTGGGTGAAGAACTGGCTGAAGGGCAGGGCTCAAAGGGCTGCAGTGAATGGGGCTGCATCTGACTGGTAAGCAGTCACCAGTGGTGTCCCTCAGGGCTCAATTCTAGGGCCAGTTCTGTTCAACATATTTATTAATGATCTGGATGCAGGAGTTAAATGCACCATTAAGCAATTTTGCTGATGACACCAAGCTGGGAGGTGCTGTTGACTCTTGAGGGACAAGATGCCTTGCAGAAGGATCTAGATAGATTGCAGCACTGGGCAATGATTAATGGGATGAAATTAAACAAGTCAAAATGCTGGATTATGCACCTAGGATGGAGTAATGCCAGGCAGAAGTATAAATTGGGAGAGGAGGGACTGGTGAACAGCCCTGCAGAAAGGGGTCTGGGGGTGCTGGTTGGCAGCAGGCTCAATAGGAGTCAGCAGCGTGCCCTGGCAGCCAAGAGGGCAAACCCCATCCTGGGGAGCATCAAATACAGCACAACCAGCCGGTCAACAGAGGTGATTATCCCGCTGTATTCAGCGTTGGTGTGGCCTCACCTTGAGTACTGTGTGTGTGCAGTTCTGGGTCCCGCAATTTAAGAAGGATGTGAAGGTCCTTGAATGGGTCCAGAGGAGGGCAACAAAGCTGGTGAAAGGGCTGGAAGGAATGTCCTATGAGGAGTGGCTGAGGGCTTTGAGCTTGTCTAATTTGGAGAAAAGGAGGCTGAGGGGCGACCTCATTGCTCTCTACAGCTTCCTGAGGGTAGGATGTGGAGTGGGAGCTGCTGGTCTCTTTGGCCTGGGATCCAGTGATACAATGCATGGGAATGGTTCAAAACTGGACCAGGGGAGGTTTAGACTGGATGTTAGGAAGCATTTCCTTACTGGCAGAGTGGTCAGACACTGGAAGAGGCTTCCTAGAGAGGTGGTCGATGCCCCAAGCCTGTTGGTGTTTAAGAGGTATTTGGACAATGCCCTTAAGAACAATGCTTTAACTTGGTCAGCCCTGAATTGGTCAGGCACCTGAACTAGGTAATTGTTGTAGGTCCCTTCCAACTGAAATATTCCATTCTAACAAAGCACTTGAATTCTGTAATATATTTGCTCCCTCCCATAGGAACCTTGGTCATCATTTTTAACTAATTTGAAAAGTGGGGGACTGGCGGTAGCAAAAAGCACGGTAAGATTGTTGTGTGTACTTTTCTGCTTTTGGAGATGCAGCTAAACCACTTTTAAATAAAGGTTAAAATGACTTATAACAGCATTTACACATGTATTTTTTGTAAGAAGTATTCTTCTAATTAAAACTTACAGGCTGCATGTAGATACATCAGAAGTGAGGTGAAGAATTGCTGTTAGCTTAGAAACTGAAATAAACTAGTATCTTTATTGTCTGTGATGGACATAGAGTGAATAAACAGCATAAAGGGATGTGAATAGGTAAAATCCTTTTCAAAAGAAGTTACTGACAGGGTCACATCTACCTGCTTGAACAAAACAAGTGTTACCACAACTAATAGCACAATCAGTATGCTGCTGGTTTTGATTAAAGTGGTTATTCACATGTCCAGTATAGATTCTGTGTGCTAATTAATTGCTGAAAAGTGTCTCAAAGCTTAAAGTTGGGACGTGGGAAAAATACTTGGTGTAAAGTTCTTTACTTCTCTGAAAGAGAAATTATGTTCTTTTCCATAATATAAGAATATTTCTATTTAATACCAAGAGCATAAAAGTATGTTTACTTAATATTTGTTTTTACCCTCCCTAAAAAACTGCTGTGGTAGTGTATTGAGTGTTGTTTGAAATGTTACTGTACAATGTAAGTGACTATAAGTGAATGTAACTGACTGGGTGTGCCTTCCACACTTAGGTGTGTTGATGTAAAGCCATCTAGAGAGGCATAGTAGGTGGATTATGTAAGAAGTATTGTGACAGCCTTAGGAGAAGTGCAAATGTGAGAGCTATTGGATGATATATCCATTGCTGCCAAGACAGAAGTACATTTATTTCAGTTAAAGACTCCATTCCCTCCCAATTTCATAAAATCCTCAATTTACAATATTGTCTTAGTGTCACACTCAAATAATTACATCTTTATATACAAAAGGCAGGTAGTTAAAGTGATCTGATCCGATACCTTGCACCGTATAGGAGTACTATAGGCCATATAATCTCTTGAAAACTTACATCAAGCCTGTATTATCTATTTCAGCTAAGGAAGTTCAGCCTTAAAAAATAAAAATAAAACTGAAGTGATAGTATGTCCATTTTATTTTCTATTTCCTTTCTTGTTTGGGGGGTGGGGGAGATAAATCATCTTCATTCTGGAAAAAAATTTTAAAGCCTCAGCTTCCAATGAAAACATCTTGTTAAGAATTCTAAAACTCTTTAAGAAATGTTACTGGTGGCACACTGTCTTAAAAATGACTTTTCAGTGGCTTGTTCTGTCTTTCTTGCAGTGGCTGCCAAATGACCATTTATGTTTGGTACGACTGACTCCTCGGCAAAATTTATTTACAGAAGGCTTGAAGCCCACAAGTTCATCTACCTTTATTTTCATGGTGAAACAATGTTTTGCAAAACCCAGGTCTAGACTTACTGATAGATTAAAGTAAGTAAGAAAGAATTACAGTTTTTGTAACTTTTTCTTCAGAGTAATACAGGAAAATATTAAAATATGTTCTCAAAGCAGTAGTTATTTGCAGCTGAAATACAGCTTTTCTTTTTTTAAATTAATTATCTACATGTAGAATAAAAGATTTCATTTTTGCAATCCACAAGACAGTATTTTGGGGACTGTTCCTGGCCTGTATTCACAGACTATAAAAACTTGAAGTTTGACAGGAAGATCAACAAGTATTTAGAATGTAGATGTACAGTAATTGTCTGTACTTCCAATGGAGGTGAGGTCATGTATCTGCAAGAAGTTTTCACTCACTTTACAGACATCATACAGTCACCAAGAGTTTTGCAGGTGTAGAAATTAAAAGCTGAGTTTCAAGTTTATAACAGACATCAAAGTAGTAATGCTAATGAAAACAGCTGAAGGTTACTGAAGGTGGAGTGAGGATATCCTCAAATGGCTTTCTGTTATCTAAGTAAAAAATTAGGCTTTAGACTTATTTACAAATTATGCAACACTCTTTAATTACTGTATTTGGTATTGGAGGTATTTGCTTTGCTTTATGATCAGTAAATTTCCGTTTCCCATAAAATGGAAGTGTTTGCAGTCGGGAAAGCATTGACTTCAACTTGTTAATTAAAATAATTAATGTATTTCTCATTTGCTGGTGGTAGTTTATGGAAGTTAATTTCCAGAAAGGCGCAGGGGGGAGGGAAGCTAATAAATTCCAGTAACTCATTTAGCCAAGACAAGTGCAAAGAGCTTTAATGGATTTCTTTCTTAAAGGTCAGCGGTGTACCTAATCTGCACACAGTCCTTCGACTGGGAAGTGGAGCTAACCTTGAAGGCTTCTAATGTGCATCTTCTGTGTATTTATACACCCTTTTCTTGTCTGGAAAATAGTTAATGTATATGCACATTTATAAAAGGTCTAGTTTTCATAGCAATGATGTAGATGGGGAGATAGTAGATACATCTGGTTATATATAGAAGAAAATACCTGGGAGGTGTAAATCACACTAACTCATGTTATACCGAGTCATCTTCTTGAAGATGACCTTGGCTTTAATTTCCCAGGCATTGAAGAATAAACCCTTTTTATACTGTAATGCCTGTTACTGACTTATGCAGTTGGGGCAGAGGGGGGAGGGATGGCACCCACCCTCTAATGAGGAGGCTTATGTGGTTTGGTATTGTCTACGTCTGCTGGGGTCTTTATTTGGTATTTATATGTCTTATTAGCAGAGTTTCATTTTATTTATTTATTTATATGTCTTATTATTCATGTTTGCAGTATGGATTGAAAATAACTTGTGTTGTAGGAAGATGTTAACTTCTTCTAGAAGCTGCGAAAGAGTGAAATGCACCTTAAGATACTGTTTCCTTCTCTTCAATTTTTCACAGAAAGAAATGCTCTATTATGATTTATTTGTTTGTTTCAGGTCATGGAGCTTGCACAATGGTGGCAAATTACTGAGAGCTCTAGAAATTCCAAAAAACGCTGAAACACGTAATTTATACCCAGAAGATTATAGGCGTCTTTTTGAGGCTTTGCAAAACTCTAATATGCTTACTGAAACTTGGTTCCATGATGAAGTCTTGGAAAGTATAAGGAACATAAATATATAAATCTAAAGCTGCTGTCTTTTGGAAGACCACCTTTGCTTCTGGAAGATTACTTTGGTAAGAAGTTGATTTAAATAAAATCAGAGATACTGTTAGCTAGATGATTTCCTGTCCAAACAGGAAAATAAGTTTAGCAAGTAACAAGAGCCCTTCTACACAGGATGAAAGTAACGGATTTACAATTATTTGATCACAATCCTATCTAGAATGGACAAACTTTGCATCTTTTCCAGGAGCGTATTAGTGACCTACTTTTGGATGTATCGCTTAAATGGAACTTTTTGTTACACTGCTGTATATTTACAACATTTGAAAAAAACAACAGACCAAATATCATTATTGATAATGATATAATCATATATCATTATAATCATATATCATTGTGTGGTTTGTATTTTAGTGCTCAGTGATTTGAATGCCCTTTCACAGCTTCCCAAAATACTTAGGTCTTTAAACCCTCTGAATCTGTTATATTGTCTCCTGATCTAGAAACCTTGCAGTCTAAAGTCAACATCATAAATCAATAGTGGTGGGTTAGTAGAAGACAAGGTAATGACAGCATGATAAAACAACAACCGAGTTGGGGTTTTTATCTAAATATTGTTATATCTCTGGGGAAAAAAAAATTGTAACAATTCTTTCTTTTGAAAATTTGAAAAGAACACTGGGCAGCCTGTTGCAGTTTACAATACACCGACACCTATGTGCGTATAGGCTTTATCTTATTTTAGGTCTGAAAACAAAGTCACCAGAACATTCAGTGCTGTATAAACAGTTTGGGGGAAAAAAAATCAACTTACCTGCAACCTTTGTCAATATGTATTTGTTTAATGTATACTATATGTACAAAATAATTTACTTTAAAACCATATGCTAATAAAATTCTTTTTTTACCCATAGTACTTCATAATGCAACCTGTTCATAGTTTCTCTTCCTCTTACCATGTAACTGTTCTGTTGGTGTCTGGTAGGGCTGGCAGGCTGTACTGGTTCTGTGTTCTATACGGTTTCCTTTGGGAAAAGCTGTGGCCAAAAATATGCTTTTTTTTTAGCAGAATACAAGTTAATGAAATGCCTTTTTGGTAAAGGCTGAGTTATTTTCAGGCTTTGGAAAACAGCAGTGACCAAAACAATGCAAACACAGAATTGTATTTCTTAAGCATAGTGTGACATATAGAAGTGACAAGCATTCATCTCCATCTTCCTCCTGCAGTTCCATCTGCAGAAGAAAAAATTATTTCAAGCAGCCTCAGTTCACTCTGCTAGCTAGGCTGCAGTTACCTGTTTAAGCTGCTGCTAAGCCTGTGTGCTGATGTTATGATGAAGCTACTGGAAAGGCTGAGGTTTAATTTGCAGTCTGTCTCACAGCATTACTGGTGTTTTGGTGCAGGCTGTGAAGATTTGAGGCTTTCTTTCTCTTCACATCTCTTACGATTTCGGGTAAGTTGCATTACAAATTGACCATGAATGGCAAACTTACATTAATAGAAGCAATTCCACCTTTTTTCAATCTTAGTGGATGGTAACTGTCTTATCTACTGGTCTAAAAGAATGCGGTGTCTCCTGGGCTGATTTCCACCCACCACCACCACCTTGAATCAAATATCTTGCTCGTGTTGCAGCAAGATGTCTTACATCAACATACCAGGAGAAATATTCAATGCATAAAATACAAGACCACCACTGTCTATATAAACTTCTTTAACTGTGTTGCTGATAACATTTCAAACATGAACGGAAAGAAAGAAAATTATTTGCTGTGATTTTTTTGATGCTGTTGGAAAACACCGTTTACTGAGACAATGCAGAGACTCCTAAGGTAACAGCAGGAGTCTGTAAGTGGAAGGAATATTGTGTAACTGGGGACTTGAAATGAGGAGATTTAATGCTAACCATAACTCAGCCGTTAAGTCTAAGTGTAAGCAATATGTTTAGCCCTGATCACAAATGTGAAATGAAGAGAATAATGGCTGTTGCTATAAAAATGGTTTTGGTATTGATGGAAGAGATGGGAAAAAAAGTGAAAATTACTGGTGTCCATGAGTAAATATGGGGGAGTGAAATTGAAATAGGTCTGTGGATTTGATAAATTGATGCTATCCACTCAGTACTTCCTACTGTTGCAGGTTAACAGCTTCTGTAGGATAATGCTGAATGCAAACTTTCACTGAAATTTTAAACTGTATATAAAGGCTTCTCATGCATTTTTGTTACAATTTTTAACTAACCGTACACTACTGGTATTCCTTTCCTTTGCGTATCTGCCTTTGCTATATTCCTTGATATGTTGATGGAAAATTGAGTGAACATCTCTTCAGTTATTTTTGGATCATGTAAATACAAAGACAGGACTTGCAACTAGGAAAACAGTATATAAATTCAGGTTAATATTTACAATTTAATAACACACAAAAACGCTATTCAAAGAGAAAACAAAACTGCAAATTCACTCAAAAGTTAAAATGCTAGACCTTATCAGAAGAGAAGACTTTAATGCTAACTTTGAGACCAAAAGGTCTACAGGAATTATTTTTCTATCATGGTGGGATAGCAAAGTTTCCCATTTCTGAAAGTGCATTCATTTGTGAGTGTATCCTGCCAGATACAGTAAGTAATAAAAAGTATTTTGAAATTAGCACCAACATTTGAAAATGTTGCACAATTCAGTTGTTTATTACATAGTTTTAGTGTTACGATGCTATTTATATAAGATATAAAGTAATAGTTTTTTTAAAATAACATTAATTAGCTGCAAGTTTTTGGGCAGATTTATTTCATCCTATGTTTTCCTGTCTTTGAATCTGTGATCTTGGAGGAGATGAATGTTACAATATGCATACAACAAACATACTTAATAGAAGGTTCACAGTATAGCGTATTCCTTTCAGTTATTTACAGACTGTGGCATTGTGGTTTCTTTTTTTTTTTCCTTTTTTTCCTTTGTTTTAAAAAACTCATGAACCTCTAAAACATGAACCACACATGATACATCTATCAAGTAGAATTCTTAAGTATTGCTCCCACTCTTCAAATACTGTTTCTTAGAGGAGTTGCGAAGAAAATGGCTTTTGGCATATTAAAGCATTAATATATCACAGTTTGTATGCTGATTGTAACTTCAGAGGTGCTAAGTCTTTTCTAATGGCCCTCGTCATTTGTGCCATCCATCTGCCTGTAAAAGAAAATTGCATGACTGTGATGGCAATTGCCTAACGTTTTACTATTTAACTATATTAGAATCATAGCAAACACAAACAGAAATAAACTTGGTCCTTATGATGCCCAGTTAATGAGAAATTTTGCCACTTGGGTTTAGGAGATCAGTCAAGTTGGATTCTATAATTAGTAGTTCGCTTTTGATCCAGAAGAAGGGTTTGTGACCTTGTAGTAATTAACACAGTAGATGATGTGATAAGGGGTTGTTAAGGTGGAATGTGTATATACTGGCTACTAAGCTTATTCAGCATTGCATATTTTAATGATTACAGCTTAACCTTGCAGGTAATAATGAAAATGTTGATAGAAGTATCAACATAAAACTCAGGAAACAGATTGTGTGGTGTAATTTAAGATGTGTGTGATAGGAAGAACCTGAGGCTTCCTGAGAAATATATTGAATTAATTGTTATGGCAGGCTAAACTCAATCTATGGGGCTGTAGATTGAAAACTCCCATCTGAGGTTTGCAAGCCTTTAATTAGCAAAGCTGTACCTTTCTTCTGTAAACACTGAGAAAATGGATACAAGAAGTAACTTTTCAGAAAGAACAAGCTAGTGATGTTTATTCACCGGGTTGTATCCTTACTCAATAGCTATTGCGTCTTGCCTTGTGTATGCTGTTTAACATGTCATGTCTAAAAATAGACACACTGGCTGTCCCCAGCTGATACAACTCAACATGCAGCAAGCATACAAAGCCCAAGGGAAATTAGGAGTAGTTAAGATACACAAAATGGCCAGTTACTCATAATGTAAGCGAGACTTTAACATTTAATGTAGTTGATCCTATTGATAAGACACCAAATAGACGAACAGCTGAGAAATTATGCTGACAAACTTCAGAAGCTTGTTTCTGCCGTCTGGAAGAAATTAATGTGTTAGAGGCAGGGAAGACTCAAAGTAGAAAGTTTTTGTAAAGTTCATAGTAAAAAATCAACAAGTAAAATCTATGTTACTGTGAGTGAAATTCATTGTTATGAATTAGTGCTTAAAATGCTTCTACATGAGGTTTTTTTATAATTTTACATTCTAGAATAATTTACCTAGCACACCAACATTAAAAGTGAGGAGACTTCATCAGGAGATTCCTATGTCTTCACAAAAGATCCATCTGTGCTTACAAGCTTTCAACTAATTATTTGATAGCGCTTCTGTGCCATTAGTGAAACAGATTTTGTACTAATCCATTAACATTTTGTGTTTTGAGCCATATTTTGCTCCCAGAAAAATTCACTTTTATGCTGTGGTGGTTGGGATGGGTATTGCACATTTAGGACTAACGAGTAGAATTTGGATTATTTCGTTACTCCAATTCTTCCTGTAAATTCATGTTGTAAAACATGCTGTCTTCAGATATAAGAGCTAAGCTTCCACTACAGTGTCTCATCCACTGGCAGTAAGGAAGTATGACTAATTCAGCAGCATCAGCCACAATTAAGTGGTATTTCCCACAAACGTGCCTTCATTACATGCCTTGCCAGCTGCTTCTATCCAGAATGTGTCATGCATTTCAAATAGCAGTTGGGAACTCTTGACCCGTCTAGGTCAGTGGATGACTTTGCCATACAAAAACCCCATACTAATAACAGGGATTAATTCACCTAAATATAGTCAAGGCCTAAATGACCACTTATTGGCATATGTAACCATAATATCATTATGCTTTTCAGAAAATTCAGATTGACATTTCCAAAAACATTGGAGTTGCTCGCTATTGCTCAAAGACTGTGTGTTGAATAGCCTTCCTAGGCAGACCAGTCTGTAAACTATAGATGTAGATATTCAGAATCAGCTTTCCAGGCTCTTATTAGTGATGTCAAAATATCCAACACTGCATCAATGAAAGTGTTTATGCTGTGTTTAAAAGGTTATCTGTACTAGAAAATACTCTTTTACTACAATTATGTTTTCATATCAATTGAAATGCAATGTCAGCCAAAAGTTCTTTGTGGGATTCTGTGGCTTGTTTCACTGCACAAGTTATGCCAAGCTGATGAAAGCCCCTTTCTTTCATACTTGGGGTTTTGGTAGAGTAGCTAGGCTCTCTGAGGTTGTGATTTGATTTTTGTGTGTGTGTGAGAAAGACTACTGTCATTCCCTCAGACACGTTTTTGTACTTTGTGAGATTTTGTTGTGTTATGGGATACGTGAGTGAGGAAAGCTGACTTTACACCTTTCAGGTTTAACGGTGGTTATTTCAGCTCTTCCCTGAGTGCACATTTTGCAGTTCTTGGGTAGGAGGTTCATGCTTTTTGTATATTGTTTGACCATTCATCTCTTAAGTTTATCCACCCGAGAGAGACATTAACTTCTGTTATTACTGTGTTTGTTAGTGTTATAGGTTTTGGGCAATGCTTGCTTAGAAACTCAATAAAACTGCAAATTGAACAATTTGCTAGGAGTACTAAAGATAAACATACTAATGTGCACAACTATTTAACTGACAGCCAGATTGCTGTCAGTTCTTTTGGTAATGAATTATGTCACTGCAGCATTTACGTGACTGTCAAAATACATATTTTTGTGGGATTCCTGTGTCTTGATGTACTTTGGTTCTTCACAGTAGCAGTATTTTGGATATGCATATTGCCATTTTTGATTATCCTGTTGCAACTTGGATGAAAACCGTTGCAGACTGAAATAATCATTACTGAGAGCAAAACTGAGTATGTTTTAGAAGTGAAAAGCTGTTTTGCAGAACTGTTAGGTCTGTCTGTCAGTGTTCTGATAGGACGACCTAACACTCCTTTCCAAAACAAAAGCCCTAACTCCCTCTATAGGCATAATGAGGAAAAACAGACCAAGTCTTTTTGTAGTTTAGCACTTTTACCCTGCATCCTGTGTGTGATCTCATAAATGAATGAAAGCTACGTAGACCCATACAGAAAGCACTTACCATCTCATGGGCTTTGAGCATCACCATTTCAGAGTGATGCTCTTAGTTAACTGGGCAAGTGTTTTGCCTTTTCCCCTGTGATTTATCTGGTGCCTGTAACTGATTGGCTCTGACAAAAAGCAGCTGTGTGGGGGGTGCATTCCCAGAGATACATACGATGAAGCCCCTACCTGACATCTAACTTCTCTATCCTGGTTTCAGTGTAGCCTCGGTGAAGAAAAGTCACTGCCAAACTTGGGTGTCAGTACAAAACGAGAATGATTTTTCCCTTCGCAGTACATTGAAGGATGCAAGTGGACTTGCTGCGTTCACGCGCATCAGCGGCCCTGCTGGAGGGGCTTTCTCGTTTCCTGCGACCTCTTGGAGGACACGGCCCTGGGCTGGGGTGAAGGAGGGCTGCCCACCTCTGCGCAGCCGAGAACCTGGGAAGTTCACCACATGACATACAAAGCTGTGGGTATGCAACCTCCACATGTCCTCATGCCACTTTTATTTTTGGCAAGTATTTTCTTCCACTGCTGTATTGGTGTTGAGGCTGGGTCGGTACAGAAGTGAAGCAGTAATGGTGCTGGGCAAAGCTAATGTGGCAGTTGGAACTTCCTATGGCTTCAGGATTCTTCCGAGGCTGGACTGTGGCAGCTGTGAGGACACGTGTCGGAAGGGTCTTCAGTCTGTTGGTTAACAAGATTTACGTTTAGTCATTTTCTCCCTGCCTCATTCCCTATAAAAACAAACAAACCAACCCACAAAGTTACAAAGTAACCAAAAAACCACCAAAATACTTCCTATTTGTAATTGGCCATAGAAACATTGATAATCACTTAATTTAGCATCACAGTAATGGCAACGTATGGTTAACCCCCACTTTAGGCAAAGGGCTACCCTCTGCCTTGTGGCCTCTCAGTACAGGTGAGGTTGGGTCTTGGCCAGGAAAAATGTTTATTGAAAATGTCTGGTCAACCCATGAGTAATTGCTTTAAACTAAAAGAGGGCAGATTTATACTAGATGTAAGGAAGAAATGTTTCACAATGCGGGTAGTGAGACCCTGGCACAGGTTGCCCAGGGAGGTGGTAGATGCCCCACCCCTGGAAACATTCACGGTCAGGCTGGATGGGTCTCTGAGCAACCTGGTCCGGTTGGAGACGTCCCCACTCAATGCAGGGGGGGCTGTAGATGCCTTTTAAAGGCTATGACTCTATAACCCCTCATGAAGGGAGGCCGGCTCCTACGCGCCGCGGGGGCGGCCCTAACCCTCAGTTAAGATGGCGGCGGCAGCGCCGCATCACGTGGCGGAGGGGTGGGGCGAGCCCGCGCTCTCTCTGTGGCGGTGCGCGCGGTAGGATGGAGCCGGCGGCGCTGGAGCGGTTCCCCAGCCCGGGCAAGGGCAGCGGCCTCCGCTCCCGCCGGCGGGTGCGGCCCGGCGAGCTGCTCTACCGCGCCGAGCCATTCGCCTACGTCGTCACCAAGGAGCAGCTGGGCGGCGTGTGCGAGCGCTGCCTGCGCAGGTACCGCCGGCGAGGGGATACCGCAACCGCCTCTGCCGCCGGCCCCGTCCGGCGAGCGCCGCCCCTTCCGCTGGGGCGGGGCAGCGCCGCGGTGGTGGCCTGGAGTCGCGGCGGGGAGGGAGGATTCCGCGCGCCTCGGGGTGGGCGGCTGCCGCCAGGGTTGGGATGTGCCGCTGGCTACCTCCTGCCGCTCTTTTTAATGAGGGCTTTTTTTTTAAAGGCTTTTCTAATAGGGCGAGGGCGTCTCTTCCCGGGCGCGAGAGTTTTGGGCGGAGGTGTCCTGGGCCCGCTGCCGGCTGGGGGCGGGCGGCGGCAGTAGTGCCGGAGGTGGCTCGGTGCTGTGCCAGTGCTCGGCGGCGCTTTCGCGCCGGGCTGGTGGCGGCTGGAGGCGCCAGTCTCCCCTCAGAGGCCTCCCTCAGCCTGGCGGGGGCAGGAGCGGCAAAGCTCTGCTGGGCGGCTGGTGGCGTCTGGGGGGCGAAGGCCCGAGCTGGCCGGCGGCGGTGGTGGGGCGAATGGGCCGCGGTGAGAAGCCCCCATCGCGGGGAGCCCTGGGCGACTGCCCCCGTCCTGCTCAAAACTACGTGTTGTGGGGAGGATGATGTCCTCATCCGGTATAGCCCCGCGAGCAAACCCTACGTATGACTGTGTGCGTGACGCTCTGCCCTGGGCTTTGGCAGAGGCGAGGGCAGCCGTTCGGCACCAGCCGTCACGAAATAGTGTGGGGTGGTTGCGTTTCCTGTCACCGGTACATGCCTTACCCTGTGTGAGGAGCAGGTGTTTCTGAGACATGCGTTGACTAAATGCCTGCCTTCCCCCAAATCCTTACAAGTGAAAACTGACAAACACACGGTAGTTTCTGTGTTTGCTTAAAAACCCAAAAACATAACTGTTTTCTACCTTTTAGCAATTTTCCAGCAAGATACATTGTGACAGGCCTGTTTGTCGGAGATCTGTATATTAATACCTGAAGCATATTGGTAGTTAATCCAAAACTCTGTATGAAACAATTCAATACTGCTAGCCTTTTTCTTCTTCTTTTTTTTTTTTAATTTATTGAAACATTCCCAGTGTTTTGCTTCATGTCCTTATAGGGCATCTCAGCTTCTGTTTAAAGAAATGATAATGTGGTCCTCATTTTCCCAGAGAAAAGTTTGACATTGTGTTCCAGGTCACACTTGCATCTAACCTCAGCATATTAAAAAAACCCCAACCCCCCAAAAGATTTGTAGCTAATACATCTGTGAAGTCTGACTCGTGACATCAGTTCTTTGGGGTGGTGTCTGCCTGTACCTTTTCAACTTCAAGTTGTGAGAGGCTGCAGGCTTCAGAAGACAGGCTGAGTGCAGCAACAGGTGGAAGGAAAATGAATCTGAAGAGTTTGGATATAGAAGTGTAACCAGGGCAAGGTTTGTTGGGAGAAATAGTGGTGTTACCACCTGATATATTGTAAAAGGTTATGCTTTCGTGACAGTTTGTCTTTTTTCTGAATAGTGATATCAGTTAAATTAAAAAATTTAAGTAAAAGTTAAATAAGGAAATTAATCATTTTTGACCGATCTAACTTCTATTGCAAAATACACTGTGGCTAGACAGTTTATTGATCACAACTGTGCAAGCTGACTTTCTTACTCCTCTAATTAAAGGCAGTGGCTTCTTATTCAACAGACTTTGTTAAATTAATGAGTGATACATATATCCATAGATAGTTTTTTGTTTTTTTTTTTTAATGTATGGAAATCAGGATAATGGAGAAGTACTGCCGAAGTGGGATGTGTAATCGAACTGTTTAATGAAACTGGTTTTCATTTAATATGCAATGTGATCTTTGTTCAAAGCCAGGTATTAGAAAAACCATCACCGCTCATTTCCAGGACTACAGATAATAGTTGCATTGTCTACTACTGTTCCTTTTTTTCACTCAGATCTTTAGGTGGCAGTACAGGAGCACAAATTAAAAACAAAAGGTCATGTGCCTGACATTGATTTAGCATTTTAGCAATCTTATATATATTATAAAATTAATGTTCGAGGTTTTATACTGTGAAGTGTAATTCTATATTTACTTTTGTCTCCCAACTTGTAGTAGTAAATCTTGGATGCAGCTTTTGGCTGCTGCATGTTCTAGACGAGCCAGAAGAAGGGTTATGATGTGCAGAATATCTTGTTTCTGGACTGCCTGCTGAGAGGCAGCATGGTCTCGCCAGGATTTGGGGTCACAGGCTTGCTATAGTGCTAACTTACTCTGACCTTGGCTGGGTCCTTACAGTGAGGGTCTGAGGTACCCAAGCAGGGTAAGGATGGCTGTTGGGGGCAGAGTTTGCTGCCCTGGTTCAGAGAGGAAAGCTCGGCTAGTGCAGTAGTTTTGCTTAGTCTTATCTCAATTAAAGTGAACATTATTGTGAATGTAAAATACTGAAATTTTTTATATCTATATAGTTAATGCATCTACCAGTAGAAAGACTAATATCCCTTCCGTACCTTACTGGACTTTTGGTACTATTTGTACAGTGAAGTTAAAATTTTTGGTCAGTGTTATTAGGTCTACGTTGTACATAGACCAGATGGCAGATTTTGGCAACTGTCTCCCCTTTTGTGATTTTTTTTCTTACTTCAGAGATAATCCTGTATTTTCTAAGGAATAGGTTCATCTTGGGTTTTATAGAAGGCTGTGCTAAAATATTCTGCTATAGCTGATTTAATATGACAGCGTAGCTATTTTGAATTATATTCCATTAGCAATTAAAAAAATACTGTCCTGAAAAAGGATACATAGTAAAGATTTGTTTGGAAATATAAATTTTGTTAAAGAAGAAAAGTGTTTGTTGACAGTGTGTATTTCTATAGAAGCGTCCTGAGAGAACACGTGACATTGTGTTGGCTGATGGTACCTTCTTTGCAAAAGAGTATCTGTAGTGTTAGGGTCGGTGCCTTGCGGAAAACATGCTGTTTGTGCTTTTGTGGAAGTCTGACAATATTTGGATGGTCAGCATCTTCTTCCAACAGCTTACTGGGGAAAACAAGATTTTTCCTCTCTTATTAACTAAAGATTTTCTGTATAGCTTCTTCCATGCTTTAATAAATCTTTAAGGTGGGGTCAGTGGCAGTACAGCTCAGTACAGGTTTATATAGCAGGATTCAGGGGGTAAAGAAAGCTGTTTCATTTACAGACTTGGGGGATTTCACTGTATTTTCCATTCTTCTGGACATTGATAAAGATGGTGAATAAAGCTAATTGTCTGTGATCCCCAGAGGCTTCCATGACCTTTCTCTGTTCTGAAAAGTGACTGTTGTACCTTATTTTTTCTTCTCTATACTTTACCTGGCTATCAGTTTATAAAATGACCTTTCTTCCAGTCTCTGGCAATTTAGCTTAACTTAGCCATTCCACAATTATGTTCAGTGGGTCCTCCTTAATTCATATGTGTGTTGACACCATCACAGAACTTGGGCAAGTTTAGAAAAGTAGACTGTCCTTTCACAGGAGCTGTGCTTGTTCTTTCCATGTAGATTTTATTCATCCAGGTGATTAATGATCTTATTCTTGATTATAGTCTCCGTTGTCTTGCCAGGGTCAGAAGCCAGGGTTGCAGTTAGTATAGTCAAGTGAGTGTGATGATTGAATTTTTTTATTTCCTTAAAAAAGCAAAGTACTGCAAACACTGGAATACTTGAGTTGCTTATATGTTTAGAGTTCTGCTGTTAATGTTAGAGGAGATTATAGATGATATAAGAAAATACTGATGTTCTCAACTTTCTATGCAAAATTTTAAGTCTAAAGGAAAAGACTTATTTGACCTCTTTTTCTGCCATTAATTGGTTCTCTTTTTAATATTCCTTTTTTTTTAATGGTTTATTAGGATCAGATTAGAAGTTCTGTTAAACTCTGGATATAGCCAGTTACTTCTCCATTTAACAAAATAATCCTAAATCAGTACTGACTTTTAATGTAGGAAAATTTAAGATTGCAAAGTTTTCTTGCACGTGCTGATTTATCAGGCTGTCTTTTTTACCTGGTGGTGTTGCTCAGTTTGCTAAATCTTTACATGGCTTTTAAAGATATTCTTTGTCTGATAAGTGAATGCAAAGTGGTATCTCCGTGCTTGACAGCTCTCTTCCTTTGTATTTGATGTTCTATTGGCCATTAATCCCTGGTGATTGAGTTTCTTGCAAGGTACATGGCAGTGATGGCACTGCTTCAACTGACTTTCAGATTTTTGAATTGAAAAATATACCCAGTCTGCTATAGAATGGGAGTAAAAATGAGGATGAGAGTCAATTACGTCTTTGGTGTTTGTTTGCTTTTTGCAGAACATTTCTGTGATGGGTTGCATTTACAAGAATCTACTGTAAGAAAACTTAAGTCCTGGTTGATGCTTGGGAGCAAGCAAACAAACTTTCCAGAATCTGTGTCTCAGAGCAAGTAGGAAAAGGAGTTAACACTAGCCTATTTCCAAATGCTATACCACTTATGCCTTTAAAGGAAAGAGACACTTAAGAAAAGTGAATGTTTGAGAATAGGTAGTGTACAACATTATACATAGACTACAAAAATAAAAGATCTAAGTGTTTCTTGTTTGGGTAAGGTCAGAGGTTCAGACTCCGGTAATGGAATGAGAGGAAGTATGAATGTGTTTTTATAAGACTGCAGCTTTTGTAAATATAACTAGAGAGAGAAAAAATATCTAAGTTAGGACTTTCGTAGAGACACTACTACAGTATGGGAAATATAACCAAGAATTTGATAAATAGTTGGGCAATTACGAAGTGCTAAACACAGGCCAGCAAGTGCATGCTCCTTGCTCTACTTCATCTGGCTTAAAAATAGCCAAATGGACACACTTTTACATTCAGGACTGTGTATTCAGTACTGTGTCTTCAACATAGACACAGTCTTAAATTAGCTGCTGGTTTATATTATCATTATTATTATTGCATTATGTTATTATCATCATCATGAAAGTTGGCATACCATTCTTAAAGTATGGAGTGCCTAGGTTAACAGCATCCTGAAGGTACAAAAATACCATTATGTTATAACCATGTTGTGGAATATTTTAAGTAGAGAGAAGCAGGGTTTGATTTAGAAAGAGAGTGACAAGGGGGGTGGTTGTGGTTGCATGATCCTTCATACTCCTGTGACCCTGGCTTGGACTAGCGCAGCTCTGCCTGAGGACAGCTAGCCCTTAACCCTCCAAGTTGTACCTCTTTCACCCTGCAACTGGGATGTCCAGAGAGGAAAGGAGCTAGTTATTTTGGCTCTGTAGCAATGGGGATCTCTCAATGAAGGTGCTGTCATTCACCAACAAACCTATGAGGCTTCCTTAAGGGCCAAAGAGAGCATCTCCATTAGCACAGCACCTGAGTTCTGCTGCTTCCAGCTGTGCTGGGTGATTAGGAGGTGTGAGCTAAGGGATGCTTACTCTTTACGTGGATAGAAGTTTAGTTTATATGAGACTTCCAGTAATGTATAAGGTTATAAAATCTACACTGGCTCCTCATTTATCTCTGAAAAATACTTCTGTTGCTGGTTGATATAGAGATAGCTTTAAAACTATACTAACTTCTGGAAAACATACTTTTTTGTTCTTCTAGGTATTCCTGGTATACTTGTATTTTGTTCTACAGGAATACTGATATGTGGAAAACTAATATTTGATGATACATTCTTTGACTGTTAACTTTCCAGGAATTCTCATCAAATGAAGATTGTTAAGTATTACAGTTACACTTTTTAGATATAAACCAAAATCCCCATTTTATAGTTTGCTCATATAAAAAGTTGGTGTTTTTTTTTTCCTGTTGTAGACTATTGTATTTCCATGATTGTTAATAGACTGGAATAACAAGGTTTTTAAAATTCCTTAAACTTAATATAAAAAACAATTCTTACACTTACCACATAAATTAATTAAAGTTGGTCAGCATGACTTGGTGTCATGAGTTTGTTGGCAATAACAATTTTAAGATGTGAAAAGTATGGTGTATTTTATGTCCCTTCAGTGACAGTCAAAATTCCAGACAGTAGTTTTCAGGATGCATAACCTTGTATGATGTAGAGGAATATAAAGAAATTATATCTGATTAGTGGTAATCACAATGTGGAAGCAGTGTGACTATTAGGAGCAGGTATGTTTTTGTGTTTCCAAGGTAGGATAATCCTGGGAATTATAGTATTTCTGACTAATCAGTTAGGAGTGGAATTGCAGTACTCTCATCTCTTGATATATCTGGTGTTGTGTGAAGTAAGGGCAAAGGATGTGAAACAAAATTGGATGGGAAATATGAGCTATATAAAGAATCAGAATTTCAAGTTCCATGTCGATGTGTGAGAATGTTTCCCAAGACCTCAGAAATTGCACACCACCACCAACAAAAATTTCTGTCTGTAGTTAAATGACTAATAGCCTAAAAATGTAGCATTTTCCTAAGAAGATACTCTCCCTCCCCCATGTCCTCTTACCGTGATAGTGAAGGTTGAAGCAATCTTAGAAAGAGCAGGATAGAAATGTTTTTTTTTCTGTCCTGATGCCAGCTGGAGCCATAGGTGAAGTGGCTTCCAGGCTGCTGTCCCATGCTGCCAGAAAAGCCTTCTGCAAGAGAAAGTGAAGAGAATAGACTATTGATTGTAGTTTTCCACAGTATCTCCTCCAGACAAGGCCCTGAACTTACCCTGAACAGGAATAAAGCCTGTAGCACAACTTATACTTAGAGACTCCATCTCCCTTTCCTTCTGCTCAGAGTCAGGTTGAGGGTGGGGAAGGAAGAAGCTCTGGTATTCAGGGTAGCATTCATACTAAGTTGTCCTGGCCTGCCTGTTGATTTGTGCTGCCTCCCTCACAGCACCCTTTAAGGTGATCAGGACTTTCCTGCGTTCCTGTTAGGAATGTCCCTTGGTAGGTGTTTTCCTTGACCAACTGTTTCTTTCTCTTGGAGATCTGTTTTGGGAATGTAATTCAGGTTCTGTTTGCAGTAAACCCTCTCCTTCCCATTGCGCAGTATTTCTCCATGCCTCCTTACTGCTTTGGATGCTCTGGGCTTGCTTTAGGCAAGGTGTGGGTCCTTGCCCATCTCCTTCTTCCCTTCTTCCCCTGCGTTGCAGTCTCAAGGCTGCTGTTAATGCCTTCTGCTGCCAACCTGGCTTTGCCTCTATTAACATAAGAAATAGAAAAGGGAAAGACATTGTTAAAAACAAATTCTCCCAGGTCAAGTGTTTATTGCTGTGTCTGTCACTTACGGAAAATGAAAATTTGAGTTTAGCCATACTTTAAAAGTCCCTAAAGGTCTTACCATGTTGTGATTTTGTGTTTACAATTTCCATGCTTATTCTGTTCTGTAATTTGAAAGGTATATCAAAATTGTTATCTTGTCAAGCTGTGACTAAAAATTTTAAGTTGTAGTCATCTTGTAATTTCTTCTGAATTTAGGCTTTACTATGTATCTGCAATCCAGATCTGATATTATATTTCTTTTCTGCATAGTGCAGTTCATAATATTAATGTGTTCTGCATGAATATTCTTTGCTTGCGGTCAATGGTAAAGGCATGAAAATAAGTTTGTGTATTGGATTATCTTTAGTATTAATTTTCTTAGGGTGAATTGTAATTATGCAAGTACAAAATTAAAATTAGTGCTATGAGGGAAAACATAAGTGATTAAAATATGAGTAACTTCTAGCTAATATAATATGTAATGACACAGTTTCAGATATCTCTTGAGAAAGTTTTTCATTTTGCATAAGTTGTGCTCTGCATTAGAAAATTTATTGTTTAAATTCTTTAAGAACTATTAATGATATCTTGTCCAATTAATTAATTGTTAATGGTTGCTTCCATTGTGGCTGTACTCAAAAGCCACTATGTGCTTTTGGCTCTATGGTGTATGGGATGATGCTGTTTTCCTTTGAAACATCTACAGTCTTCTTCAGAACCAGTTGCAACAGCTGTTCTGAGTTACTCAAAATTATATAGGTAAGGCTTATAGAATTTCTGGCATGTCTGTCCACTCCACCTATTCATGTTTTGAAGTGGGGTACAGATCCGTGTGACAGCCTACATGATGTGCTGGCTAGAAGCTGCTGAAAGGGCAGGTTATTCTTACCTCTCCCCCAAGTCCTTGCTCCCCTTCCTGTATGTTCCTCCTGCTTCTCATTTGTCAGCTTTGCTGCTTATCTGACCTATGATATACTGGAACAGGGAGCTAAGCTGGCAGAAAACATACTTTATCAAAGTATAAAAATCTTTCAGTACCCTTGAATCAAATTATTGCTGGGGGGAGAGAGGAGCTGCAGTGGCCGTTGAAGGGATGGGTCAAGGTTGGACAGTCAGGGCTGTGCCTTCTGGTAGTAGCTAGCCTTTAGTCTGCTGGAGCTAAAAATGAAACCTTAAAAAGGACAGTAAGGGGAATTTCCAAGCTCTTATGGATGTCTTCAGGAGAAGCAGGGCTTTCAGGAGTGCAGGACCTACTGGCTTGTTAGTGTGGAGGAGGATTTTTTCCACCTTGTAGCCCGGTTCAGTCCTGGGCAATGAGGGCCCACCTTCATTCCTTTACCCAGTCATGTTTCTGCCATATTTTACTTCCCCAGAAGCATTTCCTACCATTAGTTTCTGTTTAGTGGAAGAAGCACTACAGACATTTTCAGTTGTTTCTTACTACAAAGAAAATACGTTCTTTTTGGCTGATGTCTTGGTTACATAAGAGTGTCTTGACTTTTCTGACTTGATTTTTGTCACTGATTTTACTTATTTCAGGATCTGTGCTTAATTCTTGAAATTGTAATTCTCACACCTTGCCTCTGTGGCTGAATGGGAGATTTTATTTAGAAGCCAGGGTAAAGTTTTGAATCATTCCCAAAGGCATCCTGATGACTCTATGGTTGGCACCAAGTGGCACAATTGGTTGAACACCAGTGAGTAATTCCTATGCTAACTCAAGCTATAATGCCCTGTTCGTGCAATCTGTAGCTTTCCTGTTTATCAGCTTAGCTACTAGCTGACTTCAGCTCAGGGCTTGTTCTGCTATTAGCTTGCTTGCTTAAGCTTAAGTGAAATTAAAGACTGAATATTTTTTAAAAGGAAACTGTCGTCTTGGCCTCTGAGTATCAGAGCATCTGATCCTGCAGTCAGAAGGCAGGAAATACACCTTTTGGCTTCACTGGGGAGGGCTTGCCTGGGCATTCATGTAGGGTTTGCCTGCTGCCTGCATAATCAGGTTTCAGCTTTCAAAAAAAGCCAGCAAGTGTGTTGAGGCAGCCAACTTAGGAGGGTGTGATTAGGAGTGGTTGTGATGTAGAAGTGCAGAAAAGGAAAAGATCATCCTTGAGAAAGAGGGAGTAAAACCACTCTTATCAACTATAAGTCCTTTCTTACAATTCAGATTAATATGGTTTATTCGTAGGCCTTAATTCAAAGGGCTCATTCAACTGCTAGGAGTGTGTGCTAGTGATTTGTGGTGGTGGCATTCTTGGTAGTGGGAAGGATCATGGTAGAATAGGGGGAGAGAAATTGAAACAAGATGTTTGGTGAAGTACTGCCTTCCAAGAGGAAAGATTTGTCTCAGGAAATGTTGACCATGAAATAAACTATGTATGTTTCCTATGTAAAATCTTGTTTCAGTATATTTCACGCTTCTCAAAGGCCAGAAACTTGTTTTTATTTATTTGTCAAGAAAAGCTTGAAAGCAGCTCACTTTAACATAAAGTTTCAAACTAGAGTGCCATCTTGGTTTTTTTGTGTGTATGGTGGTGTGGGGTTTTTTTTGTTGTTTTGGTTTTTTTTTTGTTTGTTTTTAAAGTATTACTTCTCCCTGTTAAGACAAACTATAGTACCTCTTCTTCTTGCTGTGGCCTGGCTGCTATTTTCTGTCACAGAAAGGAGTTTGCAGCTCCTTCCACGAAGTGGTGTACTGAGGAACACTTGCTGTGTACAAAAGTATATCTCACAAATTTTACCTCCTCCATTTCTATGGAACTTGTCCGTGTGTGAGGAGTAAATTCCGCAGATCATTGTGCTAGGAATCTTTATTGAATATTGTATGGAATAAGAAAGGTTTGTGCCAGGCTAGTGCACTGCAGTTTAATTTCCTCTGAAAAAATTTTAGATTGTTTTGTCCAAACTCTGGATCTAGATATTCTAAGCATTGGGTGAGTATTGATGCAGGTCTGTATTTTGTATAGCTCACTTTGATTTCTGTAGTGCTTTGACTTCAAGTCCTCTAGCTGTTGAAAGTATCTTAGTCCAGATTTCTGAAGAAGCAAAAACAGACTGAAAGATTAAAAATTGAAGTGGCACAGAAAACCACTTCAGAGGTTTGGGTTCATAAGTATCTATGTTGTTTTAGCAAATGAGACTGGCTACTCAGCTTTTTATAAATTTTATCCACTTGTCATATTAAGACCGTCTTATTAGTTGATACTGCTGTACAACAGGTGGAATAGCTGTGGAAACAATTTCTTGAAATACTGTATGAAACTCAACATGTCATGATAGCTCTGTCTGAAGTTTTTGCCCAGGAAAAATAGAGGCTATGCAGTAATCCATACAAGATATATTTGACATCAGCTGTAAAAGAGATTTAACAATGAAATGTATTTTATCTTTAATAAAATCTGTTGCAGAATTATGTGGGGTTTTTTTTGTAAAGACCGTAGTTTTGATTTTATTCCCCAAAATGAGTGTAGAATAGTATCTCTTACTCTAAGAATGTCCCTTTCTGTGGCAGAGACAGTAGATAAATTGTGCTGATGAGCACTAAATAGAGTGACAGTTAATAGTGTTTGCTCACGAATTGCTCATAATAATAGCAAGAGGGTTATAAAGGCTCTTAGTTAGCCACGCAGTTACTGAAACAAGTTAATCTTGCCACTTCTAATAGATACCTAGTATTTTATTAGACATGCAGTCGGTCTGTATATTGCTCATATGTGGGTTTTGCTGCCACTTAATAGCCTTTAGTGCTTTGGCAGTCATTTTGATTGAATTACACTATTTTAAGTAGTTAGTGCCTTATTGTGTGTTCTGGTAAGTCAGAACTACTTAAATTAGATTTTTAATGAAACTCCATCAGAAACGCGGGCATGCTGAGTATTGTAGGCAAAACAATTAGACCTTTCTAAAGACTTTGTGGAAATTTGGGGTGGGTTTTTTTTGGTGTGTTGTTTTGCTGGACTTACCTTTCTACAGAAAAGTGTGCTGACTGGAGAATCCTGTTGCATATATATAAAATATAACACAGGCTGGATTCACTTGTGCTGAGTTAATGCCCCTTATAGAATTTAGGATTAAAAATAAATAAACATGTGCAACGTTGTGTGTTCTGAAATATGTATTCAACTAACTTCTCATTGATTAGGAAGTTACTGGATTTATCAAGACTTAAGTAATTTTATTTTTATGGTGTTTTATTCAGTGTTTCAGGAAAGGTTTACCCTTATGTTCCTGTTCACTGCCTTTATAGAAATTATCTTTGCAATAATACATGTTACTTTGCTTATGTTTTTATCTGAAGAGGCTATTGTAAGATTTCTCACTTCTAAGGACTGGTTTGTCATGGTTGTCATTTTCTTCCCTTTCTGCCAGCAGATGAAGCCTTCGTAGACAATCTTCAAACACACCTTGGGATAGGGGGTCAATCAAAGCAAAGAATGTCAGCGCTTGCCTTCTTTTTAATTTGTCTTGCTTGTGTATAAAACTGAAGAAATTCCGAGCTGATGGGTGTATTCTCATGCATGTATGAGGAACGCAACAGGTGAAGGATGACCTTGTAGTTCAAGTATGTAATTGGAGGATTAGAGCCCTTTTTTTGTCGCTTGCTTCAGCTGTGAAATTGAATAAGGTCTTTCATTGCTTGCGTATTTGAGAGAGATTTGAAGTTTATTGCATTCGCCCATATACTTAGAAGTTGTTGATACCATGTAAAATAGAAGCTATTTTAATGATATATTTGTATATCACCTTAAGGGTAATATTTGACCTTAGCCCAGTTGAACATCTTAGAAAGCTATTATAGGCAGCAGAAGGCATATCTGCTATACATTTAATAGTAGTGCTAGGAAAAAGTCCAACATGAACAAGTTTGTATGTATATTCAGAATTAACACAGCTTTTAAAAATTGCTAAAATGTGTCCTAATTCTGCCAGAGCTGAAAGCTTTGCTGTGTGAAACTTTATGGCCTGTGCAATTTGCCAGGTCAGAATATTATGGTGCTAGATCATATGATGGTTCCTTCCAGCCTGAAAAGCTGTGAAACTTGCTTGTCCTTGGCCCAAGAAAAAAGTGTATGCATGGAAAAAAGGCAGCTTAACTGATACCGTAGAAGAACAGAAAAGGGGCAATGGAATCTGAATTAAAACAGACTAAAGAAAATGTCAGTATGAAAAATTGTTTACCTGAGATGGGCTCAGGGGACATAACCTAAAGACCTTCTCTAAGCAGAAGGGATATTAAATATTTCTGTGAAAAACTGATCATAAAGGAAGAACATGTCAGTTTTTTAAACTACTGGTCTGCTGTGGATGATATTGTTATAAATCACCACATCAAAGAGAGAATTTAGCAGATGGAAGCTAAAGTAACAACATATGTATGGTATGAAGAGTTATGAAACATGCTTTCCGATTTTTGCGTGTATATGTAAAAAGCTCAGAGAGATTTTGAAAGGTGAGACCTACAGTCCTTATTTTTCCTGGAAAGTTACAAGGCTGTGGCCCCTCTCTGTGACTCATGGGAACATTTAAAAGAATGAAGGGGAAAATACAGGTCTGGGAAGAGATTCATAATTTCTGTACAATATTTGTGTTTCCTGAAGTGGAGAAGCAACTAAGGAGAGGATGAAAGTGTTTTAAATGAACAGGAATGGAAAAGATCTCTAAGAATTTGTATGCAAACCGGTGTCGGAACTGGATTTTGGGCTGGGCATTAGAAAACTGTGTGTCTCTATTTGTCTGAGAGCTGTGGGCTGGAAGCACCAGCTCTAGACAGGTAGCTGGAGAGCCTGAGGCTGTTTGCATGGTGGCATCGAGGTGGTTATGCTGCCTGGTGATGGAAGAGCATGTAGATACCCTGGTCTGTACCGATGAACGTGGACGTTACCTGCAATTCTGAATATCTTGTTCCAAAGTTGTTTTTAGCCTCTTATCTTGTTGCTGAGTCTCAGGAGGAATTGAATTATTAAAGGACACATTCTGCCTTTGAACAGGTGGCTCTCAGCAATGTCACTGTTTCATGTGCACAGAATACAGTGATGTTTGGCTTTCTGTTGGGAGGAGCTGGTATAGGGCTCTGGTCACTTCTGCAGCATTCCTTCCTTTATTAATCTGCTTTGAGGCACATGAAATAATTTACAGAACTCCCAAGTGCTTCAGAAATAAGTAGGGAGCCAAATTCCTTGTCCTTAGAGATTGCCTTGGGAGTTGTGACTTCGGGAATATTTCTGTTCAGAAAAACGTACTGTAGACTTATTAATTTTTAATCTTCATATCTTCCTTTTAACCTCCCCCCATGGAGTCTTACAAGCTGTAACTCTCTGTACACATACTATTTTATGACCCTTGTAGTTAGGGCAGCTTGTGAAGCACATATTTGGTACTCATTCTCACATGTTCATATAGGCTTTAATTATAAAATTCATTTCTACTGAACAGTACTTCACTTGTTATTAACTGAAAGATTATGCTTGCTTTTCTGCTCGATGGCACAGAAGGATTCTGTATCAGTTTTAAAAACTGCATTTGTTGGGACATCTCAATGTCAACCCATTTCACAGCCAGAAGGTACTGGCATTTTTAAATATTCATTTTATTTTCCAGATACAAAGTCACCTGCACTGTGTGTTTACCTCTCTTCCTTTTGCTGTAAATTTTTCGAGGCATGAAATAGCTTGCCGGTTGTCTCTTATGCTCAGAAGTTAATGAATGGTTATCAGTTTATTGCGGATAATAACTTAGGTACAAACCATAATGCATGCATAAGCTCAGTGTGTAGGATTTTTGCCTTAGGACAGTGTTTAATCGGTGATTGTAAGTTTAGTAGTGTCATCCCAGGCTGTGCTTTCCCAGGTCTCTGCAACAGAAACTTCCTTCTTCCCTGCCATCCTACCCCATTCTGCAAGCAGACAAGGTTAGAAACTTTTCTCAGCTTTGAAAGGCTTCCAATTTTGCCATAAACTTTGAGTAGCTTTTAGTAGAGCAGGTGTTTTGGCTTTATCTTGTGATGTGTCCTTAGTATTCATTCTGACTGGTGGAAATAAATGACCTTTAGTTTTGCCCAGGCTTGTACCTATGAAGTAAAGTCTGTCCTTGATGTGTGTATGTCGTCTTCATTGCTGCTGGGGATATGAGTTCACAATCGGGAACAACAAAATCTCTGTGGACTCATTCCTGCAATTATATCCTATCAGAATTTCTAATAAACAGAAAAATATTTTAATTGTTTTGAACTTGTCTGTCTCCTAGAATTAGTAGTTTCCAAATGTGTATTTTTTTGTTCATATCTGTTTTGCTTTTATGCATATGTATGCTTCTTATGCAATAAAAAAAGCTGGATTAATTTTAATTGTAAGAACAATATGTTCTCTTAAACTTATCTTGTAGCTGAAATTAATAGAAAATTATGTTTTAACAGTCTCTAAATAGTTCTTATTTTTGAGGTTATTTCCCAACCAACTTTAGATTAAATTAGTTTAAAAAAATTAATTCCTTCTTCTTGATTTTTATTTTACCGTTACTGACAATATAGTTAACAAATAAATATGGTGTGTATTTGGAGAAATAAGTTTTATTATAGCAGTATGGTTACTGCTGGCACTGTGTACTACAAGGTAATATGGTGGTGGTAGGCCATCAAATCTATTTGTTGCTTAATGAGATTTACCGCAAAGCTCTGTATGGTATTGGTTTCAATATCAGGTTTCTGGAGGAATCCTTCATATAAAAATTCTATTTTATTCTATTTTTAAAATGTCATAGCAGTTCCTGGAAAAAAATTTACAACATTTAAACTTTTTTTTTTTGCTTCACATTGGGCTTTTCATCTACTTTTCATAACTCTGTGTTGACAAGCCTCATCAACAGAAAGTTGACTCTCATTTAAGTTTACAGTAAGCATAAACATTTTATGTTGGTGTGGTTGTAGTTCCTGTAGTGCTGCCTATGAGGAGCGATGTTGTCCAATTACGCAGTTTAATTCCCTAGCCTGTTTCAGCAGTAGACTTACTGGAAAGCAAATGCCCCTCCTTCTCATGCTGAAAGATTCTAAGCTGCTTAATCATGCCGTGGGGTAGGAAGGATGAAGTCAGTGCAGCTGCTCTTCTTGTGCTTTGGTTTAAATGCACAGAGAGTGATATTTAGGTGGTGCTAAGGTAGGTGTTTCTGGGTGCTCTGTGTGGAGGTCAGGTCCTCCACGCTTTGTTTCTGGACTACATGCTACAAGCAGAGCCTGGCCCCGAGTGTCTTCAGGAACTGTGGTTTCCTTCAGCACTTGTACCCTGCAACAGCTGCTGGGGCTTCACCTCTGACTAAGACCCTCTGGGGCTTGTTTTCTGGGGCGCTCCAGGGCTGAAGAGTTTCCTTAGGGAGAGCTGGTGTGTCCTGGTTTGTCATGTAACCAAAGCTGTTTCCTAATAAGATGAAGAATTTGTCCAGGACATGTTGCTGTAACGAGGAGAAGCTGTTCCTGGTGATCACAGGTGGCAGCAGCCCAGGGAATGAACATCAGAGAGGATCAATGCAGTTTGAAGAGGAAGTAAATAGACGTGATTGTGATAGACACGATTATGTTCTCTTGTGTACTGCTTTACAATACACTTACATGAAACTACATTAGATTAGTGGAAGGAACAAAGAAATTTCACCACATGAAATATGGTATTGCCTGCTGATTCATATGCTGGTGTGAGGGTAGGAGGAGTCATGCTTTTATTTCAAGATTGGCCTTGGTTTTGTATGATTGCCAACACTTAAATGTTTTATATATGAGAGGTTGTTTTTGTTTGGTTGTTTTTTTTTAACCTGGGAATATAGCCAAAAAATTTAACATGACTAAAAGAAGAAAGATGGAAAGAATGGGGAAAATTTTTTTTTAAAACTGGAAATGAAGTTAAAATGTGAAGGAAAAAAAAAAAAGCCTTAATAAAAGGCATCATTGTTCACATAAGCAAGAAAATGCCTAGCTAGTGTGATTTTTTTTTTTTTAATTTTTTTTTTTTAAGTCTGGAGAAAGTCTGACATAATAACTGTGGTTTGTTTCTAGAATTACCCTAACACAAGAATTATCCATGAAAAAACTTACTTTTCTACGTCAGACAAAAAAGCTATTCTGTTTGCCTTTTTGTTCCTAAGCAACAATTTTAGTTGCATTTGTCTTACTTTTCCCTTAACCTCGCTTTAAATACTCAACATTAAAAAAGTTAATGGGTCTAAAAAGGTTTAGTAGCGTGCTCGGGTTTTTTAATTGCATGTCCATTTCACTGAAAAGATAAATGCCAGACACAGAAACAGTATTTAGGTAGGATGTAACAACATGTTGTAAGCATGCATAATGAATTAGAAACTAACTCTCAAGGTTATGAATGGCAAATTGATCAAAAACATTCTCTTACATAGTTTTTTTTTTTCTGCTGAACTCACACGAAGCTGTAGGAATTAGTGACTGGGAAGTCACCCTTTTCCCTTTGTGTGGGAAAGACTGAATATTTACATATGGTACTCGCGTTTGTGATTGGGAAGAGAAAAGCATTCCACAAGTGTCAGTATGTTGTTACTACAATATTGGATATGCTTGGTATATTGTGTGTCTAGTAAAGCAACCTGCCATATTGACAGACAGATCCTTAGGCACTATGAGGGTTTAAGGAAAAGCTGCTCTTCCTGTAAGGCCTGATGGTCTCCTAATTGCAAATATATTAATCTCTTTTCTCAATTACAGTTTCTCTAGATCAGAAATAAGATTATTTACTTCAGTAATTCTGTGGGATTTTTTTCTTTTTCCCTCAGTTGTGCTGGTGACTGATCTGTTACTTAGGGCTATAGGACCTAAAACTTAAACAACCCTATCTTTCTTGATGGGTGTTGAATTTCCTTGTATGTGAATACAGATAGAAAAGTAAAAAAAAAAAAGGGGGGGCAAAAGTAACAAATGAAGTCTGTCTACCCACTTGCAAAATGACCAGCAGCAAGAAAAGCAGATGAAAACCACCAGAATTAAATTACCTACAGCTTGAGGATACTTTGGTTTTGTTTTCTAAGCAGCCAGAATGCAGTTGTGTATCTCTTTCCAAGAGAATAGGAGCTGGTGCTCTATAACAGTAATTTTGATTGATGCCTTCCACATGCCTCAGCTAATCTGAAATTTGAAGTTATACTCTATTTTGGAGATGTTTTTGCAGTTGCAAATATGTTTTTCAGTGAGTGTTAAGTTTGTAGCTCTCATTTCCCTGTCAACACAAGGTCTGACGTTAGGAGGTGTGTCGGTGTATCCACTCCTGTTGAAGTGAACATAAGGCGCAGGAGGTGCATCATGTTGTACGATTGAGCTGTTTCACTTCATTTGTGACCTAATCAGGATATGAAGTCAAGTTTCAGGAAATGAATACTTACTCTTGCTATTTCATTTCCATAAGATGCTGCAGTGAATTAGAAAATTGTACTTCCAAGAGTACATGAGAACTCTGAACATCTGTTACAGCGCTGGTGAAATGTGCATTTCATATGCCTGGCACAAACAAATCCTTTAGATCTCCATATATTTTGGTATTGCATTTTTATTTAACTCCTTTAACTTTTTGCTCTTCCCTCGTAAATTCTTGCTCTATTATTTGCAAGAAGACCTGACCCAGTAAGCCTGCAGCATTTTTCAGGACCATAGGATTATTAAACAATTAATTTGCTAAATTCTGGCTGAAACTTGTACTCTGGATTTGGATTTTGATGCTTAGAAAATAAAGTTTTAACTTTAAAGCCTGATTTATGTACAGTGTATGTACAAGGAGGGTCTGCTTGGTTTTTTTTCCTTCACTTATGGACTATTCTGTGTAACATTTTGTGATACAAGATGTGGATCAGTCTTGGTACCAAAAGACATTAGACTGTTTCTCTGAATGTTTGTATATTAAATACCCAAATGCTGAAAGGCTTTCAGTAATGGAAGATATTATCTATTTATATCTTCAGGTGCCTCCCTCCCCCTTTTTCTTTTCCTAATAGCAAGTGAAGATTTTGATAAATTATCTTTGTTACTGTTGATGCAGTTGTATTTAAATCTCTTTGTTCCTTCCTCATGATTGATCCCATTCTGTGACACTGGATGGCTGACATTTTTCTGGAGGCTAGCTCTGCAGGATTACTCAAAAAACCCAACCCAACTGGGGAAGAAACAGAAATTTCAAAACAGAAAGATGAGGAGGGACTCCAATCATGCTGATTGTGTAAACTGGAGGTTCAGACACTCAATGTTTTTAATCTGCAAATGTAAACATACCCTCAATGCTCGTGTTCTCTTTCTGGCAGATGAGGAAGCATATTTAACATTGAAATGCAAAGTTATGTTCAAATGATAAATCCATTTTATTGGGAATTGTCTAGCACAATGTGAGCAATGAATGTGGGCCACTATGTGGCTAAAAGATGCTCAATTTTAGAGGTCTTAAACCAGGAACCAGTCTCTTATTTATAGTGCTGAAGTGTTTAAAACTACTTCTGTAGACACTGGCTGTAATCTAAAGCTCTGTGCGTGTCTAAGAAATAATTATTTGCTTGGTCTGGCTATTGATGCTTGATGTATTTGATGATTACTCTGCCAGCCATGAAATGAAATTACTAATGAGAAACAAAATGACTATGAAGAACTGAAAACATGTGAAGGTTGAGTCAGGCTCTAAAAAAGCTGTGCAGATTCTGCTTAAAGAAACCAAAATTCTCCATTTTGAATATATTATCTAGAATTTAAAATTTACATATGTTATTATTATATAGAATGAATAACAAGTGTGCATGTGACCTGAAAAAATAGTACCTAAATTGTGGATTTTGTTAAGAAAATATTAGGTGATGTTGCAGTCTTCCACATTCAGTTGTAACAGACTGTGCACAAAAGCTATATATATCAGCTGCAGTTGCTATGAATAACTGAGTATGTTTTACATCATTCATCTCTATGTCATCATTTCTGCGATCATAGAATTTTCTGTTGAAATGGTTTTCGTGGCTTAGAATTCATTTAAAGCATACACAGTATAGTGAAACAGTTATCTGATCATGTGACACACACTTGCAGGAGGAAAGATTTATTTGATTAAAAAAAAAGACTTTGCCAGCTGTTTTTCTTTCTGCTGACAGATATCTTTTGTGTGTGTATGGATTTTAAGGTAGTTGAACCTTACAAGAGTTCTGTCTTAACTTCTGCCAGGGTCAATTCAGTGTTATTTCTAGTTAAAAGACGTTTGTTCTTCATGGTTATCATACATACCAGATGAAAAAAAAAAATGCTAGTTTGCCATCGAGAAGGACAGAGCTTTTATTTAGCTTGAGTTTTGCAATTCAGGACTATTTTTAATCCTGCAAGCAGCATTTTCCTCAGTCTAGTTTGTGTCATGACACAAGAGATGACTTGACATCACATAATCTTCAGCTATTGTGTGGTATCAAGAAACAAATCCTATCCTGCTGAAAAACCAAACTGCAAAAAACCAAGTAACAATTCTGGTGAGGGATGCATGTTGCTTACTAGTAAGTTATAAGGGGAAGAGTATTGCTCAGCTGTTACTAGTTGCATTCTGTAAGTGTAGGAGAAACTAGGTTAAAATCATGCAGAAGTAATTTTGTTTGTGAACAAAATGAGATACGAATTTAAAAGGGAATGTGCCTGGCTTTTTAAGGTAACTTTTTTGTGGGGCAGGGTTCCGCAGAAGGGTGAGCTCAGGAACTGAAAGCTAAGGGCACCACGTGATGCGTATTGCTGTCACTGTGTGCCTCTGCGAGAGGGCAGGCGAGCTTGTTTTCTGATTACCAAGAGAATGAACTGATTTTGGGAAGCAATGGGATGCTACCCGATGTGGAGCTGTCAGAATGCCCCCTCCAACATGCTGCCTAGTGGCACCTCAGATCATATTGTGTTCTTAAAAAAACCCACACAAAACCAAAACTAAAATCAAAAAGGCAGAACACATTACTGACCTCCTGCTATAGTATGCATCCTTCTGTTTCCTGTGTCCTTTAAAGGTGAGCCTTAAGGATACACAAACCTCCCCTCCACACCCCACTAATATCCTAACTGGAAGTTGCAGGACTGCAACATACACCAGCCATGTGCCATTCCACCATGCTGTGCTACTTCAGGGTTGGGCGACTGACAGGGGAAGGTTAATTCTGCCGCTTGTCTTTCAGAAGAACAGCGTGAATATTGCACCTGTCCTGGCTCATGGACAGGTTTCCAGTTGCCTGTAATTGCATCCAGAAGTGTTTGGAAACCAGGGCAGTTGATGAAGTGAAGGTAGACTGCGCATACCAACCCGTTCTCCTCAGCAGCCCAGCTGCGGTCTCCTGAAATAGCAGGAAGTTTCAGCTGGCCTTCAAGGATAACACTGGGAAAAAATGTGTTGCAGTAGATTAATGGAGAAATGACACAAGGAAATCGTTGCAGGGAGGTCTAAGGAGACCTTTTTGTTGTCGACTGGGCTGTAAGTAACTAGAGCTAAAGAACCAGGATATGGATCATGGCTGCGGCTTTGCAGCTCAGCAACAGCTGGTGGCCCAAAGGCAGTGTGAGACTGATGGCTTTGTTCTTCTTGTTCTACGGCCTGTTCCCATCAGACGCAGTGTGGTTAAAAGCCCAAAGCTTTCCCCTTTTATCCAGAAACTGTATGTGTAGCTAATACTAAACAAGAAATGGAGCAAGCCCTGCTTAGTTTTTTCTTAATTAGGGTATAAACCTTGGACTTTGCTTCAGTTAGATGTTGGATCTGGGCTTCATGTTATGCAAATTGTCCTGGATCTGTTTGTTAATCTGGGTTTATTTACAACTTCCTTAGCTGTATCTGATGTTGCATGGATCCTTTTTTCCCAAGAGTCAGTTACAAATTTTCATGTTTTTTTTTTTAATACGAATTTTTGTGGTAGTTCATATGTGTCTTATTTTAAACCTAGTAGAATTATTATCTGAGATGATGCTATGGTTGTCCTCTCCTACAGAACAATACAAATCAATGAGAATATATGCAAATTTATTCAAAGATTACAGGGAGCCCTCCCAGATATGTTTATAGCTGCAAGTCATCTGTATTCATAGTCTGTCACATGCAATGATTTTACTGGTCTGAACTATGGGCACTGTCCAACCAGAGAAGAAATTTTGATTTTTCTTAAAACCATATGAGGAGCTCGCTCGCTCTTTCCTGTATTCCTGTTACAAATAAGTGGGCTTCCTCACAAGTAAACCAGCAGGGTATTGTTTTGGTAAGGGTTCAGTGATGGGGCTACACTGTTCACTAGGTGCCTGCAGTACAGCACATTAATGGGGCTTTCGGGTGCTTCTGCAGGCTGCAGAATAGTGACAAATAGCTGGACTATGGTTGCCAATTACTCTTTTGTATTGCGTTTATGTAATGAACACATTAAGATTAGGTTTCAAACTTTGTTAGCTTATAAATTTGAATTAGGTATTTATTCTGAGCATAAGTAATAACTTTTAAATGCATACAGATAGAGGTGTGCATTTTCAAGCTTGCTCAAGATTCAGGATGTTTTGGAAAAAGAATCACAGAATCACTAGGTTGGAAAGGACCTTTAAGATCATCAAGTCCAACCATTAATCCAGCACCACCATGTCCCCTAAACCATGTCCTGAAGCGCCACATCCACACGTTTTTTGAACACTTCCAGAGATGGCGACTCCACCACCTCCCTGGGCAGCCTGTTCCAATGCCTGACCACCCTCTCAGTGAAGAAATTTTTCCTAATATCCAATCTAAACCTCCCCTGGCGCAACTTGAGGCCATTTCCTCTTGTCCTATCACTAGTTACTTGGGAGAAGAGACCAACACCCTTGTCGCCACAACCCCCTTTCAGGTAGTTGTAGAGAGCGATAAGGTCTCCCCTCAGCCTCCTCTTCTCCAGACTGAACAACCCCAGTTTCCTCAGCCGCTCCTCATAAGACTTGTGCTCCAGACCCCTCACCAGCTTCGTTGCCCTTCTCTGGACACGCTCCAGCACCTCAACATCCTTCTTGTAGTGAGGGGCCCAAAACTGAACACAGTATTCAAGGTGCGGCCTCACCAGTGCCGAGTACAGGGGCACAATCCCTTCCCTACTCCTGCTGGCCACACTATTCCTGATACAGGCCAGGACGCTGTTGGCCTTCTTGGCCACCTGGGCACACTGCCGGCTCATATTCAGCCGGCTGTCAACCAGCACCCCCAGGTCCCTTTCCGCCGGGCTGCTCTCCAGCCACTCCTCCCCAAGCCTGTAGCATTGCATGGGGTTGTTGTGGCCAAAGTGCAGGACCCTGCACTTGGCCTTATTAAACCTCATACAGTTGGCCTCTGCCCATCGATCCAGCCTGTCCAGATCCCTCTGCAGAGCCCTCCTACCCTCCAGCAGATCAACACTCCCACTCAACTTGGTGTCATCTGCAAACTTACTGAGGGAGCACTCAATTCCCTCATCCAGATCATCAGTAAAGATATTGAATAAGACCAGCCCCAGAACCGAGCCCTGGGGAACACCGCTTGTGACTGGCCGCCAGCCGGATTTAACGCCGTTCACCACAACTCTCTGGGCTCGGCCATCCAGCCAGTTCCTCACCCAGCGAAGAGTAAACCAGGAGCCAGGAGCCGCCAGTTTCTCCAGGAGAATGCTGTGGGAGATGCTGTCAAAGGCTTTACTAAAGTCCAGGTAGACAACATCCACAGCCTTTCCCTCATCCACTAGGTGGGTCACCTGGTCATAGAAGGAGATCAGGTTGGTCAAGCAGGACCTGCCTTTCATGAACCCATGCTGGCTGGGCCTGATCCTTTGGTTGTCCTGCAGGTGCCCTGTGAGCACTCTCAAGACCAACCGCTCCATAATCTTCCCTGGTACAGAGGTCAGGCTGACAGGCCAGTAGTTCCCAGGATCCTCCTTCTGGCCTTTCTTGTAGATGGGCGTCACATTGGCAAGCCTCCAGTCTTCTGGGACCTCCCCTGTTAACCAGGACTGCTGATAAATGATGGAGAGTGGCTTGGCAAGCTCCTCCGCCAGCTCTCTCAGTACTCTCGGCTGGATCCCATCAGGCCCCATAGACTTGTGGGTGTCCAGGTGGCTTAGCATGTCCTTGACTGCTTCCTCCTGGATTATGAGGAGTACATTGTGCTCTCCATCCCCGTCTTCCAGCTCAGGGGGCTGAATACCCTGTGGATACCTGGACTGGCTATTAAAGACTGAGGCGAAGAAGGCATTAAGTACCTCAGCCTTGTCCTCGTCCTTGGAGACAATGTTCCCCGCCATATCCAGTAGGGGATGGAGATTCTCCTTGCCTCTCTTTTTGTTGTTAATATATTTGTAAAAACATTTTTTATTATCCTTTACGACTGTGGCCAGACTGAGCTCTAGCTGGGCTTTTGCCTTTCTAATTTTGTCCCTGCTTGACCTAATGAGATCCTTGTACTCTTCGTGAGTTGCCTGGCCCTTCTTCCAGAGGTGATAAACTCTCCTCTTTTCCCTGAGTCCCAGCAAAATCTCCCTGTTCAGCCAGGCCGGTCGCCTTCCCCGCCAGCTCTTCTTACGGCACATGGGGACCGCCTGCTCCTGCGCCTTTAAGATTTCCTACTTGAAGACTGTCCAGCCTTCCTGGAAGATAAGAAGTAAACTTAAAGCCTATTAGTATTACGTTACTGCCTAGAGTATGCATCTTGAAACTTGAAAACTGGATTGGTTTGGTTCCAAGAGGGGCAAAAGACAAAGGGTGAAGTAGTTTTGGTAGAATAAAGCTCAAATTTCAAATAGTGTAGACTGACTGAAATTGTGTACTATGCTAAGAACAGCATTTCTTTTAAAGTCACAATTAATATTTTTGTGCTGTTAGGAGGTTCACTTCTATTTGTTAAATTTTGGAGTGTTCATCACTGCTGCCAAGCTGTTTGTCAGGTATTTGTACAACGACGCAGCCTTTATGGTATTAGCGGATGATGCTAATCACCAGATTGGGTATCTGTGGCCCTGATACCACTGACGAGGTTTAGAAGTCCCATGAGCATTTTTTGGTTTACAAAGGATGGCTGTAGTTTGCAAGAGCAAACTTTGCTATCCAAATATTATAATTTCTTTTGCTATGCAACTGTTTTTTCAAACAGTTTCCTGCATTAAAAAACAGACTTGAGACTGTTTGTCTGTGGTTTCTGATTGAAAGACATCTGTTACTACAAATAGAGACGTTTTCAAGGGTATACTTAAAATAGGAGGAAAAGAAGATAATTCTGTTTCAAGTTAAGTGCATTAATCCTGGGTAATAAATTTATTTAGATTGAGTATTCCTTTAGTTTCTTTCATAAGAAAACTATCTTTGTGAGAACATTATGATTGACTTTCTAATTAATGTGAAATATCTAGAGTTCTTCCACTGAGGCAGGATTTTTTCCTTAAGAGACAGGTTTAAACTTGTATTAGAGTATTTAAAAAACAGTAGTGACTATAACTGAGACATTTAGACAGACTGTTTCTAGGCATCCCCCAGCCACTGCCATCATTGTGTAAGCTCTTCTAAGTAAATGGATATAATTCCAAGACACATAGGCAATCTAAAATATTTCTATATTCTTTTAAAGGTGGTCATATGTAGACACTGGGTAGTTTTTCTGCCATATGGTCTTAGCTTATTTTTGGGAGATGTATTTTCTTTTTTATTTTAATTGAAGTAGTACGTTTTGCATATACATTAAATATTTTGGGTGCCACAGGCTTGGTAGCAGTGTATTTTATAAGTGCAATTAATAAACCCACGTAAATATTCTCTGTGAGGCAGATTTAAAATAAAAATCCAAGTTGATTGTTTGTTTGTTTTCCACGTATGGCAGATGCCCGTTGCAGGTATTTTTTAAGAAAGGTCTATCAATGATATTTAAAGCAATTTGAAGATGTCCAAGTATGCAAATTTTTCCATGTTTTCCTGTTCTAATCTTACTCCCAATTGGTCTCGGTAACTGTACCTTACATGGATTGAAATTCATGCCAGGGTTGGGGCTGTCATAAATCCTTCCCTACTTTAGGGCCCTTACGCTGACATCGTGCGAAGGCATATTCTGACTTCAGAATATGCCTTCACCTCGGGGTGCGCTAAGCCCCTCTGTGTCCTGCTGAGCTGTTAGGATGCACAATTTGAAATTGCTGAGATGAAGCATTAGGTGGAGAAATTTGTCTGGAGGCGTGCATATGCTTTACTTTGAGTGTGGTGGCACAGCATGCTGGCCAACAGTCTCATCAACCATGTGTGCTGCAGCTTTGCTGTGATGGATGGTGTGTTTGGCTTGGGTGGGCGAGATGCAAATGCCTGTACTTACCATGAGAGAGAGCAAGGGAAGAGAAGTTTGTTATCCAAAAAAGTATTTAAAGAAAAGCACTTTCTGTGAAGGTAGCCAAAGAACAGCAACTAGCTGATCTGGTTAGATCTTTCAAGATATTTTTTGCAGTTAAGCACCTGTGTACCACTGAGGGAAGGCTAAATGTCAAATTCTTTGGATGGGTACACTTATGTTCATATATGTGCTGCAAATTTTGGCTACAAACCTGTAAGATTTCTTTTTAAAGAAAAACTTGCTGTGAATTTGTGGCTTTCTGACAACCAGTGTGTGTTTATCTGAATCTGACTTTTGCTGTCTTTAACCCAAGTTTTAGATCTATTTGATTTAGAGGTGAATTTTGGATTCATAAAGCTACAGTTGAGGGATGCATCTTGACTTTTAGTGGTTAGGATGATGGCAGTAAAGATAATTACATGGTTAATGAACTGTGTAGATTTTTCAATAATCTTGGGGAGATCAGTTGCTCTCTGGTTGCAATTATGATGTAGCTAATGCATTTACTGGAAGGTTTTATCTGTTTTAAACGAAACCAGCAGAGGGGTTCTCTTGTCAGGGCAGTGAAGTTGGCCTAAGCAAGGCTCTGCTCTCAATGTCAGTTCAGTTGTGTTTGCAAGTTTTCTAACCTGTGCATTGTAGGTGCATCGTTCCTGTGATTAGGACTTTTCAAAGTGTTCCTTTCAGGTTCTACATTGGCTGTTTAACTCCTCCAGAGCTTCTATGTTGGTGTCTGGTTCAAGTGTTTAAAGTATCTTGGTCTTTGAAATCTGAATATCTTTGCATGGCTTCAAGTAGTTTCCAAAGTACATTTAAACTAGCAAAGGTTAAAAGTTTTTATTTTCTTTATGCAGTCTGCTTATCTCTTGCGCTTTGTATTATATTGCCCTTCTGTTTTCCATAAGTGTAAACATTCCTGAGAATGGGCCCATTCTGACTTTGACAATCTTCATCATAGCCTCCTGAACTTGTAGTACGGTGATAGATTATTTTCAGTCATTCTCTTATTTCCTGATGTGTTTCTTGCTTTCATTATCCCATGTATCACAAGTATGATATTTGGATAATTAAATTTATCTGCTTCTTTTCTGTAAGCATGTACTGCTCATCATTTGATAATTACTTCCAACAGATTTTACCTGAACTTTCATAATTATGAAAGTAGTTTCTATACATAAAGCCACTTGGATCTTTCTACTAAACTGTAGAAATTCAGGAGTAAAATTATAACGATGGAAAAGAAATACCTAAAGTTAAATTAATGCCTTTGTTGTGCCAGTGTTCTGAGATCTTTTATGTTATGAAGATTTTAGGTTGTTGGTCAGTTTTAATGTCTTAAAATTATGAACTGAGCTGAACAGTCGAACATTGCTAAATATTTATAGCTGAGGAATGTCAATAACTTTAAGAAAATGAAGGAAGACTTATGGGCTCTTTGTTTGCAGTATCCAAGTCTCTGAAAAAGGGTTAATCTTTAAACGTGCTAGCAAATAGCATATGCTTTCTCAATAAATTAATCAGTTTTGCTGCTATTAGGAACTTTTAAATTCTGTAAAAGTGATGCTTCTTGCTGTAGGTAAACTTCAGAACATTTGGACAATTACATTTGCACACTATATTAGTTGTTTATGTTTGGGTTGTTTTTTTTTGTACTGGTACTTTTCAAAAGGCCAGTATTTAGACAAGACTCTTTGTCCTTTCCTGTTGTTCCTGAAGCATTTCCGTTTTTTTAAATTAGAGATTTTAAACTTCTTTTCTAATTTGTGGTATAGAATGGGATGCAGTTGCCTTTTTTTTTTTTTTTAACAGCCATCTCTTAACCTCATCTATTTTATATTCTATTGAGTTAGACTAAACCAAAATGCTTATACATAAATCAGGCTCTCTCCTCTTGATTATTGTGGGCAGTGATGCAGGGACCAATTCTAATAGAATTTGCAGGGAAGAAGTCAATTGAGTTTTGACAGGGGTCATGTAGGATCCATAAACTCCCACGGGGCAGTTATCAAAGATGTAACTGTATGCAATGGAGCATAACAGAGCTAATGCCTTTTACTTACTGATTCTTGACTGAACAATTAATTTGACAGTGGTCACCATGCACTTTGCCCTTATTAGATAGGTTTGATAATACAAACAATCTTGCAAGACATTTATAAGCTTCAAGGTGATTTTAAGTTCACACATAATTCTCCCAGAAAGCGAGGTAGGTATCGATTATCAGAAACTTTACTTTTGCTTTCTAGGGTGTAGTTCATAGTCAATGTGTTTGTTCTTAATATTATCACTGTTTTATAAAAAACAAAAGTTATGTGTTTGCCAAATGCCATTTTAAATCTTTGTTTTAATTGGTTGGCTGGGCTGCTGCCACATGGCCCCTAGAAAAAGGAGGAAAAATCTCTGAGAAGAAATAGAACATGCATATCCATGTCTTTCCGTGTATGTTTATTTTTGAACAAAAATTACCCTATGACTGACCCATTTTTGGTAAACAGAAGAAAAACACAAATTCAGGTTATAATCAACAGGCACAGCATTAAGTAATATCCCTTGAAAATTTTTAAAGGCTTAAAAAATAACTGCCAATTTATTTTGGGGCTACTGACCTTAGCTATTTATGCCTGCAATTAATATTTACAAATGATAATACTTTCATGCCTAGAACATTACTGTAGTAGCAGTCCTTAGGGAAAAAATGGAATATAACACATAGCTTTTATTCTGTACAGTATAACACGTGTTGGACCCATTCACTCTAAATTTACAAGTGTGATGATAATGTGTCTTATCTCATTCAGTTTTTGTATTTTGAGCTAATGTTATCTTGTCTGTCTCACATTTAGATGGGTAAATAGGCAAGAAAACTAGAAATTGTGCATCATTTTCAATGGAAGCTTTAACAGATTGCCTTTTAAATAGTTTTTATAGCTTTTACATATATGCAGTATTTCTGTCCAAGAATGGTTGGATGGTAAATATTTGAGAGATTCTGGTACACAATATAGTTTAAAATATTGAATGTTTAAAAATATTCAGTGATGCAAAGTAACTTCAGTCACTTCCACATCTGGATATATGTTCAAATAATCATTATCTCTTCTTTTTGGAGTAGGAATGTAATTATTCTGAGACATTTTTTATATAGCACCTGGGTACTTAATTTAGTTGCATTCAAAGCTCAGTTTAGTTGCAAATCATTCCTATCCTCCCCAAGATAGTCATGTTATCAACATTTTTTTTGGTGACATAAGTTTGGGCTTTATCACCTGCAGTTGTTGACTCATCATCATCTTCTGTGAAATCCAAATGTACACATACGTTTGAAGGAAACCGTACGGTGTGGGGCGGAATCAAAGATCATCAAAGCTAAGCCAAACCTCTGCAGAATAGAAATACACTGTCAGGACAACCTGTTTCATAGTTAAGGCAGCTGAACCATCCCTCTCCCACCTGGGAGCAGCACTTCTCAATCCTGCCCCTGAGGAGGACCTTGCCTACAAACACTGAGGTGTGTGTGAGTGCACAGACAGACGGGAATGTTGTCAGAACTGTGGGACAATAAAAAGCCAGCCACCCTTTCAAAACTGCACTGGTGGAGTTCAGCGCTTCTACCTGCGACCAGTTTGGGCTTGTTCATTGAGCAGATGCAGCAGAGCTGGTGGTATTTTGCTGCACCAGGATGCTGCTGCTCCCCTCCCTTTCTCTTTCTCTTTTGCCTGCCTGTCCCCTTTGCTGTGGAGATGCCCATAGCTCTGAGCTGTGACCTCTGCGCAAGCTGGCACCCCTTCACATCGGTCTCCTTTGCGCTGACTTGCTGTGGGCCTGTGGGACATCTCTGAGCCTGCCTGTTTCATGGCACCTCCCTTAAAGCTTCTTGATACTCAGTGCTACTTAAACGGTGTTGCCAGATACGGTAATGAACTCAGCATTGAAATGAGCAGTGTAGGAAGCAGTAAAAGTTTGTATCTACCAGAGTTGTTTGAAGAGACTTCTTATTTCTTTTTGCCTCCCACTTTTAGGATAAGAGTGGTAGAGCACCTGAAAAATTAAATGACGAGGTATAGTATAACAGTGTGTGAGATCCATGACATAAATCTTTCTTGTCTTTGAAACAAGTTTGCCTAGCTTGAAGAGGCTTTTAAAAATCTGTTCCTGGTCTTGGGTTAAGGTTTGTGGTTCTTGGAGCACAAAGACAGGTAAAATCCAGGCTTCCAGACCTGAGAGCACAGGACAAGAGGTCCTTGCTATGAGTAACCCTCAAGAGTTGTCACCTGTCAAGCACGGTGACAAGGGACAACAGAAGGGACCGAACCCAACCCATAGAGCCCTGCCTCTCCAGACCACTGCCCCCACTGAGCAAAGCCAATGCCCCTGGGATGGCTAATGCTGGGGCTCTGCTGGCAAGTCAAGGTCCCAGTGACAAAGCACATCAGCCTGGGCTGTGGTGCTGGTTGTTGCAGCACTGCTCTTCCGGTTGTTCAGGCAAATCCTGTTAAAGAATGTGCCGGTATTTCTGCTTCACTGCGGTGTTCAGCATATACAATTAAGACACTTTTTTTGACTTTCAGTAGCCCTGCTCATGTTGTAAGTTGCCCAGCTGCTGTAATGTGGGATCTGCATTTGGCATTCACAGTCAATGTTACAACTTAGTGGGGGTACAGCAGGGCCAGTTTCAAAATGACCAGAAGCAACTGTAATATCATTTATTCTTCATACCATTTCCTCCTTTTGCAGTGATTATACTCATAAAAACTTTGACTTTTCCATGCTGAGTGAACCAACGACTTTTTTTTCCTATTCATCATTAATTAAATGATGAAATATTCCAAAAAAGGTTCATTGTGGATGGATTTTTGTTTTCACAAACTCCAGAGTCTATGAAGCTGGGAGAGTTATAATGAAGATTTTAAAAAAGCAGAGGAGCAAACCAGGAAAGATTATTCAATAATGTAAGTACAGTCATAGGATTGAATTCTGCCACCGTAAATACTATTTCCCATCTTCAGAACACATCATAGAACACCGCCAGTGTTCTCCAGAAGTACTGTATTTTAAAATAGTTTTTTAAATTATAATTTTCCTTTTTCTTCCAGTAAAACTGTATCAAGTTTTCTGTGCTGCTTGCAACATCTGGTATATTTTTAACAGTTTTTATGATTTTTGAGACTAAGCAAAAAGATGCTTTAAAAAACAAAGTATTGAAGACTGGACATGGTCAGTACTATGGCTTGCTGTAACACTCTTCTGTTGCAGCTCTGTGTGTTGTAGGGGACATTTTTGGCTCCTGGGATATGGTAAATCATTGTACACAAATGGAATAATGTGGAAATATGTGCAACAATTCTCTGTCCCTGTGATCTTAAATTTTAAGTTGTCTTTATATTTTTTTATGATTATTAGTCATCTGGCTGCTAGATTAAGGTTATCTTTGACAACTTTGCATTCAGCACTGTGTGCATAAGCAGTAAATGCCCAGTTCTATCTGACTAGAGAGAGCAAAGAAATTTTACTGTGGATTAATTTGTGCTATCTTTGATAGCAAATGGTTGAACGCAGACCCAGAATCTATGGTAATAGGGTAATCTGTTTCCATTTGCAGTAGGTTTTATTATTCATTCTTTGTAAACCATTTAGCAAGGAGTATGGGCTAACATTGATTACTCCATAATTAGTGCTTACAGGCAGTATGGTTGGAGCCATGTTGGAGGGGAAAATTTATCAGCTGTTAAAAGCCACATGACTTGTGTAGAAGAACTGAAGTGCAAGCTCTAACGTGTATTAAATTGCCGTGTTTATCATCTACCTAAATGCTACTGTCAGTTCTCCAACTGCTTTATGTGCAACTGTTCCTCAAAGTGAGGCAGGAAGATCATGCATTTTATTCATAACAGATTGAACATAAGACAATTATCAGTAAGCCATTTGATGGTGAAGCTTATCCCCCAAGTCAGGAAACTAGAAACAGGTATTCTGTAACAGATTGGGAAAGGGCTTTTCAAAATGACCGCAGCATCAGTGCAAATGCACTGTGGAGCATCTGTGCAACCTTCAGGCAGTCATTTGTATACATTAGTGAGAGCACTGGTCTTTGTGTGGCTTCTGCAGGGTGTGCAAACACAGCTCAGCTGGTATTTTGCTGGAAGATTTTTCTTGCCAAATTTTAGTGAAGTACATCATGGGACAACATACAGATGAGATGAGATAAAATGCGTAGAAAGACTATCTGTGAGCCTGCTTTACTACTGTGACTTGCAGGTGTTTATTCTAGAGTTCGACTCCCGTTAAGTTTCAGATCTTCACAGGTTAGCTGCATATCCCTTTAAAGCGATTCCCCGTGTAGCACTAAACTTAGTCTAGCTGCCTCTTGTGTCATGCCAGTGCCACTGGCAGGTCTTGGTGATACTGTCAGTGTTTGAGCCCATTGAAACCTCAGGCACATGAAAGGATTTTTGCGGCAGCAGTGGTTGCAAGAGAAGTTTGGCGGGCACCGAATCGCTCCTCTGGAAATGGGAGAGGCAGCACGACCTCAGTGAGCAGGGTGGATGTGTCCATGTGTGCTGCTGTGTGTATTTCTTCTGGTATTTGCACACTAAAGAATGGTGGAAAGGCAGAGGGCTGCAGGTGCCGTTGTGCCAGGGTTGACCAGGTCTCCTTTCTTTGCGAATGTTGGTCTGCTGCCAGGGTGGGTGGCCAGCTGCTGTGGCTCTTCCCCTAAATCACTGCTCCCAAGCTCTTTTGAGCTTGGATTTTCAAAGGTTGCATGGTTTTTCTGTCCGCTTTCCCTCATTCCTTGCAGTCTGCTTGGCATTTTTACCGTGTTTCTTATTTCATTCCCTGTTTTGTTGCAGTCCAAACAAATAAAAGTTAAACTCCTGCTGTTATTAGGAGTTCAGAATTGACATCGATGCCACAGTACTTAAAAACTTTCAAGAATTTGTGACACTGATCCAATGCATCTTCCAGGTTTGTGGAAAACAACCAGTTGCGTAGAATTTAAAACAATGAAATGAGTAAAATCCATTTATACTTGTTTCTTTAGAGGTTCATTTGCTCAGTGCATGGAAACCCTGACTTGTAGAAGAATTGAACCTGCAAGCAATTAGCTTCAGGGGAGGGAAAAAAAAAAAAAAGGATTTCCCCCACACAAAGTGAGGGGAGGAGGATTTGGGCATAAAGCTGCCTTGCATAATTGCAAATATTGTATTGGAGAATATAACTTTTAATGTAAGAATGTAGGCTTTGAGGTTGCAACTTGTATTTGAGACATAACTGACATTTGAGCCTCTGTAGTCAAGTTATGCTTGCCCTCTGCTTGTTATTGTAAACAGATACTGTCTTAGCATTATGTACTGTAGTGAGCATTTGTATAATTATAATTTGTCTTCATAGTTTGGTATCTTGAATGTGAAGAAAGCATTGATTCATGCAAACTTCCCAACAGTTCAGTGATCATTGGAAGATATTGTGTGTGTAGTGAAATACAGCAGTCAATCATGGATATTCTGTATCTATTAACCTGTATAACCTTTCCTTTCCTTTTGGTATTATGGATGAAGGAATCTCTGCCATGAACTCACAAGATTATCGTATATGGATGTCTCATCCTCTTTCAGATGGACTTGCAAAATTGTTTCAGCAGATGAAGAAGTACTTTATTTTTTAACATTATTTGTGTAGTTATTTGAATGCTAGGTAATGGATCTGTTGTTAACATCTATTAAGTTTTATAGCCAGTGGGTTATTGCAAGCATTTTGGGGTTGTGTTCTAAACGTAGTAAGCTTCCTGACTATATAACAAAAAATCACATAATCTCTGCTCTATATAGATATCAAATTATTTTTTGAGTAAATATGTTTGATTTTTTTTTTGTTTTGTTTTGATAGTAAGGGCTATATGTGCTGTTAGTTACTGCTTTTTCTTTTATTACCAACAGAATTACCAACAATACAATTCTGGAATGTGTGGATATATAAAGGGCTTTTTTAATTCCGCTGCTTTTGTAGTTTGGTTTTGTTTGTTTCTAGCAAAAGATTTTTTTCTGTTGTTGTGTAGAAAGAGACCAGAAAAATGTGTGGTGTATACTTGATACAGTGTTTCTTTGTTGAGTCTTTGGACAGTTTGAAAGAACTGGATTTTCAGGTGATGTATATGACCTATGCTTATTGATGCTAAAGAATGACCTCTTCCAGTAGCTCCCACAAGTGTGACCTGCTCTGTTCCTCTGTACTCACCCTTGATTCTTTATACTCGCTGCTGGATCCCAGTGATGGCAATTTGAATGTCAGTGGATCCTGGATGTCACTGAAGGGAATCAGTGACCCAACTCATGTTGGTAGCTGCTCACCAGTACAACTAAATGGTTTGGTTTCGTTACAGACGGATAGATCTATAGATGTATAGCAAGACCAGCAGACTTGATGACTGTGGCATTTTCAGTGGCACTTATACTTAAGAAGAACATCTGATTGTGTTACACCTGATCAGCCTCTGAAGTCAGCTCTGCTTTGGGCAGGAGGTGGAATGAGGTGACTTCCGGAGATTTTGCACAAACTAACTAACTGGTTTTATGGTTCTGGGATCTCCTATGCTGAGTTGTGGTGTAAGCATCTTCCCAGCACTGCACGCTGCTTTCTCCTTGGAAGTTACGAGGGTCCCAAGAATGGTCCCCACAAAACATGTCTTTTAATTTGAATTGAAAATCTTCAGAAAGCTCCTCTTCCTAGGCTGGTCTAATCTATACCTGCTTTTTCTCTTTTCCTTTGTTTTCCCAGTCCCTGAATCAGAGACATGCTTGTAGTGTTAGTAGTTATTGACAAACATGTCAGTGAGTCTTAAATTTCGAGGATGGACTACTTCCTGGCTGTCACTGTGTAGATCATTCATATATGAATAATGATCACTAAAACAGCTTTCCATTAGTGCTGAAGTTTTTGTAGAAGACTTTTTTCCCAAATTAAGGTTTTGGGTTGTTATTATTACAAAATGTAGATCTTAATGTGTGTCTGTGCAGCAGAATGACTGACCGGAGAGTACCACAGCTGCCTGAAGCTTTAGACTTGCTGGGTTGACTGCTGGTTTCAGCTGGGTCGTAGCACAAGGGGCTGCAGCTCATAAATGCCCCCTTTGCCCCAGCTAATGTCAGCAGGCAGTGTATTTTGCAGTGCGTTAGTACAGAGTTGATCTACTCTAGTCTCACCTGAAACCTAGAGATGATGATTTTGGTGTCAATGCTAACTTACTTTTTCACTGGTCAGAGGAGAGTAATCCTTGCTGGAAGAAACTGACCCATTTGTGTAACTTCTGTTTCTACTTCTGTCTTCATCCTGCACTAGTGTAGTTGGTGAAAACTTTGTCAAAGACTTCAGTGGTACAAGAGAAGTCCATCGCTGAGCAAGGTGATGGTACTCTATGTAAGTTTTGTCTTCTGGACTCAGAATTCAGCACCAGAGAAAACACCGGTTCTCGTTCCCAGAAATCTCTTGTTTTCCTCCTTTCATTTACATAGTTGCCTTTAGTCACTATTTTACCTGCATCTGTCCACTCATCCAACAAACATATTTTTCCACTAGAAAATTCTAATGCATAAATGTTTTTGATGTATACATCCTAAGTATGCTTTCATAAACAGAGTTTTTGTCATCTTAGAAAATATGCTTGAACAGTTTTAACTCTAAATCAAATAAATATTTGGGAACTTAACTGGTTTCTTCAAGTCATAGCTACGAGAATTTTGGTATTTCTTAGTAATTACACAGAATGAGCAAATTGTAAGAGTAGAAGAGATCCAAGAATGAGTAAGTTCTCTTTAAAAACACAGAAATCCACTACAAAAAAGGACTTAAACTGCTTTTGGGTTTATGTCTTTATAAGAATTCCAGTTAAACAGTATAAGCATTATAGGATGGTAGGGTGTTTTATCCTGCCAATTTGTCTGTTTGCAATTAGTTTAGGCTACACTTCATATGTTATTTTAATACTTCACAAATGAAATAATATACTGCATTTAGGATTTATTTTTTCTTGCCAGCATTCTAAAATATTTGCACGTCCTCTTATTTTATTTTTTTAAATCTAATTTTATTTTCAAAGTCAATGTCCGTGTGAAAATAAAAGCACCTTCTAAGGATATATAAAAGTGTTAATAAATTGGTAATCTGTTATCTGTTTTTCTCCTTAGCTAAGACTCTGATTTTGGGAGTCATTAATTTTTAAGTATTTTACAGAGTCCAAGTCTTAGTGGTTCTTTTTTTTCCCACATGTATTTTTTTAATATGTGGTGGTACTATTAAATATATCATATTTTCACTCTAAAAGAGCGTTGTAGCACGTTCTTTTAGTGTCCTGAAACAACTGTCTTGGCACTGCCTAGCTTGTGTTAATCTGTTCGATATTTTCATAGGATATATACTTTGGTTTGGGGTTATGTATTTATACATATTTCGTTTTAGCAGATGACTGCATATTTATTTATTTTGGCAATGTCATTAATTGTTCAGAAGACTTTTATCCCCAAATCCCTTAGTTTTTCAGACAGACCTAGAACATCTGTTTGTAATTCTGTCTTGAACATTGCCAACACAAATTAGTCTTGGAAGCTCGGTCCATATTTTAGTTTAAAATGTTCACAGATGTTTTCAAGGTTCATGGGTTTTACAAGAACGATTAATATCAAACATGCACTAATCTGGATTTCCACCCAAGGTTTTAAAAAGTCTTTACAAATACGAACCCTGCAGTTTCCTAGTCAGGTAGGTTAAGGAACTTCTGCTGTCTCTGATGGGGTGAGACACTGTTGCTGTTCACCTAACCCATAGTTTAAGATGATGAATGCAGAGAAATAATTTTAAAAGATTGTGTGTGTATGGAGGACTGATCCCTCAGTCCTTGGCCTATCATGTTAGGGTTTTCTGTTAGGTTTTTTTGGCCCCAAAAAAACCCCAAACCTAAAAAATGAACTTGTAGGGTTTTTTTTTTTAATCATTATTATTTTTTCTAAATGAATGCAGTTGTCAGAGCCTTGGTTTTCTATCTCCAGCAGAAGGCCTCATCTTTAGCAGTGCAATGACCTATTATCATGCTGGGAACTTTTAATCAAATTGGATGAAAAAGTAGCTTTATATGAAGTGCAAACACATGGTTCTGAATCAGCAAATTATTCTGTGTCAGTGTCCCCTGTATACTCTCCCAATTTTAAGTGGCTTAGTTTGGAAACATACATACGTATATGTGTATACATACATATATCTGTAAAATAAATGCAAGCTTTTCAGGTTTTTTGCAAGTTTCTCTCTGTTGTGAAGAATTTCTACAAAATCTTGGGGTTACTGATGTGAAGTTAACCAAATTTTGGTTAATTGTTATGTAACTAGCATGCACTAAGCCTTTGGTAACGCTAGTGCACAGCAGAGGGGATGCCACCACTCAGCCCATCAAGTGAAATTGTTTTAGAAAAACTGAGATAGCTATGTAATAACAGATTGTAAATTCAATCTGCTTTTAAGAATAAAACAATAATTATTTTTGAGTAAGAACACAGGTTAATTGAAATACGTAATTTTTCTAATTGACAGCCCTGAACAAACGTACGTTCTTTAAACGTAACCTGTTCAGTGTAGAAGCCATCATATCAGTAGAAAATGCACTACGTGCCATTTCTGAAACATGATTTAAGTTAAATAACCCCAAATAACATGGGTCGTCTAGAGGTTAGATTTTGAATTTGATATCCGAGTGGTTCCTTGGCTGATGGGAATTTTGCATGGTCTGAAGCTGCCGGCTGTCAAGAAATCTTGTCTCCTCCAAAGTTGAATTTTTCCATGGTAATAGGTAGCTTCATTGTGGTTAGTTTTGTAATTATTTTTTGCCTTTCTGTGTTGGAATGTTTTCATCGTTTTTATATTGTATTAGAAGAGGTGATTTCCACAAGTAGCACTTATAAATGCAAAAGACTTTTTCTTCAGACAAATATTTTAGTAGGAGATTTTTGTAGATGACAGAGGAGTGTTCCCATAGCTGCGTTCACTGAGAAGTAGCAGATCTCTTTTCAGATGGTGTATTCAGGTTTTGAAGAGTCCACCAAAAAGAGATGTGGGGGTCTTTTCATGTTGAGTTCTTAGATTCAGCTTAAATTGTAGGTGTGATTTGGGTTCTCTTAGCTGTCTTAATGATCTCTGTGAAACTAATCAGAGGCTTCAATCCACTTACTGGCTGAGAATAACCCCAATTTAAGCAAACAGAGGAGCCAGCTTCCTGATAAAAACAAAACAAAAATCCCCAAACCCGAAACTAAACCTGCACCTCCTATTGTTTATACTGACAGTTCAATTTTGCTTTTTTGGTTCAGACCTTAAAAAATACCTACTTCAGCAAAAAAATACCTACCTGCACAGCCTAAGCAACCAGAATGACGGAGGCTGCGTGTTCGCTTCGCGGTCTGCAAGGTGCTTGTTCTTGCAGCTGGCCTGCAGAGGAGTGCTTTCTCTGCGCTCCTCATTTACAACTAGTGCGTTTGGATGCTTTCATAAGAAATACTCAAATCGGCTTTAACTTAAGTACCTGTTGCAGTCCTGTAACAACAGTGGGGACTTAACACGAGCTACTTAAAGTTGTTGGCATGATGTAACATTTTTCAGTGAAGTGTGCATGGTAGAAGAATGCTTGTTCCTCCCTCCATTTATAAGGGCAAAATCTCTGATTTGGATGTAAAGTTTGACTGGAAACCAGCATTCAGGCAGTAAAATAAGCTAAATGTAAGGTTTATGTAGATAGTTTTGATACTGTACAAGCCTTTCTAATATGCACAAGCCACTAATGTGTGTGCCAGCAGAGCTGTTGAAGCGGGCAGGTGCCTGACGTGGTGCGGAACCTCTTCTGAGTGTCACTGTGTTAACTGCAGGGGTGGTGGTGGATATTGGGAAGAGATGATGAATTAGAATGTAACATTTTCATGAGACATAGGAGGAAGTAGCAAATATGAGATGAAAAATTCAGAATAAGGATAAGAAAGCCAAGAGAGATTGTATATATGGATAAAAACATATACATGTATATGCGCACACTTGAAAAATTTTTTTCATCTTGTAATCTTAATGAAAGTGAAGCTTTTACAAAACAGTGTGATTGTGGTGGATCATTCCTTCCCACACACTTTTTCAGTTCATTGATTTGGGGCATGGTTGAATTTAGAAATTACCAGAGGCTCATGTTTATCAAACATGTACTGCTGGCATTTCTTTTATTCTACAAAGTAGAGCATTGCTGTTGATAATTTAACTTCTACTGATATCTATAAGCCATATCAGCACTGACAGACATTATCAAAAACTCTAGCTCTCTCTCAGCATTTGCCCATCACAATAAACCTTCATAAACCTTCTTTGCAAATAAGGAATAACGTATTTCTCATTTTCTTGTACTGTGCTCTGCCAAGTCTCATTCCATGGTTGTTGAACTGAAACAAATAATCTGATTTCACTCATGACCCATCACTGAAGCTATAGTATGATGATTAAAGGCCCATGTTTCTTGGCCATGGAGAAAATGAGATTTAACTGAAGACTTATAGTGATGTAAAAGTTGTATTTTCTGGAACATAAAAACTAATTTTAACTGGATAATTGTGCAAAATCCACAGCCAATCCATATAAATTTCTGATTCTCCATATTAGTTAAAACCTCCTTACAGTGTCTATGCCTCTTTGAATCTTCTTCAATACCAGTGGCAATTTTTGAAATGGAACTGTGTGCGCTGATGCGTTGCGATTGGGACAAGTCAACAGGAAGGTAGATGACAGTCTCTCATCTTATGACAGATAGTATGGCTTGACAGCTCCTCCTTCTTTCAACATTTGCTATGGAATGTTGTTGTAAGAGAAAAATGAGAACCAGTAGCTAAGTGTTAGGAAGCACATTGTATATTGAAATCCCCATGACTTGATTAAGAAATAGATTCTATTAATGAAAATAGTAGCTTCAGATTTTTAAAAATCACCTGTTTATTTCTCATGTTAATGCAACATCATTATTATATTGTGTGATAAACTGAACTAAAAATGGAGAAGGTGTAATTTAAAAATGCATGGGGTCTTTTATTAAAAATTTTAAGATTGAACAAAATTAGTTCAGGAGTTCTTTGAATTCTGAAAGCTACCCACATTTTATTTCCATTTTTATATGTCCAAAAGAACTTACTCAAAAAAAATTTTGCGAGTATTATCTGTGCTCCCTCTCTAAAATAAGGAGTAGTTTCTGGGAGACACTAAATTATTTGGACACTTCCTTAATTGGAATAGTAACTTTCATAAAAGTATTCACTACAGTTAGAAACATAGCAGTACTAATAACAGAAGTAGTTCATGAGAGAGGGCTGCCATTTGCAGGCATGTCTAAACATGTGCATATCTTCAAGCATGTCAGTTAGTGCTACTGAAATTTTCAGGGTTACTCCTGGGGTTAGATGCCTTCCTGGTCAAAATGTTAATTCTTCAGCAGGAGAGCTTGTTCTGAAGCTGGTCATGACACAGGGTTCTAAAATACACTTCTGAATTGGGCCACTTTCTTTTTAAAGACCTTTCTGTTGGAAATGGACAAATTTGGAAACCATGAAGGGTTAGGGTTAGGGGTTAGGGTTAAGGTTGATATGTAGAATGGGTGGGAAGTGGACTGAGGCAAATTAACACTAGTGCTCTCAGCTGTTCAATTATAATTACCTTTTCTCTGAAAATGTATAGGTGTCACTATAGTTACAGAGGCATTTCTTCTGATTTTTTTTCTTCTCTACTAAATGGAAAAGGGAAACTTGTGTGACTAATCTTTGAAATTGAAGAAACATCTATTATGCTTTTAGCCAGTGGATGTCACCAGAGTACAGGAAGTATTAGGTGATTTGGAACCGATTTATGGCTTTCCTTGGCTGTTTATTTTGGAGCGGGAAGACTCCAGTCTCGTGGAGGCTTTCTCAGAGCAGTAGTTGCAGCATCTTGGCCAGCTCCACAACAGCTGTGACTCTCTGATTTAGAGTATTGAGCAAGAAACAGGTTCGGGACCTCGTCCTGCTTCTGTAGGGGCATTGACACCAAATGAAGCGGGGGTGGAAGCAAGCAAGAGGTGAACGAATACCACCACGCAGTTCAGCCTTGGTATTTCTGTGCTCATTACAGTGGAAGATTTAGCAGAGGCCTTGAAAGCAGCTTGTGTCTGCAGCTGTAATGAAAAATAACAATTTGGCTGTAGCTGCCTTATAGAAGTCAATAATAAATTTTTTCAAAAATATATATTCTGCACTTTCTGAATAATTTCTAGATAGCATTGCTGTCCCAGGGGAGGTAATACAAAATACCTTCATTCTTATTGGTGAACATCTCCAAAAATTAACCTTTAGAGTGGGACCCATGAAATCCAGCTTTTGGTGATGTGTAGAGGAGGGAGACAGAGCAGAAGACATCCCTTCTATACTGACATCCAGAATCTATTGGAGAGAGAAGTGAGAGATGTTACATAAGAGAGTTTAAGCACTTGATAGGAAGAAACTTTGTAAAATGTTCTCAGATCAAGTTGCTTGAATGTGATCACCCTGATGTGAAATGAAAATTGCTGTGAGGAGTGTAAAATGAAAAATCAACATTTGGTAAGGGTATTTGGTACTGTGTTTTATGAATAAAAGTCCACTTTTTTCAGGTATTTCTAAGCCATGTTTTGTTTCATTCTTGGACAGAAATTACTGGGAGATAATTCCCCTTTTAGGGCTGATGGGGAACAAAGTGAGACTCCTCCAAGAAAAAACCCAAGGCCTTTGTAATCTAGAAAAGGGGAAAGACATTCCCAAACAAGAAAGGTGTTGAAACACGGAGAAAATTAGGGGAAAAATACAAAGAGTGGCAAGAAAACCAAAATGCCTGCAAAACTGGAGATAACGAAATGACAGGAAAAGAACTGATGAAATATAGAAGATTTGAAAATAAAATGTTTAAAAAGTTGGAAGGTGTGTGCTAATGGTAATTTAAAAGACTGTCCATCCAGCTAGGCTGAGAGAGACCTGGTTAGGCAGCTATTTGTAAATTTATTACAGGTGTTTGTAGATCTGCTAAAAGTGATCTTTCTTTCCAGAGCTATCCTGCTCTGGAGGGCTGGCTGGAGGCGGGAAGCAGAGTTACTGACATCAAGAACATTCTCATGTTATTCTAATGCAAAAGTCTTCAGCAGGATTTTATGAGCATCCAGTTTATGACAAGAACACTTTGGATATCTTGCAAGACTGCACAATATCAGATTACACCTGAGCAAAGGAGAAATAAGCTGTTTCTCTGGGATCTGTGCCAATATATGCATGAATCTGTTTCTCTGTATCATCAGCCCTCTCTGCTGCCTGATAGAAATACATTTTTTTTTCCTGCATTCCAGCCCTGTTTTCTAGCTTTGAGGGTTCTTCAGCTTATAAGTAAGCAGAACTGAATATCCTGTTCTAGTCACCTGCAACTGTATCTTAGCTTGGGTGTGATCTGGACATAAGGGCTAAACAGATGAAAATGAGGGATTAACCTCATATACAACTTTACCCTTATTCTAAATCTGCAAGACAAAATGCACAGCAATTTATTTTGACCCTAGCTGTGTTGTTATGCCTGTCCAAGTTTGTTGCCTGAAATATTTTTTGTTCAGCACTTTCCAAATATGTTTCATAGGGAATGAAAGGACTTTAGGGTGTAACCGCTTGTATTTGGAGGCAGAAAAGCCTCCAAAAATGGGTTAAAAAAAAAAAAAAGGTACCCTAAAAATATAAATATGGTCAAGAAGGGAAAGGAGCTAAAAAAGAAAAAAGCTGATGAAGATATTCCTGTATGAGAGGGTCAGAGGGGTTTATATTTCACTGAAAATCATAGATCCATATGATCCAGGAGGTAATACTAGCAGGATGTAAATATTTACAGCAGTATGATATTTTAGAGTAACAACTTTCTTTTTGTGGAATGTTGACTTATGGGTCAAAGAAAAAAATATTTGGACATACAGCACATTAATGACCAATGCATTCATCATTATTATAGGGAAGAGTGAAAGATGGGATGTTTTGTTATACTTGGCTTCACTAGATTTTAACCACGTGTTCCAGAAATGAGCATTTTAAAATATTGCATGTAGCTTTTTTAAATGTTTCTAAGTTATAGGTAGGACCTTTTCATATTGTGAAATATAACCTTAGTCTTCCTCAGTATTTGGCTTTCTTCTTTGATTAAAATCCCAAGGTAGAGTGAATGTGCTGTGTGACTGAAATTAATCTGTTTAAGCCTGAAATTGCTGGAGGCACGTTGGTGTGCCAACCGCAGGCAAACACTGGAGATGGTCTTGATTTGAGGGAAATTGTGTTAAAGTAGCTTTGCAGGGCAAGGAGGTGTAGGAGACAATTTGTAGTAGTTACCTTGTGCTCTCGGAGTCAAATTTTGCTGTGTTTCTGCTTCAGTGCTCTCAGTGGGGGATAGCTGCGAGTTTTGCTGGGAGGATAATTACAGTATTTTCACACAACTATTGATTTCTGTTGTGATGGCATTTGTGTTATTCATGGTGCAAGTTGATAAAGTGTGCATGTGTGTACATATATACGCATATATAAATGTAAAAGGTATTTTATTCTAAAGCTAGTCTGTCTCCTACAACAAAAAGGTACTGTTTTGGGAGATGCTGAGTGCTTCTCCTGAACAACATTTTCAGTTAAAGGGCCTTGTACTACTAAAATTACTTCTGAAGTCTTTTCTTGGTTTTCAGTAGAGAGATTTTCTTCTATTTCCTTGCATAGGTTAGGATCAGAGGTAAATATTGAATGAAGAAGTAGTATTCAAAGGTAAGATTAAATTTCTTGCCTGTTTGAGGGCCATATTTTTAGGTATTTCTTCTTGTAAGTTTCTTCACTGATTTTATTGGAAAGCACTGCATCTGAAGCTTTTTATCAGTTACCAGCTTAATGGAGAGGTGTGTAATTCTGTTCTTGGTTGTAAAAGAATAATTGTTGCACTTCTAGCATCTTTACTTTTAGAAAATGGAGGGTTTTTTTCAGTTTAAGTGAGGCAGAATCATCTCTTTGTGACTCTAGATAACCTTTTAGTTAAGAATCTTGAACCATTCTGTGAGTGTTGGCTATTTGAAAATATCTAATATTTTTCAAAATAGTGTAAAGAAGTTTTGAAAAATAAACATCATCTTATCAGAATTTAGCAATGCTGCTATCACTGCATGAACACAAAGACTAGCTTCTACACAGGACTAAATGAAAATCTACCTTATGGATGTCTTCTATTGTTTTTTCCAGCCTTGATTCTGGCTTCTTCGGCCCTCAAGAAAAAGCTAAAAATACAACAGAAATTGTCAGAAAAAGTGATACTGGAATGAAGAAATGGCTGTATACCACAACAAGGTTTTATTTAGGAAATGTTTTTCACAATTTTCAGGTCAGGTTTTCTTCAGAAGAAAAATCAAGATACAGAAAAAAAATTACACAATACCTAACATGCAAAAACAGACAAAAAAATACCATCCAGAGCCTCCTGTCAGCTGAAGTCATATGACCCAGCATGTTCCTTACCTAGTCAGTGTATATTTTAAACCAAATAAAGATAATACATATGTAAAAACCAATATTTGTAAAATCTGACTAGATCTGACACCCATCCTAAGCAGAAGGAGCCTCTCTCTCCCCTCATCTATTTGAATTCTGTTTTTTCCTTATCAAATGTATCCAGAAATGTTTCAAGGTGTTAAATATACGGCTGGGTGTAACAAGAATTACAGAAAACAGCAGCGAATGTGGGCATTCAGAGTGGCATGTAAGACTTCAGAAGCCAAGACTTAAGTTATGGGAAGTCATCCTGAACAACCTGTATTTTTGTTTGTGTTACTAGGTGGTATGCTTAGGAGTGCAAATGCTTTAACTAAACTTTTGTTACAGGCCAAGTGCTTTGGCTATTCACATTTTCTCCCTCCCCACCTTTGTTATTCCTGGACAATGCAATATCACTTCTATAGTATGTTCAGTTATAAAGCAGATTATAATTTTATTTTGAAATAAAATTGGTATTTTTTCCTTTATATAAAAGGTCTTAGTTTTTGCTTGAATAAGTGACCCTGATTATTGATGGTTAGCTGTAGTTATTGTCTTTTCACTCTAAATATTCGACATTCCTGATACCTCTTTTGAAAGCTGCTTCTCCTAAGTGCTGCTGTTACATTAAAAAAAGATTAATTCATATACTTAATGCAATAAAGTGTGCAAGTGGAGAATATGGGAGATTTTTGCTTGACTTTTAGGGACACAGATTTCGAAGGCTTCTTACCTGTTGTAGTCTTGTTCACCCAGGCTCAACACGTTATGTGGGGCCCGAGAGCAATGTACAGAATAACCTTAGGGCAGAAAGACCTGGTGGCCTTATTTCAGAGGCCAGAGGCTGCAGTGAGCTGTGGGGCACATGGAGGATGTCGTCTTCTCTGCCAGCCAATCTGTGATTGAAGACAGGTCCAGGGCCCTGGCACAGGAGAAAGGGAGAAGCCCTCAGCCTGCCAAGTCACACAGGTCAGCACCCAGGGGCATGGCTCGCTGGCTGCAGAGGGTTGTTGCTTGCCAAGGGCTTGAATTTGGGATGTTGCAGAGGCTTACACCCTGCGGGTGTTACTTCTGGCTTCCAAAACCCTTCATTGTTGTCCCCAGAGCTGTGCTGTGGCTTTTGGTATGCGGGAGATGCCCCCCACCTGCAGTGCCTGGTGCCCATGCGGGTGAGCCATGGGGTAACAGCTGGGTACCAACAGTGCCGCTACAGTGCGTTGTTATTCTGCTGGGAGAGGGGTGAGGAGATAAAGTTATAATTGCATTTAACATAAGCCCTCAGCTCTCAGATCTACCAAATTTAAAATGGCTGTTTGTTATTTGCATCTTTATTTTTATTATTAGAAGACAGAAGCATATTAGTAAAATGATGAATGACATGTTTGCTTACTGTGGGTATTGATTGCTTTCACTTCGTGGCAGGTCTGAAATGCACACACTTGAGAAAATCCAAGTAGACTTTATGCACTTGACATGTTCGACTGAATCACAAAGGTCAAAGAATTTGTTCAGGAAATTAGTTCAACATGACATGCGTCTGAAAGAGCCGCTCTTTTGTTACATGTATTATAGGGCTGGATTATTAACTGAAAAACAATATCAACAACAAAAATGCAGTAGGGGATTTGTGTGAGATTGCCCTTTTGTCCTGCAAGCTGTGGCAGAAGCGGAAGTGTGAATAAACTGCATAGGAAGGAGTGTTGAGCGCAGTCTGGTAATCAAATGTTCTGTTATATCTGACACTTATCTTGTGAGTAGGGCTGAAAGTCAAGTGCCTGCGATCAGCAGAGAAGTGTAGATGCATTTTCATTATAAATTAAGTAGTCTAATTGTATTTGGTTGGGTTTTGTTGTCTTTTTTTTTAATTATGTTAGGCCCTTCCCTAGCAAACAGAAGTATTTTGTGATGTTTTTAAAAGGGCATATTTTCTACATTGTGCAGGTATGGCTCCAATAGGATCTGACAGTCCAGGAAAACCCTCGTCAGCCTCTTCACTCTGATTCAGACTTGGCACATTCTTCTCAGGGTTTTAGCCATGCATTTTCAGGCTATGTCCTATGGTGCCACTCATACTTGGGAGCAGCTTCCCATAGACCCAGGTGGCCCACTGCTTGTCATCAGCCCCCCTTTACAGTGCTCTGGTCTTCTCGTACCTTTAACAATAAAGAATTTTTAAAAAGCCAAAAGAAAAGAAGTTATTTTGCTGGGGAGGGTGTGTGTGCCACTTCCAGTTGAACTATTTTACTAGTTTTTTATCTCATAGGTTTTCTCTGGTCTCCTGCCTATATCAATCCCATGGGACTTCCCTCACCCACCTATATTTTTTTTTTTCCCCAGTTCAGTACACATTGGGAGAACTTACTCTATGAATGGTGTTTGTAGACAATGATGAAAAGATGTAGTAATAACCAGATTCCACATGGTAAAGATTATTTATCTGACACGCTAGAGGACAACTGACGACCCCTGCTTACTTTATTCTGTGGATTTTTTTTTTTTAGTACAGGCTAAGATCCTCACTTGTGCTTGCTGTTTCATAAGGGGTTGTCGTTTGGAAAATCTTGTTGAAGCCATATTGGAAAACTAATAATTTATTTTCAAATGCTGCATCTTTCTTTTCTATTGCAGCAGAAACTTTTTCAGAGATGAAAAGTATTACTGAATGCATTAGATCAAATTCTGTGCATTTTGTCATCCATGATGTTAGTCACACTAGGCAAGATGCAGTAGATACCTTGTGAGTAATCTGATTCTGTCTCCAGATGATGTTTACAGGTAATGAGAAATGCATGGGAATATTTGACAGTGACTTTACAATCGGTTCAATAAAGCCTATAACATTAATAAAATTAATAAAATATTGAGAAGGAGAGGAATAAACTAGGCAAATTATCTCACTTTTTTAAAATGTTCTAAAATACATGAATCCGGTATATATGAGTACATGAATCTTAATCTTAATATAAAGAATTCAAGAATAAGTTTTCTAGATCATACTGGTTTATGTTTAAAACATCATGTAGCAAGATTCATAGGTGCTATAAATTGAAAGGAATTATTTTGATCCAAGGAGGAGAGGATTGGAAGAAAAAGCAATGATTTCATCAGTAGCTTTACTATTCAGCTCTGTAACAGTCATTCTACATGTGCTTGTCATTCAAAGAAACCCCAAAAGATGAATGGATAGTTGATTCATTATACAGTGCCAGCAGGGAGTCACCTTTTTCAAATAATCTAACTGGTGGTGTCAGTTTGGCAAAAATCCAAGTTTTGAGTGATGGTCCTTAGATTTTTGCGTGTGTATGCATTTGTTACTGCAGCATCATTAACCCTTAGGGACAAAGTATATAAAGGAAATAATTCTGTAAAGTATTGAAATTTCAGTGAGTGCTGAAGGAGTTTGGTGCTTTGTGGTAACAGATCCACTAATTGTTTTACAAAAGAAAGAATGAATATGTATTGGTAACTTAACACCAATAGTTCCAGTAAATCCTGGTGTCTCTTGGAAAAATACCAAAGCAGTGTATTAAGGTTGTCAGATCTAGCATTCTGATGGGAGTGTGTGAAATCTGTAGGAGAGACTTCTCTGATAGTTATGGGCATTCATTCATGTAACTTTCTGGAGCCAGAATTTAAAATTGCTTTGCTTTGGGAATCTCTGTTTTACTTGTTGCTGCTGAGACTTTTTGGTACTTGAGTGTGTATGGGACTAAAGTTGCAAATGCTTTGTTATCAGAGTCCTAACTCATTACTGTCTTTTGATGAATAGCATTTAGCAGAAGCCTGCCTTCAAAATGTTTTTTCTCAGTCATTCTGCAGTAAAGTGATACTTAGTCATTCAGATAATACTGTATAACGACAAAGAGAAGTTTGATAGAGACTACTAGCATGGGCGTAGAATATTGAATACAAAGGAGGTATCTAGAAAGAGAGAGGCTGAAATCTCCTTCATGTCCTTTCTGTGATTCTGTACAGCCATGTAAAACAGACCTGTAAAGAGCAACAGGGACATGCTGCAGAGTGACCACCTCGAGGGCTGTGGCCATGCGTGTGGAGACCTGAACAGCAAACCAGAGTTCTAGGTGTTTGGCTTTCTTTTTGTTGTTCTAGGTCACTAGGCAGATTTTTAGTGGTAATGTTGCCTGCAATGTTGTGAATGATTTGCTAGCAGAATTGAAAGGTAATAAAGCAATAGCTAAACAAGTTAAAGTTCTTATAGTGTCTTCTGTCAGTAATTTGAAAGGTCTGGCTTCAGAAAAGTTTTAATCTATCCTGTTAATTGTGCAAATGTCTAGAAAGAAGGTGTAGATTTCTTACAAAGATACAATGTGCTGCTTAGTATTAAAAGATGTGTCAAAACTTGACTCGGTGGGGAAGGGTTTGTATGCATAGTTTATGAGCATGTTTTTATACCTGGACTACTTCTGATATCCAAATCAATGAGCGGGTCCAAACAGCATTTCTGTTTCTTTTTCATTGTCTACAGTAATTATTCCACTGAAGTGTATTTCTTCCAAAACTGCTCTGACATGAACTTCTAATTTAGAATGAGAAGAATGTGCTCCTCTATCATAGGCTGGTTAGAGTTGTGTCATTGCTCAACCTTGAAAATGAAGCAGCTCTCCCTGGCCGCCAAAATGAAGATTTCACACTTTTTTCTAACTCTGAGTTGTCCTCAGGCATTGCATTTTAAAATGAAAAACTTATTGTGCCTGTATGAGATTTTAGATTCTGTTTATAGGAATACAACAGTTGCTAGTTTTTTTTCGGACTCCAGGGCTGGCTTTGCAGGTAGGAAGGTAAAGAAGGCACTAGCAAAACATGTGCTTACATCTGAAATATTTCTAATTAATTTTTCTCCTGGTAAGTAGTAGGAATTCCTACAAAATATTGTGCAACAAAATAGTGGTTTTTATGCAGTAGAAATGAAAAGATTGTTACTTGATTGTAAGGATCTGTACATAATGCTCCTCTTAATCTTTGACTAATGCAGCAATCTAAACTCCCCGAATGCTTACAAGAATCCTAAGATAGTGTATAAGCTGTTATTTTTAATAAATCAAACATAGCAATACTTTGATATATTATATTTTCAATATATCAATAATTTGATATATTATTATACAATATATATGGATATTTTCCACTTGTGGGACTTGAGAGAAAGGAGAGGTTGGTGTGTTAGAGGATGCTCCATGGTATTTTTGGTGTTTTGCCTCTACTCCTGATAGTTTTGGTGTCATGGCTGAAATCAGTGGGCTAAATTCATCATCCTGAAGCTCTAGATTGTGGGCACATTGGTGCTGTCTTTTTTGGATGTGGTCTCTGGGGAATGTTCTGCCATTTTGAAGTCACCCATAGAAATTAAAATTTGTGGACAATCGAGTTGCACAAGTAGAATAAAAAAGGTCATGTCATAGAGCAGTTGAGTTGGGAGTCTGACTATGTGGTATGCAGCCTCTAGAGTATTGATGACAGTGGAAGAGTTTTCTTTTGGTGTCAGCAGAGACAGAGTTACACTTTGTTTTAGTCACATCAGTTGGGCGTGCAAATGAAAAGAGCACACATAGTACCAATGTGCAGACACCAGGAATCTTGCAGAGAAAGGCCCTTTGTCTGATCATTTGAACTTGTCCTTTCAGATCAAAATGGGCTGTTAGATACTTAGTTATCTCCCAATTAAATTGGATGGCTGAATTAATCTGTATAATAGGTTTTGAGGCAGCACTATAGCAATGCAAATATTGCATTACTAAAATTGCCTTTTGAGGGGGAGAGTGGAGTGTCTGACACACACACACACACCCCCCTTGCCTTGCAGAAGGATGGAGAAGGGGCTATTGAGGAGCAGCTTGTGGTGACTGTTTCTTGGGTGTAACTGAGCTGCGTTCAGCTGTGTGCAGCTCACGAGATAACAGTGGTACCCAGTCGGGCGCTGTGCTTGGCTACGGTCAGAGGGATGGCCAGGAGGACATCTGAGGGGAAGTAATAAGGTTATGCAGTCTATCCGTTGTGTCTGTAATGCAGCTCTCCTGCTTTCAGTTTTAACAACTAAAAAAGTATATACTGTTTTTCCTGCCTAAATGCCCACAAAGCATGTAAGTAACTTTGCATGATAAGAGATTAAAGTGAAAACCATCGAGTGTTACCAGAGTAATGCAACATATGCTGTATTATCTACAGGAAAGTAAGAGGGGAAGGAAGCACCAAAATCTATGTCTTGTTTCTGCTCATCTGAAGTAAACCTCTTTACTTGAACTTGTGTATTTGGGGTGTAAGATTTGCTTTGTGTGTGCTTTCACATTTAATATTTCCTTAGTGTTTAGAAATTTACAGAACTTCAGTGATGTTTTCTTAACTCATATAACTGTAAACTAAGACAACATCAGGAATGGTATTAGAGCCAGGTGGTTCTTTTAACCTTAGATTGTGACGTATACCTCTGGTAGTTATCCTTCTAGATGTCACTATATTTCCCCCCCCCCCCCCCCCGAATTTTTATTTTGGTCTCACTGTCCACCAATCAGAAATATTTTCTTTAGACAGACATTTCTGCTGACGTGTCAACCTCAGACTCAGTTATAAAATTATAATTTGATGTCACAACTGCAGGTTCACAGCAAGGTCTTGCTTAAGACAGCTAATGATGCTTGCTTAAGACAAGACTCAAGACGGATAATGAACATCTAGCTGTATTGCACAGCTCTATGATGTTACCTACAAAATCGAACTCCTCAGAGTTAGAGCTGTATGGCAAAAAAAAAAAAGCACGTTTGTTATCTTTACTGTTGATCCGAAGTGACCCCAGAGGTGCTCAGTCACATGAGTAAAGAACTGTGAATATAGCTTTGAACATAACCATGCACTATTTCTTCCTGTGTAATAGTGCATTTTAGACTACTCTTGTTTTTCAGATACTTTTCTCGTCTTGGAATACTTGAAATATGCTAGTTATGTAAGAAGGATAAATACAAAGCTCTGGCTGTATTTATAACTGATTTTCATTTTTTTCTAAACAGGAATGAACATCTGCACAGATGCTCTCAGTGCAAGGTTGCTAAATACTGTGGTAAATCTTGTCAGGTAAGATGAAAAATAACAGCTATAAAGGGTTGAAGAAAACAGGCATTTGAATACTTTATTTACAAGGTCTCCATGCATTTTGCGCATTGTCATACCTCCACACTTATTTGTAGTTATGGACTGAGCATGTAAACATGTTGCCTTGTTTTATTTGAATATTTTTGTAGTTACAAATATAAGATTATAATCAGTGCAATAGACAAAACTAAATTGAAATGTGTGGTGTTTGGCTGTGCTCAGTTAGAGGGGGAGGAATAATTTTTCAGCATTGCTGACTAGACTGAAGGCTCTTAAGTCAATTTTGCAGTAAAACAATTTGCATTTCCAGAGTAGTTTTTATAGAATCATAAAATAGTTTGGGTTGGAAGGGACCTTTAAAGGTCATTATTTATCGTGGCAAAGTATATATTCCAGTTTTTTAAGAGGAAATAATGGTCAAGAATGTACAGAGCAGAGAAGGCCTTGGGCAAAACCGCATCTTTGAGGAGGTTATCAAGAAGATGGAGCCAGGCACTTCACAGTGGTTCATGGCAGTAGGACAAGGAACAGCAGGCTTAAGTTGAAAGAAGAGAATTCACATGGGATATAAGGAAAAGATGTTTCACCCTGAGGACAACCAAGAGGTGGAACAGACTGGGCAGGGTGTTTGTGTCATCTCCATGCTTGGGGGTATTCAAGACCCCACTGGATAAAGCTCTGGGCTGCTCTGGTGCCAGAGCTGACCGGGCTCAGCAACTAAAGATCTCCATAGATTCCTTCCAACCTGAATTATCCTGTGATTCTATCCTATGAAACAGTTCTTAAAGGTGTTAAAACCTAAAACCTTAGCTTTTATATTTGGCTTGTGTTGTCACTTAAGCATGTGTACAAAAGTTGGCAGGATGTGGTACTGAGTGGACATGCAAGGGTAAATGACTGCATAAAGTCTAACACAGCAGAGAACCAGGCACCTGAGATTTGAACCATGATGGTCACCTTGCAGAACCCTTGAATTTTTAAATAATTCCTCTTAGTTTTGCATTGTGATTTCTGTTTGCTTTTCTAAGTAGAGAAAAATGAAGAAAACCAACTAATGGTCAAAACGGACTAGTAGTGATGCTGTATTAAATGTATCTGAATTTAAGTCCTTGATATTCAATGATGTGCTTCTAGAAACAATTCTGCCTTAGTGTGATCTGCAGTGTTCTCAGCATGCCAGAAACCCCTCCTTTTTGGGATTAAAACATATGGAAGGGGAAAGGAGGAAGATATGTCATCTTGATTCATTGTATGGAAAATGTGTGCAACGTACATTAGGTGCTTACTGTAGCATCAATAATAATGCCACAGGTAGATTTATTGTGGGAGATCATAAGGGAAATATGACTGTGAAGAATATAAAAGACCGTGTTTACAAGGTAAGTTTAAAACAAATATTTGCCAGGACAGTCATCGGTAAAGCTTCTATTGGCGAGACTCTATCGTGAAATGAGACTGTGCTGGCAAATCTGCAAGGTGTAATGCAATACCCTGCTCCAGCTTAGGTGTAGTAACAACAAAAGTAGGAAATGGGGCTTCCTCCTTGGGGAAAACAGCTACTTGAACATGCCTCAAGGATTCACACTGGATAGTCTGAAGCCATCTTGGGTATCTTTGCTTTGTGCTTCCAGCTCTAGGGTTCATGTGCTTGAAGCCGTCCACAGCTGAAGGTATTAATTTCAGCGAGGCAGGCTACTGCTGATAAAAGTAATCTAGACTTAAAATGCTGTGTATTTACTGTTACATAATATCTTGAACTGTTAATATCAATAAATTAATATTTAATTAATGTTATACAATAACCTGTCATATTAGGTAGCAATTGGGAATAACTGAAAAAACATGTTGTTTTCTAGTCAGAACAGTGAATTTATTGGGATTGATGCTCAGGGCAGATGATCCAGTTAAAACAGATGAGACAGATCTGTTTATTTTTGAGGACTGTCCTCTAATTTGTATTTCCTTTGATAAGCGAGCTAAACTACTGTGCAGCTCTGGTTTTGTAGCAGCTGCTAGCAAAACTCTCCTCGACCAAGCCAAAGGCTTTGTGCTCTACTTAGCCTCTGTAGCTTTAGTGCAATTCATTAATATGTGCACTTCTAATTGAACTAATTGCTGAACAAAATAAACAGCAGGGTATTGAATGAAATTGTAGTTTGCACATTTTAAACAGTGGATATTGACAGAACAGGGCTATCTTAGTTTTATAAATACAGATAGCTTCAAAATGCAAATTATGCAGTTGGATTTACAATTTACACTTAGTTGCGGGATGATTTGGTTATTTTTTTGCTGTGTGTTAAATGAATTCTACAACTCAAAAGACTTATCTTAGGCTTAAAAACTGTCAGTTTTCTGGAGTTTTCTGGTTAATGTATTAAATGAAATCAGAATTAATGTAAAAATCTAACTTAAAAAAAAGAGATTAATCTGAGTATCTGAACTAGATTTAGGATAAAGGTGAACTGTGTGAAGAAAACTTCAAAGTAAATGCAGCAGGGGATTTCTATGTTAGGATGTACCAAAATGAGCCATTTTTAAAGCTGCAAATATCTTGTAAAAATCTTCATTTGATTTAAAATGTGAGCTGGTTGAGAAAAACTGTCTTCAGGCTAACCTATAGGAGAAAAAAAAAAGAGCCTTTTGAACGGTGTTTCTCTTTTTGGAACTTACTGTGAGAATTGTTATCCTTTAAGGAGATATGTGGGCAGAGCCAGGAGTCCTGAACAAAACTATATGAGAATTAGAATTTTCAGTTTGTAGAAGTCTCCATAATGTCAATATTGAAAGTTGCAAGTGAGTTCTTTGAAATTTCAAAATTTTCCTTTTTATCAGGCCAGTTGAAGCAGTTTGCTTCCAATTTTAACACTTTAATTTACTTCAAAAGATATTAGAAATGCGGGACTGGAAGTTATCACAAGAGATCCTTTGCGCTGACCTTTTCCAATGGAATTCTGATTTCAGGGTCAAGTATATGTAGACTTTTTGCTTTTAAATGTTTCTTTCAGTTGGACCTCATTGACTTTTACCCCACCTTGACACTTCTCTGTTGTAGCCCCTTTCCTGCTTGTTGATGCCTAATTTCCTGCAGCTGCCTTTTAACAGTGTTTTGTTGGCTGTGTGTCCCTCTAAGCATAGAGTTACCATGTCTGCTGCTCCTCATAATCACTGCTGTGATCTCCTCTGGCAATGTTTTTTAATTTGGTCCATCCCATAGATTGGGGACCAGATGATAATCCCTAACAAATGAGACAGTCATTTCAGGCAGGGTTCAGAATGTGCCATTATCAAACATTACTGAAATTGCTTAATTTACACCCCACCCCTGCCCCCCCAAAAAACCCAAACCAACCAAAAAAAAACCCCCCAAAAACACCCAGCAAAACAAAACCAAAGACATTTTGTAAAAATTTGGATGATCCTTTGGAAATTACAAATTATCTTCTTAACAAATCAAAGCATTCCAATGGAAAAATATCCTGCTTTGAGTTTTATTTTTTGAGTGAGCTCTAGTCTTTAACTGCTTTTCATTAGCATGTTAATCTGCAGGAAACATTCATTTTTTTTATTCTGCAGAGGAGGCAAGGGAAACCTTCATTTCATAAACATTGGTTTAGGATCTTTCATAGGGTTAGGGACCACTGGGAGACAGGGATAGCATATGTCTGTGCAAGAATGGACACGCATTGGCAAAACAGCTCGGCTAAAAATATGCAAGACCTTGCAGGCAGATGCGAGGTGTCTGTGCTCGTGCCTTGAGCCCGGAGGAGGTGGTCCTGGGCCTGGGTTGTCCCGTGACACCCAGTGCTGCACTGATGTTTGTGTAGTGCTGGTTCAGGAGAGCAGACTCGCAGTCTGCCACTAGTAAACAACTATATGCTGCACTATTTCCTGAGCCACGTGGGTTCGCAGCCTTTTCACTTGTGTAAAACCTGAGGAACTGGACTTGGGATACACTGAGCTTGAAGGAGAGACAATGATTTGGGAGGGGATAAAAGAAGGGATATTCTTTCTGAGTTGCTAAGCATAGTGAAGCCTGGAGGAAGATGGCTGGGTACTGCCCTGCACTATTTACTGGTCTTTCTTTGCCACCTTCTGACAGTGTTCATTTCTGACAAAAGGGCGAAAAAAAATCTGTTGCAAAATTGGAAGACCTTCCCTGGCAGGGAGGGAGAATGGTCGTACCAGGTGGCCATACCTCTGCACTGTAGTATTTACACTCATGCTGGATATGTGATAAAAACCCTTGACTGAAAGCCAGGATACGCAAAGTTAAGAAAACCTCCCACGGAGAACTGTGGGACTAATACAAGCCCACCAATAAGTATTGTTAAAGACCAACTTTAAAAGTAGGTCTCTCCAGGGTCATAAATCTTCCTGGTTTCATATTGTTCTGTAATTTGTATCCTTGTTGTATTGGTAGTGAGAAGAAATATTGTTGAATTTCATTATACTTAATGCATTTGGAGCTTTCCCCCCTCTCCCCAGCCAGGTGGGAGAAAGCGAGTGGCAGTCCCCCTTCCAGCACTCCTCCTGCAGAGGAGTCAGACTAATTCCTTTTTGGCACTGATTTTGGCCGAAACCCTGTTTTGCAGAAGGCGTGTGTTTGAACTGTTCTTCTCATGTGGGAACACATCTCAAAGAAATGTGGCATATGATGCTATGTGGTACTGCATATTTCATCTCATTAGGGCTTTATTGGTTGGGTAAGCTATTAATCATTTTGATGTCACCTCTAGCATGTTTAAAATTCTCTGCAACATTTATGTAGGGAAAAAAATTGACAGATAAAGGCTTACTCCAAAGAACAATTTTAGTTTCAGTGGGATAAAAATGCCAATATAATATTACACAGAATGATGTCCGGACATTTACAAGCATGACCCTGTTTCTTCTAGACAGGAATAATTCTATTCAGCACTAGATACTTAACTTTCATTTGTCAGATAGCATGTGACACTAACTGTATTTGGATTAATGCCTTCTTGGTGTCGTTTTTTTCCCCTTGTAGAGTTATGGGTAAAGGAAATGAAATCACAAATCTCCCATGTATCTGAAAGAAATAAAAAGTCCAATTTATTTATTATGTGTAAGCCAAAGGGGAAGAAAAACCTGAGTGAAATAGAAGAAATGCTACTGGTGCTGAAACCTAGTTACCTGAAACAATTCCCCCACTTAAATGCAGCTTAAGAAAAAATGGTGTGATGGCCTTTGTAATCTTTATAATTAGCATATCAGTGTCTACAGGTGTGACATGCATTTGCACATACCATAGCCGTTCCCTTTTTTTAATTGCTGAACATGTAGTCACTTTATATTAGACATTTTATAATTTTCTATGTGGCAGTTACCTAACAGAAGCTGTTTTTTGGAGTTCCTTTTTTTTTTTTTTTCTTACTGCATATCTATGAGAAAATGTCACCTTCAGAAGCCCTTGGTTATTCTGAGTTCTTGTCATTGTAGCACTTTTTTGTTGTTCACTTTTCGATTTGCTTTTTAAAAGTACTTGAAACAGCTGTGTGGCTTCAAACATATACTGTAAACATGTAAATAAAATGTGTAAATATGTACTATGTTAATGAGATGGGCTTGGAGTTTTTGTAAATTATAAACAGAACTTTCAGCCTGTAAAGACAGAAGGCCAAAAAAAAAAAAAAAAAGGTGATCAGAAACTGACATTCTTTCAACATGTTACTTTAACTGAAAACTCTCTCTTGTTGTTCTTCCACACTGATTTGGGGGGACAAGGAAAGGAAAGGGGGAAAAAAAATAAAATTACATATTTCAATGTATAGCAGCTTTCCTTTACCTTATCATCCTGTCTCGTCTCTGCTATGGAAGTGTTAGTCTTTGTCTGCTACTCTAGTAAAAGTGGCCTGAGAAACAAAAATTGCAGGTTCAGGTAGTACATGCAACTGAAATATTTCTGGTTCCATCTTCTATTTTGGTAAAGTGACCATTCCTGGTCTGAACTGACCGTATCATCAGCGGTCCTCCCAGCCGTGGGCATTAATGCCTCATCAGCTCAGGGATGTTTGGGGACAGTTTTTGCAGCATGGAGAACTTGACCATTGCTTTAGAGCAGCTGCATTCTGTTGAAGTGGATAGACTCTGAAGGCCTCTGTGGTCTTGACTGCTGAGTGAACGCTTGCCTAAAATGTTGGGTATGTTGGTGGAATTAAAATAGTAGAGGGTATTTTAGCATCCCTTCTAGTTCTCTCCAATCTTGAGAAGTATGCAACTCCATCTCTTTTTGCCACAATGAAATGAGAATCAGAGCCCCTTTATTTATCTAACAAAAACTTTGGCCAGCTGGATTGGTGATACCAATTTGAATTAAGCTTATAACGCTACTGATAGCATGTTGCATAAACGTAAGGAAAATTATTTGTATAGCAGGAACATGGGACAAAAAATTAAGGTATTCTAGGCTTCTGTGCAGTTTTCATTCTATCTTTACATGTTCCTTTTGTAGGTGAAAGGCATCAGATACAATGTTCAAAAAAGTATGGTGCGAACTGTGTCATCAGACAGTAGCAGGAAGCAGAATGAAATGAGCTTTGTATTGACAGGGAACGGGACTGGGAACTTGACCATACAGTTTTTTGTTTGTGCTTCTCTTGGGTTTTCTTAAAAGTAAAGTTAAATTCTGGGGTAGCATAATTCAGGACTGTTGTGTCCTAAACGTGCCCTGCCGTAGCTCCAATGTCCGTAGTTACACAATTACGTTAGAGGGAATGGCGTGATGGGGGGTTGGTTTGAGTAGATAACCCAGCCCGTCCCTTGCCACAACACTCATATTATAGCTGCAGTCTTAGACTACGCTACTGTTTCTTTGGCAGTCAGCATGCCTGTGTTGGAGGCTGCCAGAGTCAGTGGACAGCAGTACACAAGGAAGGTCACCTTCCTGGTCCTTTGGAACTGAATTTTGGCTCTGCAGCCATTCCTCCCAGCCCAGCTCAATGGCTGGGATGCCGTTGTGGTTCTGGATCCCCAGGTCCAGCCCATGGTGAGGCTAAGCATGTTTGTTTGTGTGCATATATAACTATAAATGTATAAAAATATATGTGTGTATATATATAAAACCAGAATATATGTTGTGTAAAATAACATGCAGTTTTTTCTTTCTCTTCCTTTAAAAAAAAATCCTAATAGAAAGAAGCTTGGGTGGACCACAAGCAGGAATGCAGATGTCTTAAGAGCGCCGAGCCTAATTTTCCTCCAGATTCTGTCAGACTTGCTGGCAGGATTGTTTTTAAACTAGTAAGTGACATTCTTTTAGATTTACTCAGTGTAGCAGATTCAGATAAATACTTTTTCACTCTACATTTTTAATGTAATTAAGAGCTAGAAAGCTGAAGTGACTAGGATTGATAAACAAAATTGGACTGCATATTGCATTACAAGATTACTTATTAATTTGCAGAAATGCTGAAAGGATCAAGAGATACTAAAATGGACATAATTAAGCTCAAGGGACCTGTTTATTGACTGTCTCTTCCTATGACGATGGTAGCATTCTAAACTTATTTCTGCCTGGAAGGAAAGCACAGAGGGACATTGTTTTTTCTTCAATACTACTGAAGTTGTTGGTGCTTTTCCATTAACTTCAGTAGGAACCTCCTTCAGCCTTATTTGGATGAGTGGTACGGATAGAAACACCCTTAGCTATCCCTTCCTTTAGAGGGCACAATGCCATGCTTTCAATATTGGGTTCTTTTAATCTCAGTTACATTCTTTTTTTCTTTTTCTAAACTCTTTTGGAAGTCCCGGGTGTTTGACATTCCCACAGTTTAATTTATGTAGACTAAACTTTCTGTTAGGTTAAGCAGCTTATGACTATGTGGGATTGTAAATCAAAAAGGATTTGCCCATTTTTTTGCTGACCCTGCCATGATGCTGTTTGTCTTGGAGGAAAACGTGTGTGTTTGTTGTGGTCTGAGGTGATAAAATATGATTTAATATCTTAATTTATACATTGTTGGGAAGAGTGTGTGCATGATTGTTTTTGAACTGCAAATATGTACCTAGCTATACTGTGCATTAATTATAGTCGCATGAAATCTGAGACTGCTAACCTCATAAATTGCTTTCAATTACAGAGTGAAGGGCCAAAGTAAATTACTAAGGGTAAGCTGCCAAAGTAAAAAAAAAAAATATTAGTAGAAAGTCTTATAACACCAAGGAAAAAATTGGTATTTTTATGATAATTTACAGAAAGTATGGAATGACCGGATTTATGTTGATGCTGTTGGCCTTACCTGATTATCTTGTGAGCATATCACGTTGAATAATCAATCCTGTAGATTGTTTTCAAGGTTAAGCACGCTATGTAAGTGTTAATTACCTGCTTTTCTCCACAGCTTAGACAATCAGTGTGCCTTTCTGAGAGACTCTACTCTTTTTCCGATCTTCAGTCAAGTGAGTAATTGCTAACCATATTGCAGGAAATACTTCCAAGTTCTGCTTTACAGAATGGCCATCTGATTTTCTTGCAGCTTGCCTTCTGAAGGTCTGCTTTGTAGAATAACAGAATCAAATACAATACCTGATAAAACCTCTGTGGGGAAGAACAATTTTTCAAAGATCAAGGAAAAAACATGTGTGTCTTGTTCAAGCAAAACTTCCACCTGATTTTTTTACTTTAATATTTTTTCATTTTACAGTGTACACCTTGCCTGTTCAGTTTTTAATTTACCCAATGTCTGCCTTATTTCATAATTACATACAGTGCCAATATTTTTATATACATATACAAAAATATGTGTATTTTTACATTGAGGTTTTATTTTTTTAATATTTATGTGCTGTTGCATAAAGCTTCAAAATAACTTCCAGAAAAAGGAAAGAAATGTAAAATTTACAAGGGATATGTGTATGATTTTCTTCTACATGACTTTTCAATGGAGGGGAAAAAAAAAAATTGTGCAGGTGTTATTTTTGTGATTTCACAAGTTTCAACTGCTTGGATAGGAAAGAATGCTCATTATAATATCTCAGCAGAGCTAATGTTGATATAGAAAACGTTTTTTCCAGGTTTTGCGGTAACTTAAAGGTTAAAGACTTAAAAGGGAAGAAATACATTCTTAGTTCATCCTTGCATCTTGTTTAAAGGGATTTTCTAGAGCATAATGTGAATATTTTGATTACCTCAGCATTTTTTTAGTGTTATTCAGACCTTTGGCTATAAACCAGCTTGATCTATCGATATGGTTAGGTAGAACTAAAAAACACATAAACATAAAAAACTAGTATTACATTTTACTTCTATACATCCTGACATTCTGCTGCCTTCTCCCAAAGTGAAAGGGCTAAAGACCTTAATAAGGCAACAAATTAAAAGGTATAGAAGGAATACATTTCAATAATTCAAAACATCAGGGTTTTCTGACATGGATATTCTCCAATTGTGTAACAAAGGTTTATGGGTAATTGGATGAGTATCTGAATTAAAAGCAGCATTTCCAGATGCTTCAAGTGAAGTCAAAATGATGAAGACTACAGACTTCTATGCTTCATGGCACTGCTGCGGTCTAGGAAAAAAATTCTTTATAGTGCTCTATTGTACCAATGGCTGGTTGCACAGTGGCAGAGGAGGAACCGGAGGGAAGGGAGGAGCTTCCCTTCAAAATTAAATATTGATCACTTGTACAGCAATTTTCTTGAGTGTAGGCAAAGACTTTTGTGTAATTGAGAATTCCATACAAAGTGAGCTTTCTCAGTACCCCTCAGGAGATGATCTCAGCTACCCTTAACTAGAGACAAGGGGAATAGTGTGATAAGTTGTCTGGAGAGAAGTTTGGTATTGAACAGGCCTGAGCTGCAGTGGATAAATGGTACAAAAATCTGTAAAATGGCTGGAAGCTTCTACTAAAATTCTCATTCGGAAGGAAATGCTGATATGGCCTGTGATACAGGTGGGATGACTGTCCTCTCACTGATACTGAAACAGCTGGTCCATAGCAAGTTAGTTTAGGAGGAGGCAAATGAGAGGTCCACATATATGGTTTCATCTGTATTTAGTCTAAGAGCTTTAACTACAATTCTTGTGTAATCATCTTAACTCCAAAACACAAGGTGCTCAGGACTCCTAGACATTAACCAAAGTTGATACTTTACAGAATACAGTACAAATGGCTTATGACGCTTGCATAATCTTATGTAAAGGTTTTGGCTAACTTCTTCCTTTTGCTGTTTTCACAGCTTCCTTGCTAGAGTGAATAGATGGTCACTATGGTTTTGCAGTTAGAATACTCCAAAAGAGTGTTTCGGGATGGTGTGACAACTTGTAGCAGCTCTGATTGCTTTTGCTGCCTCAGTATCCTCAAAAAGCTACTGTTATTTCATAACATTTTTCCCACAATTTATAGATGCTGCTGATAAAAATTTACTTTCCTTCAGTACTTGGTAGAATCCATAGGAAAGTCAGAAAAGTATTTTCATTAGAAAACTAAATATATAGGGGCAAACTATTTCATTGGAGGGAACTAGAAACACAGATTGTGATCTTCTTAAGCGGAAAACTTCTCAGGAAGCATCTGTATAATGCAGTGTTTCAATATTAATCAGAAATATGACAAATAGATAAAATTTTAATTGATACTCTTCTTTTTTCTTTTTGTTTTTTGTTGTTGTTGTTGCTTTTTTCCTGGAAGCCCAAAATATGTGAAAATTGTTATTGTCACTATGCTGTCTCAGCCTCCTTTACACTATTACTTTTCAGTGTTGCTTTATACGGTTGAGTGATTTTCAGTGTCGGCGACTTCTATAAACTGAATAAAAGCATATAAAGTTTTATACACTTATTGAATAATTATATTATAAAATATGTAATACATATATTAAAAACCCAAAACATGTGGAGGCATCTAGTGCTTTATGAAGTTCTGTTCCCAGCTCCATAGTGCCTTCAGATTCATTGAGTACCCTGAAACTCAGATTAAGTAGGAGGGGTGTCTGTGTACATTGTTACTTTTGCTGGTTCTCATTTATTATATAAGTCCTTAACTACATGGTTGTACAGGCTCGCTATCTGTTACGATCATTCAGAAATCAGCTTTGCTTTCATTTACCAAGATTCAGTATGCAGAAGAGAATTTGTGTGCTGTACTATGGGCAGACCTTTTGCTACTTTACTTCTATCAGTATCAGAGCTGCATTATTAAATCTCCATGCCTTATTAAGAAAACTTTCCACAGGCCTTATATAGCATTTTCTCTTCCACACCAGGGTTCTTACACAATTGAAAAAAAAGTTTCTTAAAGACACAAAATGAAAACATTCACAATTTTTGCCTCATTTTGCTTTTGGTCTTGGCTTCTTGATATACTGTGAAAACCAGGTCTTGATCACTTGCCATTAAAGATCACGTGGGACTTTTTGCTGGCATCATTAGCTCTGATGTCCTGGACAGATTCCAACATGGATAATTGCATTCTGCTCCTGTCTTTGTCAATGCTCCCTGAAGTTCCAGTTGGATTCAGTATTCTTGCTCACATCTGTCCTAAACTGCAGTGTCCATTTATACCATGCTGCTTACATGATTCCTCTTCTCCATTCTAGAGGTGTTTTATTTGCTAATAGTGAAGCAAATCGTGTCTTCCTCTCTTTGTCACAATACATTTTGCAATGTGCATCAGGTAGTTTAAGATGAATGACATGAAGTCTTGAAAAATTGCGTTTGAAGGAAAGAACATCTTTAATTTCAAAGGAATATTAGATAAGAAATGTAAGTGTATGTTTACGATTTAAAAAAAAAAAAATTCCAGTCATCTAAAAGTTTACTTCTTTTCTTGAAGACACAATCCTCATAGGTATGATACTTTTCTATACCAGAGATTTCCATACATTGTGAAGAGCACATATGTCTGGATTTCGAACATGTACATTCATTCAGGCTTGCAAGACCACCCTCAAATGTCCACACTGTTAAGATGCACATGGGTAGGATATACTGTTGGTAGCTATCAAAAGGCAAATGCTCTGGTTAAAAAGGCTTTGTGCCAAGTACGGAGGGGCATATCTCAGCACACTTAGTACTAACTGGTTTGAACTTTGTGAGGAGCTGAATATGATTGCTCTTGGGAGAGCATATTTCTCCATCCCTAACCCTGGTAGGGATAAACCACCCTTAAGATTCCTCTGGCGTCATTACTTGCTCAGCATATTGCAGGCATGGCATTTCAGCAGCAGCGACTGACCATTGCGATGGGAGCAGGTCTTGGAAAGTGTTACTTTAAGTGGAAATGGAAACAATATACAATAGTTAATATAGATGCTTCTTGAACTCTGTAATGTAGCATGAAGAGGGGTACATTTTTCCATAATACAGTGTACTGGTAGGATTGCATCATTCATCTAAGCAGGGTAGCCCTCAGTGGCTCCTGAGAAAGTCTAAACAGAACCGAAGAGTTTGCCAATAAGGAAACCCATACCAGACTAGAAGCAAATTGTAGCTGGTTCTACTGGAAGACTTCTGGCTGATAGCTGTCCATGGCTACTGGCCATTTTAGTAAACCAGCATTAAGTGCTCTGCCAGAAGTAGTTCATAGGAGATTATTAAAGCAGCTCACTTGTGTGGGGTGTGTAAAATGGAAACTCCGTGATAGCCAATATACAACCTACAAAATAGACAGTACCTTCAAGCAGAGGGATGCCGGGTGGGATGGAGCATAGAAGCCCAAGTATTGTTACACACTAGACAGCTGTTTAAACAAACACAGTGACATCTGCTTTAATTGCATCCTCTTTTTAAGCGAGGAGATAGCTCTAAAGAGGAACACAGATCTTGAATTGTCCTTCCAGGAGGCCAACAAGCTTGGATTTAAAGTATGGGGAGGAACCTTTCTTTGTAAAATGTTATTTCCATTCCCATTAGGATAGATGTTTAAAATAAAATAACAATTCACCATTGTGCAGAGAATAAATTAATTCGTAGTGCATAATAACCCATTTTGCCTTTTGTTGCCTGATGCTTGAATCTGTTCACTTTCACATTCTCCATTTAGGCCTTACTCATTTTGTGTTAACTGGGAGGAAAAAAAAAAAGTGAATCAGGTAATCAGACACTGAACTTAATAGAGCAGCTGAGTTTCACTTTCTATGTTATCAGTGACCTGATGCGTGCATAATCACTTCATTAGAAAATAAGGCACTGTGTTTCTTTCTGCTTCGGGATTCCTATCAGTATAGCATGAATAATGGTGCTTCAGTATTTAATGAAATGATATTTGCTTAATATCCTTCCATATCCATTCCATTTACCAGCTGCTGTAAACTACCTTTGTCTACTGAAACTACCTTTGTCTCTAAAATACTTTCCCTTTTGATCTGCCAGCATAAAGTATTTCTGACACAACAATAAAGAATGCAGTATAAAAATATGCACTGCTGCAAGGAGGAAGGTACTGCTGTATAAACTTTCAAGCACATTTTTAATGTTACAAACCCAGATGCCTAATTTTCATATGTAATGTCTTACATCTGCTTACACATCTGCTCTATCCTTTTGGCTTTTGATCTTTGACTCACTGTTGTATTCATATGATTTAGCAGTAGAAACCTGATAAACTCTTTTGTGTGTTGGTAGGCAGCTGTCACAAAAAGTGGCAAACATCCACCCTCTGTCAAATTTGCCCTCTGTCAAGATTAATTCTGGGACTGGAAATGTCTAGACTGTATGGCTGCCGTTGGACATTTTCAAAATGTTGTCGAAAGGTTCTGTTTACGACATGACGTACCTTTTTTTTTTTCCCTTCCCCTTAAGATATTGAACAGTTAAGTGAAGAAATGAAAGATGGCCTCAGGCACCTTGCACAGACGTTGCAACTGTATTTGAAAACGGAGATACAGGATGCATCTCTCTTGCCACCTGCAATTGACTTTTTTCAGATCTTCACAAAAGTAAGTGTTAAAATGTGATTGCTTGACAACTCATAAATTATCCTTTCCTTGTGGTCTTGATTTATTTTTGAGTGGGAGTTCAGTAGATACATCCAGAATGTGATATATGCCAAAGTGAAACCAAACTATTTATTTTTTCTATTCAGTCAGTATTTAAGCAGAATTATAACTTTTATATAATTGTAACACTTCAAAATTAAAGCAGCAGCCAGAAGATATTTTTTCTTTTCCTTTTTTAAATAATCATGCTAAAGCTCTTGGGAAAAAAAAGTTGCATTAAAAACAAGCATGTTCAAAAATGATTAAGTTAATCAACCTAAGTAATTTCTGCACAGTGATAAAGAACATATAGCATCACTGTTCAACCTAGATTTTTTCTGCAAAGTGCAGTATCTTATCTTTGCAGCTATACTACCATTCCATTCTGTCAATTAGTAGTATGTACTAATGGATGTTCCTGACAGTACTGTATGCCACAAACTGCTTTCTCAGGGACCATGTGGATCATCTATTCTAAAAGGCTACATGTAAAAGTACTTGATTTTAATTTCCACAATATGTAAAATGTTTGTTGTGTTACTAACTAAATATTGTTGGCTTTTGCTGTACATATTTTATTGCTTTTAATTCAGAAAGCTTCATTTGAACAATGCTAGCAGAACTACTTCATAGGGAGAAGACTCATAGTTTTAATTGATTTAGGGTTTTTTATTTCCAATTGATTGATAAATTCTACCATAAGATTTATCTTAGCTCATGTATGTTTTAGTTGTTTTAATAAGTGTTTTCTTATGAAGCAAGTTAAACTCTTAGATGTTTTTCTTCTGACATAAACAAAGGAAGAGCTTTTAAAGACGTTAAATCAAAATGCAATATATGATTTTTTACATATTTTTAATCTGTACAATTGTGGAATCTTTTGCTACGGACGGAAGATGAGCAAAATGGAGGCTGGCTGTGGTGGCTTTACAGGAGCAGTGTGATGGTTGTGCAATATATTGGAGCACTGGTGAAGAAAATAAGGAAGGTTTTTACATTTTTTTATGGATATGCATGCACAAGCATCTGCACATATGTGCACCTTCTCTTCCCTCCCATGTATTTTACCAAGGTGACGGAAGTGGGCATCAAGGGCAGAGTGAAAGTCAAGACTCCGCAGATCCGCATCCTGTTAACTGGATAATTAGGAATGCTCCTGTTAATGACAACATTTGTCCCACTGTAGCTTTGCTATCACAAAGATATTTTTAACGTAACGTATTCCTTATGTTGAGTGTGAATTTGTCCCTACCCTATTGAATGTACTGCAAAGTACTGAGTTTTTAAGTTGTTGCTAGTTTGTGGGGTTTTTTTCCCTTCTGCAAATTCAGAGGCTTTCAGACCATTAAAGTAGGTCTCATTTCCTTTTGCTCATTTTGCTGAGTCTGTGCAATAGTCTGCCCTAGGAAAATGGAGAGCAAATGACATAGAACTATCATGGGTACGGGTACTTCATATTGATAATAATAAAAAGAATTGACAGAATGGACAGAAGAATCTGACTGAACAGGTGAGCTGATCAGGAGAAAGAAGCTGTCAACTAAATCCATATGCTTCGCATGTGATTAAAAATTGTTCAGAGTTCTGTCAAGTACAGTGCTTTTTGGAAAGCTCTATTTTCACTCTAATTTTCCATTGGGTAATTTATAGCCTTCCCAATTTGGTTGTCAGATGAGTGTGTTATGAAGTATGGCATTACATTAAAATATGATTTTAATATGCCGCCATCCCTAGTGAGGTAGCAGCAGGCATTTTCTGCTACTCTCATAGAATGTTTTTTGGAAGATAAGCTGAATGTCAATGCAAAAAATACTGTTTGTTTGGTTTTTTTCCTTAATCTGAATAGGTATGCTTATTCCCAGTAGGTAAAATTTAAGGCTCTGGAACTATAAAGTCTCTGATAAAAGACTTACATGGTCTCTTCTCCGTAGTGCAACTGAAAAAAAGACCAGCTGTGATGACTTCTCTGTGTGGTCATAGAATAAAGAAATACTACAGATACATGACTTCAAGATGTAATCTTGTTTTCCCAACCTCTTCCAACATTCCTTTCAAGTTCAGTAGGTGCTTATTTTAACATTGAACTTTCTTGGATCAGTTCTTTCATAGCATGCCACAAAAAGATCCAGTCAAAGGTCATTTTTGTATTCTGTTTGATGCTGGATCCTCAAGAAGGAAAATAAGCAGACAGCCAGACAAAAGAGAAAAACGGTTCTCCAGTGAGATGACTAAATTCCAGAGAGTTCTTGGAAAAACTCCAACCTGATTTAGGTCAGAAGAACTTCTCAGAAGCTCTTTTAAACTGTATTTCTTCTCTGTTGGCCACTGCTCTTGTCTTTGTGAGAATTAATTATAGTTTTATTCACTTGCTTGTGACACTTAATGGGCAAAGAGTCCCCTTGAGCGCAAACTTGTGGAAACTTCCCATCTAAAATCAAAGGAAGTTTTTCCACTTCTTTCCATGGGAACGGAATTTCACCCCAATATATTTTTAGTTTGCATAAGACCTGTGGAAAATATCAGCTCTACTGGATGGGGAGGTGTTTCAGAAGGGTAATGTACCTTCATTTTTGACAGTGTTGTGCTTACTAGACCATTTGCTTTTGTATCAGCTGCCCTTTGTGCTGGAGTTGGATTTTTTTCATTCTTGCTATCTGATCACTCTTCGGAAGCTCCAGTTTATTTAACGTGCCATTTATCAAGGTTGTGACTGTTTTTAAATTCTGATTCTTGGTATTAAACAGAATTATCTGCAGTTAATTACGTGATAAGGCTTTAACTCCACTGAGACATTTTCTAATGTCAAGATAAATTTTTGACACCATGGTTTTATGGTTTAATGATGTTTCCATAACCTTGAGATAAAATCAGTCCTTGCTTTTTAGTCTTCAGCTTTTACTTACGTATGTGAGGAGGTGGCCTGGAATCCTGTGAGGCATTTAATGGGTGCAGGGTAAAGAATTAAATTTTTTTTATATACATCTATGGTTCTTTTCATAATAGTAGACAGAACCACATAGATTACTTACGACAACTTAAGTCATTGAATGAAATGTGTACCTACCACATTGATTGTAAAACTGTGAGTGATTCCACTGACTGGAATCAGGCCCAAGACGACTCTTTTTTTAGACCAAATATAGACTTGGTGCCTTACATAGAATTGCAACTATTCATACTATGTTAGAATTGACTTTTTGAAGATTTTTTTTAATTGTCTGAAAACTTTTTTTTTGTTTGCAATTAATAAGAAAAATAAGATATTTTGATGTTAGATAAAACATTAGCCATTTTAAAGATCTCCTAATTTCAGATCCTCACATTTATAAAAATAGTAAGATATATGCAACCTCTGTCATTAAATAGCTGGAGTGAGAAGGCTTTGTCAACAGGCTCCCCTTGGTCAGGTGGCCTGTGCAAGTGCAAGTTGAAGGAAATAGTCTCACTTAATGATATGCCTGGAAAAAGTATGTTTGATCTTCACATTGCTCCCCCAGATCTTATAGGCATCAGGTAGCATATATTTTCTGAGAAGACCTTTGAAGATGAGGTATATCTGCCTGGTCAAGATACTCTTTAGCAGAACTTTCGGTAGGTTACTCTTACTTAGGATTCACTAGTTAGTAATCCATATTAGCAGGGAAATGAAAGTGATTTGTATCAAGAAAATCAAAAGAAATATCAGGATAAAGTTGAGTAAAGTTACGAGCAAGTTAAGAGTTGTTAAAGGTATATAGGTGAGGCTGCTTTCTGATGCCAGGTTTGCTAATCTAATTAACTCTGTTAACACTTGTTCAATTTCCCTATGATTAGGAGGCCATGAAGTTCTTTTTCTGGAGATGACAAAAGCAAGTGCATGTTTATCCATCATTGTTCTTTGTGTAATTCTAAACCTAATGTACGTTGCTACCCTGTCTCATGCAAACTTGTGTGTTTATGGTGAACTGAAGACCAGGCCAGTACTGACAAATTTATTTTTAGTCATGGCCCAGGAAATTATTTTGCAGAAACCTTTTCATTTTGATAGTTCTTTTTTCTTATAATTTCCAGAGTCTTGTAATTTCCAGAAATCATTATACCTAAAATAAGGGTGGTTAAGCCTAGGTGCTCCACATACAATTGTGTATATGTCAATCTTCTTGACTCTCTTATTTTTATTTCAGAGTCAGAGGAGTAAGTTCCTGCTCATCAAACTATATCAGAACCTTTTTCTCTGACTGTTGCCATCTTTAAGTCTATTACATGAGATTTGTGATTATCTTTTTATCTAAAATGCTATTGATTTAGTATTTCTGTTGATAAAGTTTTGTTTGGTGGGAATATGGACATAGTGTGTCCCCTCTCCTGTTCTCTCTGTGTGTAGTGAAAGCTTCACACTTACAGCTAAGAACTGATTTGTGATCATCAGAAATACTGTGCTCAGTCACTGCCTAAATAATTTCAGTAGAATTTTTCTGTACTCTCTTTCCAGTGTATTCCACAGGAGCATAACAAAAGTCATTCTGGTAGACCTTAATATTTGTTTTCAGACGACATGAATGATCACTTTCCTAACATTTATTGTTGAATCTGAGGAGCTGTCTTATCTATCAAGAGGGGGATAATCTAAGGTCAGCCTCTGCTTTTACAGTACATAAAACCAAAGGAAATGGGAAAAGCTAAAGGTATTCAGAGAAAGCTAAGCACTGGTTCGTGCAGCATCGCAAACAGCCAAGATTCATCTGAATATTGGATTTTATTATTTACATACTTTGACTTCAGCATTTTAAACTCACTTTTTTTGTAATGATCCAGTAACTGAGACATTAGGAAAATTCAAGGGCCTGGATGTGCTTCCTGACAAAATGGCTCCCTTTGATTTGTTAGAAAGCCTTGCAGAAACCTGGAAGAGACAGTGTCAGCTAACGGGCAGAGCTGTTTGACCTCTGGAGTTGAGTATAGCACTAGAAAACGTCCATGATGCAGACTAATTTCTGGCATAACTTTTATTCTGCTTCTTAGCAGTTTTGAGGAAGGGTGATATTTTGTAAGTACAGGGAGAGGAAAAAAGTCAGGAGGTTGTTTTGTAGTGAGGAAAGGTAGGGAAGGTCTTGGGGCTATGTAACAATTCCTTTACGTGGTCTGGGATCACAGAGTTGTCTACCTGGTACATTTTGTTCTCCCGTCAATTCTGCTACTGTTCAAAGAGTAGGAGTAAGCAGAAAATCTGAAGTTGACTTTGTTTTTCATTTATCTCTGCCTATGATTTCAGCATGTTTATTAAATGGCAATAATGCTTTTCACTTGCATAGTGCTTCCAATAAGGCTCAAGAAGAACTTGAAGAAGATTTAGCAATGATTCTTTATAGTTTTCTTGTGTAGCAGATGAATATTATTTCTAAGGAAGAAAATTAAGGCTAATAGAGAACGGCCATATAGCTGTCTTTTCATAAGAGGTCTATAGGGCAATCAGAACTCAATCACATCTCTACTACCACACAGGGTAGCAGTCACACTCTGCTGCTGGTTTCTACAGTGTAGCAAGGAGTAAGTGTAAAGACAATTGGAATAGGAACAATTGTGAATAAGAGCCTGTGTCTTAGGTTGTATCTTCTTAATTTTGCAAAAATAGTTCTATACTGCTGCTAAGATTCTCACTATGTTTGGTTAACTAGGTGTTCTTCCTTAAAGTGAAGATTACAGAGGAAGTGGCAACCACTGTGCATCAGCTTTGGAAACAATGGTGTAAATAGAATTAAATAGTAAAAATTTTAATAAAATGAGAAGAAATGTTGCAGCAGTACTCTAGAATGAGGGTGATAAACAGTCTGAGAAAACTCCTCGCTCTCTACTTCAGCAAATGAAAGTTTCACCTTTACAGGAAGTTATTTTCATCTAATGTGATTTTTCAGGTTATTTCCTGTTATTTCCCCATTGAATTATGATTTAGGGAGATAATTTTCCATAGAAATTATCTTAATTTTTAGTCACAATAGTTACCTTTAAGAGCAATAGGATATTGTACCAGACCATGAAACAAGGCTTTAGCCATCCTATCTGATTCTAAATTCGAGCAATGTGGTTACAAGTAAAATATAAACTTTTGCTAACAAAGCTTGGTGCAGTGAGAGTAAGACCATAAGACTTACAATACTTCAAGCTGAGCTTGTGGTATAATTCAGGTCCCCTCATTTAGTTGTATGCACCATCTGCATTACAAACTGCCTGGTGTAGAGAACAAGGTGGAAGAGCTCTAAAACAAGGAATGTTTGGGTAGAAATTGTAATAATTTGGTTGTGTGTGGTAGGAAAGAGAGCTTTGTTCTTGGAGGGACAGGGGTAGGGAAGAGAAAAGACTACTTTTTAAGGAGGTTAATTCAGCCCTGATTGAAAAGCATAAGCTTCTGGAAAAGTTACTGCCTTCAGTGGGCTGAGTAGGGTGGGAAGGGGATGGAGGGAGGAAAGCATGTGCACTTCTTGTTCAGTGGACCCTTTATCCATCATGCTATGTTCAAGTAATAAGAAGATAGAAAAGTGTATGGAGAAATAAATGGCATGGTAGTGTAGGCTGTTGTGCAGCTCTTATTTTTTTCAAGTTTTTTATTTTCCCTCCCTCTGGTTTTGGTCTAGATAGTGCTGTGCAAAACTGAAAAGGATCCAGGTGGCCAGGGACTTAATTACCATTACTTTGCCTAATGCTGCTCAGAGAATACCCACAAAACACAGTGCTTAAAAAGATAATGGTCTCTGACATGTGATATACATCAGTCTCTTTTCTGACACCCTTACAGAGTGAACTGGAAACAGTAATGATAAAAAGCTTTAGTTGTTATGGCAATTGGAGTATATGCACAAAAATATGTGGGGTGAGGAACCTTGTATGTTTAGGAAAAGCCAGCATGAAACAAGGTCATGGAGACATTTAGTAAAGATCTGAGTAGTAAATGAAAAACACTTACATCCTCTATCAGCAATTTTAAAAGCTTCTAATTGAGGAGGATAAGCCTGATAACTGCTTGTAATGCTGTTGGCAGCAAACTGTTCTATCCTTGCCTGTAGGATGACCTGCAGTGGGGTTGCCTAAAGCATTTTTGCTTGCTTGTTTTGGCTGTGAGCAGAGATAGAATTCTGTGTGGCAGGACTATTAATCAGCTCTGAGACTTGTTTAACGTGTTAACAGATGAAAAGGCTAAAAATTGTTTTCCTTCTAGAATGGCATTGGAGTAGATTGATAGTCTGTTGAAAAATACCATGCTCTTTGAATATAGGATGGGGAGCTATGTATTTGTGGTGTTACTGTTGACTTGCTGTTATCTCAGCTGCTTTAGACCCTCTCTGAAAATGAGTGTAACTTTGTCTAAGGTATACTATAGAACTAAATAGCTGTTACAGTTTAAGTATCAACAGAAGGTGAAACCACAACTGTCCCATATAGGCTTTTTGGTAGATGTCAATTAAATGATACCTACTTAAATGAAATTTAGTCCTTAAAAGAGTGTTCTCTCCCTACTCCCCATTATAGGAGTATCTATACTTCTTTTTACTAATACTGTAGTTGTGATGTTAATTTTTTTTTGGCATGTCCTATTTCATTAGAACTACTCCTAAATTTGTTGTGGAAATAAGATGGATAAAGAAACAATAGACATACTGGGTCAGGATCACAGTCTAATTAATCCACTATCCTGTATTTTACTGTGGGTGAGCAGCAGTCACGGAGTGGTCGTAGCACTGATGCACACTGTGAGCTGGCTTGAGATCACTTAGCTTGTACTTAGCAATCTGAAGGTGACAAAGTCTAATTTAGACAGCTTCTTGGCACAGCAGTGGGTATAGCTATTCTGTAATAGCCGCTGACAGCAGATACTGCAGAGCAAGGTGTGAGAACTCTGAGATTGGCAGGCATGATGATTTGTCATAGCTTTCTTTCTTGTGTCTCCCTACACACCTGCCCTGGAAGTTCCCATGTTGTCGTCAAGTAGTTAGAAGTTGATTGGCAAAGTCAATCCAAAGTTTCCTTTAGGAGCTCATCTAATTTCCCTTAGTGATTTATTTAATTTTTTCCCCACACCCACCTCTTTCTTCTTGATTGTGTAAATATTGACTAGGTTTTTTCATACCTATAACTGTCAATTAATTGCATTTCTTCTTACAGATCCTTTGAAACTTCCTGTACTGGTTGTGGGCTTTTTGAAATTTTACATGTGTGCACTCAGATGTGTCCCTAATGTCATAGATACTGCAGATGATGGATTTGAACATATCTCCCTTCTGAATTTAAAGTAATTGTAGGCTGTCATTAAGACTTTTGTAATCGCTTTTGGAAATTTGGGGGTATTTTTCTAGTTTAAAATAGAAAAACTGCAGGATTAAAGCTCCCTTCCATCTCCCATTCCACAAGATCATTTTTCAATATGTCAACGAAACTTGTGCTTTGCCTGTACTCACAAGTACAAAATTAATCTTCTTTCTTCTTCCATTACCATCAAGGCCAAGGTTTCACTCAAGTTCCAGAGGAAACTGGATTGGACACCCGCTCATTGATGGATATTTCTATGTATCATAAGATCACTGAAGTCAGAGTTGTCATATAAATAGGTTGTGGTTATTTGTTGTGGCTAGTATAGATAGAAATGGTGAAGTGTCAGCCTACTGATTTGTCAACGTTCATTCAATGTTGTGGGTGAAAAATACTTTACCTGTGTGGGCCTCTAGCCTGGGAAGATAGTAAAGAAGGGATGGAGGTGCACAAATTGTTTGCTGTCTGTAACATCAATTTCCTCTGCTATGCAGGAATTACATAAACTAAGTAATGCTGACATGTTTCTCATTCTGTAGTCATTTCAGCCTTACTGAATAAGCTTGTACTCCAATTAAAAAAAATCTGTATTTAAAACAGCAACTTGCATGGTGTGCATTTGTGCTGTCTAATCTTTTGAAGAGTCATATTTGCCTTTATACTTCATGTGTGAGTTAGAAGTCCATAAATTGGCTGATAATGAGAACTCTTGTAACAGCACAGAATCACTTATTTTGCTTTTAAACTTCCAACTTTTTAAATGTTTTTATGGGTTTAACTTGAGACAATATCCATCATCCTAGTGATACTTTAAATGGCATGTATCTGAAATGAACATCTCTCTAAGCGAGAGATTTTACTTTCCTAGATTTTATAATTAATGCTGCATGTGTTGACCGTATTTTATTGCGTATTAAAAAGTGAAGTATGTCTATAGTTTTATATATTGGCTGAAGAAGTGAATTGTTTTGAGAATATAATGATAGTGTTGGAATTTTTGTAGGGGATTTGGACCCATGACAGATATAAGTCCAACAGCATTTGCTATCTTAATTATACAAGATCATTATGTTTCTCATTCCATTGCAATATTTTTTCATTAAAATAACTTTTTAGCCATACCAGACAATCGGGTAGTAATTTTTGATGTAAGTTCCAGTTTGTTTGACTGAAAAGCCACAATTCTGAAAACAAGCTCCAGTGGTCTTAGTGCAGCACTTCACCAGTTTGCCCCCATTCTGTCCGTTTGCCAGCAATGAGAGTCAGGACCAAAATTTGTACCATTACTGGATGATGTAACTAGGCTGACTCTACAGCTGACTGATGGTGAGAGTGACTAGGAGAAGAATTCAGTTTGTTGTCTTAATAACCTTGTACCTGTTAGTTAAAACAGGAATAAGTGTATTTAACAATCTCCTGTAAAAAGAATATACTTGAGATGAATTAACAGTGGCTGCTGAGAATTACAGCAAGATTTGTACCATTGTCTTCAACATGCATGAACCACAAAGTATAAAAAATAGAAGCAATTTGGGGTAACTGTGTTAACTGTAATTTTGAGAAATGTGTTTTCCTGGTTAACTTGAACTTTACACAGTTCTCTTTAGAGACTTCTTGACTTAATGAAGACGTTAAATGGATATGCTTTCTATCTTTTATTTGCTTAACTGTCCTTGTAGTATCGTGTGCTGGCACAAAATTAGAGAATACAAGAACCTGGAAACAAAAAGTACTCTAACAGCAGGATCTCTTACAACATTAATGGTTCTTATTTGCAATACTTGCATCTTCTTGGAAGCAGCTGAGTTTAGGTAGATTTGCTGATGTCTCACCATGGTCCCTGCTGCTGCAGGTGTTATCAGTAGATAATGAATCATAGTCCATGTTCTTGTGTAGAAAGACAGAAGCAAATCTGTAGACCAGAGAGATAACATATCTCCATAACCACACAGATTGTCTAAATATAGATAAACCCTGCCAAATAAAGAGAGATGTGTATGGTAGCTTGTGTGTTCTGGAAGAAACTGTGATCCATTGGTATGGCAGAGTGAATTGAAAGAGCTGGGAGTGTCCAGAGCTGTGAACAGTGTGTTTTCAGCGAGAGATTTTTGACCATGAAGTGGCCTACTGTTTGGCAGAAGAGTTAGCATATGCACAACTGCTTTCCAAGCACGTTGCTGCCAGGTGTATTTCTTTGAAAGTCTATATCTGCTAATCAAGGAATGGCACCACAAACAACAAAAGTAATATAAATTATGCTGCTGTCGTGGTTTAACCCCAGCCGGCAACTAAGCACCATGCAGCCACTCGCTCACTCCTTCCTCCTCCAGTCTCTAGTGGGATGGGGAGGATAATCTGCAAAAAGGGTAAAACTCATGGATTGAGATAAAGACAGTTTAATAGGACAGCAAGGGAAGAGAAAATAATAATAATGATAAAAGAATATACAAAATAAGTGATGCACAATAGAATTCCTCACCACTTGCTGACTGATGCCCAGCAAGTTCCCGAGCTGTGACGACCCTGGCCAACTGTCCCCAGTTTATACACTGTGGATGACATCATATGATATGGAATATCCCTTTGGCCACTTTGGGTCAGCTGCCCTGGTTGTGCCCCCTCCCAGCTTCTTGCTGGCAGGGCATGAAAAGCTGAAAAGTCCTTGACTAGTGTAAGCACTACTTAACAACTAAAACATCAGTATGTTATCAGCATTATTCACATACTAAATCCAAACCACAGCGCTCTGCCAGCTACTAGGAAGAAAATTAACTCTATCCCAGCTGAAACCAGGACAGCTGGCAAACCTGCCCATGCTATAAACAAACCAACCAACTCAGTTTAGTAGGTCCACAGTGTATGATTTCTAGTAACTTTTTTAACTACTATCTAAATGTTGTAGATTCACAAGAAAGTAAATTTGCAAATTCAATTTTCTGGTCACTCCATTTCTAGGTGAGAGGGATGAGGGAAATGTGGAATCTCTTGAGAAAGAAAAAAACAAGCCCATTTACTAGGGAAGACCATGGTGTTTTCCAGTTAACTTTGAGACAACATTTGTGCATGGTTGGTTGCTGCTAGAGCATCACTTGATTGTTTGGGATGAGAATACAGATATTTGTAGAAATTTAAGTGAATGTGCTTAAGTGTGAGAAGTGGAGCTGATGAGGGGAAAGTGGGCTAGTGGGTTTCCTACTCATTTGTGTAGTTGTTCATATTTTGTATTAGTTATTTTACTAGTGTTAACCTGTATACATAAGAGGAAGTGGGAAGTTGTGAATATATATTACAATATGCTTTTAATCCGTCTGTCTTGCTGATACACACTTGCATGGAGTTTTATTGTCAGTGTGCAGTTGGAGGAGGACTACATTTTTGCATTGTTGGGGTGGAAGGGAGAGATGATGCACAGGCAGAAATAAGATGAAGCTTGTTGCACCAAGCTTGTTGGTTCAAGCAAGCATATAATAACAGTAATTTGTATTTATCTACTGCTTTCTCCTGAACTGTTTAACTCCACAGTTCTCACAGTCAGCTTTTCAAGGTGTTAAGGTAGGGGGCTGTCACATTCTGTCTTTCTGTGGCAATTTATATTTAGTTCAGCTAGGATTAAGTGGGAAATGCTCGATTGTCTGATGATAATTCTGTTATTAGTATCGTTAGTGATTAGGAATCTTCTTTGGTCTCATTTAATGATTTATTTTCATGTAACAATATGAAATAAGATGTGTAACTGCAGTTTGGCAAGTTTTCTCCTGGTGTCTAATCTTTTCAGTGGGTATTTGTTGTACATCTCCCACCATTTCAGGGCGGAGATGTTAATTGTCTTAGTTCTTTATAGCAGAAAAATGAACAACTCTTCTAGACCAATAAAATTTTCTCCATCTACCTTAACCTGTCATTACAGTGCTACTAACAAAAGTACTCATCACTCAGCAAATGAGAAGCCCTGAGTATATGAATGCTCTTGCCACTCTTTAGAGTCAAAATTGCGCAGAGAATTTGGAGGATGTTCAAGAGGGAGGCCAGGTGGCTATTCTAGCTCATGCAAGCAAATTACATTGATTAAGTTCATGTAACGATAAATAGTGGAATTTAGAATAATGAGGCACAGTGGCTTTGATTTTTTTTTTTAATTTTTTTTTTTTGGTTGTTGTTCCAAGTAAAGGTGAGTAAAAGATCATGACCAAGCTCATTTGGTCTTTTTAGAAACTGGAATTAGCTTTGTTTAAATAGTCAACTTTGCTCTTCTGCCAGTAATGCTGATTTTATAACTAAGGCTAAATGGAAAGAAAACCAATGTAGTTTTATATCCAGAATGCCTCAAAAAATTTTTAGAGCTCAAATATAGTTTTGCATAGTGATGTTTATCTACCATTCTGTCCCAGATTGCAGATTGGCTTGCAATTCCACTTGATTTACTCTCTTGAATTTTGAGGTGATTTCTGCAACTTCTGTTTTTGCCCATGCATTCAATATCTTTACTCTAGGAAGATTAGCTTTACAGTCTGGATTATACCTGTACAGGCTTTCTCCCCCTCAGGATTGTGTAGCCTTTTCTTGACAAAAGCCAAGCAATAGGGGCTACCACTGGCAGTAGTGCACTATGTGCATCTTCAGGAGCTCTCCAAACACCAAAAAATAGGGTTCAGAATCTGACATCCCTAAGGTGGACCCTCAGGTCTCCTGTGCCAGGGCGTGCGGTTCTGCTATCTACTCTATGCATCACCACTGAGGCTTATTAATTTCCTGCATTTACAATGTAATATTCATCTTCTCAGACCCCTTGTGCTAGATACAGACACGGTTAAGGAGTCCACTGATGCTTCCTGCATGGGGTCCTGGAAGAGGGACTGCTGTGCGGCTGGAGGGCTGTCCTGTTGGAAGGCACAACTTCCAGCTGCATCTGGGTTCCAAGGACCTTGCTCTGCTGTGTGCTCCCATGTGCTGAGGCACAAGCCTGTCCTGGGACCATGTACCCAGGCATGTATGTGCTGTTTGACTTGGGAATCCATTCCCACCGTGTGGCCTTATGTTGAACCTTGTATGCTGAGATTCCAGTAACTTGAGATTCAATCATTGAGAGTCCCATCATTGATTTTATGGGATCAGGGACAAGATCTGAATGTACTCATTGCTGCTTAAGAACAAATGGGGAAATAAACTTGAATTTTTCCCACACTGGTTTGTTGCCAGAAGCTGTCTGCATCCTCTCACATGTCATTCTGTCTTGGTAAGTCAGTCTACCTCCACAGACTGCCTTAGGTCTTCTGTGTTCTGGGAGATGTTATACTTGAATTACGTTCAGCAGAATGTATGTTCAGTGTGAGATGTACACCATGGAATAATTGTTAATGCTAGCAGCATTGTTCATACTGTTTGCTATAGGTTAGGATGAATTAATTAGCACTGCTATTATGATAGTGTTAATTTATTACTAATTAATCTTACACCATAGTCTTATGCTATAAAAAGCTTTCAATAATTACTGTTTCAGATGTGTAACTGGAATGTGTTGTTATGCAAAAGAAAGGTAAGTGAAATCAGGATTGCTTGGGGTTTTTACTTTATGTAGGATGCATTTTCTAGGTAAAATAAAACTGGAGTCTTGCAGATCACACAAGACTTCTGTACGTGTGGGTTTCACAGGTTCACATATACCCTTCTGCGTACTTTGAATTCCTAAGAGAAGACCTTTATAACTGTCATGAACCTTGATCTTATGCCAGAACACTCTGAAATAACTTTGAAAATGTTATGGATATGTTTATTATAAGTTAAGGCACTCAGCATCTTGCAGAAATGCTAGTGTACTTTGGAAGTAAGGATGAAAACTACTTTAAATGTATCTCCCACAAAAACACTCTTGCTCTCTCATGCTTCCATATGGCTGTGACAAATACTTCTGCTCTTTTTTTCAATCTGGGAGGGAACCTGTAATTAAAAGATAAAAAGATGCACTGGGAAGCAAACTGTGTCTTTACTTTCAGAATGCCACTGGATTTCCTAGTTACAGGCATATTTTTATTTGTGGAAAAGTGAGACATGGTTGGAAATGCAGAGGGCTGCTCTGATACCCTCTTGAGACATCTGTCCTTGATTAGCTGGTTGAATCAGTGATGTTATGTGTTTGTGTCTTGTTGCCAAGGAAGCTATCATTGATAAATTCTTTTGAGAAAGAAAAAGCAGCAGAAGAAAATAAGCTTATTTACTGCTTCTGGGTTGAAACATTGCCCAAATTAACTCTTATGCATTTCATTTTTTGAGTGCTTTGTGGTTCTGTGACTGAATAATTGGGAAATAAGTCTGAAGACTTTTCTGTTCTGTGACTGAATAATTGGGAAATAAGTCTGAAGACTTTTCTGCAAAAGCATAAAGGATAGAAAATACAGTGTTTAAAAAAGTTGAGCTATGGTTCACCCATTTATAACTATCATATGCTATAATAGACAGCCTGTAAACGGAATTTGGTTGTACAATTATTTGTATTAATGGACTTTGCCCATGACAAATTATTTCAGATATATTTCTAGTAGTTGGTAAGTTAAAAGAAGCAATTACCTTTTATGTCTTCTAATGTGAGATAAACTCCTTGCCTGATATCTTGTATTTTAAGCTTCAACAGTTGTTGCCAACTGCCTACCTTTCTAAGCTAAATACCTTTTGGATCACACCAAAATACTTTGAATTTTTTTTTTTTTAATAAATGAGTGCTTTTTAGGATTTATGGAACTTGCTTGACAATAAGGACCTGGCAGTGCCTAAGCTGAAAAGATTGTTGAAATTAAATAGAAAAAGTTTTGTTTTTCACTTATTTCCAGGCAAATGGAGAGTTGAAATTTTAATAGGTCAAAGGCAGTGAAATAAATAAATAAGCTTTTCAAAGTAATTTTTATAATTTTCCTGCAGTTCTCTCTTACACACATGTAGAGTTAAAGCTAGGATGATGATACTGATCTTTGAGTTGTGGGTTTATTACAGGAGAATTCCCAAGGACTTTAAATAAATGTTTTTTTCAGCTGAAATGCACCATCTTCACAGGAGAGCAAGAGGGCCATTGTGATACTTAAAACTTCATAAACAGCTTTAGTATTGCTGCTCTTATGGGAAAGATCTGGAGTTCTCTTTGGATCTAAATGGCTTTGTCTTGGGTCTATCTGAATGAACCAGTGATACCACGCTTACAGAAATGGCGTCCTGTGGGAATTGCTGGCTGCAGGAGAGCATTGTTACAAGCAGAACAGATCTGTAGGCAGGAGTATCTCCTACGGGCTAGAAAGGACTGAAAAGAGCAGGAGAGGCAATCCAAAAGTTATTTGAGTGTGGTTTAAAAAGGGGACTTTTTATATGGTTCAAAATAAAATAAAGACGACCTTTCACTACGGCGTTTATGTTGTTTTCTTCTTGCAGTGTTACTGGATTACCAGAAAATCCATCATGTAAATAACATTGACATTGTTTGTAACTGCTTTCTGCTCTTTGGGTAAATGCTACCGTGCATGTGTCAAGAAACCAGTACATGGAGATAAAAGAAGATATAAAAATGATCTATTTATCTTTACCATGATTTGGTATCTGCTAACTGCTTTTGTGAAGGCAGTGTTAGCAGCTAAGTCCAGACAGCACATGATGTAGAAATTTTGAGCAAAATTCCTCATGAATTTTATGGGTGCGGTGGAGTTATTTTTGCCCTTTAAAATGTATGTTGACACAGAAGTGACATGGGTCTCTTCTTTCTTATATTTTAAAATGTATCATTGACTTTCAGTGGAAGCTGAGCTAGAAAACAGGAAATGTTGATCATGTGTGATATGATCTAGCATTGAATTGTTCATGTTTTTATCCCTTTTAGTATTCAGTATTTCTCTGAAATTTGCTTGGTTTAGCATGAGAAAACACAGTGAAGAATAATCTCAACACAATATTATTATAATTGTTACTCCTGTGTAGGCTCAGCTTTGTCAGGAAGAGTAGTTGTGACTACTAGGTAATTATAGGGTTGGGATTGCCGTTGGAAATCTGGATGCAGTAGATTGCATGCCTTAAAAGCTTGCAGACTTTTTCGCTTTCTTTAAAGGGATGTTGTTGATAGCAACTTTTCCTTTTTTGATTAAATACAATCTATTTTGATAGGTTAGTTTTCAAGCTCATTTGTCTTTATTAAAAAGGGACTATGTTAACTTCTTACAGGCCAGTTTGGATCTGTTCAAACAACATGACCGGTGTTATAATGCTGCCTCCAGAAACTGCTTTGTCAACGGAGACTCTGTTTGTTCTTGTGCTGTAACCAAACGATTTAAGGGCTAAGACTAGTTCATATCAAAGCTGCAGTGTCTCTAATGGCCTGTTAACAACATATAAATTAAGCTGAACTGGGTCAGTATATTGTGATCTAATTATGTTAATGTAATTATTTACTTTTTTTTAAAATACTGTTATCATTTAAAAGATTGCTGTTTCCTGAACCTTGAACTTGAAAAAATAAACTCTTGTATGTTTGACTCCAACCCTTTTTTTTTCTATTTCAGTTTGGAAAATGCTAGCTGTTCTTAAGGTGAGAGTGGAAAACCAAGAAACCGTTTGACACGCTTCAGGAAAAGGAGCAAGGCAGTACTAAGGGGTAGATGGCCTTTTCCTATTCTCCAATTAGCTTCAGGTAGAGAGATATCAGATCAATGAGAAAAGGGCTGGGGTTCCAGTCACAGTTGCATTTTACCTAGCATTTCACAGTAAACGAGCTTTGGGTCTTACGACAGTGGTTTTAACAAAGTCCTTTAAAAAGGAGTAAAATTTTGCACTTGGACAGTTTAGTGTTTTGAATGTGGAGATCTTCCCTGGCTTGGTTACTACACCAGACCGACCAACGGATTTATGAGATTCTGAAATCCTGTAGAATATTCTTAATTCTTTTTACTCACAAATATTTTGGATTGCATAGTACAGAATAAATGTAATCAAAACTGAATCTCTTTGTTTCTGTGTTCCTACACTAGTGGAATTTTTAGATCTGTGATAATTTACATTGGTTAAAACTACGGAAGAAAAAAACGTTGATAATACAAAGATACTACCTCTGGCTTGCAGTGTCCTTGAGAAACAAATCAGTGAAGCCTTGGAGAGCATACAAAGAAAGTTTCACCCAAAGTAACACTTGTCTTATTCATGTGTTCTTCCCTTGACTCCTGCTGCTGGCCACTTTTGGAGACAGGCTAAAAAGGTTTGATGGACTTTGAGCACTGGTAGAGACGTGGCTTGTTTTGAAGGTCTGTCAGGCTGCTGAGCAGCTCCTGTTGGGTGAAGGGTAGCGCTGCGTTCCAGCCGTGAGTTCAGGGTAAGGGCGTAGGCACCAGAGTAAGTTTCCAGGCATGAGCCAGGTGGTGGCCGTGCTCTGCGGCTACTGAAAGCACCCGCTGAAGAACATTAAGCAGCTGTGTTTCACCTGGCCTTTGGGGTGGGGAGGAATTTCTCAGAGCTGCTGTGGTTGAGCTATGCTGAAGTACAGCAACTCATTCCTGTGTCTGAACCCTGATTGTCACTTTCCCTGCTGTGGTGTGGAAAAAAGAGACAGAAAAAGGGAAAGAGAGAGAGTGTAAGAGGATGAGCAAAGGTTTTCATCTGGTGATTTTTCATTTATTTATTTTTGGTCCATATGCACAGGATCCAAGGTGCTGGGTGGCTACAGACAAGTTACAGGCTGGCAGGTCTGCCTTGACAGCTGTTACCGTGGACTTTAGAGTCCTTTTGCCTCATCAGAGGTACCATCTGGCTGGTCTGATATGATCTCTCTACTTCATCAAGTCTGTGGTAATTTGGGTGGAGCTGTGGGAGCCACTTCATCCTGTGTTCCTAAGGCTGTGTTGCCGTTGTACTGTTAGTTGTGTGTAAGAAGTTGGGGGAGAGAAAGGTAAGGTGTGGGGGAAGAAGATAACAGCAGATTTGTCATGTCTTAGACTGGTGTGACTGCTGATCTGCAGTTTTGAAAGAGAAGTCACCGTCATTTTTAAGATGAATACAGCTCAGGAGATTCCTACGGCAGAGGTCGATGGGTGCTGGGATGGATGTATCAGTGGAAAGCTCCCTCTGTGTCTGTGCTGTTACTACACCTTTTCACAAACGATCTGGTATGGGCCGGTCAGAAACATACTGTGCTGCACATCGACCTTTGGTTTGACCTGGAATAGCCGTCCTTAAATCATGATTTGCTAATCCTGTTCTATCAAAATAGAAACCTGTAGATCTGTCTGCCTACCTCTGGAAATCCTCATGTCTTTTCAAACATCTTTGAAAGGAAGGGAAGAATGATTTTTCTCTGTATTAGTGAGCAAAGCGATGTGATCTGACAAAATGGTTACTCTTCCACCAATTCCTGATCCAAAGCCTGCTTTGCTTACAAGGCACAACCATTAACACCATCTTTTGACTACATTGGTATACCTACTTTGGGCTGCTTGTCTTTTTCCATTTTATACCTGTTCCGTCAGTGTCTCGTGGTACAGAAAGTTAAATGTCATATAATGTTTAATTTTTTATCTTGATTTGAAATCAGAATTGACTGAGACTTACTGAGTCTTGTTACAAAAATGCCTACAAGTAAATCAGCCAATAGTTCTCCTTATTCCTAATGTCAGGGTTTTTCACAAATCTTTTTATTTCAAAAGCTAATTTCTGTATAAGATTCCTGAAGTTGCATTTTATTATTGTTCTGGAAAAAGGTGAACAGCGCTCCAGTGGTTAACCTCTGGCACTGGATTTTGGGGGGAAATTAACTTAAGGTGAGAATTCTGATATACCTACCTGTATTGGAACTCATGTTCATAAGAGTAAGAATTAAAACTCCCTGGCAGAGTGTAATTAAATTTTATGCATTTCAAATGCTTTAGAAAAATTTTAAATAGGTCACATTATTAAACAGGATGGATATTTAATGGAAGGATGAAATTATAGCTATCACTGTAAATCTTTATCCTTATAATGTGCACTGGTCATTTTTGTACTCTAATATGCTCTCTCCATACCATGTGAAAAATCTTTGATCTAAATTCAGATAGCTTTGCTGGTTTCAGTGGATAGCTGTATTAGGAAATGCAGTTTTGCTATACTTTTTTCTCTGGAAAATGTATAAGGGTGGCTAGCAAGGAGGCAGATGATTAATAACATGTGGATTTTATGATCAGTCGGTGGAAATGATCTGCATGTGATTTTTATGTGGGAAAGTGAACAAATAAATTACTTTACTTTTGTTGTTTCACAGGAATCATATACATGCCTGCTTACTTACCTTTTTATTTCAATACAGCCAATATTTATTGCATCATGTTGTTACTCAGTAAATCACATCCTCAGTTGACCAAACCCATGTATTCTTACTGTAACAGAAACTGTCACTTTAAGCCTATAAGCAGTCTTGCAGGGATTTTTAGAGAGTTAGGACTAAAATCTTGATTATTCTGTTTTTGTGGTGAAAGAGAGACAGAAGCTGGTATCTTTTCATTTATTTCAAAGTTTTCATTTCATTAGTTTCTTGTAAATAAAAAGTTGAAGAAAGCAAAAGACTTTTGTAACAAAAGGAATTATTTAAACCAGTCAGTGCATAGAAATCATTGTCGTCTGTTTTAAGGCAGATAATATTTCCTCCCTCTATCTAACAGATTACCGTGGTACTGTATCTTATTACAGTTGGGTGTTTTTATAATGCTTGTAAGACCTTTCATGCTACTGTCTACTGTCTTTATTTGAGTTTGAAAATGTTTTTGTTACTTTTCTTTATGACATGGAAGTCAGAAGTGGTATGCTACTCTCTCTGAAGCTAAAGTTTTAACTTAACAGCTTCTTGAGAAAGAATTAGGAACATTAGTCTCTTCTGATGATTCTTTACCAGAATGTCATGTGTGCCATAGCAGAAGTACCTGGGACACTTCCCTTCTTAAGCAGTTCTAGGATTAAAAAATTTCATTTTGGGTACTGGTGAGAGGACCAATGGTGGGTATTGATGAAAAGCAGAGGTTGTCTGTGTGTGTGTGTACTTGTGTCCAGCTTTTTTCGCATCATGGTATGAACACTGGGGGGCAGGGCAGGGAGATGGTGGTGTCTTACAGTGGAGAGCTGCAAACCAACATTTCTGTGGGGATTGTAGTCATATAAATACTATGTATGGTCTTAATCTAGACATTGCTTTTAAAAATACATTAACATTAATAATACAATTTTTCCCCATGAGTGATTTCTTTGTACCTCTTCATGTAAGACTAGTTTGCTATTTACTTTCATAACTAGATAAAGATGTTGTCTACAATGTTTTATTTGGAATGAAGTCAAATGTTCACTTCCAGTAAATGACAACAGCCAAGACTCTCCAAAATATTTATGTAACTTCTTTTTCAGTTATTGTGATAACAAATCATGGAATTATGCAAATGTAAGCCTTTTATATTAGGAAGTCACAAAACTGCTTAATAAAAGGATATTTAATAATTATACAACAGCTTATTTTAAACTTGCGAATCTTGGCTTCATAGGAAGGATTAAATATGAAGAAGTTGCACAATTTCTTGGTAGACTTGAGACTGTCAGACGGAGATAGAGCAAGTTCAAAAAATACAGTATCCTTATTTTTTGTGGCTGACTAATTTATGCTGAGGTCATATTTGGAGATAAGTAATCTTTTGATGTTCTTCCTGATAATCAAATTGACTGGGAAAATTCTCTGTATTATTATCAATCCATGTCTGTACAGTCATTTTATGCAGGCAATTTTAAAAAGTAGCTTTTTGACCTGATAGAAATGGAAATATTTTTTAGAAGCAAGAAGGGAGCATCTGTGAGGAATATATGTTTGCAGCTATTCCTCTTTAAAACCTTAACAGGCAAAAATTGTAGACACTTTCAGAAAAATACACTACATCTTCGCATCACACCCCAAGGAAAACCTTGACAGTCTCACACCAGGATGCTTAACCAATTTCCATAATAAGCCCTGTGTCCACCATTGCCTCCCATGCAAGGAGAAAAAGTGCAGATTTGGGGCTGGCGAAGTTGGCAGGCTCTGCGTGTTCTGCTGAGAAGTGAGGTCTGGAGTTGAGGATATTTCATGGAAAACACCTGATAACTACTGCTTTTTCTTTAAAGAGGGGTGATATTAGCTAGCATGTTACCTGGGTATTTGCCAGTAAACAAATGGTAACCTGTGTAGAGCTTTAAAAATAAATGCCATCTGAAAAGCAATATATAGCTAGAAGCCAATCTACAGAGAAGTTCTATTATGTTGCCAGCATATAGCAAAATTAAACAAGTAGCTGTTTTCTGCACTGGCTTCAGTTTTTAGCTGGCCTCATGTGGTCTGACTGGATTATGTTACAGTAATCTGTTCCTGATGTGACAGTCTCGGGTAAACGTAGCAATGAACATAACTGGAACTGTCTTTTCTTTAATTTTCTTTGTATGAATAGAAGAGGCAAAAAAATAGTGCTTACAATTTATGGCTATCCATTTGAATAGGAGTGTCTCAAGGATTAATGAAACCCTTAGGTGTGATCCTCTGTGAAAAGAAATGGAGTTTAGTTCTTCCCCAGAAGAGTCATATGCACATGTATCACTTGGCTGAAACTTACTTAGGCTTTTGTTGGGATTTCTCTTTAATATTTACTTATGAGTTGTTGTAAAAGACCAATTACGTGTGCATTCCAGGTAGGGGAAGGTTTCCTTCTGTCCTGTTGGGAACCCATTACGCCAGCTCAGTAATAGGGACAATATTCTCTGCATTGTTTTCACCTGACCATTGCTCCTATTAAGTTTGCCTTGGCAGAAGCCATAGCAGCACTGTGTCTCCATTGCTCTACCTCAGAGCAAGACTCCATACTCTTACTATATTTTATTAGTACTGGCAAACAAAAGCACTGAAATAATCTTCTCCCACTGTTCTGATTGATTTCCACAGTTTTCTGGTGGCATTTCAGTTTTGCCTCAGCAGCCTTAGCCAGCTGCATCTGGTCCAACTTCTGGCTGTATTCATGCACAGGGTCAGTAGCTCCAGTGAGGGACATAGGTTTGATTCATGTGCTTGAAGCCTGAAGAAATGATTGCAACAAGGCCGGCTGACAGAACGAAGAATTATATGATATCAGCGTAGTAAAACTGTGCTAGACCACGATTCCTTTCAAACATACCATCCGTGTCTTTCTATTGAACTGAAGAGTGGCATAAAATCTTTGCCCTGCCCTGTTGAGGAGGGTGGGCTGCAATTTTCTGTAGCTAACTCATGGGAATTTCCAAGAGCAAATATGTTCACTCTCTTTTGGGAACTGTTTATATGTCAACAATTTAGTCTTTTATGGTTGCCACCACTTAACGCTTCTTTTAAAGTGTTGGCACGTTATATGGATGCAGGTCAATTCAATTTGTCCTTCTGAACAAGTGCTTCAGTACTGATAGTCTGTCTTAGGTTCATCAGATCCCTCCAAGACATGAACAGCTTAGCGTTTATTATGAATGTGTGTTTGGTGCATTTTGTGGTAACGTATTACACAGTTTTACTTTTTGTTTCTTGGACGACAGAGGGGAACCCTTCCCTGCCTCAAATTTTCTGGTGAAAAAATGGTCTAATAAATTACATTTTAGAAGGTAGGGTGTGAAGAATGATGGAAGCTTAAAGGGTGGTCAGAAGTCACAGAGAATCTAAAAGAGCAGGGAGGACAAAAAGGCTCAAAATGCCATCTTATACTTGCTGCGGGATTTGGCCAAATATTTCAAGTTTTGAGTTATGAAAGGGTTCTACTGTGCTCATCCCATGCTTACTAATGGTTTTTCATGCACTGCTTGATCATAGATTATAGAGTTGAAACGTGATGCCTGAAAGTGGAAAATACTGAATTAGCCCTAGTCCTCAGTGGTACTGTTCCTTTAGGCCAGTGCACAGTAGAGCACTGGCAGACGTCAGGTGTAGTCCCGGGTATTTCAGACATCTTACAAAATAGCAGTTCCAGTTATTTCCTACCCTGTATTACCAGTTTCAACACTCTTCATTTGTAGTAAGTCAGGAAGTAAACAGTTTGCTATTTATAGTCTCATAAATTGAACTTGTGAACTTCTTTAATGAAATACAAAAATATTTCATTAAAAAAAAAACTAACCAAATTACAATATTGTAGCTGTTAGAAGTGTAGTTCTTGCATTTACAGATTTACAACTTGCCTAAACTATGACGTTTCTGCCTAGTTGATCTTGCCACACAGTAATGCTAATGTTTAATATATATATACACTTGTATTATGTTTAATTTAAATTTTGAGGAAAATCCTATATAACAACTTTGTTATCAAGCATATGAGGTAATAGCTTCATAACCTTATCCTTACCCCTTTACATCTGTAAAGATACTGCCTGCAAATGTGGCAGTGTTTTGTCCAAATACTGTATGTATACGTAGTATATGTACCTCCCTCGCCAAACACTTGCAGACAGCGGAAACAAAAGGCAAAATTATTTAATTGCTGTGAACACAATAATAAAGTGACATTTCTTAACTTTTCTAGAAAAGATTATTTACCTTTGGGAACTTCTACGGTAGTATAAACAATTTTCCCCTCCCCTAGAAGATCTGAAAATGGTACAAATGTCACCATGAAAAAAGCACACACAAAGATAAAAAACCAAAGATACCTGTTCCCCAGTAATGCTTGTATTTCTCGCTAAACATCGCCTGATTAAATACTTTCAACTTCATTCCTTTAATCTTTGTGTATATTTGTTTATGAAGGAAGGCAATATGTATTTAACCACATATCATATATTGTATCAAAAGTTTTTCTGATGTTTTTAGTCATAAATAAAAATGCAGGACTGTCTTTTAGTACTACTGTGTGCTACCAGTCAACATCACTTAGTAACATTTAAATGATTTTTTTTTTTAATGTATGATTTAATGTAAATGCATTTTATGAGAAGGCATGCAGGAAAACTATGATATAGTTGAGAAGCAGTATACAATTTCTGTAAAGCAAACAGAATAAGAATGATGTAAGAGCTTGAATTTTACGTTACCTAATGCTTTGGGTCCTCAGCAATGTAAGTTGGTTTTGTAACTTTCTGAGTTCATGGGGTGGTATATCGAAATTAAAACAATTGAAGAAGGAAAATGAAATTTGCAAGTAAAGTAGATGCTACTGTGACACCGTATTTGAATTTCTTACGAGTTTCTTACAGGAAGATCTGTTTGTGATCAGGATGGGTAAGCTTTTTTGGTTAAAAAAGGAGAAACTGGAGGTTTTGTGCATTTCCCAAACTACTAAAAACTTACTCGAAGAGCTGAAATAACTTCCTTATCTTTACCACCTCATCCCTCTGGACACAGACCTCTTTCACCTGCATTTGACTCCTTAAAGAGAGGAAGAGGTAAAATAAGACTCTTTCTCCCAGCTGTTGGTTCAGTCTTCCTCCTTTATCACCTTACCTTCTAGCATTTTCATTCCATTCTCCAGAAGAAGCTCCAGAATGGATACATGCCAGCTTCTTCATAGATATTATTATCTTATTTCCAATTATTTATCTTTGCCTATTCTCATTTGTTTTCTTGTTGGTGCTTCAGAAAATGTGTTGTTGCCAAACTTGGGTATTCAGAGGCATGCAATGCAGCCTGTCATACAAAAACAACAGAAAAAGTGAGATTTCTAGGAGAAAAATAGACCATTGAAATCAGTCCTTGGTAGACAATTGGAAGAGTGTGTTCCCCCACCACTAACATTCTATCTTAAAAAAAAAAAAAAAAAAAAAAAAGGTAATTCTTGTGCTACCTGAATTAGCTTTATTTCCTGTTATGGATAAAAAGTATACTTCGATATTTCTAGTCTGTTACAATCTATACATGCTGTATTGATTTGTGTGTTTCTAGCAAACACGATCAATGATTTTGATATAGCAGAGACAGCAAATTATAGTCTGCACTCACAATCTTATTTCTAAATCTCAAACAACAAAGTTAAACTGTTGAAAAGCAGTTTTCAATTAGGTTTCTAATGCATTCACAATAATGAAAGAATCTCAAGAGGTTTCAGGTGAAGGCAGATATTATAAAAAGTGCCAGTCAGCTACCGAATGAATATCATTTTTGGATACTGATCTAATGTTGTTTAATTATATCAGAGTGGAATTGACAGTTTTCAATTATTGTGTTATAGGACTAAAACAACTTTTGCTCACCAGGGATTAATTATCAGTGTATGTTTCCAGATGAGCCTGTACTCAAATCACCATTGTGGTGTCATTTCAAGACTTGGGGTTTAAATCTGTTTTTTTCATAGGTGACTTTAAAAGCATGAAGTGCTGAAAGATTGATGAAGTCTGTCATGGAAAACCTACTTAATCTTTATTCTGCTGGTAAACTGGACTCTTAAGGACCCCCACGCGTACTGGACTGTTGCCTTGTACTGCGTTTGTGCTGTGTAAACAAAGCATCTGGCCTGGCTGTTGAGGTTGCGTGGCTGACCCTAAATTAGCTGTGCAGAATCTTTGTATCTGAGTTCTTCTTGCTCTATGAATTTTTGAGTCATAGTTTTAGTAGGGCCAAGTTGATGAGGAAAAAGGTGTTGTTTGGTGAATTTTATGTGACTGGACCCCAAGTACCTACACCAGAAATGAAAATGAATGGAAGTGTGGTGGTGCTATCATCCTTAATGTTAAACTGAGCTAGCTGTGAAGCATCACTGATAGAGAAAACTAATTCTCCAAAGCGGGGTGGTGGGGGAGTGTTGCTGTTGTCAGCCAGTGGAAACGCTTCATCCTCCATTTACGGGACTGTGGATCCTAGAGGGCGTAAAGGGGGAGTAGGAACACATCCAAGACTGGGTTGGAGGACTGAGCTGGAGGCATTCACCTCTTCTAGTGATGAAGCTTATCTGTAGGGGCAAACTATAGCTAAGAGGATGACTCCATGACTATGCAAGTTAAACTGAAGTGAGGATACTTGTGATTTGCCTTTCTTGCCATCCTTAACCACATAGTCGCATCTTCTTTGCTGCAGCTTTGGCACTCAACACACCAAAAAGAGGAGGAGGGTTCAGGGTCTGAACCAGCTGAAACTAATCCAGAGAAAGTAAGCCTCATTTGTGTGAGATGGAAAAGCAGGTCATAGAATTTAGTAGTCTCTAAGTCTGTGGAAGTAATAAATAAAAAAGTAGGCATGTAGGTGGCATCATAATTATAAGCTCCAGCATGGGTGTATCTTGATGGTTCAGAATTACTGTTGTATTTGTTTCTAGCGCATTTGTTTTTCAGTACTTTCCACTATAATTAATTTATGGGTGACCTTTCGGTAAGTTAACTGATCTCGTATATTTGCCTTTGGCTCATATAATAGAGCATTCTTCCTGTTTTAAAAAATATTCATCAGAAATCCTACATTATGAAAGACAAAGTGATTTCAAGATCTGATTCTAAATGTCTCTTGGTAAAAGTCTCACTGACTATACTGATATTTCTGAGAGAGATATAGTGATCCAGGTGTTGAGAATTCACTCTTGTTAAATCTGATCCCTTTAAATAGAAGATACTAATCAGCATATGTGAAGTGGCAGGAAAAAACTGGTGCTTGCTATAGAGGAAAGAGGATTTGAGATGATTTTTGGCTGGAGAAAGCCAAGGGAGTTTTTGAAAGTAAGGGGAAAAAATGTTAAGCTTTATGGTGCTTTATTGAGGGGAATATTTATGGAGCTATTTAAGGTGGGACTGATGAAGTAGAAGGTTGAGTAAGACTTCAGTCCTATCCTGAACTTGCTTTAGAGAGAATTTTAACTGCAGATACTTCCACATATAGAGAGAAATTAAATTTATATTTAGTCATGCTAAAATTAGTAGCAAATATTCTCTATATAAGATATTGTTATGTTACCATTGGGCCAATTCTTCTCATGAAGTAGAAACAATTTTAGGTAAATTTCTCTTTCTGTTCCCCATTCCCCCTCTTTGACAGTAACCAAAAATAGTAAGGAAAAAAAAAAAAAGTCTTGTAAGCAAAGTCATGTGTGGGAATGATTATAAACAATAATACATAGGGAGATGCTATAGTTTAATTCGTGTGTTTGCCTAGGGCCTTTGTTGCCAGAGCACCATCATATGCTAGCTATGGTAATAAATGCTGGCAAAAATTTATATTGGTAGTTTGTTCTGATTTTTAATTTAATTTCAGTATTATATAAGGCAAAAGAAAATGGAAATACTAGCTTTGCCTTCCTTCTTGAGTAGAGCAGTTTTTCAGCTGAATACATCTGGCCTTTGACAAGACACACTTGTATTTGATTACCTACTGAAGATGTAGTGCAGGCACATACAAGTTTGGTAAACATGCTGAGTGGGCAGTTTCCTTACCTACCATGAAGAGTATGCTGCTTAACAATTTGTTTTATGTAGAATTAAACTGATACAGGTTCTTTATGTAGAATTAAACTGATGCAGATTCTGTGAGTGAGGAACTTTACTAAGTCATTAATTATTTGTTAATTGACATGCTGTAGTTTTTTTTTAAAAAAATTATAGTTTAATATGTTGTGTTTATGAATCTTTACAACGAAGCAGTGTTTTTTAATTAAGATTCTAGATCTTAAAAGAAATAAGAGGCTTATTCTTTTTATGGGTGTTTTACCTGCAGATGATGCAATTACTCTGTGTAAGGCTGCTTAGAGAAGAGAGCTAGAGAGCATGAAGAGTCTAGTGAAAGATTCATTGACCTTGATACCCATATTGCTTACATGCGCAATGGCTACAATGGGACACCAGAAAGCCTTTGTTTAACCAATACAGTACAGCAAAATATATCTGTAATATTTTTCTTTAACATTCATTGTTATGACAGTCATGAGAGCTTTATATTGCTGCATCAGCTTTTTTCCTATTCTTTTAGTTGCTGTGATTTGATTTTTTTTTTTTAAAGGGAAAGAAGATGCATAGCTGAAACAATGATTTACGTGATGAATATTTTTAATATAACAAAGACATTTAAATAAGACTTGACAATTTCAGTTATGATGTATAGCAGAGAGAAGGGAAAATGCTTTAAGGGGACTGTACTGCTCAGAGACGTTCAGAGAGCTCTGCAAATCAATGCTGAGAGTGATGGACTCATATATCAATCATGACTCTGCACCAGCTTGAATATAATGAGAACTTCAGTAATTTGGCTCTGTTATGGTTGAATGCTGCTTCTGGGTCAAATTTCATGAGCATGTTAAAAGTGAGACCAGGCCTCTTCTGTCTTAGCAGACAGAGATAATTTTAAAAATAGTAATACTTGGCCTAGAAATAAAACTTGGGTGAACAGCAATCTGTAGCTGTATGAGTATATGAGAATAAGTGTATGCATTACACTTCAGCCACTTTGTTTCCCTAGTGTTTTTGAGTTGCTATTTCCTTATCAGATAGATTTGAGGGAAAATCTGTAAACGAAGAGATTAAGAAAACTGTTCACAGGCAAATTGTGAGAAACTGTTGAGGTTTATATGGCAGGTTATTGGAATAATTCACTCTGGGGGAGATGTTAAAAAAGGAAGAAAGAAAGAAAAACAGTCCTTTAATATGTTTACTTCTCTCTAGTGCTGCTCTCTTCATGCCTCCCTTACGTTAAAATGGGATGTGTTTATTTGTGATTTGTTTATTTATTATAGCTATTTCTTGTAGCTACAGTATTAAACCTTATTATAGCCTGAGATATTGCAAAATAAAAAGGGCTGTTCTTTCAATACCAAAGGAAAAAAACTCAGATTTGGGCTGGAAAGTCTTCATTTTGACAACAGTTTTAGACCTTTCCTTTGCTTTAAGAAATTCTCCTAGTATAGTCATACATTACCACTGCATTCTGATAATGTTAGAATGACTTCCAAGAAAGTATATTTATTGCTGTACCAAAGTAGATCAGAATCAAATGACACTTGCATGGTGATGACAGTCCAGCAGGGAGCCTCTGGAAGCCTTATGGTGTAAGAGGATTGACTATTGTTAATACACAGTGTTTAACTCTCGATTTCTTACCTTTTATGTTGCTTTCCAAATTATGCCATTGTTTTCAGAAATCAGAGATTGGTCCAAACACACTCTATATTTTTGAAAATTGTCAGGAAGTGCCATTGGAATGGGAAATTGCTTGGATAAATGTTGGAGGTATGTTTCCCCTTCTTCCCCATACTGAAAACATCTTTGTCTTTCTGGATGCCAAGCTATATCATGCTCTGTGGGTTTCAGTTACTGCTATCAGATATCCAGATGGCTGTAAGAAGTCAGAGGTGGGTTTTTTTCCTTTTTTTTTCCTGGTAGTGTGCTTCCTTATGTTCCTCCATATATGTATGTATTTCAAGTTCTGCTGGAGTAATCTATGGCTGTCCCTTCCACAGTGTGCTACTACAATCTGAGATTAACTCAAACACAATAGGAAGCTGAACTTTGTTTCTCACGTTTAGAAATGGTCACATTTCTGAATTTTCAGAAAGTGAAATAAAAAACCAGTTTCCAATCCAATTTAAAAATAGTGTATATTTTTCTATAAAGCAGGGCTTCAAAATTATTTTTGAAAATTTATTTGAGCACTTACAATTATATTTTCAGCTGTTTTTCATGTATTAGTTACTTTCCTCTTAATGACATTAATTTTAAAATATGCCATGATAAAAAAAAATTCATTACAGCATGAACAGATGGCTCTTCAGTATTGAAATGACCTATGTATTGAAAAAGAAATTTTTATGCAAGAACTTTCTGACTTCCTCTTAGCTTTGAAAGTGGAACTAATAAGAGAGTCTGTTACACCAGAGTTTGCACTGAGTACTGGTTCATTAAAAGATCTGATTTAAAGTAGTAATCCTGAACTAAAAATGTGTAGTAGGGTGAAGTCACATTTCTTGAAGTCTTATCTTCTTTTCTGTCTATCTGTGTGATAGCCATGGTAGATACAGGCAGGATCTTGCCTGAACACCTCCCAGTACCAAGAGGATAAGTAGGAGAGTCCTTGAGCATTGAGCTCAAGAATGACTGAAGTCCCAAGTGTTTATAGGACACATCACAGTCTCATTTCTAACTGATAAGCTTTCCCAGTAAAAGAATTGCAGGTTAGTGTCATCCTCCTGGAAGACACCTGATTAGATGCTCTTTCCCACAGAGTAGAACAAATCAATGAGGCGGAGGGAGGAGATGTTTGGCCTTTTGGTGCTCAGTCAAGTTGATTTTCAGTAGTGCAGGTGGCATCTGCATGCTGGAGTAATAGACATAATAGAAAAAACACAAATGGCATTTTGCCCCATTTAAGTCAAAATGCAGAGGTAATTAATGGCATAAGGAGCAAATGCCACTCCATTAGACAACTGTTCAGCACATTAGATTAAAACACAAGTCACTTGGTAGGAAAACAATAGCCATTGCAGAGGAAGCTCTTGGGCGTTGACAGCTTGGATAAGGAAGGTTGTTAAAAGTTCCAAGTAAGAATTTGCAATGAGGAATATTGAATATATTGCCAAAAATCTTCTTTCCAGGAAGAGGTACTTTACATCCCATCTTAAAATTAATTTTAAAATGAAGAAATCTTAGGTACGAGAAATTAAGTTTATCTGTTGCTTTTCAGAATCAATCCACTTTAACTACTTTTCCGTACGTTATTTCTTTGTCTGTAGAGCATCATTTTGTGTTAACTGTCTGTTCCATTTATATCATTTGTTAATTCTTGAGGTGTACATTAGCTTGTCAGTGCCCAAGACAGTACCTGCAGTTACCTGAATGGTGGGGCATGTCTCATGAGGGTTGGATTTCATATGTTGCGGTTTTCTGCCTTCCCCCTGCCCCAGTTTCTGATTAGACGTTGCTCTACAGACTTTTCAGCTGAGAAGTATATTAAGAGAGATTCAGACAAGTTGTTCTACAATGAGACTTCATTAATAATAACTTGCTTGACCTTGCTGCTACTCTGACACTCCTGTTACAAACAGAAATTGCCTGGATAAGTTAAAGACTGGTGAGGGATTTCATCCGTCCTTGTGTCTTGTACCAGCCTTATTTTTAACCAATATATGCCCAATCTTGAAAATTAAATTTGAGGGTCATATTGCATGCCTCTTCACTGCTAGCCGTGGAAGAAGCTGCACTGTCCAACTCTTGTTCACATTGCATGGAAGCCTGCATTGGTGATGCTGGACCTGCAGGTTTCCTGTGGGTTTGGGTACCCTGCCAAGGAAAGGAAGGCCCAGAGTAGCACTCCTCATCCTTGATACTGATACTGTAAGTACACTTCGCAGCAGGTGTTTTTTCATGAGCCAGGGCCTTGCTGACCTCTACAGAGCACGAACACAATGTGCTCTGCAGTTTTTAGTGAGATGGATGCCACTTCCCACCTTCCTGTTCAGTTGCCTATGATAAAACTAAGTGTGCCAAGCCAAAACTGAATGTGAATCAAGCTGCATTAAGAAAAGGTGGTGTGTGGGGGAGAGAGTTGACCTATTCCCATTTGTCGTCTTTTAAGAAACACTGCCACTGTCTGAAAGATTGCTACTTGTCAGGAATCTATCTTCTGTGTCATCAGCGTGCAGTTGTTTGATTTCCAGTCCCTTATATTTTGTGACAGGCTTGTAAGAAACTAATGCTCCTGCTGTGGCTGCTCAGAAAGGAAAAGGGAAAGGGACATTATCTAGAATTGTGTTGCAAACATGCTTTCACGTAAGGACCCTATTATGTTGTTTACAGTTTTTATCTCCCACCACGTGCTTTGCGTTTCAATCGGACCATATCTAATTCAGTTTTGGGGATCTGTTCATTTTATTCAGCCCCTACTGGAGAAGATGATTAATGAACAATATTTGTGGATTGGTGGTTTGGGGTTTTTTTTTCCACACACTGCTGTGTATGCAGTGCTGCATGCCACTGCGGTTTGTCGCTTCTTTCTGTATCCACTGGATAACTGTTTTGGTTAGTTGGGTTTTTTTTTTCCCCCCCCAATATAAATTTATTTAGGTTTGCTGCTACCTCCCAGCAATACTTAGCTGCTCAAAAAGTTTGTGTCTCTGCATAGATAAAATACATATGCAGATGTTTGTGTATATTTTAAATTAGATGTGTATAGTGTTCAGTCAGATACAATAGGTGGTTTTGGATATAAAAAAATTAATTATAAGGCAGATTGTACTTCTCTTTAAAAACAGTACAAAACAAAAACCTCCTGTGTTTTGTTTCTTTTCCTACAATAACTGTCGCAATAAAAATTAAAATTCATAGAATATTTGTCACACAAACAACTGTTCCTGCAGTTATAATTCATAAATAAGGGCAGCAATTAAATTCCAAACAGTCTCTTGGCAGATGCAACAAAAGGGAAAATGGTCTAGTTCTGTAATGGGGCGTCTGTTGTCCTCTGAGACAAGCCTGAGAAGAGATAATGTGCATATGGGATTGATATGGAGGTCATGTAAGGAGGAATCTTTTAATTTAATTAAAAGCATAATTAATCCTAGAGAGATTCTGTAACCGCCTACAGTTGGATTTTATGGACCTGCACTGTTTGCAAGCCAAAAAGTAAATGAAATTTTGACATTTAAAGATGAGAAAGTATCACTTTTTTGCCAAGAAACTTATCTGATGGAGAAAGAATTAGCAAAATATTAAATGTCAATTTGATGGCAAATATAAAATAGGCAATGCAAACCTTTGCCTCTTACAGTGAAAAGATAATGATAAAACCAGCTTTTTTCCACACTGACTTGTTCTGATAAGTTCTGCCTCAAGGATTTTACTTGTGTTTTTTTTTTCCAGTGTTCATAGAGGCTAAGGCATTAAGCATACATATTCTAAAAGCTAAGGCATTTAGCATGCACTTTAAAACAAATGATACAGTAAGAATGTAACCGAAAAAGTTTGCATTATGATACCGTCTTGTGTTTTCTGAGAACCAGCTGAACAATATAATATAGTTAACTCTATTTTAACAGAAACAACTGCCTATGATGAAGTGAGAATTCTTTTGCTTGATGAATCATCATTTTATCAACTGTTAATGAGCCTCGGCTGCACTTCTCCATCTGAGAAAAGAGAATGGGTTTCACATGGCTGAAACACCTTAGCTACTGACACGCTACTGGTTCAGCATTTCTTGTAATTGGTCTGATAGCAAGGGGTCATCCTTTATGAAGCTCCTGTTCATCACCTCTGTCTTGCTAGAATGACATCTATTTATGTATCTGTCATAAAGTTACTGGACCAGCAGTCCGAGACGCTGATGGCTTATTTCAATATATAGGCATCGTGAGATGTAATGAATTTTACTTCCTGAGTTTCTCAGGAGTCCTGAAATAATGATTAGCAAAATTGGGATGGTGCTGATTTGTTTTGTAGTCTGTAACTTTTTAAGGATGACATTTACCTACTTTACTCTGCTGTAATGAATGGTAAAAAGTTGTTTTTTCAAATTCCGTTGTTGCACCCTGATTGCTCAGAAAAGCATCAAATATCATGAAACTAGTAATAGACACTGACAGTTATCAAGACTGTTTAGAATAAGTTACTGGGGCCATATGAAAGGCCGAATTCCTGAGTCTTTCTAGCACAGTGACTACCGGTAACATTTCTACCGGTGACTCCCTGGTAACATCAGCTCTTGTCAAGACACGAAGATTAAGCCTAAATTCCTGAGGGTGAATGTCCATACTGATTAAGGGGAAGAAGTTCCTCATGGGCTGTGAACTGGTAGAACTGGGCAGCTTCTTCTCCCACATTGTGCTACGTGCTCTTCCAACTCAAACAAATTATTCTAAGCTTCTCAGGTCAACAAAAAATGTATTTCTCTTCTGCATCACCCTGTTCCAGGAATTTTCTGACTGGTTGTTCTGAGTTTTTCATTTAAATCTTTTATTCTGTGTCCAAGCATAATTTTGTATTGAAAATCCTGGATGCTTTCCATGGATTGTGTTAACTGAAACTATTGCAGACTCCTCAATCGCTATTTACAGCATATAACCATTTACAAGAAATGAAGCTGTACTGTGGTTAGTTTATCAATCTTGTGTGTTGGGCAATGTTGAAATTATACATAAGAGGTTGCAAAGCCTGAATAATTAAAGCAGACCATCATAGGATCTCATCACATTGCTATGTTGATACATTTGCATAATCTTGTATATTAAATATGTTGTGAAGTGAAAGATGGATAGAAGACAGTGGAACAAGAAGCCTAAAGATTTTTTTTTCCAAGTACCAAGAAGTGTGTAGCTAAAGGGCTGTGTGTGCCCATGCACCAGTGTGCAGGCTGCATGTGAATCTACAAGTGGGAATGTCCTTATATGCTCCCAACTTTTGAGTAATGGAGCATGTTCCATGCATATCCTTTATTCCTGACCCATTTGTTTAGACACATTTCAAAGCTTCAGGTTTGGTAATGCCAATGCTGCTTTTGTTTCGTCTGCCACTGTAGGTTTAGTTAACATTTGCTCCTGTATACCCACTTGTAATATCCTACTTGATCACCTCTTTCTTTGCTAATTAAGCAGGAAGAGGAGGAGCTCCCTCAAGTGTAGGAAAGAGAAAGCAATCAGGAGCTTTGCTTTTAAGGGAAGTAGGAGCATGGCCTCTTTTGCTAGCTGTTGATTTCACAGCTTTCATCCTGCAAAAGGAATGCAGATTAGTTATCTCAGCATAACTGTAATTTCTTCTCATTCAAAGGAGTCCACAGTGGCACGGAACTAGGTGCTCCCCTGTATATTTTGCCAAACCCAAGTATAAAATATTATCGCATAGGCTTAGAAGTGAACTAATTTAAATTTGCAAAAGAAATGCAACGAGTTGGGGTTTTGTTTAACTTGCCTTTTGCTCTTCAGTTATTTTTTTAGGAATCTGCCTGCAATCAGCTTTAGCTAACCTTCCTCAGTCCCTCTTCCCAGCTCTGCTCTTTTTTCCTTCCCACCCTGTATCGTGGGCGTTGAAAATGAGTCCGTGTACTCAGCATGCCACAAGGCATGTCCATGCTTCTGTGTCAGGAGAGGGTTTGGAAGAAAATAAGTAATGGCTACTTTATGTTGTAAGTGGAAACTGGAATTTTGCATAGCAAAGCAATTTCAGTACAAAGGAAGATTGCAAATGTCACATTTGCCGAGGTGCTGCAGCCCAGATTGGTCTTTGACAGATTATATGCGCTACAATATTTGTAGTACATTTTGTGTTTAGCTGCAAGAATTCTTTTTTTTGAAGGTCAGGCAGCAAAGCTAGAGGAGATCACACTGAAGTCAAGGCCAGTAACAGAGAGCCAGGCAAAGACAGTGAGTTTTGAGTAAGTATTTGAAAAGGTTGCTTCCCAGGGAAAAAAGAGACCATTTGAAATATAGGCAGCTGTTGCAGGGGAAACATAAAGAAGCAAGTGGGCTAAGGAGAGAAAAGAAAAAGAAGAGCATAGGGTGCGAGAAATGGGCAGCAAGAAGAGCTACCCAGGTACAGGTTATGATTGAGGGTGATACAAAAAAAGGCAAAAACCAAGAAAAGACACTAGATGCAGTGACAAAACTGGGAAGGTGGTAAAAGCTGAGGAGAAATATGATGTAGCTCTAACAGTAGAGGTGGTAAAAATAGGAGAAATGCTCCTTCCCGATTTCACATGGAAGTGATAGGATTGCTTAGTAGATTTCTGTGTTAGGCCATCCTTTTCCAAACCACTTACACAATTTACATGCTATGTAGTGTGTATCCTGTCAGCATGGTTTGAGTTATAAAAACTCAAATGCCTTGATGCATTTAGAAATGCCATTACAAATCTTTAAAATAATCTCTTTGAAAGGTGGGAAAAGCTTAAAGCTAAGAAACACACCTTTGAGTGCAAAAGTGAATTTTGCTTGTAAAATTTGTGAGGAGAGCCATTTTTTAAATCTCTGTTTCCTTTGAGCCTTGTCTTTGTTCTGCCTTTATGAACTCAGATCCTTCATGTCCTTTCCTCCTCCCTCTCTTTGGCATGCCTCTTGATTGTTTCACAATTTATCTTTGCTGCCCAGGGAATCCAACTGTCTGGGGCTGGCTTCATCCTGCCTTGGTGTCAAGGTCAAAATCTTTTAATTTTGTAGGTGGAGTGGGTATCCTGACCCCAGGGTCTGCTGCTGTATATTTAAATCCTGTCAGTGTTCTCAGAATGACAATGTCTTGGGTTTATGACTGTCAGCTGCTTTACTGAGCTCCTTGGTGATATTATGTCTAATTTCTCTTGGCAAAAAAATAACAGCGTTTTCTTGTTGATACTAAAAGCTTGTGGCATTAAATACTTTCAGATAAGTAAAAAGAGCTTAACAACATTCTGACTACAGTTGTTAAACTGAAGATTATACTTACAGAAGGTAACAACAACAGTCTTGGCAACATAATAGAGATTAGTTTGCTTTTCTGCCGTTTCTATGTCATTATCTTTAATCAATGTTGGAAACATTAGTTATGCTAAGGATGTCTTGACTTTTCCAAGAATGGAAATATATACATTGCAAAAGGGGAGTATTTGAAATACCTTTTGTGTGTACAGACTTTGGGATTTAAAAAACAGATTGAGTTTTCCTTTAGTCAATTTTTACCAGTAAAGAGTCTAAATATCTAGACTTTGTGATTGGATTTGCCCATCTTTGAGAAATGAAGTGTAGTAGGAATGTAAACTGAAACACATGATCTCTTGTGTGTTTTCAGTGTTGCTTGAATGTTAACAATGATCACAATCAGTATGAATTCACTGAAACAGATGTAATAGCTCTTTTGCACTAATTTGGTCTGCATACTGATATGTTCTCAAAAACTGCAAGGTAAGTAAATTAAGGAAGGTCACATGGAAACCCAGTTATTCCAAAAGTGGAAAATACATCTTCAGTTGCACATAGAAGTTGAGAGGCTAATGCATATTTGGAGCAAAACTAGAAAAGTTCGTACTGAAATTTTTTATGCTGGCATTTTTTCCAAGTCTTATAAATTTGGTTGCTGGTGAATTATTTTTAGACACCTCTAACAGATTTTACCATTACTTTAAAGTGTAGAAGTGTTATCAGTAACCCAACAAAATACTTACAAGGTTTTTTTTCTTTTATGGGCAAAAGAAAGTATTCCTAACAACTTAAAAAAAGTTTGAGATATTATTGCGTAAATTTTTCACTTCGCCACCTCCTCCACTCCTCACCATCTCCTCATTCTTTCCCAAAAAAAGAAGGCCTGAATCAGACAGTCTGCTTGGAAAATCTCAGCCAAAACAGATGGTTGATGTGCAAGAATTATGAGCCTCTGAGAACAGCTCATAACTTCAGTGGCCTCAAATCTGTAGTTGCTGAGAACTTTTTCCTTTAGCCACTACTAAATCTGTTGTTTTGCTATTAAGCAAAAGAAAAGCAAACCTACAGGTTTCTTAAAATTGTTTAGTTGTCTTGTTGATGTGCTGTTTGAACTGCAAGAAAGCAGTTACATGCAGTTTAAAAATCTACATTAGCCAGTTGACTGAATATTTAGAAGGGTTGTCATCAAATTTGCATATGCTAATGTCTCTTTTGCAATCTTTCTGTTGATCGTCTTGTGAATAACAAACTGACGTACTTGTGGAAGCTAAACAAACCTCCACAGGCAGCAATTGTGAATTCACAGATCAACCTTTTCTATTAGAAAGAAAACAACAGGAACCCCACTAAAACCTGATCCCCTTATTGGATTTGGTCTGTTGAAGACTTAATCTTTGGTATTGCAAGGAGTCCGGCAGTCCATCATGCCAGATCAACGCTGGAAACTACAATTCTGAGAAAGCTGAAAAAGGCTTTTTAAAACAGAATCTGTAGGCATCCATAAAAAACTCAAATCCTGCTGCCTTACTCAATTGAGTAGCTGTGTTGACTTTTAAAGTATGTGGTGTATTTAGTGGGTAAGATGAGTTATTTCTGGTCAAAAATGTTTTTGTGTCTGCTCAGTTTGGAATAAGATAGATTACTCATGCTGTATGTGCAAATCGTGGTTGTACTCAGTGGTCTAGACATATGGGCATTTGTGTTGACTAAGCTATCTTATCAACTCTTATCAGCTCTGTCAGCAAAAAGTTTACATATTTTTAATGTGGTAGTATTCCAAGTTTCTCGGCATTCGTCTACATTTCTTATCATCTGTAAAGAAGATTGCTGCGTTTTTTGAAGAATCATTATTTATTCATCTTAGTTTAGGAAACTACCTTATCTGAAACTGAGATGAAGTCCACATATAAATAAGCAGGAAGACCTAGATCGTAAAGAGGACCAGATGCAGTGGGCCTCTTACACTCCTAATGGACTCCAAACGTGTGGTCTAGTACTTCTGGCTAAATGCAAGTCACAAATTAGTCTTTCACTACAAGTTCTCCCATTATATACCATTCCTCTGAACATGTAAATATAACTTACATAGCAAAACGTTGAATTTCAGTTACCAATTCTGTATGATAACTGTATTTTATATGTATTCAAAAGTAGAGACAAAGAGACAGAGTTTATTAAGAAACTGTCTTTAAGGTATGCAATTTGCAAATAGTGCTATTCCAAATGTATAGTGAAGAGTGCTCCACTTGCTTAGGGCACAGGGATGCTAGGAAGCATTGGAAGTATAGTTTTACTTCTAATTTTTTTTTTTCCTGAGGAGTATCTGACCCAGTCTTTAAATGTATTCAATTAAATGTGTCTTATTCTTAAATTTTTCGAAATTATTCAACTTGGTACTTGTTGGATTTGATCTATGCACTACTTTTTTTCCTGATACCCTGAGCAAAATTAGCCTTTCTGGAGTCATGACTTTGAGCATTTTGCTACAGTGTTTTGCAGGTAGCTTTAAATGTACTCCTGTAAAGCGTCCAGGTAGCCAAATAGGAGGCTTTGTGACCAGCACCATTAGCATGGAAGTGAATCCGAGCTGTTCCCTGAGTATGGTTGATTAACTGGGACCCAGTGCCAAGGCAGCCCTGGCTTCTGAGTTGGAGTATGGGCAACCTAAGCTTCTGCTTGCTTTCAGAGCATGGTTTATCCTTTTGAAGAATAAGGCTTATCTATTCTATTAAGGTGCTTAAGCTCTAATGCAACTGAGTTGAATAGGTGAGAGAGGACTTGCTTTCTCAACTAACTAGCTGAAATAGCATGTAATGTCATAAGCAGAATTATTCTGTTTATGTAATTCAGGTCAGCGCCCTACTATATGAGCCTATATTCATATGTATGTATTTAGTCTTTAACTTTTTTTAATTGGTGTGTGATTAATAGAAGATGCAAAATGACAAAGCAGGGGAAAAAGATTAAACTTCAATTTTACTGTGGAATGATTTTAAATGTTATTTGTAGCCTTAGAATGTTCCTGTTTAATTTGTTATTATTGAGTCCTTTGGTATTTTACTCCTATTGCTCAGGTTAATAAACTGAGGCAGAAATGTATTTGCTGAGTGTATCGAAAAATCAATAATGCAAGCTAGAATTCTTGCTGAACCACCTCTTACCTGTTGCGTCACTCTGTCTTTAATTCTTTGCTTGTTCAAGAATTTAACATGATTTTTTTTTTTTTTTTAATAGTTTATTTTGCACCATGCATTCCTTCTGCTTTGGCTTTTTCCTTGAGCTACAGTAGTTTACTTCAGAGTGTTCTTAACTCATTTCCATGTAGCACACTACATAGAGTTCCACTTGAATGCTTAAAAATGTAAAATATTTGCCTTGTAGAAATGAGGTTGACACATGGCTGGAAGAAATTTACAGCTGGTAAGTGACAACAGCAAGGTTGTATTATACAATTTCAGGAGGTTCGTAGGTTTTGTCACTACCCTCCATTAGTTTGGATTGTGGTATTGCAAAAAAACCAGAGTATGCATGAAAGGCATTTGCTTCCTTATATAATCCCTGGAAGAATTTTTTTAGACAGCCCAGTCTAGTAAAGGGGCAGTTTGCAGGTAGTGTCACTTCATCAAAACAAAATGTAAATCTGAACCTCTTTGATCTTTTCAGTACTTCTGCACACTTTGCAAACAAATGACAAATTTTATGTGCTGAATTACTTCAGCATTTGTCCAGGAAAATCAGAATTCTACAGGACATTCTCATTTGCTGTAGTATATGTTTGTTCTAATTGTATATGAGACTGGATATATAGTCCAGTAGTACTAATTTCAAAATGTGGAGTAGAAAATGTGTCTCTTGAATGATGAAGCGTGTTTAACTTATAATTGGCTGGCTCATAACCTCAGTGAATAAAAGCGGGTTAATCTGTTAATTATTGAACTGTGGATGTAAAACTGAATACTATATCTTTAAAGTAAACAAATGCCTGGAATCATGCTTGCCTAAAGATATAATATATGATATAATAAATTAATGAGCTATTCCCTTTTTCTGTTAAAGCATTTTTGATCTGCAGGAGTGACTTTCAGTCTTCAAGAACGAGCAAAAATTTGTTATCAGTTGGAGAAGACAAGAAATAATTAACTATGTTTAAGTGTGTATGCTTGGGGAAGCTTGCAAAATGGTGGATGGGAATAGTTGTTTAGCCAGAAAACAGGTGTTTTGGGTTTTTTTTTCCTGTAAGTAGTTACATTTGAAGCTTTGTTTTGATTTCAGTACTGTAGGGAGGGAGGGAAGGGATGTATGTAATTGGTGCCAAATGTAGGGGACAAATGACCCATGGGCACAGGGAGCACCTCAATTACATACCTGAAGTTATATTTTTCTCACTTTTTAAGCTGTTTCTGTTCTGACTAAAGAGCATAGATTGTTTTTTCTGTGTATGCACTAATACACAGCCTTGATAGCATTTGTATCCAACTTAAAAAAAAAAAAAATTAAAAATCCTATGTAAGGCAAGATTTTAGATAATCCTAATAATTTCATCATAACATTTCCTTGTGTGTGTATTAATTCTCTGTTATCAGCCTTAATATTCTTAAATGCTAAATAAAAGCAGGTAATATTTGAGAATGTCCAAACACATGTGGTAACCTAAAGATAACAGCAGCAACAAATACAAGGCCTGGCTAAAGAGTCTTTTAAAAACTCATTTACAGGGTTGTGGTCATATCTTGTAGCCTGTTTCTGGGAGTGTTATAAATGCCTGAGCATTGGCTGGTTATCAGGACTTAATACCTGCTTTGCGTTATCTAAAATATGTGCATGTCCACAAATGACACTTCATCAATCCCAGCTATCCAAATGTTTCAGATACATTCTTGAAGCTTTTTATAATTATGCTTTGCACACATGTGCATGTGACACTCAAACGTGTATACAACAGCTTGTCTATAGGCTATTGGGGACATGTGTGCACATATGTCTATAATAATCTATCCTGAGCCTGGCGGGATAAATCAGAACAGAGTAAAAGCCTACTTCACAAAGTGGCTGCTTCTTTTTCTGGTTTTCACAGAAGTGTCTTTGGAGAGTGTTAGTCTGTATTGTCTATTAAATTAAACTTCATCCCCCATCTTGCTGTTCTCAATATTTTCTTTCCAAGCATATATAGCTTTACGTGCTACAATTGCAATGGTTTGAATGGGCTAAAATATTATGTGAGTAAAATGACTAAATGAGTTCATTTTGACAGGATGCAGAAAAACAGGTACTCTGAAAAGTGGAGTGGTTTTTTGACCCTATTTTCCCAATGCTGTTATTTCACTGTCTTCAGTTGCTGTCATGCCACTCTCTTTCTATTCTGTCCTGAGGAAACAAAACAAAACAGCAACAACATTACTTTCGAGCTCTTCTTTTCTATAACTTACTTCCTTTTTCCTCCTTTTGCGGTCTTTATTTTCAATTCACATCCATTTTTGACTTGGTTTCCTAAGGAAGTATGTGACTTTGGTTGGTCATGCTCTGTATTGTCTGTGTGACAATCATTTCTTCTTTCCCCAATAACTTTCAGAACTGCCAACTCATCACCACCACATTTAATAGAGGGACAGAGGTTTTAAAGGTATTCCTACAAGTTTTGTGAAAATACACAGGTAGGTGAGAAGGAAAGAGACCCCTTAGTGTCTTCTCTAAGGAAATGGGCACCATAATATAGTAACAGGCACAAGATAATTGAAGCAGAGGGAGATGTTATGAATGGAAGCCAAGGAAACTAGGTTTTGTGAGTTCTGCTGTTTGGGAATTCAGTTTCTTTGTCTAACGGTTTTCAGTGTTGAAACACATATGAAGCACACACGTATCTTCATGTTTGTTTCATCACAGTGACCATGTTCATTATGGACTTATGGAAAGAATTGGGTGCCATTTATTTTGACTGATTTTAAAAAAAGATGCATAGGCCAACCTGTTTACACATGTGCGAGTGTGCATGAGAAGAGACATTGTGTTAGCTTGTATTGCCTTTTCTGTGCATCCCAGAGGCTGCCGTTTAGCACACGGGAAAGAGCAACAAAGGAAATTTGGCAGAAAAAGAAATGGGGCAGAAGTGCAATCAGACCTGTTAAGAAGCACTTTCAAGACCTGTAGGAAAATACGACAGCGCTTTCTCAACTTTCATGTGACCCTTCTCCTAATGAATAGTTTTATTTGTGTGAGGTGCTGCAGTTTAGGCCAGGCCCACAAAATCAGCTTTCTCTTTGAGTTACTATTCCTGAGAATATTTTGTGATGGCATCCATGCGGGGGAATTTTATTACTCTACAGCATCCTTATGTGAGCATTCTCTGGGAAAAACTAACCTAACAGAGGAAAAAAGCTCCAAGAAAACCCATTAGTTTCAATAGTTGCTGTTAACATACTAAACCCCCAAAAAGTCAAGTATCGTAACCCTCAAATAATGCAACTTAAAAATGTGTGACTATATTCATACTTTTTTAAGTGACATAATTTTGTTATGAAGAGTTTATATGTTTTTAAGGTTGGTTCTCTCTTATGCACAGACTTGCTGAATAGCCACATAATCTTGTATGTCTGCCTTCATTTTTCTTCCCTATGCTCCGATTGCTCTTTTCTGGGTCATTTCAGAAATTAATTTTGTGAGTTCCTTGGGTTACAAAAATTTGTACAAGGAGGTGGTTTAGCACCCTTTTGGGTGCCATTAAAAAAATTGTTTCCATCCTTACAAACCTCTTTAAAAATCCAGATGTTTTCAACAACTACAAATCATGCCAGCAGGGGTCAGTTTAGTACCAATGGAAATTGAAACTGCAGGACTGTACACTTGAGGAGCTAGAACGAATGTGAAGCTTGTATAATCAGACTAGAAATAAACTGTGTATATAACTTGGTAGACAGCCACTAAAACCATCTCTGCTTATTCCTACTGGATTTTGGGTTTGAGTCCTTTTCTTAAAAATAAATGAACAAATAACCTTTTCTGGAGGTTTTCCGATTTCCTACAATATTTTCAGTATTTTGTCCATGAAGAGTATGTGAATGGTGTATATGACACTTTGCAGAAAAAGTGTATATTCATTACAAAAAGCATAGGAACAATAAGGTAGGGAAAAAACTAATTTCTGTGATGACTGACATTTAAACTGAAAAATTTGAACCCGATGTAGGTACATGAAAGTCTTCAGGTCAAGTTCTTCAAAGGTAGAAGTACTGATATACGTATAGACGCTACCCACCAACTGAAGTTTCATATCCCTCCCAGCTTCCTTCCTGTCATAAAGAAATCTGCATCAACTTCATTAGGACCACTGCTGTACTTCTGAATTTATAGTGTTTGCCTGAGATCACGAGTGGCCATAGTCATTCATTAAGGTAAGCATGTCTAACATACAAAATCAGAAGGCAGGAGGAGGATGAAATAAGGAAAAACAATAAATTGGTGTCTGATAAGGAGAGTCCTTGTTAGTTTATGTTTGTCATGCAGTTGCTTTTTCTGCAGGTACTTAGCTTTGTCTACTGTTTGCAGTCCTAGCCACTTTGATGCATACTGCACGTATGGAATAGCTACCTAAATGCACCCATTTTTAGATTATTGCGTTCCAGGGAAAAGTAAATGACAGCAAAGCCGATGAGGAGTCTGGAGCACAAGTCTTATGAGGAGCAGCTGAGGGAACTGGGGTTGTTCAGTCTGGAGAAGAGGAGGCTGAGGGGAGACCTTATCGCTCTCTACAACTACCTGAAAGGGGGTTGTGGCAATGAGGGTGCTGGCCTCTTCTCCCAAGTAACTAGTGATAGGACGAGAGGAAATGGCCTCAAGTTGCGCCAGGGGAGGTTTAGATTGGATATTAGGAAAAATTTCTTCACTGAGAGGGTGGTCAGGCATTGGAACAGGCTGCCCAGGGAGGTGGTGGAGTCGCCATCTCTGGAAGTGTTCAAAAAACGTGTGGATGTGGCACTTCGGGACATGGTTTAGTGGGCCATGGTGGCGCTGGATTAATGGTTGGACTTGATGATCTCGAAGGTCCTTTCCAACCTTAATGATTCTGTGATTCTGTGACAGCATATATCTTTTACAAAGGTTTAACTTTCTTGTTAGTTCAATAGTGACACGTGTAGAAATTCTTAGTTTGCATTTGATCACTCTTTCACAAGTGATACGTAGATGGCTCTTTCCCCTGCGAATTTTAAAAACCTTGACTGGATCTTAAGAGTCATGTGAGACATCTGAGCTCAGCACAGTTACTAACCTTGTTCTATGTTGGTTGATACTGTTAACTAATATTAACAATAAGAATGTTAAAATGATGATATTTACAGAAAGTATTTTGAAAAGGAGTAATCACCTTTTTTTTCCTTTGCTTTTTTGTCCTATTCTGATTCATAGTCAACATAGTTCAAATTAGGTCCAATATTAGTTTTAATAATACCATTGATGCAATGTAATGATGTAACTGAGGCCAGGGCTACAATGTGCTGTGTTTTAATGAAAATGTAGGAGGAAACATAATATTGAGAACATTCAAAAATTCTTTTTTAAATTCAAACTTCTTGCCCAGTCAAGACTGAAATAACATCATATATTTCAATATTGAAAGATTGGAATAGCTTAATATTATTGGAAATTTTTATGACTGTGTTTGCAGCAGCAGCAGCAAATATAGCAGCTTTGAATTTGCCTTGATTTTTTTTTTTTTTCCAAAATCTCCTTTTCTTTGGAAGTTGTATCCTCCTCCTGCTTTTCTCTTTACTTCTGTTTACAGATTATGTAACAGAAATGGATATGACTTTATACATTACTAAAATATATCCAAGTAGATTACACAGAAATTCAGGGTGAGGACCAAACTTCTGTTTCTATTTGTCATCATTTCTCAGAGATTTGCCATGATTATTTTTACCTTGTCTGGTATTAAAGCTAGTGCAAGATTCCCCAAGCTTTGGGACTGCAGGTGCAAACATTAGATACCTCTGTCCATGTGTACATTTCTAAAAAATATAGCAGGACTTAGGGACTTCGCCATGTTTCTCTGGAAAGAAGTCATGAATTAGAATACAGATTTATTCAGTACTGCCTTTTAAATACTCTGAGGGGAAACATTTTCCCATTAGAATATAATATTCTTTAAAATGATCTTGCACAAAGTTTTGTTTGTTACAAAATGGGATAAATTCATTTTGACCATTTTGAGACAAACTATATTGCTTTTTAAAAACTACATTGTTGATTCTGCTCCTCTGGACTGACTTTCCCTTATAAAGTTAGCTCTGGGAAGCTTATGAAAAGTTGCTGGTTGAAGGATTGCTAATGCTTGCAGCATGTTACAAATGCTGAGTCCCATTTTCCTTCCTGAATTTAGAGAGTAGGTGTGTTGATAAATCTTAGTTCAAAAAGCAGCTGGGAGCTGCTGCCTCTCTCACTTGTCCCTTTTGAGCTGCCACAATTCAAAGCTTTTTGCCTCCTTCATGTTATTCCGTGTGTTTATGTGTCTGCTTTGGCACCTGTGTTGTTTTTTTTCCTGGACAGACAACAAAAGAATACTTTTCTTGCCAACCTAGTTCTCCTGGGATGGATCTACAAGTTTTGGACACAGGTCCTAAATAGTTACTCTTTCTAGTCAGTTGAACCCTTGAACAAAAAATTAAGACCTGACTTCCCCTCTCCCCCAATATTTCATCGGTTCCTTCCCTCGCATTATGCTCTTGCACTGTATTAAGTGTAGCGGGAGCTAGCCTTTCAAGGTCTGTCCCCATGTGCTGTGTCTTCATTTTCACTTAAGTCTTAGCAACAGGGTTGCTTGCTCAGAACTGTTTGTGGTTCTCCATTTTATCTTCTGCAAAGGACAAAACCTTTCTTTTCTTCACTGCTAGTCTCCTTTTGAATGGGTAAGGTTTATACCATAAAGAGTATTTAGATTTCATCCCTTTATTTAGCAGAGAGCATTGTAAGTGTCTTGAACTAGCACGGCTTTGATTTAAAAAATTCCAGCAATAAGACTTCTGGACAAATGTCTCTTATGCTTCTATTCCTAGACCCAAAATGGGCCAGGGTCTGCCAGTGTTGTGTGCTAGGGCGTTAGAGGAGGACTGCTATGTTTTCTGCAGAGGGGAAGTGGGAAGGAGCACCAAAACTGCTAAGACTGTTCCAACCACTGCTATTATCTTCAATGTCTCGTCAGTTGGTGCATAACCTAAGATGCCCCAAGCAGTGCTCTGTTGCAGAGATTCATGCTTTGCAGAACATATGTCAGGCATATAGTGTGGTGTCTGCAAGATGTGGGAAATGGTGCAAGAGGATAATATGTTGAAAAATTGGCAAAACTCTCAATGATATGGAAGTAATTTGCTATAATCAGCAGGTTTTCTGATGCAATCACTTGATAATTGCATACTTTGAGGCTAATAACACATAGTAACAAAGAGCAGGAAACCACTACATCTGTAAGTGGAAATGTTGCTTTAAAATGTATATAAGCCCTCAGTGCATAAAATTTCCCACAGGATGGGAGGTGTTATGTGGGAACTTCTTTTTCTATTTCTTTTGCAATCAGCTCTAATAAGGTGGTCTGAGAAACGATTTGCAAAAAAGTCTCAAGGTCAAAAGATTCTCGGGAGTTTGGTGTTTCAGTGCAAACCTCAAAAAGGAAGCATTTCTATATGAAAGCACCTAGGACAGTGATCCCCAGATTTATACTGCTCAGTAGAAGAACTGTTGCACAAGAAAGCAGAAGATACTACTACGCACATTAAAACACAAAAGCCCCATGTCCCCAGCCACCAGTACACATCCTTACACCTTTGCAACTAAAAGATGGCTTATTTCAAGTGACTGATTTCAGTATCTTCCAATGACTGAGGCAGGAGCTGGTCTGTGCTTGTGTAAATCAGAGAACCTACAAAGCAGCAATAACAATGTGTGACTTTTGTGGCAATTAAAACTTAATTTCTCAATCTTCATCAGCTATATTTGGGCCAATAACCAGGGAATTCATCTTAATAGGGAGCCAGCAAGCAAGCAAGCAATAATTCCGTAAGAAAATTCTCGGTAAATAGAGAATGCTTGTTTTTATGCTGAACTTACACACTGTTAGCTTCCCTCAGAAATGCAAGGAAACTGTATGCTGGTGAAAATAGGAAATGAAATGGGCTAAAGAAAAGCTAGTAGACCAGAGTGTTGAAGGTATTTGCCATTGCAGTGCTCAATATTGCCAAATAGTCCTTCAGACTGGAATAGAGTAACATACCTGAGAAATGACCCCCTGTGTTGGGGGAGAGCAATGGTGCTGTATATTAGCATTCAATTATGTCCATAGCCCCTCCCATCAAATAAACTTCAAAGATACCTGCTCAAGGAGAGGACAACAGAAAGAGAATAAGGAGATGCACTGGGTAGGAGGGCATCTAGAAGCAATGAAGACGGGTGCTGACAAACGGTGGGTTTCACGTAGGATTTTCAGCAGTGGTTCTGCTCTGTGGCTTACACTTGTTGAGAAAGCATCCTGACTTTTTAATTAATCTTCTCTAAAACAAAGCAACATATATTGACCTTCAGCATTCGGAAGCAATCTTGGTTAACTGTATTGGTGCTTGACATAACTTCCAGTGAGCAGTTCATTTGTCATTTCAGAGCATGTGTGGTCTCCAGAGAAGCCGGGAATTAAATGAGGTCCTGTGATTTTCAGCTGTGATCTGAGATGGGGAAACTCAGATTTTTACTAAGGTCAAGCCAAAGGTGGGCAAAAATAGTTACTCAGGAAGATTGTCTAATGGTTGGAGACCTGCAGCATGCATTTTTGACACTGTATTTAAGACTCTATTGGACCTAATGGTTTAAGCAGCTATATGTTTTGGCCCCTGCTGTGCAGAGTCAAATCTATCTGTATCGTCTGTAGTGCAGTCCTGTATTATTACTTCTGATGCTCTTTAAGCAATCTTAGTAAAATACATGAAAGGCAAATGATTAGACCTGGTTTGCCTCTCTGCTTTAAGATGATGGCCAAACTAATGATTTAAATTTATCCTTTTAAAAATTCAATTAAAAGTTACTATCCAAACATCCTACACGCCAGCCTATGTCCTTCGGAAGTGTATCTTGAAGTGATACAGAAGTGATAGTAGATAGAAAGATAGAAACTATCTTATGTAGCAAGAGACACTGACGGACTGTACAACCTTTGTGGTAAATTCTGTCTTAAAAGAAAAAGCCTGTGCTTTGAATTGCTTTTTGCCCTCTGAAGAGTAGATTCCCCCCGCCGCCCCCCAACCCGGTAAGAAGAAAAACTTCTTTAATATGAATCTGTACATGTGATATGTTCTTCTTGGCTTTAGTTTCTCATTTTGCCCTTACTGGTGTTAAACAATTAGTTTTAGAACAGTTTTATTTCTAAGGCAAGAACAAAATCTTCTCAGTTTTTCTGTGTATGTAAAAAATATGTTGTATGATGGTGAAAAAGGTACAGGCAGTGTGGAAAAAGCTGAAGTTTCTCTGTGCTGAAGGGATATTCTAAATTGCATTAGGGAAGGTCTTCAGAAGACAATCAATAGGACACTGCTTTGTTACTAGCAATAATTTGGTTTTTCAGGATTTGCCCATATTTCCTACCAAACCAAGCAAAGCAAAGCCAGATCTGTCTTAGGGCAGTGTCACTACGTTGATTATATAAATTAGTTATTTCAAGTATTGGATTAAATTCATAGGAGAAATCCACTGGTTTGGTCCATAGTTAACCCAGCTATACAAACAAATATGTAAGCACACAAGAGATACAAGCTGACAACAAATATAAACTTATTCTAGCATTCTCTATGCAACAGCGTTTGCAAAACCGGAGACAAAACAAAGGGATTGCTAGAAAGAATGACCTGTATGCTGGTTAATAAGAGAGCATACTAAAGCATTATTGATCGAGTAAACTGAAGGCTTTTTAGTTCCTTCTTATCTCCCTCTGCTTTATGCCTGTACACAGGTTTTCCAAGTGTAAGCAGTAGAAAATTTTGAGGTTTTTTTCCTTTTGAACTCTTTCAGAGCAGAAATGACCTATTACATTAAGATGGTTGTTGTCATTCTGACAAATCTGAAGGTGCCAACTTCTCCCCATCTAGTAATTTTCTTAAAAAAAGAACAGCACAGAGGTTGTTTAATTTAGTTAAAAATTGGTTTAGTTAAACTAGTGAAAAAATCTTACTTGAACACATCTGGATTTGTTTATGGTTAACATGAGCTAAATCAGTATGAACTACATTGTACTGCTTTTATTCAGACCAAATTATTTTTCTTCAGCTTAACAAATAATTTTAAAACTAACTTCAAACTGGTGCACTTGGATGCTGATGATGTACAGTAGCTTGGATTCAACTCTTCTATTGCAGTTTAATTCAGTAGAGAGATATGTCAAGTAATGAAACTATCTTCATTTTCTCATAATGTTTTTGAAGTATGAAATTGATTTTTATCTTAAAAAGGAACGAAAAGAAAAAAACAACCAACAGCAAACCTCAGACTTCACTAAGCCATTTCAAGCTGTGCGAGTGTAAGGATTTAGACACAGGTACAAAGTACGTGTTGTTAACTGCTCCACAGTAGCTGTCGATAAATATACTCTCTGGCACTTCAAGGTAAAACATTGTTAATGAGCTCTTATTCCTAAACTATATAGTGAGGGTGTGCAGACTGGTTTCTCCAATATGAACTGATGCCCTTTCAACTTCATCTCTGATCACTTATCTTTGTAATGCCATCTCTAACAAACATTTTTTTAAAGTATTTGTGCTTTGAAAGCATGAAACAGATGAAATACCTAGCTGTTTTTAAATTTATGAGGGCAGTTTGAAGAAAGATTTCCTGTTACTTCTGTTGAAGTTGCATTTTTGGCATCTCTTCCTTTCCTTTCCACCTCTGGTCTATTGGAGATCCTTCACGGAGCGTGGAAATGGATGTCTATTTGAATCATAGCAAGAGTCAATTAATTTAGATCTGGTGGCCATCTACAGTAGTCACCAAATTCCAAAAGTAATCAACTTTAGAATGGATGAGGTTTTAATAGACAGATATTTGGACTTGTTTTCATAAGCAACTGATTTAAGGAAGATTAACATCGCTCCTATAAATTAATTTGAAATCCTATGGATATTACTGACAAATTCTTGAATATCTGTTCCTGCCTTGAAATCTGTTAAGTTCTTCTTTTCACTTACCTTTTGGTGGAAGTGCATTTTAATCACATAATTTGGAGAGAGTATTAGTTTTATCCATTTTGAATTTACTCTCTCTTGAGTGTTCTCTTCAATTGAGAATTCCTTTGTTCTTACATTATGAGAAGCTCGTGACTGATTTCTAGAGTATTCACAATGTCATCTGCTTTTAGGTTTTCCTTCCAGAGGTGACAGTCATGTTTTTTTTTTTCCCATACATATGACTTAAAGTGATTTTCTTCACTCTCCTCTTTCATCCACTAATTCAGTAATATCCTTCAAATTTTAATCCACATGCTTTGCTGTAGTATTCCTTACACATCCTTGTTGATTTTTAACCACAACTGCTGATGAGCAGAGACCATTTTTTCTCTGCCATTGTTCTCTGTGGTTGGTGCCAGCTTTCTCGAGCTGATAATTTGGATGGTCATTTTTCTCCATTATTTTGCATTTGTCAACATGGAGTATATTTTTCTGTTGCTTTACTAGTTCATTTAGTGTGCTCTGAAGTGCCTCATTGTATTCTCTGGTCCTGCACACTGTAGTAACTTTCTCACCTGCAACTATTACTGCCATTTTTACTTTATCCATTTCCACTTTTTCCCTGTTCTAGATCATTGATAAGTATGCTAATGATGGGAGATCTAAAGTGTGCGTCACCTGAGCTGAAAAGGTACTGGTGCGCCTCTTCCTACAGCCAGTGTCTTTCACGTTGGCATAGTATTACCTACTCCAAGTCAAAATGTAAAAACCGACAGAATTCACTGTGCACCAAATCTGTTGGCTTGTTTCAGCGGTGAAATATGTGGGAGGGCTAAAATATGAGAGAATAAAGCTGCCAGCTTCCTCCTTTCCTGCTTCCAAAGCATGAAGTATGTAACTAAAATTGAAAATTTTAGCCTAAAGATTATAATTCCCCATATGTAATTACTGTATTGCATAATATTTTTTTTAAGCTCAGAAAACAGAAGAGAGAGAATTGCTTTAAACAATGTCGGTTAATGAAATTGGACTTGAGGAATTGCTCTGTTTCCCATGCTTAATTTCCTGCATCAATTCAAAACCACCTACTTTTTGACGTTTCATGGTCTCTGAAGCAATTAACGGTGATATACCAAACTACAGTTGTGAATTTAGATGAAGAATAAGCTGCAGGGACAGAACTGTGAAGCAGCAGTTAAGATCCTGCTTTGCTGTTGATATTTCTGGTAGTTAAGAAAGAATAAGATCTCTCAGAACAACTGTCTAAAAGTGGGATGTTTTTCCAAATTTTCTGGGTAGCATCAGTAGCCGTTTTATAGTTTTGTTTGCATGTTTCACCTCCTTTTTCTACTATTTATTGTGCCCAGAAAATATTGTTTGCAAATCATAGATCACTCTGCCTCCAAGGACAAAGCAGATAAGCACAAATGCACAGGTGTGTTTGCAGTTATTCAAAGCACAACTCTATGCTACACATGTGCATTGCCCTGTTAACTTTCTAGATTGGAGGCAGGTATCCACATCCAATAACTTTCCTTTTAAGTGACAGCTGCAAAAAATATTGCAGCTTTTTGTATCGTTAATTAGATTCTTTTATAGATTTAATCTCTGCTGCAGTTTCCAGAGAAGAAAACTGGTATATAACCTGTAAAGAGGAAAAGGGATCACTTATATTTCATAAGGTCAACTCATATGCTACTAACTCATTTTTTACTATCTCTTCTCTTCAGCTTTATTAATTTTTACTTTTTTCCTAATTTTCATTGCTTCCTAGGTTGTTTGATACACACTTATTAAAACATGCAGATTCATGACCTTCCTCAATTTAGTGAATGTCTGTCTTTGAAGATTATATAGCTTTGATGGGAGAAAATAGAAACTATTTCTGTAAGTAGCTTTATTGGCCATATCAAGATCAAATGATGGATTACTAACAGAATGTGGTTTAAAACATTTATTTTATTAGAGCTACTGCTTTAGTCCATGCATTTTAGAATCATTTATAAATTAAGATATTAATGCTATGATACACAGATGAAAATATTATCAATTTGCTCCAAATATGGCAATGATATTCAATATTTAAAAAATTAATACCGTCTCTGTCAAATTTATCTAGTATTTTGAAATTATATTGATTATGAATTTTTCTTATTTTTAATATGATATTATTGACTGTTAGCTATTTCAGGATAGTTACCAAATGATTGCTTTTTCACGTGGCTTCATGGGTAAATCACTTAAGACTCTTTTTCTAAAGATCTTCAAGTGTAGAAGTTCTCCAACTTCGGTTATATTCACTGATGCAGTTTCTACTGGAGTTTTTACTGATGATGTTAAGGGAACTTTATCTTAAACTTCCTGTTGTACTGCTTTCCCTGATGCCCTTGTTATGGTCCTGTTTTTTTCTCTGCCATCCTAGTGACTACAGTGGTATGGAATGACAGCTGCCTTCTAGAGGATGATTCAAATACATGGCTTCCCTTGATACTGCCATGCCCTGTGTAGTTTTTATAAGTTATTATGTAAATCTTGCATGGATACTATGAAACTAGAGAATTACTTAAAGAAAAGAAATTTAAAAAATCTATGTGAGACTTAAGTCTTTGAAATGTTACGTCAGTATAAGCGACAATTTGAATATGTAATCTGAAGGATGTCTTAACAGGAGGTTATGCTCGGATCACAAATTTGAGTAATCAGGAGAATGACAGCATTGTCCAGAGTGGCACGGAGGGAAACTTGGTTAGAAACAAAAGGCAAAGAGCTTGTTTGTGAATGCTCAACAGAGCATGCCGTAAGATACCAAAAAGAGCTTTTCCACTCTCTCATCTGCTTCTATCTCTTTGCCCATTGCTTGTACTTTGGTAAATGTTATTGTGAAGTACCCACTTTCCTCACACATCATAACAAGCTCTAGAAAATGCAGGCAAATATGAGTGGAGTTTCTTCTTGTTTGTATTTTGTAGCCGTTCTTGTACATTTTTTACTTTGTGATTGTGTACCAGTTGTGCAGCGGAAATGCTATCAAGGTATGCCATTGATAACGGCAGGGCCGGCATAATTCTCGAATGTCCTGTCATTTTACGGTTACTTTACTTTTTTTCAAAGAGGAGTTGGTATCCAATTATTTGACTGTTTGAAATTATTTACACCACACCGAGTCATGAAAATGAGATGTGAGGAGTGCTGCTTTCATTGGGAGAATCAATCCTCCAACATTTTAAGTTGCTGACATGCATGTGTCTTTTTGTTGTGGCTCTTGATGTATAGAGAGAGATGAGCACCATTTTCTCAACTTGTTCATGGAGATTACCATTTGTAGTCATGAATTGTGGGGCCTGTCTAAAAGTGTCAGCAAAGGTGGTAGTTAATGCCAGTAGTGATAGCAGTTGTATTACAAAGAAAACTGAGAACAGCAGCTTACTGATATACGAAATATGTCAGAGCATAGTGCAGGGATTTACTCCTCTTCCTTAGGGTTCACCTCTGTGATTTACACAGGGATTTCCCTGTGCCCTTTTGGAAACCACTGGTGAGATGAAGGAGTAGAGGTCAGGACAAGTAAGCTGATGAGCTTTCTTTTTCTGTGCACTGAAGGATGTCAGCAGGGTGGGATTTGCTGGGGCAAGGATGGGGCAATCAGAACATAAGAATGGCTGTGCTAGGTCAAACCAAAATCCATGTAGCCCACTGGCTTGTCTGATAGTGACTGGAAATAAATACTTAAAGACAAATACAAAATTATCATTCCGCCCAGTGTAGCTTTCCAGGATGCAGTATGCTGTAGTTTGAGTCTTTCAAAGTAGAGTTGAATCTGGATTTGTTCAAAGTTTACTTTTTTCCCCACTTAATTTAATCAATTGTTTTTTGTCGCTATCTATCTTTATTTTCTACAGCTTCCTACAGCAATACAGTCTGTGATGTGATTATACTTTACATGCAGTTTAATTTCTTGTCAATATTCTGCATGATATTTCTATTCTGCTTCATATTTCTCATATGTGAGAAAATGATTATTTGTTCGTCATTTCCCTTCCATGCATAATTTTGCCTCTTATCTAAGATGTCTTTTTCCCCGAGGTGAGTCTGTTGAGTTTCTCTTGATTTAGACATCACTCCATAACTTTCATCCACAGTATTGCTCTTCTCTGTAATGTTTCCAGTTCTGTTACATTCCCTTTGATATAGAGTGACCACAGCTACATGCTGTGCCAGAGAACTGGATGCTTTATGGAGTTATTCATTGTCACATTGACCTTTTTCTGTTTTCTTCTCTGTTCCATTCCTAATAACACCTACCGTTTAATTTGCGCTCTTCACTGCTGCTTGACTTTCAACTGGTATTTTCAGGGAACTTTAAACAAAGACGAGAAAATCTCTGTTCTGATTGATGTCAGGATTTGGACTCTAAAGTCCACTATGGTGTGTGGCTTGTCACGGTTATTTTTTGTAAAAGTGTTACTCTGCGTTTATCAGACTTGAATTTCATCTGCTGGTTTATTTTCCAGTCACTAATTATAGAAATTCCACAAGTCTTCATGGTCAGTTTAAGACTTTATTATCCTGCATAGTTTTGTATTGTCAGCAGACTTTTGTACAGCGTAGGTTTTGGCACAGATGCATGTGAGACTCCACAGACCCTTTCCCCATTATGAAGACTGACCATTTCTACAGTAATTTTGTGTCCTTTAACCACTTAGTAATTTGTGAGAAGGTTTCTCTTCCTACTTGAAGAAGTCTCAGCTTCTGAGAGGGAGAGATTCAGTGAAGAATTTTGTAAAAACCTTTCTTGGAAATTCAGGTAGGCTGTCAGATAAATCACAGTCATCCACTACATAAGTTAGATGATTTCTTTGAAGAAGTCTGGTAGATTTGTGAGGTGTGATTTCTGCCAAGAGATCTGTATAGACTCATCATATTCATCTCTGTATTAATTCTGTTCTCTTTTTTGTTATTTCCACCATTTTGCATAGTGTAGAAGTTGAACTTGAAGGTATTCATTTCATAGGTGCCCTTGGAAACTGGTTTGAAAAACTGTTTTCATGTTTTTCACCATTCATTTCATTTGTCTATTTTCTGATGTTAAAAGAAAAATTGTATTTGTCACTTTGACGCAGTCGCTGTTTCATGTGTGTATGTCATTTCAGTAAGCAGAAGTAACTTGCTGTGTGTTTCCTGAGCAGCATCTCTTACCATGAGAAACACCTTGGCCACAGATCACTCTTCTCCCAGGGTGCTGTGGTGGTTGTAGCTCAGTGATACAATGGTTTTGCTCACACAAAGCTTTCTGCTCCTTTGTGTCTGTCTGTGTACCTGCTATACTGGGGCAGACTTCATTGTGCTGCTTACAGGAACTGTGCTATAAATTGTTCAAGAAAGTGTTTCAGTTCAAAAATCATCCTCTCCTAATTTATTTTTAACCCGAGTCTCTTTCTGGTTCATAATGATTAACATTCTGTGCTGTATGACCAAAGATTACGTCTGGGAGCCAGGGAGAAGGGTAAAAAGTCCATAAAATGCTACTGCCATCAAAGTCCTTGTATTGTCAAGTGACAGCTTGTATGAGCTGCGATCACAAGGATTGCTTGCTTGGAAAAGTAATTGCTTTATGATAGAGCATAGTGATAAACAATGCTTTTTACACCTAAACAAACTACCGTATTAAAAGCTACGGTGACTAATAAATGATAGTTACCAATAAATTATGTAGTTTATCTTTATTATCTGTGTCATGGTAACAATAGCCTGAATATTCAGTGTCAGGGTAATAAAAAGTCATGAGTCTCTAAGAATGCCATAAAGTACTCTGCTGAGCTCTAGTATCTGGCAAACCACAGAAAATCACGTTGCTCTAAGATCTCTAGGTCAAATTCTAAGGTGGTTGTGGGTGTGGTGACTGTCTGCCTTCTTGTCAATAAAACCTTTCTGATGGATGTTGCTTATTCAAGAGTTGACCACTAAGTTGGCTAAGGATCAATATCGCTTACTTTCAGATTCCCTGGGTGGTGATAGATTTCCCATAGCTACAGCATAGTATTTGTGCAAAGCTAGATGCTGTAAAGCTAGTTGTTATTGTACTGTACGGGACCTGAAGTTCAGGCTGCAAACCAACCACCTGCGCAACACACAGCCTGCTATAAAACACGGAGCAGTTTTTAGGAGAGTTACCAAATGTGGTTGACAACTGAAAGGTAAACACTCCCTGGACACATCATCTGCCCCTATGGTGGTAGTTGATTAGACTTAAAAGAGAACAATTGTCACACTGGAACCACAATAGCTGACTAAAACATCTGCAGGTTTGGTGGTGAGCAGCATGCTTCCAAAAGCATGTGGTCTGTTCTGCCTGCAGAGGTGAGCGTTGCTTTGGTGTGTCTGCTGTGGTTGCAGTACTTCTTAATAAATAAAACAGTTTCTAAGTGTACATTGGGTTTTAAACTACCTGTGTGGTTCTTTTCTGTGTGGTACTCTTTCTGGCTTCTGCTACTTACGAGTAAAAAATGAGTTGAAGGAACATGGGTTTGATGTTTAGCCTCAGGTCAGATTACAGTTTGGCTTTGAAATGAAGGGAAGGATTTGCATTCAGGTATGAAAGGAGCACTCGGGGTGAGGCGTGAGGTGTTGCATCAACTTATTTGTCACTATAGTGACTATAATGTCACTATACTGCATGGCTCGTGGCAGGAAGGAGGTCCCCCTGAGAATGCCTTTAGGAACCGTGGCTGCTACAGAGCTCTTCTGAGCATCGTAGGGCTGGCTGGCCTGGAGGACTGTGGCTGGGGGCTCACAGCCACCTTCGAGGGGGGAAATGGCACCTGCTATCAGGAGGTAGGAGTTTGGAAGGGCTGCTATTTAGAGAGAAGCAAAGGCTCCAATCCAAGTTCTGAAAGCAGCTGTTTCCCCAGGCTTCTGGCTTCCTGTGCTCACTGCATTCAGGAGCTCTTGTGCATGGTAATTCCTCTGCTTTTTGTACGGATCCAGAAGAGCCCAGACCTTTACAGTTCATATGATCATCCCGGTCAAGATCAAAACACAAACGGGGTTACATATCGGTTGGGAGGGCTCCAAGCTTTACTGTCAAAGAACAGAGTGAGAGAAAGAGAAAGAGAGAGATAGAAAGGGAAAAGATAGCGAAGATGGACCTTAGGCAGGGGATAGTCACCACTGTGGATCAGAGCGACGTCTTGCAGGGCCTCATGCAGCCTTCTCTCAGTGGGGAGAATTCACAGAATCAGAATCACGGAATCATTAAGGTTGGAAGAGACCTTCAAGATCATCAAGTCCAACCATCAACCCAACACCACCATGCCCACTCAACCATGTCCTGAAGTGCTACATCTACACGTTTTTTGAACACTTCCAGGGATGGTGACTCCACCACCTCCCTGGGCAGCCTGTTCCAATGCTTGACCAATTCCGCCCAGCGACGCTGATCACCACCTTTTATACCTTCAGTCCCACCTTTTTACTCCAGTTGCCCAGGGAAATGGCACACATTCCTCAGTGCCCACACGATGATCGCAAGGTGCCCTGGGTAGCGTGGGGGCCTCTGTCCCCTCCCACCATGCGGGGCTGGCGCCCGGTGCGTCGGCAGCGGGAATCTCTGATGCAGGAGGTGGGTGGAAAGGTGTGTTCCACAGGTGGTGTTTGAGATGAGTCTGCCTCAGTCCACCACACTTTTGAATGCACATTCAGGATAGAAAATAGGTGGAGGAGACATGGGGGTCAGGTTTAGCTTCAGAAGGTGCTGAGGAGGCAGTAGAAGCTGTCTTAGACGTAAGAGATCTTGCTTGAGAAGCAGAGGCTCCCAGCACCACAGCTCAGTGGGGTTCTCAGTCTGCAACAGCAGCAAAAGTCCATTGATCAGCTGGTCAACGGTGTCATGTCTCTGCATAAAATATGAGCAATTAAGTTAGAAACAGTATTTCATTTCTTTCTTTCCCTTCGTTGTCCAACTTCATGTGCACATGTACCACAGTGTCAAGATCTTATATCGCACACATGGAAATTTGGGCTTAGGCTATAGGGTTTGGTGGAGGTGAGCTGTTCTCAGGAGACTCCTGCTTTCTTTAGAACAAGCACTGGAACAGTACATGAGAGAGAAAGAGAAAATAAAAAAGAGACTTTTCATGCTTTCTGGCAGAGTATACTCACTTATCCCTTGTACTGGTATGTTGTTACAGTCCTATTTATTCCTTGCTGTGTTGTAACAAGATCTCCATCACTATTTGTTCGAGGCTGGTGACAGAGTGGCATTGCTAATGCATACGGATGACACTTGAGTTTTTGTCATCTACTCCTGCTTGACAGCATTTGTAATTACTGAGACTTGATTGCTACTCCAGTATGGTATGGATTCTACTAAAAATGGCAAGGTCTGAGTACAATATTTCTATAACATCTCAAAAGCTTTGTCTTTCACTGTGTAGTGACATGGGCATGAGCACCATGATAGTGTTGTCCTAAGTGCATTGGTGAGGACCCTCTTTGCTTGGAAAAGGAAATGTATCCATACCACTACACTCCAGTCATCCTATGTAGATGATTTTATGTTTATTTGTTACTCTTACTGATTTGTTTTGGGGAAGGTTTTTTCCTTCTGGGCTGCTGTGCAATTACTGAGGTTTAGGGTCTCATGTTCAGAAACAAATACAAGTCTTTATATAGAAGTCTTTTGGTTTTGTAGTTGAAGAGTTGATTTAAAGAAATATTCTGATTATATAATAGAAAATGTCATTTATTCATTAACAACTAATGTCATACAGAGAAGCCGAAAAGCTTTGAAACTTTGCATGGTGCTGTGTTGTTGGTACAGTTTGGGGTTTTTCTCAGGGGTTTTTTTTTGTTTGGTTTTGTTTGGTGGGGTTTTTTTGAGACCATCACCAGTGGAAGACAAACATCAGAATCAGTTGAGCCATTATCCTAGATAAATTAGAAAAGATAAAATAGCATCATAGGATAATTTATGCCCAACTCAGTGCTGAAAGCAGGGTCTGCTCTGAGGTCAGACCAGGATGCTCAGGCCCTCTAAGGATGGTGAGACTGCACAGCCTCGCTTAGCAGCCTGTTCTGTAATCCGTAATCTGAAGTGAGGATGCCATTGCAAATGTTTAAGCAGCTCTTTTATTTTTTCTTTTGTTACAGGACTGCTGTTTACATTTAGTTAATGTTACAATGCACCAGCTGCTGTGAATTCATGAGCTCCTATATGTTTTAATGAAGTTCTATTAACATCATTCTAAATTACGGCTGGGCAATACAAGCCAGAAGTGAAGAAATCCTAACATTTTCAGTCATGCCAAAAGACATTTATCAGCCTTTGTGAGTTGTGGCTTGTCTTTCTAGCCCTTATTATACTTATGGCAAAGAGGTGCTATCTCTTGTAGTTCTCTTGTGAGACTGAACTCTACTCTTTTACAAAGTTAAGTTGAAATGAAATTTAAGGATTGATCCTCTGTAGAGTAGCTGAACAAGATTGATGGTTTCAGACAAACATTACTGCTAAATAATACAGCTACATTTAATTTTTAATATTATTTAGATTTAGCGATGTGGATGGATCAAAAAAAGGAACCTGAGTACTTCCTTGCTTGTAAGAAGCTCCTAGCATTTCTTCATTTGTAAATTTAAAAGAAGATGCTTTATTTATGTAGATTGCTTATTTAAAGAAAAACAAAGTCTTTAAAGTCTCCTAGAAAAAAATCACTTTAGAATGTCATTGAAGCTGAGGGTAAAAACCAAGAACGAAAAATGGTACTAGTGCAGTCGTTCTGTGAGAGCGATAATTGGAGATCGGGAAATCAGGAATTTTGGAGTCAGTTACAGAAATTATTAAATTAGAAAAACTAGGTAGATACAGAGCATCTGAATACCTTTGCTTTGATTTCTAGTGGATTTTATGCAGTAAAAAAATGACTGTGATAAAGGAAATTTTAGTGTTTGCTGAATGTAGGTTAGATTACTATGACTTTTTTTAACAATGCTATACTTTTTTTTTTTTTCTTCTTTGCCTCCTTATAGCCTCACTTCCAGTCAGACTTAGGTCTGTGTTTCTTAAATAGCATTTTTTTTTTTAAATATAATAATTGTAACCACAAGTCTGAATTTCCAGCAGTTGTGATTCCCTGGACTTTTAATAATTATATCTCCTTATATTTATCACCACCAATATTTGATTTATAAGTTTTGCTTTACATGTAGCATAGTTTATTACTGACATGCACAAGGTAACACTAAGCCAGAAAATTTAAAGCATGATAACTTTATGGTCTATTTAATGACTAGGGGGTATTCTAAAAGTATTTGTCTGGGAATGGCAGAAATCGTGCTTAGCTCTGCGCTGTCCTAGTGCAGTACTGACCTTCTGGCCCCATCCACAGCAGAGTCAGAGGGTCTGGATGGGTCTGCCTAGCAACTTTAAGAAAGATCACTCTTTGTACATTAGTGTGCTGTCAGCTAAGTGTGAGATGCTCAAGCAAAACTGCAGCCCACCCTGGGTGCCCTTCCCTGATTTATATCTGGCCAGTCCTCCTTCCTGTTTCAAACACTGAGTGCCTTCATTGCTGCCCAACTGCCAGAAACTTGAAATGGAATGATTGATTTATATTTTCTGTATTAACCAAGTATTGCTTTTGGTAAGGAAAAGCAGAGTGGAGGAGAGGAAAATTAAAAAAAAAAAATAGAAAAGATTTATTCCAAGGTGGTTACAGAGAACGACCTTTCTACAACTCTTAATGTGACTATTCCCACTATCAAGGTTTTAGGGTGAAAAACATATATTTTCTTTTTGCTTAATAGTGACAACTTTCTGCTCATGACAAGTGTATAGTGCCCAAGGTGTTGGACCACAAGCATCAGCTGCTGCTGCTTGCTGGTGCCACAGTGTGTTTGCCACATTGCCATCCCTGCTAGTTCCTCTGCCCATGGAAGTCAGCTCCTGGGTGGTTTCTCTGGTTTTTCCTAATTGTGGTGTTGGTTGCAGAGGTGCTAGGTCCATGCTCACAGAAACTTCTATTTCCTGGCTTCCAGCAGCTGCTGCAGGGTTTTAGAAACGTGGGACAGAAAGGTTTTTCCCGCTGGTTTCAGGAAGGAAGCTGCCAAATCTGCCCCTCTGTGCATTTTTAATCCTACCAGGCATGCCACAAACATTTGTGAGACTTATCCAAGCCCGCTCCTTCTAACATGTGTGTCTTCAAGAATCACACTCAAGTGCAGAAAACTTCCCATGCAGCATATTTTGAGTTGGTAGTTTTAAACCATGTTGGTGCCAACCTACTGTCAGCATACAAAACAAAGAGGTTTTGGTGTCTGGATATTTTCTTTCAATGAGGAAATTTCTAAGCCTTGCTACCTGTGACCATTAGAAGTTGGTTTTTTTCTCACTTGCTGCAGTGCTTTTCCTGCTCCTCCTTTGGCCCTGTCTCTCTGCACCTTCATGTCTCTTATCTTTCGTGCTCTCCCTTTTCACATGTAAACGCAAGATTAAAATATTGAAGGCTATGTGTTCTTCCCTTCTCATACTCTGTTTTCAGGCTTCTGCTAATTTTTTGATCCCCTAATTCTGTCTTTGGGATGCAGTCATTTTTCTTCCGCTTGTGCAGTTCTGTTTCTCTCCTCTCTTTCCATCATTCATGTCCTATCAAACCTTGTTCCATAACGCTGACTGTCCTTTTTATCCCAGCCGTTCCTTTCCCTCCCTCCCTGCGCCCATCCCACGGAACTGCACCGTGCCTTCCCGCCCGCGTTCTCGCCACGCCGCTGCTGCGCTGGCTGCCGCGGTGCTGTGCTCCTTCAGCCGCGTGGCTGTGCCTGTAGCGGGGCGGGGGGGCGGGAGCAAAGCCCTCAGCAGCGGCCGTGTCTGGTGAATTTGGACAAATGTCGCATGTGGTAACTTAGTCATGGCGTGTGACCAGTGTGCAAGAGGAAAGGGTAGCGTCTGCCCCTTACCTTTAATGAGGGAGTGTCACAGGGTTTTCTGTGTAACAACTCTGCAAGGAGGATGCACGTCACAGTTTACTTACTGGAGTACCAAAATCATATTGGTGGGGTGGTTTTTTAGTTTGTTTTTTTGTTTTGTTTTAAGTGCTTTATAACTGGGAGTTGGTTAGACAAAACAAAAAGTGAGTTTAGGATTAATGTCCCTGACTATGCAAATGCTGTTCTCTTGATAATGGGAAAACTAAACCCTTAACTTATGCTTGCATACAAGCTTTGTATTTTTATTTAATCTCCCAGGTTTCCTTAGAGCCATCACAATCAAATTGTAAATGAGAATGAAGAATAAGTAATTGTCATATGTTCAAGTGCCCAAATGCTTTTTCTGTGACAGAATCAAAATGAAATAGAAATAGCTGGGAACGATCCCCCCCCCTCCCCAATAGGGAAAAATTTTACAAGTATGTTTTACAGTGCCTGATTTTATAGTGTCTCAGACACAAAATACTTCCAGGCTGCTGTGTATTCTGAGGTAGGTGAGGACTGAATGTTAAACTGCCTGAAGACATAATAAACAAAACCACAGCTAATGCTGTGAGGATTAATGTGAATTTTGCACTTCTCTATGTAACCAGGAATGAGTACTTACTAGAGTAGGTATAAATCCTATCTAACAGTACTTATGAAGAAAAGGGGTGGAGGTAGTGAAGGAGTACGGCTGGAATGTGAATGTTCAGTGCAGTGAACGTGGGATAAAAGCACACCAGTTTGGTTTTGGGAGGATCTTGTGTTGATTTGCCTTGCAAGATGGAGGAGTGTGGTGAGTGCGTGGGTAGGGACGCGCCTGGAGTTGTGCCTCTCTATTTGGCCTCTTCCCTTGAAGGCAGATTTCAAACTCAAACGGTCTGAAGCAAAGCAGACAGAAAAATGCAGTTAATAGCAGTCATAATAAAAGTGATATAGAACAAATAATAGTTGGTTATGAGGGAAGAGTTAAGGAGATTAAGCTCGCTTAGCCTTTGGTGACAGCTACAGGTACCGTGTCAGTTGCTGTATTCTGTCACCTTGGCCAACAAGGAAGCTATTAGCAAAATTACTGCAGGCTTTTGAATATATTTGACATATTCTACTTTTTGCAAAGTATAGAAGCCTATGCAGGAAGAAAAAATTGAGCTTGGACAGTTATAAAAAAATAAATAAAAATGCAAATTATAGTTATCTGACATCTTCCCCAAATCTAGGAGCCTTAATTACGTTAAGGAGCTAAGTTGGTGAACCAGGTAGGAAGAGAAATGTTATCAGATCCAGCTTAGGCAATTTTCTGAGTTCTTTTTTTTTTCGAAATTGTAGTGCATATGAAGGAGCTGGGAAATTCCAGCTCTCTTAGGCTGGCAGCACCCTGTGATGTATTGGATTTGAGAAGAATCCAGCTTAGAACAACTTGCTGTAGGACACTGAGCTGTTGTATTTCAGAAGTGTCAGTGCACAGCTGCAGAATTAAGAGGAATTAAGCTGCCCCATGAATTTTGTTCTGCTGTCTGGAAGCTGAGCTTTCAGCTGCAAAAAAGCTTAAAAGTAAAAGAAAAAAAACCAAACTTTTTTTTTTTTTTTTTTTTTACAGTTAGGTCCTAAACTGCTCTGTGTTTCATCTGGTGTGTTTTAAGCATCTTCCTAAGTAAGAGGCAGCATGCCCTGTGTCCAGCCAAAGTACTGATAAGGTCATTCTGCTGTTCCCTCAAAGGGACAATTTTTTATATTTCTCTTGTTTTAGCCAGCCTCTAATTTTCCTGTAACTTGCTGGACTGTGATGTCTTCCAGACACTGTTCTGTTGTTAAATTAAGCTAAAATTGGAGGAGATCTGATAGGCTCTGTGGTTGTACAAGCCTGCCTTCACGTACCATGTGACTAAAAAACCACCCCAACCCTCAAGAGAAAGAACCCTTTAATTTTGCTAGAGGTGATATTCAAATGTCCCTGTGTGTTCGATCTGCGTGTTTGGTTCAGCAATCAAAATGTCACTGTACATAGCAGTATCTATACCACTAATTTGCTGGTACTCTGCAGTGTATTTTTCTTCTTAGCAGAGCAAATTTTGCTGTGTTATATTGAGTTCCTGGAGAATCCCTGAAAGGTGACTGAAATTTTAAATCACAAATTGCATCGTAATTCCTTCCTTGTGAGACAGTCAGAAAACCCATTCTGCAAAGCTAGATTCTATCTGCTTTCCGTAGATAACAGGAAAAATAATTTTTACTGTGTAATCGCGATCCTCTTACAAGGCTGCCTGAATTAGCAATTCTGATAATCTTAAGTAGGATGCTTCCTCAACCCCTATATTTACAAATGATTTACTTATTCAAGGCTTGCCTACCTGAGTCAAAACCAACTCATCTGTCCTCAAAGAGAAAAGGATTACAAACTCCGAAATCTCCTTTTAATATCAATTCTGTTGTTGTATGGAACCGATTACTATTTTCCTGGCTTTAACCAACATTGAATTATTTCTGGTATCATTTGATATGAGGAAGAAACTGAAAGCTCTTAAAAATAGTAGTAATAAAGGTAAATTCTCATTATAAGTTGCACTCAAAAATTTAAATTAGTCATGTAAGTTAGTGTGCCTTGAGTGAGAATCTGTCTCATTAATATTAATCTTCGGACTGTAATGAGAACACTAAGCTACTGTGTAATGCTGAAAGGGCACAGGTGTGACTCTCAGAGAAGGTGGGAGCCCTAAATCCCACAGGCTATTAAACTCTAAATTGCACTGCCTAATTATTAGGCAATTTCCTGTGTGGTTATTGAAAGGGATGAGGTTTTTAGTGTTTATCTGTGAAAAATAAATGCTCACAGAAGACAATTTATCATATGTGGAATGACATATCACTGAATTTCCCTGTAACAGAAAAATATGATGGGGAGGAGTTTGTGACACCACTGCTTTACCAATGTACTAATTCATACCCTAGGCAGAAGAATTCCATTGAAAACTGTCTTTTCTTCTGAAGTTTAGGTGTGTTCTCCACAGCTCAAGTATCTGTCAGTTGGTCTGTGATTGACGCTCAGTAAATAGCGTGGTTTAGTCTCGGGAAGGAAAACTTGGGTCACAGTTTCTCTGCTGTGTGCAAGTTTGAAGGAATAAAAGAAAAAAATTGAATCTACAGTTGCTTTCCTGGGCAATGTCAATGAGAGCAACCTGGGCGCATGCAAGGAGTGTATTTAATCTGTTTGTGCTCCTCGACTTTGCAGTGATGGATTCTGTATAAATAAATGAAGACTCAGGAGACTTAGTAAGGTGCCATAGGAAGGTGATCACAATTTGTCTTTACTGGAAGCCTTGTGGTAGAAACATCCATAACTGTATACTGATATGTTGTCCACTCCCCCCTGAAATTAAATAAAAATTAAAGGAGGGGAAAAATTTTTTTTTAGGTGTAAACGTTCTTTCATTATTCTGCCTGCTAGTGTAGCTGTTGTGTTAATTGATAGTTCTTAATGAGTCCTCTGGTGGTAGAACAGAATTGAGGTGGGAATGTGCTGTGTATGTTAAACCCACAAGTAAAATAAGATTCTGTTGTCTTGAACAGAGAATTATTTACATGGTGAACGGTACAGATGGCTTGTAAAGGAAAATTACTCTTCCTTCCTGAAAAAACACTTGATAAATCACAGGCTTCTCTTTATGTTTGCTTCTCTCTTAATGTCTAGAAAATCCAAAAGTTATGCAAATGTGTAGTACTCCAATCACACTAAACACCTGGATAAATATAGTAAGTACTCTTAACAGATTACCTTAATATGCACTTTTTTTTTTATTCCTAACATTTGTTGAAAAACTCATGAAGTCCTAGGCAATGTTTTTTAATTGGAAATGAGAAGTTTTCTATATATTATGCAGTTAATGAAAGTTACATCTTTTGTAATTAACAGAACCAACCTTTTTGAGTGGTTCACTAAATGCAACATATTAATCTATTGCTTATTACTTTTTTCTGTAATAAGCAATGGTAACACACAAAAAAGTCAATCCACAGGTTTTTTTGCTGCTTAAGGCTGGGCTCGAGTTTGATTTACAGGTGGTGAACTGATTGGACTTCCAGGTGGGACAAAGATCGGGATATTAGCTCCTGACTGTTAGTGATCACCAGTAATGCAGTGGACCACCTTGGAGTCTGGAGGTGTTGCCGTGCTGCTGTTGAGGACGTGCCGCACAAGTAGTACCCGCGTTAAAAATTCCTGCCGTGATTCTCTGTGGGAATGCAGCGTGTTTGGCTGCCTGTCCTGAAAAATTCCGTGTAGCTCTGCCCTCCTGCCACGCCTCGCTCCAGGGTAGCCAAACTTTTAAAACATGAATTTGAAACATGGCAGTTGTGACTCTGCCTTGCAGTCATCGGTGTTTCAAGAAAAAAGTGATTCTCACTTGGCTCGCTATGCTGGAGTTCAGTGGTGTCGTAACACTGCCTCACTTCCAGGAAGAGAGTTGTAAGATAAGGTCTTAAAATTATTTCTCTGAGGTGTGGAGAGCAACTGAAGTAAAATACAGTGGCTCATTAATTCATCAGGATTGGTTTTTTACATGTGCAGGATTTCTGTAATCTCAAAGCTAAACTGTTACTAGCATGTCAGCTATGGCTACCTCCTTTGTCCTTATTTTGCTGTAGTTTGGCTGATTTTAGCCAGATTTGTTAGGAAGACAAAGCTTTTTTTAATCTCTCTGTGTTGCTGCCTCTTTCTCCAGGAATGTTTTAAACCCATCAGTGAGCTCTGAATGACTTTGGCAGGAGGATGGAGGTCTCAGAGTTGTCATATTTACATGAGCTTTCTTAATAGCGGTAGCTTGGCTGGGGAGTGCCCAATGGAGGAAAAAGCTGTGGCGTGGACTACCCGTACCACCAGAGATGCCAATGAATCCATGTGAGTGAGGGCCTCAAATCCAGGCTTTGTACCACCAGCAGACCAGGGAGTGCCTTAGTCTTTCTGTCCTCTGAGAGGTGGGACAAACCTCGTGGAAGGGTCATCTCCTCCTTGTTCAGTCCAGCCAGTCTGCGTATAAGCAATAGCTTCATTCACATAAGACTTTATCATGAAATAAAGAGACTGCATCAGATCTTTATTTCATGATGTGATGGGTCTTTATTTCATGATATGAAACCATCAATGGTTTTACTGGTGGTCTTGTTTTTTGCTATTCTGAAATGGGAGTAAACTGTAGCAGGTGTAGACACGATAGATTGTACGGTATCCATTCTCTGCCTCACCATCCCTGCTTGTCCCTTGCTTAGAGGCACTACATGACTTTGGAGATCCCTGTGAACACAGCAAATGTGGGCATGTTCTATACCTTGCATTCCTGTCCTTTCATTGCCACTGAAGTCCAACGAAGTTTTGGTATCTAAAGGTACGTGCTGTAAAACAGAAAACGGCACCAAATCTGATTATTACTTGCTGAAATTTATTTATTTTTCTTCAGTAAATATTTCGTCTTAATGACTTTGTAAACAGCTTGCTGTTCGCATTTTGAGGAAAAAAGAAGAAAGAATCCTCAAGAGAACGATGTCAAATTGTTTGTTAGGGGAAAAAAGCTTTAATGCTTTTTAATTGCATGCTTTAGAGTCTTCTGTTATTAGCATAGATGGTTAAAGAAAAGTCTTTCCCTTTAAGTATTGTAGGAAAAAAATCGTATGGTTTTACTTCCTTTTCTTTAAAAATAAAACCCAAAACAAGCCTACCGAACAAAAAACCCCCTCACTTTTACTGAGAATGAGGCAGTGCCACATCAAAAGAAGGTGGATAATCAGACAGTGTTGGAGGTAATGTTAAAATTTTGAAAATAACAATCCAGCAAATGTTGTGCCTCCTACTTACAGCTGACTAGAGAGTGTATGAACAGTGAGGCAAAATGTTGTTAAAATGTCAGTAGTTTATATCACAGAATCACAGACTCATTAAGGCTGCAAAAGACCTTTAAGATCATCAAGTCCAACCACCAACCCAACACCACCATGCCCACTAAACCATACATCACGTTGCAGGTCAAGACACTGCGCATGCACGCCTGTGGCGTGACGAGCTGTGCGGGTTCATGCAGGGGCATTAGCTCGGAGCCAGGCACTGGACAGCCGGTTGGTGCAGCACTGTGCCTGAGCAGGGAGGCCATGCCCTGGAGCTCAGCAGCTCAGACACGGTGCTGCATCTGCAGCCAGAGCCAGGCTGGCACTGCTCACATTGAAATCTCTACCACTTGTTTTGGTGTGCACGATTGAAGGAGAAGGTGGAGAAACAAGGCTGCAGATGATACAGAATTGGGAGGAGTGGCTGATATATCAGATGGTTGTGCTGCCATTCAGAGGGACCTTGACAGGCTGGAGAGATGGGCTGACAGGAATTGCATAAAGTTCAGCAAAGGCAAATGCAAAGTCTGGTCCTTGGGGATGAACAACCTCAAAGCACCAGTATCTGCTGGGGTCTGATTGCCTGGAAAGCAGTCCTGCAGAAACAGACCTTGAGATCCTGATGGCCAACCAACTGACCGTGAACCACCATTGCAAAGAAGGCCAACAGCATCCTGGGCTTCATTAGGAAGAGTGCTGCTGGCAAGTTGTGGGAGGTAATCCTTCCTCCCTATGCGGCACTGGTGAGGCCACAGCTGCAGTACTTTGTCCAGATCTGGGCTCCCCTGTCAATGAAGGATATGGACATACTGGAGCAGATCTAGTGTAGGGTCACAAAGATAATTAAGGGACTTGAGCATCTGTCAGAGGAGAAGAGGCTGACACAGCTGGTGGTGTTGAGCCTGGAGAAGGCTCAGGGGGGATCTTATCAGCATGTATAAATACCTGATTGGAGGGAATGATGAAAGGGGAGCCATACTCTTCTCAGCAGTGCCTGCTGGCAGTACAAGAGGCAATGGGCACAAATAAAAAACCCCATGAAATTCCATCTGAACACAAAAAAAAGCTTTTTCACCGTGAGAGTGATCATATACTGGAAGAGATTTCCTGTAGATGTTGTGAAGTCTCAACCTGTGGAGATATTAAAAGCTCGATGGGGCATAGTCCTGGGAAACCTGCTGTAGGTGACCCTGTCTGGGCAGGGGGAGATGGACTAGGAGATCTCTAGCAGTTCTCTCCAACCTTGACGTTTCTGTGAATTACGTTGAAATTCACTGTATGTGGAAGATGTCAAAATGTCCATATAGCATGGTATAGGTAATTGTTTAGGAGGTAAGCAGTTGGTTTTCAGCACTTCTTTAGGCTTTCTGAGACCTAGGGGCTTGAATCAAGTTAGGCTCTGAGAGTGAATACTTGCTACAAACTTCTGCGTGTGACACATGTTGCTGAATTCATACCAGGGTTCTCCCAGTGGCGTATCGCAGGCTTCATACAATTTTGTCTAGGCTGATTTGGTTTCTTGAGAATGAGGGGCTCAGGTTTTCTAGTGGTTGTGCAGGTTGGTCTGAGCTTGGCCTTCTAGATAATGTCAGACAGCTGACGTTAAAGGTCTGTGCACAGCAAAAGGTCAGAGAGCGCATATCCTTTGGTTTTTCTGACCCATACCTATAGATTCCCCAAATGAGTCTTTGGGAAGTTCAGGCTTGAGGCTTGGATCAACTCAAGTCTTCCTTCAAATGCAGATGATTTGCTTAATTCTTAAAGAGTTATATAAGTAGTGGTTTCAGGGAAATTTGTAGTTCTGTACACATAAGCTTGTCTCTTTTTCCAAGGTGATTGGAGGTGTTATGATATTGTACTGGTTTGGGCTGGACTGGGATTAAATCACAACAAACACTTGCTCTACTTGCCCAAATGGGTTTATTTTAGTTGCTTGTTTTTGGTGTTGGTTTTTTTTTTTTCTTCTGATGAATAGCGGACTACCAGCAGAACAACATTTTGTATTAGAAGCTTATATCAACCTGAATTTTTTTCCTGTTTTGTCTTTTAGTCATCTTCTTAATGTTATCTTCTGCAGTTGTTATAATGAAAACACAGTACCTCCAGTTACGGACTTAAAAAATGTCCTCCCAGTGAAAGATTTGGTGCAGAATGCTCTTTCTACAGATTAATATCACTGTGCATACTTCTAAACAAATATTTACCTTACAATGAGGTTCATTTTGAGAGCTGCTAAACACATATTGTTTTGCAGGCTATATGCACCATTCAGTAATGGAGAGGAATATAATTTCTAAGTGCTAAAATGCATACCAGCATATACAAACCAATAACCAGCACAGTATGATTTGAAGAAATGACTTCCCCCTAAACAGTGCACGTTCTTTAAAGAGAGCAACCACTGCTTTCTAGCTCATTGTAATTCACACTGCGTCCAGCACTACTGGAAAACTAATGAAAATGCTGGGAGTACAAGGCTTTATTTTACTGTTGAGAATTCTCAGTGGTTACAATATTATGTTGTGCCTAATTCTCCTGGTATCACATTTTTTTAACAGTGATTTTTATTTTCAGCCCAGTGATCCATTTCATGCATTAACCCCCTAACTACTGAATGTACCATGTAGCACAAAGGAGCTTTCAAAGCAAAATGCTTTGATTAATTGTAAATAGGAAAAATCTTGTCAATCAGGTAGAAATCTTATATGCATAGGTTGACTGGCATGGAAATCTGGGAAGCAGAGGCATTTAAGTCCACTTCCAAGAAGATCAAAGTGTAGGGATATGAGGAGGGAGGTGCTGGTTTTATTTTTTTCGTCAAAGACTGCGTGATATGGAGCAACGCAACTGTTGCCATAGTAAAGTTCTATTGGATTGACTAAAAGCCAGTCAACACCACTGTGTAACAAACAAACCAGAAGGATAAACACTTCTCAACTGATTTTGTTTTCCCTCCTATAATAGGGAATTATAGGAACTGATTTTAGAACTCTCTTTTAAAAATATAATTGCCAGCAGTGAAAAGTCAGTGAATGTTTTTGGGATTTGGGGTATGTTGTGCTTCAGATATAATTCACGTTTTTTCTAAAAATTGTCATTCATGAAGTACCTTCAGTTGTCAACTGTGTGATAAAAGTGTCATCTCGGTTAACTGGAGGAGTAGTAAAATGTGGATGATATTATCACTAGAATATTATAAATGGTATCCTTACACATCTGTTCAAGTTTTGGAGGAATTTACTTTCATCCTTGCCTTGTTAGTCCAGAGTAATTTATAATGCATCTGAAGAATTGCTGCCTCTCTACTGCACCCAACATACGCATACTTGCAGGGCCTGAGAGAGCAGGAAACCTCACGTGTCCTGGTCTCTGCTCCTCAGTGTCTAATTTTAGGGAGACATGCAAGAGGCTGTGGCAATGAAATAAAAGAAAAAATAACTTTTGTTTGTGTTAGTGTTCATATTTGCATGGTTCGGGAGTTCTATTAAAGGTATACAGTGGAGTCAGTATCTGAAGCATTGCTACACTGCTAAAATAAGCCATTAAAAAATCCAACAAACCTGAATTCTTGTGACCAGAGCAGCCAGACACAAAGTGCAGCGGCCTGTCCATGTTAAGATCTCTTTCAAACATTGCCCTCCTGCTGCACAGGAGGTGAGGGATGACAACCTTATTTAGAGAGCCCTTCTTTCACTTCAGAAGTTCTTAATTTCCTCTTGTTGCAGCACTTGAAAACTTTGAGTAACATGTCAGGGGACAGATGCTGCAGTGTGAGACTAAGCATCCACTGCCACTTGAGATGGTCTTGAGTGTCCCACCTGGCCCCCAGTTGCTGGTTTCTGTCAGGTCCTGTGTCTGTGTCATGCCTGCCAGCTTCCACGGTTGTTTTAGATGCACAGAGCATCTCATGTGGCTGTCAATTTAGTTAACTAATCTTGCTTCAGGCAACTAATACTCTCACTAATACGATTTGCTCTTTCAACTTTTCCAGAGAGGCAGGTGTACTTTAAGGGGCTTTATTTTATTTGAATGGGCTTCATGTGTTGATTTTGTGCTGTGGCTTTAGGTGGGAAGGCAAATTGGATAAGTGATTCTTGCCCACTGAAGGCAGGGATGCTGATGTGGCTCATAAATTTGTGAAGGAAACATCTCCCTCATAGCTGTATTGCACAGACAGGCTTCTCTGATAGTGCTGAAGGCTTGGCCATGTCAGGAGGGCTGACCATGGCCTTCATTTTGAAGAGCAGGTGATACCTTCCATGCCTAGAACCTCTGCCCTGGATTGCCCCAAATGTCCAGGTTAAAAATAGGTGACTAACCTTTTTAAAATAAGCACTGCGGCAAACCCCTTCCTAACTTACTAGGTGTCTGAGAAATCTCTGTGAAGTTATGCAGGTATTAAAACCTGGTTTTGTGACACAACTACGTCTCTTAAACCAGCAGCAACAAGCAGAAACCCCTGCCTGCAATTGGCCCCAAGACCTTGAATTTGATTTGATGCTTTAAAGGGAGCAGGCTTTAAAAACAGATTTCTTGTGTTAGAAGCTTAAAATCCACCTAAAAGATGAGAAATAAAAATATTAAATGAAGTGGGCCTGGGAGAAGGGGAACAGCTGAAAATACTCGTGGCCCATCCTGTCCTCCTGAGAGTGCAGTGAGACACAGCACCAGTCAGCATGTTACACAGTGACGGCAAAGCCCTAGAAAGCAAAGTGTTGCTCCCTGAGGTACACATAGAATTGCAGATTTGAAAATTTAACAAATAGGCCTCAACAAATAGACCTCACTATCACTGGCAAGCTGGGAAACAAAACTTCAGGAATTTAGAGGGAAATTAAAATAGGCCAGAGAGCACCTTGGCAGTCAAGGAGCCTGTGTCTGACTGGAGAGGAAAGGGGAAGCCAAGGTGAGCCCACAGAGATGGGTGGCATAGCCACAGCGATGGGACTAAGATCCTCTGCAGCACCATGTGGGAATGGGTAAGAGTAAGGAGCAACTGCGTTTGTCAAAGGCAAAGAAGGCGGCTTGTTCTTGCAGCCTGAGTTTATACCTAACGAGGAAGTTTTTTGTTGCTGAAGTCTGCATACACAGATAAGGTTTCTGCTGTGAAAGTATTTGAATATGCTTAAAAAAAATCAACCTGAGTGTGTTTCTATTTCAGTTCAATTTATTTGAAGCAAATGTCTAGTAAATAACTTTTCCTATTTTTTCTCTTCTCTTTGTTAGAGAAATCAAAGCTATGGCTACTCAAGGATGTCCCGTTTCTCCAGGAGCTGACATTTTTCTGCACTCTCTGAAACCACATCAGAGTGCTGCAGTATTCAGCTGCTTTTGACAAGAAGTGTCAGTTCTCCACATGTCCTCCCCCCTCATATAAAAACAAGGCTTTGGTAGTCAGGACCATCCGTAGGGAGGTCTTGTCCAGGTAAAGTGCTCATTATCTACAGTATACATTGAATAAAGCTTGAAAACTTAATGTAATGGTTAAATGTGAGCAAGAAAATACACATAGGATACACTGCTAGTTTTCCAGTTATTTCAGATGATTGCCTGTAATTAATCTTTTTTGTACAGCATAGCAATCTCATGAGTGTATATATTTCATGTTTCACCTTTACTAACCATAATTTTCAATTTTATACTTTTTTTTTCCCTTACCACTTGTTTTGCAGTTAGTGAAGGCTTGTTTTTAGTGACCAGGTAGAATTCTTCTAAAATAAGTGGATTTTTCTAAGTATTGTATTTTTGTACCTTTTAAAAACAATTGTATGCTCCAGCATTATGGCAGCTCTTTATTCTGCAAAACATAGAACAGATTTTCACATGAGTGGTAAAGGGTACTCTGGTGCTGTCCCATTTCTTCATCCTGCTGCCTTGCAATCCACTAAGCAGCTTTCTTATTTACAGCATTGGCCTGATATGTTTATACTAGGGAGTTGGTATTACAAAACCAGTTGTTGAAGAAACATCTGTTAGCTAAATTGGACTGACTTACCACTATTGATTAGCAAGTGCTTATCGTGATGTGTATTGACTACTTTTGTGGACTGGCATTTTTAAGGGATGATTTTATTTTATGGCATCCTCTGGCTATAATCGGTAAGACAAAGCCTCCTGTATTTAAAATAAGCTCATCCATTATTTTTCATTGTCTTTTCTATTACAGCCATTACCTTAGATCATGTAGATGTAGTAGAAACAATATTTATAGGAGACAGTGCAATCTCGTCTATTAAGAAGAAGGCTTTCCAGATTCTACCCCATGAGAAGGATTGTTGTTTTTTTAAGGAGATAAAAAGGGAAAAAAACCTTGCCCCAAACAAACCATATGTGTTGCAGAAACATCATCATATCTAGTACTTTTTAAAGGCAAAATTGCACCCTTAACTTCCGTAATACAAATGTACTTGGAGGAGCACCATTAACATCAATGTTATATTGGGCTGATACCGGATCAGAACTGTACGCAAAAGTTAGGCCTTCGTGTGAGTAAGCGGTGATGGCAATGATGTGGAATATGCATATTACTGAAGGGGTCTGTTTATCTTCATGGTTCAGATTGGATTTTAAATATCATGGAGTGTCTCTGTATAGAGACCCACTCCAAGAATTTTCTTGTCTCTCTTTCCCTAGTACCTCACTGTTACCAAGAGGGATTAGCTGATGATGTCTTCTTCACCCTTAAACCTACTAGATTCAATCCTCATATTCTGGCCTTGTGTTTGGAGAAAAAAAATCCAAACGTTAAAAACAATTAGATGTCTCTTTCCTGTGGTTATTGATGAGAGCTGTATTTTGGATGATAAAAAGCAGAGGAGCTTTAAAGGGTTCCTTCATCAGAAGAGAAGAGCAGGAACAAGTCTCTCGGGGATTTCCCCCGTCTGTAGCTGTTGCAGAGAAAGCAGACCTTGCTAAACCCTGTGCACAGGTCAGAGGTTTCTCCCAGCCTGAGAACTGTTAATGGGAATGTGTTTTCCCCTCTAGAGGTAGCCAAAGCAGGAGTGAGCTGACTGGCCATTAAATGAACACAGCTTTAAATACAGAGAGGCATTTAAAGCCTTCTGCTATAGAAATTAGAATTGCTGCTTACAGGGTCACATTTTCACAGAATATTTTTCTTGTAAAAGTGCAAGGAGCCTAAAAGCTGCACTTTTGGACAGTTTTAGAAAGAAGTGTTACACTCTTAGAAAGATAAAGAGATGCTGTTTGTTTCACACATGCACTTTAGCTTTGCAGTGCCTTTCTGCATTCACTGTTTCATTCACTGCAGGAGAGTATGATTTGTAGCAACTTTCTCTTTTTATGGGACCAAAAAAAAGGAAAGATAAGATCAGGATTTTTTTGTTGTTTTAGGTTTGTTTGTGGTGGTTTGTTGTTGTTGCTTTTTAACTGGTCTGGAGAAATAGTATGCATTGGTGGGAACTTCGGACAATAAGAGTAAAAAATGAGATATCTGTGTCACTGACCTGTCTGCACTTTTGTGAAATGTAGCTAATGGCAATGTAGTTCCTGATCATTAAATGAAAGAGTTAAATTAGAAAAAACAACTTTTGCCAGGAAAGATGGAAGGTGAAATAGATTTTTGTCTCCCTTAGAAAAGGTGGTTGTGTCATTAATTCCAAACTTTTATGTGATAGATGAGCCTGCATACGTTATATAGGAAAAACTTGCCAAAGGCTACTCGAAACTCTTATAAACTCTGCACGTGGAGAAATGCTACAATAGTAACATTCTCAGACCAAAGAGCTTAGAAATATATGCTATCTGTGTCTAAGACCATTGAGAGTCAGTCCAGAATTAGATCCTGGTTCTGCAATTTTGTCTTTGATTTTACAGATGCTGGGATTTGGCAGAAAATTTTTTTCCATTACAATCTCATCACAGTAAGCTAAAGGTTTCTTGCCATCGAGGGAGGTGAAATAGGGGACAGCAAAATGTTGGTAGGCCAGCAGTTTTTCCCCTTGTCATTCAGATTTCATTGTCCTGCAATTATTTCAGAAATTTCAGGATGCTTGGCAATGTAATACTGACATTTATCTGAATGAAATGAGATTTCTTTTCTTGTTATTTTGCTTTTTCTCCAAATCTTTATTTTCTTCTCTTTTTGTTGTTCTTTCTTTTTTTTTCTTTTTTCTTCTGCGTTAGTAAGCATAACAACCCTATACTTTAGGGATTATGAAATGAAGTCTTGGAAGATTTCTGAGGTTTGAAAAACACTGAAATGTCGAGTAGACCAGAGGTTTATAAACAGCTGGCTATAAAATATGGTAATAACTATTTATCCCAAACCTTACTCTTATTCTTACCTCTCCAGCATTCTCCAAGAGGACTTTTATGGTTGAGTGGCATTAGTGGTTTAGAGTATGTATGTGGTAAAATATTTTTGCTGTTCTGTTGGACAAGCCCAAGAAGTGAGGACTGAAGTTACTTCCACGCTTGCCTGGTATGTCTGTACATGGATGCAGAGGATAATTCTCTTACGTAGGCCCTTGTCTTGAGAGAGAGAGAACAGTTGCTGTGGGGCTGGTGCTTTGTTTTTTCTATAGGGGTGGACAGGCATATGTGAGATGGGATAAGCTGCTGGTGGAGCCATGGAGGGTTCTGCTCTGGGAACGAGAGAAGCTGAAGCCACATAATGAGAGGAGAAGGAGAAGGCATTTTGCGTTGACTTCATGTTTGCAAAACTGAGTTATTTGCAAGACACATTGCAAATTTGAGATAAAATAATATGTGAGATTTAACTTGAGGAAATTTAACTTTTGCTTCAACACCAAATTAGTTTTGACATTTATTGAATTTTCAGGTTATTAGTGTCATGAAAGTAGTAGCGGTTCACGATGTGCTTCATGCTGTCGCACAGTCTAAACATTTAGTTGAAATAGTCAAATGATTGTGGTATCGTGTAATTTTGGGCTACTGTCAATGATGGTGTGAATGAATATTGGGAACACTCGTGAGTGAGCGAAGTAAAATATGTTTTGCAACAGATGTTGCTGTGAAACAAAATATTTTGTTTTAAGAAAAAACACTGAGTGTTATTTTAAATTAGTCAATAATATTTAGCAAAAGCACAGTGCTTTCAAAGACATACTGTAGTAGAAAATTGTTTTAATGGAAATTTTTTGGTCAGCTGTAGTAGCAGTTTTCTTTTGAGGGAAAGCTGTCATGGCAATTTATATACATGCATATATAGTGAGTGTCTCCAACAGAATTGTGGAAGTCAAGAAGATAGGATAGGTTAACATAAGAAAAGCAATGCTAATGGATAATAACATGCATTATGCCATTAATGATGATTTCTCCCTTGCAGTGTAGGAAAATAAAGGGGAGGTCACCAGAGAGAAAAAAGAACAAAGGAGGGTGGGGAATGAGCCCTCCTCTCTCCCTCCTCCTCAGGCATCCTACGTCTGAAACCCTTTCTCGTGTTAGGAAACTAATTATACGGAGGTTGCTAACCCAGTTCTCTTTCAAGTATTAAAATAACGGGCAATCTTTCTCTGTCCAGGTAGCAATTAGCAGTCACCTAGTTGTAAGGCTGGTGCTATCCCGTTTGCGATCTGCTCAGGGAGCCCGTCTGCATTGTTTTGAATGGGAGCGGAAGAAGAAGAGTTCACATTGTCGTGATGAAATTTTTTTTAGTTCTTCATCACATGCCTGATTTCCCCTGTAGTACACCGCTTTTTCTCAGGCCACCTATCTCTGAGCTGGCTACTGTTCATTTTGCTATCTGTTGTGTAAATTCATTCACAGAGCTCGTGGCTCTACGAGATGTATAGTCTTCCCTGCCTTTGCAGGCTGACACGCACCACCATTAATACCTCCACTCAAGTCTGGGGACTGTATTTGGGTGCAGTAGCTGTGAGCGAGAGGAACAGTCTGTCCTTCCTCTGTGAAGGGTCGAACGTGCTTTTGGTACTTCATGTGAAGGTAAATAGATAAATAATATTAATAAATAAATAAATAAAAATTAATAAACCAGTTTTAGCATGTAACCAAATCATTGCATTCTAGAAGGTGGTTCCTCATTCTGAATGTTTTTGGAAAGCCAGAGGTTAATTAACTCCACTTCTATTGGAAATAAGAAATCTCTGCAGCAGCTATCAAACGTATCTTTAAGTATTGCATGCTCCAAAATCAGAACCCTTGTGTGGTTTATGTTGCTATTCTGCAACAGCATCTATTTTAATAAGTTTATTGCTATGAAATTTTAAAACTTAGCACTGGAGCATATTGTTATGGTTGGCCTTGTTAATCATAAATGGCTAACTGACATGTTCCACTGTGTCCCTTCACTTTCTCATTCCTTTCTTCTTTACTCATGGGCCATAATTGGTTAGTAGGACACTCGTGCCCAGAAGGATCTTTACAGATCTCTGGGGCTGGTCATGTGTCCATGTATGAACACAGAATTTCATGTGCCTTAAATCAATGTCAGGATTTCTTCAAAATTATGTAGTAGACATTCTGCAAACATGACCTGCGTGATAATGAAGTAAAACATTAGATGACTGCTTACAGTCTTTTTTTTTTTTTTTAACCTGAATGACAGAAAAAGCTTTTAAATGAATGACAATTAATTTTTCAATAGAATTTTTCTCTTCATTCTGAGCAGCCCATTTTGAACACTTACATATTACTAAGAAGTCTGTGGCTGAATTTGGGTTTTGTAGGGAAATGTGTAACAGAGAGAGAAACTGTACGTAAGGCCATGCATTCTGTAAATTTGTAGAAAAGAAGTGGAGAAAAGGAAAGAGAATCATATGTGGAAAAAATAAACATAAAATTATTTTAAAATCAAGAAAATTATTTTTTTCATGTGATTCAAATAATAGCAGGGTTTGTTCTCTTCAGAAATACTTACAGTTTGCCTGAAATATCTTTCCCTTTTATTCTACTGGTATGACTTTTATGGTGGTATAGACTACTAGAGTAGGCATGAAAGTCCTGGTAACATGAACAGTCCCCCAGAAATTTGTGTCTCAGCAGCCAGCCTTTTCTGGGTCTGTTGTGGAACATCACGTACTCTATTTTTCATTGTTTAGCATTGCTCTATTTGGAGAAGGAGTACAAAAAGAGGAGGGAAGTCTGTACTATGCTTAAGAAAGTCAATGTCATTCAAGAAGTGCTTGCAACAGTTTCTAAATTTTCTTTTCAGACAAGACTGGCTCATGTATTTAATTATTAACTTCTTTAATTATTTATGGATTTGGAACTAAATGTTCATGTCTCTCTGTAAATGATTCTTCAGGAAATCAAAGACTTTTCCCTGAGGACCTTGAAGCATGGACCACTTTATGGAAACACTTTCTGTTGAAAGCCTGATTTAGATTGCTGACTTGTTTTATCCTTATTGTCACTGTTTTGTTTCATTCTGTGCAAACCAGTAAGTCATAATTCTCAATGTAAGTTTTTCAGGGCCTCTGGTGGTTTGCTTAAGATTCCGGAAAATTGATAAAAACTTTGTGGGTTTTTTAGGTGGAGAGAGGGGAAGGTAGCAGGTGATTTTACCAGTGCCACACTTGGCTGGGTGCTGTATGACTTTGTATACTTAGGTAAGCTCTTGTATGTGTGTTGTTACATTTGTCCATGGTGGACATAGATGTAAACTTGGTGATTTCTTTTGATTTTGGTTCTGCCTCAAGCTGTTCTGTAGGTAGGACCACGTTGCACCCGTACAGCAGCAGTAACAGTGGCAGGATGCAGAATCGATGTGTGCTGGCAACAGGAAGTGGCCAAAGTGCATGGACAGTTTTCTGATGGTTTATGTGAAATGCTCCGTTTTTCTTGTCCCACTTTCAGTGTATCGGTAATAGATAGTTAACAGAGGAATTATTAGTCATTGGCCATTCTGCTGTCAACCTAGAGGACATGGAAAGTGAGACACTTCTCTAGGTGACATTTCTTTTTCAAGAGTGGTGCTTATATTTTATTCATTTTTATAGCTAAATACATGTAGGACTTTAAAGGATGGTTTCCCTTCTTCTCCCATGAGTAGTATGCTTATCTTAAAATACATAAATAAATAAAACCCCTTTATTCTTTAAGTTGGTTCAGCTCTCTCTAGTTATTCTTTGGGATTTAAAATGTGCAATTTTGCATGTTCATATATACAGAAGCATATACTTGTAGTGATCGAAGGGTTTTTTAGTTGTGTGAAAAATTTTCATTTTAACTCAGCCATCCATAAAAATTAGCATAATTTACATTCAGTGTTGTCTTCTGGTTTTGGTGTTCTCTATGGTTGTGTGGGCTTTGGGGATCAGCTTTATGCCACTACAATTGTTGGCAGATATTCAAGCCTTAAAATAATTGCCCATCTGCGTAACTTTCAGTGAAAAACTAACCATTCGGAAAGAGTAGCTGTGACGTAATGTGAAGTCTGATTTGACAACATGCAAGATAACAGAGAAACGTGAGAGGTAGCATAATACACAGTCTATCAAGTAAAGTTGTTCATGCATCTCTGAATTCATGATTCACAGAAAGAGCAAATTCAAGAATCAAGAGCCAAAAAAATCCAGGCAGAATTTTAAGAAAACTCTGAACGTCAAAGGAAGTTGTAATCACAGGTTTCCTAGCAGAAAGAACCGTATAGGGAAGAATGCAAAATCTGGAGGGAGGGGACGCCAGAGGGGAAAGAAACAGTATTTGAGAGAAAAAGTGTGCTTGTTATCTGTGGGAAGCCACAGTTGTGTGAGTCAGCTTTCTGATGAACTACTGTTTCTGATCAGTGATTAAGGCAAGATAATACCAGAAAATGTTCCTTCTCTGAACTCTTAACTCTCTTAACTCATCACTTTGATGAACATCAATATGCTGATACAGGTTTTTTCTGCAGCTGCATGTCTGAATGTTACCTGTTTGCTCTACTCCATTCAGCGTGAACTGAAAAAAAAAATGCAACTTGCCTCCGGTGGGGCGGTCAGTGCTGTGTTCGGCATCTACCTGCGCTTGCAGTGGATAGACTAGACAGGAATTTCTATCTTGCAGAAGCCAAAACTCTTTTACCATTAATGATTGCCCCCCCACCCCATATTAGACCCTGACGTTCTTCAGGGGCCGAGGTAAGGCCGTCATTGGAGAAATCGGTACGGTGAAAGACAGAGCATCAGGGAAAGGTGTGGGACTGCGTGTCCCTGCCTGCCTGCCTGCCGCTCTCGCCCCATCACTGCCGCCCGGGTCCAGGGTGCGGGTTCTCTGTATTTGCTTCACGGTGCCGGGGTGACTTAGCCTAAATACCTCACAGCAGTCGTGTGAGCCATCCTGGTTGACTTTGCACAGACGCGGATGACAAAGTGCTTGTATGAGCGGTGTTTTTGGCAAGACCCTTATGTTGGCCCTTCTGACTGCTCTGCCTGCAGCTCTGTTGGTACTAAATATGGGGCCATGCAGTTTTCTCAAACCGTCAAGCTTGGTTAGTTTTTGGAGGGAAAAGCTAGATGCGGTGAGGAAGAGACGAGGAGGGAGACAGACCTCTCCCTATTACAGAATAGCCAATAACCAACTTGTTACAGCAGAAACACCCAACATATTTGGAAGATATGGCCTGAAGTCCCAAAACTGAATCATGCAGAGCAGGCCTTTATGTTTTGGTCTTTGAAGCCCCAGCTGTATTTCCCAGCTTCACATTATGGCGTAGGTTGAGGCAGCTGAAAGACCTTTGTCTGCACCAGAAATTCCAGATACGTCAAAACTGGCTACTCTGGTTTTCAGTGTGTTTGAAAAATATGTTTTCCCAATCAGTTTTGCTATGCATCTCTAAAATGAAAGGGTGAGGTTTGAACTGCGGGGGCAAAGCTATATCTGTGTCTGAGATGACTATATAACCACAGCCTGAACGTTTGCCCTTCTCACCTCTGGGGCTTAACGGGAAATTCACCAGGAGGATGAGTGATATTGTTTTGTCCATTTAGCAAGTAACACAGGATAATTTAGGAATCTTAGGAAAGATATCTTCTAGTTAAATTGCCTCTCCAATGAACTTCCCAGTAGTAATAATGTTTTGGATTCAGTCCTGTTCCGGAATTGCTTAGGTATGAAGTGCCTGTAATTTGTGAGTGATGCATTACTTTCTGCGTGTCTGTTTGTGATATAGTCCCACATATGACTCACATCCAAAGAGAGCATATGTTCACAAACAGCCAAAGAAAAAGAAGTTACTTGCCAGGTCAGTGACTGATCTTCAGTTCTACAAATCCATATATATCTTGTCTCCTCTTGTGCTTTGATTAAAGGCTGTAGTACATTTGGGTCTCTGAAGGGGTATGCGTATATATACGAAATGTGTGCATATATTTGTGTGTGTATAGGTGTATATATATGGATCTTGTATGTATATATAGGTGTGTAAATGTATACATACATAGCAGTTCCAATATGCAGCCATCCTGGTCTGAACCATTGCTGGTAAAATCTGTCATCTAGGACACGTGAAATGCATGAGGAAAAAGAAATAATCCCAAAGAACTCCACTTATTAACTAAAAAGTAGCTTTATCTGTTCAGTGATTTGTAAATTTACGTATTTTTATTAAATACCAAATCTCTTAATTTCAAACAGCTTTTAATTTTTTTTCTTCATTAGGCTTTTTTTGAAGGTTAACCTGTTGCATTAAGTAAACACAGTAAAATGTTGAAAAGAGTAGCTGACAGAGGAACACATGAGTATGTCTTACAGATGAGTCACCAGAGGTCTGGTAAGGCAGAAAGAAAGAGAAAGCCACAGCTCCTCTTCAAAACATTTTTGCATTCCAGGTGCTTTGATCAGTGTGTCAATTTCAATGACAGCTTAAACAGCTCAGCTGTGTGCAGGATTTTGCAAGAACAGCACATAGTGAATATGTATACAGTGTATTAATTTAAATATTGTTACCTTATTTTCTCATTTCCATGTCCAGGAAGGTATGTTGTCGACAGTAGAGATTACAATGGAACAGTAAATTATTGATTACTGTTCATTTTTGTTAAGATTGTAGCTTCTTAATTTTTTTTTTCTTATTCTCTAATATGTAGTGTGTACTAAACCATCTGAGGTGTTGCACAAGTTTGACAGTAAAAGCCAAGCAAACTTGAAAGTATGAGTTGTTCTGTCATTAACCAGTAATGATGTTTGACTGAGTGACTTAGACATTCCCAGTGTGGCTAGAAGCAGTAGGCATCCTCACGAGAGGCTTAGCTTAACATCAAATTTGCTTGCATTCACTTCACAGAATTATTTTGAGAGTATATAGCTGCCTTTGCTTCATCACTTATCTCTTGGGAGCAAGAGTGATGCTTCTCAGAAATCGTGGTTTGTTTCACCCTCTATGCAGATTACAAAAATGGGTTATTTTAAGAGGCCTACAGTAACAAAGGTGTCACTGCAGCACTGTGACTGCTGTGTTAATCCTGTTAACTGGATCGGCTGTTATTTGAGATATGTCAAATGTATGTACGCAGTAAACAATGACATTTTTAAACTTCTTAAATGTCCAAAAAGTATCAGGTTATAACAAAACAAGCCACATTCCAATTTACCAGGAGATGATGACCTAATTAGAGCTGTAACATCACACCTCCAAAGAGTACCCACAAGCATCCTTCCACTTGTACAAAAAAAATCAATAAACTTGCAAAAAACCTTCCTTTCAGAACAAAGGGAGAATAGTGTAAGTCCTTGGGTGTTGGATTATATAATGCCACTGACAAGCCCTAAAGCCAAATAAAGCCCTCATCTAACATTGTGTTATGCTCTGAGCAATATAACCTACTAATTTAGCTATAAAACTGGCTTTTCTTCTGATATATTTATCTTGAGTCCAGGTGAGGTGAGGAAACAAATGCTCCGTTTCATCTCTAAAGTAGCGCACGTCAGCGTGTTCCTCTCTGGTTTGTGAGCGTCAGATGGGGACTTCTGTGGGTGATCCCTCTGAGGAGGAACGTCTCTTCAGAGAGGTGAATGGGGTGCCCCCCTCGCTCCCATTTCAGGAATCCGCTTGGTGCCAGGTTTCTCCTGTGATTGGGGGTACACGTGCACACCCCATACCCGCCCCCCACCCCGGCCTCACACAGCTACTGCCTTCCGGAAGCGCTGCGGGCAGCGCTAGGCCTGGCTCTCGGGCCCCGTCTGGTTCGGCCGCCGGCTGCTGCGCTGGCGTGGCCCTGCGCCCCGGGGGGGCTGCAGCACCGTTTCTCCCCTGGCTTCGTCTGGAATATTGCCTGAACCAGGGCTCTCCTCCAGCTTCAGAAATGGTGCTGCCCTGCCCAATTTCTGCGTGTCCCCAGGGTGGGGTGCTGCAGCCGCGTGTGTTCGCTTCTCCTGTGCCTCTGCCGGGGAGCACAGGTGGCGATGCGCAAGCTTTGCGTGGGTTTCCAAACACCTTTCTGGTGCTCTTAAAAGGTAAAAACAAGATACTATGGAATGGCTAGGGGAAAAAAACAGCCTTTCTAAGCACAGCGCTGTTCCTCTAACTCACCAGTGTCCTGGGACACCATCCGTGTCCAGGAAGGCAGGTTTATCTTCCTCTTTCGAAGGTGCTGAGGAACACCTTGGGTAGGAGGGCACCTGCCCTGCTGCCATGTTCCAGTCCTCGCTGTTGTTCTGACCGACTTACAGGTGTTGGTTACAGGTGTCAGACCAGTGAGTGGGCCACCAAGTGAGAAAGTTCTTGAATGCCCCATTTCTCTCTAGATGAGTCAGTCTGAGGTGAGAACATCTGCTCCAGGGACAGATGCTTGGCCAACCCTCCTCCTCAGTGCCAAAACCCCACAGGTCTGGGGTCAGCACCTGACCCTGTGCTGCAGGTCACCACGTTGCTCTCTCCTTACAGCAGAAATGCAGTTGTCTTTCTAGGCTTTGTGCAGCTCTCCTGTAGAGGAGGGGTTTTGTCGCCTTCACAGCTGGTGTATTTACAGGTGTTGAATAACTGGAGATACAGTATTTTGCTAATGCTGATTAAACCTTAGATCAGCTAGGTGTCAACACGGAAAAATTTTTACTTTTCATTGTCCTTCAGAAAGGACCAAGAAAAAACATGACAGGTCATAGTTTGGTTATTAAAGATATCACGTACAGGGAAAATGAAACTATGTGAAAGGTATTGGATTAAAAAAAAAACTTGTAAGTAGCTTACTATAAATATTGTAATAAATAACAAAAATTAAAAATCCTGTAGAACTAGCGCAGTGGCATAATTTCTACATATAATTATTCCATGATAGGAAAATAAAATAATGCCGTATAGAAAAGATATGGGAGACTTCACAGGGAGTAGGAACAGAAACTGTGGTAGTATTTAGATGACTTTTTGGAGGAAATTGCAAGCAAAACTGTTGAGAGAGTAAACTCATTTTGTGAATTTATAATCCAATACACCATCTGGGAATGTGCATGGTTCCAGCTGAGCAAGAAGTCTTAGTGGTTTAGTGTGATAAATACTAACTCATTGTAAAATCCTATTTTTCTGATGCTGTTAATTTATTTCTTCTGTTGAGAGAAAAAAATAGACATAAATATACATAGCTTTATTTCTGAAGAAGAGTAGAAAGGCTAGAGAATAAATGAAAATATTTTCTGTACCTTAAATGGCTGAAACTTCACCATTTGTTAGGAACACTAATTAGTGTCTTAACTACATTACACTACATGAACTGCATTAGTTTAAATGCTGGACACAAAATGCATATTTTCATGTATATATTTCATATGAAGTTGATGAAATCTGCTCTGCTACAGCATGCCAATAAAATGGCCCTTGCAAAATTTGTTCTTTTCAGTATATTTGTAGTCCGGAATGTATTGGAGCACCCGGATCAAGTCCTTAAAAACAAATAGATAAGGTTTAAATTAACATTAAGTGAGAAATAAGGTGTTTTGCGGATCCTGGCTTTCAGATGCATTTCAACCACATATTTGCCAAGGCCATTCCTTTTTCTCATGGGTTAACAAAATGGGAAAACCTCTGGCTTGTTGAAAAAACTTTAGCAACCAAATGTGAGAATGTTAGTGAGCACTAATATTAGCGTACATATATACTTAACATGAGCATTGCTATGCAGTGCACATTCAGTTTTCATTAGTACACTGGGCACATAAGTTCAAATCATATTGTCTATAATAAAGCAAAGCACTTGTTGATGGTTACGGGCACTTTGCTTGTGGAGCCTGTAAAAAGTTTGTTGTTGATCTATATGTTAATGTCTTTTTAAACTTGGTTTGTTGTATCAGCAAATGATTTTTGGGAAAAACAGCTGCTGGCTTGTCCCCCTGTGCATACCCGAAGCCGTCGCAAAGCTTTCTGTGTGGCTTGGTCTGTCCCTGCCGAGAGGTACCAGGAACTGCCCTGCCGTGCTGCCCCAGGGCCGCGAGCACCCGCACAGCACAGGCTGACCGTGGGGGGCCGTCGCAATCATCTGCACTGTAAAAAGAAAACCCGGTCATGCCCAAATCTCCTTTAGCAGATGCTTTTATTCATCGATGTTATTTAAGCAAAACACTAAACAAAATGGATCCTCTCTCAATTCTGCCTGCTTTTCCTGTTCCTGTGCCCATCAGGGTCTGCTCCCCACCCATCCCCTCCACATTTGTCACACCCCGCCAAGCACCCCCCGGGGCTCTGAGCTCTGGTGCCCTTTCAGATTGAGAGGGTTACCCGATCCTTGGCTTCCGAGCTCATGAAGGGACAGGCAGCCCCCCTTGCTCCCACTGCTGTTTGGGGGTGCAGAGGAGAGAGATAGGGGTGCTAACTAGTGCCCATCTCATGCAGGAGATCGTGTGAAATACAGAGCAAGATGCAAAGTGGCAAGCTGACTGCCATAAAGTTGTCAAGTGTATGAGTGTGGCAAGTTAGAGTTGCAGTTGAGGGGTTTTTACTGAGCGGCTCTGAAGCACACCAAGTTGAGTCTGTGAGTGAATACCTTTAGCTCCTTGGCCAAATTCTCAGTTGGTGCCAACACACAGTGATTTCCAGGGACTGCGCTGAATTATGCTGTGGTAGAATCAGGACGCATAATGTATAGAGAAGAAGAGGGGAAAAAAAAATAATCTTGAAGTTTTGAAAGAATTGTACAGACAATTAGATTTGAATGTCTGAAATACAGAGTTTCTGTTTTGTTTGATCTTGGCTTTCCTTCTAGTGCAAAAAGTCCTACTTATCTTTGAAGTTGGTTTGGGTGGAAAACTGTAGCTTATTTTGAATTTTTCTTTTAAGAGCAAAACATTACTAAAAATGTAAAATAACAAAATTATACCTATTCTTCTCTTTTTAATACTTTGCTTCACTCTTGGTTAATTTTATAGTGGTCAAATGAGACAAGTGATATATTTGCCTTATCATTAATTTTTTCATATTTCCTTCTGGACTGCTTAAGAGCCTTGATTGTGGACAAAGACTGCAAGGTGCTAGATAATGCACAAATTAAAAAAAAAAAAATCTGTTCCATGCAGTCAAGCAGATCAGTCCCATGTCTCACTCACATCAAACAAGCTCTTAGGATATTAATATTGTTAATAACAGTTTTTTAATTGCCTGCTAATATTTGGAGATGTATAAATGCTAGGAGAGCTGCAGGTGAGGAAGAATAAATAATATGGCATCAGAAAATATTTAATTACAGTACAAAATTCAGATAGCAAGCCTTTTTTTCTGTGTGCAGGGAGGAGTGGAATTGGTACCAGCAGGTATAATTCATGATAGGTCAAGTCATATATGAAGAAAAAGCTTTCATTTGTAAACATTGTCAAGCCCAGGGGGAAGCAATTACTGATGAGAAACAACTTACTTCCATGTCAATCTCATCATGAATGGTTTTTTGTTTTTAAATAAGGGCTGCTCTTTTTTCCTGTTTTCCCCAGAAACCAACAGAAGTGACATGCAATATAATGTAGATTGAAGAGGAAATTCAGCTGTCAGCTTCATGAACAAATTAGTACTCATTAAACAGACTTAGGTGTCCGAATTTATTTCTTGCAAAGGGAAGGGATAGATTTTGTTTCTGAGCGCAGCTCTCAGTCAGTACAGCTACCAAGTGTTACTAGACTGGGAGGAGCCTTCGGCAGTCGTGTTGCCACCAAGGCACCCTCTGAGGTACGACTTTGTCCCATTTTCTTTTGCTGTGTGCGTGTGTAATAGTTTGCTCTTGGCCTATACCGCTCTCACATTCTGATCTCTCTCCAACGATCCCAGCTGTGATGGCTGACTACTTTGGAGGAGTAAAACCCAGCATCTATCTGTCCTTGCCTGTCTGCTCATGGGGTGAAGCCTCAGCGCCTGCTCGATCCTTCCTTGCGCCCCTGAGGGACTTACTCCAAGTCACAGTCCTGCCTCAGGGGAGGAGGCGAAGGTTGGTGGGGTTAGCTACAGAGACAAGTAAATATTTGCTAACTTTTTTTGGGGGGGTGACTTGTAGACAAATAACTTGTTGAATTCTGTTTCAGCTGGTTTGCGTACTGTGGAAGTGTTTCTACTAGTCTTTTACATTAGATCAAAGAACAAAAAGCGTCTTTCCAAGATATTAGTGTTACCTTGTGTCTTTGCCATAATTAATTTGTTGTTTTTATCTCAATAGAAGACTCTCCACCAGTTCTGAGCTTTTATGACTCTTATGTTTATGCATAAGTCTTTGTAAAAGAGCCACATAAAGAAGATAGATTTAGCTTCTGTGGGGCTGTTCTGTTCAAAATTTTCTTTAGTATTTTGAAAAACATGCTAGAAGGCATTAGCTCAAACTCATTCTTTTCTACAGGAAAAACCTGCTTCAATTTGAACAGCTGGTAGATGAAGGTGTGGATCCGACAGGCAAAATTATCAGGACCTCATTACTAGGAACGTGAAGAAATAGCCAAATGATTTAGTGTGCCACCACTTGTTTAAAACCACTTTGTTACCTTGCGACTTCAAGAGGCTAAAGGCATGCTAGTTAAAAAAAGATAAATCACAAATCAGTATTTCAGAGGAAGTGGATAGAAGTGAAATTTATGGGCATGTGGCCCATAATTTACGGGAATTTGTAGGCCATATGGAAGAAGAGCCAGCACAGCATTTGTAAAAAGAAGTTGTGCTTCAGAAATCAGTGGAATTCCCTGGTGGTCTCAGCAAGTGTGTGGACAAGGGAAGTCTCTCATTAAAGGCTCTCAAAGAAATTAAGTTCCGAAGAAGTATAAGAATAATCCATTGGTTGAAAGGTAAAAAAGAAAAGGTGGGTTAGTCAGTTCGGTCCAAGAATGAGTGCATCAGTGAAGTCCAATATGGGTGCATGCAGCACAACATATTCATAAATGATACAGGGAAGAGCTTGCATACTGTGGTGATTAATGGCGGATCAAATTCAGTGTAGAGAAATGTTAAGTGATGCACAAGGGAGGGGAAAAAAATCAAAATCTCAAAACAGAAGTAGAAAGTATTGGAAAAGAAATGGAAAACAGATGCAGGGAACATCAGTGCCAGTTTGTAGGTCAGTGGTGCTCTCACTTTTGGACCCTTCTTTCCTCTCCATTCAAAAAGGTGTGATAGATCTGAATTAGGTACCTAGAAGAAGGATTGAAATTATGGAGTAGTTTCCATTCTAGAGGATCACCAGCTTAGGACTCTCCATGCTGGAAAAGTCAACTGTAAAGAAATGTATTTTCAAGCTGAGGTTTGTGAGCAATTACCACAGATACTTTTCCTGGATTGAAAATACAGTAATTTAATGTGCCTCTTTAAACAAACAAACGAGCTCCCAACTCTAAGGAATTTAGATATGAGTTCAAGGTAAATTTTCAAGGGAGTTGTGCAATTACTAAACAATGTTACATCAGACTTCTGTGATCTGTAGTTCTTAATCATGGCCACGTCTATTAACTGTTATTCTCATAGAATATGCCCCAGTTGCTTTGCTGAGGGAGCAGAACATACAGTGCGTATTTTAAGAGGATGGAAACCATTATAAGCACAGACAGTGCTAAGCTGAAGGCCCTGCAATGGCTCAAGCCTCCCGCAGTTTCTGAAAGAATCGAAAGTCCATCTTGCATCCTACAGTGTTGCTGGTTCTGTGTGAATTCCTGACTTGCGATAAAATGCTGTTTACATGAAAGTTCACCCTTCAAGCAGAGACAAGCACAGCAGAACAACCCAGGAGCTGCTTTTTCTAGAATTGCATTTGATCTTGGAGTGCACGAAGCACAGGGCACTGACATGCGGAGAGAAGGGGAGGTGTGGAGGGTTCTGCTAAGCAAAGCACTTCAACTTCCTCACCTTCTTATAGTTACAGACAAAACAAACAGTAATCTCCCATAATGGTCCAGGCAGAGCCAGGAAATAACAAAATGTGTAAAACTTTTGAGTAAGTCCAATAATATATTTCTTCTGTCTTGCTTCTTCATGCTTGATTTCGTTGTTCCGTGACTGTGTGTGTAACATCTTGCTCCACTAGCTGCTCTCTGGTGGCACGCCCGAGTCCAGCAGATAGCAAAGCCATTTTCCCGTTAAGATTTAATATATGAGAGGTTGGGGAGCTGGGAGTGTGGATGGAGTAACTTTAAAAATTGCATACCATGTTAATACACATGGGCAGTGTGTGTGGTGTGGAAAACGGAGAGCTGAGGGCAGCATGCGTCAAATGGAGGAAATGCTGTTTTGGGTGCTGGCTGTAGACCAGGACGTTTTCAGGTTCACATGCAGAGCTGGTAAAAGTATGTCTGGACGTGGTGGAAGAAAGGAGGCATATCGGCACATCTGGGTTTTACCAACCTGTTTGATCCTTCCTGCTACCAAAGATGGTTGCTTTTGTGATGAGGAGAGTATGGGGCCTTTAATGCTCACTAATAAGTTCCAGCCTTTTTGGTTTGGGATCTTCAGTAACGGCCTTCTAAATCAAAATTCTGCTCCTGTTTCAATGTGGTTGGAAATGGAACTTGCTAAAATCTACCGGCTAAAGCTCTACCAGCTTTCTTTACTCCACGTTTGATTGATGTGTTCCCTTGCTTGTGTAGCCTATTTAATATCTCAGATACTAATTTGTTTTTTACATGTTGACATGCACTCTGCAGTATGTCTTCTGGTATTCAGCTATTACACATATGATAAATGAACATTGTAATGTCAGGCATGCTGAAAATCGTTGCTGCTAATATGCAAACAAATAACAGACCTGTAACCTCTCTAAAGGAGAAGTGTCTCAGTAACTACAGGAATCAAAATCTTCACAATTTGGTGTTACCTTGTGAAATTTGTATTCAGATTGATAATTCAGGCTAATGGCTTCAGTCTCCCGTGGGGCAGCTGAAACAGATTCTGAAATGGCAGAAGAAAAGGGTATAGTAAATAAACTCAATGAGCTGTCAAAGAGTATTTCTACATCAAACAAGTCTCTGAACCTTTTTGTGCTTCATAATCTGACCTTTTCTGGCTGCTCCAGTTTTTGACCGAAGCAGATCATGAAATGAAACATATTAGCTACAAAATAATAATAATAAAACATTTATACAGCCACTAAAACGTAAGGTTTTAGAATATAGTAGAGAGATTTCTATTAATTTACAGTGGATCGGTGAGGGTAAAACACCCTTTTATTGCAGTTGCTAGGCAACGCTTCTCCGAGCAGACATAGGTACCGTTCCTGTTTGTTTAACACCAGCCGTACTGGAGTCTGTCAACAAAATATGCTACAGCAGTAGCAGGGAACAGCAAAGAACAATTTTAGCATCACAGTGCTAAAGTATCTTTCTCTTCATCCTTCAGGCATGAATAATATAAATGAGGTTGCGCAGAGAAAACCTGACGTGTTAGAGAAAAGAAGCTTGTATTGGTATCTTTTCACCTGTTGATCACAAAGTGCTTTGTATCAAAAGATGCCATTATTCCCGTTCCACAGACGTGGAATTGGGGCCCAGGAAGGTTAGGCTTTCCTATGAAAAACTGCTGTAGCTGCTCGTTAGGCAGCTACAGGGTGAAAGCAGAGCCCAGGTCTTCTCAGTCCCATGCTCAGTGGGCTGTGTAGCATTTGCAAGGCATATTGCTCCTCAGACCGCTACAATCCCACCAGCTATGTAGGATGGTTTTGTGGCATTTCTTTTACAGGAAACATCATTCCTATTCACAGGACTGTATCAGTGCTTGGAAAGAAAATAACCAAGTGTTTAGAGAAATGTGCTCTATGCTTCTATATAAACACTGGTGTAACATATGCTTTTGTCATTTATACTTGAGTCCCAGAATGTGCTTGCTTATGTTATTTACTTTTACGATTAAAAATTAAGTATATTTTATTCCAGACAAAAACTGAGAAGGCAATCTGTTTGGATAAGTCAATTGAAAATTCATATTCAGTGTGTTAGTGTGGTGGTTTCCTTCCAGAAGATCTCAGACTTAGAAGGCCAAATGTATGCCAAAGCACTTGTTGCAAATGTATGCAAAAGCATAAAGATCTTTGCCATTGGGAGTGGTGAAAAGAACATGACATTTTTTGTGGTGTAGCATAAGTTGTGACAGCTTCTGGCATGTGGATGTGAATGAGGCCAAGAAATAAAAGATGAAAAGGGTTCATCTTCCCACACAGTTTTTAAATTACAAATAATTAAATATGTAATTTAGAGAATACGAGGTCAAATAACTGTAGTTGATGCTGAGTATGAGATATTAAGATCTGTGATAGTCTTCAATTTCTCTCTTTTGTTTCAGAGGTGTGAGCAGGCTTTTTTTTTTTTTTTTTAAACCTCTGGATAGAGGAGGGAGGATCTGCCTTTTCCTTTGGGGAAAGACATGAGTTTGGAGACAGGAGGTTCCCCTCTGCTGTTCTCCCCACAGCTTAAAAGGCATAACGATCTCTTCAGAAGCAATTCATCTGGATCTGTTGGTTTGGGTTTATAGTCTGCACCACAGCATGCATGCACCTGTGGCTGCTGGCAGGAAAGCTGGGGTGTCCCAGGAGTGACGTTCCCAGGGCATCCTTAGTAACTCTGGGAAGTGCCTGTTCCCGCAGCCGGGGAGGGAACGGGAGGACTGACTTGCTGGGGGAGAGCTGGGCACAGGAGAAGTCCCGAATGGTTTTAGCCACAGATATGCTGGTTTCATTTTCCTAATTAGTCAGTTGATGGCAAACTTTCTTCCCAAGTTTGCTAATCATTTGAGGAATTCTGTGTAATATAGCTGAGGGTCCACTGGGTGATCGATGTTCTCAGTAGCACGTAGACAAGGTTTATGGTGAGAGATCTAGGGATGTGGACAGCCACCTAAATCTGACCTGATTTGCTGCATTGGTGAAAGTAGTGGGGAGTCTTCAGGACTGAAGTCCAGAAGCAGAGAAAACACACATGCCCAGATTTATTATATGAAATTGCTGGCTTAGAGTTTCATGATATTTATTCTGATGCTAGCATTTGCAGGGTTTGTTGTTTTTTTTTTTAACTTAGTAATAATGCAAGCTATAAACAAAATGGTTTTGTCCAGGAATTCAGATATTTCAAAGTGGAAATTTTGTCTGGCGATAGGTATTCTTAAAGCTTATACAGCTCCAGAGGAATGGATTTGACCTCTTAAATAAGTTTACACATTAATACTATCTATATACTCAGAAGAGAAATGCGTGTGCTAAGGAGGAATGAGATTTCAGTATACCTGCAGCTTTGCAAGTAGAAACTGTATTTTTTAAGGACCCACATAAGGGCCAATGCATGCGAATTATTAACTTGCCCATCAAGTCAATATTGTGCTTTCATCAGAACTAACGGTGCAGGTGTTTTATAAACATAAATTCACAAATATTTATTAAGCAGGACTTGCAATGTATCTCTGTTAATAACAATCTTGACCTCACTGTTTATCCATTACAAGAGTTCTTTTAGTTTGTGTTATGTAGGATAATATCTGTCTTTTTGTTTCCAGTTAATCAGTTCATCAGGTGGGGTTTAAGTGTTGTACTAATCAGGAATAAGAATTAGTTCATGTTCTCTATAATGAAGGTGACTTAAATTACTTTTCTACGTCATTCATTTCTTTCTTTTTCCTCCCCAGAAGAACTGCCTCTGAGGTGAGGCAGAGAAATTACTGTGTATTTAAAAAAATAAAACTACACATTTGTATTTATGAGATATCTTTTCTTTAAATGGGCATTGAATATATTTCAGTCATGAAGCCTAAGGGAATAACTCCATTATGTCTAAGAGGACCTTTCAGAGTTGAGTTTTTGTCATCCCAACTATTAAAACCTCATGAGATGAACAGGCATAGCGCCCTCAAGAAAACCAGCAGCTCTGAAGCTTGCTTTAACGTAGTATTGGTATGTTGTAAAAGAAATGCTCATACTTCAGTTGTTTGGTATGAAAGGCAATAGCTTCCTTTTCAGTTTCATGGAGTGGTGCAATATTTGGTCTCAAGGTGTATAGTCTCCCTTCCTTCACACATGTATTTTACGTTAATAATAATGAGAATTACACATGTGGATTATGGTCAGGATATTTTGGAAAGACATTAAATAATTTCTGAGATGAATTCTTATTTAGGGTTCAAGTGTGTTGAAAGGTACAGATGACTTCAACCATGAGAAGACGAAAGAAACTGTGGAGAAATTGGCTGTTTTCAGTACCTTATTTCAATGAGTATCTGATAATATATTAAAAAGACAAAAATTAATCTTTCCCAGTCCATGAAAGTCATTACCATTTGACAGGTGTTGGAAGGCTTGCATGAAATATGTTAGAAGTCTCAGTTCAGTTTCTAGTGTGTAGATGTCTTTAAAACACCACAGTCACCACAAAAATAATGGTGTTGCAGCTCTTTTCCGGTGTTTGGAGCAGGAGATCTACTTGTTACGGGTATGGAGAGGGAAGTTGCATAATTTACTCAACCTGTGTCTTTCGTCCGGTAAGAAATGTACATGATATTCTGGGATTTGAAGGAGAAGTGAAGAAGTGCTGAGGCAGCAATTGTAATTATCCAGTTCAAAACAGAGTGCAGGGAGAGGGTACTACATCGTAGGAATAATAATAGAGAAGGCGGTACTTAAGTTTTGGACATTAACTGCTGTGCTAATGTGCTATTTCAAGTGACAGGAGTGGGTGCATATATTTCTGTCCCTGAAATCATTCATTTTTTGCTTGGCTGAATGAACATTGTTCAAATCACAACTTCTGTCTCTGTTAGCTTTGTTTCATTAACCTTATTCTTAATGCAAAATATTCTCATTGGCCTGTGATATTTTATGTTGAAATAATCTGTAGTCATCTCCAGATTAGTTTTATTCAGTTCCCCATCAACTAGTTGCTGTAAGTTTCATATGTTTTGTTTAAACTCAGAAATGCTGGCCAGATCCTTGCCCATTTAACCATTAAATGGTTAATTGCCATTGCACTATTGGGGAACAAGGCAGACCTAAACTTGCTCCAACTACAAGTAAATCAAGTGTCCCAAAGCTGATAAGGGGTAGGAATAATACATCCAGCTAGAGCTGGGTGTCAGTCCTCAGCAGCGTGGACCATCCTTATGTAGCATCAGATCCTGAACTCCAAATACTATATTCTGCATTGACTGCCTTAAGACAAAGGACATGACAATGTTGTTTTTAGAGCTATCTACATGCCTCCTAAATGCTGTACTAAATGCCTTGTCATCTTTGTTTTTCTGGGTCCTGAATTTGTGACTATAAAGCACCTCCTATAGAACTCCCTTTTGGTTTTACTTTTCACTGATTCCGATGCATGGTCCTCTCTTTTGTTGTTTCCTCTCATCTGAGTCTGTGTGTGAAAACACTAGGCAGACACTGCTGTACACCTGCTTTTTTTTTTTTTCTTCTTCCTATCCTATTCAAGTCAAAAACGATCCCCCTGACTTTGTTGTCATGTGTTTCAACTTGTTATTCAGTACCAGCCAATTTGTGTGCTTGCCCTTGCTGTTCAATGGAGATTCCTTCTCCTGGAGCTGTGACTCGTTTTCTTTACATTGTGCTGCAATTTCACTGCTTCTGAAAATCAGACAGTAATACATGAAGTTTATAGACATCCTACTGACTACTGGAAACAGAGGAGGACAGGAACACATTTGTGCAGGACAAGAATGAAAAAGCAAAGAGTTTAAGATACAGGCAAAAGACCAGTGCTCGGTTATTTGAATATAACATGCATAATTGCTGTGGTTGACACCATTCAAGAGATAGAAGGGAAACTCAATTTAAAGGGAACACAATTTTAAAAATGAATTTTAGGAAAATATTCTCCTAGTTGGCCTAAGGCCTGGTCAGATAATCTTCCTTGCAGTAACACACCTGCCTGAAAGCGGACGCCATTCCCACACTAAGCAAGCGTTACTGGAGAAGAAAAATTAAAATTATAGGAAAGAGCAACTGGAGATAGTTGCATCCTAACCTGGATCTGCTGCTGGCAGAATGTATTTGCTGGCCACAGCCAAAGGGATAAAGCTGAACATTTCATGTTTAAGCTTGGTATTATGATGACCTTCCAGCAGATTGCTCTGTGCTTGGGTCTTGCTGCCAGCTGCTTTTGGACTCCACTCCCGAAAGTCCAGAGAACTGGAAACTAAGGCTTGCTTTTATGATTTTGGGAGTTAAAAAGTGTTATTTACTAAAAAGTAGTTAAGCACATTAGTAGAAATAAGGGTGAAATGACGTAGTAAGTCTGTATATTAGGTCTTGAAAGTATAGTTTTCAATTTTTTTTAAAATTTGCATAGTCTACTTGACTGCGGCCAAGGTTCAGTACCAAACTGTGTCACCCTATGAGGTGGCCAGAATTTTTTTATGAACTTTGTGGTTAAAACTAATTTTAATCTCTCTTCTGTAGACCAGCATAAAACTCAGTATCTTTTTTCTATAGCTTAGTCTACAAACTAGTCAACATCACTGTCAGAGAGAGGAGCAATGATGTTCTCCATACAGAGTGATCTGGAACATGCAGTGGTTATTCAAGGTCGTAGAACAGGCAGCTAACTGTGTCACCAACCTTTCTTTCTCATTTTCTAGTGACAAGGTTTTAGAAAGCCCGTGGACTCCTGCAGTGCAGGTGTTTTGGTCATTGTTGACAATGACTGATGCTCTTTCTGACTCTTGCTCCTTTTAGTATGAGAGTCTAAGTGTGTTTTTTTCAAGAAAAGTTATCAGTTAAATTTGTGTTTTGCTTACATTTTTAAAATGTACTAAATGTAAAACAACCTTGATTTGCCACCTGTTATCTATTGTTTTTCAGAGGGAATGACAAATACACTCGTCTAAGAAATGCTGAAGTAAGGATTCAGTGCAGCCAGAACCTAAATTGCTTTTATGTACTACAGTGGATAAAAATCTAGAAAAAGAATTGAGTATTGATTTTCCTAATCTGTTTTGTGTTTGTATCAACAGACAATGCATACACATGCAATACCCATAGCAAAAAAGCTTCTTTTCCTTATAAACTGTCTTATTTATATATGCATAAAATATACGAAGATCTCACTTTTCCACTTTCAAATATTTCACATTAAATCCTCATTTAATTTGACATAGAAAACCATAAAGCATTCCCTTTGCCAGACAGCATCTTAGGTTTTGCTGAGTCTGTTACTTAAGTAATACTCTTTTGGCTTAAAGACTGAATCTCAGCTTCTGCCTTTATTTATGTTTGATTTGCTTTCTTCATGCTGAGTCTGGAGTGCTATATGTTTCTGCAAATGATCTGGCTTTGCTAATGCAGAGAGTTACAGACATCCCCTCAACAAAATACCAGGACTTTATATAAAATGGCTGTTTTACCTGCACTTAGAAGTGTTTCCTATATACCTGTGAAGTAACTAAACAGAAAGTATCTGTTTTGGTCAGCAGTTAATGTATTTCCATATTCTGATAATATATAGACTTGCTAAAACCCAGCCTGTGGTGATGAATGAAAATTCATATAGAAAACCCTTATTTTGATTTTTTTTTTTTTTTAATTAAGATGGGACCTATTAGCTGTAGTCAGGTTAAGTGCTCTGCTGTGTTTAGTGGCACTCAGCAGCTGATGAGGGCAACTTAGGCTTTAAACAATTTTAAAGCCACTTGTGTTTGATCTGGAGCTTAACAAAAGCTGGTGGAAGGTCTGCAAGATGAAACCAGTGTACTGAGAACAGTAAGGCAGCAGGTTGTTGCAGAGGTAGACTGGTAGTGGGACAGTGTGGGGGAAGCTAGAGAGAAAGAGACTCCAGGAACTGCTCTGCCTGAAACCCTCCAAATAAAGATACCAAGCTGAGAACAAGCTTCAACTTCAAGGGATTTTGGATTTGTCTTTAAATTTTGCAACAGAAGTTTATCTTTAATATTTTACAACACCACTTTATTGTACTAAACACAGGAGGAGAAGCAAGATACTTGTAGCTGGGTATGATTAACATACATTTATGCCGCTAATTTAACACTATGCAAATCATATTGTTTCCCAGTTAGCTCATTGAGCACTGGATGTGAGGTGTCTCGGCAGAGTGCGAGTCCTCCTTCTGTAATTGTTTCATGCTTTTCACTTGCAGAAATTAGATTTGCTTAGTCTTGTCACACTTTTTACCAAGTTTCTTTTAAGTTCATAGTTCCTTTGAAGGAAAGCTTCTAAATGAGAAATGCAAATCCAACTGGCAATTATTTGAAGAAAAAGATTCTGTGAAGGGTTCAGATTTATTACCTCCCCCACAAAGATTTGGGGACTTTGATTTTGGGCCAGGCTTTCAAGAGTTTTGTTTACAATGAGCTGAAGATGGTGGGGGTTATTTTGATCTCATTTGGGTGTAAATCAAGAAAAACTTTGAAGTTTGGCTGGGGTTAAAACCAGTGCAACTCTGATGAGACTTGAACTCCTGTTGTTTCTATAAGCGGTGTGTGAGGAGCATATGCTTGTTCTGGTGGACCTGTGGCCTGAGCGGCTGTGGCTGGAGCCGGCACCACCTCCTGTGGATCACTGCATCTCCCTTGCCACCGAAGTGCCATTTCCTTTTTGGCATGTAATTATGTACACATTCACTTACCAAATGCCTAAAAGGAGCTGAAGCAGCCGCTGCAGCATTGCTGACATTTTTCCTTCTACTTGCAATGGACAGAACAACACAGTGACTTCAGTGGGGCGACTTGTTATGAATTACCACCGTCAGGGTTCCCGTTATAGCCCTGCTCACAACCCGACCAGCACAATGGACAAAATCACAGGTTCCCCTGATGGATGGTACCGCTCCGCACGCACAGAAGGGCTCCGGGGCTAAGGGACAGCAGCGCTTTGCAGGGGGAGAGAAAAAGCACTTTGTAGTTCTTAGCACAAAACAAAATAACAATCCCTTCTGTTTAACAGCAAAAAGCCTGAGAGAAAATGGCCCCACACTGAGCCCGGCTGTGATTTGTGTGCCGTTGGGATGCTGGGGGAGTGCAGGGGGAGCGCAGGGGGAGCACGCGCTCTTTTTCTTCTGGGACCTTGACCGTGGGAGTCGCTCTGTCTTCCCAGCTTTTGTTGGTCAGAAATGAAGGCCCACAGGGGATTGTGCGAGGTCTGTGTGGTTATGCAGGGAGGCCGTTCTCAGCTAGCGGTTGTTCCTGTTGGGAGGGTTTTTACTTCAGTTGATGTAGTTGAGCTCGCTTCTTACTGTTGTTGTCAACAGGTGGTACCCAGACGTAGGCTATCGATGGTTTTCCTGGTTGAGAGAGCAGGTTTTTACCCTTGAAAGACAGCATGGTGATAGCGGTACACTTCTTAGTGTGATCAGCTTGTGGGCAGAGGAGACCCTACAACCAAAGGAGGACTGGCATGTGGTCATTGGTTTTGAATAACAACTTCATGGCCAAATGTAGCTGTAATAAACTACGCAATGGGAGTATCTTCACCTGTGGCAGGGGTTTTGGTGCTGTAACTGTAAACACGGGCAACATCACTGCTAAAAAGAAGTTCTGCTTTTGAAACTTATACACCAGCTTAAATAACTTCTGGATGCTTTTGAAAATGCTGTTTAGGAGCTACCCCTGCAATTTAAACATTAGCATGACACTGCATTATTCTCACCCTTTCCTGCTTTCAAGAGGATATTGGGAGATGTACGTCAGCTGCTGGTATTGCTTTTAAGGTTACATATGTTTGCCTGGTGGAAGCAACCAGTTTTCATTGGATCAGGCCAGTTTCCTTGACATGAATTTATTACTCCTGTGCTTTCTATGTTAATGAAATTAATTCAGTGTACTGTCAACAGTGGCATTTTTGCTTGTGTGTTTGAGGCAAACACCTGTGAAGTCAGTTGGACTTTGCACATCCTGCAAGCAAGTGTGACATGACTGGGAGGCAGCAGTTGTGGACACAGCCCTCTCTTTAGGGAAGCAGTCTGGGACCGAGGGAGACGAAAGGCAGTGTAAAAATGTAAAATATTGTAATTAGTCAAGCAGGATCATTGCCAAAAGCCTCTTATTGTTCTCATATGAAGGAACATGTACCGCTCTCTTAATTTAAAAAGTAATTCGGATAGCTTAATGAAGGCTTACTTGTCTCAGTGAGGAAGAGCTTGAGCTAGGGGGGATGTTAGAAGCACCTTTTGCTGGTTCTTGTTAAAAAAACCCACACTCCAAACTCAGGAATCAGAGATTTCTTGAAGTATGGGGAAAACATTGCCTGGTAATGGCCATGTGGCCTTGCAAGATTTTTTTGCTGCATTTACTGAGAACACTTTGCTAAATCCAGCTTTGTGGTTCAGTCTGTGATGATTGCAAAGAGCTCCTGATTACCTTGAAATTCTCAAATGTTTATTAAGATCATTGTTTTTGTGAGAGTTTGTAAACCATAAAACTAGAGTCTGTGCAGCTGTCAATCTAAAATGCAAGTAGTTCAACTTCAACCCATGCAGAGAAGCAGGAGTGAGCTGTGCATGCTAAAGTCAAACTGAAGTATGAAAGTGTCATGAGGCTCGCTTAAGAAATGTAGATTGAAATAGCTTTCCCCCAAATTTTGGGTTAATTTAATTTTTAGGTTGGGCTTATTTTGTAATTTTGTACTGTTCTTATCAGCTGTTAATGCTTATGAGCTTTTTGTTGTTTCTGACTTCTAATTTGATTTACTTTCTAGGAATTAGGGTATTAGGAAAAATGCATGTCTTTGGGACAAAGACAAAAATAAAGAGCCTTATGTTGGTGCAAGAGGTAGAGTATTTCTAACTTCCCCTTTATTTGTATATCGTCATCTGCCATATGCTTTTGGCTGCAAAACCTGGCCCAAGGGCTCTCTCTTCATCCCTCTGTCAGCAAGGGATGCCTACAGGTGTCAAAGCATGTATCTTATCAATCCTTACTCAGGGGCTACAGTTCTTTGCTTGGCTTTAAAGGTGGCACATGAGGAAGGTGAGGTGGGTATCCCTATTCTCCCACCAGTGCATCACCCATAGCTCAACTGAGGAATAGCACTTGTGATAATTTATTGGTAGCTTCAGCTTATATAATTATCTGTAGCCAAATTCTGGTCAGAATTAATGTGCTATACAGAGATTTAGCCATAGACCTATGAAGGATAATAAGGCTGTGGAGGGAGCACCTCTACAGGTTGCATTATTTTGCTGTTTTTAAGTACTAAATTCATATGTGGGCGAGGTAAAATGTGTGGAATGCTTCTTGCATTTACAGCATATCAGACAAATGTCCTAGTTTTATCTTCTGTTTTGTAGAGGTGAGACCAAAGAAGGACTCAGGAGGGAAAGAAAAGAGAGTATCATGACATGCATCTTTCTTTCAATGTTATCTGAACTCCACCAAGGTCGGCAGGCCAGAACAGCTGGTATTACTGTACCTTGCCCGGCATGATTAAATGTTTTGCATACTCTTCATGAACCATCTGTTTAGTTGTTCAGTGATACAATGACAAAAATGAAAAGCAGACATTTGCACTGGCATTGTGTAAAATAGACTGCTGGAAATCCAGAATACTTCCTAGCTGCCTACTTTGAATTAGATCGCTTGTTTGTTCTGATAAATGGCTGTCCTGGATGGTTACTGCCAGCCTTTTGGAAGATTGCATGCCCAGGTTTTTAGGTGCTGAACATTCAGCAGACATGTGTACACAAACATGTTGTGTATCTGGCACTGGCGTATACAAGGGCCAGATTTTCAGAAGTCCTTGCCTTTCACACAAGTGTTAGACTAAGGCCACATTTCCAAAAAAACTGAGGATCAGCAAGAACTCATATTTTTAAAAGCCTGGCTGCTTGGAATGAATTGTTTTGGTGCCTAAAATGAAAAGAAGCAAGGAAAAAAAAAAGCCAACCCAACCTCAAAAGCAGGCCCAGAGGGGGTCCAATAAAGTAAAAGACAGAGTCTCACTTTGATTGAGTGCACCATCAGCAAGTTCGCAGATGACACCAAGTTGAGTACTTGGTGTTAAGAGTACAAGTGTACAAGTTAAGTGTATAAGTACAAGTTAAGAGGTACTTAATGCCGCCTTTGCCTCAGTCTTTAATAGCCAGTCCAGGTATCCGCAGGGTATTCAGCCCCTGAGCTGGAAGATGGGGATGGAGAGCACAATAACCTGCCCATAATCTAGGAGAAAGCAGTTAAGGACCTGTTAAGACACCTGGACACCCACAAGTCTATGATGGGGTCTGATGGGATCCACCCAAGAGTACTGAGGGCACTGGCGGAGGAGCTTGCCAAGCCACTCTCCATCCTTTATCAGCAGTCCTGGTTCACAGGGGAGGTCCCAGATGACTAGAGGCTTGCCAATGTGACGCCCATCTACAAGAAAGGCCGGAAGGAGGATCCTGGGAAGTACAGGCCTGTCAGCCTCACCTCCGTACTGGGGAAGATCATGGAGCGGTTGGTCTTGAGAGTGCTCACAAGGCATGTGCAGGACAACCAAGGGATCGGGCCCAGCCAGCATGGGTTCATGAAAGGCAGGTCCTGCTCGACCAACCTGATCTCCTTCCATGACCAGGTGACCCGCCTAGTGGATGAGGGAAAGGCTGTGGATGTTGTCTACCTGGACTTTAGTAAAGCCTTTGACAGCGTCTCCCACAACATTCTCCTGGAGAAACCGGCGGCTCGTGGCTTGGACGGGTTTACTTTTCGCTGGGTGAGAAACTGGCTGGATGGCCAAGCCGAGAGAGTTGTGCTGAACGGCGTTAAATCCGGCTGGCGGCCGGTCACAAGCGGTGTTCCCCAGGGCTTGGTTCTGGGGCCGGTCTTACTCAATATCTTTATAGATGATCTGGATGAGGGGATCGAGTGCTCCCTCAGTAAGTTTGCAGATAACACCAAGCTGGGTGGGAGTGTTGATCTGCTGGAGGGTAGGAGGGCTCTGCAGAGGGATCTGGACAGGCTGGATCGATGGGCTGAGATCAACTGTATGAGGTTTAATAAGGCCAAGTGCTGGATCCTGGACTTTAGCCACAACAACTCCATGCAATGCCACAGGCTTAGGGAAGAGTGGCTGGAGAGCTGCCCGGAGGAAAAGGACCTGGGAGTGCTGGCTGACAGCCGGCTGAATATGAGCCGGCAGTGTGCCCAGGTGGCCAAGAAGGCCAACAGCATCCTGGCCTGTATCAGAAATAGTGTGGCCAGCAGGAGTAGGGAAGTGATTGTGCCCCTGTACTCGGCCCTGGTGAGGCCGCACCTGGAATACTGTGTTCAGTTTTGGGCCCCTCGCTATAAGAAGGACGTTGAGGTGCTGGAGTGTGTCCAGAGAAGGGCAACAAAGCTGGTGAGGGGTCTGGAGCACAAGTCTTATGAGGAGCGGCTGAGGGAACTGGGGTTGTATAGTCTGGAGAAGAGGAGGCTGAGGGGAGACCTTATCGCTCTCTACAACTACCTGAAAGGGGGTTGTGGCGACGAGGGTGTTGGTCTCTTCTCCCAGGTAACCAGCGATAGGACGAGAGGAAATGGCCTCAAGTTGCGCCAGGGGAGGTTTAGATTGGATATTAGGAAAAATTTCTTCACTGAGAGGGTGGTCAAGCATTGGAACAGGCTGCCCAGGGAGGTGGTGGAGTCGCCATCTCTGGAAGTGTTCAAAGAACGTGTGGATGTGGCGCTTCAGGACATGGTTTAGTGGGCCATGGTGGCGCTGGATTAATGGTTGAACTTGATGATCTTGAAGGTCCTTTCCAACCTTAGTGATTCTGTGATTCTGAGAGTGGTGCAGTTGACATGCCTGAGGGACAGGATGGCATCCAGAGTGATCTGGACAAGCTTGAGGAGTGGGCCCGTGTGAACAAAGGGAGGTGATTGTACCCCTGTACTCGACACTGGTGAGGCCGCACCTCGAATACTGTGTTCAGTTTTGGTCCCCTCACTACAAGAAGGACATTGGGTTGCAGGAGTGTGTCCAGAGAAGGGCAACGAAGCTGGTGAGGGGTCTGGAGCACAAGTCTTATGAGGAGCGGCTGAGGGAACTGGGGTTGTTTAGTCTGGAGAAGAGGAGGCTGAGGGGTGACCTTATCTCACTCTACAACTACCTGACAGGAGGTTGTGGGTGAGGTGGGTGTTGGTCTCTTCTCTCAATTAACTAGCGATAGGATGAGAGGAAATGGCCTCAAGTTATGCTAGAGGAGGTTTAGACTAGATATTAGGAAAAATTTATTTACTGAGAGAGTGCTCAAACATTGGAACAGGCTGCCCAGGGAGGTGGTGGAGTCACCATCACTGGAGGTGTTCAAAAAGCATGTAGATGTGGCCCTTCAGGACGTGGTTTAGTGGGCATGGTGGTGTTGGGTTGATGGTTGGACTTGATGATGTTAAAGGTGTTTTCCAACCGTAATGATTCTGTGAACCTCATGAGGTTCAACAAGGCCAAGGGCAGGGTCCTGCACCTGGGTTGGGACAACCCCCGGTATCAACACAGGCTGGGGGATGAAGGGATTGAGAGCAGCCCTGCTGAGAAGGACCTGGGGGTACTGGTGGATGAAAAGCTGGACGTGAGCCAGCAACGTGCGCTCACAGCCCAGAAGGCCGACCACATCCTGGGCTGCATCCAAAGCAGCATGGCCAGCAGGTCGAGGGGGGAGATTCTCCCCATCTACTCCACTCTGGTGAGACCCCACCTGGAGTCCTGTGTCCATCTCTGGAGCCCTCAGCACAGGAAAGACATGGACCTGTTGGAGAGGGTCACAAAAATGATCAGAGGGCTGGAACAGCTCTCCTATGAGGACAGGCTGAGAGAGTTGGCGTTCAGCCTGGAGAAGTGAAAGGTCCACAGAGATCTTATTGCGGCCTTTCAATATATAAAGGGTGCTTCTAAGAAAGATGAGGACAAGCTTTTTAGCAGGGCCTGTTGCGATAAGACAAGGGATAGTGGTTTTAAATTAAAAGAGGGCAGATTTCAACTAAGGAAGAAATGTTTCACAATGGTGGTGGTGAAACACAAGTTGCCCAGAGAGGTGGTAGATGCCCCATCCCTGAAAACATTCCAGGTCAGAGCCCCATCCAACCTGAGCAACCTGATCTAGTTGTAGATGCAAAGATGCTCATTGCAGGGGTGTTGGACTAGATGGCCTTTAAAAGTCCCTTCCAACCCGAACTGTTCTGTGGTTCTGTGAAAGATGATCTGTGTCCCGGGGTCTGCAGTCAGCCAGGCATCCCAGCTGAGAGTCCAAGAGCCTGTAGAAAGCTTAAGCAAAACTCAACCTGTTTAGGAAAAGGTACGAGAAGTTCTTGGAGAGAACTTTTTTCCCCCTTTGCCAGACTATTTTTCACCTTTTCAGACAATAAGTTCCTGTTGCTGTTCCTTGGTTTTGCACCTATCAATATTATCTGAGGAGGTCTGTGGTTTCTAGTTACCCAGCTGTACTCCAGGAAGGCCAGCTGAACTTTTCAAGGATGTCTTCAAGGCTCACAGCTCCCAGGCTGGCAGGCATTTTCTCTGTCAGGATTTTTCACCAGACATCTTCTTTTGTTCAGTAATTTTCCCCTTTTAACCAGGCCACCTTTATGGTGGCTCACATCAGGCAGGCAAAACGGCATCCTTCCCTCCCTCCCCTCCCCTTCCACGGCTCCGACGCCCCAAACGTGGTGGGTGTGGAGTGGCAGCAGCTTTTCATCCCACAAGATCTTAAGGCATGCTACCCTGTTCGCTGATCATATAAGAACTCCCCGCAGGGTACTGCTCTGGATTAAGAGAACTTTAATTAGCCATTGATTCTCACTTTTCCCACACACAAACTGGTGTTTGCTTGGCCTTTGCACTGGGGGATTTCCACAGAAGGGAAGGCAACTGAGCCTTTATTTCACACAAGTTCTACTGCAGCACCTTGCCTGATTTAAGATGACAAACGGTAATATTTCTGGAATTAGTAAGAATATCTGCTTGCTGATAAAGGGCGGTTTCATGAAATCTAGAAACAGAAATGGTAATATATTTAAAGTGGTTTTCTGTTTGTTGGGACCAGTCAAGAGTAACTTAGTAGTGACTTCTAATAAAGCTAAGTGCATGCTGGAGGGGCTATAAAAATCCCAATTTACTCATGAAAATTATAAACTTTGATAACTGATGCCAGTACTTTATTTTCCTATTTTATGCTGAGATTAGCACTTGCAGAGAGAGAGTTAAAGTTCATAATTTACAAGTGCCAGAGGCACTGGTAGGCTATGATGACAAGCTTTTAATGACTCCGGTAGGTTTGATATTAAGCAAAGCCACTGGAAGTGCCATATGAATATTCATTTTAATGACATATATTGGTAGGCAAAGAATTGTACCTTGCACGGTATAGCTGTCTCTTAAAAAGTAAATGAACATATGGTAAACGATAGACATTTTAAAGAAGCTCCAAATAGTTTCATTATAGTTAGCTGTCAGTGATGGACCTAAATAATAATAATGAGAAAAAGAAAAGCTGTCCTTCTGTGTGCAGACTGAAACCATGATTACATTGGTATCACGTGTGTAGGATAAGTGGGAAGCGACTGCCCATACCATCTGAAATTGCTGACAGCTGTTAAAATCAGTGTTGTACCATGCGCAGAGGCATTAATCATGTTGCTGACTACATCTGTTCTTGGGAAAGGGGACACGTCTTGCCTTTGAGGACGGTTACCTGGCTAGAAAAGGCTTGTTTCCAATTGTTATGCAGACCCGCGTGTCATACCGTTACCACAGACTGCAAGCTCGTGATAAGAACTAATTGAGTAGCAATTCCTTATTTGCATCGCATTTTTGATTCCTGGAAATCAATAAGTAACCTGAAAGCCATGACATTGTAGAGGTCAGTGTGCGCATATACACCCAGTAAGCCACAGAATTTGATTAGCTGAAAAGGTAACAAGGTTTTTGTACTTTTTTTTTTTTACATTTGATGTGCAACACAGCCAGGCGAGGTAGGTCTGACTATGTGTTTGCCTACAATCTTTTTTTCTGTCTCATAAAACTGGAGGGAGCGTACACGGGTATCATTAAAGCTTGTAGTGCTGATACCAGATAGTGATCCTGGAGTTTCTGGTGTCATGATGCTGAGGAAGCAAATTTAATTATTTCTGACATTGTTCCTACACTGGCTAAAGAATACAGGATTTTCAGAGCAAGCCTAGGAAAAGAGGGTACTCCACTGAGGGAGATGCTCTAACACCGAAAACACGTATGCCAAAAGCCTGAGCAATAGCCTTTTGCTCCTCCAGAATGGCAAGCCTTGCTGCATACTACGCAAGATTTTGAATATGGCAGTTAATCTGGATTTTCAGGTTCTGCGATGGAGTGTGCAGTATTTTGTATGAATAATGAATGCTTTGAAAAAACAGCCATTCTGCAGCAAACTTAAAATCTAGGAGTGTCAATTAAATGTAGTGTGCTGTACATACATCATCATAAACGGTCTTGATAGCACAGAAAATGTTTCTCCACACAGCTCGTTTTCATTAACAAGTTGCATGAGAAAAGGATGGTCAGTAATCATTGCTCACACAGTGTCTCCAGACTGTCCATGAGAGCACATGTTAACAGCGCCATGTTTTTTAAGAGGGAACGGCTATTTGTTTATCTCCCTTGAGTGAAATGAGGTGGTGGCGGGAGACAACGATGAGAAAGAAAGAGAATTGACAGAAGAGAAAGAGAACCGATACAGAGAAAAGTAAGATTTTTGTAAATGTTCCTGTATCATATCATGCTGCTTGAAAGAAAGGAAGATTCCAGAAGAGTTTGATTTAAAAAGAACACCAAAACAGCAACCCAAAGCGACCAGCCATTTGGTATGGAGCAATACTTACGTTTAGCAATATGCACTAAAAGGGGAGGGAAGCATGAAATGCTTTACAGCCTTCAAACAAATGGCTGGTGTGCACACTAGGACAAGTCTCCTTGCGCCTCAGGCATTTTTGCTTACTACATTAGTATGACTAGAAGTCATAAATTTATTTACTGTTTAAAATTTTTTCTCTTTAGGGAATGAAAGATTTCCATATTAGTCCAGCAGAAATGTCCTCAAAAAGTGTTATAATTCTACTTACTAATTAGCAATATCATCTTAATCCTGGGGACTGAAAAGAGAAGAGAATGTTTTTCATCTAAATACCTAGCTGTTATGCAACTTGTATGTTAACACAATATAAATAGCCTTTATTTCTCTCTAGTCATTGATGGATTTCATACACAAATATGAGTGTTCTCACCTACTGGAATGTTACTATATATGCATGTAGCAAAGTATGTCATATGGTTTTTGAACTCTACGTGTCCATGAAGGATAGATGTATTTTTAGTAGAGCTACTGATTTTCACCATCTCTTCATAAAAATGTCAGTAATACTATGCCGATTCTGTTGTGGTGTTTTGGGGTTTTTTTTTTTTAATATGGAATACTGATTTTTCGTTTTATATGGTGTTTTTTAAATTCATTTTGAACAAGCAGGATTTTCCCCGTTTTCTGGGGGGCTGCGCAGCTCCGGCATGGAAATGGGGCTCCTGCCCCTGGATGCAGTTAGCTGAAGAGCTTCATCATTAAAAAAAAGCTCTTCAGAGTCGGCTGGTTGCTTTCAAGGCACATGGAAGATCCTTCAATCAGTGTTATTACTGACCTGGGGCCGAGGGAGGAAGAGAGGGAGGCCACTGTCTTGGTGCTGCTCCCTTGCACTGTGCTCTTTCCAGGACTGTGCTACCCGTTACTGTCCTGTGGTACCTCAGAGGTTCTACATACTGGTGAAGTTGTTTTGTGTAAGCTTTGTGGTATTTGGTTATTTTTACTGAGTAAATAACATACAGTATCACCACCCGCACGGTTCTAGCTTTCGTTGATCTCTGTAACCTGATCTTCAAGAGACTGGGACATTGCATGGAGAGGCAGAAAAAGACACCGATTTGGTAGTAGCAGATGATAAGGGTGTGCGCAAGCTCTGTAGCATGAAGCCATCTGTAGCTTCTCTCTTGTGGAGGCATGTTATGGTTATGTTAAGCAGGGTTTTGGAGGACTAGGAAGCTGGCACGGATTTTTATTTTCCTTTTTTTCTTTAAACAGAGGTACGTGCTATTTGATGGTTTATGCAATAATGAGCCAAATTTTAGCGTATTGAAGGTTGTTGTCTGACACTTTCCCTGGATAGATTGCATGTTGGGTCTTTTATACCATAAGTATTTAGGAATAGCAATGTTTGAAAATGGAGACTTGTCTATTCCACTGCCTTCAGAAAAGTATTCCTTGCTTGAAACAAGCATATCAAAGGATGATAATTAGTGCATCAGAAAAGAGAGTAATTGTTGCAGTGTTTACTATTCAAATATTAATGATTTGTGTTGGTCTCCTTTGAAAAAGCTTCATCTGGTGAAATTTGGAGGAGGAGCGCAGTGGGCAGTAGGCTGAGTGCTTTGAAGGGCGCATCCATCAGCAGAGGGAAGAGGGCACCTGGGCTCTCGGCCTTACCCTGTCCTTTGGTATTTCTGTCTCAGCATTCTTGGTTTGGTTCTCTCTTCTTCCCGGTGTGCTGCTAGGAAGAGTCGAGAAAGGACTTCTCACCGTCTTCATAGCAGAAACCAAGCCCCCTCTCTCCCTTCGGTAATATTACATTACCTCATTTTTAGCAGCTTAATAAAGGAAAGGTTTTGCCTCATCCTCTGAGGTGCCAAGGATCCCTTCTGCTCTGTGGCTTCGGTGGGAGTCAGAGTTGGGAAAACATTTTGAGGGACTGAAGCAACAGTCTTGTGCTGCAACAACATGGTTAGCCAGACTCTGTGTGTCGAAACTAATTCTCTCCTGCCCACTGGAGATTTCACATGGGTTTGAGAGTGCCTCCTCAGAAACCAGCGTCCAGGTCCAGAAGTTTTAAACCAGTTGGCAGTGTTTTTCACAAAATATTTTTCATTTTGTGGTAATATTTTCTCACATATTTTGATAATAAGGTTTTAGAAACAAAAGGATTTGAGTCTGCAAGCCTTTACTCTTTTATTCAGTCCTGTTAATTTAAGTGGATTTTTCCCCTATTCCAACTATATTAAAGATAAAATTGAAAAGATATTTTTGACTACTGTTCATAAATGTACCACAATCTACAGTGTTTCTTACTGAATAGAATTGGAATTCCAAACGTCCTAAAAGATTAGTATTGGAGTCATGTAATATCTCAAATATCCCTTTCTTTAATATGGGAGCTGGTTTCAACTTTTGTAATACTTAAACCTTCTGCCTTGTAAATAATGCATACGTGCTATGCCCTTATTCAGTATTCAGTCTATTGTTTTCTGTTATCTTTCTTATTTATACAGTCTTCCTGCTGTAAAATGAGGAAGATTTTGGACATATTCCCTCAGGACAGGAAAACTGTTAGTAGAATTTAATCCTCTCTCCTACAGAAATTTGAATACATTTGAGTGCATTAAAATTAATCTCAAAAGGCAGCATTCATTGCAGAAAGGTATCAATAGGCATTTTGCAAGTTAAGAAAGTATTTTGTATGTCCTAGTAGTTTGCTGTTATCTTTCAACAGTCATAAAAAAACCTCAAAAAAATGACTTTCAGAAGTCATTTTACGATGCATTAGAATATTAGTATAATTAAAGTTTTATTTGTGGCACATACGATTCTTGATATCATTTTGCAAGTAAATGCACTGTCTGCAGTGCTACAGTGTACATCGAGAAGTGACTTCGGGGACTGCAAGGAGGCACCTTCAGTTTGGGCTGGCTGCCAATGTACTGCTGGCTCTGAAAACTCAGCCCATTACTTCTGCCAGCTTCTCTGTTTTCCAAAGGGATGAACTGAGGGGCACTGTGCATCCCACAGCTGTGTATGGTGTTCTATAGGAAGTTTTCTTGAAACTGTAAAAGTTTTTAAGTAAGGAAATCCTCCCCTGAGGCTCAGGCTGGCATACCACATTTGTCCAAGTAGATCTTGTGCAGCCTTTTCAAATCAGGCAACACAAAACTGTGGAGTGAAACTTACCTATCTGCGTGAGGACTGATCGAGTAGGCATCTAACTTTGCACTATAAAAATGGCAATAAGAATGGAAGTTGAGTCAAGCTGGTTTATACACCCCCAAAAAATAATGAAGTGAGACAGAACAGAATGAATCCCTTTTCATTGGACTGTAAACTGCCCCAGATGTATAATACAAAATGGTAAAGCTATAGAAGTGGAGCAACACGACTGAGACAAGGCTGTGTGTAACAGTAGTTTCCTGAATAAAATAGCAATAATGCTAGATTCTTATAGTCCATTACTCACAATTCAGAAAACAGCTTTCTAAATATTTTTAGTCTACAGCATGCAAATAAATCATGGAGTAAAATAATTTTATGTCAGACTATATGCTATCAAAAGTATTGTACTCTCTAAGGGGCCTTGAAGATCCTGTATCGCTTAATCATTTTGTAAATACACGTTTTCATTGAATACGAAATGTATGCACAATAACGGCAAGTAATGCGGACAGTACCAAAGTGATACATACTACAGCAGTAAATAATACAGATAGTTGAATTTATCTACTCAGGGATACTTAACGGTCACACTCTGAGTTGTATCGAACAGTTATGGCAGTATAATATATCTCTTATTAGCGGTGGACTTTGACTCAGTTTCCACCAGTTACAATTTATTATGTCGAAGAGTGACTACTCTTAAACTCAGCTAATTAATTATTGTCTTAATACTTGGCGGTCTTGTTACTTTGCAGCAGGGTCTAAATCCGAGTTATTTATGACGGTAGTTCAGGCACTGGAAGCGATCAGTTTTCACAAGCTCCAAGTTATTCAGGTTTGTGGATCAGCACACACTCCATCATATACATTAGAAGAAGAAAGGAAAGCAGAGCAGTGACAGCGAAATAACTACACGAAGAAGTGCAGCTCCCATCATGATGCAACAGCAGCAGCAATTGCACCAGACACAACAAAATATCAACATTGTGATTTCTAGAGGCAAACTCCTATTTTGCAACCACAATTACTTGCAGTAGGAGTGTGCATGCATGTGCATCTGTGTGTTGGGCCAGGGGTCCCTCACACCATGCAATCTCAGGTCTCGAGGTTGGCTTATGTTCCGTAATTGGGACTTCCACAGGGAAATCGGGACATCTGCGTTAGATACCTGCCTCTTTTTATTTACTTCATGGTATCAGGTAACCCAAGCATCTAATTTAGTGCCTTAACATGAGATATTAAAACCCTACTTCCTATGTATAGCTAAAAACCCAAACAGCTAGGTAATCTACGCTTATGGTGCCATGATTGGATGCTGCCTTAATTTAATGAAACGGGTGTAATGAGAATTAAATGATGGTAAAGTTTGGCCCATCATTTATACAGTATTGTTATGAGTAGTGTGAGGTGGGAATTAACAAAAGCCTGTCCTTCAGGGGAGTGTTGGGTTTCACGTGAAAGATGCTGGGAATGTGGCAAGAGGCAGCTGGAGGGCTGTGAGCGGGCCCACAGGTTGCCTCCAGCTTGCGAGGTGGGGTGGGGTGATCCGGTATGCATCTCCCCTTGGTTTTGTCAACAAGCAGTGTCTCATTGAAATAGGTTTTCAAAGACGACCAGAAAATGGATCTCTGTTAAGCTCCAGTGTTTCTAACCTGTGAACCTCTCCTTTCTTTTTCGTCACCTTCCATCAGAGGTGAGCCATAATTAAGGTAAAAATAACAAAGCTACTTCTGGTTTTATCTTCTTTGATGTCTTACTGCGTCTAAGATGTTAAATCATCACTTTTAGGAAAGAAAGACAAATAAGGAAAATTTGGGTTTTCTTTTGACATTGTGTTTACCAAAGACCCTGAATGAACATATCTTGTGGGTATTGTAAGTTGCAGTCTGTGTCAAACCATACATAATTGGGAAATTTCCCTGAGGTGCATGAATATATAATGAATTTTTATTAGACTTAATGGAAAAAATGAGGGAAATTTTATGTATAGATTGGGATAAATAATTTTATAAAGAATGTAAATGCGTTATAAAGTAGTAAAAGCCAATAACGTCTACAAAAATATCTATTACAATATTATGTTTTAGTTAGTGTTAGTTAGTGTCAAATTCAAGCAATTCATAATTCTGTCTTTGTTTTTTCTTATTGAAGCTGATTTTGGGTGAGCTGAATTACTCTGGGGACATCAGTACCTGTCCAGGCAGAGCTCTAGGTGACATTTCTGTATTAAGTGCCTCAGTTGCATTCCTAAATCCAGGTGGGGATGAATCTGTCCTCTGTCTCATCGTTCCTTTTATGCTTGTGCAAGCCTTGCTGCAAGTAAATGAGTTAAAATACAGTGAGAGAGGAGGAATTAAACTGATCTTTATCCACAGGCTGTAGTCACATATCATAGATCAAGGTTATAAAAGATTGTAGCCTGCAATATGGCAGTGAGCACGTGCTGCTGACTGCCGTGGCTTCTGTAGATGCTGTTCCCGTGGGGGAAACTATCAGACTCGGTCCTTCAGTCTGTCTAAAAGATGTCTTCTGGATGTCAGTGTGCTCACACATTGTACAGTGCCTCTTCCTTAGATCAAGCACACCATCCTTACTTAGATCATTAAAATTCTTAAATCAAATACAAAATCGGGAGCGGTGTGATCTGTGTTTATGTAGTCTAGGATTTATTTTTCAAATAGTAAAATACAAGATGAGCGTAGCCGAAGAAGCAGCTTTAGCTGGTCTCGCCAGCCGAGCACCCCTCAGCCCCACCTCTGTCCAGCTGCCAAGCAAATGGCACAGCAGCGTTGTCGTTCCTGGTGAGCCCCTGCCCTGGGCTCCCCCAGTGCTGAGGAGTGGAAATAAAAGAGATTCCCATTTGGGCCAGGCCCAGTCTGGTTTTTGCACCCAATTAGTTTCCACCAGACCGTTCCTGGCATACACCCTGTTCCTTCTGTCCACCTCCAGGTATGCTTTGCGAAGACCAAGAGCAGAATAGAAAATACACTGATTTCTTTTTCTTACCCTGTGAAAGAGGTAAGGCCTAGCACACCAGTGTTTAGTGGTGCTTAACAGGACACAACTGTCTGAAAATGCTGCACGCATCTTTAGTGTCAGCACGTTTTATAGTTGCAAACAAAAACATCTAAAAATAAAATCCCATGTTATTTTTAAGCATTAACAAAGCTTTTTTCTTCCGCCTTTTAAAATAAAGCATAAAATAAAATAAAGAGAAACTCCAAACCAAAATGCCCTATTACTATTAAAGAATTCATAGCAAGATCTCCGTGAGTGTGACGAGTTAGTAGAGCATGGAGTTTTCATTACAGAGATTATTCCATTTCAAAGTTTCAATTTGAGATGTAGATACAGATGCCTTAAATCATAGAAGCTAAAGACAGAGCAGATTTTACAATATTTAAACTTCTGCATGTAAAATTATGCCACTGTTGCTTGTAAATACGCTAAAAGCCTCCTGTAGTGTCTTGTAAATATGCTAAGTACCCCCTGTAGTTAGTTCCCCCACTATGGTTATAAATGAGAGCAAAGAAAATGTATTACATTATAGCTTCTTTTCCCAGGTGTAAATCTGCTGGTTGGTTTGGCATTAGCAGCTCCATTCCTTGACTGACAGGTTTCAGAGTTTGCCGTAAATGCAAGCTGTGCTTGCAGTCACTGTGCTTTAGAGTCAGCAGGGAATGGTACTGCATGCTGCTTTTTCCAAGAAGGGACATTACAGTGCCAATATCTAATAAATCCTGAAAGTTTTTTCTTTTTTTCTGCCCTTCCTCCTTCTCTTCTCTCTTGGTATCTTTTGAATTACCGTAAAAGCACAGTTACCATTACATTACAGCATCATAGTCTGAGCTGCTGTAGTTTTAATTGTCTTAGCACTCCTATTATAAACCTCCAGTTTCTACGTGCTGTTCACAGAAGTGGTGTAGGTTGGCCTGACAGACTGTCTATCAAACTCTGTACCGTGCTTGCTTCCTAATACTCATTCCAGGAGCAAAACAGTATAGGCAGAAAAAGACAAAATTACTCCCAGGAAATCCTAGTTAACAACAGCGAAATAAGCGCTGCGTTGATGAAAAGATGCCAGCGCTATCTGTGGCCAGCCAAAGCTCTCGGTCACAGGCAAAAGTCAAGGTGAAGCGTTTGCACGGTGCGAAGCCCAAGCAACGCGGCGAGGGGCTGCCCGCCGCGGGGGGGGGTGAGGGGGGTTTCTGCAGGGGCTGCCGCGCGGGGCAGCTGCTGCTGTGTCGGCATCGGCTCCGCTCCGCCCCGCGGTCCGGCCGAGAGAGCCCTCTCCTGGGTGCCGCCTCGGGAGCCGGGCAGCCCCTGCTCAGGATACCCCGATTTTGAAAGGACTCTTCTGGGGAGGGTCAGGACAAAGCTCACGAGTCCTGAGCCAGCTCCTCAGTTTGCAAAGTGCGGTTGCGATCCAGTAGCACGGACCACAGACCCTTCTGGTCTCTTTCCCAGCGGGGACCGTTTTACGGAGGTGTGGGCCCACAGCAATGAAATTGGTTTTGCTCCTTGTATTTCACTAACATGTGGGAGCGGGGCAGCTCAAGGAGTATTTGGTGGCGTTTCGGGGATCGGGAAGAAGAAGAAAATATTATACACTTGTTGTGCAAGTCTGATTTTCCCATTGATTGCAGAGGTCAGCTGTACGTTACATAGTTAAAATACTAATCCAGAAATAATTTTTGATGTACTAAAACTGGAATATCCCTATTGAGTAATGTACTGTGGTCAGTAGAGTTTACCTGAAATGATGCCAGCTTAATGAAGGAGAACATTGCTTGGTCGTAGCTCAGTGTTTAGTCTTTAATCATCTTCCTTTTCTTCTTTAAAGAACTGCTGCGACTATTGAGATGCAGTTTCTGGTGTTACCTTGACTGCCATCTCTTTGTTTCACTGCATTGTTGAAAATACATTGTTTTGGCCAAAATGTATTATTTTGATTTGTTTGGCAAATGTAAGGTTCTAGGTCTCTGGGCAGACCACACTACTCCAGTCCTACCGTCCTGCTGTTTCTGCTAAAATGGGATCATATTTCTCTCATTATGTTCTTTAATGTGTATAGCATACTCTACATGCCTATTTAAACACCCTTTCTGCTATTTATTATTTTATGTGCTGTGTTTCTGCTTTCAGCACAAGCTAATATAATTGCCTTTATGCACTTTCTGGTGAAGAATGATATACTTACCAGACAAAGAAAAGGTATTGGGCATAAATAACTTCTGAGTGTGTCCTAGCATTCTCATATTTACTATGTGGTCAAGGGAGAGTGCTGCTTGGTTTGAGAGCAACGCTTTGCAGCAAATAAGAATGCAAAAAGTACAGCATGTGTCTAGAGAGTTTTCAAAAAAACAATTCTATTTGTGGTGCAAGGAACAAAGAACTGTGAAATACATGGTAAAACATAATACAGAGTGATTTTTTTACATACCAAAGGTGCTGACACATACTAAAAAACGTAAGTGCTAACAAAGGCATGAATGTTAAAGGTCTGTTTAAAAGCTGGAAAAAATTCTGGGTAGACTGGAAGTATTCAGAAATATATTTAAGGGCTTCAGAAACTTGAGGTATTATGCCTTTCTGCATCCTTTTTTGTGTGTCAGTGGGGACTTTATTTACATTTTTTGCATGCTGCATTATGTACCATCAGTTTTCTAGAAAGTAATTCTATAATGAGTTGTTGGTAGAAATAAGCTAGATTTATTACACTTCTGTAAGTGATTACCAGTAACTTCTGGCACTACATTATTTCACCATGGGTTAAGCTGGTTATTGTCTAATACTCTCTACTTGTACTTCTTCCTGCTTCTATTCAAATATTGTATTTAATGTTCAGTGCAATTTGAAATTTGAGATATTTCCGTTTAGATGCTTTTCAGTATATGAATACTGATTCTTAGTACATGCTTGAGTGATATGTCAGTCAAAAGCAAAGATGAAGTTAAGAAAATTAATGAATAATGTTCCTTCCTTTTTACCGTATCATTTTTTTTCATCCTGTTGTGGCTTTCCAGATTATCACTGATGCTTCCTGAAAACTTTGCAGTTGCATGACAGTCTAGAAGACATGAATTATAAGACAAACACTAGAAAGACTTCAAAGTCTCTTGGCCCCTCTAATGTTTAAAGATATTTTTTAGTATCCTCAAAGAGTGATTTTTCTACTAATTGTTTACAATATGTGTTATGTTTCAATGAATCTGTGTCTCTGTTGGGATATTTTTACTGGTCATTAGTCTCAATGCTGGATATTTTGTTTGGGTATGATCTAACTTGCGAATATGTGCAGTTGTCTACTGTAAAACTCTTTCTTCCTGAACTCTACATTTCCACTCAGTCTTCTGAATCCAACTACATGCCTCACGGCTTTTTCCTTCTTGTCTTTTCAATTTCTTTGTATTAATGTCAGTCCTGGTTGCAATACCTTCCATTACCGCTCCAACGTGCGTAAACATGCTATTACACTAATAGCTTTTCCTGGTGTCTTGGCACAGATCTGTTCAGTTGATAGTGCTCGTGAAAAGCGACTGAAAACAACTTGTCAGCTCTACCTAGTGAGTGCTGGCAGTCACTTTGCCATTTCTTTCCTCCAGTTATTAAATGGAAATGTTCAACAAAGTTCATTTTCTAGCTTCAGAAAGCTTGTAACTTCCCTGGCTTTGCAATACTGCTATGTATACCAGTGGTGGGGAGTAAAGGTGCCAGGAGAGATGTTTTGGCATCTTGATTTTATCTTTTCCACTTCCATCCTCCTCCCTTTCCTTCTTCCCAAGGATCATACTAGTGTTCATAATCTTCTTGTGTCCCAAGAGGACAAAATATCTTGTTCAGCCCACCTTTAATTATCCAAAGCCACTTTTGAAAGTTCCCTGTCGTCCCTGGAGAGAAAATGCCTTTTTCTGTTGCCTTTGTCTACTCAGGGTCAATCCTGCCCAAATAAACAGGGGTCAGGACTGGAGGCTCCTTGTCGTTTTGGCCTTGGGAGGCTTGTCTGTTCTTGGTGAGCCTGGTCTTGCTGATCTTGCCGCCATTGGGAGACAATCTCTTCAGGGTAGACTTGCTTTTAGGAACCACCTTGTCTTTTCCCAGGCACCAGGCCTTGGGGACGTCCCTCGTGCTCCTGTACTCAGGGAAGTGGGCAGCAGGCTGTGAGCTCTGAGGGGGGATGATGTGTGTAGAGTTCAAAGTCTTTTGGTCCCTCCAGTACCTGAAGACACTTTCTGGTATCCTACCAATTATTTACGCTAAATAGTTCCCAAAATATATTATGTGTAGCATCTGCTTAGAGGAGCAGCTCACTTAAATGTTTTTATATAATTATGTGGTATATATTTCTAAAACCGAGGCATGTTAAAGTTGAATATGTTGAACTTTTCCTCTCCCTTCTCCTTCTCCAATTTTCTGTTTAAATGCTTTTGATAAATCTTTTATAAATGGTACCTCTCCGTTAATTCAGAATAATTATAAACATTTTTTTGTCTTTGTTGTTGGATATCAAGTCTGTCCTGCTGATATAAAGATTTTAATTGACAGCCTGTGCCAAATCACTACGCCTGCTAGCTGGCAGGGACAACCTGTCCTGGCAATATTCCTGCTGGTTTGCCAGGTCCCTCAGTGGTCCTGGGGAAACCATGGTAGCTTTGTCTGCCAAGTTTTTTTCTATGCGTATCAATGTATAAGCTGGCAGGGTACTAAAGTCTGATTCCACACCCCCCCTGCCCCGATCACTTAGCCTTATTTTTAATGTAATTTTCTTTGCTTTATGTGTCTCTGCATCCACAGAAGAAAAAAAAGAAGTAAGTAATTTCTGCTTCACTGCTTTTATCTGACTTTCTAATTTGTGGTACTATGCCCAGGCCCTGAACCTTTTAAAAGTTTTTGCATGCACTGCTTCAGGTCTTACTTACGCTGACACTTTGGGCCCTGAAACATTTCTCCACCGTTTCCCCATGGTTTCTTCCTCCTCTGCGTGTTCCACCAGAAGAGTATTTAGATGTGAAATGAATCATTTCCTTATCGTCTATTCATTCACTTTTGCTACTTTCTGGTGCAGAGTCTCTATTGATGAAGCATATGCTTTCTTTTAACTGAAGTATTCATAGGTCTCCGTGCGGTTGCAGGACTCACATGAGCCAACCTTCCCCTTGCCATTCGGGCAGCGCTGCTGTCGTCCCACGGTCCCTGAATTGGCCAGGCGCAAGCAGAGCCCGGAGCTGGGGGCAGCTGTGGGTGCGTAGCACAGGCTCTGGGCAGCACCTGCGTGACAGGCAAATATGTCAAAGTTTTCTTGAGGCATGGGATCATCTGTAATCTTAGTTCCTCAGTCTTCTCGTCTGTAAAATGGGAATAATGAGCTTCCTCATATGATTAGTGTTTGAGAAACTTTACGGAAAATTTGTATAGGAATTGTTCATATAATACAAGAAAAAAATCAGTGGAGACTAATTAAAAAGTAGGTGTTGTGCTGCATACTTTTCATTTTGTAAGGAAAGCTAGTTCAGGCAGGCCATTAAAATGAGAAATTGTGTCTTGCTTGAAACCTTCTTTTATTTCTTTATTTTTGTAAATATTTTGTCAGTTGTTCTAGGCAAAGCCATCTTTAAATTTCTATCCCATGTGACAAATGAAAACATCGCTGCCAGTCCCCGGACCTCTCAAGTCCTATGATGTCTCAGTAACCCAGTTCTGTTTTACAAAGCAATATGCAGAGACTGTAGCATTTGGCTATTAGGGCAAAATTTTGGAATCTGTTCCTGCATGTAGATTTACAGGAGCCGGTTGCACTGATGTCTTACAATCCCAGTCTCTATTCCTGATTATAAGAGTTTTGCTGAGTTGAGCTTCAACAAAATCAGACCAAATTTTCAGCTGATGGATTCAAGCATATCTTTATTAAAATCAATTATTTTTTCCCTATTACATCACCAGCAATAAATTCTTCAATATCACTGTGGGATAACTAATAATGTGGGATTATGCTCTCTCTGTGGCAGAGGTAAAGAAAGTAGGTAAAGAAAGGATCCAGAGGTAGAAAATGAAAATTTGCTGATAACGGCAAAGATAAAACAATAAATGGGTGAAAGAACTATTAGATTTAAAGAGGTATCATGTAAACAAATGTGATAGAAGTGTATAAAGAACTGGTAATGTAGAATAAGGAAATGTCTACGATGCAAATACGTCTTTGTATTTCAAGGAAATATTTCAAAAATTATTTCTTGAAATCAAAAGAAAATTTTAACAAAACAGTCTTTAAAAGTCATGAGCGCTGTTTTGCAGAACGCACAATTTTCTCACGGCATGCACAAGTTAAGATCAAATAAACTAAATGTATGTATATTTATAAATCGGCATCATAGAACATATGCCTGTGTGCTCCTCACACATCAAGCTTCATATGAACACAGAGTGAGATCAGTGAGATCCAGTGGGAGGACTGAGAACAAATACTGTCAGCGCACATAAAAATAGAAAAAAGGCGGTGCCCTCGTAGCATATAATAAAGAAAATGTTGAGTTAAGGAATAAATTCTGTCCTTTTGACTTCAGAGGTGTCGGACCTTTGTGCTGTGGCTCTGATTCTGGCCTGCAAGGCAGGAGCGTTCGGTGTCTGTGAAGCAGATTTGATGGGTTTTGATGGGCTGGGCTCATGCCAGGCCTCCATGCGTTGCCTGATCATTTCTTCTGAAATGCATTAAAGTATTCTCTTTTTTAACTTAGGAGAAATATTTTGTTTGCGAAACACGTAGCTGCATATTCGCTTACACTTCCCAAGCATGGGAATGCATGGGGTGAGATGGATGACAGTAATTTTCACAGCTTAAGTTGCCACTTTATCATGAGGAAGCAAATAGGATCCATATGATGTACATGTTACTACAGAGTATGTTCCTTGTGTAGCATTCAGCTACAGTTAAAGCCCATCAAATCTCCTTTATGACTCCTTATATCTCAAGACTCTATTTGCATCAGATTTAGGGTGTGTAATTCACTAGAGGCTGCATTCAAAGCAGCATACTCCAGACAGGAGACCAGCTGCTGGCTGCTGCCATGCTACGATGGAAATTCAGGCAAAGAACATCTGCATGAGCGGGAAAAAACTGAATTCCTAGTGCTAAAGGAGATGTCTGATTCAAGAAGGGGTTTTTCTTTAATAATTGTAAGAATTATTGGAATTTGCTGTCCATTAATCTCATTAGGTCAGACAAAATGCTTCATTTTAGTGTAATTCATACCAGGAAAAAAACCATGTTTAGACGTAAAAGGCTAAGCAAAATGTATGCAACTGATTAAAGAACATCGTTCTTTATTCATTGAAGGACCCTTCATACCCTATTTCTCATAGCAAAACAGAGAAGGACACTAATGCAATGTTTTAAATACACCAAAAATGATTAAAAATTGCTTGAAATACTGACTTGAAATTTCAGTTCTGAAAACATTTGGAAGCAGCTGCAACTTCCGTGCATTAAGAAAGCAGGGATACTCATTTTTGGGAAAATATATTATTATATCTGTAGATTCTCTGAGTTTTGGAAGTCTGTTGTCCATTTCGTAGGAATCCATGAGGATACGAGTTGCTGCAGCTGCCCTCTCAGAACCTGTGCCCAGGGCTCTGTAAGTAATTAGGTGGCATTGTTGTATATTACAATATGCTGATACGTTTGAGAAGAGATTACTATAACAATGGGATTTTTAGAAATGAAAGTTGTCTACTGTGTTTCAAGTCTGCCACAGCCAAAAGCTATCCTAGTATGATACACCGCCAGCAATCATAGGCTTTTTCTGGAGGATTTAATAACCTGAATTTCTGCTACAAAAAGATTTTACAGCTGTCGCATATCTTGAGGATAATCTATAGTCAATTTATGTCTGTAATCTAATTTGGCAGATTATTTGCTGAGCTATTTTTTATGTATTTTATCCTTACCTGCACAGTATGTACAGTAATCCCAATTTACAATTATTCTTTTTTTTTTACCTATACAAAAATTAAACCTATGCTTTTTAGTGCCATGCTAACCCCTGGCTTGGGTGACAAAATGCCATGGTTCCTTCAGATGAAACATTGGCTGCTGCTTTGCTCCTGTAGTGCCTGAGAACAGCAGCCCCAGTTTTGCAGTCATGGCACCAGCAGGGTCCCAAAAATGCACTTCGGGAGACATGCTTGCATGGCACTGCAACTTGCTCTGCTTGCTACTTTGGACTCTCGTACCTTAACCTAGGTAGTTACGAAGGAATATGCAGCAACATCATTTGCTGGAGGTAGAGTTGCAGTTGATATTTTTTCTCTAGAAGATGTCTTCTCTTCTGCTACCACTGGAGAACGTTTCATGTGGTTAATAGAAAATCCAGTCTCCTTTCTGTGAACTAGTTATATGTGACTGTCATATTATCTCACATTATCACATCAGCTTTTAGAATATTGTCATTCATTTTCAAAGTATCTGAAAAAGGCAATAAACTACCTTAATTCTTCTCCCTCCCCCTCCGCATACACACGCACCGTGCACCCCTGCAGCTGCACGGCATCGGCGTCATGCGTTTTTGGGCTGTGTATATGGTGCAGACAGGTCAGGAATGCGAGACGGAGCGCTGGCACCGGTTTCTGAGAAATCGTGAAACAGTGATTTTTAGCTGAAAGGAGAGTAGAGGCGAGGTGTTGTGATAGTCTCCGTTTGAAAGATTCTCAGGAAATGCAGGGGGAGGAAAATGAAAGGGGTAGGAGGAGGGTGAGGGGAACCTTTGGGTACATTTAGACTATCAAACTACAGACAGCTTTGTGATACTCTAGGAAGCAGTAATACAATAGAGAGTAAGGATGTAATAAAACGTTTCTGCATTTGAAGAAAGCATCTTTGCCGCTCACCTGAACTTAAGTTTAATTTTGTTTTGAATATTGAAGGAAATTACACATCATGTGACAACAGAGCTTTTCAGATGCCTCTGGCAGTTTGCATGCTGAATCACACCTTGATCAGTGATAATTCGTTCAGAAAATTGTGTAGGCACGGGACTCCTGTAATGAGACCACATACTCTTTTTGGGGACCTAGTCCTAGTCTAGAAGAAGATGGCATTAAGCTCATTTTGAATCATTCTGATTTGGCACATCTCTCCTGCAACACACACGGCAAGCTTCCAACAGAAGAGGGGAGGTGGTGGCTCTTGTATGTGGACATCCCTGTGCCGTGTCCCTTCTAGGCTGCCAGGACGTGGCAAGCAGAATGGTTTTTCTGGCATGATTGCGGCAAGTGACCTCCGCCAGCACTTAGTTAAAAAGTTGTTGTTACAAAAAGTGTCAGAAAAACTGCAGTCAGGGGTTAAGAGAGCTGGTTCAGCTTTGCTGATGGAAGTAAAAGTTTTGGTTTGCTCCTCAATCGGCAGATCTGACTGCATACAGGCAGGGAGCAGATTTGCTGCAAGATTTTGTTTTAATATTTTATTTTAAAAGTTTCACAGTTGGTTTTTACTCTGGTACTATACTTAAATAGGGTTTAGGGCATTGTTTTTAGCGCACGTGGTGTGAACAGAAAGGGAAAGCCATGTTTTTACCACAGGAATCCTCGTACTATCATAGTGAATGTTTTGTTACAGCAGCTGAAATCTTGTACTTTGATGAGGGAGAGGACACCATCCCTTCCGTTCTGTGAAACCTCTCTGGGGATCATTACCATGTTTGCCTGTTCAGTTTTTAAGTCTGAGGCAGAGCATTAATGAATATTGGGATGAAAACATGATCTGATAGAGTTTTAAGCACTGTGCCAAAACAGTAAGCAAACTGTTGTCAACCCATCTGATAGGTTTTCTGTGATCATGCAATAAAGCTAGACTAGCTTGTGGACTGGTGCAGGGCCAGGAGGTAACTTGTCATCGAGTGGTGATCTTTCCACTTACTGGTTTATTTCTGCCGTACCACAGAGGCCGGCCAAATAAAATGTTTTCTTCGTGCCCTGCTCACCGCTCTGGTATTTGCAGCAATTTGCATTCCAGCTCTGGGGTTACAAGTGTCAGTCAGCTGCATTAAATTGTCATTTTTGCCAATTCTGTGTTTATTGAGAGATCTCAGATATTTAGGGCCCAGTTTCTTGGACCTGTGTCTTGGATGAACCATGAGGGACACATGCTCAAGAGCTGCAGGGGAAATGAGTGTAGCTGATCCCTGCAAAGTAGTGATAAAATATAGAGCTAAGGATCATCTTCTGCCCACTGACAGGCAAGTTCAGCTAACTTTATTTATGTTTCTTGTTTGATGCAAATTTTTGGCCTTTGTGATTCAGTGGACAGCTTGAAATGTTGTCCAAGTGAACCATAATGAATCAATAGCCAAATAACAGGAATCTCGGATTTGTTACTCATAGCAAAATCCTTGCAATTTTTAATAGCTTTCTTCACTTGTTTGCTTTTCAAGGAAAATCGCAAAAAAATGTGATTTTTTTGTTTTGTTTTGTTTTGATTGCTTAAGTGTGGTGTTACTGCAACTGCTGTTTCTCAACAACCTTTTGGGAAGCAGGCAAATTAGATCCTGGTCTACCATCAAAAGTGCTGACGAGACCTGCACTGGTGCAGTCCTACTATATGCTATCTGCTCTTAGAGATGAATCCAGGATGTTACCTGGAGCCTTTCTCGGAATTTGCCAAAAAATTCCAGTGCCAAGATTGCTCCCAATACAGCTTCCAGCCAGGCCAGGTTAAGGTGAAGCTGTGTAGTGCCCCAGTCCCCTTTTGGGTTTTGAAGCAAGCAGCGTGTTGAAGGCTGGGCAGTTAGGAGTAAATATTAAGCAGTTTAAATAGAAATGGGCTGCAGAGGATTTTGGGAGTGTGTTCTGCACCTTGACTATTTTGCCGTCTTAGGAATTAATGAGTGTATTACCCATTCCTCGGTGAGCCCCAGGCTAATAACTCTGTGAGCTTAATTACCTTCAAGGTCATTTTTTTCCCGTCTCTTTTAAATCAGGCCAATTTTGTAAATATAAAGCAGTCTGGGACTAAGAAATGACTTGTTTTCTGTCATTTTATATCTTTTGTTAACTGTGATTATATCTTTCCTGAGTGTGATCAGTTAGAGAACTTGAATAACAGTGCTCTCTTCAATTCAGACAAGGTAGTACCACAGCAGCGCTTAGTAACCCTTTAAGATTTCTGGAGCCAGAATGGCGTTAGGATCCCATAAAATTTAAAGATGAACAGTATAGTGAAAATGGTGCAAAAGCTCAAAATTTAATAGGATACTTCAGTTGCATATTGGAAGTTAGAGATGCAGCTGGCCTTTTTCACTTGCTATGTGTGAGCGTTGCGATGCAGTGTTGTTTTGGGCACCCTGTATGCGCTGTCTGGGATTGCCTTCGCAGGATGTGTGTGCAAAATTCATCTGGAACTGCAGAGCCACTTGTGAAGTACCACAGGAGCATTATGTTCTGAAAAAGCATGACCAGGAAACAGCTAGAGAAGCTAAAACATTGCCTATGGTAGGAATAACATGATGTGCAATTTAAACGTCAGTAGTAATTCATGTGAAAAAAGAAAATACCTACAATCCCTCTTAGACTCCTGTGTACAGCTTGGATGAGGGAGGGGAAGAAGGGATTCTGGAAAAGTTTTGTGGAGCACACTGCATAGGCTGGCTTTAGTGCTACAAATGGCTTAAAAGTTCAGTCACCAAAATTAGTTCTCATAGCGCAGTTTGGACTTTTTGTTGGGTTGATGAAAGGGGAGGAGATGGGGAAGAAGGGAAAGGCAGGTGGGTGTGCAGCCCGGTTTGAGACTGGTGGGCAAAGGGAGATTTATGGAATAGGTCTTCCTGATGAGAAGAAATGATCCCTGCCCCATGGTCTCAAAAAATGGCCATCAACACAGGGAGGATTTCAAGAATTATATTGGAAATTGCTGGCTGAAAAGGTGGTTGAGGAGAGTTGAAATTTGCACTTACTACCTGTAGCAAAAGAGCAGACATCTGCAGACTAAAGCTGATGGTGTGGTAGTGAGATACCTACAAAAGCAAACTGCGGTGGGCTTCCACACTAATCCTGCCACTCTGAGTTAGAGCTGATGCTTTCAGAATCCAGAAATATTCATTCTGCAGCATCCCCAAAGTGGGGACAGGCGGTGTCCTGTACAAATTATGTCCCTATCTCACCCTAATCTTATGGCAGAAGAAAAAGGGTCAGTAAAATGACATAAGTGGACCCCAACCAAAACCAGCTAACAAACCATGTCAACTAACATTTTAACATTAGAGCAGTTATTAGGTACCAAAGTCATGATCTAACTTTGAGATTCTGCCTCCAGTTCAAAGCATTTTCTCAAATGAGCGATAAGGTCTTTGTTATGTCTCTGCCCTGTACTGTAGACTAAGTCTGAGTTTGGGGATTTTAAACTGACTAAATAACTAATGAACCATGGCTCATGTTCGGGGCCTGACATTGTTGATGAGCTTTGCAGTAAAGAAGTGATTCCTCATCAGCTTCAGAGCATGTGTTACCTGCTGCCATCCCTTCAGCAATAAACAAAAGAAGGGGTTTATGACAGATGCTTTATAAGGCATTTTCATAATGTTCTGTTTTATGTTTCCTTTTACTCTCTCTATTAAATTCAAGTTTTTAAGCTGTTTCCTTTTCAGACAGGTGACAAGTGAGTCAGTAAGTAAAGGTACAGCTGCAGACAGCTTGACAGCCCAAGAAAACAACAATCCAGGGTACCAATGGCAAATCTGATTTGTAATTCCCATTTATACATTGCAAAACACTAAAAGCTCCTAGGAGCAGTTGCATAGTCTTGGAAGTTTCTCGTTTAAAAATAACCTTCCCCTGTGTTGCAAGTGAGTGCCAGCTGCTGCTGCTCGAAACATGGCCAAATACGAGGACTGGAATTTGAATTTTGTTTTCACTTTGAGTTCTGTCTTCATTATCCATCAGCACTGCAGTTCTCATGGCACTCTGCCCTCTGTTCCCTGTGATTTCTAAGTGACTCCTGTCCCTGCAATGGCTGCGTAATTCCTGCCTCTGCTTTCACAGTATCATTCTGGTGAAGGCCTGCTCAAATTGTTTGTGGCTTTGCCACTAACGCATAAAGTGGTTATTAAATCCATGGTGCCCTAGTGGAGGGTTTCTCTCCCCGTTCCTACCGCATGTTTCTGCGCACGCACGTCGGTGCAGCCGGCGCTGCAGACCCACCGTGCATTTCCTTGCCGTCCCTGTGCAGAGCCCCCGGGGTTTGGCTCGGTGGTGGTAAGGCGGGTGCTGCCTGGGGCGCCCGAGTCCTTCCTGCGGTGGTGCCGGGGCTCCCTGGGGGCTCACTGCCAGGCGTGCTCCCTGGGGTGCACAACTTACGTGTTCGCCAACTTAACATTTTCACCGCTATGCTGTTGCCGAATAGGCTGATTAATCAATATGCCTATAGTAATTTCTGCATCTCCTTCCTGAGCGTTAACACAGTAAAAGCTAATTAGGAGTTCAGCAGAGTGTAAGATCAGATGAAATCGTTCCCTCAGAAGTGCATTACTTCAAAATTACTTTTGCTCGCTCAAAGTCCTCTGCAATTTTGACTGTCCTAAAGAAGTTGTTATTTAAAAGTCACCTGTCTAGATTCAGGTAACAGCTCAAGGACCTGCTATAATATCTTCTAATGTAATCAGGAGGATGCGATTAGACAGCTTTCCCAGCTGCAGGCTGGTCACGCTTGCACTGAAAGAACAGATGATCCCAAATCAGATGATGTTTTGAAATCCAGAAGTGGAGACAGAACTTCTTGAAGAGGTTTTCATTCTGAGTCGCTTAAACTTTTTTTTTTTTTTACACTTCACAGTCCAGTTTCTTTTTCTTTTTTTTCTTTTTTTTCTTTTCTGTGAAAATCTATTGCTTCTTCAGTCTTTTACAGTTTGCCATGATGCCTGTGGCCTGATGCCAGCCGGGTACACAACCTGACTTGCTGTGAGACAAGACTGGGGACTGTTCCAAATAGCTGACAACTACAAATATCTGCAAAACAGAGACAGGCAACCTTGCTGCCAGCTGTCTCTGTCTGACGGAACGCCACCTTGGGTTATATGTACAGAAGAGAACGAATTAAAAAAAAAGGGGTTTTTTTTGTTTTTATTTTTAATTTTTTTAAGCCAACTGAGCTAAAGAATCAGAGTTTTGACAGCTTATATAGGATTTAAGAGGGATATATACTGTGGCTCCTGCTTCACTCTTCAACAGATTCGAGACCTTTGTAGTGATCTTTACGAACCAAGGTTATTATTCTTACTCATGTTTTGAGAACAAAATAATTTACATGTAGATGCTCCACAATATAGAAAATGGTCACATAATTATAAAGAAAATTTACCCATTGGAAGGGAGGGAGGAGTTTAAGATAAATACGCATTAAATATAAAAAAAGACTAATAAATGGGAAATTGTGCTTATCACTGTGTGATGGTGTGGATTAAGACAAAGAAATGTTTTCTAAGCGCTGGAATGAATGGGAATTCAGTTGCACATAAAAGTTAAGTAGATGATTTTAAAAACTGAAAAGCAAGTTTCTTTATTGTTAAACTGTTTAATGATTTTGTTTCAATTTAAACTATCAAATGTTTAAAAACCAGCTTGGAAACTGTCTGCCCAGAGTGGGAGATGCTGTCTCCTCGTCTAATTGTCTACTTCGTAGTACACTGAAATCTAATCAGAGGGCATCTCCCATCGTCTGGGAGAAATGAGTCTAGCCTATTATCTAAGCTGTTTGACAGAAAATATTTTTACTGCTACTTTTGTCTTTTTTTTGTTGTTTTTTTTTCATCTAAGGGGTTTATGTACAGGAAAGTACAGGAAAGTTCCTACATTTACAATAGGAGCCAAGAGATATATAAAGGCAAGTTTATAGCCATATAGTGTAATACGGGAATTGTCAGGAGGTTCAGGGTAATAGTAAACAAACTCTATGGGCAGAAGTCTTTAGTGCTGGTTAGTCTACCAGACAGATGCAGTTCTGAAACAATAGCCCCACTTTATATGTGGGTGTAAAGATTTTAAGGCAATATTGACTGACATGCAGATGAGAAAGGCTTCAGTTGCTGTAGGATTGTGTCTAATGAAGAGATCACAGTTTCTGAGGATTATGTGTCTGTCAGTGCCGGTACCACAACAAGGATGTTTTAAGATGCTTTTAACACTAAGCAACAAGGACCCCAGAGGTTTTTTCCTACCTTTACTCTGGGCTTGGACTTGGTCCAGACTTTGGATTAAGGTCTGTCTCTTGAACTGGCCAGCCCGAACATTTCTGAAGTCTGAAATGCAGGACCAAAGTGGAATTAGGAGTGCTTAACTCAAGCCATTCTTCGGTGGTTGCTGCAGGTCTCTCTCAAAGGACTGTAAGAGATGTTTGTTTTTCCCCATAGATAGCAGTATAGGAATTAACAACATACGGCTATACCATCAGTCTCAAAGCAGTCAGGTTAAGTCCCTTTCTGTTTAAAACTCTCCTCTTTCACCCTGAAGTATTACGGTTCTGCTTATCCAGAAACTCACCGCTATTGCTTGAACTGGGAGGAGTATAATCCTCTGAGGTGCTGGTGTCTGAGGGGCCAGGAAGGCAATGAAAACTCCAGTCAGTGTGGTAGCAGAGCTCCCAGGTGGAGCTGCCTGGTGACTTAGCAGCCGCTTGAGCAGCACTGATTTTTCTTGCACCAGAGATGAAGGGCTTGGGCTGGACTACTCGTGCTGTGGGATGGGGACAAGGACAAAAACTGGTGCTGGGGAGGAGAGCCCCACTGAGCTGAGCGAGCTGAGCGACCCACTGTCCAAGGGGAGGATGGTCTCTGCCAGAGTGGCTTGCATGTGCCGTCCCCTCTGTGGTGAAACGTGGGAGATCTCAGTCAGCAGCAACAGTGAAATGCCACAAGCCAGAAGAGAGAGAAGTGAACAGGCAGAATAAAAATATGAACAAGTTGTGTCTCTTACCTCTGTCTTCCTTCTTCCTCAGAAGGAAAACCAAAATAACACCCCCCAACCCCTTTGTTGTTCTCCCTGTGTAAATTCTGTTCCTCTGCGGAGGTCAGAGGAGCTGTGGTGGTGCAGCTGGGTGAGAACTGGGAGTTACAGGTAATCCTGTTTACACTCACTCTCCAGAGGATTTAACTTTCCAGGTTAGTTTGAGCTCTGTAATTTAAATGTAACCCTGTAAAACAATAATACCGAAAGGCAGAGGGCAGTGGATGGAGGGGTGCTGAGCTGCGGAGAGCCGCCCCGCGCAGTGGCACTAATACACACAAAGACGCAGGAGGCAGCCGTCCTCCCCGTCGCGGGGATGGGCAGCCCGCCGTGCGGTGTGCCTCTGGCGTCGGCGACATCAGCGTCGGAGCCGTGTCCTGGTGGTCGTCTCCACGCCCTCGGTGCGTTGCCTTGCTTGCCTTCTGTCGACAATTCTTCAAGTGATGCTGTAGAAGCAAGTACCACTTCTCGCAGGCTTCCTTGCTGTTGTCACAGCAGGTGACGTGCGGTAGAGCAGCATGTCTGCTCTGGTGAAATGCGGCCTGTTGCTAATGAAAGGCCGGATCCAGCACTCCCTGCTCAGCCGAGTCCTTCCCGCCAGCCCCGTGAAGCATGCCGGAAGCAGGCTTGGGAAGTATGGAGTCCGCTGTGTGATGTCTGAATTTGTAACTGGTTATTGACTTCAGGATTCACTCTGAATCTAGAGAAGGCCATTTTCTGACATTTTAAGGAGAGAAAAATCAGCCGAGTAAAGCTGAAGGTCCCTGTTAATTACCTCACAGGAAGGTGGCATAAATCTGTGTGCCTCCCCTTGCTGCTAAAAGCTGTGAATGATTCCTTCTCAGGAGCTCAGTAGTGGATCACTAAGCTACATGTTTTGGTTTGTGGGTTTTGGTTTTTTTTTTTTAAAAAACATTTTATTTTATACCAGGCGTGAATAAGATGTAGAGGGATAATCTCTCTCTACTCCCTTTCATCTCTGAAAAGTAGCATCATGCAGGAGGAGATTCTCCACTTGGGAATCCTTCGTACACAGAGTTGCTTATGGATTTTGGCTTTTCTAATTCATCCAAGGATTATACACACTTTGTCAGTTTTCACTGAGCTCTTTTTGCTCTTTGTATAAATATACAATTCCCATTCATGAGAAAAAAAAAAAACCCAAACCCCAAACAAACAGCATTCGGTGTGTCTATTCAGGGCAAAACATAATTTTATTACGCAGCATAATTTAACCCTTTAAAGGCATGACCTGGCCTTTTATCAGAGGGAGCTGCTTTAATTAAGCTAAACTAGAAAAGTGTGTGGCTTCCATCCTGTTGAAGAGGCACAAGATTTTGAAAATGCTTTATGGTGCTTGTGAGATAGGAGACAGCTAAGGGCCTGTGCTGACAGACCGTGCTGAAAGAGGCGTTCGTAGGAGCGAGCGAGGCCTGGATACCCCCAGCCCCGCTGCGGCCCGCAGTGCTGGCACGGAAGGACCATTTCTTGTTGCTCTCGTGAGGGAGAAGGTGATGCTTTTTAACCATTCTACACTTCTGCGCTTGGCGTGGAGATGAGGATCTGTTTCTAAGCCTGCTCGAGTTCTGCGAGCGTAGGGTGCTGTATGGTAACATGTTGTAGCAATTTATTTGCAGCTGAATCATAAGTCTACACGCAAAAATCTTACTCTTAGGGGTTGTCCGACAGACCTCTGACATTTCCTGGGAAGGAGGTTTCTATAAGCCTTCATAGATTTCTTCATTTAACATTACTATTGGAGATGACTGCACGGTTAAAAGCTTTTATGTGTATTTTTCACAACTCTTTACATGAGAGAGAAATCAAGATAGACTCAAGATTATATGGAATAATTCAGTAACAAGTTATACGTTTTTCATTACTAAACTTTGTGTACAGAATTTGTTTAAAAGATTGTTCTGGTTTTGGCTGGGATAGAGTTAATTTTCTTCATAGCAGCTGGTGTTGGGCTGTGTTTTGGATTTGTGCTGAAAACAGCGTTGATAATACAGGGATGCTTTCGTTATTGCTGAGCAGTGCTCACACAGAGCCAAGGGCTTTTCTGCTTCTCACCCCACCCCACCAGCGAGCTGGCTGGGGGTGCCCGGGGAGCTGGGAGGGGGCACAGCCGGGACAGGTGACCCCAAGACCAAAGGGATATTCCATATGATATAGCGTCATGCTCAGCGTATAAAGGTGGGGGAAGAAGAAGGAAGCGGGGGACACCTTCAGAGTGATGGCATTTGCCTTCCCAAGCAACCGTTCTGCGTGATGGAGCCCTGCTTCCCTGGAGATGGCTAAGCACCTGCCTCCTTAGAGGAAGTAGTGAATAAGTTCCTTGGTTTGCTTTGCTTGCGTGCGTGGCTTTTTCTTTACCTATTAAACTGTCTTTATCTCAACCCATGACTTTTCTCACCTTTACCCTTCCGATTCTCTCCCCATCCTGCCGTGGGGGCAGTGACCAAGCAGCTGTGTGGTGCTGAGTCACCTGCTGGGGTTAAATCATGACAAAGATTTACAGTTAAAGACTAAAAAAAGTATTGTTTTGCATTAATGATTACATCAAGTAAGTGAGCTGGTAGTCAAGGTTGAAGTGATGCTTGAATTTAAATCCTAAATTCTGGAATATATAACTTTTTTTTAAAAATCTGTATTTCAAAGTTTCACTCGTATAGTGTTAACCTTGAATTTTATTTAAAGTAGTGTTTGATGAATAATTATTCATCCATCTTTTCTTCTTCTAAATTTGAAAGAAGCTGTTTCGAAATTATTCATAGGCTTTTGAAAATCCTGGCCACTTTAAAAAACACAATTTCCAATAGAATTTTAGCACCATGTGAAAAATGAGTTAGAATTTGTACCTTTGATCCATCTGAATGCTCTACTGTTGTTGGATAGACAACATACAAATTGCAAAATGGGTGTCAGAGCCAGCTTTCTGGTTCTGATACATGTATATCTCTTCCCAAATGTTATCAGTCAAAAATGAAGTTTTACAAGCTTCCTGCCTGTAAATGTCAAGGTGTCATTAGCATAATTTCAAAATTTTGATCTGTCCAAATCTAAACTGGCACAAGACCTAATGGGTTTTCAACCTGAAACTCCAAATCCAATCCTGAAATTTCTCAGCCCATTTTTATTTTTGTTTTAGAAGGAAACTAACCATGATATGTATGTTAATATCATAACACTATGCAAAATCCAGAGGCTCAAATGTTCAGTTACTATGCACTGAAGGATTTTACTGGCATTGGGTGAGGAAAACTAACTTACCCCAGCTGAAGATGTTGCCTCATGTATTCACTGTCTGTTGAAAGTATTTTCCCGGACCAGTCCTGTGCTCTGGTGGACATAATCTCTGGACGTATCTGTATGACTTTATGAATATTCTGTGGCTTAATTGGGTTATAGGAATGTCTGCTGTGTGACTGTGGGATTAAATTCACTGTATACATAAACTGGTTAATTAATAGTAGAAGTGTTACAAAATGAGTCTTGCAGTAGTGCAGTGGACCAAGCTTCTGCTTTAGGTGTGATTACACAACTCTGGTCTACATAGGAGGGTGACAGAGCTGTGCATCATGCCACCACAAGGTGACTTGGAGGAGAGGGTCTTTTAAGTCCCCAAGTACCTCGATCAGAAGGGGGAAACAGTTTTTACCAAGTCATGAAAGGAGATTTAGCTTCTCCTTTTCCTGAATTTATACCTGCTGGTGTGCATACAGCTCTATCATTCTTCTGGTTTTGCCCAGGGCTGTCAGATCTTGCAGTGGCCTCCTGCTGCTAGGCAGTGATGGGACGGACTGGGGCAGGTGGTTCTGGATGTCTCATGTCTTTGGGTCCTGGATGCTTGTTCCTGCTCCATCAGCAGCTGGAGCCATCTCTGTATTGGCTGCTGGCCAGACACTCAGCCCGTCCTGTGGCTGATGGATTCTGTTGGTGAACCACTGATGGAGTTTTACTTAAAGGAAATGCTGTGCTACGTGTTTTTTTTATGTTCCTGCTAGAAATTACAGTATGATTCAAAAGCTTGTAGCTAACTTTTCATGTTGTGACAGAAGCTAGGGAGCCACTAACTTTTTTTACATATATATATATATCCTACAAGCATCCTTCAGTCTCACAGAAGGCTACTACTGACAGAAAAACCCAAAGGGTTTTAACGTTCAGAGGAATCATCTACTAACTTTTTGATATAGAAGTAATTGGTTTGGTGGAATTAATTTTTTATGAAGAAAGATAATCCTGTATTTGATGTTCAACTCACACAGTCACCTGCTTGCACCCATTTATGCATGGTCCATGTGAGGCTTTGTAGTTTGCACATGTTATCTGACTGGATTGCATATACTTGTGCACAGTTGAGCTGACATCCTGTTTCTCAGCTTCTGAGCAGCTGACAACCTGGTTCTCAGGTTGGGAAGAAGCTCATTGCTTGTTGAAGGTGTTGGGCTGGTGACTGGGGAGCCTTTTTAGAGTAAAGGGTAGGAACAGCCAAGTTCAGCAAAGCTTGTAGACCTTGAACCTGAAACAGAAAGTTTGCTACAGGTGTGTGGAAGGTAGTCTTTTGACTTACAGCAATTCAGTTTAACTCGTTTAACTCATCAAACCAGAGCATGTGTTTATACGAATTTTATCATAGTCAAAGACCAGTGTCCGAATATTTCAAATCTTTCTGGATCCATGTAATGTAGGCTGTCATGAGCCAAACCTCCAGTTCTGAATATCTCTGAATTGAGGGTCCTGTCTCCAAGTGGGCTTTTTTGGGGGGGGGTTGTTTTTAAGCTTTGTGAAAACATCTTTTCTGGTATATTTTTCTAAAGTATCATGCTGTATTTCAGAAGAAGGAAGATGGTTATAATGAAGGGAGAGGAGAAGGATGGCATATAGTGCAAATACTGAAATCAATGTACACGGCTAAAATTGGTAGTGTTTCTGGAAAGAAGAGTAGGCATGCCTCAGGTGACCAATGCACCTTGAGTAACAAAGTAATTCAAAATAAAAAACTTTCTTCCTGCAAAGATATTTTATGGTGGTATTTAAAACAAAGCAGCTTAAAAATCTTAGTATTTTTCCACAACAAGATGCTTTCCCACACACTTCAGCCTTTTATGTATTTTGACTCGGTTAGTGGAACCAACCATCTGTCTGAGGCATGTGAAGTGTAGAGGGACAGAGCACAAAATCATTTTTCTTTTTGGTGGTAAAAGGTAAGTAGTCCAAAATAGCCCCTGGAAATGATTAAGGAATAAAGTGTGAATCTTGCTAAGTGATACACATTTATGATGATGCAAAATGGTACAACTACGAGAAAGGATGTGAAAATCTAGCCTCTACAGAATTATGTATTGCGTGATAGCACAATCCTGACTCAATGGATGCAACAGGAGACCTAGAGAATTCAGTGGAGCCTGATTTTCATACTCTGTTCTTTGAGACCTATGTAAGAAACAGTCTAAGATACTGTAGCTGTTGCAAAATTACAGAATTAGCCTTGCTTTTGTTTTCCTGATTAAGTTTTCACGATTTAATTGACGTTTTTTAGTTTTCTAAATTGTAAAGAGTATTTTGATAACTCTTTTTGGTAAGACATGAGCAGAGGTAAAGTCTGGGTTCACTTCACCAAATATCTGCTCATTTGTGGTTCTGGACTTGAATAGTCTAAGGCAAACCCTTGGTATTTTCCCCTTTGTCATCTTCAGTACAGCAAATGCAAAAGAGCTGAGATTAGGAAACTTACTACATGATAAGAACTCCAGCAATTATCGTTGGGTTTTCAGTTCTTAATGCTCCCTTCTATTTCCTATGAGAATTAACATGTGCAACAATTTGCTCCCTATTGAAAGTCTAGTATTTGATAGTTTAGACAGAGACTTTCTTCTTCTCCAATATGCAGTTTTTCTTCCTATACCAGAATCTTTAAAATACTCAGTCGGCAGTTCCTATTATAGTTACTTATTTGGACCAGGCAAATTGCCGAATAAAAGGTTTGTAAATTATCTGCTTTATATTTGTGCTGTCCTCAAAGGACTGAAATTTGCTTTGGGGAAAAGCAAAGGACCAAGTAATAACATTTTCTTTTTTAAAGCACTGCCAGAAACTTAATTTCAGAGAGCTTTTTATTATTAAATTTCCCAGCCTTCCTTTCAAGCACTTTATTAGGAACATGGCTCATTCATTTGGGAGGGGGAGGCGAGCACTGAAGAAGCGGGAGATGAAGGTGAAAAGCAAGCTCATTAATTCATATTGTGATCTAAGTGTAATGTTCATGTTGGCAACAATTTCAGTTTGCTAATGTGCAGTCATTGTGAAAGACTGATTTTAACACAGAAACCTTAAAGAAGTGAGGAAGTTGGTTCTCTTGAACTTTTTTTGGAGGTCATTTATATTGAAATGTTTAAGGCCTGTGGAATTTTTAAGTGATTCTCCTAGAGCAGGTGAAAAAGGCCTTTACTGTTTTATCAGAGGGAACAAGAGAAATCAAACCTTTGTTTTAATTACAAACTAGATGCAGCTCTGAGCACTGGGCTTGAGTCTGACACGGTTAGAAAAGTGAAGGGAAGGCTAGGTAATAGACACAGCTTCAGGAGGAATTGATCCTGCTTATGGGTTGTGTTCGGCAAATGCCTTTTTGTTCATTTGCATTCAAGGCTCAGCAGATGGCACCTAACATTTAAGAAGGGATCGTTTGTTTCCAGCCTGCAAAATAAAGGTGTCCTGGTAAGGTGCAACAGAAGAGGTCAGTGGCTGCTGTTAGTTATATAACAAATGCACATTTTCTTGGAGAAAGGCGGAAATGCTGTGAGCCCACTTAAAGAAAACTTAGAGAGGACAATGCAAAGTCTAATTTTTTCAGTGACACCTGAGGGAGCTGACTGGAAACTGAAGTTTCCATTCCCCAAGAGAGCTGGACATTTTGAAATTTTCTGTCATGCTAGTTTGAGGCAAAGTTGGGAGAAGTTAACATTCTATGATATTCTGGTTTAGGGGCATTTCAGGTCAGCATTGACCAAAGAAATGAGAACACTCTTGCATTTTTTATTCAAGTGTTTACCAAACCTCATCTGATTAAATAAAAATTTTCAACAACAAACAGCTCTCTCAAGAAATGCCTTTGCTATTTGATTATTTGGGGACAGAGGACACGTCCCTTTGAGGGAAGGCCTTCATTTTCTGCTCTTTTAATTTAACTATGTTCCTGCTCTTTCTACTAACCATCCAAGCTGCAGCTCTGAGCCCTTGGCTGTCCTTCTCCAGCAGCTGTTTCTGTAATGCGTGGGTCCTGTTAAGGAAAATGTGGAATACATTTCCACCTTCCTTAGCACCACTGGTGAGATGTTTCTAGCTTCCTGAAGTCACTTTCAGGCATGGGTAGAGCTCTGAGGAGCTGTGTGTGTGCCTGGTGCTTTTAGAACTTGAGATCAGGAATGTTCTTTCCTCCTCTACTTTTTCTTTACTTGCTTTAACTCTTTCCTCAAGAAACTTGCTGCTGCCGTATTTGTACAATTTGTCAAGCCTCCTTTTCTTGTGGCCGATTTTGTCTTTCACAGAGTTGAGGGTTTTTTAACAGCCTGATTTGGATCTTGCATGCTTTTTCTCTCTGACTGTGAGGCATAACCCTTCAGCAATTATTGTGGTGCAAAGCTAAGGACAGGGTTGCTTTACAACAAGTGGTCTTGTTTAATGGGAAGGCATGTGTCTGAAACGGCACCAAGGTGAGGGAGCCGTGCAAGTGATGTGTTTCTTACAGGTGGCACATTGCATTATTTGTAGGTTAGGGAAGTGTGACAGACAGCACAGACTTGAAGGAATACACCATACTGTTTTAGAAATTACAAAAATAATAACAGTCAGCTGAGAGGAGGCAGCTGGAGCAAGGCAGGATGGGCACATCCTACTTCTCTGTGTTGCAGAGAGCTTCTGTGGGGCACAGCAGGAGACAAGCTGTCAGGCGTACCCGCAGGTGTTTGAGAGATGCACCATTACAGTGTCAGTGTGAAAACCCAAAAAGCTATTGGTGCTCTTGCAAAAAATGGAGGAAAGGGGAAAAAAAACTTGCCACTGCTATTCAGAAATGCTAAAAAAATAAATTTTGTGGATGTTTGCTGCAGAGAAACACAGAGAAAAGTCTTGGATAACGATCTGGTGCTAATATGTAGCATATAGGTAGTTGTTTTCCTACTGTAAATCTGGTCCTGTTTCATCAAGTTTACTCCCTTGACCTTCATCTTTCTATGAACCTTTCAAACCCCACCTAAGATGATGGGACTCTGGTGGGGTAGCACTTCCAGAACTTTGCTGCTGGGCATGCTTTTTCTTATTTTCTTCTAAAATTTATACCCGTGTGTCTTTTAGCTTAAAGCCCCCTTTGGACTGTTTGATTTGCCTGGTAAATGACCAGACAGGAATACTACCCGTCCTGTCCTGGTCTTGCTAGGGTAAGAGGTGAGGTTGTTTAGTCCTCTTGCATCAGGACATTATCTTGATAATTTTGAAGCATGCTTCTGGGCCTGTTCTGGTTGGAAGGACTCTTTCTGGAACATGGTGGGCATTGTACGTAGTATTTCAAAGGAGGAGCTCTCATAGGGGGCTTTACCATGGTAATTAATCTTCCTTCGCTCTTCTGAGGATACATCATGTGATGGGTGTACTCTTTTCATGGCTGATGATTTGCAGACATCCCATATTCTACGAATATACTTCTCCCTACGTAGCTCTTCCAGCTGACAACCTCGTAGTTTATAGCAGAAAGTCTTGTTATTAGTTCCAAAGCTTCTGACCTTGCACACCGCTATTAAATTTCATCCCATTTCTATTACCCCTCCAGATAATCCAGCTCTTGCTGCGTGAGCCCCCAATCCTCCTTCTATTGACAAGGTCTCCAGACATTTAGGTCTCAGGAAATCTATTTGTTTGCTTTTATATTTTTGTGCCAATGTCATTAATACTAGTATTAAGTGAGATTGGTCCCAACATCAGTCTTCAAGGGTTTTCATTATTAACCTGCCTGAGGTTTAACAGTTTCCCTGCTGCTGCAGGCCATATGCTCCTTTAAACGGCTGTAGCTGAGAAGCAGAGGGGAAGCCTGCCCCGACCCTGCGCCCCGCTTTCCGTGGAAGCCTTTGGGGCACAGGGCAGGCCACTGTGTCCCTGAGCACCACTGGGGAAGCCTGTTGAGGGGAGGCTGGTGGAGCAGAGCTCACAAGTGCATATGGCGAGCACTGCCTCTGCAGCCAGGTCACTGCCGGGAGAGGCAGAGGGACATGGCCAACCTTTCAGGGTGTCAGACAGAGATAATAAGAAAGTGCATCAAGAAAGACTTTGGAGAATTTGCTTTGATCCAGGAAATGAGCAGGTACTGCTCAGCCAAGAGCCCATCTGGAGAAAAGGATCTGCCCTGCAAGGGCGCAGGGGTTGGCGGAGAGACTTATGTGCAGTCCCCCCGGCTTCCACTCTTCCATCCAGCCGAGCTGAGGATGTGTATTTCTTCTGTTTATAGCGTTTACTGCTCTAGCTGGTGTCCAAACAGAACTGACTTTCTTAAATGTTGGGGTACTTGCTTTAGGCAATAGATCTTGGCACTTCCTCCTAAAATCTTGTGTTTATTTGAGGTCTGCTAGAGTTATGAAAGTATTAAAAAATTAGAAGAAGTAGAAAGATGAGAAATAAACTGCCTTTCACCAGGCAGTACTATGTAAGGCATTGCATCAAATCTGACTAAAGGTATTTTAGCAACGTGCCTACGTAGCCTTGCAGTGCCAAATGGGCTAGTTTAGTGGGTTGAATTTGTTCATTTATTGATGATCACACACATTTTGTCTTTTGGAATAAATAAGCTGCTCAGGATAACAATATCCACTGATGATATTAATTTCTGACTTACTTTCAATGGTCATAAATTATGTAGAGAGACAATACGCTAAACACCACCTTTCATGGGCAATAATTGTCATGATTAAAGTGTGTTTCTTTTGTTATATCACTCATGAATATGTCAAAGTTAAGAGACCATGCTGATGCCTGTGCTGATACTTACCTCTTCGCATGTTCACAGCCTTGTACAAACATTAATGAACCAATGTAAACAGTCATTTTCATAACGTGGCTTAAGATAATAAGGCATTGTGAACCTTGCTTGGCCTCTGTAGGCTCAAGGGATTGTAATTTGTACGCTTTTGCATGTGCAGCGAAGGCTATACCCGTCATCTACCCTCTCCCCTTCCTCCTTTTCCTGTGCAGTTCCCACCAAGGCGGGGAGCAGCTTCGGTTTCAGACAGGCCTCCAAAAACCTCGGGGCCCTAATTCGTCTGGCTCTCTTCCAACTTTCTAGGTGGTGCCAGTTTTGCTCCAGGCTTCCTCTGTGCTATATCATTGCAAGTCCCTTTTTTTTTATTTAGGGGTGTCGATTTCCCCACATCTCGACCTACCACTGGCGTTGCACCGGCAGGGATAAAAGCCCACCTGTGTTTCCAAAGTGCCTGTCTGCTACATTGTCTTATACACTTGTCAACAGGAAAACACTGCCTGTCTTATTCTTGTTTTGCTTTTAGAATGCTAGTTATCCTTTTGCTTCAAGTTAGAAGTGTGTACATCTATTTTGGCAGCATGATTTCAAGTAGCTGTATTTTAGATATTAAGAAGTGCGCACTCTCAGGATTTGTAAGAGCCAGGAGCGAGTGAAATTAGCAGCATAGAATGAAGTCAAGGAAAGTACTGAAGGGCTCGAGTCGGTTTAAGATTACAGCAGAAAGCATAATATGAGGGCCAGCTCCCAGCAGTTGAAAGTGTCTTTGGAGAGAGCTGAGAGGAGAAGATACCAGCAGATGTTTTGCCTCCTATCAGCTGGTGCTAACTGGAACTCCCACAGCATCGATGACAAGCTGAAGTAATCTTTATTGGGGGTATCTCTGTATGATACCTACCTGCAGTCAGGGAATGGCCTTTGTAGCCAAACTGGCTGCATCCTGGGAAACCAGAGGGTTTATTGACTCCATACCAAGACCAGGCTCCTTTGCCTTCAGGCATGGTTATCTTCTTGGCCTGAAAGGTTAAGGTGAAATATGTGTGTGAGTGTAAATTTTATTATGCTGTTGGTGGACTACAGAATTCCATGTTGGCTAAAATGTGATGAATAGAGCAGAAATAATTCAAGCCTCTATCCTGCAGTTTCGAGGGGCGACATGCACCTGACAGCTGATAGAGTTAAGCATTTGCAGCTTAAAGGTGTAGATCCTCAGCACGTCTGAAGAGCAAACAGGAGTTGAATTATTTACGTTATTCAGCGTAGATGTCTGGCTTTTAGTCTCATCATTCATCATTGCTCAGCAAGCACCTATGTTCATACATTGCATCGTAAGTATTGCAAAATGAATATGTAATTTTATACTCCTTGAATTTGACTCTGAATCACAGCCACACAATGACATGTGTGCACAACAGCCATGCCATGTTCCTTGTTAAATATATATTGGAGAATGATGGTTGAATCCAATTATTCCTGTATATAAGACATTTCTTCCCTTCTGCTAAGGAAGTCCAAGATAAAAATACGCAGCCCATAGGAAGAACTTTTGTGAAGGAGATTGGATGCTGTTCACTCACTGTGTAGCCTGGGTCCCTGCGCTTTCAAACCCAGCTCTTTCTTACCCTTGAGCAGTCACAGCATTTTTCCACAACTAAACAAAAATAACCATTTTCTGAGAATGTTGACTGAATTTTTTTTCAATTGTATGTTTCATTTGGCATAATTACATGCCCTTACAAGCAGTGCAAGCTGAATCATGAAACTGAAAGTTGAGCTAGTACTTGTTAATCCACTTAAGAGTTTTATTTTGGACAGCATGCTTCTGAAGCAAACTAAATTGAAGTGAATTCCAGCTGACAGCTGGTTCTAGTATTTGTGATTCTGAAGCCATGAGTTGAAGTTTTCAGTTGTTACAGTATTTCTGTATTTTATATTTAAATTTAAAACTGTTATGTATTTTGTGACCATAAATGGGGTAGAGCAATGTGAGGGCATTGATGGCATAGAAAGATATTTCAGTGTAAAATAACAGGTTAGTGTTAAATATATCAAGAGTATCAATGAGAGGGCTTAGCCAGAATACAGAAATACCAATAAACAAGTACCTGAGAGGCAGAGAGTGACATGGGAGTTTAAATTAAGGAAAAGCATGGAAATATTAAAGGATATTTAAGAGGGTTTTTTTGGGAACAGGAAATTATTAAGGAGGTTATCAATACAATAGTTTCTTTTCCACTATTTAAAAATCAACAGCAGACAGTAGAAAATAACAGTGCTGGTGAGAGATGGAATGAATGATGGTTAGGAAAGACATAAGCTGCTAAAAAAGAAACAGAAGCTGCATGCTCAAAAAAGGGGATGTCTGACAGATAATCAACTGATGTTTGCATCAAGGTCAGTCACTGACAGTGACTGCAGTGTCTCTAAGTTTTCAGATTAAAAAAATCTTTGGACTAAATTGATTCAGCATTTATACTGAATTAATGGAACTGCAGACTGGGTTGTATGAGCCCCTGTTGTTTTGGTTTAGATCATGTTTTGCCTGGAAAAGCTCAGCATTATTGTATTTTGTGTCACTGGGAGTTTTTATTAATGTGCAAAGCTAACAGTAATGGCATATCTGCTGCATTTCAAATGTCACCTTTTAGCACAAGCATAGACTTTCAACCCCACTAACCTTGTGAAATTATTTGTTGGGATGAATGACTTTATCCAAAGCATAGACTGGATAAATCCATATGAATTTGCCAGCTTCCAGAGCAAAACTCTTTTTTTTTTGGTAATGTAATTGTGTATATGTTCACAGTTATTATTCTAACTGTTTCTAAGTAGTTTTTGTGCTGGTAACATGAACAAGTGTTTGATGTTTGGATGAAGGGAGTGTTTTCTAAAATGAAATCTGGAGCTGTTGCATTGCCACACTGGGAAAAGCTGAAAGCAAGGTAATCAACCGTGCTGCAGCTTTCATGTACCTGCTTTCATCTTGACACTGATGACTTCCAACATGAAGGAGGAGAACTTGTTTATAGGGAAGAAATGCAGATTTTCTAAATCTAATCAACTGTGTGTGTATATTCAGAAATACTTGTTGCAATAGTTCTTGCATTGTTGCAAAAATTCGTAATCTGGAGAAGAGGAGGCTGAGGGGAGACCTTATTGCTCTCTACAACTACCTGAAAGGGTGTTGTAGTGAGGTGGGTGTTGGTCTCTTCTCCCAAGTAACTAGTGATAGGATGAGAGGAAATTGCCTCAAGTTGCACCAGGGGAGGTTTAGATTGGATATTAAGAAAAATTTCTTTACTGAGAGAATGGTCAAGCATTGGAACAGGCTGCCCAGGGAGGTGGTGGAGTCACCATCACTGAAAATGTTCAAAAAACGTGTGGATGTGGCGCTTCAGGACATGGTTTAGTGGGCATGGTGGTGTTGGGCTGATGGTTGGATTTGATGATCTTACAGGTCTTTTCCAACCTTAATGATTCTGTGATTCTGTGAATACGTGTGAGATCTTACCCAGAGTCAGACCTGTAACAGAAATAGTGGTATTACGTAAAGATCTATTGGCAGAGGAATTTCCCTGTCCAGGTTCCCTTCTGAGTTTGAGCTCAAAATCTACAGTCCTTGGTCCAGCAAAACTTAGTTTATAATCTGTTTGAGTAAGAATTCTAGGATTTTGCTCCAATGCTTAGAAATGTAAGGATTTTTAGAAAAGAACTGAAGTGCGTTGTTATAAGTGTTCAGGTGTAATGAGACTACACTGAGATCTACATTGAATTTACAAAAAACTTTTGATTTTTAATTCTATTGATCATGAAAGTAATTAGATTTGACGTAAGCCTTTTTACACGTTACCAGTACCTGGATAAGTTGCTGTTTGCAGTTTATGAACAGAGAGAATGATGTGATTGTTGTTCTTTGATAATAAATGAAGTTCTGATTCATACCCAAACACTAGCTTAGCAGATGCAAGTTCATTGATGCTTATTTTTTAGGGACCATTTAAATCCTATTTTTTTTACTATTATTATTTGTGGAAAATTACATTTAAAAGAGAGTTCCAGAACGGAGTTAAATGTTTTTGAGTTCAATTAAATATGCTGGGGGGAAAAAAGCTTTCTCTGAGCACCAAAAACTTGATCCAAATGCCATTTAAAAATCAGTGAGAGTTTGATTTCAATATGCTTTTGATTAGGCCACATTGTGTAACATGTTTGAAGTTAGGTGCATCTTAAATACCTTTGAAAGCTGAAACACTATGTTTAGGAAGTGATCGAAAGCAAACTTTTTAGGCAGTAACTTTTATTACTGTGCATTAAACTTAGATGTAGCCAAGTAGATTAGTTATAGCATGTTTGAGGCGTGTTTGTGAAGGAGAAATACAATATCCTATCAGAGAAATAACATATACACATTGCAGAAATATATACTAAAACATATTTTAACCTTGAAGTATTTATATTTGTCGTCCAAAGGAATACATCCTTCTATCTGGGCATAGGTGAGAGAAACCGGCTCATGGGAACTCTTCTGGGCTCAGAGGAGGATCTTAGTTCTAATAAGAGATTTTTAGTAAAGCCCAAATGTTGCAGATTTCTATTGGGATTACAGTAGAAGACAGCAGGAATTTTGAAGGGAAGTTGCAGGGATGCTCCTTACCCTTTACAGGGAAAGCTTTGCTGCAGATATGTGTTACTGTGCAAACAAACGTCTCTTTTCCTTTTTACCTCAGTGGACATTGACATTGTTAATGTGATTAACCTGTATATATAAAAAACTGGAAGCTGGAGACCCTTCTTTCTGAATTCAGAAAGCTGTAGCAGTGCAGGTTTGCTATGCCTGTTCAAAATGTAAGGAAACACTCTAATTTCTTGCAGGTGACAGATGAATTATAGCCTGGTGACTGAAAGCACATTCTTGTACCTTGTAGCCTCGTTCAGCTATGTCAGATATTGGTATGACAAGCTAGCTATTCGATGAATTAACGGCTTCAAAAAACCAAACCAAGAACAACAGCTACAGTCTCTGTGTTGTTTTCCCCTCTTTCTAAACCCAGTAAAAATATAACTTCTGTTGATTTCCTGAGGTTGGCAAAGGCTTTTCAACAGCTCTTTATAAATCATTGAGAGAATTATATTTCTGCTTCCTGGTAGGATTCAAGCCAGTTATTTCTGTGATTCTTAGGGGCATGGCAGCAGATTGCACTGTTGGTGCCTTTCTGTTGTCATCGTATGAAGGCCGAAACTGTTGCATAAATTGAATTTTTTGACGAAGAAATTCTTGAGGACAAATCTTGGCCATGTTCTGTGGCCAACTTGAAGGAGAACTTGCCCAGTGTGCAGGAGGGAAGAACAGGACATGAGGTGCTATGAAAAGGCGGGTCTCGGAAGCTGTGAAGCCAAATCAAGTCTACTTGATTGCTTGTGTTGAGTAGGAGCAAATGCAGAACTGCCCGTCAGCTTTCTGCTGGAGAAGACGTGCAAGTTCTAAAGAGTCTTGGTTCTTCCTTAAAGCAGCATGCCTTGGGGCAGAATTACTTACAAACAGCATGAAAGTAATGGCCCCTTGCAAACACCGGAGCTGGATCTCCTGGAAATTACAGCTGTTTCCAGAGTTCACTCTAATTGGAGAAGCTTTTCCTGGCAGCTTTTCCTTCCCTCCAACTGGTTTGCGAGTTCAAATTTTTCCAGTTCCCTGAAGACTCAGCAGCGCTATCGCTCCTTGTGACAAGGACCGCAGACCTGTGTGTCTGTGTCAGCCAGAGTCTCCACTGTCACTTGCTGGAACCTTTCTTGGGCTTCCCCAGGGGCACACTCATGCAGGAGCGGGCACCGGCGTCGTGTTGTGCCCCTGGAGCCACGGTGGTGCAACGCCTTGGGAAGCTGTTGGCCCAGGGTTGGTGCTGGAGACGGAGTTTGTCACGGAGCAGTGAGGCTGAGCTCCTCAGGGCACATTTCTATTTCTCATGGTAAAATGTGTTTCTGAATACTAATTACCATTTACAACTATTTTAATGTCTGCTGAGGGATTTAGCTGGAGAGGAGCAAAAAGAAAAGATGGTAATAGTTTCAAAAAGGTACAAAGGCCACATTTTTAGCAAGTAATAGTCTCAAAAGAGCACAAAGGCCACATTTTTTAGAAAAGCGTTTGGCTTGCTTTACATTAAACATGCCCTCAAGTTCCATATTTATTTTTAATATATTACTCCTACAGCTTTTCTTCCTCCGCAGTGATTTTTCCCTTGCCAAATAACAACCGCTCAGCTTTCCTTGTCCCAAACAGAGCTGTCAATCTCAAAGATTAAATTGGCATCATCCTTTCCCCAGTCCCAGCTGTCTTTGGCTTCCTTCAAGTTCTTGTCAGTGTGATCAAAGTATAGTGCACTTGTACCCATATATTTTAAAATCTATACAGACTTTGTTTCTTTTGGATAGTACCCAGTCTATCACAGTGGTCAAAATTGTTTCTGGCATCTCTGGAGATAATTATAGTGTGTCATAATGTTGTGAATACTGTATTGCATTAATCTCCTTACATCACCAGGGGAATTCTAAATATGAAAAGTTATTGTTGGGCTTATAGTCAGAAATCTAAAGATTGAGTTCTTCTATACTTTTTTAGCATGACTGATTAACAAACCTGGCTTAAAAGAAGAACATGCCTATGAGGCTCTTCTGGATTTATTTAGACTGCCCATGATATCTGTTTCAAATTTTGAGCTGAGATGAAATGCATTTAACAAGAATTCTGGCATGATCAATGGTAAAGCTATCAGGGGGAATGTCTTGCCGTTTTTAAGGCTGCAGTGCTGCTTCTGTCTTCATCCCAGTGTTCTTCCCAAAATAAAACTTGTCAAAAACAAAAGGTATATTTTTCAAATTTTTATTTTATTTTGAGTCTTCAAAACAAAAGACATCATTGCCATGATGGATTGTAATAGATGATATTTCTAAATGATCTTCTGGTCCACTTACCAGTCTTCTCTGTTATGGAGGCTGACAGGACCCCAATATGAATGCAGAGTGGGTTTATGGATTTAGGGTTTGGACACTGTGTATATGCTGTAAAAATGTGAATTTGGTACATGTATGAACTACAAATATATTAAAAAAAATTGTGGCATCTTCATATACATTTTGTGATTTAAGGGATAAATAACACAGTATTTGGTATAACAGTGTCAAAGATGCTGCATGCTGAAGAGTACGCAGAGAATTTTCTGCAGACTTCGGATTTAAATGAACAACCTGTTAACTCCATCAACCTCAATCCTTTGTATCTCCGAGTACCACAATAATAGAGTGTCTGCTGCAAAACGATGCAGTGTCTAACTGTAGTACATATTTAGAACTGTTTGGTTATAATATTTCAGCAATGAAACATGTGTTGTTCCTTTACTTAACTCCTTGTTTGATATTTCTGTTTCAAAGAGCACTAAACTCAAGAATTTATCTAATTTTATGAAAATGCACTCCCCATAGAGGAAGTTGGACTAGATGATGTCCAGAGGCTCCTTCCAACCAACATTTCTATCATTGTTTGATTAAAGACACTGCTGTTAATGACTTACAACCTTGCCAATTTGTCACCTTTGATAGAAACGAAGATACTAACAGATGCTGCATTTGTAGTTTTCAGAAGGAAAAATGTTTTGAAAAAAAAAAAAAATGAGGCCAAGGGATGGCAATGTGAGATCCAGTAATGGGAGTTACTCTTACGCAACTCTCAGTGAGCACGTACAGCACCTTAGAGGAGTTTGCTAATGAGTTTATTTAAGTTGTGAAATTCTGTGTAATATAAACAATATTGGTTCATGGTTCTTGTGAAGTTAGTCTGGAAAAGGAACATACTGGAGACCGTACATCATAAGGAGCGTGTATCCCGTGTTACAGAAGCTCATCTTAGGTGGGACAGAAGCAATTCTGAGAGTCAGAGCAAACACGTCTGTGCAAGACCTTTGTCTCACCATCACGCTGGGGACAGTGAAGTTCAAGTCATAAAGTGTTTTTGTTGAGGCTGAGCTTTGCACAGCCCGCCACAGTATTCAACCCGGAGTTTGTAATTTCTACTTCTGTTTTACTAAATCCTTGGGTCACTCCATTCTTTCCCTAACTCTGGTATAAAAAATAGGAATGATTAACCACCAAGCCACCTAAATTACATCACTCTCCTGTGCAGTTTATTGTACTGTTAAGTAACTCTCTGTTTCTTTTGTTTATTTTGCAGGTAAGTAGCACTTAGCACCCTTTAGTCAACAATTTACGGTAAGTATATTTCATAGTTATCAAAACCAAAGCTAAACACGTGTTTTGTTCTTTAAAGGGAATATATGAACTAGGAAGTTGGTCATACAATAAAATTTATTTCAGATGCTAGTCTGTGCCCAGAATCGTTGCAGATGTTACAGGTTTATGACGTTTTTTTCCTCAAAATATTATTCATCTGTTGCAGGAAGAAATGAATATAAATACTCAAGGCAATATTTCAAGGAAGTTGAGGAAACAATGTTTACTTTAAACAAAATAAACAAATGAGGGTTTCTTTTTTACTCTCAACTCCTTTCGGTTATAGTGATCTTGGAAGTTGTTTGTAACTAAATGAAAAACTCACACAGAAATGCAGTACATAAACCTTGGTGTCCCTTTAACTTTTTTTGCTACAGGATATTTCTTAGACTCTTCTGCTTATCCTTTCTTTGGCTTGGTGAAAATACTATTAACGCTTAGTTCTTATCTATCTAGTTTAATTAATAGATCGCAGTGTGCTTCCTAAAAAATGCCAGTGTCATCATCCTTATTGTTCAGCTGGGGAAGGAGTGTGGTGAAGATACCATAATCACAGAGTATGGTGAAACAAATGTGTCTTGGGTCACTATCAGGGCTCTGACAGGGCTCAGCATCCACTGTGGGTGCACAGGTTTTCTAAAATAAATCCAATTTTTCTGGTATACATCACTCATCTCATTAGTTTAAAGTCTTAAAATGGTACTTAGTTGCTGTCCAACAAACTTTAAAATTTGATTTTTCATTTTTAGCTTTGTTTACTTCCTCGCCTCTCCAGAGGCAGTTGTTATATTGTTAATATACTGTGAAATGTGTTACAGCTTTGCACAGCAGCGTTTGGAATTTAATAAGTGTACATGGTACATTTTTTCTTGTGGTAAGACTGATCGGCACTCAGCACTTGACACAGATGCTGTTTGAGAATTTGATCCTTCTAGAAAGTCACTCCTCATAGTTTTAACTTTGTAGATTTTTTTCTTATTGCTAGACTAGACACAATTCTTACCTTGTTTTTTGTGGGCTGGGGGTTTGTGTTTTGGCTTTGGGTTTTGTTTTTTTTTTTTTTAACATTTTGTCCTTTCTTCTCTTCATAGGTACCTTTTTTTGTCCTGGAGCATTTTTATTTTTAATTCATATTGTTCTCTTCAACTGATCACACAACTCAGTCGTCTTTGGTCAGAGAGGCTTTTTCTTTCATCCTTACCATACCTTGACAACATCTGTAAGTTTATGATCTAGTCTATGTTTATTTTAAACTCTAGTAATTCAGAAGTGTTTGTTATGCCAGTTCCTTAATTAGCTGATTTTCTTTGACTGTATTTTCTCATTTTCCCATGGCATTTTCTCTAGAGGTTTACTCGTGCTGCCTGCTTTCTGTCATCTTTTGTAAAATGCTTTGCCAGAGGATTATTGCTCTATGTCAACTATAATTTTCTTCACAAAGATTTTTCTAATACATATTTGTGCATGCACATGCAAAAGTGAGGTAGGTGTGAAGTCACATTTAAACACAGACTGACATAGAAATAAGATGTGTCTGCCAAAACTGTCTAGACCCGAATATGGACATGGAGTTACATATTCTCTGCAGAGGTCAACTGTGAATTCCTTCTGCCCTTTAGGACACCATAATCACCTTGTATACCCATTTTATCTGTTGTGCGCTAAGTTGGTTACATCACTGTGTTTCCGTAATTTAAGTTTTTGAGGGCAAGTTACAGGGCTGGTATGGCCAAATAAGAAGGATGAATGGATGCTTTTCATTTGGGTTTTTTTGTGGTTTTTTTTCTGTCGAGTCAGGGGTGGGAAGGTGAGTCTTGGACACACAGCTTTTCCTGGCAGACTCAGCTCATGGTGCAGCTGCAGGGAAGGTTTCAAGAGGCGATTTCCTAGCTCTAGTGCCTCGTTAGGCCTGTATTTAAGAAAGTCTAGATGGACCTGCTGACCACACTTTGGCTATCCCAGTTCAAAGCACTAGCAGTCTTTTTGGCTGGAAAGGTTACCTCTCAACAGCAGAGGTAGAAAAACCCCTAACCCTGGCACTAATTGACTCAGACATATTTTATTTTGTGTGGGTTTTTAAAAATACTTTTTACATAACTTACTTTCCGTATGTTTTCCTAAGTTTGAACATATTTCCTAGCATATTTTCCACCTTCCTGCAGGAACAGAGTATATCGTACATGCAGGTCATATTGCAAAAACAAATCTTAGGATGTTATGGCCTCAGAAATTTGTAGCATGCAGTTCTGCATATTGTTTCTGATGCAATGTGTTCAAAAACGTTGTAGGAATACAACAGTTCAATTAAAACTCTGTTCCATGAATACGTTGGAAATAGTAGCATAGAAGACTTTTCTGAATGTAGTCAGCAGAAAACAAAAAGGTAAAGGAATAATCCCTATTAAAAATACCCATTGTGCCTCTATAATTACAATGAGTTTTGTAGTTAAAGTGAGGACTGAACTGTATCACAAGATTATATATGAAAAATATGATGCATCTCTTCGAGACAATATCCCTTATTCTTGAAGTGCTGAATACATTTAGTGCAATTTTTCCAACAGACTGGTCATTTAGACTGAGATAAAATTAATATTTTAAAATTTTCTTGTGTGTACAAGATTTCTTGTATCTTGAACTATGTTTATTGCTGTTGTTGCAAATGATCTCAGACAAGGCAATGCCTTACATGAATGAAAGTTCCTAGAAAAATGACTAGTGAGTAAAGCTATGTAGTTTATGAAAATATTTGTAGAGATAATTTTTTTTTGCTTTTATCTTGGACTTTCTATGCTGAAGCAGTTGAAAATAAATAAATTCCTCAAAGATACTAATGAAGATTTGTCCTCACTAGAAGTACTTTTTACCTCCTATTCTGGATGAGCCTATTAGTTAAAGATAGCCTTAAGGGAAAGATCAACCTCTGTTAATCTGTTGACTGTGGTTTGGAACGAGCACTGCTATGCACTTTCCCCAGACAGGCTTCCTGACTCTGTGACTCAGTATGGGAAAGGAAAGTTTCCAGCAGCAAGAAGCAGCCATGATCACTTGTCCTTTCACCATAAAATTTCATGCACTGTTTATTTTTGCTGTTTTTCCTTTGGTACCTGTTTTGCTGTTGTACTCTTTATTCTGAAACAATATAAATTCTGGACAGAAATTAGGCTTTACATTTTCCCAAGAGTATCATCAGTGTTATAACAGGATAGGTAAAATACTGAACATCAATGGAAATAATGGTCCTGTTTCTTTTGCCTCAGTAATTGTATAGTACCTCTCTTTTATAGGCAGTCAAGATTACATCTCCTATTGGCTTTAGATGGCAGGGATTTACTCTCATATAGCACCAAAAACCATAAGCAGGTTGTGTCAATAGAAATAATTACACTGGATCCAGCGCATGCCATTTCATGTCTTATCTAAGGAAAGCAGCTAGATTATGTATTTATTAAAATAATAATAAAATACCCGTTCATCTCTGTTTGACTCCATTTTAACACAGAACTGTCACATTCACTACTTTATAACTCTTTCACTATTGTAGCTTCATCAGTGAAGACAAGAACAAAAACAGTGGCTATCTAAGAGACCTATCTGTGACTTTGTGTTTTCAGTGAGTTACCCTGATACATATATGTCTTGTGGCTCTTCTCAAACATTTTTGCTAGCTACCTTGTTGGAATATGTAAGGTGAAAATTCAGGTCCTATCTTGGAAGCCTGAAAGGTATGCTCTCACTTTTGCTAAGCTTTCAAAAAAGCTTGGGAGGAGGGATGAGAGCCAAAGGGGTATTTTATATAGCAAGAGGATAAGGCACACACATTTCTTTCATCCAAAAATTTAAAATCCCACTTTCATATCAGAGAATAACTATTTGGGAGTTTGTTCTTGTAAAAATTTGAAGGGATTGAGTGAAGATTTTGTAGTTCAGTAGTTGTTGACATGTAGCAGGTAACTAACATCATTTGGTTGTTTCCTACTATTTCCTTTAGCATCCTTTAAAATAATCCCCTTTCTAACTTGTTTAAATGTTAAAACTCGTGTCAAGCAAGAGATAAGTCGGTTGGTTTCCTGAGAGTGGAAGGGTCTCAGTCTGATATTGTTGGAAGTTCCCAGTTGCCAGGCTGGAGGCGCGTACCCCATTTACAGAACAGCACAGGAGGCAATTTCTCTGCACTGCTTTGCCAGTGAGCCTCAGGACGAATATCGGAGGGACCACGTCTGGGTGTACGCAATTATGTCCCTCTTTTTGTGACTTTCATCCTTTTTCCTGTCTGCAGGCTCTTTCCACAAAGGGAAAATTAGCTGCAAATTAATGCTAACTTCCGTGGTAACTTTGATGATGTTGAGTACTTGTGTACAGGCTGGGTTGATATCGCCAAGGTAATGTCACTGAGCAATCAGGTGCTGCTAAATCGTAGTGGGGATCAAAATGGTTTGTTGGGCTGAATTCATACTAATAGTTTATGGAGGAGTTTCTGTTCCCTGTTAGGATTTTTTTTTTGCCTTTTTTTGGTGTGCTTTGTAATGCTTTCAAAACAACAGCCATTTTGCTAACTTGACTTTAAAGCTGAAAATATCAAGTAACAAACTAGAACCAACTTATGTAATGTCTACACCCCTCTTTGAGCAAGGGGGATGCCTGGGCCCTGGCACTGCTGCTGCTCAGGTCCTTTCCTCTGCATCCAGAGTGTCCTGGAACATGGGCAAGAGCAGGAGCTCATCCTCATCCAACCAAGCAGTGCAGGCTGCTGGTGAGCAGGGGTGCTGGCGTGCCTGCTATGCTGGCCATGCCCGGGATCCCATGCCCTGTATTCCAGGCCTGAGAGTAACTAACGTGCAATTTGACGTACTTTTTCACAATAAAAATCATGGGATCTTGGAAAGAGGGGATAAGCCAGTTGCAGTGGAGGTGCACCTGCTTGAGGTGGTAAGCTGTGATTAAACTAAGGCTGAAAATCCTTTGGCTTTTTGTAGAGGGAAAAAATTCAGCATATATAAGCTTAGCATCCTGGGGGGTTTTAGTCGCTGTCTTTTGTAGCTACAAAAAAAAATACAAATCCTATTCCTGTGATGAGCTTCCATGTGGTTATTACTGAGATATACTCATTTGTCAAAACTTAATGGAGCACAAAAAATCAGTGTCTCAACAAGTGCATCTGTGTTCATATTTTAATTCAGACCAGGAGTGCTCTTTTGAAGTGAATTTCCCCATCAATCCCCTTCAGTTGGTTTTGGTTGAGCAGCACTCCTGGAGTGCAAGAACTTGATGCTTTTTTGATGAAACTAAACTGGAGGATGTGCTCAGGGAGTCCTGAATGCACTCCACGGGCAAGTGAGCTTCAAGACAAGGCACCGAAGCAGAGCTAGCCTGAAGTTTAAACAGAGAAACGGAAAAATCTGAGATAGGTACAGTAGGGATGACAGATACTCAGCACTAAATTTTGCTCCATAGACCAGTTCCCATTTGTCTGTAATACCTGCTAACATATACCTTAACTTACATGTTTAAAATCCTGGAGGGACGTTAGTGCCAGTGCTTTTGTAGCCAGTGCTACTGCATGTCTTTTGGGTGCTTACTGCCTCTAGGAGTTAAAACATCTCTGTTTTGGACACAGATACTGTGTCCACTTTTATGATTTATACTAACACAGTTCCTGCATAAAATCTTACTCTTCACAGTGACACAAAAATATGTGTCATTCTGCAGTTTGGGAAGATGGGTGTTAGTATGTGAGGAGCGGCAAAGCTGAGGATTATGAAATGGGTGCTTCTGCCCCGTTTTTAAATGCAGTCATGCATATTTAGCATTCCTTCCTCTGAAAAAGCCAGTTATTGATGGTATCTAAAAAGAAGAGTCAGGATCCTTGCTTTAACGTTAGAGATGCATGTACCTTTTCATTCAGTCGCAAGGTGAGTGCCATGTATTGAACACTCTGGAGAGCCGTGTACTGACATGCTGCACCTTCTCCAGATACTCTGAAGAATGAGTCCGAAGCAAAAATTACTCTTTGGGGTCAACGGCTGACAAATAAACCTTCCCCCCCCCCCATTTCTTTACAGGTGGTCATTAATCTCCAGAAAAAAATCAGAGCAGCTAGTTGTGTTGGGTCATTCTTGCTGTGTTTTAGTCCTCTGAATACTTTGGAGAATGACTTAAGGTTGCTTTGAGTTTTGATGATATCCTGTTCCAGGCACTGTGCAAAGCTTCAGCACCTTTCCATATACCAGCTGAGCATGTCTGAACAACAGCATAATGATTCAACTCATGAAATCATTGAATGAAGTTCAGCATTACTGAAGGCTGAGGGAAGATGTCATGAAGTTGCTAGTGCAACAAGTATAAGCCAGCACGGCAGTGTTACGGAGGCTGCTGGTGAATGAGAGAGGAAAACTGACTGGAAAAGGCAGGGGTAGAGAAGCAGAGGAGATTAGTGGCCTGTAAAAAACATTCATAGTCTGTAACAAAGTCCAGCAAACTTTTTTTTCAATTAGTAATGCTGAAGATGGGTTAAAAATTGTTCCCAGGACATTATTATTCACATATGTGATGAAGTTCCTAAGGATTTCATTGCAGCAGTAGGAATTTCCTCTTACAAATAACAATCTCAAACTGCTACACAAGGGAGGTTGCTGTTTTTCCCCTCATGTCTGTGTGTGGGGAAATGAGATGGTGGAGGGGTGAAATTACTTGTTTGAAGTCGCTCAGCAGCTCCAAACAGATTGAGCAGCAGTCCCCAGATCTCTCGAAAGTCTCAAATCGGTGCTCAGTGTGCACAGTATCTATAAACCAACAAACACCAATTTGTGGCTCTGTTGCACAGGACGGGCTCTGCATGGGGGTGCTCACCCAGCCTCCGGGAGCTGCCACCACTCTGATGGCCACCTCAGCCTGCGACGTGCCTGATCTGGGATGGGGAGGAGGAAGTCTGGGGGTGGACTCCTCCTCCTCCTCCTCCTCACAGAGGTGGCCAGTGTCATCCACTTGCTACCAGAAATTATGCGCAGAGTTCATATGTAATCTAACTCTCTGGTTTGAACGGTTTATATGAGCTACTGTGATGTCCAAATTTTGTTGAGTGGCAATATTGTCAGTAAGTTGTCCCTCATGATTTTGAAGGTATTAGTAAGTTCATTTCGTGTTCTTTGATAGTGCTTATTATCTAATTTATTTTAAATGGTTTGTGTCAGTTCAGTAAATACTGATTCTGATTTCAAAAGCATTTTCACAGGTGCTTTCCTACATTTGTATTCAAGAGGCATATGCTCCTTTTGAATCCGTTGGATCTAGTCACACGCATACGCCATACGGATGTGCAGTTACTTTCAGAAGCAGATGTTTCCACCCACGTATGGATGGATTTCTGTGAGATGAAGTAGAGACTTCTCTATCAGAGAAAGCCGTTGTCACTGACTGTCAAATTCTTTGGTCTTGTTGCTCTCCTGCGTCTTCCCTAAGCGTTAAGTTTTGTTCCAAAGTGTGCAGATGACTTCCAGCCCGGGAGAGAGATGATAAAACGTCTCCAGAAAGCCGTTGTAACTTCGGGTCAGGAACATAATCCTAGGGTTTCCTTCTGTCAAAGCTTCTGGAAACTAGACAGTGTGCATGTCGCTTGCCAGAGAAGCCTCAGGCTCTGGTTCACCGTACCCCTGGTAGACTTCAGACTTGGACTGTATTCATGGTTTGGTGCTGGGTTATACATTAGTTACTGGATCCACTTTCACACCTTTGGACCGGTTGTCTTCTAAACTTCAGAAGCAGGTCAGACTGTGTTAGGATGGGTGCGTGGAGGGTGAAGGTGAAGCAAAGATTTAGGGAAGAAGGTTTTATAGGATTTCCTGATAGACCTGGTAGCCCCTTTTGCTGCCTGGATGTCCATTTTCTCGGTCTCGTTTCTGAGCTGCATTCTCCCTCCTGTCCAGTAGATGGTAATGATGTGTTAAAAACACTGCTTCAGCCCTATTTTGATCGGAGGAAATACTGGTCCCACGATCACGATCGATGTACTGGGTTCCCAATGATTATATACCAGTGATTAATTTTTACTTTTTTTAATAATACTTACCTTCTTTTTCATTTCTTGTAAGTTAATCAAGCTGCTGTGATAGCAAGGTCTTGGTCTGTATTGCTCACTTATAATATTTTGGCTTAGATGTTGTTAATCACTTTCACAGATGTCACTGATTCTGTATTATCTGTAGACCTCTTATGAAATATTATGATAAAGGAGGCTGGGCTACATGATTTAATGGCCCCTTCCAGACCAGAAATTTTATGAATCTCCCTTCATTGAAAAGGTTACATTGGAAAGATAACTAGGACTTCCTACACTACAAAGGAAGAAAGGGGGTTTTTTTTGAACTAAAACTTTCAAATGCATTCCCCTTGCTTCCACAACCTCAGGGTCAACTGGTTTTGGTAACTGGAATAAGCATTTTAATTTCATTTAATAACTTGCTAGGGACAAATGCTATCTATTTATGTGGCACATCTACTACCTTAGTGAGACCATAAACAGGCTGCCATTGGGAATGTCTTCTATCTAGTTTCTGTGTAAGTATCAAAAATACCCGCGTTTTGGAAATGCTGGGGTTTTCTAGATAGTACTTAAATATGTGATGAAAATTGGGCTACATTTGGCATGGCTTGTCTATAAACCAAAGTTTACTGGTTAGTCTGTCTGAAGAATGGAAAAAAACCACAATAAAAACAGACCTAATAAATAGATAAATAGTTAGCATTGAATACAGTGAGAGCAATTTTTAAAGATTAAATTGTCGCTCCCTGGTGTTTCTGTCCATCTGTTTCGTTAGGCTTTTCTATACATTCTATCAGCATAATGCCTAAGCATGTAATTTAATATAAAATCCACATTATAGGTTTGCTGAATTCTGATACCTGATTTAATGGTTGTGTGCTTATCCTGTAAAAGATACTTAAGAAGACACCTATGCATATGCACTGTTATAAAGATAAGTATTTTTTACTCCATTGACTGTTAGGATTTTTTCTAAGCTGTTGACGTTGTTTTTATAATGCAGCTCTTTTAAAGCTATTCTGAAAGGAGGTCCAGTCACCATTAATTCCTGTGTAAATTAAGCATAATTGCTCAGAGAAGAGACCCTTTATTTAGTGAGTTTAAAGCTCATTATACAATTTTGTAGGGGGAAAATTACCGTGCCTGTAAATTAGCTGCATTTCCTAATGAAATAACTTGGCAATTTTTTTCATCCTCCTTTGATAGGAATAAGAATTATAGTGGCACTGGAAAGTAAAATCATGCTATTCCTACTGGCAGTTTTCCCAGTTCTAGAAGAAATTATAACTGTGAATACATTTTGATTCAGATTCATCGCAACATGTAACAAAAGCATCTTTTGTCACAGTGTTTTTTCAGCTCCTCTTTTCTACCTCATTTATTAGAGCCTAAAGCCAGCTCCACCAGCCTTACTTGTGGCATGTGATGACCCAAAGTCTCTGGGGGCACGTGGCTTTCTCAAGCAATAAAGCATCGTTACACTCCTCATTCTTGAGGACACATTGTTTCCCGTGCGAATCATGTTCCGAGGGACAAAACAGCAGAACTCACCATGTTCATTTTTCCCAAAAATGAGGCTTGCATCCTTCCATCAGGCTTGCAAAGCCAAGCGTATTTACCATAGGTGTCTGTGCTTATCTAGTTTTATCCTGACATACAGTTGTAGATGGCAGCAAATAGATGACATTTTAAGTACTTTGGCTGCAGCTACCAGCAACAGGAGTGGTAAAAGGCAAAATAATTGTTCTTGAGCAGAGTGTCCTTTTCCAACCAGCAGCACCCTCACAGTGCGAATTAACAAGGCAAGCCGGTGCCTATAGCTCTGCAATGCATAGACAACTGTCTGCTAAGCCAGGTGTCACGACTGTGCTTCCGCAGCTAACGGCAGAGATCCATGAAACTGCTGTAAAATTGAAAATAATGTTAAGAATGCCTGAAATAATTGTCTTTTCCTGAAATTGGTAAAATTTTATATTATGGTTGTTAATCGTATGCACTCATAGAGAATAGTTGTTTTTCTCTCATTTGGGAAAGGTATAAATACATTTAGGGGCATATGGATTAGTATCCTCAAAGTTTCTTTTTTCTGTTCCTGCTTTGGTCAGTTTTCATCTGTATAAAATAAAGGTTTGAGAACAGTTTAGCTTTGGAAAATAGCATTAAGACAGACCATAAAGGAGTATTCAGAAGGGCCAGCTCAGTGTGTATGTCTTCATTTATGTCTTCACACAATAACTCTGTTTGTTCTACAGTTACAGCAAGGTGCAATGTTCCTTGAAGTCTTTTGCAGTTTATTAAAATTAGTGAAAGATGAAATGGGGTTTTGTTATGTTTGATTAATATGAAACTTTACATCACTGCAAATGAAAATCCTTCAGCCATTAGGAGCTCGTACTGAATCCTGCTGCTGGCCAGTGTTTTTGGGTCAGGCTACTGCAGAAGGTCAATAACTCTGGATTCAGACTTGTTCACAGCACAGAAAAGCAAAGCCATTTCTCAAATGCTGATTCCATTGATTTCTGTGTAGAGTCCCATTTGAAACCTAGGACTGTCCGTAGCTGTCAAATTGGTCATCAGGGCAAAAAATCATATTTCTAATTTGGATGGTATCAGAATGTAGCTTCCTGAAGTTAGTGTACGTAAGTCTGAATTTTCAGTACTTTTGTACACCAGCACTGTACACTGCACACTATACTACCACTGATTTTTAGAGCTCAATGGTAGATGCTCAGCACTTCTTGATGGTGATGCGTTTCTGCTTAGCATTTTCAGCATCTGAAGATGGACCCCTGAGATAACCACAATACTAAAATTCATTCTCTTTGGAAATGTGGTGAAAATAAAATAGTGTGAATATGTGAAGGCAGCCATTTCTGGAAAAAAAAAAAGATTGAAATATTTATTTCTGATGAAATTGAAGGGTTTTGGTTTGATTTCAGCCTTGATGTATTTTATCTTTTATATATGAAAAGTGAAATAAGGTTGGTGGTTGTACAGAACCAACAATTAGCATTAACAAAGCTATAGGACGGAGGGGAGGAAAATGAAAAATAAGCAAATTTGAGGTGAAGGGCGCATTACTCCATCACTACTCTGATAATTAGAGAGAAAAAATTAATAGTTGCCATAAAGTATTTTAAATACCAGAGTCTCTTATTAGGTTCTTCAGGAGTGTAATTAATCACTTGCAGCCACATATGTTCTTTGTGTGGTGGTGTACAGTACTTAGCATTTCATTAAAAACCGGTTCAATAGTAATGGGTCCCTCAAGCTGTCGTTCTCTCTGGAGAAGGTTGGGAAGCTGGACGTGTGCTGCTCCATCTCGTCTGCTGCATGCCAGCACGCCGAATTGGGTGGGAGGGGGTGGTGCAAGCCGAGTGCTCAGGGGTCGCGTTTCCGAACCCCCTCGGTCTGGGTGCAAGTGCTGTTTTGAGCCCCGGGAGCAGGGGCGTGGCGGAGGGTAGCGGGCTGTCAGACGCGCGCTGCGCTGGCGGCTGGGCAGGCTGCCGGCAAGCCCTTCGGCCAGGCTGGCCCAGGCTCCCTCACCCTCCTGCCGGGAGCCCAACCCTCCCCTCGGGCAGGGAGGGGGACGATGTCCCCAGCGGGCGCCGCTGCCGCTGAAGCGTCTGCCCGTGGCCGGTGCGGGACTGTCCACGTGCGTGCTGACGCCAGCCTAATCCTTGTGTGTCACTGCGGGGCCTGTTCGTGTTTCTCACCTGGTAGCGAATGCGCCGGTGACCCGGCCGTCACGCGGAGGTGGAGGTGCCACTGCCAGAGCTGTTTGGAGATGTTTATTTGATCTTATTCTGTAACTAGAGGCCAAATGAGATGAAGCTGTTAGGCCAGGATGCTGTTAGGCCCAGACACTGTTAGGCCCCTGAATTTGCATACAGCTGTGTTGTCGTCTTGCCTCTTACAGACTTCTGGTAAAGAGACTGCAGGTCACGGCCAAATTCCGACCAAAAGAAAGTCCCATGTTATGTAGAAATATTTAATTAGAAATATAAAATAAATGCAACTCATATATTGCCCTAATGACAGAGGGGTTTTTTTTAGCAACAGTCATGGGTTAGATATTCACAGCTCCCGTGCTGCCCTGGTGCCCTAGCTAGTTTGCACTGACAGTGAAGGTAAGAGGCAGGTGGGTAGACAAGGTGTGGAGATGCTCTGCTTCTCGCTTCCTTTTATTAATCTCTCAAGGAACGAGATTAACTCGGGGGGCGGCTTTGCCTAATATGTTCCATGTTGTCTCTGAGGGATAGGATGAAATGTAAGCAAGGGTCAGAAGGTGCCCTTGGTGCTCATGGGGGTTTGGGAACTGAGAAACATGTCGGCAATGCACAGTTCTCGGGAGGCCCGGGTGTTGCTGGTTTCCTCAGTGAGTCCTAGCAGAAGGTTGGGAACCACTTCACAAGTTAATCACTGCATCGTCACAGGGTGTAAGGTGGCCTCTGATGAAGCGTGCAGTAAATGAAAGACATTTTCCCATGCAACTGAAGGAACCTGAAGGAACCCTGTCCTGCACCATCTTCTACTTGTGACTTACCTTCCCTTTGAAACGCATCTCACTGGCATTACAAGAAAACACGTTAGTCTCCAGGAGTCATGCTTGGAGTAAAGTATGCTGTGTAGTTGCATCCTATTATTTTATATTTTACTTCGAGAAGAATCTTTTGCGATTAGCTTGTTGTTGAAGTCTACAAAGCACAAACACAGGAAGCAGGGTGACTTTGATAGGGAGGGGACCTGTCAGTAGCTGATCATGGATTTTTTTTTAATCTTAAATATGATTTAATGCTCTGTGAAAAGAATTAAGAATCCCATTTTACACTGAAGCATGCTGTTAATGTGCATATAAAAACCTCAGCAATTTTATTGACAGTTATAAATTCACAGCTGCTGTTGGCGAATTTTTTTAAAAGACTGCTTCCCCTTCCCCAATTCTTTGCAGACCGTTGTCATAGTTTGCTATTAGCTAAGGCAGAACCTTATTTAGCAGAAATGCATAGGACTTCAATTTCACTGTATACATCAGGAAAAAATAAAATCGATGTGAAGCCCAGACTCAGTCTGCTGATACCAGAGATGACTATCTGTAGAATACAGAAAGAAAACCAGGCACAGATTAGTTTTTTCTTACAATTTGGATGTTAAAAATGACAGAAAGAGGCTACTGCTGATGATAGTTGTTATGACTATTCTCTTCCGTTCAAATTTGGGCTAATCCTAGAGACTGTCAGTGTATGTAGCAAATATTTTAAGTACTTGGTATTAGTTTCTATTTAAGTTAATTGATGGAAGGATGAGTATTAAGAAACAATATGTACATTTGCAGTTTCACATTTGCATTGCATATCCATTGCATACCTGTGCAGATGATTGCCACGTACCCAGGGATATATGTGTATGTATATATAAATATGCGTAGATGTTTCTACATGTATGTATACATATATATGACCTCCTAGTCTATTTATGTGTAAGAATGTGGGTCTGAATGACTCTATAAATCATGAATGAATATTCACAATTCTTCTTGTGATATTTATGCAATATCTAATCATAAAGAATATAAAGGGGTAAAGATAATTTTTATTTTCATACAAGGTGTTTGGGAAGAAAACAATGGCCATCTTGCAGATCTGGGGCCCGTTAAAGCTTCACAGGTGGGGTTTCTGTGTGGTTCACTGAAAACACAACTGTAGCTATAGCAGCAGTGACCTAAAGCTGCTGGTAAGAGTGTTATCCGGCCAGAGAAACCTGGTGAAAGACAATGGAGATATAAAGTGAAAGTCTGTGTGATGCTATGAATTTTGGTCTAGGTGCAGCTTCTATTAAATTGACTGTCACTGAGAAGTATCCTTATAAATGATGTTCTTTAGGCTGGTTAAAAAAGAAGGAGCAGATTTTGTGATTTTTTTTAGGACTTGAAAGCTGTTGTTTCAATGGATTTAAAATAGGTTTGTTTTCTTTTTGTATAACACTTCCCATGATGTTTTTTACAGAAATGTCTTTGGAATAATGTCTCAGATGTGCATGTTGGCCAAAAATATATTTTAGTAAGAAATCATGCTTGATGGTGAATGAGAATCTTTAATAAAAGATCAAGAAAAAATACTTTTGAGAACTTTTGAGAAATTGAAAGGTATGGTTGTAGTAATTCTGCTTTTGAAAATGAAAAGGCTTCTTTAATTTTTTTTCTAACCCCACTGAAGTTGCTATTCTGGCCTGAGGAAAATGGCATTGACTGGTCTTTCCATGATAGTATGGAGGTATTCTGTATGAGTCTACATCAAGAAGAAGCTGGAGCTTCCCAATTATTTCTACCAACTGTTATATTTAACAAAATAATCTCATAGACTTTTCTAATGTTATTTCCAATGGTTATATTCGATAATGTTTGTGGGATCAGTGTCTGCAAGTCTCATATACCAGCTTTTCTGAATATTTTTATATTATTATTGTTACTTTTTAATTCTGAAACATTACCTACAGCTGCCAGTAGACTCTGTAAAGTAACTGAATTCACTAATTAATTCCAGGGGAGTTTTGAGCTATTCCTTGCTCAAACTCATTCTGGGGCTAAAACAACATCTTGGTTTTCAGAAATGTGGAATTCAGCATACATGAGGAGTAAATTTGCCTGAATTTCCAAATATGCATGAATGTGTATAACTTGGCTTGGGAACCCAGCTTGGACTTGGAGCTTGGGAGATGCTGGTTCTGGACTCTGTCCTGTCAATCTTGACAGCAGACCCTGATTCATTCATCTGATCTCTTTGAAGTACCCCAGGATCCTTGTAAAATGTATGTATGTTGTTGTTTGCTTCCTATGTAAAATTATCCTCTCAAGATGATGTAGTTTGCCATAGTGCTTGAGATTTTATCATGTCTGAGATATTACATACTTCAGATAACTCCAGTGTGAGATTTTTTTTTTAAAACTACTCCCCATTTTAACTTCCTCCATTACTCATGTTTCTTTCAAAAAAAAAAAAATTTACTTTTTTAAGGCAATCTATTTTTAAACTTCTTTTAGAAAGGTTATTTTTTTATTTTCTTTTTTCATTTCTTATAAAGTTCTTTTATCTAAGGACTATCTTAGAGGTGCTAAGACATTTTCTCATTCTTTCAAAAATATAGCACCTGTATGAAATGAACCCCATGAGAAGCCAGACTATTACTTCATTATTAAGTATACAGGATATGTGTGATGGAGAAAAGAAATGCAAAGACCTGTGTCACGCTGTGCAAGGTATTTTTCTGTAACTAATAATCTATGGTCCTTTCCCGAAGATGACTGTTAAATTCTAAGTGAGCTACACTTAGTTTAAATATAGGGATTTAAATTTAAATAACAAACTTTTTTTCTTTTTTTATTTTAATGGTGATTCAGCCTTAGAATTGGAGGAGTTGCTTTTGTTCTGGTGACCTAATTAGATCTAATCTGATCTGCATAGTCTTTAATCAGGTTTCTCTGGCCAGATAGCACTCTTAATTCAGTAATTGAGCTTCCAAACTGTAATTGTGTTTATGTATTGTAGGCATTCATGGCAGTACTTGGGCTTGCTTCTTTGCACGAGCCTCAACATTTCCCCGTAACCCTCCAAATGGACTTCGATTCCCATGGTGATCATAAGATAGTGGGGGAAACTGCTGGAGAAACATGTACAGTTAATCGGTCTAATCTGCTCCCGCTGTACTCGCAACAAATCTTCCAGCTCTAGTTTGATGAGCAAAGAAATGGATGTTTTGGGAAAATAATGCCTTAATGTGTGTTTGCCCCCTGCCCGGGCCATGGGGGTTCTGTGGGGTGATGCAAAGGCAAGCCCCTCATCTCCCCATTTTCCCCCATTTTCCTTCTGGACTAGCAATATTTTGGCCCAGAATAGTTAAGTTTCTCTTCCTGAGGGAGTCCCCATCGGCACAAGTACCAAGGAGCTGGCACTTTCTCTGCGATGCATCTGAACACAAACGTTGGAGCCCTAGAAATTACTAACTACCCTTCTGGGTATTTTAAAGCACTGTGATTCATGCTGAGCACCTTATGCCCCTGAAGCCTCTTCTGACATGCTCAATTACTTATATACAGCCGTTTTTATTAATACTGTAAATAAACCTTTTTTAAAAGACAACCATCAAATGGGATCATTGACATAAGGCCCAATGATTTCACAGAAAAGTCTTTCAAGGGGCTAAAGAGCAAAAAACTTCTTTCCTCCTGTTTTGTTTTTCCTTCATTCACATTGTTATCTGCCTTTAATGTTCCTGAAGCTTTTAAACCTAGTGAATCAGCAGTTCATGTTTTTTAAGTCTTTTTTCAGAAACTCTTATTGTTACCACAGGCAGTGGATTTGGGCTGAACTTTTAAAATGAGTTGTAGAACTCAGTCAGCTTCTATTGTAACATATTTAAAAATGAAACGCTTTGAATTTTCTCTACCGTCAAAAGAACATTCCCTTTCATTGCTCCTTGCCGTCTCCAAAAAAACAAAGGCTAACTCTGAGCAATATTTCAAGTATTTCGATAGTCAAATGTTAAACCATTTTTAATAGTTTTCCATTAATAATTTTAGCTTTCTATTAATAATTTAGACAGTGGCAATTTAATTTAAATTAACCATTATGCTTAAATTCTACCCCCAAAAAAATTTAAAAATTATTATGTGTATTGCATGTGAAGTCAGATGTTTGTTTTGATCTCAAGGCAGGACTGGTTTTGTGCTTACTAATGTTTGTTTGGGTTAGATCAAGTACTAAGAGTTCAAAATGGCAAAGCGTTGAAAGTGGATAAAGGGTAAACATTTGTGTATTACATAAGACACATACCTGTGATCTGCTGCAGAGAGATTTTCTTTGCTGCTGTAAGACACTTTTTCCTTTCACGACTTAAGGACCAGAGCAAAGCATTTGCATCAAAGCTTATTATTCAAACTTCGGTTTCTTGATGGCAACACACTCACTGAATTTGCAAGCAAGAACCTTTTATGTAGTTACAGCAGCATGAAGTGTGCCTGCCTGTTGGAAAGAATCCAGGACATCCTCAGCCTTTCAGCTTACCTCTGTGGGGTGGGTTTTTGGTGCTGCTGTTGCATTTCTTCGTTTCCTGTACTGCAAAGTTTTCTAAGTGAGGGCTCTTTGATTCCTCCATTTGTTATTTCTCACTTCAAAGTTGGTGTGTTTGCTGATCCACTGAACAGCTGTAAACTTTTTTTCCTGGACAACTTAAATTAGGATCTCCTCCCTTTGCCTAACTTGGTACCCGACAGCCCACTTGCTGGCCACATTGGGTGGCCCTCTGGAAGAACCCCATGGTGCACAATGTCCAAGGTACCGAAGGTTGCATCTTTAAACAACACCTTACGCTCATTTACGAACCATACCAGGTTGTGGACGAGAAGCAGGCTAACAAGGCAGAGGTGACTTTGGCGTCCAGAGAAATTCATGAGGAGTTGTGCGGGGAGGAAAGGGCAAGGCTGGGGGGCGGCACCCTTAGGGCTGGCAGCAGGCACCAGCAGCGGCGTGCTGGGTGCCAGCGGCTCAGCAGTGCGAGGGTGAGCACTCATTCCCCAGCCCCCTCCCAGCTCCGAGTCAGTGAGGATTTCATAAGTCATTATGTCTTAAGGTTACTCAGTGATGGGCTTTCTGCTGCTTTTCCCCAAGCTTCTCCCTTTCATCTTTACAAAGCCCATACAAAAATAGTCTGTAACTAATGGGCACATATGCTCTGTTTTCGAGATGAAGGCTGCCATTTGTGTCTCTCTTGAATACTGACACACATCAGTACCTGGTTAGAGATTTAAGGAAGAAGCTACCTTGGAAAAGTAGAAAGAAAGAAAGAAACTTTCAGTGATGTGAATGTTTGAATTTCATTGAACAAAGTGGTGCTATATTTCCCAGACGATATGCTCCCTTTTTTGTATCTAATAGTTTGGTGCAAATTCATCAGTGCATTCTGAACAAATACAGCGATTACGATGAGAATTATGACAATATTTCAGGTGGTGATGCTGCCTGACAATATAATTTTCAGTGCTCATGCAAATTTCATTCAGTTGTGCTTAATATTCAGTCTGCGATGCCAGTGAATGTATAACAACATAGCTCTTCTAGAAAATTAAAATCTTTGTGCAGGGATAGAAACACCACTTAATTAAGCGAGAAACAAAGTAATTAGCATTGTGCCATAGGTCTGGTAAATGATTTCCAGTTTAGGCAGATGCACACGTGATTGTGTTCAAGAACAGCTTCTGCTTGAAGAAGTACTGAAAAGTTGGGTTCTGTGAATATATGTATCACATTGAAATATTGAGTAGAAATAAAGAAAAAAAAATCAATGTTGACAATACCTGATCAGTAAAACAGGAGATTAAGAATGAATGGAGGGATAGTTTTGAACTCTACTGTTTTGAGGGATCGTAAAAATGCTGTTTTGAAGGCCCTTCAGCAGTCACCTAGTCCAAGCTTCTACTTGGAGGCGGGCTGTTGCAACACAGGACCAGATCTGCCAATTGCTTTATCTGGATGAGCCCCTCTAAGGAGAGAAACTCTCAACCTGTTCGACAATCTATTCCAGTGCTGCTCAGAGAAATATTTTTCCAGCTGTCCAGCTTTAACCTCTGAAGCTGCTATGTGTGGTTGTTTTCCTTGTTATGCTGTCTGGCACTACCAAGAGGAGTTTGGTGGTGGTGTCCATATAACTACGCTTCAAATAGTTGTAAGCAGTTATTACATCACTCTCTGTTTTCCTCTTCACCAAACTTACCATGCCCAGCTCCTTCCACCTCTCTGCATAGGTTATGTGCGTTGGGCACCTTGATGGCCCTTTGTTGGACCTTTTCTACTTTCTCTGTATCCCTCTTGAATTGAGGGTCTTCTGGGGCAGCCTCACCACTAGCTTCCCTTGGTCTGCTGCCGTGGTCCTCTTAATGCATCTCAGCGTGCAATTCGTTCTGTTCGTGGTGAGGGCTCACCGTTGCAGCCTGGTGTCTACTGTAACATCACAGGCATGTTCTTAAGGGCTGCTGTTTGGTAAGGTATTTCCCAGCCTGTATCAATGTATGAGGTTATTCTACTCCAGTTACAGAATTCTGCATTTTTCTCTGCTAAAGGTCATGACATTTCTGTTGGTCAATCCTCAAATTGATTGAAGTCCTTCTGGACTGAGGCTCTGGCACCATGTCAGCTACTCTCCCTAGCTCAGTGCTGCCTAAAAGTTTGCTGAGTCTGTTAACTTCTATCTGAGCGGAGTTCAGTCTATCAGCCTACTGATAAAGTCCATCCTGTTATTTTTATCTTGATAGCCTCCTAAGATTCTCCACAATGCTTTTAAGAGGAAAAAACTCCATTATATGTAACATTATATTCCTACTTTTCTAAAGAGAAAGAAGGACTGAGTAGTAAAGCAGAAGCTGGTATTTTATTTCTTATGCAGAGATGATGTAGATATATTTAGCTTAACGTATGAAATTTTATAATCCTTTTATTTTCTTCTAAGCACAACATTTTCTGTTCTCTTTATTTGCTGGCTGATATGAACACTCTACTGTCTCTAGATATAGATATACTTTATTGTGGTTTTGAACAAGAAACATTTGGTTTGTGACAAAGCAATGTGATGTATATTAAGAAAGTATTTTCAGGTTAGACTCTAAGGCTCTTCTAGGGGAGAAATGCCAGCCTCACATTTGGTCTTCTAAACTCTGTATCAGACATTTTAACTAGTTTCCGCACATTTGTGTGAGTTTGTATTACTTCAGGTGCTATTTGACAATTTTAGTCCAAGTAAGGGACACTGGCTGAATTTCTGTACCATGTTAAAAATGTGTTATAGTAGGATTTTGTGCTGGGGAAAGGAATGTACCTTTTACCTTTGTAAAAAAATCTATTTTTTTTTTTAATAGATACTGTTTCTCTTACATGCTAACCCCCAGACATGCATTTATTAAACTCTTTATATTTGCAAATTTTAATTTAAGTCAGGGAAGAAAACCCTGGCAAAACATGAAAAGCTGCTTTAATCTAATGTATTTGTTGTTATGGTGTATTTTTTGTTGTTTAACTTTCATTATTTGAACCCATTAACTAAATGACCAAGTGGTTCCAGATCTCTCAGTTTATGAGCGAGGTGATGGATGCTGCAGTATTATAGCCATTATTCTGGAAATAAGTGTTGTTTTTTACAAGTGAGTAACTGGTGCTTTGTAACTGAAAAATGGTTGTTGTACATCACGAGCATGTTAATGGAGCCGGAGGGAAGTGGAAAGTCTACAGAAATTCAGAGGAGGCCCTTCGAAGCTTTTTGTAGGAGCTTATGGAACTGACCCCAGTGACAGTCCCATGTTCACCCTTCTGGTGATTCCTGGGTCCACCTGGGCAGCTAAGGAAGCTTTTGGTCTCGTGTGGAAGACATGCATTTGACTCAGGTTATCACCTGAGTCCAGTAGATTTGGCTGAAGAAAAGCTTCTGTGCAGGGCTGGATTTTGTGATGTGAGTATAGTTTTATTTCGGTTAGAGATCACTGTCTTCCTTTAACCTCATCATAAGAATGAACAAATCTGGTTCACTTCACCCTTAAATTCTTCTAGATTTCCTCATGTGTTTAACATGCAAATTACCATGAATACAAGACTAAACAAGGAATGCATTTATCAAAGACTCTCCAAGAAATACAGCATACTGTGTAAGCAATTGTTTGTTGCCAATATATCAAGTCACAATAAAGGAGACTGTTGATAAGGCTCTATGATAATGTTAAAGAAAATGAAGAAAATTACAACCCAGTTTACCTCCTAGAACTAAAAATTCATGACTGGTCCTACAGAAAACTGGATTATAATTTACACCTACATGATTTAAATACTCAATGTGGTTACTGTCCAGTACTTTATGCATTTTGTTTGTGTGTCTTGTTAAAGACAAACCTAATGTGAGAATTTTATTATGGTGGAAGACTGCATGTCGAACCAGATGATGCTAATTATCCTTGAGAGAGTCTGGTTTCATCATACATGCCAAAGTTGTAAAAACCCAAACCACCCAAAGAACATACTATGTCTTGCTTGGCCACTGAAATCAACAGAAGCAACCATTATTGTGTTAGCTCAGATTGTACATTTTTTTTTTCCAGAAAATGTAACCTATGATTCAAAGAAATCCAAATTTAAGAAATTTAAACTTGATCCTTGTTTCACCTCCCACCTTTGCTTTATAGAAGGAAGTAGACGAGGTCGATATTTGATCTGAAAAGCAGCATTCTGTTTAGATGACTTCTCACGGTGATGCCTTTGCCTTTGGCTTCTTAGAGCTACACAAACTCATTGAGAAAATAATGGCAAGTGAGCTCTGATGGTAACAGATTTTTGAGAGCAAAGCTTCAAACGAAGAGAAGGGGAACAAGCAGGAAGAACCGTAATAACAAGGAAAGATTTGCTCTGTTAACCTTGTATGGGCAATAAAGAGATGGTTGGAGCCGAGTGTTCCTTCACCTGAAAGCCTTTGCAGTCACAGCTGCTGCCTTGAGTGCTAAGGTGAAGTACAGGTGCCTTCCCTTTGCTCGTGTGGGCAGCTGTAGTGTACTCCTGGCCATGAAGACCGCGTGTTGACTGCTGGCTGCTGGCTGGGAGTGTGTGATAGGCTGTATGATGTACTCACAGTCTGGTGACCCTGCTGGCAGTGTCACAGCATTTTCTTTTTATTTTAGGATGCCAAAAGGACTTTGTGGATTTGCCAGTTAGATTGATATTTTTAAATTGAAACCATGTATAGCTACATGATATTAATATAATGTTTGAGTTTGGTAACTTCTATGAGGTTTTATGGATTTCTAATTCAACACAGGCAAACTGCATTCAGCTAAAAGTTTGTTGATTCCCTACAAACCAAAACTGCAAAACAAACTTTTGTGAGCTTCTTTTGCTTATTCATCTCTTGTGTTTCAAATACCAGTATTTTCAAACACTAGCCACTTATAATAAGCCTCTGAAAATAAGTGTCTATAACGGAAGCCACAATTTAAAAAAAAAAGCAGATCTGTAGTTTCTGTTCCACACTCTGCACAAAAGATCAGTGACTAGTTTAGCTTTATACTAATATAAGTGGAGCAAGACATTAGCCTTAAAAAAGACCAGATTGATACCTCATGGAAAGTATTGAGTATCTTAGAGAACCATTCTTTTTAGATAAATATGTACATGTGCATCAAATCCTATCCTCAGATTTTTCAGTCCCACTGAACCTGAAGCAATATTGACAATATTGTTTCTAAACATGGCAGAATGAAGCTCGAGCCAATAGAAACAAGTCCTTCTGAAATTAAAAAAAAAATCCCACTGTCCTTCTTTTCTTCCATCAGTATAACTTAGACCTCTAATATTTTTGTTGATGTGTTGTTGCACATTTACCTTGGCAGTCCGAGCATGATGGTGCTGTAACCCAACTTGGGGGTGTTAGCCACAAGACCTCAAGAGGACATACCTGATCCTCTGAAGTTTCTCTGTTTGCTAGAAAAACTCCTTCGGGGAAAACGTGTCTGCCTTAGGGTTTACAGTGCAAGTGTCGCTGAGCTCCAGTGTGGATTCTGCCAGCAGCCCTGCAGCAGGACACCGCAGTGATCCTTGTCACAGCCACAGGCATCCTTGTCACAGCCGCCATCGTGATGCTGGTCACAGCCAGCACTGCTGTCACAGTGCTGCGAAAAAACCGCGGCAGCCACAACCTCTGCCAGCTCCATCTGGGCAAGTCTGCACGTGGGCAGGGAGCACAAGCCCTGCGTCCTGCTGGTGACCCAGCAGTAGCGTGTGGTCTGAAGTCCTCAACACAGCCCCAAAGAGGGTGTGCTCGCCGGAAAGCGTTATAGCTGACCAGTTATCACCTGCTACATTATCGTGTTGGTTTGAACATAACACTGGGCACCGAAACCCAGATCAACCCCTTGGCAGGAGAGAAGAGACTTTTCTCAGGGCAGTAGTGGGTCTGACCTGTGGGCAAAGGTTTGAAGACCTAAAGATTCAGAGCCTGTTTCAGTGATTACTTAGGAGGCACGACAGCAACATAATGGATTTGAAGCATGGAAAAAATTTGCCCTGCTCTTCTGCCGCCGCATGTATATACTACTTTTAGATCCAAAGCTTGCGTTAGCCTACCTGCGGTGTCACCGGAGCACCTCTGTGCTTCTTCATGATACTTCTGCAACTTTTTTTGCTTCGTACCTTCCCAACCTCCTTGTGGCTCTGGCAAGCTAAAGGGATATTAAGGGACAGCTATTAAACTTCCTAATATTATGCAGATACACTGTTTTCAATTCTGAATTCACCTCTTGAGTTTTTCACATCTTGAGAGAAGATTACAAAATATGGTAAAACACATTTATGAATGCACATGCCCAACACTGCATGCTCTTTATAATTTACATCTTTCCTGCTGGCACAGGATTGATTATAAAGACTATTAAAAGGCACTTCAAGGTAGATTAAAATCTTAGGATTTTGTCATGCATCACTGTTCCTAGAGAAAGCTGTAAAAAGTATTACTGAGTACAAAAGGCAGTCCATTTCTAATGTCATCGGTAGTCATTTGCTTTACTGACTGTAGCGTCCTGTAAGACAAGTTTTATTAACTTCAGAAGTAAATGTCCTTAATGTGTGCCTGCACTGGATAGTTTGTGGGGGTTTTGCAGCTATGTCTGTTGACCTGGTGGTGTCCTGCTGTCGTTGGTGCTCCCTCAGTATTGTGCTGCAGCGCTGCAAATCAGAACAGCAAAAAGCATCTCTCGAGTATTAGCAGCCGTTGCATAGCAGCCGCATTAGCCACAGATTTCACTGCTTGGAAACGAGCGATAAAAAGCCATCTTCATGATAACGCTTGCTCAAGTTGCTTCTTTATACAACTGGAAGAGATCTTTCTGTTTGATTTGGAGGTAGTATTTCTATATCTCTTTATCAAGAGAGATTCCATTCCCCTCTTGGAAATGGAAGTGATTTTCTTTTAACATTATGTAGAATACTAGCAAGGTGTGTATGTATATTACTTTAATTCTATTGGGAAGTGAATCCAGTTTTTTCCCCTGTGTATGCTGAAGTCTTATTTATAGGAGAATTGTTCTGATTCCTCTTCCAGAGGATATATTCACTTTGAACCTCCTGTTTTTCGTTATGTGAAGACTAATGCAGCCAGTACTGCTGTGTAAGTGTATGTTTGAGCCACTCTGAATTAATCCTGTGTTCCCTGGCAACAACTTCCCTTTTCTTTCCTTATTTTTCTGAGGTACTACGAGGGTTTGATCTGAGGCACCATTAGCAGAATAGACATAACAATTGCATCAGCTGATTAGGGGCGTCTAATGTATTTGCTGGACAGTACTGCTCAGTAATAGAAATAGTTCAAGAGAATACTTTGTGAGTCTGCACAAGTATTACAGTTGAACAAGGAGATAGAAACCTGGCTCTTTTCTTAGAGGCATGTAGGCAAGCTTCCCATGTCCTCACTGCAGTGCGAAGGGTCCCTGGTGGAAAGGTAGCTTGGCTTCTGGTTTAGGTTTGCCCAGGTGTTTGGTGTAATTTACACAACTTCCAAGATACAGTCACCCTTTGGATTCTCTGTGGGCAATTACATTGTCCCAGGCTCAAACTGGAATCTCTTTGCTCAGGCTACATTTGTCTTACATTGTCAGAGACATGAGCTGGTGGCTGCTGCTATGTGTAATACTTAAGAATAATATAGTACTTAGGTATAATAATTGGATCTGCGTGTCAGTGTGGGAAGTTTGTGGTTTCAAACTTCTTCACAGCTATACTAGGATTTTTTCAACTATTATTTGCTTTTTTTCCTCATGTGGAGCTATATTTGTTACCAAATTAAATTTCCTTTTTTATTATTTTTTATTATTTTTAAATTTGATGATGTAATTTTATTTTCTTGCATCTATTTGACTCTTGCCAGAACCATTTCCAAATAACAACAACATAATTTAGTGGAGGAAATCAACTCAGCTGGACTATGAAAGCTTTATTAAAAGGGCTGTTGTCTGCATGCAGTGAATATTTAATCATTGCCTTTATTTTCTGCTCTCATTTTCAATTCCGGGTATTTTATAGGTTTTAATTATATTTTTAAAATTACAAAGATATACTCTTTTCTTCTTTCTCTTTATTTTTCCTAAGATAGTCTCATATGAATTTGGCACTGAAAACTGTCTTTTACTGTTTTCAAGTTGGTTTTAGAGTCCCCCAGAATCTCAGAATTTCTATTATGTTCAGCATTTCTAGATCTAGACAAATACTGGCTCAAAACTTGATGCTGTTAATTCAACAAACGTTTTGCCATTTAATTTAATAATGCTACAATTTACACATTTTTTTTGTTGGGTTAATAAGTTAATGATAATGTAGGATTTTTACTGAAAATTATGTAATCCTAAAATCATGGAATAGTTTGGGTTTAAAGGGACCTTTAAAAGTCATCTAGTCCAACCCCCTGCAATGAGCAGGGACATCTTCAACTAAATGAGGTTGCTCAGAGCCCTGTCCAACTTGACCTTGAGTGTTTCCAGGGATGAGGCATCTACCACCTCTCTGGGCAACCTGTGCCAGGGTTTCACCAACCTCATGGTGAAAAATTACTTCCTTATATCTAGTCGGAATCTGCCCTCTTTGAGTTTAAAACCATGACCCCTTGTCTTATCACAACAGGCCCTGCTAAAAAGTCTGTCCCCATCTTTGTTATAAGCCCCCTTTAAGTACTGGAAGGCTGCAATAAGGTCTCCCTGAAGCCTTCTCTTCTCCAGGCTGAACAACCCCAACTCTCTCAGCCTGTCCTCATAGGAGAGCTGTTCCACCCCTCTGATCATTTTTGTGTCCCTCCTCTGGACCTGCTCCAACAGGTCCACATCTTTCCTGTGCTGCGGGCTCCAGAGCTGGACACAGGACTCCAGGTGGGGTCTCACCAGAGCACAGTAGAGGGGCAGAATCCCCTCCCTCGACCTGCTGGCCACGCTGCTTTGGATGCAGCCCAGGATGTGGTTGGCCTTCTGGGCTGTGAGCACACATTGCTGGCTCATGTCCAGCTTTTCATCCACCAGTACCCTCAAGTCCTTCTCAGCAGGGTTGCTCTCAATCCCTTCATCCCCCAGCCTGATACAGGGGGTTGCCCCGACCCAGGTGCAGGACCCTGCCCTTGGCCTTGTTGAACCGCATGAGGTTCAAATGGGCCCCTGCCTTGAGCTTGTCCAGGTCCCTCTGGATGGCATCCCATCCCTCAGGTGTGTCAACTGCACCACTCAGCTTGGTGTCACATGCAAACTTGCTGAGGGTGCACTCCATGTTTAGGGATTTTCGTTAGTATCTACTTGTGATTACTCAAAGCAGACTTTTTTTAGCCGTAGTTAAGTTATGAATTACTAGCAAATGACTTGATTTAAAAACTTAGGAATTTGAAATTCTGTTGGGCATGATGTAGTTTTAAAATGTATTTTTAATACCCGTCATCCCCTACAAGTAGTTGGTATAATGTATATACATTAGTAGAAAAAGATACTTCAGGGTTTTTCTGTTAACTATTTTAAGAGCTGTCTTTTCTCTCTTTTTATCATCTGAGCATCAAATTTTAGTTACAGTTATGATTTTATGGAGAACTCCATAATTCATTAAACAAGTAATACAGGTGGGTTTTTTAAAAATTTATTTCAGAAGTTAGAATATTAAACTAAGTTCCTGTAGAAGGTGGTAAGATGTCTAATTCAAACAACATTTTGTTCTGCGGTGTGCTAGATCTTAACAGTGTCAGTGTTCACAGTGGCCTTTTGTTCATCCATGACCTAGCAAACTATACAAATAACAAATCAATACACTGAGCTACAAATGGCGATTAAATGATCAGATCCCCAAAACATTTACTATTTAACTCATACATAACATCATGAGATTATCCTAATTGAGTGACTCCAAACAAATAGTAAACATTACCTTAATCAGAAAGAGTTTGCAGGGACTTAAGTAATTATATTCTTAAATTACTAACTGATTTCTACTTGCAGGCACGGTTGGTTATTTATATCTGAGGACAACATTGCACATGTTTGTTGAGAGCAGGAGCAGAGGAATTTTGCAGTTTCTGCTTCTTGATGGTTCATTGTGCTTGACATAAAAGCAGTGTTTTGTTGCTGCTTTTTGTGAATCATTTGCAAGAAGAAAATTTTAGGGCACAGAGGAAGAGGGGAGAGATATGTTATCAGCAAATGTCAATGTATATGGATCTCGAATTGTTTTGTCTGCCTCCATCTGAATCCCATTCATCACAGAAACAGTTTGTCAGTGCCTGTTCTATAGAGTTAGCCAAGTTGAAGATTCACTAGAAATATTGGTTTTGTATTTCTAGGTATCTCTTTGAGATGAAAACGGTCAAGTTTTAAGATTTGACCTTATACCTTTTAAGATAAATGACTGGAAAATGCCAACAGCTCAAACAGACTTGCAGCCCTTTCTTCTGTGAGTAATGTGCACTCATAGAAGTATCCTCATCGATTTGTCAGGTTTTTGGAATTGTCAGTTATTCCATATTTGTTAGAAGACTTTATGTACGAGCTCAGGCTGTTTGCTGTTCCTGAAGACTATGTAGTGCAGTTGGGAGTGTGAAGATGACTGTAATACTCCTGCCTTACCCTGTTCAAGGTCACCTTTTACATTGGCTCAGTGAGGGCCAACAGACTAACAGAGATTCCAGATTTAGTGCATCTTTTCTGTTCAGGTGTTCCTTCTGCAGGTTCTGAGTGTTACTGTTGGAGCTCTCAAGGTAGCAAAGCTTTACTCATCCAGCACTGGTTGCATCTGTGTACTGAGACATCCTTTACATCAGAGCAGTAGCAAAACGTTACCTGCCTTCACTGGTTTGTCAGGCCCAGGACTTGTACAGTGAATACTAGGTGGCTGCTAAAAATAATAATTAAAAAACACGGTATGTGGGGAGTGGAATGGGTTTTAAAGATGCTGAGCTAAATTGCACATCATATTGTGCAAATGCATAGCTACCTTCACAGCATAAAATTTGCAACATGAAAATAAAAGCCAAGGTTTGCTTGGAAACCAGGAGGCTGATTATTGATTTGCTTCTATTATGAGCATTTATGCTTATATCTCTGGGTCACTGGTAGCTCTGGCAAGTTCTTAGTGTTATGGAACTGAATCAATAATTGCATATTTGCCCCGTATAATTAATTCAAATTCAGGTAGCAGAGTTTTGTGGTTTTTTTTCATTTCCATGCATCGCTTTGTTTTTTAATTTGACACTTAACAGAATTAGAATTGATCCTGCTGTGAAAAGATGCTGGTATTAGCAGCCACTGCTGGTACTGAAAAACAAAAGTTGTCAATATATTGCTTGTTACTCTTAACCGGGTCTAATTGGAGAATGGAACATCCTCTTGCAAAATTCTACCTTGGTATTCTTTATCTAGGTTGAGGTTAAAATGTTACGGAAAACACATTCTAATATTTATAAACTCAAGAACCCTTATGAAAAGGTCTGTACCATGTTAATCCTTGTAACAAAAACAATTACATTGAACATTTTTCTGTTTAGTTGCTCTATTATCATAATACAAGCTGTATTGTGTGTTTCATTTTGTGTAGAGAAATATTATATATGCCCGAGTCTGCTGTGCTGCTATTGCTGCGGAAAGCATTGAATGTGTACATACATTTGGCAGAATCAATCAGAGAATCATAGTGTACTTCGGGATTGAAGGGGACCTCCGGATCAGAGGAATAGACCTTCTGAACCAGAGGTCAGTCTGGTCCTATCTGTTCTCAAAGCAGGGCCAGGGAGATCAGGTAGCCCAGGGACTTGCCCAGGTGAGGTATCTTCAGTGATGGAGATTTGTGTTGTGTTTTGGAAATACCATTCAGCTTAGTTTATTTGAACTCATTAATGCGCTGAGGCAAAGACAGGTTTCCTTCAATAACATCGTTGCAGAATGATTTGATGATTGTCTACAACAAAAAGTTCCAGAATGTTTTTTCAAATTATTGCATGAACCTAGTGTTATTCCTTTCCCTGTCGCACCCTGAATGAAGAGGCTGAGTAATTGAGTGACACATGGGCTGAAGGGAAGAAATGCTTTCCCTTCGGCTTTTGCCCTGGTTGAGAGGAGGAAGAAAATAGTTCAGTCAATTCTGGTGTGGTTTCTTGGTTCCTGTAACTTCTGCTGTGGTCTGATGGAAACTATCACACAGCTGCCACTAAACCTTTACTCTCAAGACAGTTTTCTCCCAGATGTTTTTGTTACGCAGAAACCCAGGAGAGGAATTGGGGCGTCCTTTCTAAGACTCTGAAGTGAACACATGTGCAGCCTTCAGTGCATAAAGTCCCAAAGAATCAGGACAGTAACTCTACAGTCCAATTCATTTAATTTTATCTGCTCAAGACAGGTTTAACACTGTGAATATTCCAGTTCACGACTCGGTTATGTGAAAAGTAACATTGCCATCTGTTTGGCTACAGCTGGATAATGGTGTCATCACGTGCACTTTTCTTTTTTTCTGTTTTTCTTTTTTAATGGAGCTTAGGGTGATGTTTTGCCTGGCCCTTTGAGGTAACGTGTAGTATTCTACACTCCCTGTTCCTGGTATGTAGGTGTGGAGCCATGACTTTACGCTACCTTCACATTCTAGGCACTGATGAAGTGGAGCACCACTTACTATTTTTCTGGCATAAAGGGAGGCCTTAAAATGAGCAGAAACCATGACTGAACTTGTATTAGGTTTCTACATGCATTTTTCATCACCTGAAAAAAATTGTCTTTGCAAACTAACTTTTTAATGAGAAAGCTGCTAGTGTTGCTGGTAGCAATGAGTAAGTGTCTAACTACCTATAGCACTTCTTGTTAGTTCATTAAAAGGCTAGCCTTCCTAATTACATTTGCATGTCTTTCCATAATTTGTACAGACCTCAATAATTAAATAAGTGATAATCTGTCAGCAGAATTGCAAAAAGACCTTGATCCTTAAACAGGCAATCCTTCTGGCAGTATTCACTGTTACATAACAGCATGTTGCCTTTCTTACTTGATTTTTAACTTGATTTAATATTAGATGCTGTTGCTCATATTATCTTGACAAACGGTGTATTATGGAATGGATGAAGGCACTGGGGCAGATATGGGCAGCCTGTCCTCTTGCTCCCTGGTCATTCCAAAGACAGGTCTTATTTCTGTTTCAGTTATTTGAAATTGTCAGTGTTTTTATTTCACTAATAAGTCATTTTAAAATCTGAAACTAATGGTTTTTTTTACTGTTTGAAGGCCAGTTCTCTTCATGATGCTTGGGTATCCAAAAGATGGTGAATAAAACACGTATTAGGTACCTGCAGCATAATTTCTAAAGGTGCAGAGGTGAAGCTGGGGAATTGGTGCTCACCCACTGAAGGTCAGAGCACAGACTGAGTTGCATGAGTGGAAGTGCTCAGGGCTTACAGTGCTGCTCTAAGTAAGTTTACCTGTTTTCTCTTTTATTTGTTCCCTTCTTCAGACAGATAGAAAAATAAGCCATCCATATATATTTTCTTTCATTTTTTTTTTACTTGGTCTTCAGTTTTAGTGTAATTTTACCTCTTCTTTAATACTCATGTGAGTTAAACGCTTTATGTCACTATTTCACATGGGAAATACCTCCAGAGGCATTCATTTAACCATAACAAGTTCAGTGCTTTGCTCTCTGAATAATGTAGAGCAAAACTATCCATCATTAGATGAAATTTGCACATGCGTATCGGTGCCGCGGCTCACTTCCTGATCACCTGAAAAGCCTTCAGCCTCTCACCCATGAGTTACGCAGTCATCAGTGCTCGATTTCTAGCGGCATCCCCAGGTCTACGTGTGCCGCCTGCTCTCGGCTCACCAGCTCCCCTCTTAGTTTTCCCTCAAAGCACCGTCGGGTAATTATCTTTCTAATTCATTTGGCTTATCACATGTAAGACTACTTGGAGAGCCAAGGTCACAGCTTTACACCTGCATCGTCTTCTGCAATAATTTTTTTTTTAAGTGCCGTTTTAGCACTATATATGCATTCTGTCCTCAGAACAAGGGAGCTAAACTGGAACAGGGAGAAGGGAAAATGACTGCTGTGTTTTGAGTTAACATTCGTACCTGCTGGGACATGACTTTGACACGGGGTCATGTGGAGGGAGTGGAAATGATGCAGGCAGGCACTTGGCTGAGGTTGTAATGAGGGATCGCGAGCTGCAAGAGTGGTCTCCGACCACCTGCCTGGACAAAGTGATTTCATCTGGGCTTTTTGCTTTTGGAATTGTCCCTGCATGGTTTGGCAACTGTTTGCGGCATCCTCTTTAAATTATTTCAGTTTGTGCACATGTTGTGAATAAAAATAAACTAGGAGAAAATAAGGAGGAGTATCTCCTTTTCCAGAAAAGCTTGTAACCTATGGCCGATTCCACCAAATCACTACTCTTTTGCAAAGGGGCAACCATATGTTGTAAATAACAAACAGTAATGATAGAACAGCTGAGTAAACTCAGATAAGAACCATATATTGAAAAAAGACAATTATTAAGGTCTGAGAGTTTTCATTGTGTGCGAAACAATGTACCATTCCATTTTTTAAATCACATTTCATTAAAAATCAATGTATTCTGATGAAGGGATGTATCTGCTGTATCTGCTGATTATTACACATATCTGTCTATTTTGTGAGCTTTAGTGTTGCCCAGAGTTTCATGTTAGATTGTTATGCAGTGCCACCATTATATTTAAAAAACAGTCTCCATTTAAAAAAAAACATAAATGTTATTGGCTGTTACCTGTACTTAGCAGAGGTCTTATGCATTTCAGATAGACTTTATCAGTTCTTAGTCTTGCACTCTTTTTTGCTTTTATGTGTATTGAAGTGACCATATAATTGAGATAGATAGATGTAGACAGATATACATATATATTTATTTATCTGGTTTCGAGCTCCTTCCTTTCAGCATCACTAGTAGAGGAGCAGAAAGAAATTCAGCCTTTATTTCCTGAACATATTGATAAATGAACAGTGGAACCTGCCAACGAGCTAATATAACACGGTACACAGACCGTGATGTTAGGTGTAAAGAGCTGGTTTGGCAGGATTTTTGAGTATAAATCAAGAGACTTGTAAGTGGACAATACACAAAATTTATAGCCTGCCTCAGTATTTTCCCCAATACTCACATGGAAGTGACAACAGAGTTCCTGATCTTTAATTCAGGTGTTTTATAAACTTGCTTACCTTCGTGCTATCAAAATATTGGCGCGAGGAGTTAAGATTGGGTGCCTGTGTGATGAGCGTGTGTAAAGGATTGCTCTTCGAACGATGCTGAGATGGTATGCAATGGAGCATAACCCTTGTTACACAGTTGGGTCAAAGCTAAAAACAAGCTCAAAACCATTAGCTTTTAAAAACATGTTTTGCTGCTTGCATGATGGGTTTTTTTTAACCTTGTGACTCCTCATTGTGCTTCAGATATGATTCATATCAAGGTTTTGGGAATTATCGTTACCTCGGCTACCCTGGCCTCCATCAGTACCATGCCTACAATACAGACAGTCTTTGTATAAAATGCCTAGAGCCACTCAGAGTTATACTTCTAGAAATGGCAATAATATTAAATAGATAAATATTAAAGGTAAAAATTTCCGGCATTTCCTAACATTTTCCCCTATGACTATTAAAAGGAAGAGACTTGTATTTCAGCTTCCTTTGTGCATTAAGTGTTGACTAAGGTGGATTTAGCTACTTGACTGTGTCATGACAGATAAAGGTTAGAACTGTATAAATTAAATACTATTTTTCCAGGAATCAGCAAGGCAGTTTATACTAATTAGAAGGAACAACTAAAAAATTGGGGTTTGTACATCAAATTGACTTAAATAATTTGGATTTGGAAACTTGCCCCATATTCAATTATCTTTTTCTTATTCTTATCTCTTTGTTTGGTGAAGCTTGCTTTATTTTACCAGGGATCATCTGAGTAACTCTAGTGCAGTATTCCCCACGGAAGCTCCAGCACTGGTGTCCATTGTTCAGTGACACTGTGTCCCATGCGGTCAGTCCCACCAAGGGTGTTATTGTACCAGTTGCTCTAAGTTTATACAGATTTCTTTTTTCCTTCCTAAAATTAATCTAAGACATTTCAAATACTTGCTCTCAAGGGCACAACTAATTCATGTGGGAGCTTTTCAAAGCAAAAATGGTAGTAATGTGCCCAAATTCTGTTTTCCTGCTGTGGGAATAGGGCACTGAAAGGATGCTGTGCCTTTGAAAATGCTTTTCCTTTAGGTTCCCAATTTATTTTGGTTTTCATTGCTTAACTAGTGCCCATGAAATTCTTGACAGTTATAGTCCTTGGCTGAATTATGAACAGGATGAGCTGAAAAACCATTTTTTTTATGTTTCTTTGTGTCATTCAATAGCTCTGATCTGATTTTTGAAATATATTTACAAATTCTTCTTGGAGTTTCATGACATCATCACATCTGTACATTTAGAAGTCTGATGCAAATGGTCTGATTCTGTTAAAATGATTAGTCTGCCAAAACATTAACAATGTTTCGTATTCTCTCCATCTGCTATATGCCTGAATATATTCCAGTATTTTATTTATATTATGGACTTTGGTTTGAATTATGCTCTTTTGCTGCATGTATGAAGGTTTTATGAAACTTTCTTCTGGTATATCACTATTGGGAACAGCTGGTCCTCCCTTCATTAAGCACCTGACACTTTTGGAAAACTTTTTGTTCATTTAAGAGAGTCGTATTTCTGTTGTTTGGCATCATTTTAGCGTCATGTAATTTGTAGTTAATTGCCCACACAAACGGAAATGAAAGGAAGCTTTGGGTGAGAAAAAATTATTGGGATTAATTCATCCCTGTTGAAACTTCATTGACCTATCTGCATGTATATTATAGGTCAATGTAGCTCTCCATTTTTCTTCATGCCTACATGTAATGAATAATTTCTTTACAGCCTGGATATTTAATTCCGCATGCTTCTCCCGTGAGCTCTAATAAGAACGCCTCGGACACGTTGCTTGAATTTCATTTTAAGAGTAGTCCCTAAAGACTGTTGTAGGAATAGTCCCTAAAGATTATTGCTTAACCGTTGTTTTCAAAACACTAAACAGATAAAAGATATAAGAAAAGTCCTTTACCATGCAGTCAAATATCTCATGAAATATATATAGTTTGTACTCCCACTTCTGCACAGAATGCAAGAAATCATCTTTAGACAGCTACCAGCCTGACGTGTCTCTGAGAAGTAGTGCGTCCTGCTCTAATCAGAAATATTTGCAGAAATGGTGAGGCTCAGGGGTTTCATGGATTAGTATATGGGCAGAAAGGATTTTTTGCTCTTTAGTATAAAATAAGTTATCCAGTGATTCTGTTTAAAAGATTTAGTTTGAACACTGACACGTAAACACTGAAATATAAACAGATGACTTCAGAATGACTGCAGTAAATGCAGTTATGCTTCAACCCACAATAATCTTAGATGAGATATTTTATTAAATGTTAGTAACATTGGTTTCTACTTGGGTCTTTCAAGTAAGAATTACTTTGTGCAGCAAGATGCCTGCAATATAAAAAAGGTGGAATGTGTACCAAGGGATGTTTCTGAGGCCTTAAACCATTTGAGATTTATTAATTTCCTGGATTTGCATTAACATGGTTCCATGAATAGGCACAAGGCCTGGAGAGTGGGATTAGGAAGGTTTCCAGAGGCTCTGAACTCATGTCAAGCAAAACTGTCATGCCAAGCAGCTAAGTCAACTGAATAGGGAAAAGCCTTGAAAGTGCTTTATCAGTGCATAATGTTTGTAAATTTTATTCAATTAATTTACAGCTGCAGGGCTCATGAGGCTGAAATTAAAGTTTGGTAAAGTTTTGATAAGGATGCAGCCAAAAACAAACAAAAAAGTTTGGTTAGCTCTGGATGTTTTTAAACAGGTTGGCAGGCGGGCAAAATTACAAGCAAGTGTTGCAGAAGAAGGTGCATGTAGTCGTAGGAGTGACTGTCATCGACTGGACCAGCGGCAGAATGCCTGCTAGCACCACGGATGAAGTGCCTGCAGGTCTGCTTGCCATTTGCTTTCCCATCTGCTAACAGGTGCCTCAAAAAAAAGTCATGTCCCAAAGAAAAGCCTCCGGCAGCCAGTGCTATCAAAAATACTTAACAAATAAACCTTTTGCTTCAAATTACTGTTATTTCTATGACAAGATTAAATGGGGTTTACATAAGCAATAGTGAAAAAGAGGATGTGCCAGAGGACAGCTTGGGTACTAAAATACCAGTTTTACCCAAAATATCAGTGCCTCTGTTGCAGGCTTGAAGATGACTAACTCTTGAATAGATGTTAGCCATGCCACTGCTTATTAGTTAGTTTGGTTGGTTTTTTTTCCTTGGGAGGATCAGGGAAACCCTCAACTTCCCCAAGAGCCCTTTGGATATATCTTGGGAAGATGAGAGTCAGGGCTGCCACCCCACCTCTCTGCTTCTTGTGGGTGAGTTAGGAGAAGTGATGTTGCCCATCGATGCCTTGCTTTTGTTTCTCATGTGAGGCCAGGATAGACCAGACTTCTGGAACCAAGCTTAAGCTGAGCCCTCCTTCCCATTCCCATACGCAACATGGGTCACTGAGGTAGCAGTTTCTATTCCTCTGAGTCGTGTGTATTCATTATTTCATGTTTGCATTAGTGAAAAGAGCAGTATTTTTGTTGTTTTCTTACATGCCTTGTTAATTTTTAGGCTTGAGTTCCCATTTCTCGGTATTGTTTCTTAAAGTAAGATTAGCGAAGTGGATTATCTGGACAGCTTTTTAGCTTCATTCATTATGGTGTTTATATTTTATTGGGAACCTTCTCCCAGTGTACCTACAATGAAAAGGGAAATTCCATTAAAACTGAATTTTCACATGGGAACCTATTCAATTTTGCTGCAATATTTTTATTTACTTTGAGAAAATCTAAACAAAATACTTCAATTTCAGTCAGGTCACTTTAAAAGGTCACTTTAAAACATCTCAGTTTGTTAACAAGATCTTTTAAGGGGGTGAGTGGTATAAGTTTGGTGCATCTCAGTCATGTCAAAGTTGTGGCAGATGCACTTAGACAATGCTGATCTGTCTGGAAATGGGAGTTTTAACTCAGCCAGAAGCTCAGAAGCAAAATGTAAACCGCCTTTTCTGGGAACAGAGCAGTGTCTTGAGGGGAGAAATGCAGCATCATCCTTGCTGGAGTCTCTGCTGTGTCTATCATTGAAGGCCTGCGATTTTGAGAGACACCTGAGGACAAGAGGAGGTGACTGAAGGTGGTGGCAGTGGCGTTTGCTGATACCTTTGCTGCAGAGGGCATGGCTACACGTCAGTTCTTTCACCAGGGGTTCACTGGGCTAGCAGAAGTTTACACCAAAGTAAGTCAGATCGTATCCGAATGCCAGTGAATTGCTTTCAGAACTTGGATTAGTTTCTGAAATTACAGTAACTGTATCAGATTAGGATCTTTCCTGCAATGCTGTTGGTCTGGAAGAACTTGAAGGCTTTGTAAGTGTAAATTGTGCCATACGCTATTGTTATTTGTCTTTGAACTCATTGTTCATGGTTGGATGCTAAATATGTTTTGCAATCACATTTCCATAAGTATTTGAAAAGCAGCAAGTCATCCTTTATTAAGTAATGTTTCCCTCAGAAACTCTGCTGACATTCTTAAGATTGGAGAAAAAAGTGGAGAAAAACAGCTTTCAGTGAGCCTGCCTTCTGATCTTAGAAGGATACTGGGACCGAGCGCCCGGACGTTTTGGTGAAGCTTGCATGCCTTCCAGTGAGTCTTTTACACTGGGACAGCTGGTGACAGGCATCTGGGTTTATACAAAGTCTTGAAGGACATTTTTTGAGGTTCTACAGAAACTTCCTTAATTTTTCCTATGTCCTGAACCCGAGTTTATGACTGTGAAACACAGTATATGGATGAACATCCGTTTGCACTCAGCTGTGTAGACTTTATTTAGATTTCAGGGTTTGAGAGCAGTTGTGCTGGTTTTGGCTGGGATAGAGATAATTTTCTTCATAGCAGCTGGTGTGGGGCTGTGTTTTGGATTTGTGCTGAAAACAACGTTGATAATATTGCTGAGCAGTGCTCACACAGAGCCAAGGCCTTTTCTGCTTCTCACCCCACCCCACCAGTGAGCTGGCTGGGGGTGCCTGGGGAGCTGGGAGGGGACACAGCCGGGAGAGGTGACCCCAAGACCAAAGGGATATTCCATATGATATAGCGTCATGCTCAGCGTATAAAGCTGGGGGAAGAAGAAGGAAAGCGGGGACACGTTCAGAGTGATGGCGTCTGTCTTCCCAAGAAACCGTTATGCGTGATGCAGCCCTGCTTCCCTGGAGATGGCTGAACACCTGCCTGCCCGTGGGGAGTGGTGAATGGATTCCTTGTTTTCCTTTGCTTGCGTGCACGGCTTTTGCTTTCCCTGTTAAACCGTCTTTATCTCAAACCATGAGTTTTCTCATGTTTACTCTTCCGATTCTCTCCCCCAGAGTGAGCCAGCAGCTGCGTGGTGTAACAGCCGTGTCCCCACCAACTAGCAACAAGGAAACACAAACTTTCTTAAGCTTAGCTTTCTTGTGGCACTTAGGTGCTGGCTGGGATTAAACCGAGACAGTAGTTCTTAAAATTTAAAAAGTACAGAAAGAAACTTTGTTACCAGAAGACTGCTTCTGGTGTTGGGTTTGGGGTTTTTTTTGGTATAATAGTAATAATTCCCTCAGAAGAAGGATGTATTTTCTGATCTTCATATATAGTTTCTGATTTTTAGTTTCTGATTTTCACCATAGACACAGTTTTGGCTACATTTTTAGAAACATACTCTCATCTTTATAGAAGTCGGCAATGTTTTTTTATTCCAGTCTACCTCTGCAGTACAGAAGAGGTAGCAGAACCATCCTAATGGTTTGACATGGCCATTTTTGGTTTTATGTGCTATTTGCCCATTTTAATTCTGGTTTTCCTTATTTCCTTCTTCAAACCTCTATGCGGATTGTTACAAAATAATTTAGAATCTGGCAGATTGCTATCTCAAAACTGAAAACTGAAAGTTTTGGTACAGTGTGACATAGAGAGCAAAACAATCTTGCAGTAAAATCAAGTGCTGTATTTATGCAGAGCTGTACCTGAACTGAAATTAAACGTATACAGTATCAAACTTCGGACAAGACTCAGATTTTTCTGTCCAGATTTTGGATGAAAAAAAAAAAGTAGAACTTTTCTCTGAAGTCTCTGAAAATACTTGGTTTGTTATTTGTGAATGTATGTGTGAATGTATAGATAGATTCTGCACTTTAAAAACAGGCTCCAAAAGCCATATTTCTTTTGAGAGTTTAGAGTGATCATGGTTTGTTTCTTACTCATGTGACAGTAGTCTTTTAAGAGTCTTTTCAAAAGACTTTTTAAAAAGCAGTCATGACATATTGACTCCTGAATCACAGCACTAATTGCAGATGCATTTTCAGTGTACTGTGGTCAGCCTGTTTATTTTTGTGTCAGAAAAATAAATTATGTCTCCATATCGGATTCTTTAATGATAGTAGAAAAAATTAAGCAAAAGCTCTGCTGTAACATGCATCTATTATTAAAAATCTCAGAGTATTAGAAGCATTAGAATAATAACCTGTTACAATAAATCTATGGTTGACCTAAGCCCTCTCTTTTTCAAGGGAGAAAGCCTTGATTCATCACTTGTGAGTAAATATATGCCACAGAAGTCGGTTGATATTATATGATATACAGTGATTCTATTAAATGAATAAAACTTTAAAAATAAAGATATTTAAAGAAGTAAATCATGAACTGTTTGAAATAGCAGGAGTGATGGGAAAGAGGGACTTGTTCTCATAAATAGTGATTTGGCCAGGACTTTAATGAGATCAATTTATAACAGAAACACTGGAATATTCCAGACATTATACTGAAAAAAATTATGAGATGAAAAATTTTCTTACTTGCACAACATACCTGCTTTCTGATAGCAGTTGTAATTTGTCTGTGTGTGATCTATGCAGTTCATTTTTTAAGTTTGTTGCATTATTCCTTGTATCACAAAATGCCTATATACTGTTAGTTTCTATCTCTGGGGAACAAAACTAAGAACTGCTTCTGTAAAGTATAACCTAGAGACTTGGAAGGCATTTCTGGACTTTTAAGTTGATTGTATTTGTCTGTAGCATTCTGTGTGGCTTAAAAAATAGAAGCTGGGAGGGAGTACTGTTCTTCACAATTTATCTCAAACTATGTGTCCTGGCAACTTTTAATTCACAGAATCACAGAATTCAGCTGGAAGAGACTGATCATATGGCATATGGCTCAGGGCTCCCAAGCTTTCTGATCTACAGTTCTTCTCAGTCTTAGCAAGTCTTTTAGACATACTTTTCCTGTAAACCTTAAAGTCTAAGAGACGTAGATATATTTTTGCCTGTCTTTGTACAGCCGTCTGTACGGTTGCATTTGCTCTGCCTTTAGCTTTTTGTTGTACAGATACTGCAGCTCTCTGTACCCTCTGCGCTGCTCTTAGGGCTGCCTTTTGGCTGACTCTCACCCTCAAACCACCCAGATACCCAGGGCATGTCAAAAAGCCACCATTCATTCCAGCCCACCATTCAAGTCCCCGATGCTTGTCAATGCTGGGCAGTGCCACTGTCACTGACAGCCGTACTTGGAAACCTTAGCGACTGTCAGAAGTGTGATCTGAAAATAGTTTATTTATAAGAAGATAATGGAGGTGAATGTTGGGCACAGACACTGCTGACATCTTCATTTAGGCCTAAGAGCTGCAAGAACGTTACTTGATGTAGACTGACTTTCAAAATACACTTGCTCAATGAGGAGGTGCTCAGTGAGACTTCCCATCTAAGAAATGGCCATCGTAAGGGAAAATGAGAAGATAACAGAATAAGCAGCCAGGCTGATGTTGTTTCGGGAAACTGGTTTATTGATTAATAATGGCAATTAATACTCTAAATCCAGTAAAACTGTGCTGGGCCAAAAGCAATATTTGAGAAAGCTGTTCTTCCCAGGGATGACTGACACATGAGGTTGAGGTGTGATTCTTGCACCTGGTTGACTTACAGCTAAGATTTCACCCTATTTTGTAGCATCTGTTTAAAGCATATAGAGTTTTTAACGAGATTTCAGGAAGTAACTGTGTTTTGTAGCTGTCCTTTTCACTTTCTTTGTTTTTATAATCTACTAATATGCTCTTACAAAAAATAGCTATCCACAGATGGTAGATAATGTGAGGGAGATATAGTCGCCTGCAAACTTTCTTCCAGAGAAATTTAATTCTGAGTTCAAGGAAATCTGAATGAAAACAAGATAAGTCATGGTCAGGAGTATATTTATGAGGACAGAGATCTTCCTGCTATGGGGGCACTTGACAAGAACCAGAGAAGGCACGTGAGGAACCAAACACACAGCAGGATTGTTTATATCTCAGTGACTACTCTCCTCTGCCTAGGCAGAAATCTCTACATTTTCAGTCTTTATTCTTCTCCTTGATTTTATGTAGCTTAATCTAGGATTGCTTATGGCAATTTACTGTCTTTATAGTGCAAATGTGTTTGTCTCTATTTGCTATGACACAAGTTTCCCCTACAGAATTATATTCTTACCTCTGTGCAATCTTTGCCCTGCCTCAGATGGGAACTAAGGGAACAGATGTATTACATATACTTTTCATGTCTGCCTGCAATATTTTTCTGTTACACTACAGAGAAACTATGTGTCCTGGGTAGTAGTTTAGTCTTATAGTAGTTCATCTTGGAAAGCAAGGATTAACAAAAGCTTTATACTTAACATTATTCTGTAAGTGATCTAGATTTTCTGGCATCTATCTCAACATTAATAGTTGCATCCTAACTAGAATAAAGTCCTTGGCTTGTTTTCAAAATACATCTTGTCTCCCCACTATGGAATCATTTACACTACTTCCTCAGAAATACTAGCCAAAAGCTTGTCACTGAAAGGCAGCTTGGAGTAAGGGTCGTCTTTGTAGTGCAAGAGTGACAAGATGCTGCAGAATTTATCTGCATTCAGTCAGTCACAGAGGACTTTGAGTTCATTGTGGGAAAAGTGCACAATCTTTAGTGAATTTACCTATCAGTAGCTGATCTGTGAAATATACTAATTAAAAAGATGAATTGGATGCCTTTCCATTTAATAATTTAATTAAAAAAAAAAAAAAAGGTCTGCTAAGACCAGGGAGTAAAGCATATAGTCCCTCATAAAGCAGTGTGTGCATGTGGTAGCTCATCAGACACCAGGCTGTACCATGAAGGTGCCTGCGACGTGACGTTTGCAGCATGTTCCTCGAAGGGATCATGCACAATGTGGTGGATGTGTGCTGTACATCGTGCTATTACTCTGGGTTACTGGATCACACTTAAAAGACATAGTAATGGACATGCCAGAAAGAAAGCTAGATTGGCATTCAAGAGGTTAATTAGGAATGGGTAAAAGCAATTAAAGGGACATGAGGAAGTATTCATAAAACTGTAATTGAGCACTCTTCGTTCTGAGTATCTCATTAAACAAGGCAGCGGATTTTTTGTTGTTGTTGAAATTCTGAACCTCCCATTAAAATTGTCTAATCAGCTTTTTGAAAGAAGAGTTATTACACCACCATAATTTTTGAAACCTTTTGTTGTTCTCAAGATACTGCTAGGTATGCTTTATGTGGATGTGTTTTCCTTGGCCTCAAAATGGGAAAATAGAAGTGATAATACTGCTTGGGTATGAATGTCACGAGTCTATTATTTTTATTTGCCCAACCTATGAGGCAAATGAAGATTTAGCTCTTAGTTTCAGTAATTGCATCATTGTATTATGTATATTGTGTGGTAATGTGGCTACACGTGCAGAATACAAATCAATACCTCAACAGCAAGTAACAGATGGATGGCTTCTGCGAGAGAACTTTGTTGTCCATTTATTGATCACAGTTAGTAGTTTATGTTAGCAGAGACATACCATACCTACCGGTGCCAAAATAAACATCAGTCTGAATAGTGGTCCAGTGAGAACAGGTTCTTGCTGCTTTACTTGGGTAGGTGCAGTTGTGTCGACTGCTAGACTGACTCTTTGGTCGAACTTAAAGAGAGTGCAGGGACTTGGAGAGAAAAAGGAGAGGAAAATGATTAACATTACTTTTGTGTTGGTATAAAATACCTTAAATATTGTGAAGTAGTAAATTATAAATCACAATAAATTAAGCCTGTCAGGGGAAAAATTAATTTAAAAAGAGACACGGTGAAATGCTGCTGATTTAAAACCAACCAAACAAGAAGTAAGAGCTTTGCCTAATGTGATGCCATTCATATTCCCGCTGTGTATCATTGTGTCCATGATTTCTGTTGTTTTTCTTTTCTATCTTTGGGTGAAAGACCCACAGAACTGCAGAAGCACATGTGGAGAGAGGACAGCAAAACTCAGTGTGCACAAAATATCGTTGGGAAAGTAAGCAAAATGAAAGCAGAAGCAAAAGCTTCATATCTCTCTACTTCCCTTACCGTGACCCTGGGTACTGTCTGCTGTGGCAGTAAATGCCCACACAGTGATTAGATTACAAATTATTTTTGAAGTTATTGGTGTCCTTCCAAAATCTTTTGAAGTGATTTTCATGTTTGAGTGCGTGACACACATCTCACGGCTATGTTTACGCTGTCATTTTGGCTCACTTTCTGTTCTGTGCCATGGCCCCGGCTCTCTGATTGTCTGGTGTCAGTTGTCTTCTGGCCTCCTCTTGGCACAAAACCAGCTTGTTCCCTCTTAGAGGAAACCCTGGCTGCTGAACACGGATATATTGACATATTTTCCACATATCCACTGGGGCCTGCTTTCTACAGAGCACTGTAAATACAACCAACCTGGAACAGCATGGATGCAAGCCAATATATGCCATTTGCTGCCAATTTTTCTTCTATATTGCAAAAGCAGTCTAGAGGCATCCACAGTATACCCTTACTGTAAACAGCATTGCTCTGATTAGTCATAGTAATAAAAGTCCATTTTTCTTAAATGGCCCTTCAGTGAAGTACTAATTAACTCTAAGGATTTGGGAATCCACATTGTGTAGCTTGTGTTTTCTATTACCAACATATTTAATTTATTGAAAAAATACATGGGTGGGGGAGGAGGGAGATGCAGTACATCTTAAAAGTGACGGGGAAGTTATTAGTTTCTAGTCTCAAACAAACTCCTAGACATAAACAAGGAACGACCCTGTAGGAAATGTGGCTTTTCCCCTCCTGTCAGTAGGAGATTTTGAGAGTGCCTTGCCTGTGTTTGCTCTCGCTTTTTGCTCTCAAAGTCCGGCAGATACCATTACCCCTCAGCTGTGTCCTGGCAGTTGCACTGGCTGCATTTGTATCCTCAGAGTTTTCGGGATATGGGAAGTTATAGGAGGAAAGAAGTGGCCCAGAAGCATAGCAAATGTTTTCTTTCCTCTTTTAGCATTTATATCCATTATTTATTTTATTTAAGTAAATTACTGAAGAAACTATGTATATACAGACTTGCTCAGACCAGCAAGTGGCTGGAAAAGCTGGAAAGCAGCTGTGGCAAATTCAAACAAAAGGCATAGCACATCAATTCTTACCCCTTCCCACGGACTTGGCTGCTTTTTTAGGGTTGAATCCTGTAGTTCCTGTAAGCATTAGGAAGGTCCCAAAGGCCATCGAACTGGTGCCTTGCTTTTGTTCCCTTCCTGGTGGAGGGAGCACAGGACGTCCCACTGCCACGTTGGCTGCTGTGCCATAGATCGTGCATAGAAATAACAAGAACCACTGTTCCTGACAGCCTGCCTTTTGGTGGGGTGGCAGCATTTTTTTCTATAGAGGTGTGTCAGGAAGCTCAAAGAAGATGCAATGGTTTGCATAATTTAGCATATGGAGAGGATACCCAGGATTCAGCCTGATGCATAGGTCACATCTGTCAGAGGAAAAAAAAAACAAAGCCCTGACTCTATGGTTTGCATCTTCACTACTTTATATGGTGAATTATGCTCATAGCTGGCTAATTTGACTTAAAAATGTCATTGACATTGTATGTACTCTTCAGCCCTTCTTTATCTTCTGCTGAGGAGGAAAGAAACAGCCGCTCCATGCTTAAAGAGTGATCTTGAATAGGGGAGCCAGAGGCACGCAGCACATAAAAATTGGATGATTGTAATAAATAAAACTTGGTACTTTTCTTTTTTCTGAATGCCCTTGCCAGACGCTCTTTCCTGATACTTTGCCAGCTAATTAGCATCTTGTGATAGTCATTTTGTTTCAGGGTAGTAGAAAAGCTTAATTTGTGCTGGTAATTACTTTCCATCAATTTCCCCATCTTTGAATGGACAGTATATGAATCTATACCATTACTGAATAGAAATAAACCCTCCTAGATGAAGTGAAAAAAAGTAGCTTGTCTTCTCTCAAGAATTGTAATGTTTTTTAAGAGAAAGAGACTGGATTATGACACATTTCATTTTAAATGTAAATGCTAATTCAAATTGATTAAAAATTCTAGCAATAACATAAAGGCAGTATGCAAGTCAGAGAAGTGTTTCAATTTCTGGAATCTTTCTAGATGCAATTAAAATGTTTTAAAACATTAAAATGTTGGCTCAGATGAAGAATTTTTATGTAGTCATTAACCAAAAAAACAATTCTAAAACAATATCTTTATGATATGACCGATTAACAATATCTAATGGAAATAATTAAGGAGACAGCAAAATGTAGCTACACAATGAATTTTCTGAAATATGTGACTGTCTGAAAGCTGATGAGATGACAAACTGGATAAAATTGCTGTACAAACACAAGGTGACTATGGAGTGCAGACAACGGTTTCTTTAATCGTAGGTTTTGATTTAGTGGGACTCAACCTTAACTGCGCTTTTGCTTTCTGATGGATGCAAATGTAGCACTGTGTGAATATCCCTATTTTGCAAGTGTCCGTCTCACTTCTTTGCTGATGGAAAGTGAGGAGTTGGGTATAAGTGAGGAAGGCTGCCAAAGTGGGATCATTACAAACCTTGCCGAGGCTTCTGCTGAGGTGTTACCAGGATGGTTACTGAAGTCTGTTTATTTTGGGCTGTGTAGCTGTGGAAGTTTGTCAGTAGCACTCAGAGGTGGGGAGCCAGCTCTTGTGCTTTCTTCTCACTGTATTTGCAAAATTGTCATCCAGCTCCAAACCTGAGGTGATGCTGATTTCTGTGAATGGTGAAGAGTCCTGCCTATAGTTCACACTCACTCAACTCATCAGCGAGCTCCCTCCCGAGGGACAAAATCACTTCAGGCACCAGAGGCGCAGGTATGGATGTGTCCCCTCTTTCCCTGCCTCCCATTAGTGCGAGCGCACAGGGTGTGTCACCCGGGAGCACGCGCGCTGTGTGTGCCAAGGGGAGGACCAGGCGGTTCATCCACAGCCTGCCACCTTGAACACGATCACCCGGTGCTCACAGCACGGTACGGTACCTGTTCAGACTGGTGAGAGCTCTTCTCTTGATTTCAGATAGCTCTCCACCAGACCCTTAGAGCAGAGGGTGCTTGTTTTTTACAGGTACACTTAGTATTGGTACCATCTGCTTCTAATGCAGTAAAAGATACATGTAACCAGAATTGACTGTGTACATTGCAAGTACCAAAGCCAAATAAGTAACAACACAGCATTCAAACTTGGCAAAAGCCAAAGCAGGGTCTCTCAGCCTGAGCAGATTTTGCCTTCCTGACCGATGTGAGAATGGAGTAAAAGTGGCTACCAGTCTTCATGTACTTACAGTACAGCTGTTGTATTAGAGCAAGGCAAGCTATTCCTAACACTCATTCTCTGAATTTGGCCCTGAGATTGTGATTGCGACAGGAAGGGTGCCACTGCCTTGATAGGTGCCAGAAGTTGTCCCTGAAAGCTGCCTGAGTCCCAGTGGACTCCCTGTAGCTGGTGGAGCTCATGATACCTGATCTGGGGGAAACCCTGGGCAAGGGGATGGTGCCACAGGAATCCTGCAGGAAGCAAACTTGGGATGAGTGGTTAATTTGGATTGTTTTGCTATTAGTTGTCTAATTCAGCCAAAAGTAGTTGAAAAAAAAAAGGAGGAAGATAAACTTCACCAGTATTTATCCTTCTTAAGACTCTTATAGCTATTGAATGTTGGATACATGATGAAATTTGCAGGTGGTAAATTCAAAGCAAAACAAAGAAGCTAGTTCTCTGGGTGATATGTTGTCAATCAGTGGAAATCCTTGCCATAGGACATTGTGAATATTAAAAAGTTACACAAATTCTTGAGAGTATTCTCTCGAGAGTTAATAAATGCATGAAAGCATGCTTGGCTTAAGAAAAGCTCTGGCTGTAAATGTTTGGAGAAACACGGAGGAAGTGTAGTTTGTCCTCTTCATATGCTCGTTCCTGGGGCTTTCACTTAGTCCCATTCCTCGCGGCTCTATTCTTGTGGTTTTGTTGAATGCCTTGCCTGCTGGATTGCTCACAAACTTTCTTCCATAGTTATTTGCTTATGGTGTCGTGTATCTGTGTATCCAATGTTTTCTAGCACTGAGCTGGTTGGTTTGTTTGTTTGATTGTTTGAAGTAGGATAATTTCAGAAAGTCATTTCCAGATAAACTGTTGCAGAAACTAAAGAGTTTGGGAGACTTGCTATCAGCAAATGTTCTAGAGGAGAAAAGTAATATTAGGAGAACACGAAAACACCAATTTATTTTTTTCAGGTGCTGATTGGAATAGGAAGGCTGGGACAGAGAAGGCTCAAGGGCTCTCAACCCTCCTTTCCTTCCACTTCCTTCTTGCTTTTACACTTGCTACAATCTTACCTTCAATATATAAACCAAACAAAGAGAATTTGCAAATGATCATCAAATTAGAAAGCATTTTTCAAGTATTCTAAGTATTTTCAAAGACATTTTGGCCATCACTTAAAAATAGGCCTTAATTTTAGTCTATATTATCATAGAATTATGCCAGAAATAGTTGCAAAAAGAAAACAGAAATTGATACCGCCTGTGGCCAGCTAACTATTAATTTCACATTCCTCAATTCTATGGGGAGTTTATTGTAATGATATTTTATCTAATTTATCAATCATTTCCATCAATTTCACATATGCTTATTAGTTTATATTAAATGTTTTTGAGGAAGAATTTCTCTTTGCTTTCTATTTACATCTTGTGAACTGAGCTGTTCTGTGTGTCCAAGAGGACACACCCTCTATGACTTAGCTGGAATAAGTTGAAAAGCATTTTGATGGTTACTTCCCACCCTTCCTTCCCAAACAAGCCAGGTTTTTCCCAGCTTGTGGTAAATAGGTAAGACAACCACTCTCTAGTAATGATTTTCTTTCCAGTCACTTGTTTTATTTGAATTATTTGCTTATTAATAATACAATTGGATTATAACAAGTGAGTCATTCTCTTAAAAAAGACTCACATTGTAAAAATACTTGTAAAACTGTCCTAGCAAAAATCTCTTAAAACAAAGAGAGTTTGTATCTTGGAATGATTCATTTTACCTTTTCGTCTGAAACAGTGCAGGTAAATTGAATAGCACCATAGATTAAAATGTTCTATGGCCAGAGGTAGAGCCAAGATCTTTAGTGATGACCTTTATAATATTGGACAATAAGCCACAACAATAATTGCTATGCCAGGCCCATGGATGTGTGTCTGAGTTATAACACATCTTTGAAAAGATAACTAGCTTTGATTTAAAGGCGTCAGGCAATGGTAAAGCCTCTGCATTTCAGTGTGGGTGGCGTGGCAGCAATTAAACTTCTAGCCTGAATTTGGTTAGCTTCAGCTTCCACTGATGTGAATTGTTATGAGTTTGAGGAAAAAGCAAAGAATCCCTTCCACACTGAGACTATGCACTAATTGCCTCATCATACCTTAAAGAAACTAAATTGACTGTTTGAAGTAGATGCTTCCAACATGAGCAGTTAGATTAAGATCATTGAATCTTGCTGTGGGGAAAAGATACACACCTTGCTGGTGTGTAAGCCACTGCTTGCCTGACGATGACTGAAAAATATGTATAACTTGATTCCCATTTTGTTAGACATTTCCATGGATAAAGAATGCCCCCAAAGTGTGAATTAATGGTGCCCAAGACCCGTACAGACGAAAGGACCTTCCCACAACAACAATTTTCCTCTAGATTTTTTGGTGCTGCATCTATCAGCAGCTGTGTTCAGTAGGGTAGGGGATGGTCATGCTGTAGGACTCAGTCTTTTGCCACTATGAAAGTGTGAGACTGAAAGATGCATGAAAATTTTCTCCCTGGATGTTGACCAAAGTCAAAATTGCTCTCTGTGGATCTCCTTTGCAATCTGCTTATTTTTCCATTTCGTAGTTGATCTAATACCTTTTGCAGTGTTCATCCAGACCTTATTGACTGTGCTCATAGTCTGTGCTGTGACAATGCAGCTGAGCAGAAAAGGTAAAAACATGGCGTTTGCCATCTTATATGCTTAGTCCTCATATCCATCTTGTCCTAGGGACAAACTGGAGAAGCTGACTTAGGTTTTCTCCAATTCAGGGCTGACAACAGCTATGCTTTTTCTGCAGCAGCTGTGATTTTCCCCGTATGCAAGGTGAGTCCTATCCCTTCACTGCTGTGTATTTCGAAAGCAAGGTGGACGATGCACCCTCTGCTGTCCTAGCTCACAGCTCACATCTGCTCCCATAAGCAGACCTACTGATGTCGGTGAGAACATGCTGCAAAAAGGAAATGGCTATTTAGCTATTGTTATCTACTTGTTTATAGTCATTATCTAACATAGCTAACTTTGAGGAATGGCTCTTGACATCACCTTTAGGGATATTAGATTTGAGCTGTGACTGAGAAGCAGTTCAGGCAGTTTTGGTTTGGTCTTGGTTTTGCTATAAGGAAAGAGATTTCTAGATTTCCATTTGTTGTTTGAAAAAATACTGCCAATTTGTCAGTAAATACTACCGTTCATATTGAAAGGGCAATAAGTCACAGTCAGATTTTTGGATCTGTGAAAGAGTATTCTGCTTTTGAGCTTTTGAAGTGTAACTGATTTGGGGATCACAGTGATTCAGTCATCTTTCACGTGTATAATGAAATCACTGGTAAATATGTTTAATATGTATTGGCATGAGGAAGAAAACAATCTGCTGAAGCTGACATGAAGGGTACAGATGTTGGGAGTGAATGATGTTCCCTCTCACTAACCAGTTAGCTTGGGGGAAGACAAGTAGCTGTCCTTTTTTCTTGCAGGTCCTTTTAGTGGCCCCAGTGCCTCTCTTTGGATGGGTTAGTGTCCCTGTGCTTTAGGGCTGGATCACTTCCCTGCTGCCAGTTGCACTGAAGGGAATAAGTGGCTCTTCAGTGTTAGTTCACTTGGGTAGTGTCACTGCAAACCATTTCAGCAAAAGTCAGCATCAACCTGAGCCTTCATCTATATTTTCATGCAGTTAAGTTCACTGAGTGTTATCCTGATTTTCCCATACAACGTGTAGAATAATGTACGTGGCGTGGAAGCTGGGGCACATCTGGTGAAATCGAGTGTCTGCAGATACTGCTGCAGTGTCAATAAATTCTGTAACTTAAGAACATTGTGCTCTGCTTGATCTGCACTTGCTTAGATCAGCTCCAAGGTTGTGAAACATTTTTGTTTATTGTATTTCCAAATGATATATTTAATTTATATGTACTCAGTGGAGTCTTGATTTGTATGAATGTTTATCCCACAGGCAGTGTTAAGTATCTTGCAAGCAGATCTATCTGTGCTCTTCATGGTGTTCATTTCTCTACATAGCCCACTCAAGGCTGGGTCTCAGCAAAGGAAATGCTGAAAATGCACAGTGCTTCAACGGTGTATGAGCTGTTTATCTTCGGATTTGTATTTCTGTGTCTGGTTTATGTGCCACACTGAAGAAAACAGATCTAAGTGACAGATCCTGTAATTTCATTACCTTTGTGTTCCACAATTCTGTTTGTGCCTGTTCTCAATAGAATAGCATCGGCACCAAAACAGAGATTTGAAAAATCTTTGAAGTTTAGAACATATGGGAGGAAGAAAAGTCTTGTGACAGTAGACTTTGCTTGAAAGCTAAACTGGTAATTTAATATACCGACTGCATTATGGAAACCACTCATGTTTAAAAGCATTGACAAAGCATCAGTTCTTAAACAAAAAACAAACTCTGTCTTAGATTTGCACAAACTCTCTGTTCTTGTGTTGGCAGTGAATGAGCATGGAGTCTCTATTCAAGACTATGGTGTTTCCCAAGCCTAATTGAATTGGTTTGTTTATTTTGGCGGGAGGAGACGGGTAAAGGATCTTTGCAGAATCAGTTCTTCATAAAAAAAATAAAAGCAGCTTTTCTACCCAGATTAGTGAAAATGAACTCATATTGCTGATGGGCCTATTTTTCATCAGAGGAAGAAAACAAGGCATAGTGTTGAAAGCTGTGAGAAGCCCACTCCCATCTAAATGTCCAACAAGATTTTAATATAACCATTTTTATCTTAGAACCATCTTTTGATGTTCCTTAGTGCTTTGCATTCTGTCTAGTTAGAAGCAGCAAACTTCATATAAAGCAGCTGAAAAATGCTGCCAGACCAGCATCTAAACTCTGGGTTACATCCTTTTGAATATCTTTACATGATATACAAAGAAGATGGCTTCCAGTTCAGGTACATAATGTCATGTCTTTCTGAGCTGAAAATTGTTAATTTTACTGAGTTCTCACAAAGCACAGCAGAGTATGCAATGTGATGAGGAAACCTGTACCAAACTTCTGTTTGGTGTGCTTTTAATTCTCCTTGAAATCAGGAATGGGCATTAAAGATCATGTTTTCAGTTGAGTCTGGATTTCCTTGGAAGATCAGAACCTTAAATTTGTGGTGGGATTGTTATTCCCAAATCTTTGAATTTTTTACTTTAGTTTCTCTGAAAAACAAGTTAAATATAATTCATAAAATAGTATATTGTTTTATCCGTAAGTATTGAAGTGTGAATTTGTAGTTTAAAAGTGCAGATTTACAGTTTAAAATTCCTAAATGCATGGTAATTTTTGTGTGCTTCTGAATAATTTTCCAGATACGTTATATGTTATATGTTATTATATATATAATATATATATTCCAATATATATTAAGTATATACCAAATTGTAAAAATCATAAATACAAACTTCAGTTTGTATGGGGATAGGTGAATAAGCTACAAAAAAAATCACGTGATAGTTTGCCTTTTCTAATAACCTTCAAAAATAACTCTTCATAGATCAATATTTTGTCTCATGCAAAATGTGTGATGCAGTTGATTTATCCAGCCAGTTTCACTGAAACTGAATAGCCTGCATTCGTTCTTAAAGCCCAGAGGAAACGTGACTGAAAATGGGGAATGAGTTAAAAGAAGAATTTGAAAGTAATTCACTAGTTAGTATGGAAGTCCTCTGTTTGATTCAGGGTGAAAATTTATATTCAGCTCTGAGTCATTGCAGTGAGAACTCTGTATGTCCAGGAAAACCCTGAAATGTTTGGTTGATGAGCAGTTTTGACCAGAATGTATTTTCCATGTATGCTGCTTTTAAATTTATGAAAAGGTAAACATTTTAGTTTTGAAAAATGTAAAGCTGACAATAGGTGCAACATGGGAAATGTGATCCTTATTCTGATCCCATTTCAGATTAATTTAAAGTTACCTTTAATACCGGTGCTTTGGCTGGTGATATGCTTTGAGAAGAACAGCTTATGGCCAGTATGTTCTGCTATATTGGTGTTTCTGAACATAGCTGTACTGCAATAAGGAAATTGGATGGTACATACTTTCAAATAAGAAAACTACATTTTATGTATTCCTAGTTGTGGAGAATTCTCTCTCCATTTCACATAGGAAAATCTAGTTCAGTTTATTATCTCTGTGAAAAGAAATATTTATAAAATCAGGTTGTGATTCACGTAGGGTTTACAATGACCTGCAACCCTTTCTCTCTGTGCTCTCAGGCCTTAACGACTTTCCACCTAAAGGAAAGAGGTTACCTGTTGCGTTTAGAGTGGGCAGGTCACCTCTCTCCATCATCTCCATGGTACCGTATCACCCCAGTGGATATCGAAGTAATGCAGGGATGGCCTTAAAGTATTGAAAGCACTCATGAAAGTATCTGTGCTTTTAACCAGAGACTTCATCTAGAAACAGATGGGACCTCTCTTGTACCTTTGTCTGTGGGAAAGCAGAGTCCAGCCCCGATGCCTATGGGACAGCGAGGCCATTGCCTGTTTGTGGAGGGTCAGCCAGGTACACTCAGTGTTTTCATCCCATTTTGAAGATTTAAATGGGATTAAAGTCATCCTGTATTTTCTGTACCTTGTGTGCTGCCTTCACAAGGCAAATGAAGGTCTGGGCCTTGCTTCTCATCTTACTTGAGTGAGTCCCTGGTTCTCTCTTCAGGGGCTGAATGAAGAGACATCTCTGGCTCCTTGGTTCTCGTCAGCTGGCAAAGTTTCTGTGTCATCTCCCAGACTGCATCAGACCCCCTCCTTCTTTGTTCTTTTCCGCTCAGACCTCATATTCCACCTACATAAGAAGTGGACTACTTCTCACCCACCTGGGGTTGCTGTGAGGGTCAATGCTTTGCAAGACTGTGGTGCCCCCAGATACCAGAGTAACATGGGCCAAGGAAGTAGTGAAAACTAATCAGTAATCTTTCATTATATGAATGTCTGCGTCCATTCCTTGTGATTCCCTACATATATTTTAATTTTTATTCTGTATGTGTCTTGTCTGTCTTCTTGGTATGTTCCCTATGCCTGCTCCCAAGGACTGTGAGCTGGAAATAAGTGACACTGCTGCTTGTCATCAGGGGCCTGCCTCTTCCCGCAAAGCGCGGACACCCGGGACAGCGCGACAGTCAGCGTCACAGCATCAGCTTCCTTTTTCAGCTCTTTGGTTGCTTCAGAAATTTATAAAATACTATCCACTTCACAGTCATAAATGCATACACACTGACACAGCTGCCATGTCATTGAATGTGTTTTTGAGCTCACTTGCATGTGTGAATGTGTGTCAATACACGCACGCATGTCTTAATTTTTACTGGCATACGTACACATAAATGTCCAACAGTGCAGACCTCTGTTTATATCTCATAAAGTTCTGTGCTTGTCACCTGCACAGCAAAAACTGTGCCTATGAAGATTTTTTCCAGATGCTCAGATTTTAGTTTACTTTGTAAATTCTCTGTTTATATATGAGCTTTTTGTTATAGTTTTATTTTGATCTCCTGGGCCGTTCCACTGCAGTGAGATTTTGATGTCTGGAATATGACATTTCTATGCGTGATTCTCAATTTCAGATAGAACTGGCTAAATATATACATTTTGGAGATTTGGAGACTATGTAAATATTTCTTAAGACCTCTGGAGTCTGATTATTGGCAGCAGTTTTGTCCTCTGACAGTCTAGCCCGAAAAAAGGAAAATAGAAATGAGCAGATAAACTTGAAGGAACTCTTTGTGAACACCAACATCAGCTCCATCCATACTCAGTGTAGGAGAGGGCGTTTTCTCCTCCAGGGTGGGACTCAGAACAGTTAGATTAGGCTTCATTGGTGAATGTTTCTCTCTCCGTTGACAGGAGGCTGTTCAGACCCATTAGCCACACGTGATTAAATTAGCCTTGATGAGTATTCTTTCTGATGGGCTGATCTAAGAATTGAGTTCCAGCCATTAGGAAAGCTGATATGCGAATGGTATCTCTATATCTTGGGCAACTTACCCTAAAGATGGGCAAATTTAACAGCATTATGAAGTTCTTTGTAGATAATTTTGCATGATTGTGGATTTCAGAGTGGACTTTGATCTGTATTACCGTAGACAGAACAGTTTAATGAAGACAAGGAAAAAGAGAAATAAGTATTAAAATGGAAGGAAAACAGTCTTACTTGAACCACTAGGCTTCTGACACGAGATCTTCAATTTATGGTTTTTTTCCTCATCAAAATAGATGTGCATATAATTTTCATTTACGGAGTGCAAACGGAAAGGTGGCAAAAGCAATCTGATAACTGAAGGAGATGTTCATGGTAGGAAACTATTTAATCCTCACAGTGGGAAAATCTTCAGGTGGCAGTGGCCCAATATCTGGAAGTACTGACCTTGCACAGCCTTGTGGATTACAAGAGAGTTTGTAGGAAATAACCAGAGTGCTGGGTGCTAAGGGAATGTTAAATACAAAAAGTTAGACTTGTACAATTTTATGAGTGCAAGTGGAAAAACAATTTGGAAAAGGCAATACAAACTCACTCATAACATGTATTATATATTCATTACATCATTTAGTACTGCTGACGATGTTTATATTTACATGTTCTATTACTAAAGAAAGGCATGTTTTCTTTTATCATTTGAGCACATGGTTCCATGCAGAAGAAATATTTATATTTTCTTTCTGTGAAGATTTATCTGTTACATCAAACTTTTTAGGAAAATGAGAATGTGATTCAGACAAAATAATCTGTTTCATATCGGTTTAAAGAGACTGAAGTTGTATTATTTTGCTAGATATGGTGTTATGACATTCTCTCTGGTAGAGCACAACTTCCAAAATAGAATCATAGACTCTTTGGGTTGGAAGGGACCTTTTAAAGGCCATCTAGTCCAACCCCCCTGCAATGAACAGGGGCAGCTTCAACTGGATCAGGTTGCTCAGAGCCCCGTCCAACCTGACCTTGAATGTTTCCGGGGATGGGGCATCTGGGATGGGGCATCTACCACCTCTCTGGGCAACCTGTGCCAGGGTTTCACCAACCTCATTGTGAAACATTTCTTCCTTATATCTAGTCTGAATCTGCCCTCTTTGAGTTTAAAACCATTACACCTTGTCCTATTGTATCAGGCCCTGCTAAAAAGTCTGTCCCTATCTTTGTTTTAAGCCCCCTTTAAGTACTGGAAGGCTGCAATAAGGTCTCCCCGGAGCCTTCTCTTCTCCAGGCTGAACAACCCCAACTCTCTCAGCCTGTCCTCACAGGAGAGGTTTTCCATCCCTCTGATCATTTTTGTGTCCCTCCTCTGGACCTGCTCCAATAGGTCCACATCTTTCCTGTGCTGAGGGCTCCAGAGCTGGACGCAGGACTCCAGGTGGGGTTCTATAATGCAAGGTGGTATACCTCTCTGAGGGTGTTATGGGAACCACACGCCTAGGGGGTCCCCTGGAGGCCTTCTGATGTAGGAAATGCGCAATCTTCTTGGGAAGTCTGGCTCCTTCAGAAAAGTGAGAATGCCATGTTCTCAGACTGTCACCTCCGTAAGGCTGGTGCCTCACAACAGGAAAGAGCAGTTTGATACTTGTGCAGTATTCTCAGGTAGTTGTTAACGGGAAGATCGTGTCAACTCTTGTAACTTTACATGTAAACTAGCGTACTGCGTTTGCGTGGCCAGGTTTTGGTAGCTGGGGGGCTACAGGAGTGGCTTCTCTCGCAGTGGGAGGAGGTAGAGAAAAACTTGGAGTAAGTTGAGCCCAGGAAGAAGGGAGGGGTGGAGGGAAGGTATTTTAAGATTTAGGTTTTATTTTCTCCTTATCCTACTCTGATTTGATTGGCAATAAATTAAATTAATTTCCTCAGGTCAAGTCTGTTTTGCCCGTGACAGTAATTGGCGAGTGATCTCTCTCTGTCCTTATCTCGACCCACAAGCTTTTCATTATATTTTCTCTCCCCCGTCCAGCTGAGGAGGTGAGTCCTAGAGCCACTTTGGTGGGCACCTGGTGTCCAGCCAGGGTCAACCCACCACAATGAGCAAACGAGAGCTTGTGAAAGGAAGACCGTTTGAAAGAGCACTGCCAGTCTTCCCTGGGAGTGCTGTTGTGCCAAGTTGTCTCCTACAACAGGTAAAAGTGTGTCTGCCTTGTGGGCATCGTATTTCTTTCCTATCCTCAAAGAGGCAAGATAACAGAGAACATTAAAACTGACTTGAGATAAAATATTTCAGATTGGTGAAAGAAATAAATATTAACTGTTAGCACTTCGGGAGCTGCAATGACTTGACTTTAATTACGAGTGCTCATATTAAGCACTTGTTACTTGTCATTTAAAAGTTCTTTGGAAATTGTATAATACAAAAATGTCAGAAATATGTTTCATCAAAAGAGGGAAATATCTCTCCTGTTCTTTATATGTATGTGTGTGTATGTATGTATAGGAGGATGTTTGCAATTTGGTGGCCTTAAGATTTGATCAGGCCGGTGCAGAGCAGTCTAATGCTGTTTCAGCTGAGCCCTGAACTATGTGCTTGAGTTTTTCCTGAGATTATAGCAAGAGCATTCAACACTTTGCAGAATACAGATTTATTTTTTTAGGTGTCTAGGAGCATTATATAGCGCTAAATTCTTATATAATAGGATAGCCAGTGCATACTGCTGGGAATGGTATAGCGGGCTACGTGTGGTTCGTGGTCTTTATGTGAGATCCCATGAAGATCATGTGAATCTGATCCATTGTCTCCGATAAGGAATGAGATCAGTGGGATTTATCCTCTGACATGCCTCTCTTCTACCACCTAACATCTATATTCTGCCAGTTCCACAATATTCACGTGACTGAATACCCTTTTTAAGCAATGACCTCATATATTTTGATTAAAAACCAGAAAGACAGGAAATGAGATGAGGGACACAGATCTCAGCTCTCACTTTGAGGAGAATGTTTCTTGTTTAAGAAAGGACTGCTTTCTTGTTTAAAATATTATGGCAAGACAAGTGATTCAGATGGGATAACTATATGAGCAGATTTACCTAAGCAAATGCAATTCTTTTCCCCCTTCCCTCAAAAAAGTCACTGATGCTGATGAAGACATTTTAAGAAAAAAGCTTAAAGAAAGCAGAAATGTCTTTAAACCTTTTTTTAATATCAGTTCAACCCGCAGCATTAATTTCTCATAATAGTTCATAAGATCGTAGTAAGTAATCAAGCAAATATTTAGATACATTAAAACTGTTTTCTGTGTAAATTTCATGTTAATAAATTGAAAAAATATTTTGATTAAGGGGTTAACAGTATTGAGTCTTTGCAACAGTGATGTATTGGATAGTAGTAGTCAAAGTACTGGACACTTCAGGATGGAAACGGTGACACTTAGAAAACACCTTAAGCTTTTATTTTCACATTCTAGTTAATTCTACAGTAGCATCTAAAGGCCTTGAATTTGGAGTAGTGCCACCCTGTGCTAGAACGGCCCAAACACATTGTGCGAGCTGGTGTCTGCCTGGAAGAAACGCTGGAAACAGCCAAGGCAAATAATGGGAAGTAAAGAGAGAGGGGTGCAGGATGGTGAAGAAACTTGCTGAAGGTAATCCAAGAGCACAGGTAATGCTGGGAAGTGAATCCAGGTTTTGCAACAGTGATTCAGTGCTCAGTCCAGTACCATACTGCATCCGCTCTCATTCCTGCTATTTCTCCTGGGAGTTCAGTGTTTATTGTAAGAATTCCGATGTCTGCTCAAACTAAAATGAAGAACTTGGGATCTAAGTGTAGAAGAGCTTTAAAATAATTCAATGGCTTCACTGTGGGCAATTCAAAACTTAAGGCGCAGTAGTTCAGCTGAGGTGCTAACATTTCAGTTTAGCCCATGATAATTTGCTCAAATGTATATTACCTCAATATATTAGGATCTGACAGAGACAGCTGCATATAAAAAGCATCATTACAGTCGTCAGAACAAGTTTTCGTTAAATTTCCTGAGATTCTACAACTAGCTAAGTGTTTGAAGCCAATAGATACCGTTTCGGTCTTTTTGGTGAGTATATGTAAGTTCTTACCAATCAGACCATGGACTTTTTTTCGATCGTGTTCAGTGCCTCACAAAAGGAATAAGTGCACTTATTCTTTTTATTTTCTGTGTGAATATTATCTGCAAAGTTTGTAGTTTTCATTTATCTCACTTTGGTTTGATATAATTGGATGAGTGATTTGAAAGAATTTATATTGCCCATGCCCTGCTTCCAATAGTTCAGATTCTAAACCAGGTCTGCTTTTCTTTCCATCAGCACACATTGCACTGAGATATGCAGATTCTTCAGAATCAGAATGTTAATAGGAATGTGTGTATTTCATTTTTTCTACTATTGAAAAAAAATCTTTTTTACTTTTGTATTGTAATTTACATAATATAAAATTATTCTGCTTTTATAGTTTAATAATAGTAAAAAATAAAAGTTGAAATGAAAATGTTGATATTACTAAAAACGAATTTATGAAAAACAATGTTTAGGCCCCCAATCTGTCTTAAGAGCAAAAAGAAAAGATTGAAAAAGAAACATTTCAGAATATTTTATATGTGTTTGGAATAGCTCAGCTGTCATGTGCAAATGATTGCAGTGATGAATTGAGTATTTGTCTACAGTGAATAACAGCTTAAAAATTTGAGTGGATGTTGCATTTCCTAGAATATTTTCAGAGAGATATATATAATATTTGCACTTCAGATATATGAATAAAGCTTAAAAATGTAACTGCATATTTAGCACCAATTTTATTCTATATTTACTCTTCTCAATTTTGGGAAAGAAAGATTTCTAGTCTTTAACAGATTTTTTTTCAATAACATTCATGTAAAGCAGACCAGAATGTTAATCATTAGGCTATTTTCCTGAGAGTTTGGTGCTTCTGGTATTTCGCTTCTTTAATACTGGCTAAAATATCCCCTTAAGTCTGTATTTCTTAGACATTTAGATAGTTCTGCTTATTATTGGAGGTCCCTGAAGAACCGGTGCTGTGGCCCTTACTGTCACTGTTAGAAGTCAGATTACAGGGTGGCTACTGACAATCAGGAGGCCCACAGGCTGCTTATCAGTTCTGCAAAATATGTGCAAGAAAAGGTTAAAACATGAATCATGACTTGAATGATGATCTGTGCCCCCTTTGCCAAACCGAGATAACTATCCCCTCTGTATCACAGAACATCTTGTTGCAGCCAGGATGAGCCTCTCTGGAATGCAAGGTGACTTCTGCGTTGCAAGTTTTGCACGATACAGCAGCAAGGAATTGGGTCATAGAGGGTGGTGGATTTGCACAGAGTGGGTCTGGCTCCTGAACTCTGCACTGAAAAGGTAGGAGCGTAGCAAGGCTCATTTTCTCTTCTTCTGTACTCCATCTTCTAGTCAAAGCCTATTTCTGGGTGCTCACAAGTCTTTGCCAGTTTTGGATGCCAATCAAAGCTGAGCATAAGTAGGGTTCCAGTTCATGTCTATAATACCAACATAACTAAATAATCTTTGTTTAATACCTTGTTTTAAAATTATCTTGTATGGCTTCCTGTTATCACAGATATTTGAAATGTTTGTCTTAACATATCTTTTTCATGGTAAGCCATATACTACAAAGATTGAAATTGCTTGCATTCTTAATTATCTTTCGAAATCATGACTTACAACACTGTCTGACCTTATTTTCCCAAACCTAAATAATAGAACTCTTAAAAAAAACCCCAGAACTATGCATGCAGTATTTCAGACTAAGTGTATAGAATGACTTCTGTCTCTGTACTGTTATAGGTGCTAGCATGCAAAATGCAGCATAAAATTACGTGTTAAGTACTGATTTAAATTTTGTTATTCGTGAATATGTGAGCCTGTAGTTGAAAAATGTAATGGTTAATCTCTGAACTTAATCCTTTGAAGGAATGAAAAGTAGAAGGGACTCAGCATTATTTGGCTTGCTGATGCCAGATGACAAGTACCTGAGTGTTCCTGCGTAGAAACAGGCAGCCAGATCTTGCTTTTCTAAAAAACAGGGTGGACAGTGAATAAATTATTTTAAGTAGTTTCTCTCTTTTCTTACCAAAACATTCAGCAGAAAAAAAGCACAGTACTGGAAAATCCTTAGCCTCTTTAAATTTTAGATCCGATATAACATTAGTGAAACTTTTTATTGGAACAAATAAAACCAACTGCTATGTTATCTGGCAAGCAAAGTTGTATAGGGCCTTCTCCTACAGTATTTTTTCACAATAAAGTACACATGTGGAATTCCCCTGCTGGTCCCTCCCTTGTTCCTTGTCTCTCCTTCCACCTCCCACAATAATGCAATATCATGCACTACTAAAGTTAGATAAAGGCTTCTAAATCCTGACCTTTAGTGCTGGAAAAGAGGGGCTTGTAATGGATCAAGCGCCAGACTGTCTTCAGGTACCTGACACTGTATTTACCCAAGCTCACTTGAGATGTTATTCATATTTATTTGAAATACTTGTCTAATCTTTCTGAATTTGGAATCCTCTGCTTTTCTCTGGCAGCTGAGAGTTTGGAAAAAATCTTTTGTTTCCAGTATGTTGTGCTATTTGTAATAATATTTGTTCTTTCACCTAGGATCTCAGGCTTGTTTCTCATACTATTATGATATTTTAGGATATAAGTTATTATTCTTTAAAATGGATCAGTTGGATTTGCTCCAAATCAATCTTCTCTTTTCTTAGCTTCCACTGGGAAAAGGGAGCATGATGGATAGATCAGGAATTAGCAATTTCAGACCTGAGCTCCTCCTTGGGCTCTTCCAAAGAGCTAGGCAGTCTTGAACACCATCTGGTCAAAAGGTGTTGTCCTCTTCCAGGGACAGTAAATCTTTGTTACATACAGGATGAAGTTTGTAATCAATGCTCTTTGAGCAGTGTTTCATGGCATATCTTCCTCCAATTTTTCCTTTCTGAAACCTCATCTTAATTATGGTACATGGTCTGACACTGCAGAATTACAGTCACATATTCACACTGAAGTCACAGAAGGTCTACTCTCTTGTCGGTTGGAAGTTAACCCCATTTTTCCACCCAAAGAGCTCTTAAGTTACAGGATTAGAGAGAAATTTTGAAGATGCTGGGGGTACCACATATGTAGCAAGTATGCAGTCCCCTGCACTAAATGTGACTTTTGCAGGAAAGGCAGGGGAAGAATTTGGTGTAAAATTTGGATAGGAATTATTTTCACATTTGGAAGTTGAGCTTCCTCATTATTGGCATTGCAGATTATATCTGTAGGCATACTACAGGCATACTACTTCGAAACTCTTCACTTTAGTTCAGAACCATTAATTTAATAAACCTTAGGGCCCAAATATGTTGTTTAGATATATAGTCAAATGTTTCTTTCACAGGATGAAACATTTCAGATGTTTCAGTCGGGTCTTTCTGGCCATTGTCAGAAGTGTACAACTGCAGTTTTAAAAAAGATAAACTTCCAAAATGAGGACATACTGGGATACTCATCTCTGCTAAAAGAGAATAAGTAATGAGAAATAAGAGCGGAAAGTGTTTACCCACAATGCATATAATAAATTCTACCACCGCGAATCATTGGGTGTGTACAATGGGTTTGTCATAAGGTGTGGTGGATCTACTTGTATAAGGCTAAGCTGTGCCACAATACCCAAACCCAATTAGAGAAAAAAAGACTAAGACAAGAGCATCACGTGTTTATGACTGTCACAGGCCTTATTTTTCAAGGGGTAAAGTCAGAGGCACTGTTGCATAACTGTTACAGTGTTTATTTCCAGAACTGAGCTTCTCTAGATTAAAATAAACTTCATGAAAGTCTACCAAAGACTAGGATGAGCTATCAGCTCCCATGAGGCACCACTGCTGTCAGGAACCAATTGTAGGCAAATAGCAAAAGCTGTCAAATGTGTTGATGGAACTGCTCACCATTTAGAATAAACTTCTCCTGCTGTCCCTAATGGGCCTTGTCTTAGAGGTGGAATCTATCCTGTGTCATTTTAGACGTTTAAAATATAGATATCTATTTCAAAGCAGATTGTTTGGACTCTCTTTGCAGTCAGAAGTTCAAAAGAAAGCTGGCATGAAATTCATCAAATCTAAACCAGACATCACTTTAAAATGGGATGACTCATGATCTAGAAAAGGCTAGTGACTCTAAAGGAGGTTGGTCAGCTTTCTGGGATGTATGTCTAGAATTGGCTTGACTAATCCTAGACTGGATCATTAATTACTCATGCTAATTCTGTGTGAGTGTGTGACTTTCTGATTAAAAAAGCCATGGTTAGAAGTTTTCGTGTGTCTTTGATCTGTAACTCTAGCTTTGATCTCCTCGTGTCTCGTAGCCAGACTGTAAATACTATAAAACCATCTCGTCATCTATGAAACTTCTGATGTTACATTTTTGGTAGTTCCATGGTCTGCCTTGCAAACAGGCAATGAGAAGTAAGAACTAAAACAATATTACCATACCAAGTGTTCAGAAGTTCTGGGTTTTCTTCCAGTGATTGAATCACTGATCCAGCTAGATGTTCTTGTGTTCACACCTTGGGCATATACATTCAAGGGCTGCTGTTCAGATAATTTTTTTTCACCTCCGTAGTAACTGTAGCATGTAATCTGGACTCTCCACACTGTGTGGTTTGCACAACAGTAAGAGCACACGAGCTCATTCCTACTTCAGTTTCCTCCCATTCATTGTCTGTTACACACTTGTTTTTTTCCCTGCTGTTTAAATGCATCACAATCCTTTAAAATTCTAATTTTCATTTGCTTTATGTTCTCTTTGAATTCTTTTGAGGAATCCTATCCCTAGCTGCTTGATATGTTTGAATACGAAGGATTGCACATTTCCCCTCTCCAGCACTCCTAGAATCAGCTATAAAGGAAAATAAACCTAATTAAAATCACCCTTGGTTCCAGGGCTGCTCTCTGGCACAGGTTCCTTGGGATGCAGGAAGTTGTGCTCTGGTCAGCTAAGTTTCAAAACCAGACAAAATGGGTCTTCAAGATAAACTTGTCAGCACCAGAACCGCTGGTGTGTGTTTCTGTGTTGGTAGAACCCAACCCTTTGGAGGACCACTCACCTTTGTGTGTCTACAACAGAAATGTCAGGCAGACCCCCATTCTCCTCAAAAAAATCCACTGCAGTGAATTTCTTACCATGTAAAGGAACAAACTGCAGATTGGGATTCCCTACTTCCCTGAAAGCCGGAGCAAGCAAGACTCGAGGCTTCTCCATTGCGCGATGCCCGAGTCGTTGGCAGGGCAGCTGCCTGGAGTGCCAGTCACAGTTTTGCCGTGTGTGTCTCTCTCGGTCTTTTAGGTGCAATGCTGCGCTTGGCAGCGGCCATGCTGCCGTGTTTGTTCACGCCGCCGCTTTGTGAACCACCGTGGCCCTCCTGGCTGTAGTCACGGGCTCCTGGCTGGAGCCATTCACAGAACGGTGGCATGCACAGGCATTCAAAGGAGACGGGCGGGATACTCGCTTGTATCTCTCCTACTCTGAACTGTGCCGTTAGTGCTACCTTTGCAACCTTTTCTCCCGTTACGGTTCCCCTGTTGAAGAGTTTGGTCTCATCTCTGAACCCCCTGGCTGAGAGGAAGGACCTCTCCCTGCCCCTTCTCCCGCTGCGGGAGGGGAGGGCGGCTCACAGCGTGCCCTCTGCGTCTGTCTCTGGGGGAGAAGTTCTGCAGGTACCAGCACATGCCCCGCCTGTGGGTTACATAGGGCATCACATCTCAAAGGAACAGTGAATGGTCAGCAGCGTGGCTTTTTACCTGGGCACTTACTTTTACTTTTACAGCCGCATCCTGATCCCTTCTGGGCAGGAGCTTTCTGTGTGGGTATGAACTTGGCAGCCTGAGTTGTCAGTTCCACTGCAAAATCCTTTAAATTAGGGGTCGGCAGGGGATGGTGTCTAGAGAAGAAATTTGCCATATGTGGATGATATTAGTAATCCAAACAGCTACTATGATTCATTTTATTTAATTTCAGCAAATAAAATCTCCATCTTGTGTGTCACCAAATATTTCACAGCAGTAAGTAAAGAATAATTTAACTGACAAGCACCGTCAGCCCAGCTGAAATCTGAAACGCTGAACCTGTGAGATGCGGCGTTTCCTAACATTGCGTTCTTGCTCTCATAATTGCGCCCATGCCTGCACATGCACGCGCACACGCGCTTATACGCATGTGCTTGAAATTGCCTGGCATAGCGCATATACACAGCAAATATTTGCCTGCAGGACTGCTATGGTAGTATTCACTTTCAACCAACTCTCAATATAGCACGATTGTTAAAATCCCAGTTGTTTCCTGTTTACTCTGTTGTAGGAGTTTGCTTGTGTACATATGTTTTTTGATTCAGATGGGATAACAAGGACTGGTTTAAATCACGTATATTTTTGTAATTTTCTTGTTAATGGAAATTATCTCCTTTAAGGGGTTTCATGGCCAACAGCAGTGTCACCTTCGTTTAGTATATTTGGAGGCTCGTTCCTTGTTCGAATGCCTAGAAGGCCTCAGCACAGAAAAAATGTTGCCTAATCTTTAACAGAGCTCAGAAGTCTTGCTGAGAAGTTGAAACAGGATTAGAAATCTCAGTATCTGATCCTTTGAGGACAGCTGCTTCAAAGCAACTATGCAAAGCTGGGAAAAGAGAGTGAATGAGCAAGCTTGAACCCTTTGAACTATTTACTGTTCACTGAGTTTGGAGAAAAAGGGGGAACATGATGAGGCCTTCCCTCTCCTGAAAGTTGATAGTATCTTCTTGTTTTATTAATAGGAAAAAGATGATATTACTATTTTGACACTTCTTTTGTTTGACAAAAGTGGGAGACACTGATCTAAGTATTATACCATATATATATATACACACACACACACGCGCGCACACACAGAGGCACATATGTGAAGGTGGTAGAAAAAGACTGTAAAAGTTCCATTTGTTCCTAAATATTGTCAGTTTTTGGTTTTTTTTTTCAGGAATACTTCAATGCCTTGTAAAACACATTCAATAACTGGATCGATAGCCATCATATATTGAACATGAAGCATTAAGAATTGTTCTTTTGCAAGGTTTGCCCTGTCGCTCAATATCCTTGCAGCAGTTCATCCCAATTTCAAAGCGGTTGTGGAGCTTGAGCTTTTGTTTTGTCTATCTGCATCAGATGGACATCTGCATGCCCGGATGAAAATTCAGACTTGTCAGGAAAACTAGTCCCCTTGTCACACAATGTGTACCTACTCCTGTGCCTGAATTTATTTACAGAGCCGCTATTTGCAAAGAACTGTGCAGTTAGCCTCCAGTTTCTTCTCTCCTGATAGTGATTTTTCTTTTTTTTTTTTTAACCCAGATTTCAGGTTTTTTTTGGTAAACTTGAATGTTTTCCTGATATATTTCCTTATGCTTCTCTTCTGAAAGCATCTTACAGGCTCACCTGTTCCATTTCTCATTTTGCTATTAGAGTAAACTATTGTTACGTAAAAATGAGTGGGCTTGAATCTCCCCAGGTGACCATTTTCTCATCAAGGCATCTTTCAAAGGACTCAGCATAGCACACCTTAGATGTCTAGGTGTCAGTGTTAACCATGCTGTGCTGTGTTTATATGACCTCTTAAAGGCAAGGGAAACTTTTTCAAACATAAACCAAATAAAATTTTAAAGTTTTTATTTGGGGACTTCATTGAATTGCTGTATGGAGCCAATAAAGCTCCATGTGGAGGAACAACTCTTGCCAGCTCAGCATGAGAATGAGGATCCCAGTAACCGGGCATATGCCCTTCCTGTGTGCGTGGTATTGGGTTTTTAATTGCATTTATTGTAAAGGTAACCAGATCTTGCTAATAGATTTAGGAAAAATAATTATTGAAAAGAAAACCCAGTCTTGAGTCAAAAGTTCATTGGTTTTGAGAGGATTGTAAAAATATTTCAGGGGAGGCCTTAAATTCTTGAGTGGATTGCTATTTATCTATGGTCATGGACATGCTAAATAATGATATTAAATAAATTGCTCTCCTGTTGTGTTTTATAATAAAGCAAAGCCTTCCAGCTATATAAACAACACTTTATTTTTCCAGCATTATGGAATAAAACAGGGAGAGGTGGCCTTGTGAGTTGACTATTTGAGTTTCATGACTAAACAGTAATTTCCAAAGCTAAGCCTAACTGTGATGATAGGTTATGCCTTTTGCTATTCTCACTCATGCAAATTAAGGCAACTTTTGAACAATCTGTTCTCATTAAATTTCATATTTGCTAAATCTTATATATTTCCTATCAGGTTGGATGGAACTGCCATCATTTTTAAAAAGCAATTTATTTTACCATCTTTGAAGTAGCTGATGCATTAGTAACCCTGCCACCTCTGAAATTAAACAGGGTTTTGTCTGCAGTTTAAGCACTCTGAAGTGTCTTCTATTTTTAAATCTCGTACGTGTATTGGAAATGCCTTCCGCTCTTCTGCAAATGGGTTTTGTTTAATGATTGCTGTTGTCAGTAAATGGGTCTTGGCATTTTTAGTCAATTTGTGGTGAAGCAATTATTTTTGCTAATTGAATTTACAGGGGAATGACTTGGGACAGGGAGCAAAACAACATCACATAGTCATGGGCACTTTAGGGTTGAGAAGGTCATCCAAAATATGGGATAGCAGCCTTTGTATTTCAGCTTATAGATATCTCAATATATGAGTAGTTTTAATGTCTGTGATCCAAAGGCTTCATTACTTCCTCAAAGTAAAAGTGAAATATTTACTTTACACGTGTAAAGCTTGCAACAGAAGTGTCTGAAGTGATGTTTGCCAAAGCACATTGGTTTTGGTACACTGCTCGTTACCATTAACTGCTCGAGTGCTATACTGGTGAATGCAAACACTAGGAAGATAGATGTGCCGTCAGATCCTTCTGATAACCTGAGCTTTTTCACCACAAAATCCGAGAAATGGAAGGAAAGATGGCCTTGAGCCAGACCTGTGGGTCTCAGATGCTTGCAACAACAGTAGATGTTCACGCATGCTCGGAAGATAGAAATGTCTTTTCCCTCCCAGTTCCTTACTGACTATAGCTTAGAGCAGTGTAAAAAGTGCTGTACTGTAACTCCTTCGGTGTGGATCATCACCAGACGTGGCATTAAATAAGTTTCAGGCTAAATCAACCATTTAATTCCTTCAAAGAGTTTTCAAAACAGACTAATTTCTGATGAATTGTATTGATAGCAAAAAATAAGGAAAGCAGGGAGGTTACTAACTGCATAGCAATTCAGCAGTGAGATAGAAAAGCTTTGGGAGAAGATGAAGTTAACAAGACAGAACTGAGCTACGTTTGAGAGAGTTCTCGCTCACTAAATTGAGATTGTCCTGTGCACATCTGTGGCCAAGAAAGGAAAGCAAACTAGGTTGTATTGAGGCTGGTGAAATAAGCAGTATTTGAAAATACCATAAGGATAACACTAGTCACTTGGTATTGGACAAGGTGAACTACGAGGTTAACCTCGTCTGGAAAATCCCACTGATGACGTTGGCATGTGCCCCACAAAATTGGCTGCCCAGGGAACAAAGGAAGCACAGCTCTCTCTAGTGTGTGACACAAGAGATGCAGAGCAGTCAAAAATCTGATGACTGACAGAGAGTACACAACCAGATAGCAGGTATTCACTAAAATAGTACATGCTTGACATCCCGATTAATGTCTGGACTTGTACCGTGGTATATGCATCGCTAAATTTCCCAAAACTGCAAAGCAATCTGATCAGCTCTGTTGGGGAGTTTCTAAGCATCACAGATTTTAAAGTACTGATTCTTAGAAACTGCTGGAAAAGAACATGAAAGAGAAAGACACAGAATCCCTTTAAAATATGCCAAACAAATGAAGCAAGGACAAAAATCAGGTGGCAGAAATTGCATTTATTGTTGTGCACAGGCGAAAATGAAATTTTGCTGTAAGCAAAATGGTGCTTTGCCATCACTTAGCACCATTATTGCCGCACTAATATTCCCTGAACAAACTCTCTTTGTCAATGTATTTCTGTTAATTTGACAGCCTCCGGTAACATTCAGATCTCTCTTGGGGTGTTAATATGTCCTGAGCTGAACTGAATAGAGTCTGTAAGCATGGTTTATAGCTCATTTTAAAATAACGTTCTACTTCAGAAGATTAAAACCCTATGCATGGGTTGAACTCTCCACTACCCAGGTGATGGGGAATGGAATAAACACAAATAAAAATTGGTCAGCATCCTTGCAGCGTGCTGTGGCACAACGTCTGGTCCTGGGAGGCCCGTCTTAATTTGACTGCAGTGCCCTGTGAGAGGAACAGCGTTGCTGCAGGGGAAGCCTCCATGTAGAGTCCGGTGAAGTGTGCCTACAGCTGTGGCACAGTGTAACTGCCGCCTGCCCGTGGACGTTGGTCAACCCCCAAATTCTTGGGGGGTGAGTGGGTGTGTCTAACAGCCGCTTTAAAAATATCAATCCTTTGAAGAGATCGGGGCTAAAAATGTGAACAAGACATTGTGCTCTTAAGTAAGACATAACAATCAGTGGGATTTTTGTCTTCCGTCTGATAATCATGGTCTTGCTCTTTCATTAGATTCCACATTCCCATGAAAATGAAGTTAGGATGTGCACAGAAATACTGCTGTTCATTTTGTATTCTTTCCAGTGTACTTTTCATCTACACATCATGGAGCAGAAAATGAGAGGCTTGCACTGCCCCAATTCTCACAGGGGATCATTAGGATTCCCCACTGTTGTCTAATCATGTGCTGTCCTGTTGATGTGTAGCCAATTAATAGGGTAATTGTGTTTTGTGCAGGGGATCTCGCTGGAGTACAGCAGTGTCTTGGTTTTAGTTACAAGAAACTGGTACAGATTTTAAGCTCTTAAATGAACAACAGAACTTTCTGTGCTTCACAAAGTAAAAGCGCAAATTATGGAGGGATTAAGCAATGGAAAAAGGAACATTTAAAAAATACATATTTGCAGATGGGCTTTGTTATGGAAGAAGTATATCAGATGTATGCCAAATCAGATGAGTTTTTAATTTTTTTAATGCTGGAAGAAGTTTATGAATGAGACTGCCAGTCCATTAGAGGGACTGCCTTAGCAGCTGGAGTGTGTCCGTCCAAACACACGGGATGCGCGAGAGCTGAAGCTCCTGCTGCCATCCGGGGAGCTGCAAGGACTGAGCACCACCGGTGAGAGCTGATGAGCGGCATGGAAGGAAGAAGTTGTCTTCAAGCTCGCTCTTTATTGTGTATCCTTTATGCTGTGAGCTGCAGTCATTAGCCCGTCAGGGGTGAAGGGAGTAAGACTGCGGCTGAAGCCACGCTGGTTGCTCAAGCCTCTTTGGTCTTGGTAGTATTGCACAGAGGCTTTTCTGGAGTCTGAGGGAGCGCAGGATGCTGCAGTCTCACTTCCAGGTATATGTTAGGAAAAGAATTCCTCAGCACCAGGGCAGTTACCGTGAGCCCCACAGTGCCTCATGGGCCTAAGCTAAACCTTTTTTATAAAATAAAACCCACAAAGCTATAGACAGGCTAGGTTGGGGGAAGGCTCACTTATTTCATGGAAGCAGCAAATCTGCTGACCCCGTCAGCTACATTCCCTGTGGTCTGGCTCACCAGTCTGAGAGGGCTTCTGCCTTCCAGGGGTTCTGCAGGAGGGGGCCGCGCTCTGTCCCAGGCAGCCAGCGGGGTCCCCCGCTGAGGGACACTCTGAGGTGCCCGGCTGGGTTTGGCTTTTGTTTTCTTGCTGCCTCCATGCATTGCGCTGATCTATTTTGAAACTAGTGGTACTATTAATGCCGAATTAAATTAAACCAGGAACCTTCGTGTGGATGTGGGAATGTCTCTCCGGCGCTGCAGGGCAGTATTGGTTAGCCCCAGTGTGAATCTAAGAGTGGCAGCACTGGAAAGGTTCCTAAATATTATTTTGTGGCAGCACATATGTTTCGCAAACCGCTGTTTTGAAGGTCAGCCATTTGCACGTACGGCTTTGGCCAGCTTCCCTCTCTGCCTGCAGCTCCCAGCCAGGCTGGCCGTGATTGTTTCCTTACAGCAATTTCTGAGGCTGCCTTTGAGACGAAGGCAAGAAGTAGGGCAGGTTATCGGTGGTAGCGGATGGGGTTGTTACGACGAGACGTTAGCTAGGGATGGGAGGAAGGCGAGAAGGTAAGGCATTCACTCGCCTGGGGTGGGGATGTGGCAGTTCCCCTTCGTGCACATGCATCGCCGGTAAGTCAGCACCTTGAGAGCCACTAATAGGACGGTTATAAAGCCTGCAAAGTTTTTCCGGCTTCTGTTTTATACAGATACGCCACAGCATGACATTATGAAATTTGTGTTTAGCAAGTTTTGCTTCCTCTTATTTTAACGTACTTTGTATACTGATGTGTTCCATTATAAACCTCCGTTTTCAGTGACCCATACATTTTCTTTTAGTGTGCAGCGGCTTTCTCAGACAAGGCAGGCACAACTTTTTATTTTGTTTTCAATTGTTTCAGCAAAAGCAGGGAAAAGGAGTGTGCAATGATGGATTTTGTATGCAAAGGTGCACCAGAAAATTATCAGAAATAAGACTTAAATAAAAGCTGTGTGCCATACATAAATTCTTTGTTTAATAGTTTTTCCTACTTTCCTTTTTTTGTATGAATTTTATTTCCCTTTTCCCTAGTCCCTTTTTAAAGATTGTGAAATTCATATTAGAAGAGGTATGTGAGCACAGTCTGATCTTTGCTGCCCAGGCAAAATCATCATGATATTCAAATGTAAAATTCCTTCAGTCTACTGACTCCACTGATCAAAAAAGTGTTTTAGTAAAGATTGGGAGGAACTATAAAGGTCCAGTAAGATTAAGAGGTTGTGGGTTTGTTGGTTTTGTTTTTGGTTTTTTTTAAATGTAATGACTGAATAAACAGGTCCCAACAAAAGTTTGTTTGAAACTGAAACCAAATCCTCAGTTTGGCCATTGCAGTTGACTTCATAATTCCTCAGTGAAGTTATTTTTACTGCTATAAACTAAAAATGTAGTGAATATTACTGTAACATCACCGTTAAACATGGGCGTAAAAGCAGAGTATTCATGTCTTTTTGAGAAGGTAGAGGAGCAACACAAGAGATTTGTAAATATTATTTCATGTTTTTATTCCTCAATAAAGCTGCTGAGGGGATATGACATTACAATCTCACTTTGTATTAGAAAATGTAGACATATGTAACAAATAGAAATGGTTCCATGTTGTTCATTGTGGTGTTTTCAAGACATCCCCCAAACCTCTGTTCCATTCACCACTCTTACTGCCTGCAGGTAGCTTTGCTAATAAATGGTGAGTCATCATCCCGTTTCTGAATTTAAGAATAATAAATGGCCATTTTATGTGAACAGGGCTATTCCCACCAAGAGAACTTTGACGTTTGCAGATTTGTCGCAAGTTGCGCATGTTTTATCTTCACATGGCTTTACATGTTATAAGGATGAAGAATGCAGTCTATTACTACCTCTTAAGAGACAGCAAGACCCACCTGTTAAGAGGGATGGATGTGTATTTGAGGTAGCCAGCATGCTAATTATTGTTTCCTCAATTTGGGATCTCCAGCTTGTCCATCAAACATGAATTACCAAAATCAACAACAGTCTGGCATTTAACATTTTCATATTACCATCTTCATTATTACTGATATATTTTTTTAAGTCGTATTTTACATGACTAGTTGCAAACAAGAGTTGGTTTTCAGTGTAAGAACAGCTGGTAACAGAAGATTGGGAACGCAGGAAAGCAGAGTTGAATTGCCCAGGCCTACCAGTGGCACACCAGAGGGATGTAGGAATTAAAATGTCACTGTTTTGGGAGGGGTATCAATGTGATTTTGAAGCCTGTCTCCACCTCTCTTCAGGTGACAAAAGATTCCTGACATCAGCGTTAGGGGAAAGACACTTGTATTATGTCACCTGTGAATTGGTTGGAGACTTCTTTGTGTGGAGAACCTTTTGATATATCATCAGCTGAAATTCTCATCACGCTTGTAGGAGAATTGCGATATTGTTGATACAAACTGACCAAGACACGTCATTTCATAGCATGGACAAGAAAATGGAAATCTCAATGGTAGACTCATATTGCAGGAAAGTAACTACAGGGTGCCAAGCCCACCTCACTCCACAGGTAAACGTTTTAAGGTCAGCTCTCATACAGCCCAGTGCAGAAGTTTGAGGTTGCACCCAGTAAGTGGCCATGTGCTGACTGGAAAAATATAAATGAAAGTGTGAAGTGTTGGGATTGGCATAACATTATGTCAGGTATCTGTAATTTAAGATCTTACTACACTGGGAAATAAGTAGAACAAAAAGACCCCAGAAGAATCTCCAGCCTTTTCAAACTAACTGTTGCCTAGGCAAAATCAATTGCATATTATATATGTAGAATTAAGTATTTAAAAATAATTGAAAAGCAGCTATTCTTTTATTTCCCTCCTAAATGTTATAGTCAAGATTTGTTCCTTCTCTAAGTAAAATTACAAATATATAAACTTGTGCCAGGATGTGTGTCCTGTTGGATCTATATATCCACTAGAAGCACAAGGATCAGCTAAGGTAGGGACCACCAACCTATTTCATGCATATCATTGAATATTCCTTGTAGATGATAGCTGTGAGTCTTCTGCGAGTCACTGCCCATAAGCACAACCAACTCCTCTAGGAGTGGTGCTCAGGCTGAAGGGATGTCCTGAAACACCTTATGCGGAACTGTGGATAAATGACCTAATGTACTAATAATATAGTGCACATACAATGCAAATCTGAAAATCAAAGCAGGACAAAAACACAAACATGTATAAAGACTTGGTAGTATCAGTATCCTGGTAAGCAGAGTCCAAAAAAAGAAAGTGATCTTTGTTCAGCATATTGCGAACTTCTTTGTTACATCCTAAAATATTTGTACAAGTAAAATTTATCCAGAGGTCAGTAGGGATTTCTGCCTGAGCAAGGACTGCAAGACGTGGTTCTGCTAATGTCTATACCTTTTGAGGTATATCATTGCTTCATTCTATGGGGATTTGTACTGATGGTAACTCTCCATAAGCCAGCTGAAGTATGTAACCGTAAGAATTTATGTTGGTTGTAAAATTTCTTGACTGAAATGCAGTATTTCCTGTGAATTATTAGTGTAAGCCTTCCTAAGTCTCTTGTCTTACATTACATTTCCTAAATTCATGTCAAAAATGCTGCACTTTTTAGGCATCTATTTCAAAGGTCAGCATGGAGTTCTGTCTCAATTCATATATAAGAAAGAAAAATAATTCCAAGAAAGCGTTGCTTCCCATTCGCTTTTCCATATATCTACTACTTATTTTTAATTCATTTACAGCACAAGATTTCAGGGCATGAAGCCAAAGTGGACCTTTGCATCAGCTAGTCTCACTTGTATATAGCATTTTCTTAATTATCAGCTCCTTAGTTTGTAAGGATTGCCTTCAGTAAGACAGCTAATGTGCTTGGAGATGAAAAACTTGCCTGTTAATTTGTTCCCAGCTCCTCATCTTTACTGTTAAAAATGTACATCATGTAGGAATCTGAGTGCACCTGGTTTTGGCTTCTAGCTGCCAGTTCTTTCTGGCTACCACAAGTGTGAAGCTGTACAAGAGAGGAAAAAACTGTAAATATGATTTGAATGCTAATTGTGCTTTAGTACATCTCGCTATCGGACTTATTAGTCTTCTGTGTTGTTGCATTTCTGTGCTGGCATGACCTGAACAGAGAGAATAAAATCATAATTTCCCTTCTGCTGGAGGCAAATATAATTTATTTTTCTTATTATTATTGGAGTCTTTTAACAGGAATTAATACTCATTGCTTTAAAGACACATGCATTTAATAAACAGGGATTTGATGTGTTCTGATCTCAGTGCCCATATGTAGTCTCCTACAGATCAGAAGCAGCGCACAGCTGTAGATATTTGTGCACATGAAGTGCCTTAGAGGATGCTGCCTAACTGCATACATTTTACATGCTTTCCTTCTGATACGGATCTAAAGCTTGCCAACAACAGCGTGGGAGCAGCAAAAATGAAAAGGAAGGGAAGGAATGTTTCCAATAAAAGTCTGCCGCCCTTGCATAGTCCAAGTGACAGTAAGCATTCCAGCTTTGAGGGCTTTCAGTTGGCATTGTATGCAAAAATATTTCAAAGTGGGAAGAAAAAGACAAATATAAAGGAGAGGAAAGGACTGCAGCACCACTGGGCTTCATTCAAATTTGCAGCCAAGACTGTGAAGAGGGAAATGATGACAACTGCCGAGTTAGATGTGCGTAAGAGCAAAGTTTCCCACACGTGTTCTCATCCATATCACAGTTTGGGGTGCTTGGTACTGGAGGCTTGGGCTCCAGCCAGCAGGGAGGCAAGGCCAACCACAAAGTTCAGATCTGGAGCCAAACTTCTACATGTTTAGGAATAGTTAACCCTCTGGTATCAGATTTTACTCATCTTAACTATGCACAAAAATAAGTAAGAAACATGAACAAATACAATTTTCAAGTTGCAGCTGTAATACTTTGAGCCCTTTAACAGTTTTGATTAATCAGGGGATTACATAAGATTTTATTGTGGGTTTTATTTTATTTTATTTTGGTTTATTTTATTTTGTTTTGTTTTATTTTAACAAATTTATATATGACAAATACTTTGTCATTTGTATTGCATTTCAATCTCAAATGAGCCTGAAATCAGGTTTGGAGTAAATGCCACTTGTGCCTCCACGTTAGATCTTGTGCTTTAGGGAGCACTTGGTTATCTGCAGGAGAGAGTGAGCTCCTGCCCTACTCTAAAACCAGCTCTTCAACCCTACTAAGGGAGAAGAGTCTGGCTGGGAGGCACTGTGCTGGCAACGGTGTGGCCGCCACTGGCCAGTGTCACCAAACCGTGGGTCCTGCTGTGGGCTGAAATGGCTGCATGTTGTAGGGCACCAATGCCTTTGGCTAACCAGCCCTCCTCTCTGCCTGGGAGATCTGATTTCTGCCCCATTTCTAGGGTCTCTGCTGCTATAGGCATAAACATAGACGTCCTGTGCTCATCTTCCTGGCCTAATCATGTGAGGTGGAGTATGCTGGAGACTGCTTAATTTATTTGAACTTGAGGGAATGGCTTCGGTTGCTGGAGTTGGTGTGGCAGCTGCCTATAACCTTCTCCCTTTTCTCTTGCTCTTCTGTTGTGGCAGGAGCTGCTTAGTTCTTGGAGGTGCTAGAGAGACCCTGTTTCTTGTAAGAGACCTGCTTTTGCTAGAGCTTCACAACCTGAAATCCTAAAAGGCAGTTCCTCTGCCTGCTGGAGTTCTGCCAGGTTTGGGGTCCAACGCATGTCCAGCAGCTTCTTTGGAAGGAAGAGAGACTGGAACTGTGTCAATCACTTTTCATTTCATTCCATTTGAACAACAGATAAAACCACCACCGATCTATTTAAACAGCCTTGCATGTTGATCAGACTCTGAAATTTAATACTATAGCTAGAGTGACTCATGACATCTTGTGTAGAACGGACAGATTTTGACGATATTACTTGCTTTGTTGTTGTTGTTTTTGTAACAAAAGAAGCTAGTGGCCCTTTGTAAAAACTCAGTAACTCAGGGAGGGTCCTAAATGGCAAATATCTGTCTTGAAAACAAGACTGTCCCATGCTACCTTATGTCCTGGTGCTTAGGTCACATTAAGTAGGCAATTGAGCAAACACACTGCAGAAGTCTGACACTAGGTAGGTATTTGGGAGGAGTCATTCATGGTTTAACTTTTTTTTTAAGAGAGCACAATCTTTTTAATGTAAACCAAAGCTTTTTTTCATGGTCATTCGAAAAGAACCTATTTAAGTAGTGCTCATGCTCCCCCTAATTACACAAACTACTGATTTGGGATTAATGTAGTTCATTCCAATACAGACTGTTCACATTAAGATGCAGCTGGCATCAAAAAGATCCTATCTTATGACTACTACTGTATATGATATAATTTAATTAAGGAGTAATCCCTTTCAAAATTGGTCATTAGCATTAGCTAGCAATTTCCTAAGTTTTCTTCAAAAGGTTAATGTTATAGCTATGGTAAGCAATAACTAATTTCATGGGGATTTACTGCTACTAAAAAGTATAATCAATTTCTAATAGCAATACTTAATTTTTTTTAAAAGGCTGTAGGTTGGTTGAATGCATTCAGATTACTTTACAATGTGTATTTTTCTGGCAGATGAATAATTCTCTGCTAGTCAATTCAGTTTTGAGTTCTCAGATTTAGCACTTCAATTATGCATTCTTTGTTTGTTTTATTAATTGTTTGGTTATATTTGACTATGCTGAACTATACATGCATGCATAACAAATGACGTATTATTCATGAAATTTTCCAACGTGACAGGCTATGGTTACTCATGAGTCATACAGTATCTGTCACATAATAAATAAAGTGACTTTATGTAAGCTTCTTCTAAGTTCTTAAACATAATTACCTGAATTGTTGAAAGGAAATAAGTGTTGAAATTACTCTGAGGCACTACGTAGTAATTTGAGGAAAGAAATTCTTACGCGTCAGGTAGAACTCTCCTAAATACGTTTATGACAGGAACAAATGAGATAAATGGAGATATTCTGTACTTAACACCAAGGTTGAAGCTGGCTGAGATTGTCATGCCAACCCTTGCTCTTACTAATTAGTGGTTCATTCTTCCTCGGCCAAACTATCTGCTGCTGTAAATTTCTGCAGCGTTATTAACTTCAGTAGGACTGGATCAAATTACATTGGCACAGGATTCTGTTGTGAAGCAGCATTTATTGCTGCTGTGCGGAGCTGGAGTTCCTGCACGACTGGCCCTGCAGGGGCCCCGCACGGTAGGAAACAGGCGGCTGACGAATCCCCCGAGGTGCGGCGCGCTGCAAAGCCTGCTTTCCCCGGCCCTCCGGCCGTCGAGTGCAACAGCCTCGCCTGCCTCTCGGTGCCGTCAGATGCAAATGCTCTGCCACGGCATTCCAAAGAACACCTTTCGTCTTGGTTTGAATCAAACACAACAAAAAACGTTCCCGTTGGCTGAACTGCAAAGTCTCGTTTCGGGTGAGCGTGAGGCCCGGGTGGCGGCTGGCTGCCGCGCTGCTGCCGGGCGGGGCTGCGGGCGGGTGTTTTGCTCCCTCGCCCGCCGCTCCTCCCGTGCTGCCCGCGCCCCGCTTCCGCCGGGGCGCGGAGGCGTTTCTCAATTCGGCGAGACGGCGAGAGTCTGACCGCAGACTTCGTAGGTGAGGCGAGGGGGTGAGGCGATAGTCACTGGAACTACAGCTCCCACCAGGCGTCAGTGCTTGAGGATGGCAGGTGTTACACAGAACTTGAGTTATTCTTCTTGAAAAGCAGCATCACACAGGGACTCAGGGAAGTATATTCCAGCACTGACATTAAATGTTTTGAGGCTTTAATGTCACAATACTTTTGTTTGAATTGAAAGTACCAGAAAAAAACACTGAAATTTTCAAATAAAAAAATTGATTTCATTCTGTAAAACGTTTTGATTTTTAAAAACTCCAATTTTTCCCTAGGGTGCATGATGTTACATTGGTCTTGTTTTACATGGTAAAATATTTTTCAGTGATTTCCCTCATGGTATGGGGCTTCTGTATGCACAGAAGGAGAAATAATGTTAGCAGGTAAATTTTGCCACTTAAATTCCATAAAATGCATACCCACCTTCTTTGAACTTGCAGAGCAGCTTAAAATCATTTTTTGAATTTCAGAATATTTTGTTAAATCCTTCTTCTTGTTGCTTTTTTCCCTCTAAAGCCTACATTAACATTACTACTTTATGACTTTTACTAATTGTTTAAATTCCAATAAAATTTTGAGATAGTTTGGCCTTTAAATATGTAGCAGAAATTAATAGAAAAGGATGATTTAAAGTGAAATCACATAAATTGTTGGTACGGTGATCAGTTACACTTTTGTTACCTGTTCCTGGTTGATTGTTATTCACCTTCAGTGCAGTCAGTAACTTCACAGGAGAAAACCCTCAGTAGAAAGAACATCAACCAACCTGTCAAGGACAACGTTTTTCCAAATTTACAGTTTTTGTAAGGCTCATATGCTCTGGTGAGTTACTCCAGCTTCATTAAGACATGGCAAACACATGTTTTTTCCTGTGTTTCTAGAAGAGAACTAGAAAATTGTATCTCTTTCTTTCCTTGTAAATCTTAAAATTTCATCGAGAGAGGAATGCACTACTGAAAATAGTTCATTTGTGTAGTAGGTTCTACAGAAGAGAAAGATTTAAGCAGGTATTCATTATGTGATGTTAATTTTGGTTCCCCTTTCAGATTGTTGTGTTTAAAGACAATCTGACAACCTTGAAAACTAAATATAAGCTGTAACGGCTGAAATTCATGTGCATTCATTAATACTGAAAGTTAGTTTTGAAAAGCTTCAGCCATATTACGATGTCTTGAAATGCTGCTAATGTATACTGTTGCTTGTGTTACATTCTCTTCTGGTAGTAAGAATTAGATTCTGCTTTCTTTTATTACAAATGCAAACTGCTGACTGTGTAGTTGATTTCCTAGTGTTGTGGTTTAGCCCCAGACAGCAACTAAGCCCCACGCAGCCGCTCATTCACTCCCCCATGGTGGGACGGGGGAGAGAATCGGAAGAGTAAAGGTGAGAAAACTCATGGTTTGAGATAAAGACAGTTTAATAAGTAAAGCAAAAGCTGCACACACAAGCAAAGCAAAACAAGGGATTCATTCACCACTCCCCATGGGCAGGCAGGTGCTCAGCCATCTCCAGGGAAGCAGGGCTCCAGCATGCGTAAGGGTTTCTTGGGAAGACAGATGCCATCACTTCGAAACTCCCTCCACCCCTTCCTTCTTCTTCGTGCCAGCTTTATATACCGAGCATGACGTTGTATGGTAGGGAATATCCCTCTGGCCAGCCTGGGCCAGCTGTCCCGGCTGTGTCCCCTCCCAGCTCCCTGTGCACCCCCAGTCTTCTTGCTGGCAGCCCAGCACAGGAAGCTGGACTGTCCTTGACTACTTAGCAACAACTCAAAACTTCAGTAGGTTATCAACATTTTCTCATCCCAAATCCAAAACAGCCTCACACTAGCTTCTGTGAAGAAAATTAACTCTACCCTGGCTGAAACCAGGACACCTAGCATGCAAAACTGCAGTCAAGTTGCGGCATCTAGCTTTGCTTTCCTGGTGCAATGCAAAAAGAAATCTGACTTCCCCAAATTTCTTACATGCAAAGGGGATTTTTGGGATACTCTAAGAGAGTGAATTTAGTGGCTTTTTATAATCTTCTTTGTTACACACTCCATTACAGATTTACACAGAGTAATAATACCTTTTTAGGCAGAAGCAGGCTAAGCTTATAGAGCAGTGAACCACAATTCAGTAGAAAAAGTTCTGCATGAAAATTTATTGCAAACTTAAAGAGGGATATCTCCACTGACTCCACTGGCATTGTGCATTTCAGGAGACAGAGCAGCCTGAGTCGTCAGTACCTCATGCAGCGGAAATGAATGTATACTTTCCTTTAAGTCTCATTATATTAGATAGATACATGATTCAGCTTGCATCTGTGCTTTGGTTTTCATGCTACAGATGCTATTTTATCAGTTCCAGTGACACGTAAGCACCAGTTCATCCAGTATCCTGACTTTTCTGACACAGGTATGTATGTGGTTATGGAGGGTGTTATTTTAAAGCGCCCATTGTTACATTAGTCATGAAGTCACACAACAGTACTGCGTCTGTTATTTTACGGAGAAGTATGTATGAATGAAATGTTCTGTTAGTATTGAATAAGTAAGCTTCACTATGGCAATTTTTATGTATGGAGAGGAGATAGGTCTCTCTGTAACATCTGAATAATAATCCTGAAATGTACGAAAAGCCTACTAGAAATGTGGTTCCTGGAGCTGTTCTCTTATATGGAATGCTAAATATAGTCTTCTGAGATGGAAGAATAAAATCAGAATTGAAAGCATATTTGTGTTAGGGCTGTTAAAAGATGTATTTTCCGTTCACTACCAGCATTTTTGCTCTCACATTTCTCTTCTGTTTACCTACAGAGTCACAAAAGGGCTTCATTGTGTGCCCTCTTCTGTCACGCAAATGTGTTGGCTAGTGGAAAACCAAGAAGAACATTACTGCATTGATTTTCTTTCATGCCTGCAAGCCGTGAAGTTTCCATGATTAATATATATCAATATTTGTGGTAGAGCAGAAGGTGATCTGCATAACTACTGATGAAAGAGAGAACACTGAAACTTTCATTCAATGCTCTCTGTTATTTGTAAATACTTATCTTCAGAGGGTTCCCACTGCACCAGGCTTCATACTGTGAAGCCTGAAGTTTATAGTGTGATATTGGCAGAATTTCCTCAGCTCTGACCCCCTCAAAAGATTTTAGCACAAGTAAATTAAAAAAAGAGCTAGAATCTGAGCTAGATCCCATGCTTTCTTACTGATTGTTAGGGGGGAAATGCAATAGAATAGAATAGAATAGAGCAGTCCAGACCAGACCAGACCAGACTATTTCAGTTGGAAGGGACCTACAATGATCATCTAGTCCAACTGCCTGACCAATTCAGGGCTGACCAAGTTAAAGCATGTTGTTAAGGGCATTGTCCAAGTGCCTTTTAAACACCGACAGGCTTGGGGCATTGACCACCTCTCTAGCAAGCCTCTTCCAGTGTTTGACTACCCCATTGGTGAAGAAATGCTTCCTAATGCCCAGTCTAAACCTCCCAATGAAGGCCATTAAATCGTTCCTTGAAGACTGAAAGAGTTGTGTACATAGTGGGGTTTTATGCTGGGCTTTTTGCAGGCTAGAAAATTGCAATCCTACCTATCCTCCAGCTTATCTGGTCTCCCCTGTAATGACAGGAGGCCCAGTTCACAGGTATTTCCTTTTTGCTTTCCTCATGTAGGATTCTTTTCAGTCTCTTTTTTACCAGCCTTCTATAGAGAGATCGAAAAACAACTGTGAACTTTGAAATTTTAACTAATAAGTTAATGTGTTAAAGTTATGTGTTCATATATTACATGTATACAAGTAAGCACAGCGTAAGAATGTTACACAAGTGATAGGGGGAACAAATTTCAGGTAAACTCTTCATAGATATTATAGATGTGATTCATAGTTCAAGTTTCAGCTAAGAGTCCATGAGAAGTTTTATTCTTCATGTGCCCTTTTTTTCAGTAAAAGAAGAAGCTATTGCTGTGAAGTTGGTATATAATAATTCTAAGGCTTAAAAGCATGTGTACAGATTTTGAAAACTTAGTTATTGGTTTTCAAAATGGAAGAACTCAAGAGCATGGTTCTCTCTCACATTTTTTCAGCTGCTTGTAAAAATTCTGCATAGAAAACTGGCCTGCCACACATGTGACATAATATACATCGGAAAAAAGCTTTGCAATACTTCACTTTGCTCACTGTTACTGACTGGCTTTCTATCAACAAATCCACCTTTTAAAAGCTTCACATTTTAAGCATATAAGTAGCTCAGTGAAAACATGTCTCTCTATGGGCTAGTAACTGAGCATACTGGAAGTAAATAGTGGCTCTGTGTATCTCTCTGAAGTTTTACATTACTGGAAGGAAAACTATATTTCAGCTAAGCTAGCTACACTTTCAGGCATACGTATGTTTTTTATATGCTTAAATAACATGGCATAGCAAATGGTCTAATCTATCACAACTTGTCATTGGACCTGGGTAAGTATGTGAAATGTCAGTGATCACAACAATAACCTTTAGCAGTTCGTTGTCTGTGAAAAAGGTCCAGTCTTAAATGAACATCAGTATTGTAACACTTCGTATAGAATTTGCATTTCAGTGTTTAGGTACATAATTTTAAAAGTAAAGAAATGAAAAGGGGGGAAATGGTCACATCCAGCCTGTCTACAGCATGAACTGAGACAGGGAAAAAAAAAGTTATTATATCTTCATCAACTTTATGCAGATGTCGGTATAAAAGAACAATTTTGGTTCTTTATTTCTTGGTATTAGAAACTGGTATTTGGAGCAAATAAGATATATTATTAGTAAAGTCAGACTGCTTGTATTTTTTGATAGAATTAAGACTAAGAAATGTAGAAGGTGAATCCTTGCAAGCTAATACTGCGTCCAGTGGTGTGAATTGTGAAATATGGAAATTATATTTTACTCTAGGTAGTGATTTCCTTTTAATGCTAAAGATTTTTCTCTGGTAGCTCTTGTACTTATTTAATTTGTGTGAGAGTTGTAACAACTGGTGCATCAAGAGTTTTGCTTGTGCAGAATTGCTGCACGACTCAGTGCCCCAGAAACAAGAGATTTGCCTGAGACAGATACAAGTCTCTGATGATCTGATGCAGAAATGAGGTTTGCATAAGTCCCAGCAGTTCACAGCAGTAGTTTGACCACAGAACCATCTGCAGTTTCATTGCTTTTGTTCTGTACTTGTCTTTTGGTACGCTGGTATTCATCCCTGCTGAATGCTTGTCAGTCCAGTACTTTTTGAATGACTACCTTGTCTTCTTTTTTTGAATAACAGCAAGGACAGGTGGCTGCATAGTTTCCAATCAAGAAAAGATGCTAATGAATTATATAGCACTTCTGACTTGTATTTAGTAGCACCATAACAGCCTGACAAACCCAGCATTTCTTATAAATCACATTTCAAGGGGCAAAACTATCCGCCTGTCATTGCTGAGGCCTCTGCAAGAGTCAGTGTTTGAAGATTACATGATTTGCTTCGTCTTGTAAAGTACCTTTTTATGATAGATGTTTCCTTTTTTAATGGACAAAATAAGATAATTTAATATTTTCTTCCTACTGCCCAACCAAGACAACACTGTGCACTTTGCTTCATTTCTGGAAATACTCGGTTGTTCTTTTGCAAGAAGAAAATCCATTTCAGGGATGGTGTTTGAATAATTATTGGCAACATGCCTGAAGTATTGACATTTTCTCATCAGGACTCTGTACACCCGCATGTCCATGCAATGTCTAACCTTATTTAGCAAGAAATTGATTTTATATAAGTTTATGTAAGTTTGTTAAATACTGACTCTTTTTACGTACTTACCTTTGTGGTTGTATAGATGACCTGGAGCCTAGACATACCACCGGCAGAAACACTATAAAGGCTGATGATTTATATCCTAACGAATGGTTGTACAGTTTGTAGATGAGGAACATAACATAAGGAATCACATACTGGTTCTTCACTAGACAGTGATGTGTGACCAGCAACATTAAATCAAATGGGTAAAGTGATTTTCTGATGTAAAACAGGGAGTGTTTGTTTCAGAATTTATCCTCAGGCCTTTGGGTAAGGAATTATTCATTTTTTTTCAATTTTCAGAGGATCATAACAATAAATTGGCTTCTGCAATTTGACCTGATTAGCAAATCTCAGTACAGAGAAGTTTTTCCTTTTGAAGAGGTCAAGTCATCGGAGAGTTATTTCTGTCTTACAAGTGAAATGAGCAGGAAGGGAGTGTCAGTACTCTGAGGAAATGTTCAGCCATCTTAGAGCTTTCTACATTTTCTGTTACATACCTGTATAAGAGATCTGTACAGCTCTGTGAGATACTGTTCAACTTCATGGAAACAAGAAAGGATAAATCCCCAGCTGGTATAAATCAGCCTTGTTTTACTGAATCAGTAGGGCTATGCAGTTGCTTTGCACCAGCAGACAAGCTGTGTGAAAGTGCACATTAGAAAAAGGAAGCTTATGTGCATGTGGGTATTACTTACTACATGTATTAGTGGTAATTATCAGTAATATAATCCCAGTGGCTCCAGGGGATACATTAATACATTTTAAAATAGAATTAAATTTAAAAGTAAAATAAATTTGAAATAAAAAGAGGATTAAAATAAAAAAGTAAGTCCATAGTTGTCCACAGCTGCCACTGGAAGTGCAAACCTAGTACTTCATTTTATATATGACTCATTATGTAATGTAATTCAAACTTTGGTGTATGTTAGTTTTGGGCTTTATTTATTTAAGGATAAATTGTAGCTCTTTTTTTGATTGAATCATACTGCTTCTTTATGTGATCAAAAATCCTCTCTGGTGATACTGCCTAGTTTTTGTCATATTGCCTAGTATTATTTCTGCAGTGCATAAATTCAGTACTTGGATGCTCCTGCTTTTGCACAAAAAGACTGAAAGAAAGCCTTAAAACCAAAAGAAGGGGAGAAGGAACTGTTGGCACTTTCACCTGTTTTTCAATGTGGTCTTTAGTATTGGTCTCAATTTAGTCATCTTCATTCTTCCCAAGAACAGGTGGGGAGTTTTGAGGGTTTGTTCAGGGAATATTGTGTGCAGGCAAAACAAGGTCACGCCTGCCTCCTTTCCAACGGCTCATTCCTCAGATCACTCCCAAGAAACATCTCTTGGCAGCGGACTCAATGAATTGTCTCAACAAAGTATGTTATCCAACAGAGAAAGATATCATTAACTGTATGAAAACCAGTTACACCCAGCAAACAGTGTTTCCTGCAGTCCTCGTCATTGCCCTACCTTTTGGACCAATGCACATGTTGATTAACTAGAGCGTTGATGTGAGGTGGAGTTCACTAGAAAAAAAGAGGAGGTTGGCATCGATGCAGTAATAAGGAACAGGACACAAGATAAAAAATGTGTGAGTGCATACATCATATATTAATAGTAATAAATCTATGCCATGAACTCCATGTGTTCAAAGATGATGAAAAAAATACTTCAAATATTTTTCAGTTTCCCTATAGAGTTATGCTTTTCTTATGTCAAACCTTGATCTACGGTTCTATGGAGGGAAGAAGCATTTGCAATGTTAAAACAACCCCTTTCACTTTAGATTTAAAACAGGATGACAGAAATATAAACATTGTATTAACCAATATTGATTTCTCTTTTATTTTGGAGGGAGAGGAATGAAAGTAATGAGAAATCCTGAATTTAGTTTCAAAGCCGGTCCCTACACCCTTATTCTGAAAGTTTGGTCTTTTATGTGAAGGAAGTGCCTGCTGACATTATTAAGTCCATAAGTCAATGACAAATCTTCCACTGAATTAAATGGAGCCATAATTTCATCTCAAGATACCAAAACAGATCTTTATGGCTGTGCTCATTTGCTTTCTGTTTTAACTTGAATTGAAAGCTTAGGAACTGCATGGCATGCTATAAATTTTCTAGATTATACTGAGGAACAGATTAGCGATTACAATTTGGCGTATACTTTAACAGGAAGAAACTAAGCTGTTTAGCCCTTTCCTGGAATATTTTGGGTCACTTGCTTGATCTTCTCTGAAATTCATTTCCTCTACTACAGTTCAGTGACTTCTACTTCAGATTTTAATCTCTATCTATTCTGTGTCATTTCTCAGTAAACTTACGGATAACGTTTGTGTTTGTAAAGATGCCACATAAGGTCCAAGTGGGACTGAATTCAGCATGATGGTGGCTGTTTGTAGCATTCTTAGCAGGGGACTGTGTTGGTGTGAACTCAAAACAATGCAATTCATTCACACAGTCTGGCAAAGAGCAAGCATAATATGACATTTGGGAACTCGTATGCAAGCAAAAGAATGTTTTTATGTGATGGACAGGTCTGCACAGGTGTTTAGATCCAGCTGACAGCAACAATACATGCTTGGCAGGTACGTCTTTTCAGGAAAGAGAAACATAAGCGGTTTACCAGATCACATTTATATTGTGTCTGGAGTCCTCCTGCCTTGAGAGAATCTGACATGCCCCTTCCTGTCATCTGAGGTTGTTGAGTAAGCATTCTTGACCCACCCTGTGCATGTATAACATAGTTGTCTTTATAACGTCTTTTACACTTAGCTGTTGTGGTTTACACTTATAGTTGTCTTTTACACTTACCTGAGATGTGTGCATTACACCTGTAAAGCTGCCCAAGTGGACTCAAGCAACATAACCCGCATAGCATACACCCCAGTTCAGGCTGTACAAGCTGACCTGCACCCAGCCAGCTGGCCGGTGCCGGAGTTCAGCTGCTTTGCCTGATACTGGGATTGAATGTCATATTAACGGTTGAAATTAATCTGTCTTAGATGCACCTGTGTGAGTTGCAATCCAATTGCGTTGTAGATATACCTTGAAAGAACCTGCCGGGGGCTGTGTTAGGCAACGGTTACAAGGAGTCTGCCTCCTTGCTTGCGTAGAACGTGCCTGGGACACCTTTAAATCAAGATCTTGTTCCAGAAACACCGTGGTAGTCACAGATCCAGATGAAATACTGAAGGTCACTAAACAGCGTCCTTGGTGTTGTCACAATGATGCATTCTGTTATTGAAATTAGGATTCTGGTCAAGTTTTCTATTTTAGGCACAAAGTTTACAACTCACTGTTAGATGGTAATAATACAGTCATTATAATTGCTAAGCTGGCTATATATTTAGAGGATGATAGCTGTTAGTGAGGGTACTACGATGAAATAATGAGCAAATTCTACAAATTCAGGATTATGGGGATTGCATTATTGCTGTTAATGCAGAAATAGCTATTGTCAAAGATAAGGAAGATTCTCTGAAGATATATTCTATCTAATCAAAACATTTCCCACATGAAATAGTAACAAAACTAATAAAGTGATAAAAGCAACATTAAGCTGTACAAAGATGTGATATGCAGACAAAGAGCCACTTTAGAAGGAAGGTTTCCGGTTATGAAAGACAATTACGGCTGTTTGGTCCCCTCAGAGTTCATGAACAAACAACTTGGGAGCACTGATTAGGGCCTGTATCTTTGGTTTTCCACTGGCATAACAGAAATAATTAATGGCAAAAATGTGAAAAGATTGACTAAGAACTTGGTATTAGTTTATGGGACATATTTTTAAGCTTTAAGCTAATTAAAGTGAAACTCTGAAAAACTCTTCTGATCCTCAACAGTTGAAAATCTTTTCTTTTATGTTGCTTGGACACCATTTAACAATACAGACATCATAAGGGAATAGCAGAATGGTTATTTAATTTGTTTACTCCCTTTGCTGAAGAACTGGCTTTTAAGACCTTCACTAATTTAGAACTTTACAGAGCTATAAGAAGCCAAAAGCATTATTTATTTATATTTTTCTTGTCTATTATTCTGTTTAGGCTTCAGAGTTTGGACAAATTAAGAAAAAAACTCTGATTTAGGTTTTTTAAAATGAAACAAAACTAAAAAAACTCCCTAAGATTCTGCAGTTTAAAACATTCTTGCTTTTGTCTGTTCCTTCCATTATCAATATATCTTTTCCCACGGTTCATAAATTTCCAGTAAGCCTCAGAGAAATATTCTAAGACCACAGATAATGTTTAAGACCGTGTTAAATTAAACCCATTCCATAACAATTATTAATTATTTTAAATGCTTCTGCTTTAGGCTTCACTTCCACTATTGGCAAACTGGGCTTGAGAAAAGCCAGTGATCTGAATACCAAGGAACATGTGCGAATTAAAAACAGGGAAATTAGAAGAGTTATTCCAGATATAAACTCTAAGCATTGTCAGTCTGCTTTGCTTCATGGATTTGTCCGCGGCTTCCCACATGGGATCTGATTTAAGGACCTGACTCAAAGTACCCTAAGTCGGCAGATTCACCACAGACTTTGGGGGACTTTGGATGACTTTGGACTACGCCACCAGAGGCTAGACCTGTTCTCACATCTATGGATACTGCTGTGGGTAGAGGCCATCTTCCCAGAACCTGTTGCTTGTGGAAGGCACGTGAATTTTTGCCTTCTCCATACCCACGCACGTCCCTGCCGTTCCCGGTGGTGCCATTTACAGGTTGAGGGAAGAACACACTTCACATCCCCCTAATCGTAAAATAGGTGTTGGAAATAAGAGTATACTTGCAATTGTTTCCTCAGGAACAGAGAGTTCCCTATCTGTAAGGTTATTTGGAAGTTACTCATATTGCTAGGAGAAGTCAAAGAAAATAATGAGTCAAGTTTAGGTTAGGTACTGAATTACAGAATGAGAAAGAATGTTACACAAAAGAGAAAAAAAGAAAGCATGTGGTCAGGTATACCTGTGGTTTAATTCTGTGTCTTTTTTGGGACATCTCATTCAGGGGCCAGAGCTGAGGGCACTGTCCTTCCTCACGCACTGCCCCAAAGCGTCACACCTCAGCACCTCACCTGCATAGGGCTTGGATAGCCAAAAACTTGTTTCCCCCCCCGCCCCAAACTGTATCAGTTGTTCTGGTGAAAGGCATTAGATTTACTTACAAGCTTTGCTTAAATACCCTAACCCATCTGGAATACAGTAAATGCCACTATTCGGCCTCTGAACTTACCCTCTTCCTTAGTCACCGTGTCTTAGTTTTGGCTGGAATGACTTTGGCTGTCCTTGGAGCGTATCTGCGGAGCGAGCTGCCGAGAAGCCGCCCTTCCGTTGGAGCAGCTTCTGCTCTGAGCTCCGCTCCCTCAATTTCTCTTTTGTTCCTTTTGCCGTCTTTCTTTTCAACTTCCTTCCTAGATCTTTTTCAATAGGAAGGCTGCCTGGGGACCTGCACTAAATAGAGATGCGAAGGATCAGTGTTTCCCTCCCCTGCTAGCTGTGGCTGGGCCCTGGGATATAATATGCAAATCTAGCAAGGGGTACGCTCCCTCCTTCCTTCCTGTTTGGGGCCAGGATTTTTCCCTTCTCCTTATCTGGATGCTTTTAACTTGCATTTCACTCATGTTCTTTAATTAGCACATTCCTTCTAGCTTGGCTGGCTTTTTCCTGTTTACAGCACCTCTGCAATTGATACTCAACTCTATGAATCATGCACTTCATGAGAAGTACTCATTCTAAATATATGTGTTACTAGATTCATCAATTATAGTGCACTGGGAGCTTTGAGTATAAATTCTGTATTACATATTAATAATGCAAGTAGTAATTTAGTACTGAAAGTAACTTCCTAAGTGGCCTCCCTTTTTACTGTGTTTGGGGGTACCTGAGTGGGTATCTCCAAGAAAGAGAGTAATACCCAAATATATCAGGTGAAAAGATGTGCAAATTAACTATATTGAAAATGAAACTAATCATTTTGTAAAGAGGAGTAAGTGGCAGAATGTGGGGACACAGCTTCTTAAAGGCAGAATTTGGCTCACGTTACTTCTCGTGAGGAAGAGGAGAGGGGTTATAATGTAAGCCTTTAAAAATCTGCAAATAATGGTATAACAGAAAGGTGGAAGAAAGGAGCAGGAATGGGGTAATGCTTTCCCCTTGAGTCCAGTGTGTCCATTTGGCCAGGCCAGGCAGGCAGTGTGATAGTTCTTTGTGATAAAGGAGCCTGTGCAATATTAGTCGATGTTCTCATTTAACAAATTTGAGCATCAAGCAATGGACATGTGAAATACCCTGTGTTGTGAATTTTAAAATACTTGTGGATAGAAGATTATGTACAAATGGTAGATGGATTTATACTACTTAAATGGTATATCAAGATTATGGAGAGGTCCTAATAACATCTCTAAACTCTTTATGTATGAGCTAGCAAACCAGAAAACTAAATTATGTCTCAGAATGGTGGAATCCTTTTGAAAGTAAAGTTGATCTGTGATTGTGTATGTTGATAAACACGTTACCTACATAAAATGTCCACTCCATAATAGTATTGCACAAATCATAGCAAAGTGATTACAATCTGGGTGTGCGTCCTAAGCATGAGCAGAATTTGCCTCATGTTGCTTCTGCAACTCAGTATGAGTTGTGTGTATATATATATCAGTATCAGTGGGAGAATGTGAACTGTCACTGCAGTGTTGAGCTGTGATTACCGTGCAGTGCTATGAGAGATCCTGGGTTTAGGAACTGTGTTGTAACTATGAACATCAAAAGAAATAATTGAGGCTTGTAGGCAGAGGTAGTCTTTTGCTACACCATCTGATATAATTGCAAAAATGATCAAAAGCCTATCTGTTTTTTCCTCTAATATCTTTCACTCTTGTGAAAGATACTTCTTTTTTTCTACAAACCTTTGCTGTTATACTTATCTTTCTAAGTGTATGGGACATACATTCTTACGTCAAATGTGCACCTTTTAATATTGATTACTTGAGACATTGTATGTGGCAAAGGTAAAGGAAATAAAGAAAGGAGCTTTGATGAATGTGTAGCAGAGCTTAACCCAGACAGACTTTCCAGGCTTATTATAAAGCACAGATCTGGTGTGCAGAGACTGCAGTGAAGTGGCTACAACTGTACTATACAGTGGCATGAAGCTACATACGAAAAGGTTTAAACTGAAGTTTACAGATATAATTTTAAGGCAATTGTCAAAGCTGGAAAAGAGGTTAAGGATTTCTTTTTCTCATTCTGAAAATCAGAATACTCAGTGTGATACACTGGTCTTTCTTTTTGTGAAACACAGACTCCAGCATTTCAATCCCAGTTCTTTCATTTAAGGTCAATGATTTAAGGCTGAATTAAAACATTATCTTTTGGAAAGATGTATGCTCTGGATCTAAGAGTGCAAATGCAGAAGAATTTATCCATGTCCCTCAAAACTTTTCCAAAAGTGTCTCTGCTAACTTGACCTTCTAACCATTAGATCTTTCTGCATCTTTTCCCTGAAGGTTGAGAGGTTCCCAAAAGCGAAAGATTTTTGATAAACAGATCACAACCAATTGCTTTAAACTTTCTGTTCTTCATGTGGCTAGAAATTTTAGCACAATCATTTTTAATAGCTTCAACCTGCACGTACAATTCCAGCTCTAAACTCTGACACACTTGTATACTCCAGATGTTAGTCGTCTTGTGCTACACATGCTTCAAGCAGCCCACATATTCATGCAGTGCCAACTAAATGGGAGATAGATAGAAATATCTGAAGATGTTGGATTTCAAGCATGCTGTGTGTACTGTAGCCTGACACAGATCACTGGCTGGACTCCTGTTATTTTTGGTGCTTTCTAATGCACGAAATGTTAACTGAAAAATGCTATTATAAGAGTTTTTGGCCTTTTATGGACAGAATGAAGGATCTGAAATCTGCAGCTTTCACAGCTCAGATGAATGTTGTATTTACTTGCTGAGTGAGAGTCCGACAGATTCATCTCCTATTTCCTAACAAAATTAGAGACCTTAAACTTAACCATAGCAAATGGATTAAAAGTTCTAAGAAATAAGAATAAGCAGATCATCACTGAAAGCTTTGAGGAAGAAATGTGTCAATGAGGCAATTGAAGTAGGAAATGATAATGTGGTCCATAACAGTTGGGAAGAGTGACAGAAAAATAAAACCAAACCAGAAAAATCTGCAAAGAAGATTTCGTCTGAATTTTGGAAGTTGAAGATATGTTTTCAGTCCTGCCAGGAGGAAAGATAGGAAACAGCAAAGGTTTTGTGTAGGGTAGGAGGCAGACACAGTGAGGGGAAAAGAGAAATTCTTTCATATTCTGCAAAAGAGACGGGCAAGACAGAAGAAAATAGCTAATGCTATGCAGAGAATACAGAAGAAACTAGTTATCATCAATCGCCTTGATTTAACCCTTAATATAATATACTGGGCCAAACTTGCCTTCTAGAAATCTTCTGATTTCAGTGGAGTTACATCCAGGATTGATTTAATCAATATATTCCTCTGCTAAAACTCACTTTATAAAAGCAAAAAATAAATAAAATTCTTTTGGTTTTAAGTATCTGTATGTGCAAAGATAGATATTTAATAAATGTGTGTAGCTGTGTATAATCAGTTAGAAACAAATCATTTAATGACTCCAGTCTGTGTGTGTTGAAATTCTCATATTTAAAGAGGCTATCAAACTCCAAGGAATAAGCTGTTTATGCATGATGTGGTTGTTACTTTAGCAGTGGTGCAAAAATTAAAAAGCTTCATTTGCTTCCATCACACACCCTTAGTGTATCTTAGCTCCCACAGGTGTAGAGGGTCATTTCTAGCACTGTTGGTGTGAGCTGCAGCTCATTTGGGAATGGAAAATAATTATGGCAGTGGTATGTCCTCGCTTTACTGAGCGGTCAAGAATGGCATGGGAGAGCAATAGAGATGTCAAGTTTGTAGAGTTTAGTTGTGATCCCTTTTAGCTTGGGTAAAAGTAACTGGAAGAGAAGTGCAGTGAACACTAGGGAGCATAGAGGACAGCAATTTTTCTTAGTTTGACAGCACATGGAATCGTTACAGATTTACTGGACTCTGCTGGGTTTGGCTGAGGTGGAGTTAACTTTCTTCATAGCAGCCCGTATGGTGCTGTGGTTTGGATTTGTGACTAAAACAGAGCTGACTGTTTTAACACCAATGTTTTGGCTATTGCTTGCACAGTCCCAAGGGTTTCTCTTTTTTGCACTCTGTCCACTCCCAGTGAGTAGGCTGCGGAGGGGATACAGCTGGGATAGCTGACCTGAATCAACCAAAGGGATATTCCATGCCATATGTCATCTTTCTCAACAACAACAAAAAAAACACCCTGGGGTGGTGGTAGGGGTGGTGGTGGGGTGTACCTTCCAAGGTAGCATCTGCTTGGAACCTGGCTGGGCATCAGTTTGCTTGTGGGAGGTGGTAAGTGACTGCCTTTGCATCACTTGGGTTTTTTTCTCTTCCCTTCAGTTATTAAACTGCCTTTATCTCAACCCACAGGTTTTCCTGCTTTTGCTTATCATATTCTCTTCCTCATCCCTCTGAGGTGGTGGTGGTGGTGGGGATTGAGTGCTGGGTGCGCGCTTCATTGCTGGCTGGGGTCAACCCACCGCATGGCCTTTCCTGCACAGCTTAACGGACAATAGAGTTCTGTGCTCTCTGATGCCTGCAGTTTGATTTCCTTAGTAAGTATATAGCCATTTAGCAGTTAGGTATCCTTAAACTCTGAGTCACTGAGGGCCATTTTCAATCAACCAGAACACCAGGAAAAATACTGTGCAGTTAAATATCAGTGCCTAATGCTTCAGGATATACATTTGCATGGGTGAGTCATCCAAGTAACATTCTGTAGTCTTCCTATGGATTTGAATGAAACACAGAGAGAAGCTCTTTCAGAACAAGTGCTTTTATCAGATAGACTGATTTAATAACCATTCAATAAATAAGTACATACTTCCATTTTAACTGCCTGCAGCACTTAGAAGTTCCTGTCAAGGTGATGCCACAACTGAACGCCTGTCCCTCACATCATTTCTCTCACTGTACCCATGCCACAATGAAATGCAATTTAGTCTTTGAGGAACTATTCTTCACAGGAGGAAATGGTCATAAATGTGTGCTCTGAGGTAGAGCAGGAAGAGCAAGGGCAGTTTGTGCCACAGCCAGTTAGCTGAGGTGGCTGGCAAAGGACAGTTTGCAAGCTGGAAGGGTTATTCCTAGTGTAGGGATGAGGCTGGGGAGTCCTAGCACAGTAGCCGATCAGTTAAAAATCAGATGGAAGACAACTAGATCAACACTTGAGAAAACATTGCAGCATCATTCAGAAGATCAGCATGATTTCCTCTCCAGTTTGCAATTTGTAGACTTCTGTTTATTGATTGAGTTTTCTTGTCTTTCCTTGGTGACTATCTTCTCATGTGCTGTCAATTTAAAAGAGTCTAAAACTTGAAATCAACACTGTAATAGAGAAAGGTAGGTTTGAACTTCATCAGTCATGAATATTTCTAAAACTGGCATTTTCCCGTGTTACTGAACAGATAGCACCACCTGGCACCACTCCGCTTGCAACTTTTATGGAGAGCAAGTGTATGAGGTATGGTTGTGCTGGTCTCAGTAGTCGATACTGTAGTGAGTAAAAAGTGATGGCAGAGATGGACCTTGTATCTCTCCTATCAAAATGTAGACAGTTGTCTTGAAAATACTGATGATCATCCTAGTGCTGCTTTTTTGTAGTGATAAATGCCTTTGAATGATTTTTTGGACTAGAATAAAATGGTCTACAATATGAGTAGTAATGATGAATATGCAGGTAACAATATTTTTTTTGCTTAGTTCAGTAGGCAATTTTAGTACTGCCCTAGAGTTCTAGATTACCAGATTTTTTTTTCCAGTGTTTTTTTGGTGTATATATGATTGTTTATTAAGAAAACATTCTTTTACTAGCAGTAGTGAAAATGATGTTTAATAACATATCAAATATTTCATGGATTATAATCTGTTTTTTACAAAGGTGATTACTATTAAAATATAATGATTATAAACAAAAATTAGAGGAAAAGACCTTAGGAATGGGAGGGAGACAATTCCTTATTTTAGAGAGCAGATGTTATTCTGCCAAAGAACTGACTAAGTAGTATTATGAAAATGTATTCTCTCTCTTCATTTTCTGCAAACCATCATCTCTCGGGCTTGTATAAGAAAACACTGCATCAAAACAGTTTGAAGTCAGTAGGAGTTTATCCATTGAGTGTCCTAAGATTTGTGTCAGACACTTGCGACTTACAACTTGTGCTAACATGCTGGACATGGGAATATGTTTCTCCACTGTTATAATGCTGAAAATGGAGTAGTGTTGTTTTTCTGCACCATAAGATGCAGGACAGCGATAGGTTTTACCTAGTTCTGTGCTGATGAGCAAACTAACACGTTTTTTGTGACCCCTTTCAGCCTGTGCAGAGACCAAGCATAATGTTTGTCCTTCTAATGCCAGCACATGATGTTCTTGAATATTGCACATGATGATTTTGAATATTACGGCCCAGATGCTAAAGAGAGAATGACCTTAGTCATGGCAGTCTTTGGCATCTGCCTGTGACAGCAGATACTACTATACTCTTCCCTACTTCTTCTGGTGGCGTTAAAGACCAAGGACAAAATGATCCTTAAAGACAGAATTTACTTCTGAATACCTGAACTAGTTTTGTTGGGGCACATTTGACACACATTAGTAAGCAATTTCTTGTAGGAATGCAAATTCAGAACTTCTTACCCACACACTTCATGATTACATTTCTGTGGTCATTTAGGGGCAAGGGTACCCCTCATTTCAGTTGCTTTCAAGCAAGTAAAATTGCAGCAGGTATTCAGGGCCTCTTTCAAGACAACTTTCTCTTGTACCATTCTTCCCATAAACCACTGAGAGTTTCTTTAAGCGCTTAAGGTTTGATGTTTACACTGTGTTTTTTCCTCTTAGATGGAAGTATAATTGAGTTAGAACAATCTTTCACTGATGAATACTTCGATTAGAATAAGCATAACTGTAGTAATTTTGTCTGTCACTCAAGATGCTGCTACCTTGTAAATCTACATTTAAGAAAACCTGCTGTTTTCTTCCCTAAACTAATTGGAAATCACTGTTGGTTAAGCAGCATTACAGAAGGTCATTGTTCTTACAAATAAACAACAGAAGATAAAATTATCCAAAATAGTTGAAAAAAGATCTCTGGATATCTTTTTCATGTCAAAGTACATTTTTACACAACAGTGTTTGAGAAATTGGTATCTGTCTATCAACCATATGAGACAATCTAATCCAAGTCAGTGAATTCTGGTTAACAGTTCAGATATGTTTGAAAAACTGATATTTAGCTTGTTTGGGTTTATGTCAGATGAACAGATTTTATATTCCACGAGGTTTGGCTGTAGCTTGAGTAGCTAGTAAATTACTGCAGAAAACAGGGTGTGACATTAGGGCAAGTTGTAGGAAATTGTTCTTGTAGGAAACAAGAACAAAGGGTCTGAGCTTTTTGTTGGTGTTGCATCACATTCTTATGAAATGGTATTGTAATCCTCACAGGACAGGGAGAAAGGAAAGAAAACTGGGATACAGAGCCGTAGAGTTGGATCAAACTATTTCTAGTAAATGCAGAGCTCTTGGTCACAGAGGGGAAAAGTGATTTGCCCAAAACCACAGAGGAAGTATGTTGCAAGTCAAAGGTTTGAAAATTGGTGCTCAGATTCTCAGTTACTCTTCCTTTACTGCAAGACTTAGTGAGCATTGCAGCCAGGCACCACTGTGTCTTTTCTCTCCCTCACTGTCTTTATCATTCTCTTTCCATATTTGCTACCTTTTTGTTTTATTTTCTTACGTGACACTGAAAAAAAAAAAATCAGGAAGGCTGGTATATTTTTACTGATGTGCCATAGTTTCTGGAAGCCCTGTTCGTATGTTATGTATTCTACATTCTGCACCACTAGAATAATGACTTGTGACAGAGTGTATAGCCAAGGACCTGTCCTAATTTGCATTGTTAAAAATTTAACTAATACAGTGATATCCCTGCAGGTCATTTGCAACCTGCATAATCTATTTGCTGAAGCGATGTCAGGTAAATTAGAATTGTGAGTAGACGATTGTAAATTATTAAGCTAGCATGTCTTAAGAAGTTACCACCCTTGAGCTGAGATGCAGCAACTGATTATTGCATGCTTCTATTTCATGACAGGTAAACTCTGCCTAATTTAATGATAATTTAAGTCACTATGCAGTGCGTCATTGTCTGACCATACCTTACAATCTATTCTTCTACGTACCTAGGTAATTTTATTTTTTCACAATGAAGTCTGAAGTTGCTAAGAAGCTATGTAGAACTCAGATTGCGACAGTGTCAATACAAGGTCACACACCTGATTCTTGGACGTTTTGGAAAATGAATTTTGTTCAGGGATGTGTTTGTGGCACTGGAGGCTGCTGCTGGTTTTAGATTTTGTTTCCAGTGCAGGTGCATGGCAGCACACCAGCCAGCCTGCTTGCTCTGGCACAGGCCTTGAACACTCTGTCCTTGGCGACAGTGTGGCCTCTGTATCCTCTCTACTGCCTTTGAGTTTTCTGTGTTTGCTGAAGTAGACAGTGTTAGATGTTGACGTCTTTATATTCAGTAACTAGCATGATAAAATAAATGGGGAAGCAACCGAAGGACAGGGGATTTTCTTGGGAAGTCTCAGAAGTGTTGCTGTTCCCTACTAAATGGCTCTATAAGCATACAATTTTGACACATTTTAGAAGGAAGGGCAAGGCATGAGCCTTCTGGCTCACTTAAGATTCCTTTATCCTCGGAAGAAATAGGTTTTCATAATGGGACCACAGACAGACATGAGCTTTTGGGGGAGGTTTTCTTACAACACGGGCTTCCAGAATACAGAGTGCGGGCTGATAGTCGGGAAGTGCTCAGATCCTACGGTTAGCGCTGCCCAAGCAGCGCTCCAGCTAGACAGTTTAAAAACCTAGGCAGAGATTGTATCTGGCTTATTTTTAGGAAATAATTATGCGCATTCTTTTGAATATCTAAAATGATGGTGAAAACTGTATCATTCATCAGACACGTTGGTTTAAAAAAACAAGAGATGCTGTTAGAGCCTGAGAACAGAGACACCGTATCTTTGTGAGAGATTCACAGACACTTGATTTCATTCATCCACCCACACAGTCTGAGATAAGTACAAGAAAATTGTTCTACTTCAATATGGAAAGTTAAGTAGTTTGAAAAGCTATCTTGGAGGTCAAGGGCTTCTGTGATAAATCTTCTACATTTTTATTTGATTGGTTTGATGGTGTTTCTTAAAGTCTATATAAGAGTTGGTTGGTTTTACGTTCTAATATTCTCAGAGCAGAGGATTCACATTTTGACAAATGTACTGCTGTACATTAAAAAAAGGATGCTATCATGAATCTGCTGTCATTACCAATTAATGTTCTTATTGCCATTTTCTTTCTTGTGATAATGTTTAATTCATTTGAACCTTAACAGAGGTTCTTGTCAAAAAGCAATGAGAGTGAGTATCAGAGAAAAAGAATTCAGCAAATGAGTTTGGCCTAGGTAGAATATTTAACATTACATAGAAAGCAACCAACTTCCTCCCTAATTATGTTATATTTTCATCACTATCTGATGGATCCTTCACTGTTATAATTTGTAACAGTACTGTGTGAAATCTGCCTGAACTGTGCTGATAAGCATAGTTGGGGAACTGGTCCAGTACTGCAAGCACCTGCTGGGTCTCAGAAGTTGGATGGGCCTAATCATTACAAATATGACTACATTAGAGTGCAGGGGTCTTCTGCTTACTAGTGCAAGTGAGAAAACAAATTAGTCCAATAGTACGATATGCAGTCTTTTTAGGAACACTGCTAGAAACTTTTATTGTAGTTTTATGATAATGGCTTTATTCGTGATGTTGGATGTACTTTGTAATGATGTAGCTGTCTGAGCTCCAAGTGCCTGACTCATGTCAATTTAGAATGAGACTTGATTCTAAAAGTTTTCTTATAAATAGGAAATTCCTGGGAAAAAAATCAGAAAACTCCCCAAACCTCATAAGGTTACTGCTCAAGTTAAATGTGCTCTACAATATCACAGCAACAGTTGTATGAGACTGGCATTTCTGTAAAATACTTGGATTCTGCAACATGGCGTTTTCTAACAAACCATCAGTTAAATCTAGTTTACAGATTATCCTCAACGTGTTCACTGTCAAACCCATTTTCTCCTTCCCATGGAGAATATTCTCCTCTGATTTGTCTAAGCCACAGCTGCTTTCAGTTATAATCTCCAGATGAGATATTGTCTGGGTAAAACATATGGTCAGGTACCCTGTGCCATGTAACTCAAAGGACTATACTTTTGTTAAAATCTTACTTGCTTGGGAATGAAGTTTCTGGTCTGCTAATGTAAATGCCTTTGCATTCTTTTAAATTCATGGCATCTACAGAGTTGTTTTCAACTATGTCTTGCATTAAGACTGTTCCTGAAAGCAGCATGAATCATGCAAGAATTTGTGGTTTTCTTTTATTTGGTGTTATTGAGGCTTATGGACCATACCTAGAAAGGAAAACTCGTATTTCCAGTGAGACTATGATTTGTGTGAAGCATAATGCAACATGACTATACAAGAATTGCGTTATTTTCTTGAAAAAGTCTTGTACTTTTTGGCATTATTCACAGAAGGCTATATAGCATGCTTTTATAGCAGTATGCATAGCTGTAAAAGCATCTGTGAAGATTTTGGAGCACCGGAAATTTGTTGAAATTATTTTCGAGATATGATGTAGAATTAAGCAAATGGGCGTATCATCTGAAACCAAAATAGACTATGTATTTTTCTCATGGTTTTCAGAAATTTGCATATGGGTTTCAAGTAAGAATCTCTAGTTGGGGCCGACAGTGAAAACAACCCATGGAAATAAGTTACCATTCATCCCAGCCTGCCCCTCCTAAAGTGGCAAATAACATAGATTTCATTGTGCACTTTGAATGACTCCAAGAAAAACAGCTCATATTACTTGTCCACTAAAAATGAATAGCAGTGAATGTTTTTCTACATACATTATTTTCCTACATACATTGTTTCCCTATATACCTTTATATGTGCCCTACATGTATTAGATCTCTCACTTTCCAGACTAAAAAATACTCTCTTTTTTCTAAAATTCACTATAGACAACTTTTATAGGAGCCAGAAACTGCACATGCTTTCAATATACAGAGAAGAGCATAATTTTGGAAAATACACAGTTGATGACGAATTGTTTTTCTTCTGTCACAGCAGAAGTTTGACTGCTGAGGGCTATTTCCTCATGGAAGAAGGGGAAGGGGGGAGACAGCCTTTTAGATCTCACCGTGTTTTCTTCTTTCAGTGAAAAAAACAAAACAAAACCAAAAAAAAATTCCAGAATCACTGTGATTTTCTTGTGAGACCTGTTTTGGAGCTATCAATTTACACGCTAGTTTTCTACTAAACCTTTTTTCTGCAATATTTGGTTGAGGATACTCTGTCACGGAGGGTGGGTAGTGGCAACTGAAAGTCTGTGCTATCAGGCTGGCATAGTTAGGTTTCTGATGTGATTATGTCTTGGGCACCGTAATCTTTTCACAGCGCTATGTTGCCATGACCTGGTTCACTGAAGAAAGCAAGTAAAGCAAACTGACACCACGCAGGCCGGTGGCTGCCTGGTGCCGGGAATGGCAGGGGCTCCCCTGGGACCTCAGGGCAGGGCCGGGCAGCCAGGGCCTGTCCCACCGCCCAACCGGGGAGCAGGGCAGCCACAGAGGGCACTGGGGCAGCCCCAGCGCCGGACATCTGCATCCGGCAGCTCGCTGGGGATGGGGACAGGCTGAGGTGGTGCCGGGACATGGGCCTGTGGTTGGGCCCGGCTCGTTGGCCGATGGCTGGGCAGGGCTGTGGGGAGCGGGAGAGCAGCCCTGCTGCGATGTTCCTGTGGCAGGTGCTGACTGCCCCAGGGGGCTGAGGGGAGGTCCTGGGCCGTGGGCAGGTGGGGGGAGGCCCAGGGGAAGGCCCACTGGTGCCCTCAGGACCCTGACAGGAAGTGTCTACCACATTTATACTCTGCTTCAGGGAGACATGTGGCAGCCTCAGGGCTTTCTGGTGACTGTCATGGTGAGGGCCCTTCCCACCGAGCCTCCACTCCAGGGGGCATGTGCCTTTCTCAGCTCGCTGTGAGGCAGGAGCCAACTTGGAGCTTTTCAGCTCCCAGTATGAGTGTTTTGAAAACATGAGCTGTAATAGGGCATGCAAAAAGCACACCAGCTGCGTTGGCTTTAGTATTAAATGTGGGGCCTGACAAGTTTAGTGCTGGATGCCTTCCTAGGTGCCTTCCTGGCCTGGCAGTTGCCTGTGTTTGTGGGTGTAGACATGGCAGCCCCCCATTGCCGCCGCTTGCCCCGTCACCTGGCAGACCCCAGGCGGGTTGTTCCCCACAGCAGGCACCCCTTCACCGTCAGTGCTGCAGGTGCTGAGCGGCAAAGTCACCCATGGCAAACCTGGCTGCAGTGCAGGGACAGCAGATGCCCTACAGCAAGTGGATGAGGTGGGTGGCACAGCCTCTCAGTCCTAGTTTGGTTGCTCTTGTCCCTGATTCTTCAGCGTTTTCCCTTCCTACTTCATTGTTGAACTTTTAAAGGTGCTCTGGTGCTTTATAGGTTTTGGCTGCTGAGATTCTTTCCTTCCTCTTTGTGTTGCTCACTTTCTTGTTTTCTATATGATGAGTTCACTCTGTAATGGCAATCAACAGGCATGCAGTAATCTGCATAAATGGAGAAAGGCAAATGCAGACTGAAAATGCTCCAGAGAAGTGCATTGGAGCTACCAGCTGATTTCATAGCATCACACAGCCAATATAGAAGGTATGAAATAATACATAGCCCCTTAACTGGCATAACATGACCAACACCGTGCCTGCAGCTGTACTGCAGCATGGTACCACCGACGTGTGCTACAGGGATGCATAAAGCCAGGAATCCCATTTCAACTGCGGATTTTATACTCCTGTTATTTTCCAAAGAACATTAAGGTTTGTTTTTTTCTTTTTAACTGTAAACCTTTGAGATACAGTCAAAGACTCTTTGCATGCCAAACTGCTGCTGATGTGCTCTGTGGCCTTGGTGTTACATGCAACCTCTCGCTGATTCAGTTCTGCATTTCTGTTCTTCACAGGGCTGTTATAACGCTTAACTAATTAATGTCTATACATTGTTTTATGTCCTTAAGCAAATAGAAATATAAAGCTACAGATATACAGACAAATAATAGTATTTCAGGCCTGCTGAACTCCAGTTTCAGCCTGTAGTCACAAAGCTGAATTGCTAAAGGGAGAAGCAGGATAAAAGTTCTGTGAGAAGCTGCAATGAGGAAAGGATCTCCAAAAGCATTACCTTTTTTTCCTCCCTACTGATGAAATTCTTCATTATTTTACTTCCTGAGTTTGAAGCATTATTATTTTTTGATCCCAGTTCTCAGAAAGCATTTAAGTGGTTGCTGTTCCAATAACAAGATGATAATGTGAGAAGAAAAGAAAAAAACCTCCCCAAAATCATAATTCTCGGGATGATCTGGGTAACAATTTCTGTGTGGGCTAAAAAATAAAGAATATTTTCCAAGATTCATTGTTCCACTAATTGCTACTATTCTAGGGCAGGGCTTCTTCCAGCTTGTCTTTGGGGTTGTGATTTATATTTAGCATCTATGCTACGATGCAATCACAATAAGCTACAGTTTTTTCAGTTTTTATTTTTATTTGTTTTATTTATTGTATTTTATTTTATTGCAGCCAACGTGTGCAGACTCAGCAACTGTCACAATGTTAATGTTCAAGTGTGAATTTTTATTACATAATTCATGGTTAGTTTACTGAGTTCAAAAATAGCAACAACAAGAAAGAAAGATTTGAGCTGATTTTGAATGAATTTTGACAGATTTATAATCTACTTTCAGGGATTCCAAAAGTAAAGACAGAAGCTTCTTTTGGAGGGCAAACGATTTATTGAAAATTATTTGCTCAGCTCTAATTAGGATAAACAATTTTACTCATGGAAGTGAAGGGAATGTACAGGCTCAGATATTTATTAATTCAAATATGCATAATTTTTGTTTGTGAATAATCTTGAAACTGATAATATCCACATTCGATTATTGTGTGGTTAGTTAGTATGGATACTTGCTTTGCAAAATATGTGGCTTTATAGCTAGATTTCTGCCAAAGACTGTGTTGTTAAATAACATGTCTTTTTTTAGACAAACACATGAAGTGGCATGAGAGTATGTTCATAGTCATGCACACAGGTCTGGCAGAGAGAAGTCTGAGTAAATAGCAGTGAGCTTTGTTTTGCAACCATCTCTTTGTATATCTTGGAGCAGAGTTGTCAGATTGGTATAAATGGGGCTTTTTAAATAATGGCTTTTATGTAGAAGTTCAATCATTATTTTTGTCTTGACAAAAACATCCCTGCTTCTATCTCCCCACATGCCAGTACTAATGCAGCTCTTCTAAAGGCTGGTCCAGCTTTCTTGCCCTTTGCTGTTGTTGGCCAGCCTCATGGAAGTATTGTGGTACAAACAGATCATCCTTTATTTATCAAGACTGCATGTGCTTCACTTGGTTCTCACTTTAACATGTTTCCTCTAGTAAAAGACTTCTGCATTTATTTCATTAAATACTGTCAAGTATTACTCAGTGGCACATTTACCAATAAGCAACATGTTAAAAAGCTGCCCCACACAGTTGTTACTGTTATGTTCCCATCTCATGCACAGGTCCTGGGGCTGTCGCTGACTCTTCTGCTTTGGGAATCCTCCCAGTGACCAGATTCTGCATGAAAATCACATGTCTATTCAATAAAAAATAAGTCTAAAGTTAAAATTGCCTTTTTTACAGTAGTCATATTGCAAGGTCTTTAGACACAGTAAGACACAACTAGTTATATGCAAGCGAATGGACGAACCGTTCGTGGGCCGTGGGGCGCAGGGTGGTTTACTGAAGCGGGTAAGAAATGGCAGCGGTAACCTGTGAGCCACCCTTCTGAGGTTAGTGAGAAAGCTCAGCGGAAAACAAAACTCTGTATGTGCTTGCAACAAACTCTTTCTCAAAGAAGAGCAAAGAGAGAAGATTTATTTCTCAATCTTCAAATGTGTGACAAGTTTGTACAAAGTTAAGTGACAATCTTAAACAAACTTTTTACTCATAAAGCAGCAGAAGACAATCGTGCTAACTGGGTGAGAAGGTGTCAGTGGATAGATCCCAGTATTTATGCAGCTCCCTTTACAAGGCAAAGCATGTGATATATGTAGCCTCAGTTGTCCTGCAGATAAAGGCCTCCTTAGTCAATAAGAGGCAGTTTTTGTGAATTGGTGACCACGGCTTGGAGTCAGGAAAATTGAGATCCACAGGTGGGTGAAGCTTCAGCTTCACAGGGCTGAATTCAGCCCTGCATTCACGTGCAGAGGCCAAAGCTGCTGCTGGCAGTCATTTGCTGCACTGGCACCTTCAAGAGCATGCCAGCAGGCACTTAGGGGCAACTACTGTGTCAGAGCTGGATTGCTGCTTAGAACTGCTGAGTGAATTAAGATGTGTAATCATTTTATAAACAAAACGCTATCTTTTCCTATACTCTATTGGGGCCTGCGTATTGAAACACCTTTAAGCAATAACTAGTGGAAATTAAGCACCATTGACCTCGACTGCTATTTTTTCAAGTTCTCTCCTCCATACTTCTGCAACAAAACTGTTAATAAATGCTCATAAAGAAGCAAGTTATCTATTTGAACTTATTTTTTTAATGCATTATCTCCTGTAGTTTGGGTTTCAATTTTATTTCTCTTACTTAATTCAGTCACTTTGTAGTTTTTGTGACTTTACCTTCTCCTGCTTCTTATCTTTTTTTATTAAGAATCATGGGTATGCAACTGGAGGGTTGGCAACGTAGTTTGGAGAAACAGATTTAGAAGTCTCTATTTTCTCCTAAGGTATAATTTTCATATTTTTGTTTTCAGTGTCTTATGCTGAGTGATTGATTTAAATGACCCATCATGTGCTAATAGATCAATAGACTGTTCGATATGGTGCTATCACAGAGAGTATAAAATTTCAAAAAAGTAATAACAATGAAGTTTAAGAGAACTGGGCATTTCATTCATGGCTAGAAAGAACCTCGCAAATGAAAAGGGGCACCTGTTTCAGCTTCACTGGGGAGGTGTTGTTACTGACTGTCTATGACAAAACACTTGGACTCAGTCTGGAAAGAATGGTCACAAAGACTAGATCATTATTCAAACTTTCAAAATGTTTCATATTTTCATTAGGATGAGCTAAATATTAAAAAAAAAGAAAAAAGAAAAAAGTGGAGGTATTTGGTCTTTGAAAGCTTGATATTTGAAATTCTTGTTAGATTACCTAAAGGTTGCAATTCTGTAATTTCACACAGCTGATTTATATTTGAGATGAATGGCCAAGAGTAGCACAGCATGTAAAATACTTTAAAAATACATTTTATTTGTAACTTAATTAGGAATTAAGGTAACAGATCACTCTTTTCAGACATAACGTAAAAAGAGAATTATTTCCACATTTCTTGGTGAAGAAAGGTATTAGTTTATTTTGCTTGTCCTCATATAGCTTTCATCACAAGAGCTAACAGTCAATGAAATCTTACCTAGTGTGATTTTGTAATTTGTGTTTTAAATTCATAGTGTATCATGAATGGACCCTTAGAGTGAAACATCTTGGCTTATCAAATACTTTGTAGTTTTACATCATTTATTAATGAAAATGTAACAATTTAAACATAATATTTTCATAGGCAGTCAAATCAGATGAGAGGTAAGTCCTAGATGAAAGGAAAATGTGCTCCTAAATAATAAATGCTTAAATAATCATAGCCAGAATATTGATTTTTAAAGGATTTAGTTCATCCAGGAAGAATGTATTTTGGCATATAGTTTTTTGGCATTGTGCTGGGATAAAACCAGTATGACCATAAGGAAGAGAGTCATTGCCAAAATGCAAACTATGAGGAGAAAATCAACAGTAGATTTGAATAACTTTGTGCCTTGTGGTTCCTATTTCTGATACAATTTTGCGCTTTCTTTAGTTCTGTGATGTTTTTAAGAGAGCTTCAAGTTATAAACTTAGAGTTTTCGTTGAAGGAGGAGGTGAGGAATTTGCTAGGATTCACTAGTATTGTTGTGACCAGAAATTTTTATGTTCTTTCCTGTCACTCTGGGTTTTGTCAGGTGTAATAGAATTGTCAGCTGCTCCTTGTTGCTTGCTGAAATCACTTTGTCTAGCTGGTTTCTTTTTCTTGGGTATATGTAAAGACCTGGTTTGCACAAAACAAAAAAAAAAAAGCTCAAAATGAGTATGAAAATTGTAGATAAAGATTTGCTGAGAGTGAATCTGCATATCAGGAAAACATAGCATGAAGCACTGGGAGAGTGTTGTGAATCAAAGGGATATTTTGTAAATCTGTTGTTAGTTTTGTAAAGCAAGCACAGCCATCTGGGCCATCTTTCTTGCTTGAAATATATAACACAACACGATTGTAATTTTCTCAAACTAGTGAATGTTTGGACTTGAAATTTAGAGGTTGTGTCTGTTCTTCAACTTTCTGAAATCATGAATCAGGGTTATGAAAACAATTGAATTGGCTTAAAAATTGTAAGATAAAGAAAATTAAATTAAAGCATATTGGTATGCATCAGCTTTCTATGGTATACTACTGGTATTTATTTTCCCGGTTTGTATATGTGAGGGAAGATAATACAACTTTTCCAATAAAGAAAATTTGATACTCGTTGGTAGGCAAAATTGTCACTTTCACATGAAAGAGTACATGGTTATGGCAGTCACTTTGTAAATGGCAGTATATCATTTGAATGCTGGGAAAACACAGACATTTTTGATAAATGCGAAGTTTCAGTGCCTTTCAAGCTATCTCAAGCTAGGAAAAAAATAAAGAGTGAAAGAAAATTGCACGTTATTTTTTAAATTTTTTTCATTTGTGGTGAAAAGCTTAGGTTAAGAATTAAGCAACCCAAAGTTTGTGGATATTTAATGGCAAGGATTTGTTTTGTCTGAAATGTACAGAATTTTAACCACATGGAGTTAGATCACCCAATTTCAATGCTCACAGAAATTTTAATTCTAGTTCAACTTGTGAACTTTCTTTTCTCCTAATTGTTTTGTGAAACTCATCTGATGCCACTGAAGTCACTGCCAATTTACATTAATATAAGTACAAACGCTTATTTGTGTTACAAGCTTCGAAAAAATGTGAACTCTAAACAAGGAGAAATGAACAGGGAGTGGATGATTTTGTCTCAAACTTCCTTGTATAAAAGCATATCCTTCATCAATTAATACTTGCTAAAATCATGTTTCTGAGAAGTGGAAAGATTCTATTCCTGGCTGTTGGATTTAGTTCATGTCATAGAGGTGGGGAAAGCCCTGTTCGTCACAGAAATGCTCTTAGGAAGTTTCTTTGCTGGTGAGTTTATGAAAGGGCAAAGGTGAAGGAGTGAGGAGAAAATTCTTTTCCTAATGCAAGTATTTCCTGTAGACAGCAATTACATACAGGTCTGTAATGTAATGTAACTTTAGTAAGCTACCCACAAGCATTTGAACTGTGAGCTCAACGTAGTGTTTGTCTAACCTTCCTTTAATTCTGTGTTTTCAAGATATCTGGTAGAGACTTTTCAAAAATGAAATACTTTTTCTTTTCTTTACAAGTGAAAGATCATATAATGCAATTACTTGATCATTTTCTCACCAATTTACAGTCTGTATACCATAAGAGAGTTCGTTAGGCAGGAAGCATACATAGGAGTTTAGCTTTTTCCTGACTTTTTCTGCAAGCTCCGATTCTAGCTGTGCTATTAAAAGCTACTCTATATGCAGCTATTTTACAGCTCTTTTGTCAACTCATTGTTTGATGTCACATTGACTAGGAGTTCTCTGTTTGAACTTAATTTATGAGTTCATTTTGGAGTAAATCATTATATTTTCTTTACTCTGTGGCTTTTACTCAAATTAAAGTGTAGCTTAATGCTGCCTTCAAGTATTACATTTTTTTCCCTAACTAGTAATTGCATATAGTAACAATACAGAAAATCTATATAATGGCTACTACTAGTCTCGTACAATAAAGAAAAATGCTATTTCAGGGGAGAATCTATTCTATTCAGTTGTAGGTAGAACAATATACTGGGAGTTATTATCTGTTCTGTTGAAGTAATGGCACTTCTGCTAAGGAATCCTGATGGATGAGATGGCGATCTTCCCTCTACTAGTTTCTGGGGTACAGGCATTGTGGGTGCCGTAAGCCTTGTTCCCATAGAACCACCCAAAATATGTCCATGGTGCCTTCTCTTGGGGAAACAAAACAGTTCTTTTCTACTGGTGCTTTCAAAAGTCATAAAAGAATCCAAACAAAATGTGAAATAGAGGTTTCTGTTACTCAGTATCAACTATTCAGGCATTTCTGAATGGAGCACGTTGTAACATAGAGAGCCTCTTCAAGCAAAGTCTCCCACCTTAGCCTACTGATGGGAAATGAGGCTCTGAGATGCTCTGGTTTAAATCCTGGGTGTCAAATGCACCCTGCGGATCCAAAGGAGTAGAGCAGGATTATTGGTGTTTTTCCCTGACCTAACTCCATGTAACTTCCCAATATGGTCAAATATAGCACACAATGCTAGCACATTGTCTTTGGTATTTTTAGATTTCATTGACTGACTGTGGTTTATCATCAAATAGGATTGTCCAAGAATGTCAGACTACCATTATGGGAATGAGAAAACAAGTGGCATCAGCATGAAAGCTATGCCTCACAGTAACTAGAAGCGTATGTACTGTGTTGAGACTAAACATGTCCAATGTTATGGAATTCTGAAAATTAAATTGTTTCAACTGTTTCCTGGTCAGAGTAACGTTTGAAATAGACTAAAAAAATAGAGATGTGGGGGGGGGGGGGAAAAAGTGCTGGCTGGGAAACGCCTGGGGAGTTGATTTTTCAGACATACTAAGAATGCACACATCCTATGGAAATCCAAGAACCCCTTGAATACTGAGTACTTGAGTTATACAGGCCTTAAAATTACTGCTTCGGCTTTAATTTGTTGTATGCATCACATCTTTACCTTAAAAGTCATATTGTTCTATTTTGTCCTGAGAAGGAAATAGAGTTTGACTTCTATTTTCTGCCTTACCATATTCTGCTATTTTCTGATATGGTCATATTCACCCTTCTGTGTGCCAGCACACATGCTCACAGTCTAATTGGTTTTTCCTTTCAGTTGGAAAGGGGTCTAGAACTACGGTCTGGATTTAACTATCTATTCAGTGCCTTTAATAGGCAGTCACCCCTTTCTTTCCTCTCATTAAGGCAATCAGCTAGGTATTTCGGGATTAAATACATAGTGGGCTTTTTGTTTCACATTTTTTCTTCGTCCTGTTAAACTTCTAATTGCCACCTGGACTTAATATATTTGATGAATATCAGCTGGTACTCCACTCTTTTTCACCGGCCACAGGCAGCTCTAGCCTTTCTTGTGCAGAACACTCCCTATGGTACAGTAGCATCAGGCATTGTATCTGACAACACTGTTCATATGCTGTCTGTGGAAGGAAGGAGTAAGGGTGAGTTCAAAAGCATTTTGCAGGCATATGCTAATCGAGTACTAAAAATCTTTAAAAGGATGGTATTTTATTTATGAAATTTTGTGACGAGCTCATATAATTTTCAAGTTATACTTTTACATGTAATTTGAATGACCTGCTCTCAGCAGATGTTTCATCTGCCAACTATCTGGAAGAACATAGCATGTGTTTCCTATTGCCTTACTGATTTCCAAAGGCCTTTAATGGGGAGAACGGGGTTTAGACTACTGACGGTGATGGATTTACAAAATCTTGTATGAGTATACATAATCTATATGTATTTATTGGATTATATATAGAGATAATATACCCAAGACATACAAAATCTTGGGTATGTCTTGCCCACTGATTCTTAGAAGTGGTAATATCACCCAGTTTGAATGATAGGAATGTTGAAAAATAAATTATATCTAAATAACTTTAGTGCTTTTTAAATTTTTTTTTTTGCTTTAATGATTTGATGAATAGAACAATACTTACTTTTCTTTTGACATACAGTTTTATAAAAAGGAGTAGTAGTAGTTTATGTATAGGGAAAGGGCATAAGAAAAGTGGAAGGAACTGGCAGTGTTATCAGTGCTCTTTTGGACCTCAATGTGCAAACATTACAAGAGCCTCAGATTTTGTCTGGTTAATACAAAACAAAGTAGATTGTGGTTAGCCTTACTTTGCAGTGATATGGACACACACGGGTTTACAGTGTCGTATGCTGGCATGAGTGGTTTCTGTGTATTTTTTTTCGCCACACTTAAAAAAAAAGGTCTTGGGTTCAGTTCTAAAACTCCCCAGTCATCTCTGTTTTAGGCTGTGACTCAAGTAACAAAGTGAGACTAGAGCTGGTTCAAAAACCACATGCCACTTATGAAAAAATTATTAGAAAATGTGGGGGTTTTCTCAAAAAAAAAAAGTTTTCCACATTTCTAAATTAATCAAGATTAATGTTTTTGTTGCCTTTTTTCAGAAGAATTTTCAAAATCAAACCTTTTATTTATGTTTAAGTTTTTAAGATTTAAATACTCATTTTACGCCATCACATTTTGGAAGAGACATTTAATTTTTTTCTACTCTTTTTGAGGTTTCCTCCTCTTCAAATATTATCAGCTTTACTGCTTTCAGAAATTTCCTGGTGGAAACAACTTTAAAGAAATGGTATGAAAAAAGTTGTTCCCAGATTTTTATCTTCCCCCTACTTTCCCTCTGCGCCCCCCCAGTAGAAAAGATACTGTTGGGCAACAGTTAAAGATGAAAAAGAGAAGAGGAAGGAGAAGCAAAAATCCACTAAGCCAAACAGATCAAATCCAAAGACTTATGGTCGAGGAACTTCAAGATGTAAACATACTTGAACATCTAGCTCAACAAGCACCTCCACAAGGAATAACAATTATATTGCATCTGTGAGAATAAAGTCGGCAAACCCTGAAACATTTAGCTTAGTTTTCATCTCACCTAACTTAGGCTGCCTAGCAGTTATGAGTCTGGTATGGGGAAATCATCTGGATAATGGAAGGAGATGACAGATAGTAATTTATTCCACATGTATTTTTAGCTGAAGTTATACAAGATTAATTCATCAATGTTTTGGTTTTGCCTATGTAATTTTCATACCAGCAACCATAGCTGAATCTCAACCTAATTTTTCATATTAAGTCCAACATTTATTTTTTGAGTATACCATTACAAAGCAGATAAACCGCTATCTGTAACAAAATACGCAAGATAAATACAAAGGCAGTTAACACTCCTGGATGCCCATGAAGTTTGATCTCATTCGATAAACAGGCAGTTTATTTTCAATAGGCGGGCATGCAGTGGCTGTTGAAATCAAGTTAATAACTCTGCCCCATTTCACAGGAGTGGAGTTACCAGTAGGAAAATGAGGATGAAGCAAAGGATGTCATGCCTCCACTCCACTCCGATTAATAATGCCAAATGCTGCAAGCGTACTGTAATATGATCCATTAGTGGCTTTGCAGCTCCCTCTCTCCACTTCTGCTCCAGAAATAGATGCATTTCAGTTCCAAAAAAGCAGGAATAATAATATTTTCAGAGCTGGGTAAAAGATAGAATTTCACCAAAGGGAACATGAGACTTGCTAACTGTTGTCAGAGGAGAAATTTGTGAAAAGGTTAGCACAGGTTGCACAAAACTCTTAACGGGAATTCTACAAAACTTCAAGATATTTTGTTTTACCCAAAGAGTGCAATATCTGTGCATGTTTCAGGCTTTACCTTTTCAAGTCTCAGGTTTGTAACTACATCTTGCACACTTACCAAAAAAAAAAAAGTACCAATAGCAAACATAACATTTGTCCTAGTAATGATGGCTTTGAAATTCTTAGTAAGCAAATATATTTAGCTGCATAGATAAATATTTTTATTTGAAAGATTGGAGAAGTATGTGTGGGGTTAAGAAGAGAGGAGGTAATTTGCCATGACCTATTTTCATTCCATTCCAGTCAAAATTGCACCACTTAGCTGAGTACTAAAAAGGGATGCCTGAAGCACACTTACATTAAATCATCTGTTAATGTCAGGCCAAATTTCTGGTCTACTGGCTTGTAGGTGGTGACACCCTGTGCAAGGGATACCTGTGTTCTGCACACTTGTCAGAAACTTTTATGTGCTAGGCTAGCAAAAAAGGCCTGAAATATTGGTAGTTGATGGGAAGAAAGATCTCCAAAGACATAAGATGAAGAACTATGAAAATAGTTGGAATACACATCTTTGTGTATTATAAAACTGTGAAATACACATCTTTGCTGTAACTAGCTCTGAAGTAATGTTAGTCTCTAGTTCAGCCAAAACATTGACGTTTTGGCACAAGAGGTTAATAGGATGAATTGTTCTTGAAGTAAAATGAAATATATGCAAGCTGAGTCATGGTGTGAAAGAAATGTAACCTCCAATTTTCATGGTATTGCAGCAAAATTTGGCATCTGAGCAAATATCACAGTTAACTAGTTGTACCCTTTCCTTAGTTTGAAAATCCAAATAAGATAGAACTTTCCCAAAGACATTCTAATATGTTTTGATTTCTGTCTGAAACAAAACACTTCCGTTCCTCAGTTTATTTTGATCCTTCTGCTGTCTCTGTCATCTAGTTTTGCTTCTGTGGCTCCTGTGGAAGCCAGTAGGTAGGTCCCAATGCAATGTAGAATTGAATTCAAAGTTCCTGATCTAGTAAAACATGCAAGTGTGTATATATAAGCTGCAAAGGTCTAGTTTGCAAATGTGCCTAGTAACAGGGCTGCTTTCAGCACAGCATTCTGGTAGTGTACGCCTTCCCACCTTGTCCCATCTCCTCTCCCTCTCCAATACCCTGTCCAGTGGACAGAGCTGAGGTTTCAAAGCGAAAAGCTCTGTCTGCAGGGGAAGCCTGGGTGTCATGGGCTGTGGCCATGAGCAGCTGAAAGAAATACACTCAAAATGGGATTGACAGGTCAGTCACTGCTGTGGCATACTGTGCCTTTACAGTTTAGCACTGTTGCCGTGCTTAGTGCTGTTGCTCTAGCACTCCATGTGCCAAATGAAGTCATTAGCAGAGCTGGGATCTATCAACCATCTGTGCCTGGTGTCTGTTCATCCTCAAGTGGGAAAGAGCTATCGGTGCAGAGCTACAGTGGGATGTAGTGGTGCTAGAAAGTCCCTGGGTTATGTCCTGGTCATTTGAATTAGTGAGCCCCTCGCATAGCATTTACTGCCCACCCCTTCTTCCTGGATAACATTTGAGTCTCTTGAGAAGCCTGTTAACATGAGAACTGGTTACAGCATTTTTTGTTAAATATATGCCAATGACCAGGAATACCCAGTCAGCTTTGGTGTGAATGAGAAACTTAATCATCCATGAAGGGTTTTTTAATCTTTAATTTTTTATCTTTAATTTACATTACACTGTGTTCATACATTAGGGGGAAAAAAGTGTTAGTTATGGCTTTCTTCCTGGTGGTGGGTTAGAATATGCCAGCTGTGACACACTATTTGCAGGCCTGGCTGGAGTCATTGTATATCAAAGCTGAAAATTATATCGACCCTATCAGTGCAATATAACCTTTGGTAGCCCTTCTTGTGAGGGTTTCTTACGCATGTTATAAGAGCTGCCTCACTGTGTTGCAGTAATGTACAGGAACACATGGAGAAAAAATGATTGATTATTAGTCCTGGTGTTTGTAATTTGATCTGTGCAGCAAGTGTTAACCAATAATGATTTGTTTTCTTTCCCTTACTCCCTTATTGACATTTTTCATTGTCTTAGTGTCCAAAATTCCAAATCTAGGATGTCCTGCTATTCCGTCTGAGTCTGCTTTATTTAACCCAAATGCAAATCCATGGTATAAAGCAATAAGAATGAGGTCTGAACTGAAAGCAAATTGAACTCGGTATGTTGCTAAACTGAAGCCTTCATACCCTGTCAAATGCAAACCCCCAAATAAATCTTCATGGCTGTCCACTAGACTGTGGGTCTGGCACAGACAGAGATTGCTCAGACAGTAGCTCCAGATGCCTTGAGAACAGAGACCTCCTTACAGTGCAAATTTACAGAGTTTTCATATGTCACTCAGAGAGGAAATAAAATTTAACAGGTTGCAGTAATTTTTCTTTTCTGATAAAGTATGCCTGAGAGTAATGGTCAGTCAGTAAAGTTAGTTTACTCTCTGTGTTTTTACCAGTCTGGGAAAGATTATGTCTTCTACTTGGGTTACCTTACTGTCTAGAGGATACCTCTCCAAAACATGTGCAGTCTCTCAAAAGAACAGATCTTTTTATTTAATTCAACCAGTTTATATAATACTGTTTGTCGCTTGAAATAATAGTTCCTTTTAAATAAACGTGCAGGATTTATTGCCATGGAGGCAACTCAGACACTGAGAACTGATTCTTTAAATTGTTAGTTGAACTGTATGGCCAGTCCAGGCTATGATGATAAGCCTTGAGAGCTCTAGGATACTCCTAAGTAAGTTTTGCATTGCAAAGGTTTGAAAAGTTTGTGACTCTCCACTGGGAATTTTCCCTCAGTTTTCAAGCTGGGAGATGTGTTATTTCAGACATTTTAGAAATGGTAAGGAATTTGACTTTGCAACTTTGAAGTTCTGAAATATGTGGGCATTTTTCCTTATTTGGGGGTATAACAAACACTGTGAAAACTGTTCTGTCTCCCTATGTGGGTATGCAGTTTTAGTGCTGCATAGCTGTAGAGAGAGGAATTTTTAGAGGAATCAGAAGGGACAAGCTGAACAACAACGCAGATTAAATACCCGAGATAAACGATCCTGCAGGAGTTAAGATAACAAGGCCATGCCTTTGTAAGGAAGAACCCATTTCTTGAAGTGCCAGATTGCTGAGAATTCTTTATTCTGTCTTATTTTAAAATCTGGGATCACACAGAATCAGAACCTGATTGTAGTATGAAGTAGGTCAGTTAAGGCAGAAAAAAACCAATGCAAGGTGACGATGAAACCTGAAAGAAATACTGTGATTCATGAGAAAAACGTTGTTTGCTTTGCCTTGGGGTTTTTTCCCCTAGAAATGAAGTCTGTTAACTTCCAGTCTCAGTAGGTTTTGATCTGTAAACAGTTGCCTCAGGAACAAGAAGCTTACCTGTGCTCCCCTGCAAGCAGTGTTAGATACTCCAGATTTAACTGTTATTTGAGCTGCATGTAAATGTCTGTGCATCCTGGGAAGCTAGGAAAATGGATTTTTCTTCAGATGTTCTGTAAAAGAAATGCCGCCTTCGTTTTGTTTCTTGGGAGGTGTGGTCTACAACATAACTCTTGTGGTAGACTTTTGGTCTGAAATCTCAGAACTCCCTTTGGTGGGACTGATCTTTAACTTTGAGATTTAAAATGTCTTAAAAGTTTACATTGTTTCATTGTTTACATAAATAGAAATGTAGAGGAAATTAAGTAGATTTTAGAGACTTCAAAACAAATTTAAAACAAAAAAAACCAAACAACCCCATCCTCAGTTGACAGATGATTTCATGTTTGATACCTGTTACCAGCTGCTAACTGTCTGTGAAGGATTGTCATTATATCAGAATTTCTCACACCGTAAATGATGAGATCTTTCTCTCACCATCACCATCTCAATTCCTCTCTCTGCTTGCAGAGGACAGAAAGCAACCATAACAAAGTTTACTGTCTGTAGTACACATTATGTGTGTATCACTGTCTTTTTCATACCTGAGTTTAAAAGGCAGGGAAAGATTGTCTCCTAGAATCACAGAATCATTAAGGTTGGAAAAGACCTTCAAGATCATCAAGTCCACCATTAACCCATCACCACCATGCCCCCTAAACCATGTCCCAAGTGCCACGTCCACACGTTCTTTGAACACTTCCAGAGATGGCGACTCCACCACCTCCCTGGGCAGCCTGTTCCAATGCTTGACCACTCTCTCAATAAAGAATTTTTTCCTAATATCCAATCTAAACCTCCCCTGTCGCAACTTGAGGCCATTTCCTCTCATCCTATTGCTACTTACTTGGGAGAAGAGACCAACACCCGTGACACCACAACCCCCGTTGTGGTATTTGTAGAGCGCGATAAGGTCTCCCCTCAGCCTCCTCTTCTCCAGACTAAACAACCCCAGTTCCCTCAGCGGCTCCTCATAAGACTTGTGCTCCAGACCCCTCACCAGCTTTGTTGCCCTTCTTTGGACATGCTCCAGCACCTCAGCATCCTTCTTGTAGTGAGGGGCCCACAACTGAACACAGGATTCCAGGTGCGGCCTCACCAGTGCCGAGTACAGGGGCACGATCACTTCCCTACTCCTGCTGGCCACACTATTTCTGATACAGGCCAGGATGCTGTTGGCCTTCTTGGCCACCTGGGCACACTGCCGGCTCATATTCAGCCGTCTGTCAACCAGCACCCCCAAGTCCCTTTCTGCCGGGCTGCTCTCCAGCCACTCCTCCCCAAGCCTGCAGCGTTGCCTGGGGTTGTTGTGACTGAAGTGCAGGACCTGGCACTTGGCCTTGTTGAACCTCATACAGTTGACCTCTGCCCATCGATCCAGCCTGTCCAGATCCCTCTGCAGAGCCTTGCTACCTGCCAGCAAATCAACACTCCCACCCAACTTGGTGTAGTCTGCACACTAACCTAGGAGGTTAGGAGGTTAATCAAACCTGAAACTTCTTATGGCTCTGGTAGGGCTGTGAGCAAAATCATCTAGCTCAAAATTCATGGGACCAGTTAGACTTCTGCCTTTGTTTACATACTTAAATACCTTTTTAGATCTGGCCCTGTATATTTTGGATTCCCAGTCTCATATCTGAAACTGCAAATAATTAGAAATTAGATGGCACACTACCTCACTGGGGTATTGAGATGCAACTGCATACTGTGAAAATATCTAAAACAGAGAGCTTAAAAAGTGCCTCATGGGAAACTACTCTTGAAAGATGGTCTTGATGTCTGAATCTTAGAGCATCCATTCATCTCACATTTTTCTTCATGTATATCGTGGTAGAAAAGTGAATGCATTTTTATGAAAAGGAGAAAGTAAAACTATTGCAACTTCTGAGCGTAAAACTTTTCACATAATAGAATACATACCTTTAATAGAAAATGACAAAACAGTCTCTATAACTCTACAGTGATCAAAATTCAACATTGTTAATATAAACAAGTTTATGATAATAATAGGAGATTTGCAAGGAAGAGGTATTCATTTAGTTCTGAGAGATGTTTGACCTCTGCTACTTCATAATCCATTAGAGAGAGCTATGGTCGACATAAGCTGGTTTTCTTTCTCTTTTACCTGGAAAGCATTATTTTTTCAATAAACACCAAAATCAAGTCAATATTTTTAGAACCAGGATAATTGCCACTTTAAATGGACTAGTCTTTGCTCAGAAGTTGTCTGACGCTTTATATGCAATGCCAGCAGGAAAGAAATAATTAAGATGTGTGCTTTTGGTAATTGATCAGGAACATTTGAATGGGTTACATAAATAATAGACTAATCAAAGTATTGTCTAACCATTTAAAAAAACACATGCCCTACTGCATGTACATTTATTTAAATTAACGTTTCTGTCAGAATTTATGAGAAATTTTGAAAGAGGATTTCATTTTCACCTTATGGTTAATGCTCCCATAAATAATAATTTGTCAATTTATAGGATGATATATACTATTAAATTGTTCAGTGTACCTCTTTAAAATAGAGGTGTGTAATTTACTGTTCTGGGCAATTACTCTATAGATAAAACTGCAACTTTCAAATCATATTTTCATGTCTGCCAAATCCTACTCTAACTCATTTTCTGTTCTAATGAGAATTAATGATATTAGCAATCTAATGTTATGCAGAAGAGACCTGGGACTTTTCTTGTAAACGCACTATCATGCAGTGTTTTCTACACAAAATATTTTATTAGTGTGTCATTGGTAATGGACCAACAGATTATCTAAAAAATTTTTAAAAATACAAAATCAGCTGTTCCGAACATAATCAGATATTTATAAAATACATTAGGAATTGGGTTCTGGTTCTTGTTTAAGCCCATGAAAATGGAACTTGCTAATCATTTACAAAGTGCTGATCTATCTTTGAGTGGAACACCATGAAACTTCAGTCTGATAGTTTGGGGTAGGGCTATATCTACTTGCAAGCAAATTCCATTTTTCTCCACTCTTTTCTAAATCCACTTTAGTTTTGCATGTAATATATGATGGAAGAATACACTGTCAAGCTGAATATCTGAGATCAAATGTAAGGTTATTTTTCTCTTGAATGGCAATTTGAACGTGCTTTTTTGTGGTATTTTTTTACATGCAAAATACCTGAAACATGAAAGATACGCTATTGCCCAGTCTTTGTATTTTTTATGCCCATATCAGGTTGCCACAGTCAAAGCTGCTAGTTACTTCAAAACTGCCCCATATATATTCTTTGGGCTCTACTGGTACTCATTAAAAGGTGCTGTGACAGCCTGGCACCAGAAGAGTCCCTACATGGAAAGAGACACTCTTTTCATCAGCAGTCACTGTCATCTGCTATGTTGTCTCTGGGCTGAGCTTCTCAGGCTCTGTGTAGGGTGGCTTTCTTTTTCACCTCTGGACAGGGAAGTAGGGCCTCTGCATGTGTTTAACCCCACATTTTTGCAGGATACTAATATTTCTGCTTTTAATTGACTGCAGTTTTACAGGAGAGTGTGTCCCAGATGTGATTGCGCTAAAATGAAAGAGCACCAGTGTTGGGCTTGAATGTTTCCCATCCAATTAACAATTGCCCCTTCATTTTATTTTGGAAGTTTTTTTTCACTTGAGTATGGGGTTTCCAAATTATTCTGGTAATCCTGGATTTTTTCCCTTGTTTTTACAGGTGACCTGTAACTGTTTCACCATCAGTAATGGAGAGATGCAGGATGTTGGTGTTGGCCTATATCCCAGGTACTGTGGACACTGTTTCATTCACAGGAAAATATCTATGTTGTTTTTTTTTCCTTTTTTCCTAGGTAGCTCTAAGGGCCATCAAAGCAACAGGTAACATGTCCAAACAAGAAACTGGGAAATGCAAATAAATTAAAGGAGAATAAAAATTACGATCAAGTTGAAAACATTCTTAATAGTCCTGATTATAGAGTTAAAACAGTTTAAATAGGATACATCTTTATATTTTATTTTTACAGAGGAGGTAGTCTTTTCTAAGTAAGGATAAATGCTGATGTCAAAAATGTGTGACTGGGACTAGTAAAAAGAAACACCTTCAGCGTTGCTTTAGAATAGAGATATTTTGCAGCCAAGAACCTTCTGAACTGGTAATTGAAAGAAAAAGATTGAACGCATTTATTAGTAAATTACCATAACTAAGAAACCAGTTAAGGTGAAAAGATAAGCCTCTTGAGAGATGGATGTTAATATTTGAATTATTTCTACTAGGGAAGAAGTACGTACCAGGGAAGGCTTTGCTTTCATAGACTTAGTTAGCTATAATTATTAATGTGGAAAATTTGTAAGTATAGTTTAAAAACTATATTTTACCACCTCAATTTTTGGTAAATGCGCACTTGAACTATGTTGTGAATACCTCAGTGGGCCTGTCACTGTTGTTTCTTTTTCTACTAATGTCACATGTAAGATTTGACTAAGGACACTTAGTATCTTGAGGCCTGCTTTGTGGTAAAGATAAGGGAAAGGCAGTTAGGAGGATGGGGGAATTAGTGTTATGAAAAATACAGAACAGTCATTTGATTTCATAGTTGAATGGAAACAAATCCTTTCACATACTTGGGAAAAATAGAACATTATTTTGGAGCATTATTATTAGTCAAAGGTTTTCTTCTGGTTGAAAAAAGCCCCTGACTCTGAAGAAAGTGGCTATCTATGTTCTGTGATAATACAATGCCAAGGTATGCAAGACATTCTTTCCCAAGTCAGTTCAGAGCAATTTGAGTTTTGCTGTAGCAAATCACTCTGAGATGGGAAAATTGTGAGCTTAAATCTGTGGTTCCCAAGTCCTAGGCAAATGTCCTTCCAAATCAGTTCATAGGCTTACAGGTGAAATTGTCATCAAAACCACTAGTGTTTCCACGAGATGAAATTTGTTTAGTCTCATTAAGAGGTTGTATATTGTTGCATGGCTTGATAGCTCCAGCATCCCAATATGTTTTAAAACAGATAAAATCCTGTGGTCCTTCTCTGCATCACCTTGCCAGCAGCTTTGAGAGTGTGCCCAGTGATCTCACAGGAAGTGAAATGGAGGCTCTTTCCCAGTTTACATTACTGGGTTCATGTGGAGATTAACCACAGATATTTTATGAAGCCAGAAGGGATATCAAAAGAGTCAGGCTCCTGTTGATAGCTCCTTTAAGAGTCAAGAACTGAATAAACATGGTTTGGTGCAGGGCTCTGACCCTCAGCAACATCCTCTATTTTACCAACAACAGTTGGGATTTTGAGTTGCTGAATTGGGCAGACAAGGAAAACAAATAAAGGAAGCCAGGACCTGGATAAGCCAAAAATTCTTCTTCCAGCCTGACGATGCCAGGGTCATTCCCACAGGGGAAGAACTATCAGCCCCGTATCTGCTATTGGATTGATGTTGGGCTAGCAAAGTCAGTTGTTTCTCAGCTAATGGAACATCAGACTCAAAAGTATATAGTGGATGTTGTTGATGTTGTTCTTAACAGCCGTCTTCAGAAAAGAGGGAAGGGCATGTTTGTGTCAAGATCCACCAAGGTGTGTGTCTCTTGAGGGTGGCTGCAGCGCCCCAATGAGCTGTGCTGCTTCAGCTGTCACGCGCCACAAGAACAGAGGCTCAACCGAAATACGCATAAAACAGAGGCAATGGCTGTTTCTTTCAACTCTGTACACAAAGTACTTTGGTTTTGGGACATAGCGTACTCCATTTTCTATGTGATATGAAATACAGGTTGATTGCTGGCCCCTGTGAGCTGCAGTTCCACTGATGTGGTCGGGGTAACCGATAAGGTTAGTGCCCTGAAACTGAGCAGAAGCAGCAGAAGTAAAACACAGTCCCAAGGTACTAACCTTTTGCTCTGAACTGTCCAGGTTGCCTTCTTCCTTACTTGCCTGCTTTGCCCTCTCCCCTGAGTCAGGCCTCTCAGAGAGTCACTGGGAGGCCATCACCTCACTCCCACCCTGAGTACACAGAAGGCAGAATCATGTGAAGAGAACTAGGCATGGCTCCTATTAGCAATGAATATAAATCTTCTAAGCATTAATTCTCCTCCCCTAACCAAGAGCAGCTGATTTACCAGGGATTTTATTTTTTTTGTAACTTAATTGCTTGATACTTCGGATGTAATCATGTTAGCTACTTTTAAATTATTAAAGGAGAATGGCAGTGGAGGCTCCTGTGTAAAGTTCTTTCTCTCTCTTTCTCCCCCTCTACTACCCCTCACAGCATGTCTTTACTGAACCACAGCTGTGACCCAAACTGCGTGATCGTTTTTGAAGGATACCAACTTTTACTTCGCTCTGTCCGAGAGATCCAGATGGGTGAAGAGGTAATTAACTTGTCCTCCCTTCCATCACAGACACCTGCAACAATGACATCTCCCTAAATAAATTCCAGACTGCAGGGCCACCAGCTTAATATTTTGATGATATATTGATGCCACTTTCTAGCACATAGCTATCAGGGGAAAATGATAAATAGAATCATCTCTTCACACTGCCTGGGCCCCATAATCATTACTTCTCATAAATCACTAGCAATCCTGATAAATTCTTGTTCCTCCTTTCCTCCTCTAGGCACTTAATTTTGTTTGTATTTGAACATCTTTACCCTGATGGAAACACTTGCAATATTTCTGGGTGGAATGCAGTGTTCACTAAGTCATTGCAACAATAAGCATTTGTCAGGCTGCAACCATGCTGTTGTAGTAAACCTTTCATTGACAGTGAAAGTACCAAGACAAGGTTTTTCTTTCTTGTCCATTTCACTACAACATACTTCAAAATATCCTTTTCAAGAGATTTCTGGTTTGAGCTAAGGTATTTTCAGCTTTGTTTTTATGACAGCATTTGTATTACTTTGAAAACAATCATTTGTGGCTAGGTAAGCATTTCAAAGTAAATGTCTTTTGCAGCAATGCAATATTGAATTTGCTTAGTAAGGCCTGCAAAGACACGTGTATATACGTAACTTTACACGCACTAATGATCTGTGCAGTCCTAGCTATTGGTCATTTCAAAATCATGACCTAATGGAAATACAGTTCATGCCTCTGCTTCAAACTCTGGGAAGATCAAGGGCATACGTATTCTAATTTAGAATTAGTATCTCTTTTCTTTCCTAGGAAGTGTTTTCTTTTTAAATGTATCCTTCTCTAAGATGGTAGGCCATCAAAATAAATAAATGGTAAAATATGTTAGGCAAAATATCATGGAGAACCAACAGAAATGCTTTTGCATGCTTACCTTTTCGCCAAAAGAAATATTTTAGGATGCAGTATACCTTTGTGGAGCTATTAAGTGTAGACATCTTTTGGTCCGGCATTCTTGTTCAGCCAAATTATAGACACTTTCATTTTATCCATATACCATAACTTTCATCTTTGCTTCCAAATTCACCAAGATGGGTTGTTTATTTAAATATACAGTGGATTTTAATGCATCTTCCCAGGATGCATTTGAGTTAATTATTAGAATTCCAAATTCTGAAGCTATCTTATTTTTAGGTATGTGGATATATTTTTCTGGGTAAATTTCATAAAGCAATTCTTTGTAACAAGCAGCTTTTACAAAGTGGGAGAGGGCCTCAGGTGGCCCTGGGTGGTTCTGGAGTGAGAAATGAAGTAGAATTCCCTTGCAGGTATGACCACCATGCAGACTGTGCTACAGCTGTGAAACTATGAGTAAATTTTAGACTTAGCATTACTTGTCTGTAACCCATAGAAGTCTCTAGGTTAAAATCAGTGGTGAAGCAGGTATGGTGTAAGTTACAAGTAATTTGTATGGCAATCAGGAAAAATGTAAGTTATAAAGTAGGGCAGCTAGGACCAGTTTGTTTGCAGTTGTGTGAATACAGGCTTTAAAATGGCAGCACCTAATGTGGGTGTATTATATTTTCTAAAAAACTTTGACTCCAATGAGGCACTAAAATAAAGTCAGAACTTTCTAAAAAGCTCAGGTTCTGGTCTCTTTGTTGTGACTGTTGCTTCTGGTTTTGATACTGAAAGGAAAACTTGCCTTAAGGAACACGTAAGAATTTATATATATACATATATATACACTGTGTTAAAGCAGGTGCCCTCTTGACTTACCTGGAAATAAAAGTCTCAGTCTGAGGTACATACTGCTTTGAATAAGGATGTGTCTAAGGAAAAAAGTGGGCATAAGTGAGAAAGTAAAGATACGAAGTGAATATTAGTTTAGAACTGTTACGGGAAAGGGAAGGAAAAGAAAATAATTATGAGGGTATATACAAGTCAGCAGTTTAATATTATTTTCAACACCCAATTACTTTTCTTCTTACACAACTGCTACTCTTTTTCATTTTGTGTTCTGCCTGGTGGATCTGGTACAACTTCTTTCCACACTGCCTTACTGCTTGTCTGCAGCAGGGTAAGCTCAGTTTTCTTAATAGCCATGTATTGAATTTGCACACCTATGTACATGAAACTACATTACTCGTTATGAGCTTCTTACTCACATTACTGAGGTCACGATCTGAGCTAATGGGAGAGAAAACACACATTATGGACGAATCTGACTGGGTTTCTGAACAAATTGAGTGCTCCGAGGTGGTAAGATGAACATTGTTTCAAGTCATGAGGCAACAAGAAAACTTAAATAATTATAAGCAGTAGAAAACTTGCCTTACCCTGTTCACAATTATACTAGATTTAGACAGAATGAGATCCTCTGTGTAATAATTAATAGAAAGTAAATAAGCAGTAAGATTTATTAGAAATGAGAAGCTAAATAGTAAGTCAAGCTGAGATTAGTAGAAGAGGAACATGGCTTTACTATCCATACAGGAACAAACTTGATAGGGCTTCTGGACCCTTGCCAGGAAAATATCAACCACTGCAATATGATATGTTCACTAGGCCAGTGAGAAGTAAAAATATTTTTGCACATTTGTAGTGCTCTCTTATCAGAGGACACTATAACAATTTACTCATGTTAAGGAGTTGTTGACCACCTATAATCACAGGGAAAACCGAGACATGGGGAGTTGGAGGTCACTGGCCACTGTGGCCATCTCACAATTATGTAAAGAGGGAGATACCAGCAGACCTCATTTTGGTTGTAAACCAGAAGAGATATCATTACATTGGATGTAGCTGCTGCAGTGTGATACAGATTTATCCAGAAATAGCATTTATGCCCCAACCACACTTTAGAGTGCTCATGCTATACACAGTAATCATGTTTATCAAGTCAGTGATAAAAAGCATGCAAGATTATGAGAACCTCAAAAAGTTTTTATGTCCTGATGGAAGTTGTTTCCGTTCAGCTTTAGTCTCATGTCTAGGCAGATTTTGTTGGCTTTGCATGTTTTTGACAGGAAGACATGTGGCATTTAGTGTTTTTTAATTTAATTTTGGTTTGGGCTTTGAAATCTGTTCAAATTCTAAGACCAAAATGTATTTTGGGCAGCAGAAAATTAGGATTCCTGAGCCAGAAAATGATTGCCTGAATCCTTATAGAATGAAAGTTCTAAATCGGATGGTGCTGTATATTTGGAAAACTAATCACTCCTAAAATTATATGCAAAAATTCTAGCCATCTAGGCCTTTTTTTGAGCCAAAGACAGTGTTGCCAGTCCTGAAGCACTAAGAAATCATGAGTCATGAATGTTACTTTTTTGTAGGCATTGAAAGAAGGGATTCCTGAATAATTGCATGGTTTCCCCAGTTGAAGCTTTAAGAAAACAAAGTGTATTGCAGGAATCATAATAAAATACTGAGAGCTGGCAAGATGGAGGAGTGTCTGGTCCTTAAATTTTGCTTCAGAAACCAAATGTTCAGGTTTATCTCTACGTATATTATTTGGGTTTTATACCAATGTCATTCTATGGAATTGCATGCTCTTTGAGGGCAGAAGGTTACCTTTTTAAGCAAAAACATACTACATTCCCATTGGCTTTTGCCAATGAATGCTTCAGTTGATGTTCAAAATAACAGCTTTCATTCCTATCATTATATAACTTACTTGTCTGTTCAAATGACATTTATAATCCTCATTAAATGTACAATTTTTAAAGTGAAAATTTGTCTCTGACAGGAAACTTCCTTCAAGATTTGTAGCTTTTCTTTTTTTTCTTCCCCATCCATGCTCTGACCCTGTTATAATTCATATAAGGCAGTATGGGTTTGTGTTGATCATGGTGGCGCTGGATTAATGGTTGGACTTGATAATCTTGAAGGTCCTTTCCAACCTTAGTGATTCTGTGATTCTGTGTGATTCTGTGTTGATACCCCAAATTCTAGTGCTTGACCAGCTGGTAGTGATTACCACTAAATGTGTTTTCTGTCCTGCAACTGGCATAAAGGGGATGAAACAGATAGGGAACAGAGGAGAGGACAAAAGAAGTGGAAGGAGGGAAAGCCTTGGGAGCAACTGTTGATCTCCATGCATAGATTGGGGGTCGAGGTGGCTAGAAAGGGTTTCGTACACTGTACCAGGTTTTTGAGCATAATTGAATCTAATAGCAGGAAGAAAGAAATAATAGATTTTTGTGGGGATTTTATTCTATATGTCCCTACTTAAAAGACTACAGGACTGTCTGAAACTTGCTTCCAGAAGCTCAAAACTAATTATAATACCTTTTTGCTCCTCAAGATAATGCCAGTTGTAGTGCTGACTATCACAGCTTTTGTAACTTTAGGTGATGTTACTTTGACAGTATACAAAGATTTCCTTTCTTGCACTTTCTTCTGTGTAAAAATGAAATTTAAGTGTTGCAAAGAAAGGTAGGATATGGGGAGGGATTATAAGAAAGCAAAAATTATTCACCTAGAGATCACCAGTGCTCCTTCAGTGATAAGGTAGCCTATCAGCTACTTTACTTTCTCAAAAAGACAAGCATCCTGCTCTGAAGAGGTCTTCATCATTTCCCTACCCTTAACTAACCACTTTAAACAGCATCAAGATGTGTGCTATAATTTCAATTGACTTTTTGTTAATTACAGTGTCTACCTGGTGTTTTGCAGGCAGACATGAGCTCATTTTGCCTATTCTCCAATCAGAAGTTGTACAGCTCAAATCAATTAGTCCTGCTGAGAGACAGGATGCATGAGCTGAGGTCCAATTCTGCTCCAAAATGAGTGCATGGCTTCACAGAGTTCGGTTAGAGCAAATTTTTATCTTTCTGCAGAAAGTCACATAACAGACTGTACTCTTACAGAACAGCTAATTTTTAAAATTCATACCAAATACAAATCATCATTTCAGATGACCAGCAATTAAATCTTCATGACAGATTTCAACCAAGATATGTGATATTTCTGTTGTTATAATTCTGTGAGGGGAAGTTTTATACCTATGTATGTTTGTCACATTACATTTTTTAAAATGAAATTTTGCTCTGAATTAGAAGGCGCTTTGATCACATATGCCAAAACAGAAAGAGCACAGGCTGTTCACAACTTACAGAACTCTGTCTCAGGAGCAGATTTTTGTACACAACCCTGCCTAACACTGAGAGCCATGATTGCAAAAACAAGAGGACTCACTTTTTTTCCCAGCCATTTGCATTAAAATAATTTATTTTAATTTTCTACAGAATCCTCTGTAGTAGGAAATTTTATAGCTTATCGTCTGTTACAAAACCCATAAATTAAGTCCACTGCAGCATGGCAGTACTGGAAAATTGTGTGCACCTCATTTGGCAGATGAAGAACATGAGAAACTAACTACTATTCTTTAACATGGTTAAAGAATTTCTGTGTCAGAGCAAGAAGCAGGGCTCAGACAGTGCTGCATTTCTAAGGAGAAAGTCTTGAGAGTCAATAAGTCTCACGGCTGTTAAATAATTCCCTGCCTTCATAAATGTTATTTAATATATATTCTCCAGCTCGGGGGAAAAGATTTACTGCATTCTTTATAAGCGATGCAATAAAGAGGCAAGCTTTGGTCAGCTGAAATAATGTTTTAATTAATACCATACATCCCACATGCAAATACCATTAAGACAACCTTTGATAAATGGGCGTATTTCCTAAATATGTACAAGTTAAATGAGCCTTGTATCTAATGGAGGGATCCAAAATTAAAACAAGTGTAGGAGAAAGACTTGAATACAGAATTTTTATGTTTAAATGATAAAATGATTAGTACAGACTTAGTCACCATTAGGTTGGTCATGTTTCTAAATATTCTGATTACATTTTCCTACTCCATCTGCCAGCTACAAACACTTTTTCACCTATGGATTTTTGCTGGCAGGACTGGGAATTTGGACTTGGGCCTCTGACAGCAAGTTGTTAAAACACTAAAAGGAGGTATGAATGTGACGAAGCCTCTTCTTCTCCTCCTTCTGAGGAGTCATATGCTCTAATCCAGAGCAGGTTGTTACGTGACTGTTCATATCCACAACTGTTTGGTAACTTCTGAAAAAGCAATTGCTGGTTTCAAACTTGTTCCTACTGCCAAGGTTTCTGCAACATGAAAGAAAAAAAAGAAAAAAAAAAAAAAGCCAAAAGTGGAAAGAGAGAAAGGGATGAAGCCTGTAGGCTAAAGATAGATAAAGCATGTTTGATGTTGGCTATGTGTTTTGCAGTACTAGAAATGAACCCTGCCTAATAATGGATTCAACAGTAATGATGGGGTTTCAACCATTGTCTTAAGTATTTTGGCAAAGAATAGACTAATCTCATGTGAATTATTTTTTTCCTAGAAGATTTCTGCTATCTTGCACTGTGCCTGAACTTGATTAAATCCCTTTTACTGCTGGGTGCCACCTGAACCTAAAGCCCAGCAGGACATGGGTCAGAACCAGTGATGCTTATCCAGAGGATAAGAGACAGGGAACAAGCCAGTGTGTTTAATGATTTTGATAGAAAACACTTGTGAGTTACAAGGAAACATGAAGATCAGAGGCTTGTGATGGGAGATGGAAATTGGACTTGGAATGGCTGAAGGATGAGGTTAGGACTACAGCTTGACTGGAAACTGTTTTGTGGCAAGTGAGACAGATCTTTCTTACCACACTCAGGAGGATGCAGAGTAGGACCAGATGGGGAAAGAAAAGAGGACAAAGTTGGTGGGGTCACTGAAGATGATTGAGAAATCAGAGTAGGGCAACAAGGACTGTTAACTTGGGAGAGTAATAGTGTTGGTGATCAAATATGGGGAAAAGGTGTAAGATGAGGCATGCAGGGGTGGCAGAAGGGCAGATCTGGGACTGGCAGGATGACAAAATCAGCCCGTTGTACCAAGAATGTCTATGTAAGGAGCTAGGACTGCGGGTGGAAACCAGGTTTAGGTAACCAGGGGTGGAGAATAAGACTGGATACTCATGCCCAGGGGCAGAGAAGAGAGAGAATGAGAAGAGGGGCAGATTGGAGAGAATCTCCCAAGAGACCAAGCTTGGGAGAAGAATGGAAAAGAAATCGGCAAAAAAATTTCCATCCATTCACCACAGAAAGCTCAGAGGGAAGCTTACAGCTCCTGTGTAAATGAGTAGTACAGACTGTTCTGCTGTAAACCAACAGTGATGAAATTAACCCCCTCTCAGCTCAGATGTGCACAAGCTGGGACAGAACAGCATTATATAGAATGCAAATGCTAACAAAGTTCTCACACTTTCTAACTACTGATTATCTGTGGAACTTTAATGTGCCTCTTTCATTAATTATACTATTAATCTTCAATTATGAGACCATAGTTATTTTTTTCAGCAGACTATCTGCTTATCATTTTAAATACTTGACTTTGCTATCTCAGTAGTCTTCTTTTAATACGGTCCTCCTTCAATATGTAATCAAATGACACTGTAATAATATATGAAAAAATGCAGGCATTGTTTTAGTTACTTGTTAATTGCTCATTTAATTAGAATGCTCACTAATTTGCAAAATGCAGGTTCTGACAATGGATTTCACAGTCATTACTACAAATTGGTTAGGTTTTCCTGTAATTTCTTTGAGTGGACTCTCATGATTTAACTGAGAGCCATGTGAAAATTCTCCCAATTAGTTGAAGTGCCTAGGCTCAGGATGAAATAATGTGACCTGATTTTTTTAGCTCTGACCTCTCTGGAGTGTTTTGAAGTGTGTTGGACATATAGTGTAATCACTCAATAGCATGTATGACTGAATGCTGGTCTGAGCTGGGCTGTTATTTTGTTATATTCTTTTCCTTATCATTAGTTTGTGCCTGTGCAGCACTTTAGACATTTGAAGAACTCTACAAATGGTTAGCCCTGTAAAACTCATTCTGGCAGGCGTCAAAGTGAACAAACTACAGACTTCTCTGTAGTTTGTTGGAATTCACTCTGTACAGCATGAGAGTTGAAAATTGCACAAATGTAAGCATTTTCTTTTATCATTTTAATAAATTTTCTTGTCAACAACTTTGAAATGCTTTTGCACTTCCTTAGTCACAAAGGAAACATCACAGACATACTGAAGACGGGTATGACATAAGAGGAGCTTTCCTTAAGCTCAAACATATATGTGCAAGAAAGTAGGGGCTTCCCTGATATAAAATTTTTGGAGAAGGTTGGATGTTGTATAACACCAGTGCTAAATACATACTTAAGCTTTGGAGCTAGACAGACAATGAGATTTCATGCACAGGGAATTCAGATACTGAGCTGCTTCTCTCTTTTCTCTCTCTTTTCTTTTTTCTTTATCTTCTAAATTAGGATGAAAAGTTGAAATAGTGATAATTTTGGGGGGATTAATAATTTCAACCAATATTGATCTGGAAATGTGGAAAAGTGTTCCTCCATGGAAATTATTTTTGGCCTTTCCCCCCCACCTTTGTAGAAGTAGTCATTTTCTTCTAGGAAATCAGCTGTTAAGATAAAATTTTATGTTGGAAAAATGTTGTATTCAGAAATGTTACCATAGCTATACATACACCGAATATGGAATTTTTGTAAAATATACCAACTCTGGTTTTGTATGTACTGCACACAGCTCACCATCAGCTATATTGAATCACTGATGCCCACCAGTGAACGCCAAAAGCAACTGATGCGCCAGTATTGCTTTGAATGTGATTGTCTTCACTGCCAGAATCAAGAAAAGGTAGGTTGAGTAAAGAAATTCCTTGCCAATGAAACAGAATTTTCCGAAGCCTATCAGCAGCTTCCCTTCCTTTACGTAATACTTATCTTTTGCTACTAATTGAATGAGCAGAATAGAGAAGAAAGTGACCTCAGTGCTGTTTATATTGCTATGAAAGACAACCATGAAGGAAAGAAAAGCAGGAAATGTTGACAACATGGTAAGAAGAATTTCTTGCTAAAACATGCATTGTTAATAAAGCTAGGAACCACTTTCAGTTCCAAGATGTGGTTCAGATAGTTTTGAGATTCAAGGACATCTGAACATGAAAGTCAACATGACTTTAATCTGAAAGGAAAGGATTTTTTTTTCTATTCAGAAGAATAATCTTGGAACTTTAACTGAAGCCACTTGTCTGATGCTACAGGAAGGCTGTGCTTATCCTCATAATAATGTTAAATTAAGTCTGAAAAACACCTGCATCAATAATTTTCAAGAACTACTAGACATATTCAGCAGTTGTTAGAAAGAGTGGTGAACCTCCTCAGATGACTGTTTGTAGTTTTTATGCTCTCTTTCACAAGTTCTTGGAGTAGCAGGTCAGTAGTTGTAGTAGATAAAATTTTGTTCAGTATGACCTTTTACTAGTGTTCAGCCTAGCCTGGTTTACTTATATTCCTTCATATTTATACAGCCTGGCCAGAATAATTTTGGCTCCAAGCCTGACAAGAATTCAGATGGAATATGCAAAATGAGATTGGCTTCATAGCAGTTTATACACTTTGTCTCTCTAGTTATATGTACACTTGTTCTTTTACAAATGTTTGGGGTGAGTCACATGCCATAGATAAATGTGCTCCCAGTAAATTAGAAATTATAAGAAAGGTTTTGATGAAAATGTGATTCCAAGGAGCATGATAAGATTCATGAAATAATTGCTGTACAGAAAAAAAAAAAAAAACAACAAACCACAAACGAAAAAAACCTCCAAAGTTTAAACTCTGTGTTGGGTAGGACAGTTCTGTGTGTGTGTAGTTTTGCTCAAGCCAAAGTACACCCACTGAATACATAATGTATCTTTTGATTCATCAGTAAGCAGCTCAAAAAAGAGAACATAGAAAAGTTTCAGGCTTATGACATAATGCTAAATTACTTCCTGTCCATGTGCAAAAGTTGTTGGCATTCTGTGCCCGAAAAAGATTGCTGCAATGCTACTCAGAGGCTGTAAAGGGAAGTGAAGACCTCTGTTTGTCTTTCTTTTCAAGATGCTCACTCAAGTGCTGTGAAATCTTAGATTAGTTTTGGGGAATGGCATCCCCACAGATGCAGTGGCAATTAAGAAAAATAAGCAGGCTAAAGAGTTTTTAAGGATCACTTAATAGTTTGTGAAAGGGTAGGCAAGTGATATAAAGACCATTCAGCATGTGGAATGTTTTAAGAAACAAGATCCAGAGACTGGAGTACACCTCACTGTAAAAGTCAACATACCACATCAAAAAATATTGTACTGAAATTATATGTGCATCTATATTTATGAAAACAATAGTCTCATACATAGGTTAAAATTAATTAATGATTTTTTTCTCTTCGAAATTTTTAACTGTGGTTTGAGTTCAAATTCTATAGATCTTTTGCCCATTGGCAAAATTCCCTGTGGAATATTGCAAAATGTTTGGAAAGCTCTTTGTGACTGCATTCTGAAATTCTGCAGTTTCCTCATTGTTACCATGTAAAGAGGTCTGTGAAGGGCTAGGAACCTTGTGTCAGCTTTATCTGTTGATGTGTATGAAGAAGACATCTTTATCCTCAGCTTCAGTCTAGGATGATTGGATATAATCTGCAGCAGTCCTCATAGTAGTGCATTTCATTTCTCTGTGACAGATTTTATAAATACAACTGTTTACATGACTAACTTTGAAATGTAGATTTATTTTTTTTTCCCCATTGATCTTGGTCACTGTTGGTAAGCTGAGAGGCATATAACTGCAGCTACAATGGGAGATAATATTTCTGGAAATTCTGTTTTTTAAAATTACAGAATGGCTGGATTTAGATGCTTAAAAGTCATCATTTGGCAAAATTATCCAATACTATCCCTGCTGAAATACCCCTGATACTGAGGCAATTTCCAAGACATCTTGGAAAAAAATTAAAGGGCAAAGTCTTTGTCAACAGAATAGAAAACAGCTGCAACTTTGGGTCATCAAGGCTGGCAGATTCAACACTGTGATTCAATAAATATAATCAGCTAACAGTAAACTCCCATGTTACAACATTGCTTTGCATATCCAATGGCTCAGTCAACAGCAACCCGTCTCATAAATCTTTGTTATAAGTAAAAGTGCAAATTCCAGTTTGGCTAAGAAATGCTTTATGCCTTCAAATAAGTTCTTGGGTGTTGGGGATTTTTTCAGTTGTGGTCATCTCATCAAAAAAGCTAGAATCCTTTTTCTAACATTTATAGAGATTGTAGCTTCTTGTTACTCCCAAATTCCAGTCCTGCTGAGTGTGTGTGCCAGCTGCTGAGTACATACTAGGGACCAGTGAAAGCAGAGGAATCAGTCCTGAGATGCACACATCAACTTACAGTAAACTATAAGTCAAGGAATTTCCATTGTAGCTTTTATTCTACATCTCCTGTAATGTTTTAAAAGCTATCCTGAGAATCCTGTGGGAAATAAACATTGAAGTTTATATGAAGGGCATATAAACCTTATATGTATTAGTACTTAGTTGCATGTATGCTTATTTATTCATATTTATAAAAATACTTTGCAAGTTTCTTATCAATGAAATTCATGTCTCCTACTATATTTTCTAAAGGCTTGTTCATTTAGTCTTATATGCGCAAGTGAAGAAGGAAGATGGTATCAAGTTTCTGTTATCAAGTCAGTTCCTGACTTCATAAATGACCTTGGGTAATTCATTTTATTCAAAACAAACCTTTGTGTTTTCTAAGACCCAGCCCTTATTTTTCATAATTAGTGAGAAGCTACCATTTCAGTTGGCACTGAACAGATTTTTGACTAGAAACCAGATCAGTCTGTCTAAATCAGGGAGCATTTTTGTGACTGTTCTGTGAAGCTCTTGTTTTGCTCAGTTTCCCCAAATGCAGCATCAAGATGGCAATGTGTACTTCTGCTGAGTATTCTTATGTCCAAAGAATAACAAAGATGCTGCATTTTCTAAGATCTTTTAGTTTTAAGTGATGGACTTGTTTTAATGAGGATAATTCCTTACAGTGGAATGGTTTGAGTTTTCTTTGTGTGCTTTATGCAGTTCCCATTGCCATGTGATATCTTAGTGCTGTTTTTAAAAAAAAAAAAAAAGTCACATTTAGCCTCAGACACATCTGCTTGAGCAAATAACAGATTTAGCCTACAAAATGCTACTCATTTTTCCTAACTTTATTTAGGCATCTAATCTAAGCCAGTTTTTAGCCTCCCTCCAAAGAAAGGACAAGCAGCTCATTCATTCTGTCTTGCAGTAGAATCTATGAAAACTGGAATCAACGTAAGAAGTTAAAGGAATGCCCTCAAGTACATACACAAACATTAGACTGGTGAAGTTGGGTGAGGTAAATTATGCTGCTCCATAAAGTATATCTAACAAAAAATCAAGGATCACATGATTATGTTTCTGGGCTAGCTGACATAGATAGCAGAGTGCAATTGCAACTATGTAGGTTTCAGCACGCTAACATCCAGATTATTGGTAAAATTTGTTTATGCAGATCACTTCAAGCACGTGTCTCTGGCTGCTGCTGTAGACAAATATATCTTACAGCCACTGTCACTGCTTCTTCACTGTTATTTGCGCTAAAATTTATTCAACTCAGATAGTGGTTACATCATGCTACAGTCACACAGTTTAGCTATGGATACAAACAAGAGTAGTGTGTGAAAGTGCTCTTTTGCCATACTAGGTTACATGATTCTGTGAGGGTTTTTTCTAATATTTCAGGTCTCTGATGAACTGTGATTTAAGAGGCAACTTATCTGTTAAGAAATATTCTTTATTTCTCATTTACTGTAATATTTCCTGCCACAGCTATATAAAACAGCAAAATTCACACCAACACCAGCAATGACTTTAAAATTCACAGTCACTTGGACTTTTTAGCTAGATATGGCAACTTCTTACAGCATAAGAATCTTCTCTAACCACTGCCTAAGTATACACAGTTCACCTGCACAATTGTCTAGATCTGAGACTGTAATATGGCAAAGGCTGCATTTTCAAGTATACTGAAACAGGCTGCAGCCCAACCACAGGGACCCTGCTGAAGTTGTTGAAGTTGAGCATCAACTTCAACTAATGCACACTGGCACACTCAGTGTGAGCAGACACAGCCCTGGACCGAATGGAGAGGTCCATGGCTGTGTGGTCACAACTGCATTGCATTTCACGAGAGCCAACGTTCCTCCATCAGCTGCTGATGAAAGGACTTCAAAGGGGATCTCTGCTTGCTGTACAGTAGTAGTTTTTTATCTGCCTCTCCAACTGTGAGCACAGCCATGGAATAATCCAGGTGCATAGTTTTCCTCAAGGATGAGAAAATATGGAGGCAAACAGTGGCATCTAGCTGGACCTGTGGATCTCCATTTTTTGTGCCTTGGCCTTAACGTCAGCTGCATTTTGATTCTAAGAGGTCATACCATAATGCTGGCCAGTCTTTTTTAGCAACTGGTCAAGCAGCCTGGCTGTTGATTTGACAAGGGAAGAGTAGCAAGTGCTAACACATGAGTGTAAACTGGTTAAGATAAGATTGTGAACCTTTGCAGTACAGTTACTGCCAAATTCAATGACACTAGCTACAAATCTAAACAATACTTTTAACTGATTTTGGCCCCAGTTGGGGGGGGGGGGGGAACAGTAACTAAAAGAGGGAAACAAACATGCCTTTCTAAAAGTCACTCATAGAATATTTCCTGACTGTCAGTACTTTGTTATTGCTACTGTAATGTCTTCAGTTAGTTAGCTGTATCTCTGACAGCTTTATACATTATTATTTGCTCCATTTTAAGATCAGTTTCCACTGTAATTTGGAATTGTGTGCCTTCCTAAAAGCCGAACTCTTGGCAACATATTACCATTCCAGCACATAAAAGCCCCTTACATTAATTGTAATTAAAGATGGGATTACATTGATGACAAACATTTTAAATGGAGAACAGTTTTTTCCACAGTCATGAGCCAGAGTATTGTTCATGTTCTACATTTTCAGCCAAGGATTTCAGGGAGATTTGTGCTTATAGAATCACTTCGTTATGAGTCGTCTTTCTCCTTTGGAGCCAGGATTTAATATTTTAGTCTAGCTTGGTTTTTGGAAGGCTTTTATTTATTACAAGGTCAAAAGCATTGGGTTTGAATCTGAATCATTTTATATTTGGCCAGTATTTGATAGTTGCCAAAGCTAATAATAACATAATGCCAGTAAGTACGTTATTCCTTTAATCAGTTTATTGCTTTGCTTAGTTCTTACTTATATTGCATCCTGAGTTTTGGTAGAGAACATCACAAGTCCAGTTTCCAACTCACAGACTCTCAAAATTAGGTCACCTGAACAGCAGCCAAGCTATCTACAGCTACATAAAAATGACACCTGCAATTCTTTACCTGGTATTGCACTTCCATACGTCCTCTTTTATAAAAAAACACTGAGTAAGTTCCTGAAGCTACTAGAAGTTTTGACATTCTTTTCCTATCCCAGGAAACAACACAACTGTAGTTTAGGAATTTCATCAAATGTAAATGGTCCTCTACATAAGCTGATCAGTTTTGTTACTAGAGAATATGTCTGTGGTTTCTGAGAGATGCTTCAATATGGCCAAGGATAGAATTTACACAACATTTTCACCTTTGATCTTCATGTTTGGTGTCAGCAATGCCATTGAACAACATGTGCTTAAATCACAGAGGCATTGTTACATAAAAAACATTATTTATTGTTGTTTTGAATTAACATGTAAAGGTTTCACGTGAGATCACTGTACTAGTCTTAGTACAAAAATATCACCCCTCCCTCAGGGATCATATATTTAGGACACATGAAATATAAAATTATATGTTAAGAATTGCCTTTTTAAATTGCTGAATTGTCAAGTTCCAGAAGTTTGTGTCCCAGTTTCCCCAATATTTATTTATTTTCAATCATTTACATTCTCACTAAGTTTTCCAAGTACAATATGAAAGATGAGATCTCCAAATTAATTCAAAAGATGAAGCCTAGGAAGCAGAATTAAATAGGATTGTTGAAAACAAGTCTGTTCATACAGCTAACTGAACATAAAACCCCTCGATCAAAGCAAAGAATAAGGTAAAGGATCTATATCTCTAGTCATGATCCTAAGGTAGTTGCTAAGTACTAAGGTACTAAGGGTGTGTAAAAAAAAATAAATCAGGACTTTGTTCCAAGAAAATGCTGGTTTAATCCATTTCCTATCAAAAGATAGAGTTTGTAAAAGTTTATTTTAAAAATAGTCTGTTCATTCCTCATAATCTTTTTACTGTTTTGCAACTAGAACTGCCTTTGAAGCAAACTACAGAAGGAAGTCAAGCCAGAGCTCAGTCATGTTTCACCCACCTACCGTTTCAGACCAACGTTAGTATAACCAGTGCCTACAAAAGCCAGTGGCAATAATTAGCAGCCCACTGGGACACAACACTGATTCTTTCCATAGGTGATTGGCGGATTAACAGTTCCTTCCTTCTGGCAAGACACTTGGTAGTGACATAAACCCTGGATCGGTTCCTGAAATCCAACAGTCAGTCTAATACTCTTCTGTTCCCTTTCAGAGGATCTTACCCTCTTGGGATGTATTTCCAAATCACCAAGGACAGAGGGCTTTTTTTTTGTTCTCATGTCAAAAATGACACTAAAAAACAAGGCAACCGCTTCTAATTTCTGGACTCTCTTGTTCATTAATAAAGGCATCATCTCTTCAGCTTCTTCTGAGGCTTCTTCCATCTTTCAACATTGTAATTTTTTTCCATCAAAGGGCAGTCCCACAGACAGTGGCAAATGAACCGTGATCATTTTTCCATGACAGCTTACCTCTTCCAGTTGCTTCAGGACTCCCTCAGTGTGCTTTGGTCACGACTTGGCAGCAGTCAGCTGGAGCTCACTTGGGTTGTCAAAGGTCATGGAAAAGATACTGCTGTTCTTATAAATAGACATGAGTTCAGCGCTGTGTGCAGACTCCTTGCTTGTTCAGGGGATCCTTGATAGGGAAACCTGTATCAGTTGGGTCCAACAAGTTCATGTTTGGAGCCAATGTAGGAGTTGGAGTGTGACACTCTCCCGAGAGTCTGGCTTTCTGCTCATCTGAGGGGAGCAGAATCTCATTCCTTTCAGATCCAGCCATCTAAGAGGGAATGTGAATCTTCTGGCAGATGTTTTAAGCAGAAACACATTTTTGTCAAGGGAAGAGAGTCAACTCTCATCGCTGTTTCAGGCTATAGCAACTACATTTAAGTGCCTGGCTAGCAGTGTTCACCCTTTCTTGATGTCCAGCTTCCTTGGGACTGTCATTAGAACTAGTTATAACTGTTATGATTTCTTTTTTTCAGATGGTGTAATTCCTGTAACAGTCACTATTTGGTCTCTGCTGAATGATAAACAGAAATAAGAAAATTCTTGCTCTGAGTTAGCAATCTAAAACAAATATCCAGAAGATACGATATGCAGAGAGAAACAGCAGTAATTTAAAACATAAGACTAGATCAAGCAAATAATTTCCACACACCTTTTCCTGCAGCGATTTGGGGAGCCTAGTTCACAATTTTTTTCTAAATATATATTGAAGCCAGTCATTGCTTTATCTGATCTTGAATCTCTGAATTCTCTTTCACTGAGGTTGCTGTAAAGTCTTGTGTGTTTCAGTCTGTCAAGGTGGTTTCTAATATCAGTAGTACCTAAGGGAATAGTCTTGATTTTGGATGCCTTTTCTTGATCTGTTTATCAGTCACTTTCTTCTACTCTGCAGGATGTTCGGTCTTTTTAAATCCCATGAATTAGGTAATTTACTTGAAATATGATAGATTTTAATTCAGATCCCATTTCAATGGGGAAAAAAAAAAAGATATCGCAACTTTAAATTGCAGAGTTTTCTGGACTGACTGGGATTCAATTTTCTGGGTTCAAAAATCTCTCCCATTGAAGGTTTTCCACTTTGGACAAAATAATACCTGCATCAGAGCAAGAATGACATTTTATCCTAGGTGTCAGAGTACTCCCTATGGCATAAGGGGACCCCACGATTCTGTCAGTGCTTAGGCAATGGGTGAGGTTCAGGTGAGTCGAGGGTACAGACAGATCACTGTATCTTTTCTCTAGATTCCTGCTCCAAATCAAGTAGAAATAGGAGCTTGAATCTTTGTCTTCCCAAGTATATATTGTCACTAATGGGGTATGAATTTAAAAAAAGAAAAAAAAAAAAAAAAGAGTGAGTGGAAATACCTTTTTCTCATCAGTTTGGTGGATGTAAGCTAAATCCCTTTCTGACAAGGAGTGAATTTTACCATTTACCTTTAAAGGCCCAAACCAGGGCATCAACAATATATGGGGTGATTATAACTTCAACCTTTGCTGGCATGCTGTATATTTTGCTCCCTCCAATTCACTGTTTTCTCTCCTGCTAGACTCTGGGCTCTTTGGAGTGAGTACTTTTTTTACTGTGTACAGTTGAAAAACCTGCAAAACAGTGTAGCTGTGATTCTGATACTGCCAGTTTTATAAATAATAGCAACAGTAAAGTCTACAAATATTCTGAGTCACACCAACATGGAGGAAGGAAACGAGATGGAAAAGGACTCTTTACTCTTTATCAGCAAATTTGTCACTTAAAATAGCACACAATTTTATTGGCTCACTGAATTTTTTTGCAATAGGCCATTTTCAGATAATTTCAGGAAAAACTTTTGTCACCTCCAAACTTGTTCCCTGTTGAAGTCATCACCCAAAATTAATCCAGAGGAACCTTTTTCATTTTTTGAATGGTGGTTCCTATGATGCTCTTTCCTATCAGCGCATCCTGTGACTTTCTCTTCAGATTCTGAATATAATTTCTTCATACTCCAAATTTCTGGTTCCTGATGCCATCCTGATTGTATACTATATACTTTCTTTACGACGTTGGGCAGTTGGTCTTCTTTTCGTTTTATTTTCTTTAGCTGAAAAATTGTGCTAATAAATGTTACCTTTCCTACAGTTAATTTTTTCTGAGATGAATTACTGTCCATACAATGCCTGGAAATCAGAATGAAGTACTACATATACCGTAGGTGTAAATGTTTGGTGAAAACAAAAGATTAGCTTCATTGCTATGTCAGTTGTCCTAGTTTTCTGATAATTCCAGAGGAGAGGAATAATGGGCGGTTTTGTAAAGCAGACTTGTGCACAGTGGACCCTGAAGTAAGATCACGGATTTACCTTATATGGGTCAAGAATGGGTAAAAAAAAGTCTGGAAAAAAAATTAATCCAGTAGTCCAGATTTTAATCTGTTCATCTGCCCCATTGTTAAATCTATGAACTAAACAATCTCCTTAGCCCATCTACTGCTAGGAGGAACAGCGTATTCTGTGATCCATTTCACTGCCATTTCTTTTTGTGGCGAAGTGGAGACATACCTGCACTGGCCAAAAACAGGTCTTAGTGGGAAAAGCAATATTGGATGCATATATGTATGTACATAGGTACATGCATGGAAGATACAGGGACAATTTTAAAGATAGCATACCTTTTTCATGAGCAATGTGTTACACATGCAGTAAGTACATGATGATGGTGGTTGTCTTTTGCTGCTATTTGTTTTGTGATCTTTGTAATGTACAGCCCTGTTTCATATCTCCCTCCATAAAATAGACATAGGAATGCCCATTATACAAGTAACATTAAAAAGATTAATTATTCTTTAGTAAATCTCAGTATGAAGCTTACTACAAAGACTCACATTGTTGTTATTTCCCATGCCACATTGTGGAAGTGCATGTTTCACCCTACTCTTCTTATTTAAATGAAGAAAGATGGCTTTCCTCTCAGCTGCCTCTAAACTTTTAGGCATACTTTGCAAACCAAATTTTACTTTTAATTTTATTTTTCAAAGATTGATTAATTGATTTAGGACTCTGTGGCAAGGTCATCACGTATCATGACTTCATTCTAATTTCTTTTTGACATTGTAATTCTTCAAAGTTCAGGGCTTTGAGTGAATTTGTAGGAAGCACCATAGATTGAGAAAGACAAAATCAGGCTCTTCAGTGCCTAAATCAATTCCAGTCCTTAACTAATATCCTCTGAGGTCTATTAAAGCAAGAATGAGCTCATCTGAATAGCAAGGAAGTCTATAACTTTTGAGACTGTAAAACTGCAGACTGAATGCTTTGGATTGAAAAATTGCTATGGTAAGCAATGTGCCATATCAATTTCTTGCCAGTAATTTAATTAATATCACAACAATGCAGTAACTAAAGCTGTAGTTATAAATTTTGCATTTGTGCGCTTTATTTTTAGACATGAATAGGAACTTTTTGCTGTGTAAAAGGCAGCAGGAATGAAAAGGCTGAATTTACTCCAGCCATGTGAATTACAGCAGAGGACTGTGTAATTTGTTGACCCATTGCAGGATGTCCTGTTATTTTCCACAAGATTGTTCAGTGAATTGTGTGAAAGCCTTTGATTACACTGCAAACAGCAATTTGAATTGGGGAGCGTGATAAAACAATGTATCACAACTCTGCCCAAGATTTATCTGACCATAATCATTAATGAAAAATAAGTTGCTACATCATATTGCTTTAGAAAAGATAAGGCATGAATCTTTGTCTTAGTCAGTGCTGAGAAGCGTTGGATATAAGATAAAGTTTCTGCACTTCCTTTGACAACATCTAGACAACTGCATTTTTACTCTAAAAACATTTCTAGTGTACAACTTTATGTTAAGTTTGCATCATTCCCATGCACAAAATAAGTCCTTCTGAGCTTTGAAAGCTTTTGATGTGATTCCAGCTACTGCCTAATAATACAGTAGTTTGAATCTGCAGACATTTGGTATAGGGGAGAAAGATACTCTGAAGGTCAGTTACTAGTATCTTGTATTTGGTTAATGAAGGTGGGTATCTATGTAAAGTGAGCTGCTTCTCCCCTCCCCCAAACCCTCACCTGCAAAAGAAATTTTAAAAAGGGGGGGTTGAGATAGCGTGCTTTTCAGAGGGGTGACATCCATCTGAGTGGGAAAAATATTTTAGGAGAACTGTGTGGTTTTTTAGTCTGTTTTTAAGCGATTAGTGAAGTACTTAGTGGAGAGTACATATCAGGAGACAGAGAAATAGATGACTAGTACCATGAACTGTTTCGGAAAATTGGAAACCCTGTATAGAATATGTATCACCATATTATATTGTTCCAGCAAGTTCCATAAACGGTTGCTTCCGTATGAGTCAAGATGTCTAACTTTCAGTACACGTTTTGTGATCTAGGCTACCTCTCCTTGCTTTGAATCACCTTGGTCAATCACCATTGACGGCTGAGGCACGTAAAAACTTGTAACAATGGCAGTCAACAGGAACCAGCTGCATGATAGCTCTTCAAACAGTAAATACAGGCTCTGGGAAATATTCAAGAGTCTTATAATAGTTTCCATAATATTTTGACATTTTAGAGAATGTCCTTTTCACTCTCTGGGATGTGGCCATTTTCCTACTTTTCGTGACAATGGCTAAAATGGCTGTATTACTGAATCAGAATAATAGAGTACTAGAAAGGTACTGAAAACAGTTTGTTTCAAAAACTCACTTGCCTTATGGAGTGTTTCTAGCTGCTTCCCCTAAAGACTGGATGAACCTCTACTTGTTTAAATTGGTGTTAGAGGATAGTCAATAGTAATTCTCCAAAGTAGAAGTTCTTGACATGACTAAAACACCATATAACATCTTCTAGAGGTATTTGCACACCTCTCCTTTGATTATATGAAACTAATATTCAGCTAGGGAACAATCAAATTTGTTAAAATTCTAGAGGAGGAAACTCCATATACTGTGTTCTCTTAAGAGCTGCAGTTGCACAAAATGAATTCAACCTTTATTTATTCATGACTTAAACTTGGAGACTGGTCAGCCTTTATTTATTCATGACTTAAAAAAACTTGGAGACTGGTCAGTGTGGGTTTTAGCATTGACACTGAATATTCAAGCAACATGCTAGTGAGTTAGGCAGTCAATTTTTATCAGCGCTCTAGGAATTGCCACTTTCACTTTTGAGATCTGTCAAATATTTTAAGATATAGAGTAGATTGATCAACTGTGTATGGTCTTAACCATGTTGCATGTGCTTTTCTAAACCCTAAATTCCCTGTATTTCATACCCATTCATGCAGAAAACATATTCTGCAGTAAATATTGTTATTTTACATTGCAGTATACATTAAAAAACATAATTTCTATAGCTACCATTTTATCATGCAATATATCATGCATAAGATATTAAATTGTCTTTATATAGTGTTCAAAATAAATATCTAACTTCGTGTCAATATATCTTCAGTTAGAACCAATAATTCAGTGGGCACAAATTCTTCAACTCACTGAAGCATAAACTGAACTTTGATACACAAATAACTATGCCTCTACTTAGTGAAGTGTTTAGTCATTCGCATAAATATTAACTTTAATGGGATTTATGAATGCATTTAAACTTAAGTACATATTTCAATGCACTGATGAATGTGGATTTGATGATGCATTCTGAATACCTAAATATTCTGAGGATTTTGGACCTACATACCCCTTTTGAGTCACTAAATGTCCTTAGTGGCACTCTGTGTCTCCACAGGTTGCAGAATTAAGGAATAAATCAGATTTGCCTTATAACTGTCAGTTTGTTTGGTAAGATAGACCTAGAGATTGCCTTAACAAATGTCTAAGACAGTCTGAAATACCAGCCTCATAGTTGTTAGGGATTAGGCTGACTAGTATCCTTCCTCAGGTAACCAAATTACCCACAGGGTTTTTTGGACTGATGCTGGAAATTACAATGGAATTATAAACGTGCCAAGAATTTTTGGGTGGTCTGGCATAAGGCCCTATTTCTCTGATGCTAAGCTGTAAGTACTTTCCTTTGCTTTTCCTCCCTTCCTCCCATCTTCTGGCTTTTATGAGTTGATAAATAGTGAATTTCTATTTATTGCTCTTCCCATAGTCAAATCAATTTTTATTTCAGCTTGTAACCTATGCAGCTTGGATGGGAATTTTGCAGTCAGTTCTAAGCTCCTGAAATTAGGAGATTTATAAAGGCAGTGCTGTCACAGACACAAAACTCAGTCCTGTTGCTCATGGAATAAACTGCAATATCCATAATTTTGACCTGGAGTAGGCATTGGGGTCTTGGGCCTGCAAAGTGCCAATCACCCCAGGCTCCTTAGTTGTGTGCAGCACAAGGATTTTGTAAAACAGTACAGAGAAAGGGAAATGAAAAGAACTAGGATAGCCTTTGTGTAATTATGACTCCTTTTTCACCAAAAGGAGTAGTAGTATTTAAGGGACCTAGTTTAAAAATAAATGTGGGAAATGTTTTGGTCAGCAACCAGAATGAACAACACTTAACCGAAATTACTTCAAAATGTGTTAAGTACATGTGCCTTTCATTTGAAGAGCCTCCAGGTCCAGGCAAGATGTTCTGGTGAAGTTTAGATGCTTAGCCCTGTGGCTTGTTTATATTTTGACAGATCTCTTTGGATACTATCTTGCCTTCTTGCTAAGTAGCCTAGCATCCTTGTATGCTGCTTTTTGAGAGAGTAAATACTGTCTGGAATGTTACTTACTTAGGTTTTTATCACAAAGAGTGTATGTAAAACATATAAGCTTTAATAATAACACTTGATCTATGAGCATTATTGGTCTTTAAGAAGTTCAGTTAGGCTGTGATGTTCAAGACTAATGAAAGCTTTGAGCTTTTTTGGTGTCTTTTCTCTTACTACAGGAATTTAAACATATACACTCTAAGTGTGTATATACACTCTAAAGATTGTTCTGACAACACATTTAAACATTAAATCACCATAATCGTCAGTTATATATAATGCTTACCAAATAGTTTCAGATTGTGTCCATAATAACTCTGTTTCTACAGTACCCAGCATTTTCATAAATGAATTGGAAGTAACTGCAAAATCATAGCTAGTAAAATTCATGGATGACAAAGACTGACCGAATAATAAACATTTATGAGGACAGGTAAATAATACAGAGTAAGTGGAATTGCTTGGTAAATTAGACCTATTAAAACAAAGTGCACCACCACTGCAAAGGTAGAACACATATTCCACATCTGAAATGGAGATCTAGAGCTATGATTTATTTCACCAAATCTCAGCTACAGTGTAAATGTTGGCACCTGAGCTAGTTACTCTAGACTGGAGTCTAAATGGAGAAGAATGTTTGACTGTTATTCATCTGACATATTTTAGAAGCCTGCTTTAGGATAATAAAAATTATACCCTGAGAGTGCCTCTTTTTCTCAGTCAAACAGAAGGGTAGCCCAAATATCTACATTTGGTCAGATGAATGTCAGCATGAGTATCTCAACAGAAATGGAAAACATTGTGTTCTCCTCTGGCAAAAAAGGCTAATATGACCCTGGAATCTCTAAGCAGGGGAGTCAGCAGGAAAAGGGATGTCAATTTGCTTCACTATAAAACATTTATGAGATTGCCTCTGTAACGTACAATATACAGATGCAGTGATCTTTGAAAAGGCTGTTTAAAAATGTACGTGTCTAAAAAAATCACAGAAATTAATAGCTGAAGTGGGATTGCAGTGGATGAGAGTGGAATATGGGTCTGACAGAAATGCAGTTACTATTTTTGGTGTGCAGAATTGTGAGCCTGACAGGTATTGGACTTGCAACTGGAGAGGTTGAGAACTGTTAGTCCGTTTGCTCCTCTTTTACCTTATACTTCAAGGCTTAGTTAAATCTAAGATGTTATTGGGATAAACTTACCTTAGTCCCATTTATTTTTATGAAATTAAACTGACTTCTTAAAATGGACTTGCTGATCTTAATTTTCTCTTTATTAAAAACATCTCATTTTAATCATTTTCCCACAGTTGTTTTTGATGCCTCTTTTTACATTTCCAGGTAAATATTGTAATATGTAACTTGGATAATATTAAGGGAAGGTTATTCATGCTACCATGTGAAGGTGCTTGGTTTTTTGCACTAATTGTACACAGGGTCTGGGGAAACCTCCATCTTGCTTTGAATGCCTAAGTAAAGCACTTAGACACGAATGGTGTGAACGACTGTTAAATTTTCCAATACCTATACAATTTAGAGTATTACTAGCCTGTGCAGTTCTTAAGCATTTCCAGACACCAGTCAGTAATCCATGAAGAGCTGATATCGATTTTGTGAGGTAATGCAGCCTATATAATACTGAGCAATGTTCTGCACAACTGCAATATGGCATCCCACTGCAATATGTCTTTATTTTACTTTATTTACTTTCAGAATTCAAAAATAGAAAGTACAAATTCAGTTTGTTCAGAAGTCAGGTTCATGCCATCCCAATAGCCTCACAGGGAACACAGCATTGTTTTTGTCTGCAGACAGAGTAGCTCTGGAATTGCCATGTGTCCTATCCACCCTCTTCAGAGCCATATGACAGGAAACACAAGGTCTTCTCTTCTGGTAGCTCAGCTTCTGGTGAGGACAACCATATGCAGGTTGGAAAGGATAGTTGAACTGGTATTTATGAAGCTGCCATTAGTTTTCATGGGGTGGGGCACGGGACCTTTTGAAACGTCAGAAATCACGTGTAAGTCTCGAATCACGTCAGGACTATGTGCACTGATCATCTCGCATACTCGTCGTTCTTAATGAAGTACATTTACAAGACTGACGGTGAGTGAAATCCTCAACTGAAGCTGTACGTTTCTATAAACCACAGCCCTCATAAAAAGAGATGAGGCCTCTTTGAATCTGAGTTTAAACTTCATCGAGTATACAAATATAAATTCAGCCCAGGTTCCAGTGTGGAGTCAAACTCTAGTACCACAATTTGCTTCACAGTAGCCTGTGAGTATACATTTTTCTTCAGCTATACAGTCCTCTATCACCAACTGCTGTCCCATCATAAAGCTGTGGCTTCAAAGTTGAGCACAAATTATCTACAGAAATGAGAAAGACTGAAAATGTTTTATAAGAGATTACCTCAGATATTTCAGGAAACTGCTCAAGTGTATTTTCCCTTGCTGTGCTTGTAACTGCATGCACTTGTGATTGCTGAGCAGGTCCTCATACCCTGTTTGCTCTGAAGCACTCAAGTCACAAACAGAGTTTAGCTGCAGTATAGCAGCTTCCATATCACATTTTCTCACCAACATTTTTCTTCATCTTACTGAAGGTGAATCTTCAGAATATCTGCAATATCTTCTACTCTTTTAATGCTTTCCTTTTGCCACCAAGTATAAAACAATGAGTTACTGAGTTTACTAGAAACTTACGTTCAGGAGCTGCTGCACTTTTAAATAGAATCAGAAACAGAAAATCGTTATTTATGCTTTCAGAGCATAATGTATCAGTGATCTGTTTTAAAATGTCATGCCCTAATTTAAATGTGTCTAAGCTCTTCTCACACTTTCTTCAAACAAAACCTAAGAAAACTTCTTGATTTGGAGCCATCAGGTTGGTCAGAATTGATGGTTGGACTTGATAGTCTTAAAGGTCTTTTCCAACCTTAATGATTCTGTGAATTGTTCTGTCAGATGCGTATCGGTAGTTGCCACTTAAATTTTTAGAAATTAAGCAAATTGTAAGCCATAGTCAGCAATTTATATGAAATGTTCAGCTATTTGAGGTATCTGTAGCTTTTAAAGTGTTAAAATATTACAGTCCAGAAAAATTCCTTTTTAAAGATATTTTTAAAGCTTCCACAAAAACAGAACAAGAACAGAATTATATGCTGCTGTCTCACAGGATTATCATTATATAGTCATAGATTTTGTGTCCAGAAGGAACTATTATGATTATTTAGTGTGATTTTACTGTCTTGCAAAAATATCATACCCAATAATATTTCATATTAATCCCCTAATTTCTGTTTGAATTATGGTTTATAGGCTTTTACCATTGTACAACTGATATTTGCTGGTGCTTACATTACACTCTTGTAGTCCGTTTGTGTGTTTAGAAGACAAGGTACTGGTCATGGAAAACTTTAGACCTTGTTTTTGCTTCTCTCGGGGCAGCCTGGCACTCCAATACCCCCTACAAAGCTTTGCTCATTTCTGCCCATGTGTGACTGGATACCTGAACACTGGAAAAAGTTCTGCACATAGTGCAGATCTACTTCCTGTAGGAGAGAGGCTGGGAAGGAGAAAAAGAGGTGTAGGAGTTACTTATTGTTTGGAGTTTCCTGCCCCCATTTTTCCCTTCTGTGGAGGGAGGCAAGGAGTGCTTCATGGTTCCTCTCCATGCCAAATCTCTGGCCTGTTTTTCTACCTCCATCTGTGAGAAGGAGAAAGATGAACTTTGTAGAGAGGACAGAAAATCCCTGTCCTATTTCTATAATGTAGCCTAAGTATGAAAGGAGGACTAGCCCTTAATCAACCTTTCCAATGTTCAGGAGATTTTGGGAGGTGCAATGCATTACGGTTGAGCAATGTTGGGGCTGTGGGAGCGCATTTGGGCAGAGGGGGCAATGACGCTGACTGGTTGGCATATGCTTGTTCTGGTAAGAGAGATCTCTTCTCCCAGAGGACATGCTGTCCATGTGGGAATCTTTTAACGTTCAGGATTTTAAATGTAGGGATAGCAAAGAACAGTGACTGCTAACATTGCATGTAAAAGCAGCGGCACTCAAAATGAATAAGTAGGGAGCACTTTTAGGAAGTATAAGAAACAGAAGAGTAGTCAGGGAAAGAGTGGTGTAAAGCAACAGGAAGGAAAGAGAAACCTGTATCTGTACTTTGAAGATTATACTCCTTTCTAAGCAGAGTTCAGTTAAGGATGGGATGTGTTTAGGACACTAGAATAGCAGAAGAGACAGAGAGAGAACTAATTCATACCAACAACATGGGAGCGAAGGCATAAGAGGGAATGGAACAGGTGAACGTTTTCAAATGCTTGTTTCTGTGGTCGCTGATGTCTGTAATTGTTTCAGGAGACTGCTTTCATAATAAATATTCCTATCGCTTACAGACAGAACTGCAGAACATTTTGCATTTGATTACTAAGCAAACAGATTATAATCCTCATCAGATACCCTCTGGTTTTCTTATTTCTCTCTCTTTTGTTATAGCTTTGTTATAAGTGGTTATAGCTTCGTTTTTACAAGTGCCACTAATAGAACCTAAACTGTGGAAAACTGTAATATTTAAAGAAAATACTGACATTTAGTGGTGTATTGTGTACCACAGACTATTTTTATGAGCATTTACAGGATGAGCTCGGCAGAGCTGATCATGCCCATTCGCAGGCTCCTGAAGCATAGAATTCAACAAGTATCTACAAATTTCTGAATCTGGAGAATTAAAAATTAGTCTTGTTCTTGAATCCTTTATACAGTAAAATTATTGTGAAATTTAGAGGAGGAAATACAGTTCTTTATGGCAGGAAAATTTTGCTTTACAGAATATTTTGCATTTGCCTATTTTGAAGCCGAATAGCTTTCAGGGGTAGAATTTTGTCCTGTTGAATTATGTAGGTGAGCCTTCGTGTTTTATGTACCCTAACTAAATTCAAGAAAATGTGAGGGTACACAGTGTCCTTCTTTTGAGAGGTGACTGGTGTGAAGAGTTTAGCTTATAGCTTGTTTAACTAGAAGATTTGAATATAACTGGAAATTGTTCCATCTAAAGGATTAGAAGCACAGGTCTAAGGAGTTAGGGATAGGTAGTCCAAGGGGTAAGTAGATAAGAGATTTCCAGAAAGCTTCAGTGTTAAGATGATGAATCCCCAGGTGGGTTTTATCAACACTATCAAGCTGTAGCAGCACCTGCCATGGTATTGGAGGAATGGAGAGATGGAATTGAAATGTTGCTGTTGCATCTTAACTCACCATTTAATGAACAAGTTTCCCCTGCAGATGCTTGGAGTAAGTGGAAATCAGGTGCTGGAAATATCTTCCGTCTGGAATAATTCCTCAAAATAAGTCACAGGATCAATTTTGTCTTTCCCTGCGCCCTAGATTGTGGGTTCAGCTAGCACATACAGTGACGCTTCTGCCTCCAATGGATTGTACCTGTGTTATTAAGCATATTGCGAGGTTGTGTTCTTGCCATGGACAAGCAGGTGTTGTGGCTGTCTTTTCTGCTCTCCCCATGAGCCTTCAACACTTGTACTCTCAGATTTCTCCAGCACGTGTGAAAGCTGAATTGTAAAGCATGCCAGTTGCAGTCATCATAAAGTTGTAATGCATTTTTATGACTAGATTATCTAGTCTAATTATTTTTTAGACCAAGACAAAGTATTTGATTGCTCTGAAGAACAAACTCTTAACGTTTAGTATCAACGTTAGAAATAAGGAAAATAGGCACAAGTCTCTAACTCTTCCTTCTTTTTCAAAAACCCTTTCCTTTTCTTCATCTGCGGTTCTCCTTTTCTACAGATGAAAAAAGCCCATCTTTATTATTGGCAGCTCTGCACACCTGGTGGTTTGACTGGGAACATGTTGTGAAAAGAGATGCTTTGAATTGGTGTTACTCTGTGGAAAGCTAAATCTCCCATAGCTGTTACTGCCATGCCCTTAGATTAAATTAAACTTTGGCATAACTATTAATTGCTTCAATTATTTCCATAATTCCAACTCCAAGGCAGCTTTGTATTTTTAGCTGGCTTAGTCGTATCACATGGCCATGACTTTCAAGGCATTGTCCAAGTGAGGAAACTACTTACTTGAAAAAGCTTATTAGGCTGGAAGGCAGAAGTGTTCTCAGTGTTAAGGTCTCCTGGTTGTTTTGCAGTCCCTGCTTGGCTGCCTGTTTGGAATCAGCCTCTGTGCCTTGAACTAGAGTGTTTAGGAAAGGACAGGACTTCTCTGGTGCATGAAAACCTGATGAAAAACAGTAGAGGTGTAAAAGGCTCAGCTAGCCAGGTCTTTGCTTGTGCTTACATCAGCCAATCCCCAAAATGCCTCATTTTGAGAACACAGAAAATACCTCACAGAAACCTGTGACTTGTAATCCTTCACAGAGCTGGGCATCCTGCCCAGCTCACTCCATCCTAAATTTTCTTACAAAAAGGATAAAGATGATGAATCCAGAGAGGGCTGGGAGACTATTGGTCCAACAGACACTCCCTATTCTCTACCTGGGTATGAAGCCAGTGTTGACTTAACCCTATGCACTAGTGGAAAGGTTAGAGGAAACCCCAACCTTGCACTGCTTTTTGTTGTTAATAAAATGCTAGAAGACAATGGAAAGCAACTCAAAAGACTGCACAAGAAAGAGAAAGATTAATCCCGTGTCAATGAACACTTTAATCTGATTCATCCATCAGTCCCACTGTGTGCAAAGTGAGCCCTAATGATGCATCACTCATTGGCTTATAACTTGGTGTATAGTTGGGTTTTTTCTTTCACTTATAAATCTGTCCGTATTCCCATGTTTGTGAGGTTTTAGTTGTAAGGATTACAGCATGTTACAGAAATATTGAGAATTATACTTGGGCCAGTGGGAAAAGATAGCTTAAAAGAATTTTGCTTTTTCGGTAGCCCTTTAAACCTAAAATTTCACAGACATCATTATTAGTATCTTACAGGCCAGATTTATTTTTTAGATCAATTAATAAGCAGTGCTTGATCTACAAAGATGTTTTAGAGATTGTTACAGTTTAACAGGCTGAGTTCAGAAATTGATGTAATCTCATGAAACCTGGTAGAGGTTACATCGAAGCTAACAGATTCAGTGTAAGTCAATTGCAAAGCTGTAAGAGGGCTGGGTAGGTACATTGACTGTGCTGATAAAATTTCTATAGTATGAGCTTGTTTGTCCTAACATTCACCTTATGCCTTCAGGTGGCAAATTCAGCTGTGCACAAAATTATTTCCAGGTGATCTTTTTGATCAGTGAACTGATTGTAGGGGAAGTACATGTGCAAAATGCAGTGCAGTCAGGCTGCCCTCCTTGTAGGGCCCTACAGAATGGTGGGGCAGCTGAGACCAGTCTTGATTTAATCATCCCAGGAATACACAGAGGTCTGCTGTTTCATGGAGCTGATAGAAAGACAAAACTGCAAATTAAATGTGAAAGTGAGTGCTGATTCTCACTGTACATATTTTCTGTTCTGAATTTACGGTAAATAAGGAGCAGTGGAATAAGAAAATTATGCATTCTAGACAGATACAGATTACAGGCTTTGTAACAGAGGTACTCTTGTGATGCCCAGTGAGCACTGGGTTGCAAAGTGCTTGGTTAGATTTTCACACACTTTCTCTGTTCATCTCCAGGCCTCCAGCCCTGCTGAGGGATGATTTTTTTAGAACTGCATTTAAAATATTCCTGCAAGAATGTGCACTTACAATACTCTTTTGCAAGTAGCAGGGCCTTTTGTAAGGAGAGAGAATGAACTGCAGTGTCTTAAAGGCCAGATTTTAAAATGTATTTCAGTGCTTATAGCGATGGAAATTGAATATCTAGATGCTTTTGGAAATCCCTCAAGATGCTTAGCTATGTCTGTAGGTGCTTTAATAAACTTGTTCCTAGTGGTTTGCCTAAGGTGCAGTTAGTCACTGCTAGGGAGTTGAAAAGGGTAACTTTCTCTTACTGCTGTAACCATTAATCATTTTTGCCTTCTTTATGACAAAGTGATGGGAAAATATCGCTGTTTATAGAATTCAGTGGAATAGGGAAGAAATTACAATGTGTTGTAAAAGAAAACCAAAGTTCAGCTTTTTCTGAGTAGTAGACTTCTCCTGTAGGCTCAAGGTTATAACTGTAATGGATGAAGGTAGCCTCCCACTGTTTGTAAAGTCTCTGTAATAGTCACCACATGGTTAATCAAAATTATTTGCTAAATTCTTTCTTACAGTGTGGTTGAGGATCTATGAAGTATTAGATAGCAGGTCTCTGAGAGAATTTTATCTGCTCAAATACATTTTGATAGTAAAAATCTCATGCTATTATTTCCCTTTTCTGGTTGATCATAGTTCTTGTTGAAACCTAATGTCTGGTTTGAGTATTTAATATTTCCAAGTTTGCATTCATTTTTCTTGATATCATCTCATTTAATGAGTGAGTATGAATGCCAGGTGAAATGTTTTTTTGTGTACTTACAAAAAATAGTGAAACAATCCCCACAAGTAGTTTTTGTCAGTGTAGTCTTTTTACCCTGTTTTTCATCATTACTGCATATTCTCAGTTTACTGTTTTTCTCATCAAATGCTTTTGTTTCCATTAACCAGGATGCTGAGAAATTGGCTGGTGAAGAGCATGCCTGGAAAGAAGTCAAAGATGCTGTGAATGAAGTGAGAAATCCAAAATCAAAAGAAGGTATCCTTTCAGTGACAGGATACAGTCTGTCATTCAGTTCTGAAAACAGTCCAGAGAGACCCTTAGTACACACTTCATCTTTTGAGATTTATTTCCTAAAGTTTTACATTTTTATGTTGTTTTAAAATGTATTTTAATTCATTTGATGTTTAAAACGTAATATTCTTAATTGTATTAATAATAATAGAGTCTCTGATTACGTGGACTGGAACTGCTTCATGGCAGGGATGGTAGGTACCTAGGATGCGAAGGGATATTTTGGCTCATGTTTAGACTGCTGCTATCTCAGCTCACCACTTCATATAAATCCACTTCTAAATCAAATAAAGCTTAATCTGAAACATTGTTAAATTCTTTGTCCCATTACTCCCACTGTGAACATTTCCAGGTCCTCATTCTTTGCACAGAAGTGACAATAACAAGGACATAATCACAGTCAGATTCACTGTGAACATTATAGAATCATTATAATAAGTTATAATAATAATATATTATAATAATTTATAATTAAGCAAATTGAATGAGATGATCTTGCACTAATAAACAGAACTGGAGCCTAATGGCCATCATGTAGATATTCAATCCAATTAAAAAAATTAGTGAACAGCAACAACCATGAAAAGATGAGTAGAAGAGAGATGGAGATTTTTACTAGAAGACGATAAGTATATTGATCCCTCTCTCATCTTAGTCTGTTCAGTGGAATTTCATTGACTGAATTTGGCCTATTGTAGCAAGATGCCTTACTATTTTCAGAAACATGGGCTTTCTCTGGAGCTAGAGAGAATTAAATCTTCCAGTACTCCTTTTAAGTAGCATAAAAAACAAGTTTGCATAGTGATATTCTGAGCTGCAAACAAATGATCACAATTTTTATTGTAGCAAAAAAACCCCAAACAACTGAGTTTGTTTCCTTCTAATCCAGAGAGATTTGTTTGTTTGCAAAAGGGAAACACTCATCTCATCTAACTTTAATTTTCATGTGGTTTCTAGTCTGTCTTGAGTTCCTCTGTAGTCACTGGACTGAGACAGGCAGTACTGAAATAGATCTTTCAGGCATTCAGTTATACTTCAGTGCCCATGTTTTAACCTGAAGGTTAAACTACAGATATGCAACATGCAGTTGCAATCATTTTTATACTGAAAGTATGCAGCCAGAATACTGGTCTTATTTAATGTTCCTATATTTAATTGCAGGAGAAATTGCACCTACTGAATTTTGCTAGGGTCTTTCATTAAGATGACTGATTTAACTGATTTTAAAAATGAATCAAACACATTGTAGTAAAAGATGTCAGAACTGGTTGAAAAAATATGTCCTTGTTGTCTGTTCAGCTTCTATTCTCGGACATCGGCTCTTTGAAATGTGTCATCTTTCCTTCCATTGCACCACAATACCAGTGCTAATTGGCTTGCTGTGGCAAGTGCAGTACCTGAAGAGTGGGCTTGACCTTTGTCTGCTTGCCAAGAAAGAATAGAAAACCTTCCTTGCTGACTGAGGCACATAGTCATTAGTTTCTGCAAATGTATTTTTTTTTAGCAAATTAAACCAACTGTTCCTACAGTTGAGGAAGTTACTGACTTCCAAAACCCGAGCTACTGATTATAACTGATACAGTGTTGTAATGCTAAATCTGCAGTTAGAGAGCTTGAAACAACATGTGCGACTGAACTGTCTCAGACACAAATACCATTTTAAGCATACAAATGGAGACACTAAAGCCCAGTGGAGGGGAATTGTTGTGGGGAAAAGGATTCCTCTGCATCTCAGGCCACACAACAGTAGCAGAGCTGCTTGAGATGTGTTCCTCTGGTCTTGGGCAGATACAAGACAGCCAGCTTCTCTTTTGTCCTGTTGCAGCTGATAGTGGGTTTTCTAGTTTGCAATTTATGTACCTGAAAATTTGGTCCCAGCAGGTTTTGCAATGTAGCATATCTGCTGTTAGATGCTAGTGAGTGAACAAAGCAGTGTAATGAGAAGTAAAAGCAGACAGACTGATACTGTGCCTCAACTAAAATGGTAATCTTTCAAAAATGTCAGTGCTTTGTACTTCTACAAAAATTGCATCAAGTGGAAATAATACCCCTCATTCTTCTGTTTGTCTGTCCTTAATCAGTTATAAAGAATACATGGATGTTTGCCAGAGATACAAAGGTTAAGGTGCAATTTTATAATAACACATTCCTTCCCTTATATGGTTCTTTCAATCCAAGGGCATGAGAGTAATTCACAAATAATTAGTTTAGCCTTGTAACAACAATGCTGTAAATTCTGGCCCAGCCACATAGTGGTCGCATTCTTAAATGTAAGTATGTAAATATTCCCATGTTCAGGAGGACTAATTACTTCATCACAGGGTTATCATTGTACATTTAAGTCCGTTGCTGGATTGGAGTGAATAGTATTTTCAGTAATGTCATGAAGATAACTGCTGAACTTCCTTCAGTTGATTGTATGGAAAGGACAATGTTATTACTCCTTTTACTATAAGTCTTAATTTTTTTTTAATTTGATTTGTTCTTACTGGTGTGTATGGTACCTTTTGGTGTTTAGACTGCTTGCATTCTGGGATTCCCATAAAGTCCCAGATGACAGTACTCATTTAAAATCTGGAAGTTTGGTATTCAGCTTAGGTGTGGTTGGAGAGAGAAGAATCTGATCAACAGAAAAGTCAAACCAGTGTAGGATATAATGAAAATAAGTGATTTGTGGTAAGGAATATCTGACTAAAGTGAATGCAAGCCCCAGCTTACTTTTCCTCTCTTCCTAACACACAAAAAATCTTCTTGTAGCATTAGAGGTAAAAATCTTCCTTACTGCCAAGATCCTTAATCCTGAACTGCAATGAGATATAACTGCTTTTCTTTCTCATGCATGAAACATGCAGCTGTACATGAAAAAAACAATGCTCTTTACAAATGTTTCAAGGAGAAAGAAGATTAATTAATTGCAAGAAAAGGTTCTAATTGCATGACAATTCTAAACCAAATCTTGGGCAGCTTAAAAGTATGCATCATTATTTTATTATATAAAAAATTTGATTTCTATTTTTAGCTTCTGAGACATTTTGTTAAGACATATTTCCATGGGTTCTTGCCCTTGGGTGTAAGATTTGGAGGATTATCTTAAGTAAATAACAAAGTTTCAGCAGCTAAATAAAAAGTATTTTAGTTTGTTGTATGTTAAAATATCCTTTCATTTTGTCATTTTTCCTTTACCCTTTATTGCTGAAATACTGCCTTCTTTAGAAATTGTTTTCCTAAATGTAAACAAAGCATAGTTACCTAAGCTACCACTTCTGAGTTCAAGTATGTTTTCAAGAACTGAAGCAGAGCCTGGAATGATGGCAGCTTTCTTATCTTAAAGCCCTGTAGCTTTTACTCCTTGCTAACAACATTTAGAACTTGTATTTGTGTTTGATTAAAGATATTTCTTTAACTAAGGCTAATAACAGAGTGGGAGCAGGTTCTGGCAAGATGCCAGAATCTCTTGAGCAACAATGTGCATCGTCTTCCAGACACAAATATCTATCAGCTGAAAATGCTTGACTGTGCCATGGATGCCTGTATTAACCTTGAATCCTGGGAAGAAGCTTTGTATTACGGCAGCAGGACTCTGGGACCATACAGGTAAGAGATGTAATTGGTTCAACTGTTTCCCAAGATGAGGGCAGAGGGGACTGTCTCATTAAAAGCAAAGATTGAGTTTCGTCTAGGTGCTTCTTACGGTTTTTATTTCTTGCTGTACATCTTGCCTTGCTTTCCAGGTTAATGGAGGAGGCAGAACTCCCATTCTGCTTCCACAGTGAGACTGAGAGAAAATAAAATGATAATAGGAACTATAATAATAAGTGGCTATTCACACCTCACTGTTCAGATGCTGCCCCATCCCTCATCAGAAGCTGACTTTCTGGTTCAGACTCCATTGCCATGAGGGTATCAGTGTTTTATGCTGATCTAGGTGAAGCTTGAGGGACAGGTAGCTGGTGGAAATAATGTATATTCTCTGTATACTCCATACATAGAGTTTACAGAAACAACAACAAAAAAAAATCTTGCAAAATGCAGTTTCAACTGGAAATTAAAAAGCCCCTGGCCCTTATTTTGGCAAGAGGCCAAAGTGGTGAAGCACTTGCATTTCTTCTCTCCTGGTCTGTACTTGCTCCTATGCTATGTGCTGGGAGAGTTCCTGAGTCTGATGGCCTTTTATCGATAAGGAAAGATGCTCTAGGAGATCCTACTTCATGTGGTAGGTCTTGAAACTGATTGGAGCCTGGAGCTGTAATGCAACTTTGGTCATCTAGGGGAGAAAGGGCAGGTGCTGTCTGTTTTGGTCTGTGTTCTAAAGGCTCTAAGATTCAAATCTTTGGGTTCTGGATATTTGTATTGTTTGTAACTAAATGTAAACCTGTGCTGAATGTCCAAGTACAATGTCATTCACATATGAATGTTCATTCTTCGTAAGGTATTTTTTTTAGAGCATCCACTTCTTCTCTGTTGGTTCTTTTACACCATGTGATGTTCTAGTACACAGTGTGGTGATGAGAAGTGTGAGGGGCATGCTAGTTCTGAACAATATGTGCTGCTGTGAATACGAACATCTCAGATTTTACATGTCTTCCCCAATCAAACCAGGATGCTGTCAGCATTCAGCATTTTGCCTGAAGAAAGTTCATCTGGCAGCCTGTTTCTCAATAAAACTCTGGGCTTTACTTGAGAACCAATATAGCATTTCAGAGCTTTCACTATAAAGTCATTAGCAAGAAATCTTCATAGGCTGTGGTACACCAGAGCTGTAGAGAAGGTCAGTGTTCATAATGACTATTACTTCTCATAGAGGAGGACATGAGTGCCTACAAATTTTCACATTTCTTCAGGGTGAAATTCACATCATGCATGTCCCACTTAACCTTTCAAACAGGGCTTATGTAGTACTGCAGCAGTACACGCTTCCTGCCAGCCTTCTACTGTGTGGCACACTCCAGATGAACAGAGTAGTCTGCCTGTTTAAATCTTCCCTTATTTAATAAAAAAACCCCAAACACCTCACTTGTTTTTTATTTTATAACTTGTTAACTCAGTTCTTCACAACTGTAAACTGAGGATTTTTCTACAGACATTTGTGTGAGCAAAGATTACAGTGAGACCAAGTGCAATTTTGCCAGATAATTTAATAAAGCTTTCTCTGTTTTGCTTACTGAGGTATACTGTAGTTTTCAAGCTGTTTAATGCAGGAGTCTGAAGATGAAGGAAAGAGTTCAACTGTGCATTCAATTAGTACCTTCTAAGGAATGCTATTTACATGAGGTATCTGACCTTTTTTGCACCTTGAAGAGCTTGTCTTTGTTCTCTCCTCATCCAAAAGCATTATTTAAGAGAGATTTTCAGTTGTTGTTTTTTCTTTACACTTTCAAGTTGTCACTACAAGCTTTGACACACCTGAAACAAAATCTTCAGTTTCTCATTACAACAAATTGTGCCCTAAGCAGCAGGAGAGCAAATCCTAGGAAGTCTTTTGGGATGCATTGAATTTCTCCTGTTGAATCAATCTGCTGCTTGACTGCTCCTGCAGTTCCATTATAGCTATCTATTTTCCTTTCCTCAGCTCTGGAAAAAGTATTCATACAGCTCTCCACAGGGAATCACCTGAGAATTCGAGTAGTCCTTATAAATAGGAAATCATTGTTACAACTTTAAAGGCTCTGGAGATTTGGTCAAAACCAATTTTAATTTCAGGTAATGTGTTTATTGTGCATTCTTCATTTCTTTAGCAGCAGGATTAATTTTCAGTGCTGTGTGACACATTGTATCATGTGTATTTTCATTATGATGATTTCTGACTTTTTCAGAATCATCCACTTGAAGTAACTGGCAGAGACAGATGGTTAAACTACACAAAACTCATTTGTCATACTGAATACCAACCTCTATGTTTTAGGTAGTGATGATAACCTATGAGAAACATTGTTTAGGCCCTCTTGAATATTTTTAGAACTTCCAAAAGAAGGGGAGAGATGTCAAGAATAAAAGCCGCCTTGTCCTTTTGTGCTGAACCATAACCGTTCATTATTTGTTAAAACCTACAACATGGACTTTCACTGAATAGCCTAAGCCAAATATATCTCCACAGCTTTTCTTGTAAATGTCGTAGTAATAGTCTGTCTGTCCAAGAGCCTTAACAAAAGTTAAGACATTTGCCCAAGTGAAAGCTGCCCCACATCATAGTCAGTACTCAGCAGCTTGCAAAAATAAACTTCCTTTCAAAAATCCTCACGAGCCTTAACCACAGAATAACAGAATATCAGCAAGAGGTGAGACATAGGTTCGTCATGTCTCAGCACATTCACACTCTGGGCTGACTGCTGCTCACGAAGGATCGAATTCAGAGATACTGAGGAAGGCAGACTTCCCTTAGGTTACCTCTGAAGAAGGGCCCCAGCATTTAGCCCTTAAATTGCAGAGAAGGTACATATGTTTTGGGGATTGAGTTTGGGTTTTTCCCCCCTTGCCTCAAGTATTCAGTGCTTACACTGCAGACAAAGAGTGGAAGTATGCATCTATTATAAAACTCTGCTAGATGTTCTCAGCTATTGCCATAAGAGTAATAGGAGGAAAAGAAGTAGCTAGATGACACTATGGACCTAATGGGTTTAGGAAGCAGAGGGACTGCGTAAAGCTGTGTCACCCCTCTGAGCTCCTGTGGCATCAGGTCTGGCAAGATTCTGATACAGAGAGGACAACAACATGTTTGTCCATTTCTGTTCTGCACTGCTCATCATCTCCTGCTGAACTTAAAGCTAATGTATAAGTCCCATTGATTTTCAGATGGGCTGTTTCAATTAATAATGCTTCATCGCCAGTGCCACAGCATTAGGAGTTACTGGAGGGCTCCAACATTAAGAAGAGGAAATTCCTTCTTTTCATCCCTACAAAAGTGTGGTGCAGAAGTGCTGTTCTGTCTCTTCCCCTGGCAGCTTTGCACATCCTTCCCCCTCCATCCTCCCACTGCTGAGTCAGCACCAATACAGGGCTTCTGCTGATGTGGCTGTTCTGCTTCTGGAGTGGGAGGGAGCTGGGTAGGTGTGAGCATCCCATATTTGTGTCAGACGTGCATCATTTGTCTGCTTTTCTCACTCCTCCTTTTCTCTATCCCTCCCAATGATGTTTTGCAGTATCCCATTACTTCACCTTTCCTCAGTGACTGAGGTCTTTTAGAGAACAGGGAGAACAATCCCAGTCAACACAATTTCAGATTGTTTTGCAAAGGGCTGTGTTTAAGAATGGTGGCTGGGATGTGCTTCTTATTGAATATTTTCTAAGAACATAGTTGAATTTTCATTATGTGAACAAAATGTCAGCAAAGAATTTTTGGTGTAGAATTCTAATATGATGGACTGTAGTTTCTAAGATTGTGAACTTCAATCAAAAGGCATATTAGAAATTGATGGTTACTGTAGTATGATCTCAGTTACTGAGTCATGATCTTGTAAAAAAGCAAAAAATAGCTGTAGAACCTAACATTCTTGGAAGAGACTCTGAACCTATTTTCTCTTCTTTGTAAAGGCTCTCCAATAAATACTCTGATCTTCCTCCATTTTCAAATGTGTTTCACAAAAATATCATGCTTTTACAGGTATGTGTTTTGTAATATACATGATATATGCAATGACTGGAAATAGATTAAAATTTTTCACCTTTACATATGATTAAATATATACGGTTCTTTACTGAGTTCAGCAGGCTCCTGAGTACTGGCTAGTTCCGAGGCACTTGATTTGAATTTACATTTACATTGAAAGTTAGAGTACCTGGAAAACTTAAAAAAAGTGAACTGCAGTGATACGTAGGACCACTGGGGGATGCTAGTGCTTAAGGGTTAAAGTCTGGATTCGGCGCCAGTCGGCACGCTGGTTGGGGGAGGTCCCCTGGGGACTTGTGCGTGGCTGGCAGATTTCTGATTCTACGGATAGTAGTAATTCAGTGACCAAAGTTCAGTGTCTTAATCAGAAAACATCAGTAGTAAACATAAATCTTACCTCTGGGGATCACCTGAGAGGGAGACAAAAATGTGAAGGTGGGGAAAGCAATTCAAAGAAATAATGAAACAAAGAACAGAAAGAATAAAATTTACCTTGCTCACTTTTCTTGGGTTTTAGAAAATGGCCATGGGCATTTATCTCTAATGTTTAGAGTTAAATGTATGGAAAGAAGAGAAAAAAAGTCTTACCAAAGGACTGTAAGAGATTAAAAAAATACAGCCCCTGGGAAAATCTGAATAGCTGGAATGGCCTTTCTTTCCATCATTTAAACAAAAAGGTGTGAATTAAGAATTAGAAATTGATTTTTGCTTCATGAATGGTTCCATTGATTTGTCATCTAGAGATGGTAAGATAGTAGTTCCAAGTAAACATCAGAGGTTTGTGAAAGGAAGAACGAGGTACATTTGCTAAAAGAGTAGGTTGTGTCTGTGCAAATGTACAAGGCTGGGGGCATCACAGCTCATTGGTACCACAGGGAGCTGTTGCTGTAAACCGAGTGAAGAGCACTAAGCAGCCTTGATGCACCTTCAATGTAAGGAAATCAACAGAGGGACGAGAGTTTGATAGCAACAAACTGCTAAAGCAGGTAGAAACAGTGGACAACACCAAGATCACCTCTTCACTTCCTCACAGGTTATTGATAGCAGATCACTCTTCACTGCTTGTGTTTAGTGAGTTATAGGAAATTAGCTGACACTATTAGCACAAATCAGTGGAGGCTAGACCACCTTTACAAACCACCGCAGCTCATGCAGCAGTTAGAAATCCTCATGAGACACTGTTAATGTTGTAAGTTATATTTTAGTCTAACAAAAACATTCTTCACTTGAACATGTGTCCTAGTGTAAGTCAGACCTTCTCATGCACTGTACTCTGTATATAGTTGTTATACAGCTTTTCAAAAAATTAGGGTATATATGAACATCTTTATCTTTTGTATGGTAACTGTCTTTGTTCCTACTTCATCCCCACTTTATTTCACATATCCTTTATGTGACATAACACAGGTTCACTGTAAATTTTTTTGTTGCATACTAGTTATTTTAATCAGAAATTAGGTTTGTGTTCTGGAGAAATTTGGATATCTCTTGTGCAGATCTGAAAGGACAAAAATATACATCACAAAACCATGAAAACTGTAAACTCTAGTTGGTTCTTTTTTGTTGGCCGTCTGGGTAGGAAAACCCAGTATAAATTGGAAAGTGTATTGTCTCTCGTTAATTGTAGGTATTCTTCCAAAAGGCAGATGTTTACATCAATATTTGCACAATTTATGGCTTCAGTGTACCTATTTTATAGATAAACAGGGAGCGTGCTTGTCCCTGGCCTGATATCTTTAGGAATCCCTTAACACACTTCAGCAGCCCACTCCTATCTTCCATTCCTCCCTACTTCCTCCCCTCCAGACCCCTCCAATCTCAACAGCCTTTTCCAAAACAGAAAAATAAATTATTTATGTCTGAAGTCTGGTGCCTAAGTTATTTGTGGACAGCAGGCTGAAGGAGGTGATTCTGCCCCTCTACTTCGCTCTGGTGAGACCCCACCTGGAGTACTGCGTCCAGCTCTGGAGCCCTCAGCACAGGAAGGACATGGACCTGTTGGAGAGGGTCCAGAGGAGGGACACAAAAATGATTGGAGGGATGGAACACCTCTCCTGTGAGGACAGGCTGAGAGAGCTGGGGTTGTCCAACCTGGAGAAGAGGAGGCTCCGGGGAGACCTTATTGCAGCCTTCCAGTACTTAAAGGGGGTTTATAAGAAAGATGGAGATAGACATTTTAGCAGGGCCTATTGTAGCAATAGGACAATGGGTAATGGTTTTAAACTAAAAGAGGGTAGATTTAGACTAGATAGAAGGAAGAAATTTTTCACAATGAGGGTGGTGAACCACTGGGACAGGCTGCCCAGAGGTGGTAGATGCCCCATCCCTGGAAACATTCAAGGTCAGGTTGGACGGGCCTCTGAGCAACCTGATCTAGTTGCAGATGTCCCTGCTCATTGCAGGGGGGTTGGACTAGATGAGCTTTAAAGGTCCTTCCCAAACCAAACTATTCTATGATTCTATGATAATCCATTTGCCACATAGGAGATGGATTTTCTGGTTTGCTGCTTGCTTGCTATGTACATCTGCATAGCACCAGCACCTTCAATTCTTTGGTCCTTTTCTAGTTATTTTTCTTGTATCTTTCTATTACAACCATGTGTTGTCCCCAAATGTGATACTAAGCTGCGTAATCCTCAATGACTTCTGTAAGCTCACACTCCTGTAAGTGCTCCACCATCTACCTTTCCTCATTTTCACATGTTGTGTATATGGGTAAAATTTCTTACTGTTCTCTCCAGTTATGCTAGCTGTTTTTCAGCCATAATTTTGATGTCTCTAGGTTGTCCAATATATTCTGTCACACGTGAGTAGAAGTTCAGCAGCATCAGTGTTAGTTTGCAGTACCTCCTTCAGTATATACCACATTTCTTAGATAGGCTAAGACTTTCTTAAATAGCTTCATTGCTGCAACATTTTTCTGACAGTGTTCATCCAGTAGCTCTATATTTATATACTAGCTTCAGTTTTAGCTTCTAGTTTCAGCTTTAGTTTCCAGTTTGGCCTTTCACTTATGCCAAGAGCTATTTGAATCTGAACCTTACAGATAGTTATCTGCTAGTGATGTTAGTGAACTAAATCACCAAGTTTCCCAGTTTCATTTTTCTCTCACACAACTACAAGTGTTGATTTCTCCATCTCTCACATAACATTTCCAAGGTGTTTTAAGACACTTCTTGAAAGAGCTGTGATTTCTGTCAATGATAACTTCATCTTGTAGAGATTTTTTTTTTTTTTTTTTTTTTTTTTGCACTGTAGGATCTCTTTCAAATTAAGATGTTAGACAATTCAGGGCTTCAGGCTTTGTCTAGAATAAGGATTTCAGTCCTAGTCTACCTGCCTAACAGAACTGAAAGATTCCGTTTGGTTTTGGTTTTTTTTGTTTTGTTTTTTTTTACTTAAGCAGTAATAGTTGGTATCTTTGTCTTGTAATCAGGGGATCCTTTTTTTTTGTGCATGCATATTTGCAATTTACAAAGAACCAATGCAGCCCTTACCTGAGCTCTTTTCATTTGCTCACTATTACATACCAATTAAAGGACACACATGAATAAAATAGAAGTGAGTATTAAACACGAACTAAGAAAATACAAATCTCTTATATACTAAGCTACAAATGGATGAGTCAATAGTACAAAGACCTCTGTGCTGTGAGAAAAATGCAGCACAGTTATTCAGCCGGGATGATTTTGAGAATGATTTTTGGGAATTCATAGTGTTTGTGTGAATTTCGCTAAGAAAAAAGGGCGGGAGTTGATGGTATTACAGATTCTAAACAAAGGTTTGGTTGGAACCTGAGATAAAATGGGATTGGGAAGTGATATCAAGGGAACAATTAACAGTTAAAAATAGATACATATGAAGCACATGTGGAGTTTTGGATTCCTTTGACAGTAACTGAGCATTGCTTTGAAAAAGCTATTTTAGAGGCAGAAACTGTGGTGAAAGGGGAGACAAAGGGCAGGAGAATCATTAAAAAAGAAAGATAAACTTATAATACTATCCCTGATGAAAGAGACAAAAAAAGAGAGAGGGCATGCAGGAAATAGCAGCAGAGAATTTTTAAGGAAAAATACATTCTCTGGGGAAAGAATTAGGAAGAGTTTGATTTTAGTAAAAAAATTTCTATTTCTTTGTTTGCATAAATTGCCAATTTGAATTGAGGAGGCAGAGAGTGGAGACTTGGCAGTACTTCTGAGGAGGAAATCAATTAAGAGTTCCTAGTGCTGGTGATGTGAACAGTGGTGAAAAAGGAAAATTGTGGTATTTAAAAAAGAAAACAGTCTAAGCAACCTTAGAGATAAAGACTGAAAAAGATGAAAAAGCAATATTTTTTTCTATTGAAAAAATGGAAAAGTTACTGAAAAGGAAAAACACAGTTGTGAGGGAGGGAAGAGGAAAGGAGCAGCAGATAAGGAGAGCAAAGAAATTGAAGAACGTAGAGTCTGTTTAAAGAATCAGTCAATGAGGTTGGCCAGGGAGAGTGAGTGATGGAAAGATGGTGCTTTGAAGAGGGGTGTGCAGAACCAGAAAATTGAAAGAAGTATTGTCAGACAAGAACCGTGCCAATCAATGACCAGATGATGATCCATCAAGAAGGGAAACCAGAGAATGAAGGTCAGAGAGGTTCTGCAGGAAAATAGGTGATGCTAAGTAAAGCTGAAATTTCCCAGACTGGTGTTGACAGGAAAGGAGGAGAAAAACTGAACATGCAGGTGAGAGGAAAAGGTAAATTACTGTAGTGAGCAAATCCTAGAGACAACACAGTTACTGTACGAGCTCACTGGCTCTTGAATTTACCAGTTACTGAGTAAAAGAGATAAAAGGTAATGGAGGATCTTATTAGGAATGCATTACTCGGATGTCCCTGAAAACCAGAAATATCCTTATTTTCAGGTTCTGTGTTTACTAAGCTTGTGCATAATGCTACTTTGGTTAACAAGTTCATGCATACTTCTGTCCACCATATCAAATCTCTCTGAGCTATAGCTCTCTTGACCTGGTCAAAGTCTGTTAGTCAGTTTTCCTTAACCCCATAAAACCAGAAAATCCAGTCCTATACAGGGAACATTTGGAGATATCAGACTAGTTCTAAATTATCTAATCCTGGTATAAGAAATGACTCATATAGGATAGCGCTCTGCCTCATATAATGAGCAGTAGAATTGTGCCATAGGGGACTACTCAAGGAAATGCTGAGAATATTCACTGCTGCACAAACACTAGTTGCACTATCTCATGCATACAACCGTTCCTAGCCTTCAGAAATTTAGTCAATGGCTAATCTTCTCCTTACTTCTTTGTGCAACATATAAATGTTGGATTATGCAATTTAGAGTGAAAGGATCGACATTGTGATGTGACCTTATGCTCACCTGTGAAACCTCCCTGCATGTATTCCCTTGTCTGCCACCAAAAGGAATGCTCTTCCTTTCCACTTTGGTTTTCTACTAGAAAATCTATCTGCTTTAGGGGCCAGAACCCCAAACACTGTCTGCTGGTATCTAACCCTGAGATGCCTGATGAGCCTCAGATAATCTCATTCTATGGTTAAGCAGGTGATTCAGTGCTTCTCCTCTCCCACCCCCTTACCTCTCTCAGATGACCTTCCCTTCCCTTGAGTATACTGGAACCTCTTTTCTCAGGTTCAGTTTGTCATTACATCATCAGGCAAGACACAGAAGCTTGAATCACCTTTAGTAATGTGACTTTGAAGACAAAAGTAAGAAAGAAGAAACAAAAAGCAAATGACTGTGGGTAGAGAGCTGAACAAAGACAACAAGTGACAAATTTTGGAAGGCTTACAAAAGACAGGCTATAGTTCTGCTAAGGAAAAAGACTCTGAGAAACAGAAAATGGGCTGCCCAAAGGGCCATGAAAGCTGGCAAAAGTGAGAGCAAGATAAATATATCAGAGAGAAAAAAAATCACCTTCAGAAAATCATGCAAGTCATAAAAAATACATATTTTACAAACAAAATCAAGTCATCTTGGAGGAAAACGGAGGAACGCAATGTACACATGACCAGTAAAGGGAGAGAGGGAAGAGTATAGGCAACCAAAGAACAATTACAAGAAGCCCAGAAATATCCAAATTAGGGAGAAAGAGCCTCTTTTTTAACTTCTCCCCAGCATCACAAAAGATAAAAAAGAGAGAGGGGGCAAAGAAAACGAACACTGCCACTGTTGCAAACACTTCCCTAAGCGGAAAATCAGCTTTCTCTAGCTGTGCAGTGCACTCTTGGAAGATGTGGCTGATGGGCTGCCAGAAGTGAAGATAAAGTTCTGGAATCAAAGTGCGTTCATTACGGACACATCATGAACACATTTCCATATTAATTCAGGTATGTTGAATGATGCACACCAAGGATTTAATGTACTTTTAAGCCTGGCCAGCATTTCAGAAGTCGTCTGAAAACTGGCATAAATGACAGCCAACAAGTAGAAGCATCCTAAACCAGGTCTTTCTACTCAATTCATTGTTGATGAAATAGAAAAGAGAAAGAGAAAATAAAATCTTTTCATGAAGTAGTGTGCTTGGCAGACTTTGAAAAATGGAATTAGATCCTACATTGCTACAAAACAAAAGCTTCAGTATATACAGTCATAGAAAGGAAGAACGTTTAGGAGATTAATTTTCTAGTCACAGAGGGAATTTGCAAGATTTACCACAGCATTTTGTGGAGAACTTGGCGTTAGATGGTGGCGCAAAATACGTGTTTTAAAAATGTTTATGTAAATACTACCATAGATCTTGCTTGGGAATAATGGAAAATTGCTGCATGTTGTACTGTTTGAGGTGTTCTGAAACACAGATGTTGTGTCCTATGAAACATAGTGTAACTTCTCAAATCTTACAAAAAATCACACAAAGTAACTTATGACCAAGGGAATGTCCTACTGGTTAGTTGTTTGCTCTCATGACAATAGCTACAGATAAGTTATGTTAGATATTTGATACTAACATATAGTACTGCACCAGCATAAGGCCTTTTATTTTTCAAGGGATTTCCAAATGTGTAGCCAAGTTGGGTAATATTACTGCTACCAATTCAACATCTCAGAATTTTCAGATGAAAAGCAGGTTTACATGCTTGCAGTAAGATAACATCCTGTATGCATACTCAAGCTTTATCTGTTGCTACCCATCTGGATTCAGTTCATCTGTGTATTGTCTTACTGGCATGTTTGCAAAGTGCAGGTGAGCTCTACCAATGCTGGATATTTATCAAGAGATGCTATCAAATTGTGCAAGGTTGCTTATGCCAGTAAAGAGAAAGAAAGAGAGGGAGTGGGGAAATAAAAGGTCTTTTTCATGTAACGAAGCATCAACGTTAAGTTGTGACACAAATAAAAGTATATTGACTTTCACTAAAATTGTTAACTGCGTCCATCGATGAACAACCAACTCCAAATATTGCCGAAGGACATGACTTCTCCCCTCCTGTTTGCAGTGGCAAGGACTGTCACTGTGCCTGATCTTTGCATTTGAAAAACACCAGGGATAGAGCATTTACTGCATCCAGTGACACAAATAAAAACCCACAGGGAATTGTACTCAGACCCTGCTAAGTTAAGCAAAGGAAGAGTGACGACAAATTTTCTGATAAATGAAAAAGACACAGCTGCATAGAAATCAGTGATGGTTTGTGCTTTCTGATTTCACTGAAGGTCTCAGCAACATACAATTCAGCGGCAAAAGGCCTTCACTGTTGGTGATGATGGTGTGGTGTATGTAAGTGGGGGGTCAGTCTGCTTAGGGAGTCAAACGCTAAGTTTTCTTCTATAAACTCGATTTCAAAGGTCAGAACTGGACAAATATTTACCAGGCTGAATGTGGAAGAAAATTTTCTTACGATTTCTCTGATATTCACCCTAAAATGCTATTCCTTCCTTTTTGTGCCCTATATTTAAACACAAGACAGCGTGAGGTTCTTAGCTGCTCTGAACTAATTGAACTTATTTCACATCAGGTAAGGATGTAAAGGATTCTCCACGAAACTCTATCTTTCACCCAGGCATAAATGCAGATACTTATGGTGTATATTCACATTTTGCGTATAGTCATACCAGTTTCTCTTGTTACTGCTTCCTAGCTAGGTAAACTCACAATTAACCTGGATTGCTGATGTCTTTAGCAAGTTGGGTTGTATTTTACTTCCATTTTGTTGCTATTGTTTTTTAGATCTGCCTAATCCCTGTCTTTGCAGTCATTTTATCAAGATCTCTTTGTAATGGCTTCAAGCAAATATATGCATGGTTAAGCCATACAAGTTGCATTCCAGTAAACAGCGCAATCCTTTGGCCATTTCTGCACACTCCTCATGTGGCTCATCCCAAGACTCAAGGGCTACCCTTTGGCAAAACTCTGCTTGCTTTTGGTTAGCTGAGGTTGACAAAAGTGATTTGATTTCCAGTGTCTTTGGCAGTGCTAGTGACAGCAATGGCTTATATAGAGATACCTTCGCCTGTTCCTGAAACAAAGTTAGTGTGTTGTATTCAATACAATAACACTACCACAACTTGTGATTAAGTGCTTAGTGAGTTCCATTTCCTTATAAGAACATGTGTAAGAACCCAAGAATGTATGCCACAAGTGAACTAAGCATTAATCTGTCAGCAGCTTAAGTGTGTTTGGGATAGTGCAATGGAAATATGCAGTATAGTGACACAGTGTTTGTTCTCTGGGAAGCACTCAAGAGCAGATGGAACCTGTAAAATAGACTGATTCATGAAAGTGTGCAGCTTCTATCAGATTTGTTGGATGCTTCGTTGTTTTAACCTAAATAAATACAGGCAACATATGCTTGAATTTTTAGTAAGGTGCCAGTAGCTGCAGGTGGGGAACCCAACATTAATAGGTGCACAGAAATTCATCAGGAAGGGACTTTTACTTAAAAAGGTGTGCTTCTCTCCTAAAATAATGAGATGGGTAAAAAGTACAGTATCATTATGGATATATCCTAAGGAACTGAAAAAAAGATTAAGGCTTCTACAACAACATAAAGAATAAGATCCTGGAGTCTTATTACAGTTCAATGGAAAATTAAGTCCACAGCAGGCATGTCTTAAAATTCTAGTATAAATCAATAGCATCTATAAAAATGAGGGATGGTTGTATGGAAATGACATACAAATCTGTAACATTTAATAGAAAAATGTTAAGCATCCTACAGATCTGTTGAAGCACACTGTAAAACTCTGAAGACAATGGATACATTTGCAAGCTGAATTCCAGTAGGGTATGTCTGTAAGGGAGACAGTACATTTGTGTCCTTAACGGTGACTTTCTGAGCTCCACCACTTGCTAATCTGAAGCAATAATAAACTCCATATCAAGATCTGGAAGACCCTTATATTTGTGCACAGGTTCACAGTCAGTACTTTATGGATTTTGAGTTGTGTGCCATTGTGATAGTGACGATTTAATTTTTGTGTTCCAAAATTTGCACCAAGTTGAACCTTGGGATGGAATTTGCAGACAGTCTCATTGACATTTATGCTGTTGTTTTATACTGAACTAAATCAGGTTAATAACTGAATCAAAAGAAAGACTAGATTTTCAGAATCTTGTGGGGTTTTTTTTCTCTTTTTTGAAAGCAATCAAATCAATGTGTCTCCCAAAATAAAAAAGAGGATGTGGATTTCTAACATCTTGCTTTCTGTGTAGTGCAGAATTTCTGTACCTGTAGCAGAGATCTTGTTTCATCTGGTTGGGAGAAATTTGCCTAGGGTGAGCAGGGTAAGAAATAATATTAAAAATGTGTCTCTAGAAATATAACTCCACTCTTGTGAATTATGTGTGCTGCAGTCTCCTGTTAACTTTAATACTATATTTTGTATGTTCTTCAGGATATAGTGTATAATGTTCTATTGAGCTAGTTTGCATATGCTGTTGGTAGGAGGACACATCCTTAGCATGCTTTTGAAAGGCTCAATAAAGGTCATATCTCTTCAAACCTAACTGGATCTTGACTATGCAAAGTATGGTAAAACCTGTATAGCTGGAAAAAAAAAAAAACACCACAGACCAAACCCCTCCATTTTTCCCATAAATAGTGTATCATGCATATTCTTTCTGCCCAGAGCACAGAAGAGCAGAACTGCAAGGGTCAGGGACATGCTGAAAGAGTGCCATACATTGTCCCAGTAAGTGCTTGGTCTTGCAGCAACTGCTAAGAAATTATAGACATTTTGGTGTCAATGAGGCTTCTATGATTGTGTTGTCTATGCCTTTGCTTGTTAGTGCTACCTAGCAACTTGCATAAAGACAGAGGTGTCAAGCATATGAAGTTCCTACAAATTTGTAGAAAATAAGAGTGCCTATAAAGAGAGAAGTTTAAGCTCACATTCAAATGTATTAATAGGCACCACAATATCAACATAGCAAAAAGCAGGTTTTAATGTCCCAGTGGCAGGGAAAAAGCTTCACACCTATCTTGCTATGGTAGCGTAAAACAACCGTGAGCCACCAGGTGTTTGGTAAATTTTGGTGCTCCCACAACTAGTTGAATTCCATCATTTTGCTGCTCACCTCAGTGATGCAGCTACAGGTTGAATCTAAGCCCTTTCTCACCCCCATTGGGGAAAGAGAGAAAGTTCAAAGAAGGTGACAGACAGCCATGAATAGCCACAAACGTATTTGTTTATTCTGAGGCCCATATTTCTCTCAGAATTGTTGTCACCAGAGCTCAACGTCTGCGTTTTACAGGCATAGTACTCTGTGATATTACATCTCAATGAATGTTTCAGAATAACAGAATTTGCACAGTATAAATGGAAATGTTTACTTTCCTGCATGCTTTTTGTGCTACAGAATTGTTGATTTTCTTTGTTTTAATTATTTTGTTTTAATGTATGAAGCAAAAAAATACTATGGCAAAAATGGAGCGAAAATTTAAAAACCAATGCAAATCTTGAATCCTCTCTGCAACTTCAGTGTTGCTTGAACATTATGTGGAAAAAAAGATCATTGCATAACATAGCAGTTCTTACTACACTGCCTGGATGAAGTTGAGAGGGTTTGTTAAGTCTGCATTCTTTTATATATCAAAGTAAACATAATCTTTGGTTAATGTGTTTGGAAAAAATTCAAAGCCATCAGGTGGAATACTTGGCACTATTGTAGTTATTGGCAAAATTTTCTTGGCTTCATTAGGGCTACAGTTTCATCTGTTGTGCTGGTTGTAGATCAGTCAGTTGTAGATGGCTTGTGCATAGTCATATGGAAGCGTCGCCGGTACCTTCAGAGCTGTCAAGTCTCACACGCTGGGTAGGAAATTTGCTCTTCTGACCTCTTCCTCATACTCCTAACCCCGATCCAGAGGCTGTTGCTTGTCTCTACGTCTGTCTGTCGCATCTGACAGTGAGAGTCCCTGGGAAAATTCAGCTGGAATAATTTACTGCTATATGATTCATTATCTAGGAGCAATGGAACGACAGGTCCTCCTCTCTCACATGCCTGGAAGTTCAGTCACATGCTCATACACTCATCATCCAATGTGTGAATCTTGTGTGTGTGGATCCTGTAGCATGTTTCTCTTCCTCAGTTCTTTATGGGTAAGGACACTTTCATAAATTCAAGACCTGTTTCTCTTTCATGTACATAATTTTTAAATTAGCAAAATTCTCTGGAAGTAAGAGCGCTGCACTTATGACTTGTTCACTGTAGGAGTTTTTGTTATGATATGTTGACAGATGTTTCTAATTCTCCCTGAGTTCAATGAAGCTTCATCTGCTCTTTAATTTTAGTGTAGCCACGTTTTGCAATTTTACTTTATTCTCAATAGTTGAAGATACCTGCTTTTCACAGTCTGATAGAGATTACAAATTACTTTATCATGTAACCCAGACAAAGCAGTGATTTAGAAATCAAAGAAGATTTTGTGAGGCATCAAAAGGATGCTTTTCACTGTATAATGCACCTTCTTCTGCTAAGCAAAAAGGTTTTGGATAGTGCAAATAAAAAACATTATCAAGTCCCTTTTTTTTAATTATCACTCTTTAACTTAACGTCAGTGAAGAAAACTACTGAGTGAGAGTTCAGGGAAATGAAAAGGGAACATATAATTAATAATTATTAAACTGTCTGACTACATTACTTTCCTCTTCATGAAGAGCAGTGTAGGAGTTTGTAATAAATTATGGTCTTTTTTTGAATAGCAGTCCTTAATAAGCTGGTATTTATGTATTTAACATTTCTCAGAAACTTTTTTTACTTAGAAATTATGTGGGGCCAAAAACATCATAACATTGTGTATCCAATTTTGTGACGATTCATACTTGCATGACTGTTGCCCTCTTTACTCTTTTGCAGCTTTTGGTTTTCAGTGACTTCAGTACAGTGACTTCTGATTTCAAAAAATTTTTAAAAAGAAGACAAAGAGAGGTTGGTGGATCACAGGGACTAATGATACTATCTAACTTGAAGTGAGAGAAAAATGAAGTCAGTGTGTAGTGTAAGTGTAAGTCTAAATAGTGAGAATAAATCCAGCCTCTGGCTGATGCTGGCAATGTATTTGGTAGTGGAAGTGTTGGGGATGGCTCATCACAGTCTGAAGGAGCAAGCTTTGATTTATGTACTGCCTTGTTTCTAATAGCTGCCACCATTGTTCCTTCTCTACTGTGAAAATATCTCCAATTTCATACAAGATCTGCCTTCTGTGTCACTGCATGTTGCCCTGTTCCTTCCCTGGCACCAACATATGCATGCCCTATGACCAGGCTATCACTGGCCTTTAACTTTCTGCTGATACAAATCATACCAGTGACCAGGGACAAGGGATATTTATGTAAGATACATCCAGCCCTCTGTGTCTAATAAGACGACTACATTATTTCAGGAAAAAATATTAAGTAGACATTCTTTATAGATTGTTGTCTGGATTATTCTCCTCCTGAAGACAGCGTACTAACAACAGTCACTCAGGAGATTTGTTTTATTTCTTTACATTTAAATGTTTGCCTTTTGTATGCCACAGGTTTCTCTGAAGTGCTATCCATAAATGTATAAGCATATGGAAATGTTGTCTGCAGACATGTGCAATAAGCATATTGGAAACGTGCAGTTTGTGGACTCCTCAAATCACAGGATTTCAGAGCCTAGCTCAGTATGTTCCTTGTAGCCTTTCACTGCTTGTTAATGCACAAGTCCTTCATGGTAGCTGTGAGCAACACCAGGACAACTTCTGTAAGAAAGCTGTAAGAAGCTCTGGACAGTGGCATGTCAGCTCTAAAGGAAAAATACCACCATGCCAACACTCAGCAATCGAGTTGTTCACTGGTCTCCAGAACTAAGGGAGCTATTTTTCCATTAGATTTTTGGCTCTGATTGACTAACTTTTTATGCTGATTGACTGAATGATAGCTCTGCTGCAGTGTTCATGCACTACTTATTACACATCAGAGAATTCACTAGAGAGACAGCATAATGGGTTTTATAGTGCACAAACCAGAGTTTCCCACGAGTGGAGAATTTATACCATTTTTCCTGCATGCGTTCCATCATATATATCTCGAGGCAAGCTCACACTGTGTTCTTTACCTTGGGAAATGTAGTATTGGTATCTCTATCTTCTGTTATCTTGGTTTTTGAGAGTACTAAAACATCTTTGAGACTTCTGCTTCACTGCCAAATTCAGCTATTATTGGCCAATGGATTCAGAAGTTACTAGAGAAGAACTGGCAGACAGATGATAGCTCCATAAATCTTTTATCAGACTAAAAAAGGGATCTTTTTCCCGAGCTGTCACAGAAGAAGATAAAGCCAGGTCAGGGAAGGACAGGCTAACAATAAGATAGAGTATGACCCGGACATCAATCCTTCCCAGCCTTAGTCGGTCTGACTACTGGTGGGTATGAGTGACCTGTTACCAGTTCCCACATAATCTAGACATTATCCAGGAACCAAAGTTCCTGGATAATGGAGGAGTTTTAATGAGGAACTTACTGAAAGCCTATGAAGTAGTTTTAGGGATGCTTATAGGAAGCTTCTTCCAGGCATGAAGGGCAGCTTCAGAGAAAGTATAGCTGGGAAAAATGGAAAGTTTAAACTTTGCGAGGGATGTTTCTCCTGTTAGTGTAACTAAGCAGTGACAATTGAACATCTCAGTCTGTTAGGTACCGTAGCACTGATTAGATAGCTTTAGCTGATCGGTTTACTGATTGCAGTGGAGCATGAACTTCTTTTTGCAAAGACAGTTTTGGCAGCTTTCAAATCTCCAGGACTTATTCTCTTTCCCACCTGACACTGAACTCTCATTTCCCTATCTCACGTACCACCAAACACTATCTTCCTATTTCCCTACATTCCTACCCATCTCAAGACACCTTCCCACCCCTGTCCACTCAGCTACAGGCATGTATTTTCTTTTCCAAATGCCAATCTTTTTCCTCTTAGAAGAAAAGCTACAAGTGACAAGCAGCAGCACAGGATTTCCCTTCCCGCCTCTGTGTTTACCCACAAATACTATCTCCACTCCTACTACCCAGGTGGTGCCCCAGACAATATTCACCTTTAGATGCTTTCCCGACCTTTAAAACTGAAATATTTGATTCCAGGGAGACCCTTGCATAACCCAAAGCAATCCTCAAGGGACCACATCCTGGTGATTACTACATTAGACTATATCACTGTCTTGCATTTTGTAGTTCCCAATAACAATTTTTCAGCAGTTGAACATGTGTCAACCCCACACAACATGACTTAACTCAGCCAGAGGTTACAAGCCACCGTCACTGATACTAGAATTGGGCTCAAACAGAGCAAATTATGGCTAGAGCTGAGAAAGCAACAAATAACAATGAATTTGTTTCCCAAAATTCATTTCTCCTTTGCCTTCAGAACTGCATATTTGCAGTTTTCTCAGATTTATTTTTAGTGGAGTTTTTAAATGAATGTATTTTAGAATATTTTAGAATATTTTACTGAGTGTATTGTGAACCTTTAAAACCAAAAGCTCAGGTTTTATCCCTCAGGTAAAAATACTTGCTTCCATGCTAGCTGAGCATTAAGGCACTTCCAGCCAAGTGTTGGCCTTAAAAAATGGAGATAATTCTTCTGCAGGTTTCTGCACTCACACAAAGCCATCTTGGAATCCTTACTAATGGCTCTAATTATGGGAACCAAGCTTTAACTTTACAAATTCACACATATGACTAGAATATGCATACTATGAATAGTTATTTCAGTAGAATTCAAGTTGTCATTGACTGTGAATCAGGGACCTGATAAATTCAGTTAAAATGCAGCCAAGTATGTTCCACTTCATAGTGAACAGAACATTTTGTGCTGCTTCTAGCACACTTCTGAAATGAAGAGGAAAAAGGAGCAATGTGTATGTTTCTAGATGCTGTTTAGATGGTCAAATACTTTAATTGTTTGCAAAATGATTTTTTTTTTATGACAGAAAGTGAATGCTATCTGTAGAAGATCTTTTTTTTACCTATATGGTCTAGCTTACTGTACGGACTAGTTTACAGATATAGTTTACCTCTCTTCTGTGTTCTCAGCTCTGGTATTTCACACTTTCCGAGTGGTTCCTGACTTACCTGAGCTACCTAAAATACTCCATCTAAGCAATTCATGCTGAAACAAAGACAAGAAATAGTAATATGATGTGTTTGTGCTGGATCCAGCGGTGTCACTAGCAACAGTGACCAAAGTAAAAATCCAGCTGTTCAAAATTTCTTAATTAACTTGTAGGTGAAGTCAGGGCAGTAAATGAGCCTCCTCTTGAGGCTGCAAAACCTGGCATTAGACCTCAGAGACTTGTGTTGATACACCGGTTGCACCCATCACCATGCAAGATTGCTGACATGGGTATATTTTGTTAGCATATCTGCCTAAGAAGAGTGAACTGGCGACATGCAAGGGTATTCACGACCCTGTGAAGGAGAGTTGACGATGGCCTCTGTCTGCTCAGTAAAGAAGGTAGGGGGATGTAGAAAATGTTCCAGGAAGGAGCATGATACATTTTCATTCTGGGGTTTGAAGATCTGTGAACATTTGGTGTTAGAGGCAGTATGGATCTTCTAGGATCCCTTGGTTGAAGTTCTTCTTTTTCTCTTTGTCTCAGTGGCTAACCTCAGGGAGATGTTCTGGATCAGGTTCCTTCCTCTCCCAGATTATTCTTACACTCCTTACTGCTTCTTTGACTGTGACATGTTTATCTTCGTTTCTTTGACTCCGCTCTCTGTTCCTTGGTGAAGAATGAGTTGGGATGCGTGGGTGTGTGCATTTCTGTAATTTCTTCTCCTTTATCCCCCATTACCTCAGCAACTTGAGTACAAATGTGTGTCATTTTACTCCTTTACTGCACCAGAAAGGGACAGAAAACCAGTCCTCTTTCCAGTAGCTCCTGTGGAAAAAGGATGAAGACCCTATAACCTGACTTCTGTTTTCTCCAAGGAAGAGGTTGTTCCTGTCTCACAAAGTCCTCATTTCATAAACTGTCATTTCGCCAACCAAGGTAGCAGAGGATCTTTTCCATCTTCCAAGAAGAGTGAGGGGAGCCACTTCCTCTGCTCAGGCAGTGCAGGAATGAGGAAAATAATCAGCTCACTAGAGCTTGGCTGCTCCATTCCAAATGGACAGATAAGCACCCTGGCACCTGGTTAGAGGGAAGTGAAACTGTGAGGACATTGTCCAAACCTCATTAATTTCGGTGGGCTTTGGATGTGGTTGTCAGAAGGTGGACTTTCGCTATGGCCCAAGTATTCCCCACCCCAAGCATCTGCAGATTGTCATAAAATAGAAGAGCAGTTTCCAGAAAGAATTTTTTTTAAGAGTTAGTTTACCTTTGTTACCGTGCTCCAGCATTGCCTTCTCCCAGTTCATCTGCTGTTTTGACAAAAAGAACAAAAAAAAAAAAAAAGCTGAATGTAGAAAGGGATTTCATGTACCATAGCTGCTTAGTCTGTTAAATCAAATTTTGACCTAAAATGAGATCCCTGTAGATTGTATGTAATTTTCCCCTTTACTTATATTTAAATGGACCATCAGCTCGCATGGAACTACGCTCCCTGGTTACCATTTACGTTACTGTTCAAACTTACCATGTGGATGGTGCAACAAACGCTCCCACAGTGTTGCTGTTGCGTCGCAGCTATTGTGTGTGCCTGTGCTTCAGTGGACAACGGAGGGTTAAAAGCATTCCCTTGCAGTACGTGCTTTCTTATGAGTTTTCTGAGTTTTTTATAAAGCTATTTTCTTTTCACTCCTTTCATCTATTTGTTGTGTATGCCCACATGACCTCCTGAAAATACAAACAGAGTCTTTTATTTGCAGAGCCCATTATCAGCCTTGTCTTTAGCCTCATGATAAAGGTCAAGTAGATTAGTTAGGGAGGCTCTTGCCTTTCTAAATTCACGTTGGTTATCTCCTTTTAGATAATTACTATTCATGTACTTCTCTAATGTGCCCCAGGGTATAGTTTCCATTCCTTGAATACTGCAAGGTTAAATTCATCTACTTTTACACATTTCACTGGGTTTCAGCTCTGCTAACTGATTTAATACCAGTGTTTTTGTGATTAGTCATCCTGGACAGGGGAAATAGAGCAAGCGCTCAGGAAGAATATTGTTCTTCAATGCAAATCCTCTAAGAAACACTTGTGCTACACCAGCTAACATTTCTGACTTTTCATGTAACTGTTCTTCAGCTATCCATGCTCTAATCTCTTCCTTCAATGCTGTATTGCCTATGCAAATTCATGCTGTTTATGGAAAACTTGTGGGAATAAAGGAGCACAACAGTAAGAAAGTGATGACTAATATTAACCTCCCTGTAACCTCTAGTCAGACTTCGAAATGCCACTGAAACGTCAAGGCTTTCCAGGTTCTTATTTTAAAAAATAACATTCTGATATTAAGCAGCCCACATTTCACATGTGAGGGGGGAAAAAAAAAAGATATCATAATAGATTTCTTTTATTTTTTGCTCTGTCTTCATGATAATAATTGCAGGAGAAACTTGAGCACTTTCAACATATATAAACATGCAAGACATGACCTTTAAAGGTCCCTTCCAACACAAACTGTTCTATGATTCTAAGATGCAGCTCAAAATTACTTGCTTCCAGTGAATGTTCCTTATCTACTGATTTGCCAAGTTGGATAACTGTGCTTTAATAGGTGCTTTATCCATAGTTAAGCATGTGCTTTTTTCCTGGTTTTCATTATCACTCTTAATCACAACAGGACATTTAAAATGCTACATAGAATAATAAGACATAAGAAATATGGAGAAAATACAGTGTTCCTTTCAAGATCTTTACTCTCCTCCATAATTTGCTAATGAAAATACCTGGTTCTGCCCCATTGACACTTTCAGCATAATATTGATTCCTGATGTCATAACAAAGTGGGAGCATTTTGTTTTCAGTCTTGACAGTACTGTATCTTTAGAGGCCAAATGCTTTCTTGTGTGATGTATCTTTTCAGCAAAGCAGCAGTGAGGATTTGTCACAGTAAGCAGCACTGGTTCTCCAAATAATTCATATCACTATTTAACTCCTCCCTTAAAAAATAGAAATCGTAGTAGTAGTAGTACTAGTAGTAGTAGTAGTAGTAATAGTAATAATAATAATGATGATGATGATGATGATGATGTCTACATTACTGTGCCTGATACAGATTTACCAAAGATAACATCTTCTCATCCCCAGAGGGATATTTACATTTGTAACTAATGTTCATTTGTAGCTAATGCATGTGTCCTGTGGTCAGACAAATCTATTATGGTAAGGAGCATAAAGCTGCACATATACATTTTCCTTCCATCCTCCTTCTGTGAGCATGGATAGACAAATAATTTCTCCCTATTACACACTTCCTGTTCTTGCTAATTCCCCAACGGTATGTAGTGAATACAATAGTATGTATTGAATTAAATAATTCGGCCATGCTCTTATACTTAGGAAGCCCTCCTGTGCTTGAGGTCAGCTTGAACAAAAGACACTGAAGCCAAAATGAAGACGTACTGGTTTGCCTGTTTCCCCGTAACTCTAAACAGAAACCCTTTTTTAATGTAAGTTTGTTTTCAGTTATGAGAATATTTAAGCACTACAGAGACTTTGTCAACATATTGTCATTTCGTCTGCTGTTCAGTTGCCTCCTCATGTGGGGTGTAACATAAAAGCCAGGCTAGACTGCGCTGTATCCAGCCTAACATTTTTCATTGGCTATACAGCCGTTTAATAAAATCCTTCAAAATGCTGGTATGTTTTTATTCATAAGGGTTTCTCTATTTATGCAATTTTCTGTGCTATTCCTGAATGATTACAACATCTCTGTAGAAGGAAATGAGGTAAATATTGCAATATACAAAATATTTTTCAAGTGCTAAAGCTCTGACCTTATAAAACAAAGAAGCAACCTTGAGTCAGCCAGCCAAGAGCTTTTTATCAGTTTAATGTAGCAGAACTCGACTGAAGGGGCAAATTTTTGCATTACCTTGCCACTGATGTGAATGCTGCAGCTGAGTTTCTGTATCCGTATTCATTATTGCTAGTGTTCCTCCTGGATTATGACTGATTCAGAAGAATTTGAATCTTCATTTTGAATTTTTTACTCTTTTTTTTTTTTTAATTTTTGTAGAAGCAGACAGAAAGAATACTCAAGGCATCCATTATTTCTTTCCACAATTTACTGGAAGTGACAGAAGCTATTAAAAAATGAAGGCATACATATCTCATGCTATTCAGCTGGCTGGTAATTAAAGTGCAATTAAATTTTTCATGGTGTAGATTGTGTCTGTTTTCCAAAGAAATTAGAAAGTGTGGCCCTTTGAGAATTGTGCTTTTAGTCTCTAGACATTTACTGCTACAGCATTTATTGAATGTGAACATTGATCAACTTTGCACATCCAACATACTTACAGGAGGAGGTTTGCAGTTAGGTGGCTTCTCTTTTTAGAAGCATGTTGTTCCTATAGAAATGCATTGTCATGAAGCTTCCCATATGTGTTAAACATTAGTAAATCACAAGCAAAATCAATTATTCTGTATCCCCATTTCAATTTGGAGAATCAAAGTGTGGCACAAATTGCCCCACAGTTAGGAGTCTGAGTCAACACGACAGAAAACTGAGCTTATAAGGTGATCTTGAATCACTAATGCTGGGGAATATTCAGCAGAGTGAGTTAGGTATTCTGAATTTCCTTCTCAAGGAGCCCTTGACTCTGCACTGCCTACGCTGGGAACCTGGGAAGATTAAGCTTCCCATCCAGGCATCTAAAGTTAGATGCCTGTGAGCTGACAGCATGAATGTACTGTTGGGATAAATCCTACTCATTTTCTGAAGTCACGTTCAAATATAGTAGCAGAACTGATTATTTGTTAACTATTTAGAACCAACTGCAGGTAGCTCTGGAAGGGATTTAGACATGTGCATAAGGCCCACAGAAGTCAGCTAAGCAGATGCCTAATCACTTACTTTAAATGCTTTCCTGAATAGAGACGGAATTAGTGCTCAAATGCTTAGAAGGTGCAGTGCAATGTACAGTACAAAGTCATCAAATGACCTCAGAGCACAGACTGAAGGATAGGTGGACAGAATGCTTTCCCAGTGGCAGACGTTACTAGAGGATTCCTAGGGCGGGAAAAGGTTCATATTCTGCTTTTTTCAGGAACAGCAGAATAGGTAATTTCCTAAGAGGGATTTAAATGAGGCAATGGTGATATTTTGGCAATTTGGCATGAAAGGAAATATAAGGAGATACAGAGAAAAATGCCCAGAAATGAAATTGGGAAAAAAAAAAATTCTCAAATCTGGTATCATTAATAGATCAGATAGGATCTGATAGGAGAAAGTCCAGCAGAATGCAAAGCCTGAATTCTATAGTGCTTTCAGTGCAAATTCCCCACCTGAAGTATTTATCGCTTTCCTCCAGGAATTCTGAAGAAAATTATTCCACTAGATTTTCCTTTATTTCATAATTTAGCATGGATCCAAGTAATTGAATACTTGTCAAAATGTTTCATGTCTCAAATTAAAAAAAAAAAAACTTTTCTGTTGTATTCTGGGGATAAATAGAGGTCCCAGATTTCAGGATTCTACCTTCCTTAGAAATGACAACTAATGTAGAAATGTAAAGGAATGGAGAAACCTGTAATTACTAAGAATCCACAAATCCTAAATAATTGCTCATCAGGAATCAAATTCCAGCTCCTTATAGAATGCATTTAATCATGCATTTGAAGAATTATATTTATGTGAACAAAACAGGTAATCGAAGGCTTGTGTATCTTGGGAGTTTAGTACAGTATTTGTCCTGCCCTGCATTTCCTGACATAGAAATGAATTTTATTGAGTTCCACTAAAACCTCTTCCTTTACAGAGAGCAAGAGAAAGAGACGATCTTTTTCTTTAGAGACTACCATCCATCTTCCTCTTTAGGGCAGCTTAAATGAGAAAATTTAATACTGTGACTGCAGTTGCTTGCACTTGCTTTGTGCATGTAACCACTTTGTTTTGCTATGAGAAAGGGAAGAGTGACAAATACAACTGAGGTGACAACGTCTGAGAATTTCGATTTGGATTTGTTAACAACCTCCTTAATGTTCAGATTTCAGCTATCTTGACAGGTATATTCATAGAGGATGAAATTCACATGCAGACAGAAGCCCCAGGCTTATGCACCACATAAATCCTGTCTAAGCCGTTAAAATGTGCTTTAAGTGGGCCTAATTGATGTACAGGACCTGTACTGGCCCTTATAGACATGGGAGAATTGCTCCCAGTTTTTAGGCTTGCAATAATTAACTATTGTACTTTGCTTTAAAAATCTTTTATTCTTTTTGATCTGCTTCCATTTTTCCTAATGAACAGCTTTCATGCTGCCTTCTGTTTAAACACAAGCAGAGTGGAATATTTTGATATATATATTAGAAACAAGCACAAATGAAATGCAAATTGGAAAGGTCAGCATTCACTAAAAATTCAAATCGGATATTTGGATCTGATTAGACACTGTGATCTGTGCAGTATGCACTTGGGGATTGTGCAGAAAAACCACTAAACGTGATTATGGGAAAGCACACATTTTGTAAAGGGCAAAATTCATCATATCCCTTAACAAGTCTTAAGACATAGATGGAGACTAGAATTACTATAGCAGCTGATTAGGTCTTTGTTGGTAGTTTAGTATTTGCTAGTACATTAAGCACAATATGCCATTTTTTATTAATACTTAATAATTTATATTTATTGTACCATCAATTTTGGATCAAAATGTAGCACAACCAGCTTATTAACCTAATAATGCAAAATATATTCTTGTATCTAGTTTGCACCTTGCCCCGTTTTGTCTAGTATCTGAAAGGACAAATCTTTTTTTTCTCCACATTAACCAATTTTCTAGCTACCTCCTGTCCACTTAGAGCAAGTCGTATAGAAAACATGAAATTTTATTCTGAAGAGAGGAGAGTTACACTATCTTCGTCATAGGATTTTATCTTTACATACATTTTGGACCAATGTTCTGAAGGAACATGGGCTTTTAGTTTTTTAAACATACCATTTTTATTTGACCAATGCTTCTGCCTCAAGGGTAAATAACCCAAATAGATTTTAAAGTGCTTTAATTAATCTTTTCAAATACCTCTGTTTTTCTCAGTTTAATGCAGTATGTCCCGACTTACTTTGGAAATGAATCAAGCTAAGTATGAAATAACTCTGCGTTAGTTTTCAATGACTGCATCTACAATGTGGCTGAAGTGTTTACTTTAACATTAACATTATTCAAATTAACCTTGAAAATGTATAGGTAGACAAGCTGTCTAACTCTGGTATTACGTGGAAGAATTATGTCTGCCCAAGAATTGCAGTTATTTCCAAACTCTTCCTGAAAATCAGTGTGCTTGCCCACATATTATAAAAGCTGAAAATTTGAAACTGTAATTCGAAAAGTGTTTCATGTTGCAGTCATAATTTCTAATCAAGTCAGCTTGGGGTTTTTTGGGATCATCCCACATACACTGGCAAGTATAGAACTGAGGTTTGACCAAACACCTTCTCTTTAAAGTATGTGTAAACTGTCTTTAATCTATTTTGAGTTGTTGACCTTGAGAGATTTGTTGGAGTTCATGGAGTTTTAAATCAAGTGTTAAAATTAAATATGATACAGTAATACACATACAGTGAGGTAATCAATAGCAATGTTGTGGGATGGTTGCTGGGTGGCAAAGATACACTGGGTAAGCTGCTCTACAGGTATTAAATGCCCAAATTGCCATCAGTTTGCTCACTGCTCTGATTTATGGGATTCTATTCTATTCTATTCTATTCTTCATGTAAATGGTCATTTGCTGCTTTTGAAAATAAAGATTTTGTTTGTGGAGCCATGCTACAAAAGCACTGACAGTGAGAGTATGTGATGGAAGTCATTCAGTACAGTGATCTGAACAGACTGGAGAGTTGGGCAGAGGGGAACCTCATGAAATTTAACAAGGACAAGTGTAGAGTTCTGCACCTGGGGCGGAACAACCCCATGGACCAGTACAGCTTAGAGATTGACCTGCTGGAAAGCAGCTCCATGGAGAAGGACCTTGGAGTCCTGGTAGACAATAAGTTATCCATGGGACAGCAATGTGCCCTGGTGGCCAAGAGGGCCAATGGTATCCTGGGGTGCATTAAGAAGAGTGTGACCAGCAGATTGAGAGGGGTTATCCTCCCCCTCTGCTCTGCACTGGTGAGGCCTCATCTGGAGAGTATTGTGTCCAGTTCTGGGCTCCCCAGTTCAAGAGAGACAGGGAGCTGTTGGAGAGAGTCCAATGGAGGGCTACGAAGATGATTAAGGGACTGGAACATCTCTCGTATGAGGAAAGGCTGAGAGACCTGGGGCTGTTTAGTCTGGTGAAGAGAAGGCTGAGAGGGGACCTTATCAATGTCTATAAATATCTGAAGGGTGGCTGTCAGGAGGATGGAGCCAGTCTCTTTTCAGTAGTGCCAGTGATAGGACGAGGGGCAATGGGCACAAACTGCAGCCCAGGAAGTTCCACCTCAACATGAGGAAAAACTTCTTTGCTGTGGGGGTGGTGGAGCACTGGAGCAGGCTGCCCAGAGAGGTTGTGGAGTCTCCTTCTCTGGAGACGTTCAAAACCCGACTGGACGCGTTCCTGTGCAGCCTCCTCTAGGTGATCCCGCCTTGGCAGGGGGGTTGGACCAGATGATCTTCAGAGGTCCCTTTCAACCCCTACCATTCTGTGATTCTGTGATTCAGTGTACCAAGCTTATTTCTCAGGTTTCATACCCTACTCTATACATGAGGCTTGTGTTGCAATACAACTGTTAGATTACCTGGAGGTTAGCAATCTTGACAGGAGCCCTTTGCAGGCAAATACACAGGGAAGATGTTCAGTGAAGGAGCCTTGGGCATGGGCCAGCCGTGTTAAAAGCTAAAGGAGACTTGGTGGTGGAGGGTTCAGAAGAGGCTTCTCTGTTCCCAAAACGAGAAGACAAGGCTGCCAAAAGAAGAGAGAAAAAGAAGAGATGAGTGTTTATGCTCTGCAGTGGAGACAAAGCAAGGCATTCCTGTACTCTGTAATGCAGTAATCTCCCCATTTATTGCTTCTCTGTTGGGGGGAATATAGCCTTTTTCAATTTTTTTTTCCTGATATAAATATTTCTGCACATGAAACTGGCTTAAAATATTGTCTTGTGTGCTGTGTAATACTGTATGACATACTGTATGAAATTACTTGATCTATATTCTGTCATGTAGGAATCCAAAAGATTGTGGTATGGCTATATTTAATCTGTCTGGGCTCATATTTTTAAATGCTAAGGCAATCTGCATATCTGCACACATTCATTTTAAATCTACTTATGTCATGGTGGAAATACTTTTACTACACAGTAGTGTTCATGCTGGCAGTGTACTTTCACGCACAGCAAAATTTCACTCTTGGCTCATCTCTATTGATAAACAAATGTCATGGAGAAGTTAATACTCTGCACTTCTAATGAATCTACTGTATCATGCCTCAAAACAGTAATGAAAAAGATATGTATTTTGCAAAACATACTTGCATAGTTAGCATTATTTGTACTTTATAGCAACATATAAAAATAATAATTTACATGGGTAAACTATTCAGGTCTTCTGCTGTGTTGTAGCTAAATAACTCTGTGTTTAGAACTGGGCTTCATTCTTACCTCTATTCTGGAAGTGCACTGTTAAAAAGACTGATAGCATCTAGAAATTCATAACTTTGTGTTTTCCTTGCATCTAATTATTATCTTTTAACTTAAAATGAAATTTATACCAAAAGATTGAAAGAATAATCAAGGTGCTTTCTGAGGGGAAGTGATATTAGATCTCAAAACCATGGCCTAAACACCAAAGTAGTGGTCATTCATCTTTAAGATGGAATCTAGAACATGCCTGAGAGAAGTAAAATGAACATGTGGCAAAGCTGCTCAGAAAAGTCAAAGCAGGAGCTCAGCCATCAACATGTCTACCCTGTTGTCTATCCATAGCAGATCTGGATGAGAGCAGATCTGATGATTCAAGGCTAAGGACGGCATTTGATGGTAGCATCAACCAAGGGCTAGAACTGAGCCATATACCTTCTTATATGAAAGTACAACTCTGTTCATCTGATAAGGGACAATGTAAAGAACTGCCCTAAATATCAAGGGCTATGATAAAGTATGTGATAGGTTTTGCCCCAAAAAGGCAGTGGAAAGCCAGTAAGCAATTAGCAGAGCCCTTTCTAAGAACTGGTCTTTCATGTGAGTCAAAGTTGCTGGTTCTTTGACAGAGTCTGATGAAAAATGGGAGGAAGTGGGCCACCATGAGCAGAGAAAGAAAGGAGATACAGCTCCAAGGAAGAGCGTGAAGTCCTTTTTATTACAAAAGCTTGCAGTGCCATGATGTGCATCTGCAAGGTGACTCCAGGAAAGATCTCCATTTTTCTGGGAGAGAAGCTGTCACCTAGTAGAGGCCTTTTTCTGCACTCTATTGAGTTACATCTGGTCCAGCATGAAATACAAACTGGAGGTGATATAGAAACCCTCAGAATGGATGCCATGAAAGCCAAGAGATATCTAAGCCATATTTCAGAGAAATCACAAATTGACAATCAAATGGTGGGGTCCCATTGTGCTACTTTACAAAATCAGATAGAGCCATGACATTTTGTTTTTGCTCAAGGCAAGTAAATGCCATTTTAGATTTTGATGCATGCCTCATGCCATGGATTCATATTTAATGGCAAAGACTCAGTATGTGATTTTCCTGTGCCTCACAAAAGAGTATTGACAGGTTTCTTTTCATAGCTGCCTCCTGTACCAATTTAGAAAGATGCCCTTTAGGCTGCAGAGATTAATGGACATAGCATAGATCAATGGGTAGTTTCCTGAGGCTTTATGCACAGTACACCATTGCATGTCTTACCATATAATTTTCAGTGTGTATAGGGAGTTTACTTTGAAACAGCTATTAGTGGTCTAACTGTTGCTTCAAGGATGCGTATCTTGCATGTAGCCCATCCAAATAAGGAATCATCCTCCACAGGACACACCACTTTGGTTATGTGTAGGTAGATGGGACCCAGGAGTGGGAAAAATATAAAATGGTGAATAAAAAGATGGCAAAAGGAGGTTAGAAGGGGGAAAAAAGCAACTTGGTGGGATAGAGAATAGTGAAAGAAGAAAATGTAAGGGTAAAGATAGAGGAAGTAGGAAAGAAAGATACAAAAACTAGAAGAGGAAAACAGAGAAAAAAACAGGAGACAAGTATCTGGAAAGAGGGAGAAAAGGGAATTTCTTATTACAGTTCAAAATAATTACTTGTGAGATAGACCGGAGGTTCTGCCTCAGACATAGCTGGTATGTCTGATGGGACACCAACAGTAAATATTATGCCAAAGTGTTTTAGCCCACAAAGAGGTGTAACCTGGGACACAGGATGATATAGTAGTCCAGGACTCATAAATTGGTTACTTGGGCAGCTCTGCTGGGCTTGCACAACAGCTTGCTGGAGCTCTTCCCAGTGTCCTGACTATTACTTCTGAGCTAGAACTGTGAACCTTGTCTCACTGTGCAGAAATCATCTACTGGGAGCTGTGGACCAAGTATTACAGAGTCTTTCTTTAGCTCAGTGGGACACAACTACTATTTGATAGAAAAAATAGTACTTGATAGAGTGCACATGTGCTTCTTTTGCTCATTTCCCCTCCTCCACTTATCCAGAAATCAATGTGCTAATTGCCTCCACACAATTGGCTGAGAGAGAAATGTAGTTGCTCACTGTTTCGTAATTTTAGACAGCTACAAGACATTTATTCATGTGCTTTAGGCATAATAGTGCAGTTGTAGCTCTTCCTTTGTGCCTGCTGCCCTCAGTGAATGGGGTGCAAGGTAAACATTTATCAGATCATTTCAGAGGATTCCTGTCAGAAGTGTGCTGTACCGACGGTTTGTCTACTTGCAACCCCTAGGGAAAGGAGGTTTGACATGTAATGTCCATGCCTCCACTGGTGCCTGAGAAAGTACCATTGTAAGGACAGGACTGATCAGGTCCCTGTCAAGTAACTCCACAGGATTTCCTGTGCAGCTTCCAGGGGTTGGTTGGTTTGTTTGTTTTTCTTTTTTTTTATTTCTCATGGCCTCATGGCCATATTCTTCAGTGTCATGTTCAGCCACTGCACTTGTGGTTTGGCACAGAGAAGTGGCCACCCTTCCATGGCTCTCCTCACAAGGGCTGGAGTTTCCATGATTGGAGAAAACATTATCCTTCCAACAGACCCGTCATGTATTTTTATGTATTAGCCACTAAGTGGGAGAAAAACAGCTGAACTGGTCCTGTGTATCATGCCCTATATTTTCTGTCTAGGAACTCTTTACTTCTGTTTTTACTAAAGAGATTTATTCAGTAGGTCCCTGAATGCATTGCACTTTAGCTTAAATGAATTGTTCATCCCTTATCTTGTCTATAGAAATATATCCTTGTCAAGTCAAGACATGAACCTCTAATGATCTAATTTAGAAATGCAACCCAAAACCTCATACTGAGGAAATTTGATGCAAAACACCTACTGGAGAGTATCTTTTATCCTCCTGTCTCACACATCTCCAAACAAGCTCTGAGTGGCTGGGCCCCATAACTATAGCTAGGTATGATTTTGCAAAACCTTAGAATCTTCTAGGACAAAAACATATGATTAAAAAATGGTGGATTGAGATTAAAAACAATTTTGAGCCAAAATCTGGGCATAAAACTTTTCTCTCTGTCCCAGAGACCACTGTAGGAAGAAAGCGACATTTGAACAAAAAGTGAGACAAAAATCTTTTAATCCTGAGTATTATGCATTCTGAGCGATGCTCTGGAAACTTGGCTTTGATTCTGTGATGCTGACATTAACATTGTTTTATAGCTCTTAGAAGCATGGTGTGCCATGTGCTAGCAAAGGCGATATAACTGTGGCAGTCTATGCATCAAGCATTAAAATCAGTCATTGTATGGTTTAAATCAGTGGAAAGTGTCTTGAGATGTTCTGCTATCTGTAAACATGCATGTTGGATTTAGCCATTGGAGACCATAGCTCACAGACTAAACTAGCTACTAATATGAAATACCATGTAAAGCATGAAATCTTGAGAATTGTTTTACTTCATATGAACCGAAATATTCATTTAATGGATCTATTTCCTCCTCAAGCAATCTTCTTTTAAAAAATTTTTACCCCCTGCCTGCTCTGCCAAGGTACAAATGTTCTCATTAATCAAGGTGTGCAGCAAACCTGGCTTTGCTTGAAAAATGCTTGCTCAGTGAACATGCTACTTTCAATTACAAACAGAGAGTTCAGGCATGCCTTGGTCTTTTGATGTATTGCACAAAGTTTTCCATGCCGTGAAGAGGCATAGTGATGTTACCTGAAAAAATATCTTCTTTATTGTCAGCCAGCATTTCAGGCAGCACTTTAGAGCCTGGGAGAGGTTATTGCTCATGATTGCTGTTCATAAAGTTCATAGCAGGTCTTTTCTTTCTGTAAAGAATGCTATTTCCCCCTTCCCCTTTATTCCAGATTGTTTTATTTCCTAGGAAACTCTGGAGCGATTTACATACCTTTTGGGTCATGCAAGAAATTTGCTAGCTCACTGAGTGGCTGGATGGAAGTTAAGTGTTCTCCAGTTCAGACAGATGGTCTCGTTTAGCTGTCACATTTTAACTGTGTAGCTTACCAAGGATTTGTAGTTCTCTTCAGAACTAGTGCTAATATTTTGAATTTCTACAGAATCTTCCTATTGAACTCTCAAAGCACTTCACAAACATGACTGAATTTAGCCCTTATATCAGGGGCTAAATTAGAATAGATCTCATCTTGAAGATGGAAAAGCTGAGACAGGAGAAGTAAGGATGATGTCTAAATGAGATATCTGACATTAGGCAATGGACTTCCTGTTTAGACACGCTGGTAACAAGTTATGCCTAAGAAACTCACTAAATTTTGTAAATGCTAATTCAGCTGTTATTATTGCTATTATTATTGACAGTGAGTATCCAAGAAGCAAGAAAAACTGAAATGGCAGCTGGTAAAGCACAGGCCTGACAAATTTTGAAAGGTGACAACACTGGATGAAAGCAAAGAAAGGTGTAAGAGAGGTGAGTCCAGAAGGCAGCTGGATGGTCAAAAGTGAGGGGATAAGCCATCCATACATTGGCAGAACAGTGAGATTAGTTTCACTAGGTTCAACAGCTACCCAACCAAATCAGAAGCCTGTACTCATGAAGCTGCATCGGATGTCTGCTGTTGGGATGATAGTGAACCAGCATCTTGCTGGTGTGAAGATTGTGGGGAAAACAAGAGATCCCTGGTCTCACTTTTTTTCCATAACCCCCATATTGCTATTGACGTGAAACTCTGTTGGTGAACACAATGCCACTGTGGTAGTTAGTGCAAACAAGAAGGTGTTTACTCAGGGAACAACAATGGCACAAGATCTCACAAAGCAAAAAGGACCATCTTGCTAACTGGATGCAGAGTGAATTCCTTTCTGTATTCACTTGGCTTAAAGTGGTGCTCAGAGAGCATCCTCCCATCAGAGGTGACACTGAACAATTGAAGACTAAGACCCATAGTACTTTAGAAGAGGGAACCAGACGGCCATCACCTCAAAGATTTAGGGCAAATTGTGAAGGGAGAAAAAAGTGAAAGGAATGGAAAATGCTGTAAAAAATAGTGTAGATTTGCTAAAAATGGATTCTGCAAGACCGTATTTTTGATAAGACAATATAATCTAAATGAAAGAAAATACCATAGAGCTAACTTCAATGAAGAATGTAATGGAGTATTATAGAGTTACTGTCATTCTGTTTGTTATTTGCACAAAAATGGTAAGATGGATAAGAAACTGTGTAAGAAAGAGGCAGGTTTGGGGAGGTATCAAAAAAAGAGGGAGATTCCTATGAGTCCTTTCACAGTCTTCCACCTGTTCTAAACTGGAAGCTTATCATTTGGAAATAGCAGACAGGGAAGAAGATTTGGTGATCACAGGGTGACTGTAACATGCCAAACAATGTAGTCATGGAAGAAGAAAATACGATCCTGGACTTGATTATCCATTTGCTTTTTGATCAAAAATCAACTGCAGTTTGAGCTGGGTTGATGGTTCAGCTGGTGTCTGAGACAGACAGAACACCTTTTTGTTTGTTGGTTGTTGGTTTCATCTGATATCTTCTGGGTATTATGAGGCAGTGACCATTCCTCATTTGCCTTGTCCATGCTACCTGTGATTTTGTACATCCATCAACAAGTCCTTCCACAATCATTATCTTTTGCAAGCTTGTTCTGGTCTGTTTATTTACTCTTTCATTGCACTGCCTTTAACTGTCCTCATCATCCCTGTCTATACCTTTCTACTGAACTCTTTTGAGAAGACAGGATCAGAATTACTCACAATACCCAAGATGTGGAGGCGTGATGTATTTTTACAGCAGTTCTCTCCTTTCTTTTCATAAAAATATCCTAATATTTTGTTTGATTTTGTTCACAGTGCTAATTTTTTCACAGAAATATCCATTATAGCTCCAAGATTTATTTCCCAAATTATACAGGTTACTTCAGAACCGATAACTGTATATATAAATGTCTGCTAAAACACTGATATATGCATACAAAAATAATAAAAAACTCACAATAACTCTGTAGTCCCCAGAACTTGAAAGTGACAGAAATGCATCCAAAGAACATGCTGTTTTGATTCTTTCCTGACCCACTGCTGTCATAAGAAAAGTGACAATGTCTCTCCAGATTTCAACCATCCTGTCTGAAACTGGTATTTGTAATCATCTCTCTAAAGAGAGAGAAAGTCATTTACCGGCACCTGACTGTTTCTCTGGAGAATTATCTGGAGAGAGAATAGAAAAGGAAACAAGGAATTTTGATACTCTTGCTTAACCCAGTGATCTAACTCACATGTTGTCAGTCTCTTGTATTACAAAAGCCTTCTGAGGTGAGCAGAGATACTGCCGAGTGAAGACATTTTGCACTGAAGATGTCAATACGACCAGCTGTGTCCTTCCTTGTGCAGTTTGTGCTTGCGTGCGCACACTCACACACTTGCACGACCTCTTTGAAGTTTACTGACACTAGTAGCAATTAGGTGTGTGTGGCTTTGATACTAGGGAAACTCAGGTCCCTCAGAGCAGAGGGAATCAATTAGAGGAAAGTTATATGCAAGTCGCATAAGGGATCCAGCAGTGCTTTTCATTTTCCTTTCACTCTCTGGGTCTGTGGCTGAAGATCATGGAAACCTGTAGATCTGTGATCTGCTCTGAGAAAACTGGAATCTGAACTTGCATTGCTTATATCTGCAGCCAGTGTTGCAGTTTTATTCTCAGCTGTATGCGATACGGATGGTGGGCCATTTTTCTTAACATCAACAGCTAGTCACAGGTTCACTGCTGGAGGAGAAGGTGACACCAAGGTCTTTGTCACAAATTACAGTATCTCTAGTGTACATTTTCCTTCCATATTTTACTTGTCTTTCCATGTGTGTTCTGTTTAACTAGCTTTCCCATTCTTCCTTTGCTGTCTTTCCTACATTTCTTGTGTTTTCTGGCATTCTTCCAATGTAATCTATATGGCTTTTAAAATCTTTTTATAAATCTTTTGAACTAAACTGCTGACCTTAATCTCTTAGTCTTCTGGTTAAGCAAGGACTGAGACAGTATGTTTCTATCTGCAGCAACAGTCCGTCCTACCATCTTTAGCTGTGAAGGTGGTGAACTCATGACAAAAAAACCAAATGCTACAAGATGTTTTGAAGATTGGCCAGGACACAGGGGCAATCTATATAAAATCTTCTCCTACTTCCATTCCAGATTGAGCACTCTTTCTTTCCTTAACATCTCTTAACACCAGAAGAAAACAGAACATTTAAAGTGGACAGTTCAAACAGTCATTGTCAGCATTTTGAGTGGGTGAGTTACACAGATTGAGAGCCAAGATGAAAATTACAGCTTATACCACTTTGTCATTTCATTGAAGTTATCGTTCAAATCTTGGCAGATCCAACATCTGGAACAATATCCATTTTAATGTGACATAAATTATCACCATAGGAATACGGCAGAATGATCAGCAGCCAGGGAGAAATGATTTCTGAGATGGATAGCTAACATTTTCTTGAGAATTCAGTCGATTAAGAAGTGTGATTGCTTATTTGATCACATCAGTTAAATTACTGAAACAAATAATAATGGAACAGTGTGAGATGCAGATGTGATGAAAAATATTTTGAGCCATAATTTCACGGATCTAAATCCTGAACTGTTTCCAGAGGCAATTGCTTCACTGAAATAACAGGACATTTCTTGAGTGAGGACAGAATAAAAAAAAAAAACAACACAACAGAAAAATAAATTGGCACAAAAGTTTCTAAACTAAGGTTACTGTCTCTGCATTTCATTTGCAAAATACAGCAAGCCTGTCAAGCCTATAAAACTACATTTATTTTCATTTGGATTGGCAGAGCCAGACAGATAGACAAGACAGCATAGACACAAGAACTGGGCTCTGCTTGAACCAAAAACCATCTTAAACTTGCAATGAGATCTAGGTTCAACTCTTGGCTTTCCCAGAGATTTTCTCATGTAATATTGGACAAATGACTTCATTTGCCTGGGCCTCCATGTCTTATTTGTGCAGAACAAAGGCTGTCATGCCTAAACTCTTTAGTGCTTAGTATGATGAGACTCGTACATGAGTTGTGGTGGTTGGTGAAAATTTCAATATTGAGGATACTGAGAGTTTTGCCAATACAGCAATAATACAGATAGAGAGCATATGTAAGTTAGACTGCAAAATGTACAGCCAGGATATATTGTAAGAGTATGGAGACTTCCGAGTGAACTTTGATCAGAGGTGTTAGGTCTACACTTCTTTACTGATATCAGGTCCCAGCTGGCGTGGAAAATGATGCTGGCTTTCTGCTGTTATTTGGTTAAAACAGAAGAGAAAGTCTCTGAGGGGTATTTAATAGTTTTATGTAATAGTCATAGAAAGTTACTTTTCCTGCTTTAGTTTGTGGGAGATTTTCCAGCATAAAGCTTCTACTAATAATAGTGTCTTCTCATCACTGGCAAAGCTTTTTTGTAATGCTTTAGGGATGTGCACTAGCGGTTACCTCCAGGAGAACCTCCTTGCTAGTGCTGAGGAGCCGATCCCAAAATCCAAGTGAGAGAGGTCAAATCTGGGAAAAAATAGAAAAGAGGAATGCCAGCATTAAAGTGTTCACTGATTCTTTCATTGTCTCTGTGAGGCACTGTGATGGGGAGATAAAATGCATAATAAACATTTCAGGGCAGCTGGAGTATATCAAGTCTGACCCAGGCAGAGGATTTAGTCTGCCACTCCAAAAATGACATGGCTGCTGCAGAAGGCATAGGGAGAGTTGTAAGGTACCGAACTGATTTAAACTTAGCTGGTCAACAACGATAAATAGGAAGTTGTTAAGAGAAGAAAAGAAAGACAGGGAGAAAGACAGAGAAAGAGAAACCAGAAAAAAATAACAGGTTAACACCATTATTATTCCAAGAAAAAACATGTTATTAACATGAAAGCCAGGCTAGTATTCTTTTGAAAAGCTTTGACAGGGACCCCTAAAGATTATACACAGGTTAATATAGATACATTGCCCTTAGAAATTTTACAATTCCAACTAGACTTGTAATACTTTGTATGCAAAACAGAGTCGCTTAGTCCAGTATCTATAACAACATTCCCACTTCCTCCAAAAATAACCCTGTAACCTTGTTCCATCCCAGGCAGAACTCTTGCACAGGGCTCATGCTTATTAAAAAATACTAATATTGAGCAAATTATATATAAAGCTGCTTAAGATTATTTTCTATAAATAGAGCATTGCTTGTTAAACACTATTTCAGCCTCAAATTGCTGGTTTTGGAGCAGGAAATGCTAGGTGAAATTCTGTGTAGGAGATCAGACTGAACAGCTGCAGGACCTTTGGCATTAAGATCTGTAAGCTCCTAAATAAGCACAGTTAGTTTAGCTGTCTTATGTTCCTGAGGTGTAGGATTTCTTTGACTATTCATAAAATAACTGGTTCCTCCCTGGAAATGTTGATAGATACCAAATGTTTTATACTTTTTAGCACAAATAATAATTTGTCCTTAAACTTTTCACAAAAATGTTTCGTGTAATTCCCATATTTAGAACCCACTGGTCATCCCAGACAAGGAGTATAACTAATATAATGCGAATTAGATGACCAGTCTCACATCACTGAACAATGAAACAACAAATAACTGGACAACATAAAAATAATTCCTAGGCTGCTGTTCAGTGAACAGGTTTAATGAATGTACTCAAACACCGAGCAGTTCAGAAATCAAGAATGAATCAGAGAAAGACGAGAACGTTGAACTTATTGGGTGCTATATTTGTGGTGAATATTTCCACCAGCTGTAGTGGGTACGTTTCTGTCATGAGGCTGACACTGTTCCCTTTGCATTCTGCTCACCACCCTTCCTGAAGCCCAGGAGCCTCTTCTTAATTCCTTCTTTGTTGCCGGGGCTCCTAAAACTGCTTTATGTCTTTTATGCTGTCATATTTACTTGCACTAAAAGGTACTGCAAACCACTTTACAATTATTTATAGCATCACTTTTTACATGTCACTGTATTAAAGAGCCTTGTAACATTTCCATTTTTAACCCTTATTTCAGGTTTTATAAATCCTGCCTGCTTCTAATTACATCAGGCTGAAGACAACAGTATAAATGTTAACCCACAAACTGATTTAGGTAGGTGTCTATTTTAAAATATGAGGTATCAGAAAAGGCAGTGATTTTGCAGTCTCTTTTTTTAATACTAGGTTTTAATTCACAAGACAACACAAAAGCTCTGATTATTTACCCTGTAATGGGAGATAAGTTTAGTGGAATTAATGATACTACAGTATTAAGAAATAGAAAGAACTGGCTAAAATTTGTCAAGGGTTGTCTTTGTTACATTGTCCTTTACTTGAGAACACAAGAGATTTCTTGGAGACATTCAGAGCTAATATACAGAATGAAGAAAAATATTCTTTTCTTTATAAATTATATGATCAGTGACTGCGCTTTGGGGTTAATCAAGGCAAACCTTGTGGCTAAATTACAAATAGGAGCTATCAATTTCATGGTGTATTAGAAGCAGCTATTGCTTTACAAAGTATGGGCCATATCTTTGCCAAGTTAAAATTGGTATCCTTTTATTTTGTGAGTGAAATGCAGGATCTGCTGGTGCCTGGAACAGTAAAACACCGGTGCAAGCTACCTGGAGACCAGGAAATAGCTTTCATTTGAAGTTTTGAATAGTAAGCTAGACAGTGCCGCCTTTGCTTCATTGTTCACCTATGAAGTCTCCCGGGCACATCCCGGAACAAGGGTTGAGCCAGGGATTACCTGAGAGAGTGTGACCCCTACAAACCCATCAGTCCCAGTGGCTACCTCCAGCAAAGCCGTTGAGAGAGCTGGCCAGCTTGCTCACTATTATCTTTGCAAGGTTGAGAAGATCAGGGAGTTAACATCCAAGTCAGGATGGTACAGTCCAGGTGAGTAGAGAGCTAGAGAGGTAAAAAATTGGTTGGGTGGTGGGGGTGAGAGGGCACGGCTGTTTGGATGCCAGTGACAGTGGGGTACCGCAGAGGACTGGGTACTCATCCTGTTTATCTCTATCAATGACCTGGAGGAGGCAACAGAAGGCACTTCTGTGGGTTTTGCAGATAACACCAAACTGGGGGGACCAATTGATAGGCAGGAGGGCAGGATGGAGGGACAGGCCAGCATGGATGCTAGTCATAGTTGCTAACAAAGCTGTGCTGCCTTATATGAGCAGAGGATGTCATACAAAACGTACAGCTCTTTCTCAGCCTCCTCTAGTTCTCTTGTTTACAGGCAGCTTTACTTTTTAGTTGTTATATTGCATTTAATCTCTCTTTGCAAGTGAACTACTGGGCATTGACCAGTGCCAACGGCCAGGAAACATCACTCCACAGAACTATCTTTATTTCAGCTTTCAGTATGTTACTGTTCCTCTTCCTGTCCCTCAGGCCTTGGTAAATCTCATAAAATCCTTTTCAGATTGAAATCCTACTCTTCCCAAGCTGTAACTTGTTTTACAGCATGTATTTCTCTATAGTTGTCTTAGTCTCTTGTTGACAGTCTTTAGGTACTGGTTCCTTGACTGGTAAATATCTCCCTTATTCTTAAATTTATCCACTTTGTTTTGTTCAGAGCAGTGTGTGGGGATAATAAATTGGCTCACAAGTACCTGACACTGCTTCTTAGTTTTTTTGCTGTGCCAGTTTTTCATAATACTGAATCCTAGGGATGTCTGGAAGAAGCCAGCAGCATTTTCCCCACTTACACGTCTCCCAGAAGAGCTGCAAGCTGTCTGGATTTCTCTAGTAAACTCACTCAATGCATGTGCTTCTACAAAAAGTGTTCCAATAGTTTAATAGATTTATTCCAGGATATGATAAACAGTTGTTTCAAATGTCAGTTTTAAGGCTTGCAAAATGTAACTATGTACATGCATAAGATCAGAGCATAAATCAGCTCAGTAAAACAGCTTTGTAAATATTTATGAGCACAGGACTCTTCGTTTCACACTTAGTCCTTCTATGTCCTCATCTTATTTTCACTTGCTTTAGTTTATGGCTGGTTGTCTGGGCCGAGTACCTGACATTGGTAAATTGCCACCTGTTTTCTCCAATATTGCCTATACCACAATCCTAAATCTTTATTGACTGCAGGTGAATGTATGGTCTATAGAAAGGAACCTGTTTGCATGGAGGGGCAGATTCTGAATTCTGATGGACCCGTGTGAAGGCACCATATTGCTGAACTAAAGCATAGCCTGGATTTGTCTTTGTGAGCTGCCATCCCTGTGGTGGCTGCAGGCAAGGCATGACCCAAGTTCCCTGTTTGTGTTGGTCTTTTGGATGGAGCTGGTTATTCAGAGGGAGAGAAAAAGGAGAGACTTTAAAGGAGAGACAACCCTGGCTCATTCTCCTGTGGCCGTGATGCTTGCCCCAGGCATCCTGGCATTTTGGTGGCCCAGAGGAGAGGGAATGAATGATCTTTTTGCTCCTTCCTTTGCGGCAGTCACAGGTGAGGGCAGAAGTACGCAATCATATAGGTATCTTTCTGCAATTTTTACAAAGTTGTGCTCACCACTCGCATTTGTGTCAGCGCTGCAATTTTTATTACTCTTCACTAATTCACACCAAAATCTCTGACTTAATTGCATTTTCTCCCTATTTAACTAGTAGCAGATAGCACCATGTTAATTGATGTAATAACCAGAAACAAAATCTAAAATTAAACCTACTGATAATTTTCCAGTGTTTGTTTAACCAGATCCTTGAATTTCCTGAGTGGTCAGTTTGGATTGAGATAAGTGCTATCATTTTTCTTCTCTGTTGTCTGCTGGCTTTCCAACCTTCTTGAACTGCCACCCACAGGGTTTGGTGGTGCTTGTGGCAATTCAGGATGGATTAGTCTCATCGAGGAGTTCATTTCTGCTGCTTTGTGAGAGGCTTTGTGAGATCAAGAGCTGTTGCTCCCGAGATCCTGCCAGGCACGCTTCCCATGTGTTCCTGTATGTCTTCACTGAAACTGAGTGACATCAGCAGAAAGGGGTTTTTGTGTGTCAAAACATTTTCCATGATGTTTACACATCTTCATTTGATATTTGTAAGGACAGACAGATACACTGCCATTTAAGCAATTACTTTTATTTAATAGTATTTGCATTTTCATTAGTGAAAAATAATGGAGAAAGATAATTTCCTCATTTGCATGCAGACTTATCAGAAGATTCCTATACATTGTACAAATTTACATCGTTTAATGTCTTGTCATGCATTTAATCATACTATTGCAGCTTTAAGTGTCTTTCTGACTGCAGTGGTATCATTCATTAGCAATTCCCTGATGATCGTAAGTTTGACGTAAACACAAAAAAAAATCTTCCAAGAGTAGGTTTTGGGAAGCTTAGTGGCTCTTCTTCCTGCAGTTGTGGCAAATTTTGTATTTTTTGAGACACTCCTCAAGCATACCACTGGTGTACTTGAGGAAGTAAAATGCTGTTTCATCGAATAGGACATTTTTCTTCAGTGAGTCATGCTTAAGGCACTTGTGTAGTTAGTCAAAAAAGATCTCAAATCTTTTGCAGGTGACTTACTTAACTTCCAGGTGTGTCCCTTCACCTTGTGTTTCCTGCTGGCCAGTTGCAGGCAAGTCACATCCACAGCTTTCTGCAGCCCCCAGGTTGCTCTTCCGAGATGCCATGCTCTCCACATCCAGGACACAGGGCTGGGGTGAGATCCAGGTGTTGTGAGCCAAGGGCCAGAGGGATTTGGAAATGCAGAGTGGCCACCATGAAAGCATGGACGTTTCAAGAGCATCTTGAGAGGAATTAATGATGACATTGCTTTCCGTCTGCTTCCTAGAAAAAAAAGGGAGCATAGTTCTGTTTTTATTAACTCCAGTGGGATTGATGGAAAACCTCTGCTTCTGTGAAATTAATTGAGGAAGAATGGGAGTGTATCCTCACACTAGCAGATACCTTGTTTAGATGCACAAGCCAAGTCTGAGATGCTTCCTTGAACGTGCAGCACCAGTTCTTTCTGCAACAGGGAGCAGCAAGCAAACCCTCAGAAACAGTGGCCTGGATGTTACATACCTGCTTTCCCTGCAGTCCCTCTCCTTCATCTTGGAGGATCCAGGACTTGGTTCCCTGCTGAAGCTTCCTCTTAAAATTATACCTCTCCAGAGACTTGAGATTGTGAACGACCTCTGTTTGCAACACTAAGTACAGTAAATGCTATTGTATTATCCAACAGTAGTGAATTAAATAATCCCACTCCTGTCACTTTCTAACAGGATAATGTTAAAGGCATTCCTCTGAGATGGAGAGTAATAATTTGTTAATTCCCCTCAGTATTTCATGCTTCTCAGTAGTGCAGCTAATTTTCTCTGAGTACCTTATTAACATTCACAATGACTTTGCAGTCCCACCCTAATAGCTCTCTGCAGAGGCAGTGACTGTGAAGGTGAGAGCTGACAGTGACACATCTTCCTCCTTTTTCTCTGCAGACTGTATTATCCTGGTTTCCATCCACTGAGGGCTGTCCAGCTGATGCGAGTGGGCAAACTGCAGTACAGTCAAGACATGTTTCCTCAAGCGCTGGAGACCTTGAAACAGGTCAGTAGTATGAACTGTTTCTTTTCTGACCCCCTCTCTCACTTCCCCCGAACCTGTTATGTGTCCCTCCTTTCTGCTCTGACTGTACCTCATGCCTTTGGATACTCCTCACTGCTTTTTCCATCAGTGGTGTTTCCCCAGGCTGCAGCAGAGTGTGGTGATGGGTCACTGGTGCTCAGCATTTCAGGCACTACTTCCTCCAGTATCAGTCACTGCTAATTACAGTTCGATAGCTCAGAGGTGCCTGGATGAAAAATTACTATTAGATATGAAGAGATAAAAATATCTCAGTGCCTCATACTCTCCTTGTTATTGAAGCAAAGTGAATCTGGGATCACTGAAAGTAAAAGAACAGGAGTAGAGCTGCAGTTTCTATCCTCCTTAGTCCCTATCGGGGATCTGTCATTTCAGATTGGAGAACTTTGCCTTTAATGCTTGGATTTTACTGTGAGCCACACTCACATCAACAGGGATGCTTCTTGATCCCTCCTATTTCTGTATCATTCATCATTTTTCTCTTCTTTGATCTGGTTTTTGCAGCTGGTGCTTTGCTGGTTACATTTCAGCTTTAAGCCATCCCTCTTGTACCTGAGCTGACTTTTAGATTAATTTCCCCCTACCCCAAGCTCTTACTTGTCCTGCTGTTATATTGCTGTTAGGACCATCTTAAATATGTTGAAGAATCCCCTTCCATGTGCAACATGTCCTCAGGACGTGGGATCTCACTCGCTTCCCATCTCAAGTCCTCAATCACTACCAGGGTGTTTTTCTCCCCCCTGGAAGATGTGCTGCCTCCAGTTCCCCTCAAAGATGTCTTACGCTTATTCCCTTGTATTATTGATTGTCCTGTGGTCAGCTTGGCCTGACTGTGCCAACATGCTCCGTGCAGTTCCCCCTCTCGTCTCTCGGCCCACCTCCAGCGCCTGACACAGCCTCCTCGTTGCCTTTGCCGGGTGCTGCAGAAAGCCACCTGGTCCAGCTACTTGCCTGTTGCTGTGGGGTGGGAGCGGGCCCCAGCTCTGGCCCCAGTGTTGGAAAGAAGTGCAGAAGCTGGCTGTATGTCCCCTTTGTTTAACATCTGTACTATATGAAGAGCTAGTCTTGTGGCAAAGAGTTAGGGCAGCTGCTTGGGATAGAAGGAATGGCTGCACTGTGGGTTGGGGGGGAAGTGGTTTTTACTCCTGCCTGGATCCCCTGTAAAGTTACTATCAGCCATGACTCTCTAGACAACCTAGTACATCTGATTAATTATGCAAGCTGAATAACTGATAATTTCCACATGTTGAAACAATAAATTAGTATTTCATATGATGCCAGTCTTGGTAACTCAAATCTTCACTTGATATATTTAACGTAAATTATGGCCAATTCTGATCATTACAAAGAAGATGGAAGAGTAATAAATTCTATTTTCCATGCATCATTCAGAAGTAACTCATGTATCTGTCATGTGCCAGGTAATCTGCTCTGCTGTTTCCCCCATAATATTTATAATTTCCAAACATTCAGACTTTCCTTTTTAGCAGGTGGAGTGAGACCCCAGTTAGAGGAGCTTCTATTTTCATTGATACTGCCGCAATATATCAATTAGCATTCTTCTAATTACGTTTCTAATATGATACTGCATTAAATTAAACTGGAGTGAATCCCCCTAGACAGATCTGAATGCTGCTTATCGGTGAAGGTGGAAGTTGTGATGGGGTTTTGTATGTTTTTAGTGAAGAAGTTGCCCGTTGCAAGACAGATTGCTGTTGTATTACCCTTTGAATTCTGAGCAATGGCTAACACAGAAACCTTTTTTCAAGCTGTGATCTCCTCTTTCCCTGAAAAGGGAGAATACAGCACTGCTTACCGTTCTGTGCCATACCCCAGTGCATCTCTAACTGTGGTCTCCAAGCTGTTAGCGGTCCACAAGGACACAGTGAGTGCTTTACAGCTGAGATGCAGAACCATTTACAAACTAATCCTGTTGTGGTTTTGCCTATTCCCCGTTCAGCCTCCCCCTTTTCACCCACATGTGTGAGACAGGGAGAGACTGAACTCCCACTCTCTGGGAGTTCAGTCCCACACCGCTGAGAAGAGGAAAAGCTTCTTGTCATCCCGTTTCTCCATACAACTTGTAAGCATAGGACATAGTGCTGCTTTGGATGAGATCTGAAAACTGATTCCCTTCATTGCTGTCTACACTGGAACACATTAGAGCAAAAAATAATTCCCAGTTTGTTGCGAGTAAAGGATGTGATTCCTAATATAACTCAGATAATGTCCTAGAATTATACGAGAACACAGTTTGGCCCTTTGTGATTAGATGTGTCAACAGAGCATGCCACATGCTCAGAGCAGAAACTCGATTACCTTCTCTGCTTCATTACTCTTCTTAATACACTCTGACACTGAATAGCACCCTGTTGGAGCCCTCGTCAGACTAATTTCAGTGTGGCATTAAGGAGAAAGATGTGGAAGGTGCAGAGGAATTGAGATCTGACTGAAATTCACCGCACTCATATAAATCCTGTTTAATCAGGCACAGCCTCAGAGCTGCTGGGGATTGACAGCCTCTCTGCATCAGATGCGCAGCCTGTTAAGACCGGTACATCTTCATACGCAGGTCTGCAGCCCAGCCCTTAGCTGCTGCTCTTGGTGCCACCCGAAAATTAATCACTATCATAAGCACCTTACTCTTAGTGTCCTTTGGGTTTAGCGCTCTGCCCTGCACCCCAAAGAAGGCTTAAATAACGTGGAGGGCTTTATGTTAGCCATTAAAGTGAAATCACACCCTAAAAGTATATTAGGCCCTGCAGGATCTAATTTGCCATGCTTTGGAAATAGAAGTGTTGCAGAAAGGCAATACTCCACTTCTGGAATAAAACCTGAAGGGTAGCCCTTGGTTTATTGTACAACCAATGTATTATTTTTAAATTTATATAAATATACATATATATATATATGAAAGATGTAATGGTGGGAGGACAAATGGAATTACAGATCAAGAAAACCTTTGTCAGCAAAAGACCAGAGCTGGAGCCCAGTCCGAGAAACCTAATTTAAAGAGCCTGGAATGTCTGTAAAAAGAGGCAATAACAAAAGTTGCAAAAAGCTGTCTTGTGAAGAGAAAAGCTTCTTAACTGGGAAGCAGCACTCCTGCAGGAGCCCAGGACAGGTCTGCATCTCTGGAGCTCATGGGAGCCCTTAGCAAGTGTATAGATTTGTCTTGAGGTGCACTCATTAGCATCAATATTTGTTAGGTATCATTTGTTACCTTCACAGCACTGTAAGCTCACCTGTTTGGTTGCCCATAACCTGAGTAGAGCTGGACTTGGTTTGGGAGGACAGGCAGGGTCCAGAGGGGAAGGCTTGGATTCAAGGAGATGACTTCACTTCTGAGTGTCATCTCCTCGAAGCAAGATGCTGAGTGCTGCGTGTTTTTGCAGCTGCTGCTTCATCCTCCAGGCTGCAGTGAGACCCAGCTGCTGAGCTGAGCTGTGGACAGGGGCAGGCAGGCAGGAGGATGCACACATGTAGGACACTAACCAGCCAGTTTCCCCTGTAGACCCTGCACTTGGCTGGCATGGTTGCAGGACCACCTTTGTCCTCCCATGAGCTGATGGGCATGGCTGTCTTGTCTCATGAAGGCCTGCAGTAGAGTCATAGAATCATTGCATTGGAAGGGACCTTTAAACAGCATCTAGTCCAACTCCCCTGCAGTGCGCAGGGACATCAGAGCCCCGTCCTACCTGACCTGGAATGTTTCCAGGGATGGGGCATCTACCACCTCCCTGGGCAACCTGTGCCAGGGTTTCACCACCCTCCTCATTGTGAAAAATTTCTGCCTTACATCTAATCTAGTCTAAATCTACACTCTTTTAGTGAAAAAAACATTACCCCTTGCCCTATTGCAATAGGTACAATATTGTTTCCCTTCTTACTGTAATCCCTGGTGTGGAGGCAAAAAGCCCAGGAACTGGGGTAAAATCCCTCCCTAGTTTCACAGCAACACTGAAGAAATCTCCTTTCTCTAGATGTTTGCTTCAAACGCTGAATTGTTTGCCAGTTGTGGTTGATAGTAACTGTGACCGTGTTTGGTTTTCCTGTGCCTGCTTTAACAAGTGTCCCCTTCAGTCAAGAGAGATGGAAAAACAGATACTCTCTCTGAAATGCTAGCCCTCACTTCATGCCGTTTTGGCACATGGCCACTTGCTTTCTGCTTTCCCTGTGATGGAATGGTGCCGTCCTGCATCTGCGCAGAGTTCCCCGCAGCTGTGGGGATGAGCATCCCATCCCATCCCCATGCAAATCAGGCACAAACGACCGCCCTGCATTTTATTTGCATTCATGGAGCAACAGCCATACCACTACTAGAATGGGATTTATATTCTTCAGGGAGGCAGTGTGTGCTTGATGGCACTGTGGCCTGTGTTGCTGTCTTGCGATTACTGTAGTTTTTCATGATTAGATTTGTTCTTTTAGCTGAGAGGAAGACCACACAGGCCACAAGACTCTGCTCAGCCTCGACTCTGCTCAGCCTCAACTCTGCTGGTTAGCTGTGCAATTTAGGAGAGCAGAGGAGTGTTCGAGCGCCTGCATATTGCTGCTTCTACCCGGTAAAACAATTCCTTGCTTTGGAGGTGAACTTACCCCAGTTTTGCACCGACCTTTGCAAAAACAGCTACAGAACTTAACACCAGTTTAGTCTGGGGATTACAGAAGTCATTGTTATTCTAACTTCCTTGCAGCTGGTTCTGACTCGTACTGCAACATGTGAGACAGTATGTTGCATGAGAATGGTTTTCTCCCTGAGGAAGGATAAGGACTGGGTGCATTTATCTGCCATACTGACAAAAAAAAGGAAATGGAAAGGAAATGTTGGAGGTGAGAGAGAGGTCAGCAATGGTGGCATTATCTCAAGATTAGGTTTGATATTGCCTTTTAACAGAGGCATATCCATGTGGACATCTCTGGCTTTGCACCAAGGTGTCCAAGTCCATCACTGCCTGCCTGACCTCTGTCCTGTACGTGAGCTGAAGATCGAGGTCGTCTGCCCCAGGACCGTGATTCAGATGTATCCAAATGCACAGCTCTTAGCACAGGTCATTCACAATAAATTCATCAGCTTTCTTGGCCAGGGCATGCAAACACTGTGCACCAAGTGTGTCTGGATCCATGGCCAATTCACCTGGCCACTTTCCTCCAGGGTGATCCTGTCTCTTACTAGTTAGCCTGGGCGCAGCTGCGTGTTTCTGCACTGCAATGCCCACAAGATCCTACCTGCAGCTATCCTGCCCTGCACCATCCAGCGATTCCTATACCATGCAAGTGTTCATCTTTCTTCATCCCACTGTCTCTGCCAGGGAAGGACTGCCTCTTATTTTTGCTTTTCACACTATTTTTTCACTTATTTATTAAAAAAAAAAAAAAAGCTCTTGTACAGCTTAATACCTCACACTCCACTGTGTTGAAATAATTCTATGATCTATTCTTTACAACATTTCCCCAATATGTTATATTAGGAAAAGCAGAACACTAACAACAATTCAGGTAGTCTTTTCAGGAAGTATAATTATGACTTACTTGCAAACATTTTTCAAAAACAGGACCAGTTTTGTATTTCTGCTAAAACAAATATGCAAAAATGGAGGATTTCTGGGTTTATTTTGCATTTCTTAGGCATTTCTAATGATGATGAAAGCATTTCCATTTTCCTTTTTAACTGAGTATTTTATTATTTAGTAGTAGGGCACTGTGGTACCTCAGAACATATTTGACTCTTTTTAGAGCTCCTTGCACACTCTGATTTATTTTGACTGCTATTTCAACTTGTTCTTTCAATCTTTTGCTGTTTCGCTCTTCTTTTAAGAATTAGCTTATTTGAAGCAAAAATAAACTGTGCTAGAACTTCCATATGCTTGCCAGTCTCTAGAATTTGGAAGTAGGCTTTCATTCATTCCACTCAAAGAATATATTTATTGTTATTTTTATCTTTCCAATTGAAATGAGGCCCCTTCCTCAACATTAGTTTCCAAAAAGATCCTTTTTTCTGCAGTCCAAAACTGATTTAGCTGAACTTTGTCAGTTGACTGGACCAGGAACCCGTTGAAACACAGGCTGCATTTAGTTTTTGGCAATTTCTCAGTTTGGGGATGAGGAAAAATCTCTGATGTCTTTTCTCCTACCAGTGCATTTCTAGCTCCCTTGTTCTTTCTTCAGAAGTGCTGAATCCATTTCCATCTGGTACTTCTCTCCTTACAGGAGGAATTTAATAGAAGGAAGAAGCAGAAATGTCATATGAAATGTGGTGATCTAAATATGAGCTGGGCAAAGAGCATTTCAGACATATCTGTGGCAGGAAATCAGCAGCATTACAGGCAGTATCAGCAAGTGTAAATTGGCCTAGGAATAGAAGATGACAAACACACAGAGAAAATAATCCCTGGGAAAAGCAGCAAAAAACCCCCAGCATCCCCTGCATGACTTTTTAGAGTGAAACTATTAATGTACTCATTTGTTTGATGGCATGCATAGTTTTTCCTGATACAGTTAAGGCACTTTTTTTCCATTGGTTAAGCATTAATCCATTTCTATTTACGGGACTTTGAGGCCACTAACATAATGAACATCACAGTTGTCTTTTAAATAATGTATCAAATCCTTGGGTGCTGTAGTTGACCAATCTTAAAATGGCCTTCATGCCTCAGTGCAAAAGTATCTCCTCTACTGTTCCAAACATCCATCTGTGTAACGTAGTCATGGGCTTTAACACCTATGAATAATGTGTCAGTGCCTCCTCCTCCGTCAGGCACAAATCATTACACGCTTTGGGATGCTTCACTCCTTTTTCTACTAAGCCATGCATTCAAGCCTCCAGCTGCCAACCACTTCAGGATCAGTACTTATATCCCTGCCTCACTGCAGAGACCAACCCTTTGCACGGTCTGCACAATGACTAATGTGTCCCTTTCTGTTCTCTCCTCAAGGCCTATAATATTATGAAGGTGACCCACGGGACAGATCATAGCCTGATGCAGGCCTTGATGGAGATAAAGGAACAGTGTGAGGCCATCATGAGAATACAGTGAGGATAACCTCTAGTCTGGAAAATGAAATATTCAAGGAGAAAGGAAAACAAATGCTTTTTATTGCATTGGGAAGCTTCTTGATGACTTTGGTGTCTTTTCATTAGGTCCTACTTGCTTTACAAAAATGTTTAGTATTTATTAGTTTTGCTGTATGATCTGAATTGAGTTGATGTTTGGAGGAACACCTGCAATTTTCAGAGGATTTTTTTTCCTACCAAACAATCTAATTGACAATACCTAATTATCAATTTACAACACCTAATTCAATTGATAATAAGTATTGGGAAATTCATACAGAGTCTTCATCAGTTACAGAGTGATATAATTCTATTGATATCAGCAGTCAATTTTTTGTACCAGTTTATGCCATTAATTAAACCAGCAATTAAGGATCTCATGTCAGACACATTGTAAGTAGAGAGAATATATTTTTTGCATTTGTCTTGTCCTTAGGTGTGGTTTCTGAAAGCCTGATCCAGTGTTCTCTGACATCAAATAAGTTTCCCAATGTTCTAAATGAGATTTTCCTCCCTCACAATATATCTGCAGGGCTCTGTCCCTCTCCTTCTTGCATTTTGTATGTTGTAATATTGAATATTAAAATAGACTGAATAAAAATTTAATCAAAATTGTATCTATGCGGAAATTGCTTACTCTGTTTTCTCCCCATTTTATCTGCTTCAGGAGTTTCATACCAGTGAAAAAAAGTTTCATACTTCATACCAGTCTTAAAAAGAGATTTGGACCTGTGAACTCAGTGGTGAGGTATAGTTTCTAGACCTTTCTTGAGCCTGTGGGGTTTGGATTTCACTTCCCCAAATAGTGAAGCTCTGAGACCTGCAGATGACCGCTGAATTAGGAGGTCATCCTTGGGGAAGAGAAGGATGTCTTGGAAAGCCTATTTGGCTTGGGCTCCCTATTTCCCCACACTCATCAGCGAGAGAGTTGTTCTGGCCAGAGCCGCTGACTTCCTTCACACAGAACAACAGAAACAAATGTTAACTAAAGCCAAATATTTATGAGAAACATTGAAACCTAAACAATTTAAGGCCTTTGAAAGTATCACTTCAGGTGTGTCACTCCTCTCTAACAATTTATTGCTGCTACTCCAGCCATGACTGTTATTTCATTAATCCATCATTGTTGTAAAGTCAGGCTTTTTTCACACCAGTAACTTGACACCATTAATTATTACAAGATGAGAACACATTTTAGAAGAAAATGAACACTCTGGGCGTAATTTACAGCCACAGCACATGAATGCCAGCGCTGAGGAAGATATCTCCTTTCAAGGCGTTTGAATTTGTTCCAGTATATGGAGCGTTCACTTGCCCGGCAGTAATATGCAAGCAATAACCTATGAAATGCAGTGCATTTCTGGAGTACGTAGCATGGCTTGATGCCAGAGGCCAAGTCATATCAGCCACCCAAGAAGTGCAATAATCCTCGCAGAAATTCACTGCTTGGTTGGGTCTTCTTGCTATTATGAAAAGGAAATTATCTGGGGGAAAAGGTCAGACCTTTGCATTTATTGGGATTTCTCACAAAGTAATGGCATCACTTATGGACAACCAGAAAATGTGAGGGGTACCCAGTCTTCAAGAGATATTTTCTAGATTTAAAGGAGCACATGCATATTAGAATTTATGTCTTTTTGCATAAAGATGACGCTTATGTTATCTCACAATTACATATCTAGTACTAAGCTTTGTAAATGGAAGGGGCTTCAGAACGTAAGGTAAGCTGATGCATTAGTTGATGCAGCTTATACTGGGAGACGACCCGCCAGCTCTCATGTACACAGACACGTCTGTATGTGTGAACTGCAGTGCTGTTTTCTGGGGCTTCTTGTAGAGTGGGGACACCTCAATTCTCCACGGGCAATAGCAGGGAAAGGTGGGCACGAGGGGACGGGCAGTCACCTGATGTCAGGTGAGAAAGGCCACATCACATTACATCAAGCTGAAGGATCTACCTACACTGGTATTTTCTTATAGCAGATGCTTAGGGAAACGTACAAGAGAAGCCGTTCAGCGACTGTTGGGAAATGGAGGACGAGCGTGCTACGTTGGCTGCAGAAGAGCACCACGGCAGTAAGTAAGTGTGCTGCCACGCACACAGGGCTGTAGGGAATTGGTCTGGAGCCCATGGAGCGATGCAAGAAACCACATTGGCCCCAGGTTGGTCTGTGGCTCAGGTTTCTGGCGCAGGGTCCTGAGGGCACCGCTGCATTGCCAGCTCTGCCTGGCCTTCTTCTCTGGGCTGGTCTGTGGAGACTGCTTAGTACAGGAGCATGATTCATGCTTTATGCTCATTACTGTTGATGCAAAACTCATGTTTCTGTCGGCTTGGTCAAGGAAAGAGAGAAGTTTTCTGGTTGGTTCCAATCATTTACTGAGCGGCTTCCCTTGGAGATTCACATGTACTACCACCACCAGCAGGGCTGCTGATGCTGCAGGGGAGGTAGTTGCAGGCGGATTTTTCTCTCCCAGTGGTCCCACTCCAGCCTGTTTTCTGAAAAAAAAGCTGGCTGGTGACAGCGGAGAGATGTAGTTAAATGCATCATTTGAAAGTGCGGTAGCAAGCAAGTGTGCCAGCGAGGAAGGAACACTAGATAAGCACTCATTTCAAATCAAGTAATCTTATTTTTTCAGCTCAGACTCAAAGTAGCTGGAGTTGTCTTTGCACAGACATCATGTTTTGGTCTTCACGAATAATATCTGTCAAATTTTTCAGGTGGTATCAGCTTGCTAAGATAAAGATGCTAAAGTTGGAAATCCGAGGCAGACTGCAACATTATCTGTAATGCTGGCAGGCTTGCTGCTTGCTTCCAGCAGGTCAGAGACTCTTCCAGTGCCTTTTGGAAAACAATGGTAATCTGGGTTCACTTCAAGCTTTAGGAACACATTTTGAGTTACTTTTGATTTGTCATTATCCCTTAAATTAATCCAGGAGCAACAACGTTTTGTTGTACTTAGAGGGAGTTGAACTGCATTGTAGTATGTGTTTGGAAGAAAAGCAGTACCAACACACAGGAGACAAACATGGGGGATTATATAGTTTTGCTAAGAATAATTGAATCCAGTTGAACAAAACAGCTGCCGCCTTAAAAAAAAAAAGTTCCCTAAAATCTGCTGTTTCTTTAAGCATGTAATTGTCTGTATCCATACCCCTCAGGGTGTGCTGACCTGATGTTGGAAGTAAAAACTCTCTGGGCCCTTAGCAAACAGAACTTGCAGTGTATAGCAGAGGTGGTAGAAAATAAAGAATGCAGTGAACCAATTTTTTAGAGCTTTGATGTCCTTGAGTCTATCAACCTATGTGTGGAGTCTATCGTGCATGGGTCTATGCCAACAAAACTCGCCCACTACTCAGCCCTTTTTGTCTCTCGCTCTAACCCTGTTCTCTGATGGCTAGGTTTTAAACTAGCTTTCTTAGACTTTTTTTTTTTTTTTTTTACATAGCACATTCATGAAATATAGAGGCTATTTCCCTGCACAATGTATTCCAAATGGTCCCTGGACACTGCAAGGCTCTTAATGAACAGAGTCCTTTTTTTCACCGAGGTTGTGCCAATTATGAGGATTTTTTTTTCCCCTGATTCAGAATTAAATCTCCCATAAGACAAGGCGAAGAAGGAAAATCTTAGAGTTACGGACATGGAGTTATGGCTTGGTTTCTCCGCTGCACCAAAAACTCTGTCTGACCTTGGGCAAATCAGCCAGGGTTAGACAGATGACCATAGTTGGGCTTTATCATTGTTGATCCTTGGGAAATTTCTCTTCACCATAAAAAAAAAAAGAAAAAAGGAACTGGATATGACACTCTCCATAGGTCTGCCTCTCTACCTCCATACCTATAAGGCCTTAAAGAGTCTATATGCATTCCCTTACTGCATTATTTGTAGGACAGCAGGAGAGCTATATGCAGAAAATGTAGTTCTCAAAATACTTCTGATTACTTTAACGAGGAAGCTAAGTATTATTTCACAGCTGAGGAAAAAGAGGCCCATAGATAAGTGACTCAACGGGCTCGAGTTCAGGCAGTGGCAGGACGGCAAACAGTCCTGCGGTGTGTGGGTCAGTGCCTTCTCCCACAAAAAAAGGTGTTAATGAGAGAAGCAAACTCAGTGATGGTGTTGCAGAGAAGCCCCCCCCTGAACAAAATAAAAAAGTTGCAGAAACTACTAATTACAGGGGAGAAATATTTGGCCAGCCTAGCTTTTGGGGAAGGTCAGCAAACAGCTGGTCGCCATGTTAATTTACAAACATTAATCACGGACCCACATGAACATGTCCAGACTGGTGACAGACCTGTAGCTACGTAAAATGTTTCCATTCCAGTCCTGCCATATTCCTGATTGCGGGATGCGCAGGATGCACGGGGTGGAATGGCATCATTGTACTTTCTTGGGGTATGTGCAGGTATGGCCTGAGAGTTCCTCCACAGCTGAGGTGCCCCACGTGGGCAGAGTGCTGCGAGCTGCCCTTGCCTAAGCTGTGCCTCCTCCACGTAGACAAAGCTCTGGTCCCCACGCACAGCACTTCAGCAAAATCTAAAGAACAGTCAAAAAATCCCAAGCAAATGCTTTTGGGCATTTCAGACCAAAGCCATGTTAGAGTTCCTCTTCCCCCCCCCCCCCCCCCTTTTTAAATGGCTACTTTCTCTTTTCTATCAATGTACATTTTCCCACACAAAAGTCCTTTTCTTTTTCGTTTATGATTTTTACAAAGTCAATCAGCTTGAAAATACATTTGAGGTGGCTGTTTTGTAAAATGCTCCCTGCAAGAACATGTAAGTGTGTATTTTTCCTGCCCTGAGCATAGAGCGTACCTTACATGAAAGTCTCCAGCCTGCTATTCTTGCCATTCAGCACAGTGGTTTCTGTTTATCCCCACAATAGTGATGTGTAAGCAAGCCATGCCTATATGACCCCCATTAGTATTTCATGGTGAAAGTTCAATGTTTTTATTTTCTCTGCACTTGTGATCAACACAGACAAATCAATTCTAATTCCATCATTCTTTAGACTTTTTGTAGGTTTTAATAAGGACCTTAGAGATTTCTCCCCCCCCCAAAGAAAAAAAAAAAAAAAGAATAACTCAGGCTTGGTAATTAGGCTTCATACAGTCACTGCTCACACAGAGGAACCTAACAAGTTCTTTATAGTTCCCAGGAGACCAATTAACCTTCTTTTAAATATATCTCTATGTAGCCACAGAGACAGGCACGCAGAGAAACGCACATACACACAAGCTTTTCAGTAGTCTCAGACACTCCAGCCCCTTGTTAACCAAATTCTGATGGGGCTCACAGCAAGAGAGCAGGGCTGAAGCATCCTCTCCGAGTCCTTTTTAACTCCAAAGATGCTTAAATCAGGACAGGGCACAATCTCTTCTGATTTCCTTGCCCCCACGACAGGGGGAAGGGGATAATGACGCAGCCTCTTCTTTACTTCAAGTTCCCCTCCATCTCCTGGGCTCAGGCAGGCAGCACGTGCTGGTCTCCCTGCCTGGAGCTACAGAGCCGGCTCCCCCGTCTCTGTTTCAGCTACGGGCTGGTCTGGTGGAGCGGGTGAGGCTGGAGGAAAGAGCAGTTGTTCCCTTCCTCCGCCTCTCCAATTCAGCAGCTCTGATCCTCCGTCCCCAGAGGCTCCGAACAGGAAGGTGGCAATTTTACATACCTCTTGGAGGAAAACTGCACTTTAAATCACAGGTGATTCCTCTTCACAATTCCACTTGACTTTCAGAGCATGAGCCAGGAGATGCTAATTTTCTGATGAGAAAATTAGCAGAGCTCCTCTCTTCCCCTCCCCCAGGCCCTGTGCTCTGCTCTGTGCTGCACTTGCCTGTTTACTTTTAATGAAGCTCCTTTTAATAAAGCCTTTGTAGTGCTACCTTCCTGTTGGAGCAGGTGCCAGGTGTGGTGCTGAGCATCCTGAGATGAAAGAGGCAGAGGAGAGGCCTGGCCTGACCCTCCTTGCCGAGCTGGGGACACCCAAGTGACGTGGGGCAAAGCCACGGAGCTGCCATCCCTGCCCCGGCAGCAGCACGCTGCCGGAGCCCTCGGTGGAGGATGGAAAGGCTGTTGTGGTCTTTGGAGAGAGTTGCAGGCACCTCACGGCTGCAAGGAGGAATTCGCCTCCGCACCTATGGCGGTAGCCATACGCTGAGGGACAGCCGGAGGTCTGGGATCTGGAGCAGCAGAGACGATGGCAGTGGTGTGAAAGGGAGCCGTCGCCGCTGGGGGTTTGCTTCCGCTTCTCCTGGGCGATCTCATTCTCCCATCCGGATGCAAGGGCCCTTGTTGTGCTTCTGTCTCCTTTTTGAAATCCCATCAAGCTCTGGGGTGAAAGTCTTCAGTGAGGTATGGATTTCTATTCTCTTTAATGTCATTAACGTCTTGTACCCAGATTATACCCTGTGTAGGACTGTGATCAAAGCACCATTACTGGCCTTCCACTCTTGCCAAGTGTCAGAACAACAACTAAGCAGGACAAGTCTTCAACTACTACGTTGTCTTTGGATCACGGCAAATGATGTTCCCCATCACGCGACACGAATGCTGGGTGAGGGCAACTCTCTAGCACAACTTGGGAATGTTAATTTCTGAACATCTGTGGCTGAAGGCACCAGCAAATAGCAGTATTTTAAAAGGTCAATGTACACACTTTGCTACACAAAGACTTTCTTTTCACCCTTACCAAATGTTTTCTGTGGGGACTGTTACATAATTTGTGAAAAACAGATAAAAATCTGATTTTGATATTTTCTGCAAAGACCAGAGGAATGCCGATCCCAAGTCTGGGATGGGGCAGCCTGCCAGCCACCAGGCAAGGATGCCACTTTGCTTTATGGTTGGCAAATGGGAAGATGGATAAAAATCCTTCAGATGGGCGTTGTCCAAGTTCATTTAATCAGACTCCCAAAGCTCTTTGTGCAGTCCATATAACGTGACTGTGATACGCCCAGGCTACAAAGCTGTTTGTTTTACCATTCAAATCTAAAGCCTTGGCAAAATGTGTCCTTCCAAGGTTGTGGAAAAGCTCATCAAGAGACTAACATCTTATCTGTTGTGGAACAGCCCTTTGAAATCTTCTGCTAAGTCACAAGAATTGATGGTTATTGGGTGGTGGGAGTGAGGAGCTTGTCCTGCTCCTGAGCTGGGAAAAGGCCTGTTTGCTGACAAGCCCCTGGATGGTGTTTGCAGAGCTGCAGAAACGACGTAGGTTCAGAGCTCTGCAGACCTACAGACTTACTTAAATCTAGCCCATGACCCAGATGGGCTTTACCCTGGGCCTCTTTCCTCTCGAACGAGCCCCGGTCGGACTGTCACTTAGCCGAGCAAGTGCCTCAATTCAGACCAGAGCCCAGTGGGGAGCCGGGGGAAGCAAAGGCGAGGATTTTGTTCTTGCCTGATATGATGCCTTCAACAAACACCTTTCCTCTATGTGTGGGGAATGCAGCAACGTGCCAAAGCCAGCTCTGGAGCATTTTATACAGCACAGGACAAAGGTGCCTTCGGGCACTTTTTGAGGACCCTGCCTCGTGCTGCAGTGGGTGTTTCATGAGCCTCAGGGAGCTTCTGCTTCCCCAGTCCGTGCCGCAGGGAAACCGGTGCCTTCCTCACCACCCCCTTCGTGTCCTGCTCTGGCAACGAACACCGCCTCTCGTCAGCGGCCATCGCTCCTGAACATGTCGAGGTTTTGCCCTTGCAAAAAGAGGTCAAGTGTCCAGCTTCTGTTGGGGAGGGAGGAGGGAAGGAACAGAGAGCAAAAAGCTCTGTTTGAAAAAAACAAAAAAAAACCCCAAATAATCACTTCTGAAGTGGCATGGAGATGTTTATCTTGCGGCTCCGCTCTTTTCAAGTGTCAGAACAACAACTAAGCAGGACAAGTCTTCAACTACTACGTTGTCTTTGGATCACGGCAACGTTTTTTGTGCCCGCGGTGCCTGGTAGCGGCTGAGCCAGGCCAGCCCCGGCGCCGGCTGCCTTGGGGGCCGCAGGGGCTCGGCCCTGCCACCCCTGCAGCGCTGCGGGGCCGGGCTCCGCGGCCTGGGGACGCCCACGGCGTCAAGGTTTGCAGAAGGCACCGGAGGAAAGCGAACCTGGCTCTCATTAGGCCTGAATTCCCTCTACCATCTGCAGCTCCTGTGAAAAAGCTTCCGCAGGCTGCCAGGTGAAAATGGTGGAAACCCCCAGTTGCCTCGGGCCGGCAGGCGGTCCCGGGCAGAGGAAGCCCAGGTTTGGCATCGGTGCCCCTGTGCCAGCCCTCACCCAGCCCCGCCGCACACCCCAGGCGCCGCGTGAACTTTCTCGCAGCGAAATCTCACGGCATGAAGTGGCCGACAGCGAGTGGGCCAGCTCCTGGCCAGCCAGCGTGGCCTGCAGCCAAGCAAAGCTTCTAGGATGTGAACAGGTGAATGATTTCTCAGAGAAACGGGTTTACAGCTTTCCCATCTGAAACACTTTGATTATTTGGGGTTTAATTACAGGTTACCTGACTGTGTGCTTCAAAAAAAGTTCTACTCTGTCTTGCCTGGGGAAGAATTTCTAGGGTCACAGAGGGAATTTAAAGCTCAAAGGTTTACAATCCCAGCAAGATAAGGCAGTATAACAGCCTCCACACTTTATGGTGCTAGATTATGAAGAGGTCAAAACAGCTTGGCATCAGGGGCAATTTTAGTCAGAGTTCCTGTTTGAGGAAGGGAAAAGAGATCCCAAAACTTCATAGCTAGCTTTGACATAACTATGAGATTACAGGGGTTTGGGTTGTTTGCTTTTTCACCCCTAGACCCAGTGGGTTTTCTGCTTCCAGTATGACAGCGAAATGACTCCCAAAATGAGACGCAGGCCTCCGGCTGACCCTCTCTGCCGCAGAGGGTCCTGTGCCTTCGTAGGGGCAAGCGAGGCACCTGCGCATCCATCCTCTTTGCAGCTCACCCGGTATCATTCTTAAATCCCTGATGAGTCTAGGAGCATCCACCCGCCTCCATGAACCTGGGCTGGTTCTGCCATTCCCTTCGTCTCCCCTCGGTCCCACCTCCCTGCGGCGCCGCGCTGCCTCGTCCCCCTCCAGCAGCACTGGCCTCAGTTACAGAGTGGAGAACAAGTCTGCAACCGCACTGCGCTGGTGGTGGGGGCTGTTTTCAGGCAGCATCGCTGTCCCAGTGCCTGTGTGATGTACACTGGTGAAAATGGCCAGCTCAGAATAGCCTTAAAAGAACCCCAGTAAGAAACGAAGGGTAGCGTTGCACTGCCCTCCTAGGAGGCTCACAAACTTTGACTTTGATGTCTACACTAGCCTGCTCCAGGGAGCTGGGGAACCTGCCTCTTGGGCCAGTGTATGTTGCAAACATACGGAAAAATTTGGAAAGCAAACTATTAAGAGGACATAAAAGCAAGCCAGGAACTGTTCAGAGGGGCAATAAATAAATATTTCATAGACTGAGTCATGAGTGCCTAGGTGATGTTACTGGGTGGAGAAATCACTCCCAAAACAACTTTTTCAGTGCAGAAGTATTTCAGTGCCCCAGTACTCTCACAATAACTGCATCCCCATCAAAGATTTCAGGGGTTTATTTAGTATACACGTAGTGTTTGTTCCTGTGACTGGCCACTCTGCAGACCATTTCATGCCACTGCTATGCTAATTGTCAAACAGACTAGGCTTGGTGCTCCCATTGTTCCGTTCTTGCCAGCAGAAAGAATAGAGTCCAGTGAATGCAAAATCTGCAATGCTGAGGCTTAGAGGTTGTCCAGAACCTTTTCAGATGCTGGATTTCACAGCATCTTGATGGCTTTACGTATAACCTTCAGAAATGTTCTTTGAGCCTCTGGAAACTCAGGGCAGGCTTGAGTCCCAGCTACGCCAGCCCCGGTGGGCAGCCCTAGTCACCAGCCGCAGGGCAAGGAGCCGGACTGTTATCTTTCTCATTATTCGCGTAATTGCCGTGCCTTCTGTTGTCCTTGGAAATTAGGAAAAAATTATGTTTACAGCGTCTTGCTTGGCTTCCATGGTGCCACTTGCTGGGTATTGTGAGGTTTCCATCAAATATGGTTGCAGAGCAGGCAGCTTGCTCTTTAATAAAAACAGGGCTGTGCATCTTCCCGCAGCTGCCATGACTCTCTTCATAGTTGTGTCCCTGAGCATCCAGTTAAAGCACAGAGATGGGAGTGAGCTGGGCCACGATGCATGGGCGGGCGCTGAAAGACAAGGCGGGTAAAAGCACGGCTGCTCCTTCAGCATCGCTGGGCGCTCTCGTTTCAAGCAAGCTCCAAGGGGCAGTTTGCAAGGGGCTGTGCTGGGCAGCCCAGAACATCCAACAGCTCCTGTGCGGAGTCGTCTACAGAGCACAGCCCAGTGAGCGGGGTGGCTTGTGTCCCCCCGCCACCCAACTTCATTGTAACTACAATGAGCAATTCCTCTTTTGACAAATTAAATATAGGAAAATGTCAGGTTTACTCCCTTCTCCCTGCTTTCTCATCATTCAGAGAATAAAGCTGAGCAGGGATGATACAGGGACAAAGACAGTCCCTGCCCCTTTTGAAGTGAGTGACAAAGGTCCTCCATTGCTGGAGGTGTGAGACTTCCTCTACACAGCAAGGCCCAAGTCCCATGCACCGCGCCCACGCGTCTGGTTGCACTTGGATATCTAGGAGATAGAAACAGAAGTATGGATGTGCGCCAAGCGCACACAGCTGCATACATTTGGCTGCCAGTTGGTTGGCATGAAACCCACAACCTGACGCAAAGCATGGGTGCCAAACCTGCGCAATAAGCATCCGCAGAGGAGATGCAGATGCAGAAATGCAGAGTGCAGGTCTTTTCGCTAGACAAGCATCCACTGGGGATGGACCACTTTTGGCCATCTTAGAGCTTTTCCCAGGTCAGCACTTGCCAGGGCTGTTCTGCAAGGGAGAGTGGATAGAACCTCCAAGTTACCTACTTGCTTTTGGAGGTTATGAAAGCGGTCTTTGAGCAATTCGTGCGGTCACAGCCAGTGTAGCATTGCTCAGTGGTTAAATAGTAGATACCAGCCTCCAAAACTGCCAGATTGGCAACTGTCAAGAATACTAACATATATCATAAAACATAAAATCCACTCACAGATGGCCTTTTTCTAGAGGAACTAAACATTAATTTTGTGTTCATCTGAGAGACAGTGAGATGAATTTTCTTGTTTCCCTCCCTCCTCAGCAGCTTCCAGGTAGCTAGTGCTGCCAACCAAACTGAGGGTGGGGTCATGGGACCCCCGATAGTTTGCTGGCAGATGTGGGAGAGGAAGCAACTACTTCCCTTTCTCCTGGTTTTCCAGTAGTTGGGGAGCTTTTTCAAGACCCCATAAAGAGATAGGGGCTGTCAGGTTCCCATGCTAAACCCTCTCCTGATTTTTAGCCTGGCAAGATACTGGTTTTAAAGACAAGGTAAGACTTGTTCATGGCAGGGTCATTAGTTTACAAGAGGTGCCAGTGTTGTCCCAGTTTCAAGCAGGCCTCATAAGGACACCCAGCCTTTTGCTGGGTGTAAACTCCTGCTCTTGCTCCATGCCTGAAACCTTTCCTGGCAGTCTTGCCCCAAACTGGAGGTGTGCAGCATCAAGGTCTATAAGGCTTCAAAACTGGCCAAGAGTGAATTGATTTTGGTTTTAGCTCATATAGAGATCCTCACCATCAGTTCTGCCTTAGACAAAGTCTAGGACTTGCGCTAACTGATTTTTCTCTGGTTTTGTCCCTGTAAGGCACTTTGGGCTCTTTAATACTGATGTGGCTGCATGATAACAGCAATGAAGATAAATTACCTCAGAAATAGGCAATAAGCCTTTTAGCTCTTTAGAGAAAATCAGAGCTATTCTGAGCTGCCCACAGACAAAATAAATGGCCGTTTATCTTAATTTACAGCTACTGTGGAGAGGCACCAGTACGCAAATTCACTGGCCCAGGGGCAACAACTAAGGTGGTACTTGAGTCATAGGGTTTGCTGCTGGGAGAGGAGAAACGAGGAGAAACAAGGAGAATCTCCCTCCTCCTCTCCACTACACCATCTCATTATGTGCCAGCCTTTGCCTCTGTAGCCACCTTGATATTTTTTGTTTGGAAGAGCTGGTCATTGTAGATGACTGCATGCCCTGCCGCTGTGACTGCTAGCTCTGCCACCGAGCTGGTATAGTAACAAGAAAGAAGAAAGGACTATTTTACATGCGCACCAAACTGTCAACCAAATATTTAGACAGCACACCAGCATGTCCGCCCTAAAGTAGGGCATATGAGGGAGTCATCTGCCAGCATATGACATGTCTTAAAGGAGATTTTAAATAATTTCCTTTTTTCTCTTCCCCACAAGAAATGACTTGTTGTTTTCTTCCAACGGGAAGAGCACAGTATCCTTATTGGGGCTTACCCCAGTGTCAAGGGGCATTTGAGAATTGGCCAGAGAGCTAATTCACATCTCGTCCTGCAAGTGAGGCGCTCTTTTAATTGTCGACAGGGAACATCACAAATGTAAGCAAAAGGCAGGCAGGTATTGCACACACCTTAGCAGAAGCTCAGGAGTCAGCTGAACCTGCCCCCATTGCCTCCCTGAGAGAGAAGCATGTCTTCAGTAATGGACACAAACGCTTTTTATTACTTTTACATTGTGTTATATACCTGCACAGTGGCCAAATCCGACACAATTGCTGGAGGTGACAAAAAATTATACCTATGAACACGTTATTACAATTTGTTTGGTCTCAGATTTTCCCCTTGCTCGCAGATGCGGACGCAACCCATGCTAATACGGGGAGGCACGTGTGCGCTATTGGCTTCTGTAAAATCCTGGCCAGCTCAGGCCCCGTGACTGTGTTTTCTTTCTGTTTCTGGACAGCAGCAGGGGAAAAGTTGATGGTGCTATGCTTGGTTGTAATGTTTCTGTCATTGCTATCAAAGCCTGCAATTCCTTATTGTTTTCTGGTGAATTTGCTTCTCAGCAATACTTGCTTGGTAGAAGCCCTTTGGTTGTTTTATTTTTCAGTTTTGATCTTGCTCACTCTCACTATTATAATAGCACATCCTCTTGTAGGTCAAAAGCACCTTCTTCTCTGCCATTTCATAAATGCTCTCATCCAAAGTGAAATAGTCAGGAAGAGGAGGCAGATATATTGGTAAGATAAAAGTAAACATTTAATGCCACTATAATTTGATTTTTTTTTCCAGACATCATATTTTTGACAGTTTCACACCTCAGATACCACAAAAGGGATATTTTTTAGCCAGCAAACAATAAACTTTACAATTTTAATGGCAAAAGGCTCAATGCATTTGTTGACCAACTTGGAAATGGCTGTGACTTTCCACATTTTGAACTTGTCCTCATGCTGTTCTTTTTCTTTTTTTTTTTTTTTCATAAAATTTAGTTGATAAAATATATATATCTGCTACTGATATATCCTGTTCTGGAATTACCCACTGGTGAGACCAGCATAAAAGTTCTCTATCCATCAGTTTGTCTCCTCCTTAGCCCTATTTTATACCACTTTTATGACGAGAAAGAACATAGCCACGGACAGCGTGAAATGGATTCAGCAAACATACACTTCAATGCATAGCACTTAGATAAGCATTTCCAACCATGATGTGTAAATAAATTATAAAATACAAGCAACTCTATAAAACAAGAACATCCTGAGTTTACAAATAAATTATATCCTTCATACATAGAATATGATGTGGATGTTAGTAACCAGCAGTTTCAGCTATGGGAGGGAAAGAAGTAAAACTTGGAAAAGTTAGTATCTATGCATACATAAAACATATATGTATGTGTGCTATATGTAAATACACACACACATATACAATATAGAGGGTGAATACATCCATATCTATAGTATATAGAGAATATGTAATATAGCTGAAACTGCCTCAAGCACCAATTTATTACCATTATTATAAAGTTTGCTCAATACTTAAGTAGGACCACTCAAAGTAAGATCGTTTGGGTTGTGTTTTATTTCCTGTTCAGGAGGGGGTTGAAGGTCATTTGAAATATTATAGATGAATGCTACTATTTCACTTTCAGCACCTCCATTCTTTGCAGAATCATCGCACCCTTTTAAGCTTCAAAATGCTGCGTAAGTGAGCATAAGTCTGCTGTCCATGAAGCTGGTGGCAAAATCCATATTGACTTCAATGGGATTAGGATAAGGGTGCTACATTTTCAAGGGAAACTGATCTTTTTTTTTTTTTAAAGCTTGCTTGAGAAAGAGAAAGAGGAAAAGATAAAGACAATAATAAAATGGTTTATTATTTCCAAGAGCAGGCATGGAAGCTCAGATAACCCTGGGATGAGCGCACAATAAATGCAAAAGATAGAGATTATTAACTTTGTACTGACAAATCATTCACAGTTTTGTTTGCCATAGCTCTTTGGAAACCTGTTTCAAACCTTGCGACAACTAGCAACAGCCAGCCTTGTGTCTCCAAAAACTGCTGGGTGTCGCCAATGCAAAAGCCTGTGGAGTAACAAAACAAAGACTATGAGGACATCAGGATTAAGCAAGGTATGTCATGTCACCCATCAGTGGATTTGAGAAATAATGCCTCTCATCATCCACTCCTATCAGTATTTAGTGATACGAATGCTTTGATCTCTGCAGTGAGCTGGTGCATCCCCAATGCTGTGCAACCATGCCTCCCATATGAACTGGCATCAGAGGGTCGCTCACCCTCTGGTTTATGAGAATCATATTCACTTCTGCAATGCAGAAGCTTCATGTCACAATTTTAAAGCTATTAGGACTAGACAGAAAGCTTTATCTCATAGACAGCTAAGAGTCCAGGCTTTCAATTTACGTAACTATGCTGTATGCCTCATGCATATGCAGAAATTGTATCTAACAAACAGCTGTGATTGATTGTAAAATATCTTGCCTTAAATTCATGACACCCTGAAACACAGAGTAGTTCATCGGGATTACTGTTACAGGCTTTACTGTTTCGGTGACAGCCTCTACATGGGAACTGCAGCAGCTTGGCTTTGCAGGCTGAAGAACATGGGGAAGAAAGGACTGCTTCTTTAACAGAAGCCTTCGAGAGCGTTTCACGCGTAAGCTTTCCCTATAGCGTGGCATGTCAGCTTCATCCTGGAGGGTGTAAGGAGAAGGGCTTTATAGGTGCTCCTTGGAGGAGGAAGGAGGAGTGATGGGCAGGAGAAAAGACGCGTGCCGTTACGACAAACGCACCAGGAACGAGGGCTGCCCCACACAAGGTGGCCAAGCACCTGCCGCCCGCGTCTTTCTGCCCACTGCGGGAGCCCATGCAGAGCGGTGGGGTGTCCCAGGCCGGACGGCAGCCAGACGCTCCAGCCAGAGGTTTCCCTTGAGCTGGTGGCTATAAAGCGAGTTCTGCCACTTGTACAAATCAGGTTCACGTACGCCAAGACGAGCGGTTCCCAGAATGAGGCCCAAAGTGCCCAGCCGCCCAGCCCCGAGCGCAGCGGTGGGGACGTGGGGCAGTGGGGTATCCTGCAGCCGCCACTGCACAGCCGGCACGGAAGAGCTGTGACCTCCCGTCACACGCGCGATCGAAGAATTAACCTTCCAACCTAATTGCTTTAACGTTGCCGCTGCCTACTAAAGCTGTCCCAGGGAAAGAAGATTGATTTCTGAATACGCAGATGAGTAAGCATTACATTCATGGCGCTCTTGTGGATTTTGGGCAACTTGATGCCTTCTAAAAAATCAGCATAAAACCAGCATTACTCTGGCGATTGCTTAAAGAACGGGACTTCGTGGATGACTTGCAGAATTGTATGGGTCTTCCGTAAAATGCTGACTACTGTAGACTAAGATCAATATCATAAGTTCCTGATGCTTTTAGTTATCTGTTTGGTAAATATTTGAAGCATAATAATATAAATCCTGAAATAAAAGGCTATTTTCAACAAGAAAACATTTCATAGATGTCAAATTCCCACAAATTTTCATTCCCTTTCATGCATTAAGCCATCACAATTCCTAAAAATATAGTGTATAGTGGCAAATTCTGAAAGGCACTGACAGAACGTCAAAAAAAGAGAAGATGAGTATGGATTTTAGGATATGAGCACTAGTCTATGATGGGAGTGTTAATGGCTACTCTAATTAAGTCCTTAGAAATAAAATATTCGTAAGGACTGTGATACTGCTCAGTTAGTTAGTACATAATTTTCAGTATGCCAAATTCATCCTTGGCATAATCCATTTGGTTTCAGGAATCAATTTTGGTCCTTCATGATAAACAGGGCAAACATATGCTCTTACTGTTTAAAATAATGGCTAGACGCACTTTTTGCTATGCTTCCTAATCTACAGAGGTACCAAATCTGGAGACAATGAATAATTGAGTTGATGCTGAGGAATATCACATGTAATAGATATTTTACAATAGCTCTGAAATGTGTCCACTAGATTTATAGAAACATCACTACTTCTGTATAAGTCCCAGACTATGTGAGAGGGCATCTCTTGTAATAATGCATTCTGTGCATGCACCATTTGCTAGGATTTCACTTTCTTTTTATCAAGTGTATGTTTACTTTTACTGTACCGCTTGCCATCTCACCACAGGTCCCCAGGGAGCCCACCATGCCCCTTTTGGGCTGCTTGTTCTCAGCAGAGGAAGGACAATGCATCCCAGTTACCCAATGACCACCTTCCAGCGAACACATTTTCAGAAACGCTTAAGCTTAAAGAAGGCAACATTTAATTTCCTGTGCACAGCTTTGGGGGGTGCTTCTCCTGGGTGCATGCGACGTGGCAGCGTGTATCTGGGGCTCTGCGGGACTAAGCCTGTAAAGAGAGACGCAGCCCATATCCCAAGGGCGCCAGGTCTTCAGCCAGCCACAAAACCGCAGGGGCAATTCCCACGGCTCTGTGGAGCTGTGCTGAATTCAGGGGCTCTGCAGGGAGGAGATGGCCTCAAGAGAACCAATACGTAACAAACACCGCAAAGAGAAACAAAGCTAGATAAATTGCATTGTCTGTTGTTGGGTTTTTTCCCCAGAGCTTTTTTTTTTTTTTTTGGCCTTGAAAGAGAAGGTGAGAGAGATCAGACCTATGCCTTTAATACTTGGAATAGGAGTTTCATGATAGGAAAATGCCGCAGAACAGACTAGAAAGTGACTTTCATAGATGACCTTTTTTCCCTCCAAATAATCCTATAGAATGTAAGAAGGATCTTCTACAAAAATCTAGTGACAAAGTTAATAGAATGAATTACAAGTTGTAGAACATTAAAAGAAAATAAAACTATATAAATGTTACTTCTATATTTTTTAAGCTTTTTTTTTCCAGCTAACCACTAGAAAATCTATCAGTACTTTTGTAGGGTTATTTTTTCACTGGGACTTGCTGCTTGAGATATTGTAAGATGACATTAATATAATGGTGCAGGTAAAAGAAGAGTTGCATTTAAGTACAGCAGTAAATTGATGCATATTGAGTATATGTTAAATGATACTATTATTTTCCCATAAGCAACAGGAGGGGTAGCACAAGTGTATGAGAGCGCAATTTCTGTGAATGGGCTTATTTCAGTATAGAAGAAACCTAATTCAACAAAATAATTCTTCACGCTCATATGTAATTAAAATGCAGATTTCACACATTTCTTTAAGAAATTCAAAGGATGTTCCTTCCCACATGCTGCTTTGTAGATCAAGAGGCAAACAAGTAGAACATTTGGACATGCATTGAGGAGCAGACCCTTGTCCTTTTGATGTCAACGTGAATTTTGCCATGGCTTCAATACTGGAGGGTTGATAAGGAAAATGCCATAGCCAACATGCTTGAAATGTTATGCCCACTCACTCACAACTCCTGTTTATTTCCAGACATGCTGAGCTGAGCAGAGCCTGCACTTCTCAGGAACGTCTGTGACTATGGACAGACTGGGCCAGGGACCAAAAGCTGCCAAAACATGTTTTGTGGTGGTATATGTCAAAAAGAGGCGACGCTTTATCAGTCACAGTCTCAAGAAAGCAAGACAGAATAAATCACTTACTTTTGGACTGATAAGCATGGGAGCCCTCAGCCTAAAGAGTAATTTTCCAGCAAGTTATTAGCACCAGAAAAAGGGGTTAGGATAAAAGTGCCTCCTCATCCATAACTCTAGCCAGTACAAAGCTAAAAATACACGAAAAAGAAAACAAGTTATGGGGGTTGGATCAAATGGAGAAGATATTTACTTCATGGTAATGTCACCTCTCCTCTCTCATACATTGCAGAACCTACAGGCTGCGAAAATTACTGTGTCCTCCAGCATATAAGACAGTACAGGAGAATGTATAAGCAAACCTTACTAACTGCTAGAAATATTTTTTGTGTCATCTGGGAAAGTTGAATTTCCCTTTGAGTGGGCTTACTCTGGTAACAAGAAAAGACAGTTAACATTTATTCATATGTTGTACTGATTAGGAAATATCTCTACAAACACAAGTTACTTAGAAACAGCAAGTCTGAAATAGGAGAAAACACCAAGAGAAAAACAAGTTGTAAATACATTTCAAAAGTGTGTTTGTTTTTTTCCTTTTTCTTTTCTTGACTAGCACCATCTGTACACAATAAAGTATGAACATAAATGTTTGGATAATAAAGATTTGCAAGGCACTTAAACAGTTTTTTCTGGATAGGTTTTCTTTTAATGAACATCTCAATGGAAGTCCTACAACCACCTTTCCTCCTCCCTCATCTAATGCAGGGAAAGAAGTGTCTTCTGCCAGCAGTTCTTATTTACAGACATGTCCTTAAAGGTTCCTCAAAGTGCTCTTTTAGGCTAAGAGAATCAACAACCTTATATCTCCATTTTTCACGCTCATCCTGGTTTTTTTAATACTACTCTTCTGTATAGTATAGCAAATCTCTCATACACACAGTTGAGACTTGACTCCAACCTTCATCCTCATTCTGTTGTCCTTGGGATGCTATTCAGAAGGGAAAAGGAGGATGGCAGAGATGCACATTGAAATTCTCTTGAGGTTCACACTTTATCGGCGTCTAGAGGTGATGTCAAAACAGGTGATCATCATAAGATGGGCCTTGCAGAAGTTGACACGGTTTTCCAAACGCTCAGTCACACATTCCAGGGCCTCCAGGTATTCCAGAGAATCCAGCTCAAACACCTGCTCCAGATCAACTGTGGGAAAGAAAATACACATAGGAAAAGCAGACAAAACCTAGTGCTGGCTGGTGGGACAGACAGAGCTAATTCAAGTCTTCAAACCCGTCAGTACCGTATATATACATACATATCTCTGGCTTGCCATTGTCATTAAAAGTTGCCTTTTCTGTTTAATGGCTATTAAAATGACACAGCTGATACTGAAAAATACTGTTAAGATTGCTTGGGATGGTTTCTTGAGCAGTATGCTCTGACATCCCCTCCAGAACTGCAGGTGCCTGTTGTTGCACTCCGACACCCTTAAGCAAATGTTGAATGCAAAGCACTGTACTGACTCTCTCACACGTTCTGCTGACCAGGAAGGTATTTAAAGAGGTGCTCTTGCCCTGGGAAAAGTCCTTTGCTGAGTTCAGAACTCAGAGTTAGAAACCAACCTCCAACTTCTTTGCTCCTCACACCTCTCCCTATTCCATGTGATTCTCACTAGACCACTCAAACGTGGCGAGGGAAGGCATACACATCAATCACTCCAAGTCAGGTGCCCGTATGCTGCCAGAGACCAGCTGGCAGTGGCTTCTGTGGAAGCCCAGTGTGAGTTATGTTTGAGCCAGCACTTCTCATCTTATCTGGTCCCTGAGGTCAGTGCCATCCTTGAAGCTTTCCACATTTATCACAGAAGCATCAGAAGCAAATGCATCACACAGTAAGCGGACAGCAATGTATGGCAAATTCTCTGCTCCCTTTAAATCTGTCCTTTTTACGTCTCTTCCATAATAGCATTCCTGAAACATATACTGTGGTTGTTTTGCAGAATGTACCAATCTGGTGTTAACTTACGGCATCTGTCAAAGGAAGAGTTAGGATGCTTTAAGAGAAGACACCAGCCAACCTCCTTTTGCCACCTGCAATTATCCTAAATAAATTGATTTTTTTTCCCCTGGAACTCTTTGATATGAACTTGTCTGCTTGCTAATAATAAAAACTGTTATCAATTACTGCAGTACTCTCTATTTTTTTTTCCTTTGAGGTGTTGAGGTCCTTCTTCATTTGAATGTGAATGCCCTTTAAGCTCTCAGAACTTTACACATCTATAGTTATAAAAAATGGGCCAAATTCATTTTTCATGTGAGCCCACTGGTGCCAAGGGACAAGTTTGCTCCACAGTGTTATTTTGTGGTAGAAGAGCAGATTTATAATATTGCTCATATGTCTGAGTGATCTGAAGCCAAAAAAAAAAAAAAAAAAAAATCTCATTTTCAGGAGCTGTGGACTGAAACGCATGAACGTTAATCTACCAATGGCAATAGTCACCACTACAATGCTGGACCATTTCAACATTCAGCTCTCAGGCAAAAAGGGTTGTTCAGGTCTACTGTCAACATTTAATAAGAATTATAGGGACTAGTTCTAGAACTACAGTCAATCTAAAACTTGCCCTTAGGTCATATGTTGGTTCATTTTAGTTTACAAATACAGTAGCTCACATCTCATTCTTAGCAGACATTTTTGCTCCCCTCCGTCCGTCCCCCATTAAATAAACCAAAGGACACCTATGAGTCCAGGCAATAAACCGACGTCCTTACATTCACTGAGCCATTTATTAGGATCCAGCATCAGGTACTGTTTGGTCACCTCCAGTTCTCTCATTAACCACTCGTACTTGGCCTTGACCTCAGCAATTCTCTGCTGGCGATGCTCCAAGATTTTCAGCTTGGCATTGAAACATATCACCTCCTGCCAACCAGGAAAAAGGAGCAGGGAAGGAATAGGTGATGAGGAGAAGAAATACCCAGATCCATTCAGTCAAATGATCTTCCAATCAATAACACTGACAATGAGCCATTTAGTCTGAAAGTGTATGAATCACTGCATGAAATCATCCATCATCTGTTTTATTTTTATTGCTTTTGTTTGGTTTTGATGTTTTCCATCAGTGAGCTTTGGAGACTTTGCAATGATAGTTAATAATAAACCATAATAATTAATAACAGGCAGCATCTTGAAATCAGATTAACTGTAGCAAAACATTTCTGGTTTTTGTCACCAGAAGTTTGGCTAAGAAAATCTAAGCTCTTGGGAGAAGGGAATCCATTGCTTGCTGTATTAAAATACTAAATACATCTCTGTGTTTGGCACATAAGAAATGCAATAGTCATAAGAGAACTGGTAGCAATATCAAATCTAAAAGACCCTTAAACAAGGGAGTATGTTATGAAAAGCTCTACCAATTCACAATCATTAATAAAGAAGACATATTTTCTGTAAAGATATGGGGCACAGTAACAGCACAGGGTGTGGTGCTGTCTGGAGACACCCAGCCCGGCCTCGCATGACTTCTGAGGGGTGGCAGCCATCAAGATGTGCAGTCAGTGAGCCTATGGTCAGGGCTGTGCTGCCCTCGCTAGCATGGGAGCATTCCCAATACCAGAATTATCCTCCCCCAAGCCTGCGTGAAGGTCTCAACACTATTCTGTCTTCTGCTCTGTAGACAAATCTGCTGTGTGGGTGAAGCGCAGTGGAGCCTTCACCCCAACAAGTGATGTCTTTCTCCATATAAAATCATATCAGAGAACAACATCACAAACAGTCTAATCAAGTGACAGGGGCTAGGAAGTGCCTTAAAATAGTAATAAAGTCTATATCCACCGTTACTCTAACATTGGTGCTATTCCACCAACTTCAGATACTCTTCCCAGTCACACCTCTCAAGAGCTGACCTTTACAGTTCCCTGATCTTTTTGTAAATTTGGAGGCCTGAAGTTGGCAGGAACAACTTTGTTAGAGAGAAGACATTAGCTATCCTGAAAACAATACCATCAAAGCACTTGAGGCACCATTGCTGCCTTGAAAGACAGATGCTGGACCACAGGAACCACCAAGACTATAAGCAAGGGGCAAAAATGCAAGGTGCCAATATGCCTTAGCTGTTACAGAAGAAGGCTTAACTTGAGTCATAACTGCTCTTAAGTGAGATAGTAAGTTTTGCTGCCTGTTGAATTAACCATATACGATACTCCACATTTCTGACTGCATAATCAGAATTCCCCCTCTTACACCCTCCAGGAGGAGGGAGACGGATTAAGTGGATTGCACTCACCTTGTTGTCGCCACCTCGTCGCCGCTGGAGCCTCTCCACATCATCTATCTCATAGACTTTGATCTCAAAGGGCTCCCCCAGCCCCCTCTGCCCACTTCGCAAGGGCCCATCCACCCAGCGGACCCCGGGGCTGTTGGCAGGCTTTCTCGCTGGGGAAGTGGTATCAAGTGATAAAGCTGGAATAAGCCTCCGTCTCTGTGAACCTGCAAATGCAGAAAGTGCCATTTCATGTTAGCGCAGCTATTGCCTCTCCTTTCTGCTCCATCTGCAGAGGTATCTACAAACTATATACATTCAGCCTTCTTACATGCAGAAGGAAACAGAGTGAAAACCCATGGAGGCCATGGAAGTTGGGGTGAGCTGTAGCTGCGACGTGCTGTACCCACACACCATGAGCCAGATCCTCACGTGTTCTTTGGTGCCTGACTCCAGGATTCGATCCTCAGAGGGCATATGTATCCTAAAGTTTCCAGAGCTTGTGCCTGCTTCCCTTTGCTCACGTCTCGGTGTGTACAGGTATGCCAGTGAAGGACCAGAGCAGCAGGTTGGAACTGGTCTAGCTTTGCTTTCCTGTCTCTTTACTGGCTCTTACAGCCTAAGGACAAGCATTAGCCAGCCCCTGCACAGACCGTCTCCAAGGGGAGGTGTGGCTTTGGTTTTCTTTAATCACAGCACAAAAAGCGCTTTGATACTCAAGTTCTTTTGCTATGCTGGAGTTGAGCGCCAGTATACCAACACCTGGCCCTTTGCATAACACCACCGTAGGCTGGCTAAAGCAGTAAAAACACTAGAGAGGACAAAATGCCTACAGTAAGTAGACCCGAGCTTGTTGGTTACCACCAGAGTTACATTAGCCTTGTTCAGTAGAATATTCTTCTAAAACATTCCCCACTTATGCATTTACTGCAGCACGGTGATGGGCAAGAAAGCAGCAAGAATGACAGGCTGGCAGAAGGGTTAGTCACTGTGTCTGCTTCAATACCAGTGCTCGTGCATACCCACCCTGCTTTATAATTCCAGCACAGTGGATGGGAGCACTGCAATAGCTGAAAATGTACCATGGTTGATAAAGCCTATGCTATAGGGAAAGCATCTGCCATATGGGCTGCCAAGTCATGGACTAAGGTAAAGCAAGGGAGAGAAAGTATGTCACTGACCTGATGGCAGCGGTAAGGAAGTTGAGCATATGGTTTGTTGGGAGAAAGAACAGAGACACACACAAAAAATGAAAAGCAAGTGGTTACATTTCCTTGCTTGGTTCAGTACAATCAGAGCAATGGCTGGGTTTAAAAAAAAAAAAAAGTTTTGCAGCTGACAACTCCTGCAGGGAGTCTCCCCTAAGAGACAGCAGGATTAGAAAGGATGGGAGAAACCAGAAACAAAAGCCAGAGCCAGCAAGTTTGAATTAAACTATTAACTGACTCTCTTGGCTGCAAGAACAAAACTTATGACAGCAGGGAAGGGATGCAGAATGATCATGCAGATATTATTTTAAAAGCAAGATAAAATAATTTAGATGAAGCTCCAGCACTGCATTTATTAAAACTTGAATGTAAATAGCTTCAACATGTCTGCCAACTTGGTGTTTCAATGAAAGACAAAAAACCCTCCAAAAATATCTATTGATTGCCTAGTTTTGGGATTTGCAAGTAACAAAGCATCGTCTAGTTTCATTCATGGGAGTCTGTTTCTCTGCTGACTTTGCAAACTATCACATCTTATCCCACTGATTTCTGAGTGCAGCAACCTGTGCTAGAAACCAGCAGTTAGTAACCAGCAAGTAATCCGTAAATGCTAGCTCTAAAATGGATGAGAACGGTCTATCTTGCTGTCTATCTGGAAAGGCTAGTCTACAGAGCTTTTATCTGAATACACCTGAGATAACTCTATGCAAGAAAGGCAGAGCACAGCCAAGGCGGGTAGACAAGACCCCTTTGAACCAAATGGCCTGAGATCTGGACTGCCCATCCTATGATACCTGTCATAGTTGTACTTACTACTCAAACTGCAGCCCAGCAAAAAAGCTCATGCCTGAACAAATGAAGCCTTACAAATACCAGCAAGTAGGAGTTGTTTTAGACCTGTGGTACCAGTCACTGGAGGTCAATGTCAGCATTCACTTACATTGAATGCATTTCAGTTAATTCTAATTTTAATCTCTAGATTAAACTGCCTGCTCGAGAGAAGAATCAGATGTTGATAGAAGGAAAAGCAAGACCTGACCCATTACCACAGCTAAAAAGTGACAACAAGGGAGACACAGTTTGGGAAGGCCCCAACAAACTGCGATGCTAAGGGTGACTCTTGTCCGTGATGCTAGAGAAAGGCAACCAAATGGTGAGAGCAGCTGTGTACTTGAAGGGAGGTGAGGCAGGGTGGCAGACTATTAAATTTTATTACATGCAGGGAGAGATCCTGCAATGGGCTCAGCCCCTCCTGGGAAACGAGCCCTCCACTTGCTTAGATGTGAAGGGCACTGAATACATCCCTGGTGTCACTCAAGACCAAAAGAATTTAGGCATTAGATACATTTTTAAAATACTTTTTAGGCTTTTGGCCATGGTGTCTCACAGCAGCAGTCTTTCAAATTTTGTCTGAGTGTAAAAGAAATCTCTTTCCTATCTTTGCTGCTCAACTTTAGAGACAGCAACACTTACAAGCATCAGATGTGACCTCCTGTCTAACGCAGCCAAGTGCTGCTAATTCTTTTTACTTTGTGCCCTGCATTGATGGTCACATCTCCTTTCATGTCATGCCTACAGACTAGCTCTAGGATTTCAAGGAAGCAGCTGAGCAGACTGGAAATTCCTTCTGTCCAGCTCTCCCCCATGCATGGCTGAACTATGACTAAGGTACTGCCTCTTTCTGTGATGTTTCATTTTCGTCCATTTTTCTTCCCTCTTTCTTTTTTCCCCACTATGGCTGCTAACACCACCTTCTTGTTTAATGGGGCACTTTCAAACCATTCCCGCTGGAAGTACCAACCAGAGCCAAAGCCCAGGTCTGAGACATGCTGGGAATGCAGGCGGTTGGCTCCGATTCACCACGCTATGAGAACAGCGTCAGGCTCTTATTTGGAGCAAAGCAAAACAGATGTCACCAGAGTATGAATTACAGGGATGATGGTAAATGTTTTTGCATTTAGTTCCCATCCATATCCATTTGGCTCAATGAGAAACAGAAGCCTGCGGTCTAGAAGGAGGGTTCCAACCTGAGGCTCCGGCTAATAGCGCTTATCCCTCGGAGATGAGGCAGCGGAGACCACAGGAGCGGCAGGAGACATGGTAACATGAGCTCATTATGGTTTTCGAGCCAGAGCTCGCGCCTGGGTAGCCCGTGGGTTATCACAACAAAGCTCGGCTGCCGGCTCTCGGCGCACCAGGGCGATGCGGCAGGGCAAGGCTGCCCGAGGCGGGCAGACTCGCTGCCGTCTGCCCCGGGGCTCCTCCGGGATGCAGCGGCTGCCTGCGCAGGTCTCCCTGCCCCATCGCAGGGAGTACGCCGGCGTCCGAGGCAGAGAAGAAAGAGGGTTGTCTTTTTATCTGAGCCTTGAATGCTGACTCAGGATGATTTATCTGAGGTTTAGAGTGCTTTGGGGAGAAATGAAGTGAAAGATCTCCTGTATCCTTGCAGTGAGGCAAAGCCGAATCTAGTTTTTTTCTAAACATGCACTGATTTATAGGCTGCTTGTTAGCCCAGGTACAGAAAATAACGGTGTCTTTTGACAGGAGACTCCTGCCACTGACCTCTCCATTTAGCCTCTGTATTTTTCTGATTCCACCTTAATTGGGATCAGTAAGGAGATACAGCCAAAGCAGAGCTTCAGGGTGAGTGTCACAAAGCAGCTGACAGCTTGCTCATCCATATCCACATGCAGACACAACAATTAAGTGTTAAAATGAATACAGTCTTCCATTTACATAGAAAATACTCATTTGAAGTCCCAAATTTATTGGGAGCACTTGATGGGGTTAGGATCTCATCAATTTTGACTGTATAATAAATAAAATTACAGCATATCACTCCTCTGCTTCCCTGCACACATCTTATGAAGGCAGCCATCAGCCTGGGAGCTCGGCAGGTCCCTCCCGCCTCTGCCCCACCGGCTGGGACTGGGGGAGCATGCACCCTGCCCAGCACCTCAGTGAACCGGCCGACCCTCCGGCCACGTAAATGGGATTCATTCCTCCATTAAAAAAAGAAATTTATACCAAAAATCGATCTGAAAGAAATCCTGTAAGCTGAACCTAGGGCAGAATAACAATAGTTTCGTTTATGACCATACAGCATGTAAAGCAACATGCCATTTGCTAAATGTCTTGGAGGATATGATTTTCACTTAGTTTGAATTTATCCAACTCAGAATAACCCCTCTTGAGCCTAACTTGAATATGAATAGTCAGACTATGACACAGCCCTGAAAATGCACAGAATACAAGATTTGCTTTCGCAACAGATCGTTTGCTCTACTTTGAGCTGTAGGTTAAGGTTTGGCCAGGTTAAAATTAAGATAAAGGGAGTAACACAGCAGTGAAGGTGTGCAGTGTGAAAGCAGATCTGGCTGAAGAGTGGCACTGAAGCTACAACATACTTCAGCAAAGATAAGCCCTGAGAAGCCTTAAGGTATTAGAAACACAGACCGAGCCAGCTAAGTATATAAGGGTAACTTTAAGGAGAAGGCGGCTCACTGACCTCATCAAAATTGCCCAACTGCATAAGGATGTGTGCTCATAAAAGTACGTGTTGACCAGGGCAGAAACTCTAAGAGGTCTGGTTTTGCTTAAGTACCGTATATTTTGGAGTGTTCCCCTTAGATTGCTTTCCAAGCACACATTCCAGACTGAGCATCTTTTCCGTGAAAAAGGTAAAGGCAAAAAGTATAAGTGCAAAATCTACATGAAAAGAAGCCTGATACATATCTCTTCAAAGCAGGATACATCTGAATGGGATGCAAAACAACGGCTGTCCTAGAAATTTCAAGGCGTTTCAAACAGAAAATGAAACTGTAACTTGATATATCATAATTTTGGAAGTTTATAGTGTGTGCTCAAAGGCAGGATGTGGAGCCAAAGCTATTCCCCGCTGCACTTGATGTTATGGCAGGTAAAATTGCCTTTCTGTACAGAATCTGTTGTTCAGCATTTTGTTTTTTCTTACTAGAAAGTCTGTCCAAACTCAAGGCGGTTACAAAAACCAATCCTGGCTAAGTAGAGCAGTACCCCTAAGCTCCCACCATTCCTTCTGTGGCTTCATTTCCAAGAAATATGTGCTTCCAGTAGCAATAGCATCAACCTCAAATGTAGCATCAAACTGTTTGCCTACTAGCAAAGATTATCTGTCCTGTTCCCCCTGCTGCTCCTCACTGTCTGACAACGGGGCTCCTGCTTTTTTTGAGTTGAAAACGCAATGCTGTCTTCTCTTCTCATTCCCATTTCCTAATGGGATCTGCCCTCATGAGCAATTGTCCATGACTGAACCAACTCCTCCTCATTCCTTTGACCTCCTTTCTCCTAGTTTATTTTGTAGTGCACTTTCCCCAGTGCAGAGCACATAGCTATTCGCTCCTTGGATTTTCACACAGTTTGCACAGTTCCCCTCATGATTACTGAAGACATTGCCAATGCTTTCAAGAGGAAGGCCCCTCTGATGGTGTGGAGACTACCAGAAGTATTTAGGGTACCCACCTTGAGGTCAGTACTACAAACACCAAAGAATTCAGGCATTTATTGCCAGAAAATCTAAACAGCATTTGCTCATCCTGGCAACTCAGATTACATAGGAAGGACCATGTTGCACCTGAACACCTGGAATAGGAAATGCTGACAGCATCCATCATTCAGAAGAAAATCTTCTATGTCCACCTCATTGTAAAATAATTCAGGCCATATTCTGTGTTGACTTATATGCAATCCTGCTGTTGTGAATCAGTAAGGAGTACAAGGACATTTGAGGCTAGAAACCACTGCTTGTTGTACATAGGAATAAAGCAACCCTTGTTTATAATCTTCCATCCATACCTATACTAGATATGTTGCTTCTGTACTGGTACAAGGAACATGCTGAGGTACAGCCTACTCCTAATATTTTTCTTAGGAGAGAGAAATGAATTTCAATTAATTTATTAACTTTGCTTCCTGAATTACTGTCTCACTTTAAAAGGAGCTTTTCAGAGCAGTTTAGAGCTGGTGAATGAGCACTGCTGAAATCAGATCAGGAAGCACCCCTCCTGCAGCATGGCAGGTTGACAAGTAATCTGGGAGACGCTCCAGGGAAGATACACATCACAGGGGGTGAGTTTTCAGCACCCACGATCCCTAGCAAAAACCAACCAATTCTAAATAATTACCTCACTTCAGGCTGGATTTTGGTTTAACAGGTGTTGTGGTATTGTTTAAGGAGCTGGTTATTGTTACCACAGTACTGCACTAAATATCTGCGCCAATATCTTGGGCAGCAAAGGCAGAGGCTGGAGGGGGAAAGGGCTCTGCAGCCAAGGCATCAGCTCCCAACCGGACAGTGGTGGAGGCATTCCAGTGAGCTAATTCTGTGGCAGTGTCAGGAGCAGGTTTTATTTACACCCAGCCTAATGGTGTGCGACTCAGTCATGCATGTTACATGGAGCCTTCACCGTGCACAATAGCCTGCTGCCATTTCCTCTATTAAATCACTCCTATGTTCATGTGGCTGAAAGCGCAGTGCTGGCATGCCGTAGTCAAGCGTGTAAAAAATGATTACTCTGATCCCTTTCAACACAGATTTGCTGCATGAAATGGCCTGGCTTTGACCTGGGAAAATCAATGCTGTTGTTTTAATGGACAAAAAAAAAATTGGAGCTGAAGACCACACTTCCCCTCCCTCTGCTCCCCCCAGGGCTGTCCAGCCAGCAGTCACATGCATAAAGTGGTCACCTGCATGCAAACAGCTTTCCCCTGTATAATTCTAAACCACCTTTGTCATGGTAAAGGTATAATGCGGGATATCAATTAGCTACCATCATGTGTAAGCAAGTTAAAATAGAAACGCTGGAGATGCCCCACGGCTTTGTGATACAAAGGGCAATTTTCAGCTCCCGACACTGTGCCTTAGGCAGTCTAAACATGAACCAAATTCCTTTTCACTTGGATTCAACAAGAAAAGCTCAGACTCTTTTTGTTGGTGTTTTGTTTCATCATTATCATTTTGGCCACGTTTCAAAACGTGATGCTTTGCAATATTGGTTGGAGATGGGCTTTCATAATTTACAGCCCGCGCATTCAGCCTCTGGCTTACTCTGCTGCTTTCATAGGCAGGGCTAAGTGCTTCCAGAGAGTGAATACGTTCGAACATGGAGTTTCCAGGGCTTTCCAGGAACCTCTAAATCTCCATCTTTAAAACCATCCCACCAGTGAAACCCAGAGCACACAAGTAAGAGAGAAAAATGGACTCTAATTGTAGATAATTGTTGTCATGTCTTAACAGTCTCTCTTTTTATTAAAGTGTTTAAAATCATGTAGCAATTTGCTCTGCTTTGGTGGTGAAACTTCGTACTGAGAAAATGCTGCAAGGAGTCATGAAACCTTACTGCAAAAGCCATGAAATGCTGCAGGAGGAATCTTCAATTATCTCTAGTCAGATAGGTTCTCTGTGCAAAGAAGATTAAAGCATGTGCACAAACACACACACACACACACACACGCATGCCAGTCCTATCTTGGACTGACAAGAGCAGGGTCTGGCAAATGCTGAGATACACAACTGCAACTCAGGGCACAGGCTGAAACTTCAGGAAGTCGCATTTGGAAACCTTAATTTTTTCCCCAGTCTCGTTTCTACTTGGCCTTATTTTCAATAGCATGCCTTAGATTTTTGTTTTCTCATGCTCACCGGTAACATTCTGGAGGTCTGAACTGTCCCAGACTGACCCAACTTGAAAGGACTTTACAGGTAAGGACTTTCTCCCCTAAGCCTCAGCTCTTTGACCGTCTCCTTCCTTTCCACAGCTTCCTCTTGCGCCCGAGTCCTGGGTCTTCGCCCCCGTGAGTGGGTCTGTGCACACCAGCCAAGGGGCAGCGGTGCCCACCGGCACGTTAGAGCTGCTGCGTGCCTGCAGCTCCCCCAGGCCTGTTTGGGCCACAGAGTGCTGCCCCCAGTGTTCCACCCTGCCGGCACCGGTCCCACCACCAGTAAAGCTCCAGGCTCAGACCCAGCTCCAAAAAACCTCAGCTAGAGAAATCAAAGGAGACACTCCTTGGCAGAGGTCCGTCCCGTCTTGGCAGAGAGCTGCAAGCAGTGATAGACAGCAGCCCTTAGGTCTAACTCAGTGTCACATGGGATGGGGACTCTCTTAGGCACCCAACGCTATTCCCAAAAGGAACAGGAAAGAAAACAGCCTCAGGAAGGTCTCTGTGGTCTCCATGAAAAACCTCGTCTATCATTAATTGTCTCAGAGCTCCTCCTGTTCTGCTGTCCCCAGGGAAGGTCTCCTTACAGGCAGCTCTGAAACATTGTAAGGGACAGGAATCAGTAAATAACATCTGTAGGAGAGGGCAGTAAAAGGCAGAAACGAGGCATTCGTGCACTTTACATGAGAATGCCAACAGGGCCTGGCTTTACTGGGTAAACCTTGTTAAAGCCTGGGCTCTTGCTTTGCTGTTAGCTCACAGTGGGCAGGACATGGAGCTAGCACCAAAGCTGCATCTCTGACATCGTCCAGTCATGTTTTGCATCGAAAATTATTTTAAAGTAATGTCCATGTACATCCAAACTAAACTAGGGAAAAGGTGCTAAAAACCAAAGCAGAAGACCAAAAAGCAGATAGGTAACGCTTGCGATATAAGGACCCTGCTGTTACTTTTTCACACCACCATTATCTAGTTTTATGAGCTGGTAAGCAGAGAACAGCGAAATTACACGAGTTGCCCAAGGTGATACAGGGAACCAGCAGCACATGGGAGAATACAACAGAGAACTTACAAGTCCTAATTTGCCACCCTGCCCGCCTCCCTCTCATACCTGTTGTGTTCCCGGGATACAAATACGGCTTTGGTAAAACGCAGCTCAGTCGCAAGGCATTTCCTGATCTCATACGGAAATACAGACCATAAAAGCAGCCTTATCATTGCCTTTCCATGGAGCAGCACTGGGCCATTGCACCTGAAATTTCTGAGGAATTAAACGATAATATCTAATTGCTGCTAGTGAGGATGGTAGAAACTGTGCCCTAACACTTCAGTGCCCTGCTCAAGCCAGCCCTGCCTGCCCAAGAGAGGGGAGACTAGAGCCAGAAATACGGCTGAGATCCCATTGCTTCTTACAGGGGAAGGGCTAATGGAGCGAGCGAAGAAATCGGAGAAAACATAGTTGCACGGATTCTTGTGGGCAGAGAGGGAGGAAGGGCCTGCACAAAAAATAACAAAGGAAACCCTCCTCTCCACTGCTCAGCAAGGGCAGGGGAAGATGCGCGGCCAAGTCGGTTGGGGCTGAGGTTGGGAGTCAAGGGTGCCTGCAATTTAACCCTGACCTGGCTCTCAGCTGTGGGCACGGGGCAAGCCAGTAAAGTTCTCTGCCTCCGCTTCTCCATCTGTAAAATGGGGTCCGGAATAATACTTACACCACAGGGTGGACTAAAGAGCAGCTGTACAAAGCTCTGAAATGTACACCCGTAGGTCAGGGGTAAATAGCGCTGTTTCTGCCATGAGCAGTCACTTTGGGGCAATACATGCTGACATTATGTTATAGGACCAACGTTAAATGCTAGAAAGATGGGAATGTTTATTAAATGGATAGGTCAGCTTCAGGGAAAAGGCTTATGTGCTTCATGATGTAAACACATGATTTCTCAATAGGTACCAGAATGCAAGAGGCAAATATATTTTTTTTAATTTTCTTTTAATTTTGTACACACAATACTGGACTGTCTGTGAACTGTACAGGTACCCAGGCAGAGCCCAAAATTTAACCCAAGGCTCACACTGAAGGGTATGAACTAGCTTTATCTTTCAAATGCTGTCAATGTAGGTCTGATGCTTCATGTATGACATCCAGGGCAGATGCACCTACACATACAAATAATGCACTTAAGAGCATGAAAGACAAGATCTTAATCTCAAGAAAAAAATTATGTCTCTCCAATGTGTCAGAACTTCAAAAGTAATTGTGAGACCTGACAGGGCTGCTGGTGATTCTCTTAAAGACTCTTTATAGCTACTCTTACAGGGGCCTTGGGCTGATTCATGTTGATCGTGTCTGACAGCTAGCATTTCTGTTAATAATAATCATAAATAAAGTGGACAAGGTTGCCTGACCTGAAATGAGCATATCTATAGTGCCATATCCATTACAGCACAGTGGATCTGTGACCGCAAGTTAGGAAAGGTCCAATGCTCTTGACACTATGTATTAAAATAATATCTGTCTTTTAAGAGCCCAGAACCTTTGTTTGCTATCTTTTTCATTAAAAAGTGTTCCTTAAGAGAGAACATTCACAGCAGAACAGACCTATAGAAAGGAGATACTACAGAGGATGAACGATTGCAAACCTTTGCGCTTTTTTTTTGTTTATTATGCAATAAAAATATATTTGTGAACAGCTCAATTCTCCCTTACATCTCAGCTCCTCCTTCATGTTCTCCTGCATTGAAGTCATAATCCTGGGTTTATGCCATCATAAATCTGCTGACATGTGAAAAATTATACTATTATCAAACACATCAAAACAGAATTATGATTTCACTGCTGCAGGACCAAATGTAAACAGGAGCTGGCTTATAAGAAAGTGAAGCCTTATTAATTTCTGGGCAGCGGGTTGCTGCTAGAGATATGGAAAGTAGTAAAGTTTTTGGTTTTTTTTAATTTGCGTAAAACCCCTGGTTGTACGTAAACAGAAATACAAGTCATTCTAAACAATACAGGAATTGCTTGCTGATATACGGAATCACTCTCAAAAGTAAAGTACCAGAGATGATACACTCAGAACCTCTCCATGTCAGGTGACAGGCTGAATTAAGAGAGAAGCTTTGTAAATTACTTTGAGGGAGGTCTATGGGCCAGGCTACGCTGAGCCCACCGGGGAAGGCAACTTCCAGGGACACAGGCCCTCCACTGAAAATCTCCCCCCGGAGATTCAGGTCCAGCAACAGGTAGATATCTGCAACACTGCTGACCGAGGAGAGAGGAACTCACTCACACAAGAAATTAGAATAAAGAGATTAATCTGTCGGCCAGCCAAAAAAGCTGTATTTGGTGAAAAAGACAGGTCAGATGTTACAGAGCAGTAAAAAAGCGGCAAAGCTTAGACTCCCCATGCTCCCCACTAAGGAAAGGTTCCTGCTTGCCCCCTCGCTCACTGCCTTTGCGTACCTGTAAAGCACGAGAAACCAGTGTCACTGCTCTGCCAGGTAGGCTCAAGGCTCATGGAAAAGCCTCTTCTCTCCAGGTGTGTCTTCCAGACTGCTACAAGAGCAACCTGAAACCTGAGTCTCAAACAGTCCTCTCTTCATAACTCCCTTTTCATGGCCACGGACACAACGTTCAGTCCTACACAGGGGTTACTGAGAGCCAAACTTGTGAGCCAAAATAAAACCCTGGTATAAAACACAACACACAGATCTGAAGCTCTTCTATAATTACAACACAAAGACAATGTTTTTCTCACTCATATCTCCACCCTTGTCCAGCCTCCAATATGCTGTCACATCACAACTTTCAAAATGAAACAACTAGTTTTATGAGCATCAGAGTAAACAAATCCTGGTCTCCTGCTGATTTAGGTTTGGGTTGAACTCTGGCGTCTAAAGAATCCGCAGGCTCTGGCCTGCAGCTTTTCTCAGAGTATTTTTTTAAAGCATCTCTCCTAGGGAAGGGGGGGATGTTCTCTAGTGTCCACTAAGGATAAATCTACATTGCCATTTTCTCTCTGTTCCTTCATCTGCACAGTTGTCTGTTTTCACAGAACTTGATAAATTTTTGCATCTAAACGTCCTGTGGAAAAGTCCATATTATACGGGCAGCTTCTCCACAACACACAATCCAGTTGTCAGTATACACCCACAAATGCCATTTCTGTGGACAGCTTTGTTTTCTTTTTCCACAACATATAAATCATCCTTCTTTTTCTTGCAAGTTACTATTAAAAAGTTTATATTTGAAACGAGCTATTAGAGAAACAGCTCCTCAGAAAGAGGAAAATAAATTTATTACCACATAAACTGAAGGGATAGGAAAGAGGTTTTCTCACAGGATGCAAAGTTAACTTGAGAAAGATTATTTCATCACTTGGTCTGTTCTTGCACTGTGTAGAGTGATCACTTTCAGATGCATTCTCTGAACAGGTACAATCAGCCATGCACTTATGGAGATGGCTTTAATAGCAGCAACTATTGTATTTACATCTGTGCTGCACGTGGCTTCCTGCTACCACAGTCAAGAGCATAAAGAAAGGGAGAGTTATGCATTGCTCAGTTCGTTTGCTGCAAATGAATCCCAGAGGTGAGCATCCCAGCAAGTGGAATGCCTGGTGAATTAGGAACTCTATGAGAATAACACATTCTGGACAGCCAGTGCTACTGTAGGATAAGCAGCCACTGATATCTCACACACCTGTGCACGCCAGTTCCAATGCCAATGTGCATTTTTTCCAAAAGTAGGTTAGGCAGGACTCACACTTCAGGTTGGGAAAACAGCACCCAGGAAAAAGGTGAAGTGACCAGCTGATGGATGCTCCACATCCCTGTTCCTGCAATTCTCTGAAACTCATTCTGGTGGGAAGATATACCAGCTGCAACTGCACAGACCCTTGGTATGACCCAGGAGGTTCTTGCTATCTGATTAGAAAGTCCTGACGTAGTGTGAAAGCTACTGGGGATTATATCTGAACAAAGATGAAGTCTTTCTGATCCTTTCTATGATCACTAAAAAGGTTTCAGATTTGCAAGTGCTTCAGTGCAGTAGTTCCCAAATAGTATCATTAATATAATGTAGTGTCTGTTTTCAATAAATTACTGGGAAAAGTAACTCACAAGTTAAAAAAACAAGAGCCTCGGAGGCAGGATAACATCTTTCAAGGGGCATGGGCACAACTTTGTTCCATCTTCTAGGTGGGAAGAAGGAACTCGGTGGTGGTTTCAGCTGTGAGGCATCTCGCACCTTTGGACATCCAGAGCACACAAGGAGCAAAAGTGGGCTCACAACAGATACTGCTATTCAGAAAGACTCTGATCTTGTGCTGGTGAAACATGTGCATACCAAGAGAGGAGTCTATGCCCAACGTGCTTAAGAATAAGTTACAGTTCACTGCCTCATAAAGGCATCTTTCTGGAATCAAATCAAAAGAATATTTGTATAAATAAATATTTGAATGTGGCTGCCATTGGCAATACTAACCAGTTTTAAGGATAAACGTTCCTCTGTTCATGTGAAGTAAACCTTATTGAAATGGGTGAGGGGAAGACTCCACTGCAAAGGCAATGCATCTCCACAGGACTTGTGCATGTTACAAAATGAAGAAACTCGGAGCCCAGGACACTTACCCCGGCCTCGCTTCTCCGTTAAGAGATACGGCTGGTACTGAGTTAGCTGACCTTTAGGGCTAGCCTCCCCACCATGAACTAGTTATCCGCTTTGGTCTGCGTCCCTTTTTCACACCATCGCAAGCTTACCCGCATTTGATCGTTTCTTTGGATTTTTGAGACTTCGGCACCTGCCGCTCGCGGAGCTGCTGTTCTCGCTCATGGAGTCTTGCGCTGAGGAGGCGCTCCCCGTCGCCTCGCTGTCCCTCATCATGCTCTCGTAGCCGCTGCTGCCCCCGCTGTGGTAGAAGAGGGCTGTTTTCCCCATGGCAGGGGGCAGCTCCCCGCTCAGGACGCTGCTGTTGTCGCTCCCATGACCACTGCTGCAGCGGTGAGGTTTCCGAGGAGGGGTGATCTTGCTGTAAGGTGAAGGCAGCATGTGAACAGCTGGCTTCTCATCTCCAGGAAGGGCCCCGCGCTCATCTGCCTCTGAGCTTCCCCGCAGCTGTAAGCCTCTGGCACTGGTGCTCCCTTGGAGCAGCTCGGAGATCCGCCCGTTGACAGCCCGCAGGGGCAATTTGGAAGCCAGGCTGGAGCCCCGGTTTCTGCTGAGGGACTGCGTTGACCAGGACATGTTCTTCCCACTCGGTGGCAAACTGGAGCTCTGCCCTACGGACTGCGGCAGAGACTTGGTCGAGAAGCTGAGCGTTTTGGTGGCAGAGGCAGACAGGCTGCGGGCCTTGGGACTTGCCAGCAGGAGCTTGCTGACTGCGGAGATCTTCGACTGGCTGGCTTTCGGGGAGGCACCTGCCGACTGGGAAAGGCCCGAGTTGGTGGGTGAGGACATGACACTGCGGCTGAGGCTCCTTCCAGCCCTAGGCATGGTGGTGTCTTTGCCAGGGCTCATTTTGGAGCTCACAGAGGATAGGCTTTCCGCTCTTTCCAGCGATAAACACTCATAGTGGCTTCCTGTGGACCTCCCGAGGGAGTTGGTCCTGCTGGCGAGCTGCTCCAGTTTGGCACTGAAGAGCTTGCTGCTGCTGTTGTTGCTGCTGCTGTCAATGGCAGAGCCCTTCTGTTTGGCATTCAGCTCCTCGGGGAAGCTGGCCAGGAAGGACCCAGGCTGGCTGGAGGGGCTGCTCGTGGTGCTGCTGGCTGCGCTGTGCTGGGGGCTGGCTCTGTTCTTCTGATCCAAGCTTGACTTTCTCACCGGTGGCAGAGGAGGGGTCCCTTTGGGACGAGTGAGGACACAGTGTTTGGGAGAGGCTATTTTCTTGTCAAGGCTAGTCTTAGAAAACAGGGGGAGGGGAGGAGAGCCGATTCCGCTGCTGTCCGTAGCAGTAGGATGGAGGTGACTATCAGGCTCCTCCGGCTTGCTTGCCTTCAGGAGCCCTCGAGGGAGGCTTCCATTCTTCAAGCTGTCACTGGAATGAACAGGGCTTTGGGTTGCAGAGTTGGATGCTGCCACCTCACACCCATCCACAATCCTCTTTAGACTGTCAGATCCTGGAGAGATAGAGGTGTCCCCACTGCTGCTGCTAAACCTGTCCACTGAGGACTGCTTTGTGCTGTGCTCAGGCTTGGCTGAAACTGCAGCCGTGTCAGGTCTTGTCCCATCACTGCTCCCAGAGCTGTCCTTTTTTACATCTTCTTCTCTCTTCATCCAAGGGTCTTCAAATTTGATATCCTTCTTAGCATTGGATTCTTTCCCATCATGGGGATGAGCAACCTTTGGGTCTGCAGTTACTGCTGGTACAGCATCATCAGTGTCTTGTGCTTTGAAGGGATTAACGGCAATACATGGATATACGGTAATGTTTGTCTTCATTGGGATGTAGCCTTCACAGCTGCTGAGGCTTGCAGTGTTTTTGATTGTGACAGTAGTTTTCCCTAGAGCTGATATTTTACAGCCTTTGATGGGTGGCACTTTGCCGAAAGCTTCCTCCCCCATTTCTGACAGTATGAGCATGTTGTCAGTCACTGGCTTCTGTTTGTCACTTACACAAATCATGCTAGCACTTTGTAAGGTGCTCGCAAACTCGGAGACAGGGGGTTCTGCCATTGCTTCCCCATGCCCATAGCACGCCTGAGCTATGAAGCTGTGGCACGACTGTTCACCATCACTCCCTGTGCTCATCTCACTCAACCATGAGCTGATGGATGAGCGCCTGCTGCCATCATCCTGGGATTTGTCATCTAGGCCCAACTTTGGAAGTGGAAGGAACTGTGTGATGCTGACTTCAGACACAGGAGCTGCACTGGAGTAACATTCCAGATCTTCAGATATGCTGCTGATAATACTGACTGGCCTAGACCCAGAGGCCAAAGCCTGCACAGAACAGTCACTGTTAAAACTGATGATACTGGTTGGGCGCCCATTGTCAAGGACTCCACTAATGGTTAGCTCTTCTACAAGGGTGAACACAAGCTCGTCCTCTCCATTCAGCTCTAACGGCTGCTGCACAGTCACCATGGTGGTGCTCAGAATCTCTTTCTTGGATTCTGGAGAAATGCTTTGGTGCCGATCTTCATCAAGAACGGTCTCTTCAAAATCCCCATTGCTGGAGGACACCGACTTCTTCATGATCTGAGGGCTCATGCCTACAGGTGGGGTCCGGATTTCTGGCTGCAATAAAGATTCACTAGATGTCATCCCAGTATCCTTACTCAGGGGAGCTGGTGGGGGATTGGAGCTGGGCAGGACTCCTTTCTGTGTATAGACCTTGCACCTCTGGGAAGGAGAAGTTGGTGGCTTGTACTCAGATGTCTTCGAGAGGCTTGCAATGCCAAGCCGGGGCGAACCCATTGGCCGAGGTTTGCCTTCCACAAATCCACAGGTGTTGAGACCTTCTCTGCTGCTCTGCAAGCTGGTGCTGTGTGCTAACTGACAAGAGCTAAGCTCTTTACTAGAGCTGCCTGTCACACTCCTGGGAGAAGGCGGCGTTGAAACATTAGTAAGAGCTCCGGAAGGGACAGGGGAGTGATTTCTCTTAGTTTTGCTGGGTGTTGCATTTATATTTTCCTTGGCTTCTCTATCAGGATGCTGACATTCTGGCATCATATCTTCCTTATCTGACTCTGGTAAGTGGCTAAACTCTGCCAGCTGGCTTGAGACAGAGCACTTAGACATCTGGTCTGAGGTAAATTGAGCAGGCATCTCTTCAAAGGGAAATTTGTCAGTCTCTTCACTGCCATCTATGCAATCCAGCCTCTCCTGGAGCTCTGCAAAGGTGTTGCACTTCAGGCAGTCTCTTTCAGATGTGCTGGGCCCTGATTCACTAACTTCCTCCAACCTGCCCTCGTTTTTAGTCTTTTGCAGAGCAGGAACTATTGGAACAAAGTCAGGAGGACCCTCATTATCTGTCAGTTCCTTATCAGAAAGGGCAGTGCCATTGGGGCCAACGTAAATCACCGTGTCACACGACTGCTCACTGCTGGATGAATAATCAGGATCACTTGATAAATGCAAAATAGGGAAGTCTGGGTCAGCAGTGTTTCTAGAATGGAAAGGCCTCAGCTGGGTTGGCCTCCGCATCCTGCCCTCCTCACAAGAGCTCTCCCCTCCAGAAGAACTCGATGTGTACTGGAATATGAGACACAGAGAGAGAGAGACCATGACATTTCAGCATTGCAAACAGCTCCTTGCACAAAGTGCATACACAAAAAGGTCACAGTCACATCTAAACTGGGAAATCTCTAAACTAAGGCTCAAAGCTCTGAAGCTCCTCATCCACAGTCCTACAGCAAACACACAACAGTGTTCAACGGAGAACCCAATGCCCCAACTCTCTGTCCCACTTGAAATCATGAGACTTCCAAAAAAAAGTACTGAACAAGTGGATTAGGATCCCTCCCTTAATTGAGCCTGGCCAATGAATTCAGATACTTGGCAAAGGCTTTGCTAATTTTGTGTGTGTGTATGTGAAGAGGAACAAGAAAACTCATTACACAAATAAGGCACAGAAAATAAAGACAATCCCCATTTGGTCATACTACCAGTGTGTGTAATTGTGTAACGTGCACTCAGAGGTCTCTGGAGACACACTATTGTGATGGTGTGTGGACTGAATCCCTTCACTTGTCTCTCTTCAATCCATTGACAAAAAAGGTTTTGTCAATCCATAGGCTGTTAATTTAAATGAAATGCATAAAATTCACTTGTTGTGCCAAATTCACACCATAGGCTGTACATAAGGAACCAGGACTCTAAAACACGAAAGTGGATACAGCCCATTCTCACTCTGCTTCTTGGGAAATCTATCACCTGTATTTAGAAGCAGTCAGGAAAAAAAAAGGGACAACAATGCTGGTAATGGACACACTGCTTTGCATTTATTTCAGTCCTGCTTTCCCTGAGAAGTATAGAGAAAATAATTCTTCATTAATCCAAATTTCCTTTAACTCTACAGCAGTTTCATTCCTTGTTATTTCATTAGCACTAAAAGCATAACTGAAAATAAATGCTCTCTGACAGCTATATCTTTAAATGAGTCCAGCTTACAAACCTGCTATAGCAGATACGCCTGAACTTACTCCTCTGTGTCTAAAGCTGAAGCTTTTTCCCCCCTAGTCTCTGCTATGTGCTCTAAGGCACTCACCTAGGACAGGGTACATACAACCCACGCACTCCAGAATTGATTACTGATTTTGTTATGTGCTGCTCTACCCCATTAAGGATTCTTCAGGGTCCTTCTTCCTCCCTCCTCCACCATTATAAGAAGGGAGTTATACATTGTCTTACCTTAGTTTTCTTTTTCTTCATCCTGAGGACCCTTGATGCAATCTGGATGGTGGACAGCGTCTCGGCATAGTTCCCTGCTGCGGCTGAAATGTGAGCTATCATTGTGGTGCGGCAGTTCATATTCCCCAAGGACTCCCGAAGCAACATGGTGAGCTTGCTGTCTCTGCAAAATAAAATGAATTAAGGCTACATTAGTGAGCAAGGTTTCACTTTGACCATCGTGATGTGACTTGGGTCTCAGCAAGACTTTTTTTCTCCTCTTTTTAATGGAATCCTAATTTGTTTCCTTCCTCAGGTTGCACTATGTTGTGTCTGCAGCTAAGCATGCTGAAAGACCCTGGACTACAATTTGAACTTCTTTCCACTTCCCAGTTCTCCCTTTCTATCTTCTTCTGGCCTCAGCCCTTCTGCACTCTTGCCACTGCCAATACAGAGATGCAGACCAGCACTGGAGAGTAACTGTTAAGTAGCCGCTGCGGCAAGCATCAAACTGCTGCCCTTTCCCAGTGCACAGTGTGCAAGCAAACTCTGGCCCAGCTCCGGAGGACAAGAGGGTAGTGGATTAGATTAGAGGACCCAAATTTTTTCTTGCCTTCTAGGACACTGGGTAACTCAATATAATTATAGTTAAATCACTGAAATTAATTTTGGATGATGCTGGTGAAATACAAAACAATTAAGCCTTAAGACTTCACACAATTGTTTTTTCATATTAGATCTTTTCTTCCACTGAGGCAAAAATCAGATTTTCTGTTCTTACTCCATTGTTCAGCGTAGGATAGCTTTTGAAATGCTGATGCCTTGTTGTGGGTCTGTCTGTGACAGGACTAAGAACACGAATTTTAACAGCATAATGATGCATATACAATGCTTCTGTGGTGGTCATCTAACCCTGTAGTCAGAAATGCATGATATAATTTTTAAATAGAACTTTAGCTACAAGATGTACAGGTCAACTGGATGGTTAGTTGGGAAATGGCATCCTTCTGAAGAGAGCCTCTCCTACACTAAAGGTTGTGGATGATAGTTACATATGGCTGAAAGCAAAGACAGCAACAGCCTGATAGTCACCTATTGCTAAAGGAATTGTTTTCACTGTTGTAATGATAGCAATACTTTCAGTGGCTGGGGATCAGATTTTTGGGGCTCACTGTTCAGCTAATGACCTATTCTATGTTATTCTATGATAAGTCTGATGAGCTCATAAATTGTACTTCTCCTGAGATTTCCAGTACTTGTGATTTCAGCTAGGCTTAGCAATACTGGAAGTAAAATCTTTTTTGTTTCAGGATTTCTGCTTCCATCTACTCCAGACACATTGAAGACAGTCTGGTGTCTTTGAGAAGCAAACAAACATCCTTAAAGACTACACTGAGACAGCCTCACTCATGTCACTTGTGACCTAAGGCTGCTTTGAATCCACAGATCCAGAGTTAATAGGCTGCTGTATCTCAGGTTAGTGGCCCTCCTTTCCATCAAGGAATAATTAAGATGTCAAATTTTGTACATCAGTTACTGCCACTCCAATGCAGAGTTACACGGAAATTATTAACATCTGCACAGAAATCAATAACAAGCCTTTCATTTGCTAGTGCTTCTATCATAGCAAAACATGAGATGACAGGGGAAAGGGCAAAAGAATACATTCGGAACATGTCGGTCTCCCGAGAATACATAACCCATGCAGCCAGCATCAGCACGCTGCGGCGCGGCTCTCCTAGAGGTATATGCATTATGAATATAAAATAATCTGTGCCATCTGCCTTGTACTGAAATACACACTTGCAAGAAGAATGACAATACAGAGGAAATACCTGTTCTATAATTCAGATGATCCTCTGACATATATCAGGTGGGAACTAAAGGGCAGATTTGTTTAGGATTAAAGCCTAAAACCTAGCAGCAAAAAAGCCCAGCCAATAATGATTTCTAATTTCAGAGTTTGCTCATTCAGCACAGTCTGCATCTTGACTATCAACCTCGCTTTGCACCTAGACAAAATAAGTAGCCGCATGTCATTATTGTACACTGAAAAATAAAATAAAGAGGAAGAAATTCGCTGAACACAAATTTCTGTCAATTCTGGACATTGTCATAAGACAAGTTCACCTGTTCAAGGTCCACTGATCTCTCACAATAGCACCTACTAACTTCTAAAGGAAAGAAAGAAAACAAAGAGAACATAATAGCACAAAAATGTGTGGCTTAATTTTTAACTCACCCTATCCTCACCAAGTAAAATATTGGTAAAATATTTTGGATGTCTCACTGAAATTTGCTTGACAGACAGTGTGAGACACAAAGTAGATGCTTTGTTCTTCTGAATGCTGACATGTCATCTCTGCCTGAAAAAAAGAAAGGCTCTGAATTGTTTCATTAGGTGATTCATGAGCTGGTATTTGCAAAAGCAAAATTTCCTGTGAAAGCAGAAGTTTTACAAAGAGAAGGTCTGCACTTCTGCACTGGAAGACCTTTGAGAAGGAAGACCTTTGTTGATCTTCTGGCTGTGCAAACTAAATTAAGACACAGGAAATTCTGAAGAAGCTCACAGGAGGGTTGCTTCTCCCCGGGGCATGTTGCTCATTGTATTAAGCAGAGGCTGGCTTGCAGAAGGTCCCATAGCAGCACAGTGAAATGCACCAATGTCTTTATTAGCAAATGGAAGACCTTCAGGAATGCTAATGGTCCATTTCTAGTCTGCTCCAAGAGCAATAAAATGATATGCCAGAGCAGCATGATGACCCCATTTTATATATCTGTCTTCACTTGAAATGTATTTCCATACCATCCATTGATGCCTCTATAGTTTAGGAACTTCACCATAACGTATCATGCGTACAGGCATATAACACATGGCAAACAATGAAGGTGGGGCCAGGATACTACACGTCAGGCTCCAAAGCCTGTATGTCTGTAAGCCAAACCTGCAGCCTTTTCAGTACTTAAAAGTTACCTCATTTTTCTAACTGCATCACTTGTTCTAATAAAATACATTACCCTTACTTGTAAACCTTTTCTTGCCTAACTCCCGAGATCATCATGGCTACAGCAAAATACTGTTAAATACTATTCATACACCCCACACAGGTAAAACTCTAAAATAAAGTATGCAAAGCTGTATCTCTGGAAAAGTCCCGGGGGTAGAGAACTAAACTCAGATGTCTCTAGGAAGTACGTCAGCAGGTGCAGCACAGAAGATCCAGAAAGGAAGAACTGCGCAGATTGCCAGGCAGAAAGCTCCAGCTCGTTCCAGGAAGCAGCAGCCCTCCGCGTGGAGGGCTCCCTTCTCCACGCCGCTCCCTTACCTCCTCTGTATTTCCATCCTCTTGTGTTACAGCAGCTACTGGAGGACTTAAGAGTGCTATTTTCTGAATCTCTCAACAGCTGCCATAAGGCACCCTGGCAGGTATTAAACCTCCACAAAAGAGAGAAGTGGCAGTGCTGCACTGAGCACAGTGTTCTCTCTTTCTTTTCTTCTGAGACTTCACCATGCAAACTAGGATCAGTGTAAATTAGTCCTTTCACTTGCTCAGTAAGAAGGAGAAAATGCACATCTTCATGTTCCTTTTATACATATCTGTATTTTCCTTCCTCATGAATGATTAATTATACCCAGATTCAAGCAATACAGAATCTTACATTGAAGAATGAAGTACTCAAGATCACGATACATTTCCTTGGACATTGCACAAATCCCACTTGCCTATGTGCATTAAGTCAAAGTCTTTAATTTCATGACTGGATACTATTTTTCCACTAGACCCCTGCCTCAATCACTGCACAGGATAAACAGTGCTCACTGAACAAGAAGTTATTCAGTCTTTCATTTAATCCTTGCCTTTTAATGTGCAGACTTGTGCCTTATCTGCTGTTAGGACTATACAAACTCAGCTCTGAATCCAGAATGGCTTATTTCTTCAAAGGGTTGTGGTTTGTTTTTTTTTTTTCCTGTGGCGCTCATCAATGCAGTATCTGATGAATGCCTCTGAGGTGAGGTATATAATCCTCTGATACCACCTGCAGCATTGAAGACTCCACTAAGTATAGGTGTTCGGTGTGAAGCACTGATCTTTCAGAGTAGTGAGCATTATAGAGTCTTTTATAGTCAAAGTACAGCTAACTTTGACTTCTCTTGCAGAGAAAATGGGGCATCTGGTTCACAGTCTGGGTACCCAGGCAACCAGGACCACACAATTAATAGCCCACCTAAAAATTTTAGGAACGCATTGTCAGAGCCAGCTCTGAAGGTGGTACCAGCTCCCTTCAGAACACCTCCCTTCTCTTCCACAGCCCTCGGTCCCATTTGCCATATGCCTTCCCACTTCTTCTACAAATTAGGGAAGGAATTTATTGACAGTAACCACATAACTGTACAGTCCTGATTCATCCCTAAAGCAGGTCCTTTATCTGCCTTGAAAAAGTTGATAATGGCAGCGGAGGCAGGGGGAGGTTTTGCAAAGACAACACAATATATAGCCCATGGGGGCAAGGTAAGTTTGCCAGGACAACCTTAATTTTGACATTTTCTGCCCCTGTAGTGATTGATTTCACAATTTGAATGCTCTTATTATATATATTTCATATAATTTCATGTGGGTTTGTGTTTATACTTCAATGGGACATCAGCAAGCCTGGAACCTTCCTATGTATCAAACAGCCTCAGTTGCTGAACTAGCCGACTAGCTGCCAGCAGCAGCCAGCTGCCACCTCTTGTACAGACAAAGAGTAGAGAAGGAGGACATGACTCTCAATTTACCATGAGGTTTTGCAAGTACTTGCTGCCTGTAGAAAAATGGAGTCTCAGGAGCATCACGATCCTTTCCTGTGCTGCAGGAGAGCTGTGATGTCATGTGTGCACATTCTTTTTGCCATGCTCTTCTCTCATCAGACAATCTCGTTCTCTTCTATCGGTGTCTATCCTGGGCTTTCCTCATCCAACCTTCTTACTCGTTCTCATTCCCACACCATGACCCTCACACCAGCTCCTCACCTGAACAGCCCAGTAGAGCTCCGTTTCATCCCGCTGTGGTCTAACCAGCTACACCAGACGTTGCCAGTTTCCAGCACCACTGCCAGACACTCTCCCAGTACTAATCTCTCGTCTTTTCTCACCTCTTGCTCCCACTAACATCCTCCACTGTCACTGCCTGACCTCCATGGCCCCTCTCCCTACTCGAGTCCCCTCAGCTGCTCACTGATACCCAGCAGAGGAACCCCATAACCCTGCCATAATTTGGCAGGGCTGACGGCATCACGCTGCCCAGGTGAGGCGCAGCCCAGGGTGCGAGGGCACAGCATGGGCAGTGCCCTCCTGGATCTTCCTCTGTCAGGTCCTCCAGCTTTATGAGAATCCGTGCGAGCAATGCGTTTGAAATGAGCTACACAGAAAAGAGGCAAATGGTAATTGCTTTTGTTTAGGGCTGCAAAATAGAATTCATGAATAGAAAATGAAGCAATAAGAATAAATATTACGCTCAGGAAATTCGCAGGAGTTTTCGTTGCCCAGCATCTCATTCTCTGGATGGGAGAGGCAAACACAAGACTGTTCCACAAAAGGAGGGAATACTGGAGAGGAAGATCCAGCTAAATCTTGGAATAATGATTTTCTGTGAAATTATTTAAGCAATTCTATCCTATGCTTTGTTTTGGATTTTTTTTCCCGACCTTAATAACAAATATATTCTTTGTCTTCCTTTTTCTCTCATCACACTGCTATGAGGATTTTGGCTATTCAGTGACAACAGCAGCACCATCAGGAACAGAAATAATAACACTCCACAAGGGATGCAATACAGTATTATAACTAAGCTTTAGGATGTGCAAGGATGTGTGTTTGTGCTCTCTATTAATCATATACCTTAGTGTCTTCCTAGGCACTTGGCCAAAATGAGAAAGTTGTCAACTCCCTCAAGGTGTTATTGTTACCGGATCAGATGATGTATGCCCTCAGGTGTCTTGTAATCTAATTATTTATAGAGGTATGTCAAAGGAAAAATCTCAGTAACTATGGCAGTTATTTTTGATCATGAAGTTCATGATCATTTTGATCATGAACTTTGCTCCCTTGTGCTGATGCATTGCTTTACTCATAGTAATAAATGCTTGCACAACAAGGGAACCACATAAATACTACATTTGGTTTTGACTCTTATCGCATGGAAATAATCTCTACAGAGGATAGTTTACAGCTTAAAAGGCACAAACCCAATAACGGATGTTACAGGTGTGTAACAGCTGAGTTCATGACAAACCAGGATATTTTGCTTAGCTTTCTTTCCTTTCTGTTAATAATTTTGATAGAGGGCAAGAGGAAATGGGAGCAATGTGTGTAGGCACAGGCAAAATGAGGCCAGGTGGAGTGGTAAAGCGCTCAGTGGTTCAGCCGTGTAAGCCTGGCTTTGTTAGCAGAACGAAGCGAGGCCATTGAAGAAAGATGGGTAACGTGTCAGACCTTTAACCTGGGGAATCCTTCACCTGATGAAATGAGGCATTGGGGAAATAATGAACTTGTTCCAGGTGGGAGCTGACTAGCCTTAAAGGGAAAATTAAGCAAAATGGAAATCTCCACTACCACTGCAGTTAGTTATCTTGTGTGAGGTACACTAGAACAACCCAGAAAGCTGTGCTCACTGCACAGGGGAAGGGGGAGCCAGCTGAAAGGACTACCCTGAGGGGATACTGTGCTCAGGTTCATGTACTGGGAAAATCACATCCACATCTGGAAGGGATGTGACACTGCAACACTGTGGTGGTGTTGCAGCCAAGTATGGGATAACAGGGACTTACGCTTGAATTCTAGTATTACCAAATGCATATAAAATGTAGGGGTTTCTCCCCCTATAATTCTTGTCTTTTAAGAGCCTAACTATGCAGATTTCATATTGCAGAACACTCCCTGTGCCTGTGACAACACACGAGCATCTGGCAAATGCACAAAATAGCATCTTTTGTTTCTTTTCACCAAAGATAGAACAGAAAATTAACAAAAGAAGGACAGGGTCCCAATAGCTCCAGCTACTCTGACTCCTTGAAACAGACTGTCCCTCTCACCATAAAAGGTGAGTCAAGAACTGTAGCTTTTGTATAAAAGTTGCTCCCAAAGCTGATGAAACAGTCTACAGAACAGCGGAGTATGTCATCCAAAAAAATGACATAAAATGCCCCACTTTTTGCAGGTCCTGCTGACTGATTGTACCGATTCAAGCTTACCCACAGTAGAATTATCTCACAACAAAGCAGTCGCGATCACATCCCGTCTCCGCTTTTACCTACGTATTGGAGAGCGCATGGTTTCTGACATTGCCAGTCCAGGTCTGAGCTGCACACCAATAATCATCCAATCAATGAGAGAAAAAGGTTCCTCGCAGCTTCGCCCCAGCTACGTGAATTTATGTGGTTTGGTTCAGGTGCACTTTGCAATTTGCAATACCAAAATGAAGACATAAACCGTTATTTACAGGTCAATGTGTTACTCAAATGAGAGCTCAGAGATCCAGATGTACTTCAAAGTCACAGCAAAAGCAAGTTTTGGGGTGGGAGAGAGGAGGGGGGTGGGAGGGCTCTGCTGGAAACCAGTGATGGTTTCAGAAAGAACTGCACTGAATATGAACAAAATGATCCCTCACCCCTCTGGACTCCAATTCCCAGCATAGAGACAAACATCATTCACAAGCAACCATTAAAAACACACAAACAAAGCTCAAAGATAATCAAAAAGGAAAAGGATCTTAGTGGTCTGTCTCATTACAGTGCCAGCTCCTAATAAATTCTAGCTGAAAAACGGAAGTTCAATTAATCCAGGGAGCTAATTAGGCTCAGCAACTATACGTTGGAGTTAAAGACAGATTCCCCAAAACAAGCAACGCCACTGGTTAAGAAAACCTGAGCAGTAAATGGACTGTGATTTACAGGATTAAAAAAAAACCAAAAAAACCCACAAAAACTCCACTGTTAAAATCAATAACGATCCAGATTTTAAATAATTTAAGGACTCTGCATGTGGCCAGGCTCCGTGCTAACTTCTACCAAGATACACCGACAAAGGGAAGGAAAAAGCCTTCCCAGCCCCCACACCCCTCCTTGCTTGGCTCCCTTACTTGGAAGCGTTACGGCAACCACAAGTTTGGCTCCGCTTGTCTCTATGAAGCCATTTGGTTGCTTTATGTGAGAAGGCAACAGTCGCATCTGCTGCTGAAGAGCAACTGGCGTAGCTCGGGAGCCTGCCTGCCTCTGCTCCGGGCTGCCGGGTTGGGGCGGGCCAGCGCCTGTGCTACAGGGCAGCGACGGGAGAAAACACGTCGCAAGAAAGCAAACGTGAGGACACGTCCCCTGGCAACCCGCCGAGGACACGTCGTTAGAAACCGCCTTCACACCAGCCCCTCCGGTGGCTAATTTGGGTGGGGAGGGCCCAAGCGCAGCACAGGGGCACCCGGCAAGGGCATTTCCAACACCCCGCCTCCGGCACGGACGGCAGGGTCCGCAGGGTCAAGCGGCAGCACGCAGGATCGGGCCCTTGGGACGGCGCGCAGGGCTGGTTAGAAGACGGGTCTCCGCTCCCGAGGCTCAGCAAGGGAGGTGCTTTACACACACACACACAAACACACACACACACACGACGGCAGGACGGCTGCTCGCTGCCGCACCAAGCGCTGCCTTGCAAGGAGCGTTAGGATTCATGGGTACCGAGAGTGGAATACCAGGGTTATTTCCTCAAACGAAAATTAACTTCAAATGTTTGTAATTGAGCCATGAATATTCATGATCTTCGGGGAGGATTTCATAATTACTTCATTCTGGTTACGCTCATTTGATCTGCAGTAGCAACGGCGGTAGTTTACGCTCCTTCATCAAGATGCCAACAATTTGGCAGCATGACTTTCCCAGTTTCCTGTGCTGGAGAGCAGCCCTAGTTATCCTAATTGCATTCCCAAATGGAGTGGTACCTGAAAATAAATTGACTGCTGTTGTGTTTTAGAAACCACTCCACTTGGCACTGCTACTGGCATAAATAGACGGCATCTCCAGGAAACTGGGAAGGTCACTCAGCAGAATACTTTGCATTTTAGTAAGATTTTATATGCCAACCTCCTAGAACCTTCAGCCCACAACATTATAGCAGAGGACAGCGAAAGTGCACACGCTCCCATGCGGAAAGGAAAAAAAGAAAAAAGGCAGCAGACTTTGGCTGTCATTAATATGATGAAAATTATACAATTCATCTATGCTACTCGCTAGACCTACTCCCAAAGAGACTTAGACTTAAGAGTTCATACTCCATGTGCACCTGCGCACAAGCTTGCTTCATCACCTCCAGCAATAAACTTTTAGCCTGTTGGACAATTTGAAGAACCTTTGAGAAAGTGATATAAAAGCCTCAAAGACAGTAAGTCTCTGTAAATGTTGTGAGAATTGATGGCTGGGTGGATGGAGAGAAATCCTATTTGTGCTCCCATAGAAACATGACTGAAACTTTTTAAACTCCACTCTTGAACACAACAGAGAAAGTACACAGATGAGAGACATTCCCAACCACAGGGGAACTTTCAGCCAGTATTTATACCCTTTTGGATGTCAAAATTCAGAGACAAATTGTTAGAAACATGATTTTCTCAATGCTGATGCTCTCAGAACTGTTAATTTAGATCAATACACAAAAAAATACGCACTCATATGAAAGTGGGTCCTGACTATAACCTGTCAAAACACAAAGCAAAGCAGTGAAAATATTAAACTAACAGCTTTAAAGCAAAATAAACAGTCAGAAGCTTCAAGTCGTGCTTCCATCCCTGGTAATCAATCTATTACCTTGTAAAGTTCCTCTTCACATACCGCTCCAAACTCTGCTTCACAGAGAAGCATGAAACTGCTAAAAGCTGCTAAAACAAGCAATCCCTATCCATTGTGAAGGAAGATGGACTTTGCAGGAGCCAAGTGATGTGCTCACCCAGGATGGGAATCAAGCAGGTGGAGCAAGCTCCAAAACAGGAATTTTTTAGGTGTCATCTCCCATTTATCAGTTGGGGACACACTGGCCTCAGTTGCTCAGCTCCAAACCATCTAGGAATTAAAAAACCATGATTATTATTTAGGTATTTTGTACTGGCATGTACGGGTAATATGTACAGACCCTAGACAATGTGCGTCTCCTTCCCAAAATCTAAGTAACAAGGTGGCTAAGTATGGGCTTAGCTATCTTTACCCATTCTTTCTCTTTTGAGAAGAGTAAGAAAGAAGAGCTTCTCCTTTACACCTATCTTCTTTAAAAAGGAAAATGGACTAGAAAGTTGGTTTCACTTCACAGGTTCCATTAGCTTCACTATTCAATATATAGTTTCAGGGTCAAAACAAGTTTCTCAGACACCCGCAACGATGTTTGCAGAATCTGATGAACACTGTGTTCTCTGGCCTGCAAGTCCTTGGCCTCTATAATTGTACTGCCAACGATCAACAGGGGCAGGATGAGCTTGTTAGGAACTGGCGAGAGAGCAAAAACTCCTTTCACATAAAAATGAATGGCCATCAGACAGCAACAACTTTCCCCCACAGCTGGACTGAGCTACTCGCACAATGGGCTGATTTAGAGATGTGATGAGACAGACTGAGTGACAGCAGTGATGATGTTAGCCTGCATGGCAATTAAAAGTCATAGATTAAAAAATCTCTACCCACATCTGGTTCTGGTGATGTCCGAAAACAAGCCCCAAATTTGAGATTTTACGAACTGAAACCCATGGCACTGTGGCCCTAACCCAGCTGTCGCTGAAATCCACAGAAAGGCTCCCATAAGCTTCAGCAGGGTCTGAGTTGGGCTTTTGCCGATTTAATGAGTGGGTACATGAAATAATGAATAAAATAATCCCTTCCGAAGTCAAATATATGACAATGAAATTAAACTGTGGAACCACAGGCAGTTTTATGATGACATTTTTGACAGCATAGGGCCAAATCTAGCAGCTGCTGCAGGGCAGCGGGAATTTTGTCATCTATACACACAGACACAAGAATACTAAATGTTTGGTTCTTTTACCCCTTTCACACTCCATCATACTTTATTCACAGAGGACTCCAAATAAAACCTGAGGGACCCCAGTCTCCATGCAAGTACTATGTAATGTAAGTAAAAGTGGTCAAATCAATATATAATGATTTTTAATGTATATATATTTGCTATTTAAATAATTTGGAGATAGGTTGTATCAAATATATTTATCTTCATCTATGTAGCAATTTAAAATATTAATGATGCACATGCATTTTTTATGTTATTTGAAGTTTCGCTCCCTCTTTAAATGGATTCTTCTATTTATTTTGCCCACTACAATGCCATTAATTAGACAAGCTCTTCAATAGGTTCTTGTATCTCCAACACTTCAGACACCTCTTAATAGCCTGTGACAGCAAAGGAAAGGAACTCTTTTAAAGTTACCATTTAGTAATTGTTACATAGCTGCAGTTTTACCTGAGTTCTACAGGTATCTGTTGGGCCCAGAAAATCAACTGTAAATTCGAGTATTTCCATGTTAATAGCGGGCTCTCCACAAGGATGGTAGTCAGAACAGACTTGTGAGTGCCAGAAAGCAATACACAACTACTAATGTTTGTATGTTAGTTTTAAATGACAAAAAAAAAACCAACCAACTATTAAAGAGTTAGCTGTTCAAAATCCCAGAAGCACTAAAAATTTCAAAGACAAGCTGAGCCAGTCTTTCACAAAAAGTTCCTTTCAACCTTCAACCGTCTTCAAAAAACCTCAAACTGGACTCATTTACAATGTGCCTGGCAGGTCCCCCTTCTGTTTACAAAGCCGCTGCTGAAGCTCAGGAAATCCTGCAGCTGAAATAGTTGAGGCTGCAAGAAAATTTTGGCAAAGTACTCATTCTAGTCTTAGACTCTCTCCTTGGCATCTGCTGTTCAATTTAGACAGAGACAGGATACTAGAAGGACATTTGGCCTAAACCAATATTGCCATTCTTATGTTCTTAGTGTTAGGTTATAGGGGTTTACAGTGATGCTCTGCAGCTTCCTTCCTGAATCCCCTCTGCATGCCTGCTGTGCTCTCCTAAGGATGGGGAAAAGCGTTCCTCAGTGCCCAGTCAACCCAGCCCTGGCCAATGTGTCTGGAGACACAAGAGATGCCAAGAGAAAAGACAGTCATTCTGTTAGAGAGGGTGCGTGGATGACAGCCACAGAAGGAGAAGGAGGACAGAGAAATGCATTGTTTGGTCCTGTGAGCCTGATCCCTGGGGGACCATCATCAAAGTGAAGGTGATACTTGGGTTGAGAAGAAACTCTGAATTATTAGCTCTTGCCCCTACCTGGTACAGAGAACCATATAATCCTCCTTAAGCATTTAGAAAAAAACATTTTTTAATGTTTAAAAACATCAGGGCTTCCTAGCACTGCCCACACACACTTCCATTTCAGGGCAGCACACTGGAAGTCATCTACACCCCTGTTTGCCCATGATCCAACATGGCCCTTTGGTTTCCATTGCTCTCACTCCCCGGGGATGGGAATGCTCCTGCCACATGTACAGACACCAGTTACACTTCTTCTCATGCCCTCTCTACTCCCTAACTCTATTTGGATATGCAAGCCAAATTAATTTTACTCTCTCTCACATGAAAAGCTATCCTGCTCCCCTTGCTAGTCTTTCTTGTACTTGTTTCGGTCTGAATTCATCCTTCAACTATATGGATGACCAGAGCTGCATCCAGGAGAAGAATCCCTTGCACGGGGGCATGACTATTTTTCTGCTGCTATTTCTAATGCCTCCTCAGACTTCATTACCTTTTCACTGTTACATCAGCTGTGGACACCTGTGATCATTAACCACTATGCCTAAATCAGCACATGCACCCCACCCCCGCTTCTAGCTGATGAGCTCCCAAATTTCAGTAGAAATTGTTAGCAGTTCAACAGGGCAAGCCCTTGCATTAGTGCCCTTTCTACTACTGTAGCCCTTGAGGTCCCACAGCTGCTCCCATCTGATGTTCTGACCTTCCTTTGTACAGATGATGGCTCTCAGCTTTGTGTAACTAGCCTCTATGAGTAGCATGCTCCTGCTTTGTGTGTGTCAAGGCTGCTGATAGTAACACTAAATAAAATCTCTACAAAAACTGGTCCTTGAAGAACTTTCCTGTTTGCCTTCCCTCTACTCTGATAGCTCCCACTTCAATGCTAGCTACTGTTGTCTCATCAGTCTTCACCATCTGATGGATCTTACAGCTCCTTGTCTTCCTCGGCTTAACTAATGCTTTCTCAGGGGACACCAATTCAGTTATTTACTCAGACCTAGACAGATTACATTTACCACTGTTCTTTCACCTAGACATTCAGACATTAGGTATCATGCCTGCATAAAACAGAAGGTCAGTGTTGTATCCAGAGGGTTGTATCCAAATGTGTCCCCATTTTGGGAGGAGTGTTGAATTTAAATGCAGAGACAGCTGTTCCAGATTTCCCTGTCTTGGGAACAGTCAAGATAGTTCAGGGTTCACCCTCTGAAAAGGCAATACTTGTTGTCTGGATTTACTCTAAAGTGAGTTTTAATTCAGGCCTCCAGGATTTGTTCCTGTAACATCTGAATGCTAATACTGACTTTTTGTGTAGCGGGACTTTCTTAACCTCTTGATGTTAACTTCTGCAGCTCTTGCAGAATTGTGACAAAAATTGGTCACTTAATTCAGCCGATCTAGCAGTGAATTCATTTAAGGTCTTCTCTCTATCCCTCCTCCTTCTCCTCCATACACGCTGATAAGCAAATCATTTAGAGAGGGGTTTGTCTGCTGACTGTATGAATTTTACAGAGCAGGAAAACACATTCATCTAATTGCATTTCAGATGGTGAGGATCTGAATAAATTAACAAGTTGTTCTATGAATAGAGGAATTAATGAAGACTAGTTCCCTGTGGGTTTGTGTCCTGTGTTCCTCCATTTCCTACACTTCTGCTATCCCCTTTTCTGCATAGTCCCTTGACCTCACCTTGTCATCTCCTACAGCTGCAGTGCCTTCATCCCTCCCTGTTGGCTTGTGTCTGCTGGCTGGCCGGCATTACGCTCAGCTGGTTGGCGAGGTAACTGCTGGTGTCACACCTTCGTGGCCCAGCCTGCTTCTGCCCTGTTCCTCTCCCAGTCCCAGGAGTCTTGCACAGACCTCAGATATCTGAAGGCCTGCCCCTGTGTTAAATCTGATTGGAAATGGTCAATTAAATGGCCAATTAAAAAATGTATTTGGATGACTAGCAATGAGATGGTGTGATCATGTATGCTTCAGTCTCAGAAGGTGGCTAAATATCTCTTGGAGCACACATGTCAGAGCCAGTTCTGCTCATGGAGCTTGTCAGGCTTTACAGTTTTGAAGCACAACATCGTGCATAGCAGTCATTGCCACCACCAGCTACTGAGGACAAACAGGACAATTCCCGTATTAGCATTATGAGAGTGATTAGAGCCACCTAATTATAGCTGTGCAATGACAAAAATCTCAGTTCACAGATGTCAAGTTAGCCAGGCTTTTAACTTTTCGTGTCCTGTGCCTTAGATTATTCCTGCTTTATAATTTCTCAGATCCATGCTATGATTTTATGTCCAGTTAATTCTGTGGGAGGACAGCAGTTCTCAAATGAACACGGAGTAAACAATCAATAACAAACGGGCTGTTATGAAAGTTCAAGTCATTATTGCATTGTTAATATTTTCCAGTAGTTCAGGTTTAGTTATTTTTTTCTGTGTTGCATGACATACTAAATACATAGCAAATGGTTTAAGGGTCCTGTTCTGTTTTCAAAGCTGCTACCGTACCAGTTTCAAAAAAAAGCAATAATGATCCACAAGGGACCAAAGAAATTATGACAACACATGAATCTTCACCCAGCACAGCAGATTTGCATATAGTGTAGCTAAGAGGTGGTTTTGACCCAAGTATTTATAATTAACTCTTAACTTGTTATATATAAAGAAAATCTTTAGTTTCATTTCAGTGTTTTTGTGCAGTGTAATTCCAAGAAACACCAATTAGCTATCAAATGCTGACAACTTGCACTTATCACTGATTTTAGGGCTAGATATGAACTATAAACCTAGCACATTACCATAAAGCAACAGCTCATTACCAGTCTAGCTTTCCTAGCTAATCTTTTCTACTAATTTTTATTTAGGGACCTTCCGGCTAGCTCATCTGAAAATTATATGTTAATGATCTGAGCAGAATTGAGAGCTTTAAATGGTAGCACAGGAGAAAAAATAATTCTGTTTGATCTCTCCATGACATGATGGATGCCATTTAATCAATTAGCACAGCAGAACATGCCATTCCATTTCACACCTGGCAAATAGAAAAAAAACCAGAAAACACATCTCTAGACCTTCTCCACCAGGTAAAAGAGCATCAGGTATAGTATCCTATGTTTAGGAGCACAGTCACTGAGACAGCAGTCGAGACACTATTTCCTTTGGGTCTCCTACAAGCCTACCATAGGGGATTGCCAAGGATGTGATTGCTGCTAGTAGAGGGGACGTGTCAGAGACAGGGTCACAGCACTGTGCACTGTGTCTCATGGAGATGTCAGGCAGTAGGGTGGCTCAACACGCATCCTGGGGTGCCCGCTGCCAGATAAACCTCCAGAAGGTTAAACATGGGATGCTGGGCCCCTGGAATGGCTCAGAATCAGAAATGCAGCTTCCATTTATGTCTGCCTCCTTCTCCCCCACCTGAATTATGCAAGTATTTGAGAAACTGCAGTCAGATTCAGATTCTGAGCAACCATGGACTAAGGATACTGCAGCAGGGACAATGAGTGCTTCACAGTTATTTGCCAGAACTGTATGATAAATAAAAATTACTTCTGAAATATACTGGAGATAAAGAAGGAAAAGAACAGGATGTTTCATAATGTTACCACTTGTTACTGAGTGCAAAGGATTGAAGATGGTAGGATGCAGGTAGGAATAGGTAGGAAAATGTACCTGATTCACATTCTGTAAAGCTGTTGTAAATTAAGGGCATCATAGGATATAAAAGTTATACATTTAATAATTAATATAAACAGATTGAGAGTGATGACAGAAACTTTTGAGAAGCAGCATAAGATCACATTTAGGGGCTATCTCATTTCCTGCAATCTAACTGTGCTGGAGTTTCTTTTCTGAAGACCACGAGATTCACCCCACGATATCAATATTGTGCCCCGTTCTTACTGGCTCCTACTCTGAAAGAGATAGTCAAAATGCACACGAATGCCACAAATTGTGGCTCTAAATCAACCACTCAAACACATCCATTGCTGGTCTATACTTCTGCAATTCAAAATTTGGATAAGGGCAGAGGACAGTATGCCGAGTGAGTTCTCAATACTCATTAAGCCCTGACCCTATGCACCAAAGTGCATAGCCTCTGATCTGCAAGAAGCTGGACCTTTTTCCTAAATATGGTGGTAGAGAATTTTTCTTCCTACTATGAGTGAAAGGGGCAAGAATCCCTCAGGATTCCCCCTCTTGGAACTTGCACAGCAAGCGTAAAGAGTTGCTGCTCTCTGCCCATCTTTCTAGAGATGTCCCAAAAGAATGCTCTCTACTTAAATAGGCAAAGGTTTGCAGATTTAATTGCAGAAATGTCTCAATATGAACATAATCAGACCATGGGCTGGGAGATGTTTGTTTACTGTGAGAAAGGAGCCGGAAGGAAAAAGCACTGTACGTATTCCTATTGCATATTATAAGATTAACCAGGGAGAATTTACTCTCACATTCAGGTATTGCAAAATGCAGTGAGAGATCATATGGGCAGCATATAATTTATAATGTCAGCATAGAATACTTAACTTTGTACCTTTATATTTAAGACAATAATCATACGTAAATGTTATTGGTTGGCTTCTGGCACAATAAATTGTACTTCCAAATTATGCAGTCTTAAAAAGGCACTTAAATGAAGTTCCAGTTACTGGCACAAGATACAGAATTCATTAGGTTTAATATGGATTACAGAATTAGATATTGATAGAAAACATTTGATTTTTATATTTCTGGGAGATGAGTAAGGTGAAGCAACATGCTGGTAATACTTATGAAGCATACAGTTATTTTGTTTATATCTATATGGATAGGAACATAAAATTATTAAGAAAGTTGTTTGTGTTCCAAACTTGAAGTTAGTTTCAATAGACAGATAAAATAGCTGTTTAATGTACAAAATAGACATGCAATGGCTAGGCAAAATGACTCTCACACATCCACACTATTACTGCTAGAGTTGAATACTACCTTACTGTAATTTCATACACAGCCTACAGTTTTCTTTATTTATAGCCCGTGACTAAATGTTCCCTGTTGAAAAGATGTGGTGCTTTGTTGTTACTCTCTTCAGTTAGCTGTTGTTCTCTGGTCTTCGGCAAGAGGGACACCTTTAGCAACAGCAGAGTTTGCTCTCGGATTGGGCATCTGAAGAGTTATTAGTGTGTAGCTGAGATTCCTTAAAGGAATTGGTATTGCTCCACAGAGCAGCACCATTGAAGGATGGAACCTGGTCAATGGAATTGAAAATGTGTTTTTAAGGGTTGTACTATCTTTTGCATGGGTGTGATATAATAGCATTATCAGAGAAAATCAAAAATCTTATGTATTAAACAATGTAAATTATTCTGTAATCAAATAAGCCAATTTGTAAAGATAGCCAGTTTATTGTCAAATACACATACTGACTTGCTTGTAATTCTTTGCTTTCATTGTCTTACTTCTCTGTGAAAAAAGATGTTTGGCAGAAAAGTTTAAGCAAAACTATGAATTTTCTTAGGAGGATGAAAAAATCCACTTCAATTTTCAGAGTACACCTAACAGATATGTTTGTGCTACCAGTAGAGACCAGGTGAGTTCTGCTACAGCACCACAGATGCATCATGTCCCTGCCTGGACAAGCCCTGACCCTGCTGGGAAGACAGGTGAGAGCTCCTGGGAGCGTGTACAGGAGAGACCCAAAGCATCATATTCAGATTCACAGCACCCAGAGCCTTCTCCCAGGCAGCACCCTCATCGCTGTGGGGCCTGCTGCGCGGAGATGAGTGTGAGGGAAACGGACACGGCACCTGCAAGTGGACACAAGGGACGTCGCCAGCTGTGTAACCTACTTGATGTTTATGTCTGAAACACACATAAATGATTCCAGGCAAAGAAGCCCACAGAGGACTGCAATCAAGAGTGGCTCAGAACCAACAAAAGCCACTGATTATAATGCCATTACACAGCACATAGCCATCCAAAATGGCAGTAGTCATCTAAAAAGAGAAAAGAAAATCTGTTACCTGGAGAGACCCTCCATCACTCCAGCAATGCCCGCACATGAGAGAGATGAGCAGGAGTCAGGAGGTGCATGTCAGCATGGTCTGACTGAGTACACAGAGCTTCTAGAGTACCCTCTCTCTTTCTGAAAAAGTGAAGTTATTTCTCTAACACCGTACCTTTGGAAACTTTTTTTTTTTGTTATGCAGTACGTGCCACCTGGGTAGCAGATCTGGATACTGCATCTAATTCCCGTCCTCTTGCACAGGCATGTGACTTCAAAGCCCATCACACGGCGCTTGTGAAAACTAGTATTTGCAAGAAAGAGGAAACACAGCCTAGGAGCACAAAATATTCTGCTACTCTGTTTATAGCTGGAGGCAGACATGAAAATTGTGTTCAATCCTTAAAAGACTGCTCCAAGGAGACTCAGGTCCCACTAGCACAGAGATGAAGAGGTGCTTTTAACAGCTCACCTGGTACGTGGCTCCCCTCGTTTGTCCTCCGGCTGTCTCGGAGTCGAGCGGCACGGGCGCCTAGTGCCGTCTGAGCTGCCCGAAGCGGCTGGCACACGCGACAGGGGAGCTACGCGAGGTCCCTGCCCTCTGGGGCGTCCCCGACGGCAGCCAGGACACCCGGGAAAGCTGCAGGCGCTGCAAGCTGCCTACGGCGAGGGCGGCAGGAGAGAGACTTCAATCAGAGAGAGCACCCGCTCCTGCAAAGGGTGCAGTATGTTGTGTGTCCTTTTCCGAGCCCCAGAATCCCTTCATGTCTGTGACAGCTCCCAGCTTCCTCCTTTTGTTCTGTTTACAGTGACCGAAGACTACCTCCACAGCCCCCAGGTTGGTAACAGCACCCAAAGCAGCCGCCGCCATCATTCTGCTGCCCAGCCCTCTGCCCCGCAGAGCCAGCTGTACCAAAGGGAGCCAGAAGGGCTGATATTTCTGACAGCATTGATGTATGTTTTGTTATTCATTTTCAAAATGAGTAAAGCTTTATTTCTGCCCGAGAGCACAAACTAAGGAATAGAGAGGGGAAAAATTTAGTAACCCATTTGTGAATAATTTTAAATATGGCAAGTAGAACAGTTTTGCTGATGCAGTAGATGAGACGAAATACACCTAAAACAGTTAAACCTGCTGTCTGAAATTAATTTTACTGAGTTTTGTCACATATTGCTAGAAAACATGTCACCTGATGGCATTTATAAACAAACAAAATTTTAAAAATTAAAATACCTAACAAGTTTGTTCTGCAGCAGGAGTGAGCACTAATTTTAATATCTCAGAAGATAGTTCTAACCAGCCTGCTGAACTCTGAAAAGTCAATGCATATTTTAAAAAATTCACTCCACATCTGTTCATTGTGTACAGGCCTGGAGGCAACCACCAGCCAGAAAACTTTGATCATCCAGCAGAAGCTAGCTGGTATCTTGTCCTGGTTTCAGAAGAGCACAAGAGGATTGTCTTCATTGCTTTCCTCTCAAACATGTTATGAAAATAAGAACTTCAATAAAAGTTTGTACGGAAAAAACCATCTTGCTGTTGCAATGCCATTCAAATGTTCTTGAAGCAATAAGACAAACTCGCTGAAATATTCTCCATTTACAAAGACGCAATTCTCTTCAAAGCTTCTATGGTCTGTTACACCATTGAGGAAGGTGGTGTTAAATAGAGTCCAAGAAAAGAAAGAGTATGAAGAAAAATTGTTCAACTATTTTCCTGAAAAATGTAAACCAAGTTTTTGTTATTTTTAAGTTAAGGTCACAAATACTATTCATATACATTAAAGAGGAAAATCAAATAGTCCTGCTTGTGCCACTTCAGTAGTCACAAATCCCTATTTATGTGGCAAGTTCCTCTATAACCTTCTTGAACTCCAAATTCATGGTCACAGATCCATCTGCAGCCAGTCAATAGATGATTGTACATTTCCAGTTTTCACATTCACCAAATTCATCAATCACTTCCCTTGCAACCCCAAACAAACTCATCACAAGGTAACACTTAACCACATACAGCCTCTTTCAACAAATAAGCTGTTAATCATCAAATACTGACCATGAACTACGGTATACAATATCCCTTAGCAAGGATTTGAGGATTATCTCATCTAATTAGATATAAGCATGTTTTCTAATCTGTGGGCTTAAGCCAAAGCCCAATAAAAAGATTTCCATTGACTTACACTGAGTTTTGGATCAAGCACTGGTAGAACTTGATTTTGCAATTCAAAGAGAAACAGACCTTAAAAAAAAAAGTGTAACTAAATGGTGAAGGAAGAAAAATGTTTAGCTGAGTTAAATCATCTGGCACAGAAACAGATTGGACATCCCATATCCCTGCTGGGGTAGAGTCTTGAGAAAGACACCACAGAGACTTTCTGAATTTCTTTGATGCCATGCAAGTGTAACAATCCAGCCGACTGCTAGTTTTCAAACTCCTAAAAGCAGAGGAGATTCTAGTAGACACTCTAGAACATGTTTGATTGTTTATTTGCATAACTGCCTGCCATGTGCAAACATTTTCCAAACAAGGATGAAGATAAATTATCAAAATGGAAGTACAGCTATGGAAAAATGTTAAAGATTTGGCCCCAGAACTCTGCACTGAAATTGCATAAGCCTAGACCCTAACCAATCTGGAACTGTTTATTATAAAACTCTTAATTAATATTTGTTAGTTATATTTTTATTTTGCTTTTAAATCATTCTACCAATGAAGCACTCGCTTCAGCTCTTGAGAAGTTACTCCATTGACTAAGAGGAATCACTGCTAGCATGCTTTCAAATTTATATTCCTCTGTCTCATTACTTAAGGATAAGAAATCATCCTGCCACTTTGTCTCACCAGAAATGTTTCTCTCCCCCTGTGTGTATTCACATCCTTGAACTACTACAGAGTAATTGCCATCTCCCCTCTCAGAGGCCTCCTTTTCCCTGCAAGCTATGAAGCTTTATTTCTGTCGTGGTGTTCTTCCAGGTGAGTAACCCTTTCATCTCAGACCATTCATAATTCTCCTTGCTTCTCTTTTAAATTCTCTGCAGCCTGTAACCTCTTCTTAGCAATGAGATAGCCAGCTCTGAACAAGGGGCTACATACTGGCACTATACAAAGACAAGCTATTTTCTTTGGTCATCTGCAGTGGGATGTCTCTGCTCTCTTTCTCTGAGTCACACTGGTTTTGTGCAGGAAAAGAAGGATCAGTAGGGAAACAAAAGGTAATTTCACAGATCATATCCATATGCAACTATTCAAGAAGCTGGAGATAACCAAAAATGTGAAGTAAGACTAATAAATATTACTACATGCTTTTTGATAATTTGTTGCATTGCAAAAGAGTTAGTTATTCCAAGAATATGACTATTTAAAAATTGCTCAATTATACGTGAAATGAATTATCACCACATTTCCACACAAGAAATTGTATTAACATTCAATTGAGCCTGAACCAGTGGTGGAACAGGTGAGAATAAACTGCTGGATACCCTAATTGAAAGTTCAAAATGGTGTTTTAATGAATTAAGTACAGATTCATTTGTGTATGAAATCACCACAATGGCCTATTTGGGTCCCATTCAAGTCATATTTCAGCAATCTCTGCACGCTACTGGATTGCTTGTTCATTACCAGTCATGTCTGTGCTGGCCCGGGACCAAAGTAGTGTCCTTCCATGATGCAGCTATCTGCTGCTGATAGGAATGGCTATTTAAATGCAATTAGTAATTGCTATTAAATCTGACTATAAACCACAAGCACTTCCCTTCTCATTTCACTTTGCAGTCCATCATTATTTGCTTGCTACAGTATCTGTAAAGCGGTAATTCATCAAGTGGTTCAAAGAGCATTAAAAGAGCTAGTTCACAAGGCCTGATTCTTCCCATTTGAACACTTGTGCAGAATGGAGCCATGTCAACTGAGGGCTGTTGTAAAACTGGTGTAACAGGAGATCAGGCTCAGTGAATGCAACACACTCGCTTAACATCCACTACATATGCATGCAGACACCTCTGCGCCAATAATTATCACTTTGCCAGTCCGGCAGGACTGAGTTGAAAACCCAAAGCTGGGAGATGGCAGCTCCACTGAAGCCTTCCTTGAGGATTTTGTCTACTATGTCTCGTTAAGTTGATGATGAAACACCTTACTGCAAGATGTGTGCAGATAAAGCTCAAATCTGCACTATCAGCTGTACAACAATAAAATGCATTGTTGACGAACACTACAACAGTGATTGCTGGAGCATGCAAAATCTGTTATCCTCATGCTCTTGGGTTGCAGATGAAATTACTCTAATAAAATGTAAGAAGTTTTCCTACATTCACAGACTGTGCATCCCTGATTCCATCTATTTTATGTAGTTCCCTGGAATAAAGAAGAAAATTGTCAGAAATTCAACTGTTAGCTACAGAAAAAAAAAAAAAAACAACAAAGGTGAAAGTTATTGCCAGATGCTCCAAGTTCTCATTATAACTGTGCTGCCAGTGTTTCAGTGTTCAGCTCTTGCTGGCAACTGCATTGGTCTTCCATGTTGCCAGAGCACTGTGGCTAGTGTCAAAGAGCATGCATCTCAGGCCAGGTCCTCAGCTGGTACAATATGGCATTGCTCCAGTGGCTTCAGTGTCTGTTAGCCAAGGCTCTGGTCCATACGACCTGGTTGCCAACATCATGGAAAAATTATTTTGTTCCTGAGCAGATCATGTTATGGATAACTAATCAGGAACTATTTCACATTCAACAAAGTCTCTATTGACCACTCTCCTACAATAAGGATCATTCAGGGGTATTTCTTAGGTTTATTCCTCGTTTTGAATGGCCTTATTTCTTTTTCTTTTCTGCTTCCCAGTTCTTCTCTGTGGATTGTTGCCTCTTCTACACATTATGTCAGGGTCTCTCAGAGCTCTCCCATTCATTTTGGGCCATTTCCCAGTCCTGTGATTCTGTTTCAGCTGTCACTAATGTCATCATTTTCATTCTTTATTTCCCCTTCATCTGGTCTCACATTTCCACAAGTAAAACAGCAAAACAGTTCTTCATCCACTTCTAATATATTAAATACTAAATTAACACAGAAAGATTGGAGGTTCCAAAGGCAACACTAGATTTTTTCTGAGGCTTTCTGTGGTCTTTGTACCATGTTCTCATTGAGGAGAAGCAAAAGCAAGGAACAGAAGACTAGTAGGTGCAGCAGAGGAAAGAAAAAGTGATTGAATTCTCCCAAATTAAAAAAAAAAAAAAAATAGGTTTAGGCGCTGATGAAGTAACCAATAAACAGATTGCTTATTGAGCATATAAGTTCAATTTTGGCATTAAATTCAAGCCTAGTAAGCAGACATGGTGGTGTGAACCCACAAAACTAAGACTTAGTACAAGCTCCTAAATAAGAATAAAATCTCCAGTATTTGTTAGTGTAATATATACAATATATACAACAAATACTAGTTATTGTACAAGAATTTTATTGTGAACTGGTTTATAGCTTTTCTTATCTCTTCCTTTGAAAATTTTTCAAAGCTTTCACTAACATTTTGTCTGAGAAAAATAATCTAACTCATGCTTTAAATGCAATAGCAAAATGTATAAACAAAAGATACCTGGGATCCCAGTACTTTTCACACGCAGTCTTTTTTTACACAGATGAAACAACTGCAGAGAGATACACCCATTTAACCAAGGAAAGAATCTGAATTACTGGATCCATCCAAACCTCATTTTCATTTTTACTCCAATAATTAACTAACAATTTAAAGAAAATATCTGATATGCAGCATATTGTTTAGGCTCATCTTTTATAAGCACAATACTATAATGCAACACATTCCCTTTTCCTTCACTTAAAAACAATAATAGTCTACCCTTGACTAAAAAAACCCAGATTTTTCATCTCATTAGGACCATCTATGTGAGTCCTCACCTCTAAAAAAAGTGAAAAAATAAGGTAAGAGTCCTAGCAACAGTTAAAATTTAAGTAGTGCTTTCTGCCAAGTCTGAATGCCCTTTACAAAGTCCCATTTGAATTTTTTCTAGCTCAGCTTTATAAATGGGAATAAATATATAAATAGAGAAATAAATTATTTTCCAAAGGTCATGCAGAAAGAAAGAATGGATTACCTCATGGTTTAAGCACCAGATTAGATCTTAAAACATAGTGGTTCTGCCACTAAGCCTCTTGCGCAACCTCGCACCAGTCACTTAATATAATTTTATTTTCTACAGATAGGATAAAAAAAACCCAAAACAATACCAGCTTGTAAGATCTGGGAGGAACTGCAACCATATGACAGAAGCAGAAGTGCCAAGAACAAAAGTCATGCTTTTGACTCACACCCATCTATTTTATGGGCAAGACTCCCTCCTTGGATAAGCATAAGCATGTAGTTCAAAATACAGGATGCCTCCAGAAACACTAGCACGTTGGGATAGCACATTAAGAGAGAAGCTTATTAATTAAAACAAGCAACAATTTCTGAAAGAGAAATTCATACAGCCTTGTACTTTTCTAAACAGTTTTCTTACATTCTCATAGTCATTAAAATGTATAAAAATGATTATTTCCAAAACAGCATTATCATGAATTATCACCACCCCTATTGCCTAGCAACTGGAGTAATTTTTGAATAGTGAGCTATATAAACCAGTATCTGGAGTTTGTGCAAATGGGTAGTCATTTGAGGGTTTAAAACACATTCATCTTGGAAATCAGAGGCAGATAATGCAGCACTAATGTAAAGCTGAAATGATCTTAAAAACTGAAATGGCACTAACAATTACTGCAGCTTAGCAAAACCCTCCTCCTGTAGCAGATCTAAGCCCTGTAAAACTTGGTCAGGGCAGGAGTTTACTCCCTTGCTCTTCCTTGGGCTTGCAAGTGCCCCTTTCCAATTTTTATGAAGATATTTGACATTCCTGTGGAGAAAATAATTCTTGCCCAGTCTTTTGAGGGATCCGCTTGTAACTCAAGAGCAAAAGAAACTGGTGACGTTAAATGACAATGTATTTAAGTCAAATTAAAAATTCTATTTTTGTATAACTTACTGAACTGGAAGAACTCACTGGTTCATACCATGACAGAATGACATGCTTAGTAAGGTTCAAAATAGGTCTGGACATTAATAGTGGCAAAGAGATAACCCACTGAGCTATTAAAGAGACATTATAAATACATGTATGAAAGACACACACTCCCAGAAATCATGGCCTGGTCACACATCAGCTGCATGTGTTGCCTGTTGTAGGGATTCTTGCCGATTCTTTAGTCCCATGTGGAACTTAACTTGAATGCAGCACAAGATCCCAGTCCATACCAACCTGTACTGTTTGACGTCTGAGAATTTCTACATTACTTTCTTACAACTTTAGTGGACAAGTTCCTGCTAAAGCTAGTGTCAATCTGTGTTACTATTCCCAAAACTGGGGGGAGTGAGTGGGTGGTGTTCCCAAGGGAGAAAGATTCCAACTTAATGACTTCCAAGGCTTAGCCTTATGGGTGAGAAAAAAAAATGTGAAATGTACTGAAAATCAGCGTGTGTTTTTCATAGACACTGCAGGCAGAGGCAAATTCATCCCTGCCATAAACACACAGCCCGCTGAAGGCAATGCTGCAGCATCTGCTTATACCAGCTATGAATCTGAACAAGATTTTCCCTACAGCTGCTACCTGTGGAGATAAAGCTGGATACAGCACTGAAGGGAGTTTAAAAGCTTGCAGCCTCTCATAGTTTAGAGAACTAAATTTCTGCAGTTGAAGAAAACCTGATGTCTATGAAATTGTGAGTTTCCGGGCTCCCAGGAAGCCATGCAGTGCCTACCATAAAATGACAGTCTGACATAAAATACTTAATGGCTGTTTAATAGCTCAGATAAAGAAAAGATGCTCCATTTTGTCTGCTGCTCTATGGAAATTTACTGAGACCACACACATAATATGCAGTGCTGTCACATAAGAAAACACTTCCATTCTTTACTCCTACTCAAAACATGGCAGTTAATAAAATTTTAATTTCATCCTTAACAATGAAAGAGAACACTCCTAAAGAAAGGGAGATGACCACAGCTAGATAGGCTAGCCACTGCTCTAAACAAGAGGTGCTACCGAACACATATCACATTAGTCTATGGGATGCTCAGCCCCTTCTACAATGCAGCACGCACACACACGCCTCCTTCCTCTTTTCTCCACCGAGGAGCAGCACACACCTGTACTGCCAGATCACTGAGAAAATAGTGTTTGCACTCACCCAGCCACCAAGACTCTTATTTCCATTGCTCGTGAATAGATCACATTCAGGAAAAAGTGCTTTCTGCACTCTTCTCAGCAAGAAGTGGACAAAGTATGCTCCAAAATAAGCCAATAGGTTTTTCAAATTACATTTTAAAAGTCCTCCTTAGAAACAGAGACATTGCCTCATTTACAGGTGATAAAACACTTCTCTATACTTACACTCTATACTATCTGCTCTTACAGGGGTGAATTCAAGAGGAGATGCTAGCCTGAAGAGAGCTTTTATCTTCTTTCAGTGGTACAGAAACACTGATGAGCAAGCATGCTGGCACCTCCGGCTGTGTGAGCTCAGAAGCGCAACAGCTGGGAATGGCAGAAGAGATTGGTAGTGCAGCAAGTAGAAGACATGGTTGGTAATGCTCTTCTCCCATCCAAGCATTGCCAGGAAAGGCAGCTGTTGTATTTGGTAACTATTCCTTGTATGTTTAGTTCTAGCCTAGGGAGCATCATTAACAACTCTTCTATTCCTACAGCTTGCCTTCCCTTCAGTCCATAAAAAAACAACAGGAAGGAAGACAGGGTTTTGATAATCATAGTTTGAGCTACACTTTTTGAAGCGCACAGTTCAAGCTATTTTCACACTATGACTAGGTGCATGGTCCACAAAACATTTCGTGAACGTTTATATGAACAAATTTGGTTGGCCCTTAACTGAATTCCAGTCTGATTGAAATCCAGGAACAGGAATATTTCCAGAGAGCATGTTTTAAGTCCAGACTGATAAATAATTTTAGACAATAAATGTTAGAAGGAAAATAAAATTATAACCAAATTCAATTAATCTTTATTTTGCAAAATGAAGACAAAAGCAAATAAGTAAAACTTGTCAATACCACAGAGACTTGAATGAACATGGGAAAATAATCATGTTTGCAGACTTTAACATGATTAAAAGGGTAAAAAGCACGGACTGAAATCTGCTCTGTGAATGACTTTCTTTGTTTTTCATGTCATCCTGTTGTTCCTAACTCCAGATCTCACATACATGTCCTTCATGAATGGTGACATTCATTAGCAGTTTGATTACAAGATGCTACAGTAAGCCATTCCTGTGATGCTAGTTGCTACTTCCTAGGCTTTAGGCTAGAGAAAAGCAATACAGTCCACAAAAGCAGAAACTTCTCAATAGGAAGGCTGTATGACTGTCTGGGTTGGAAAATGAATCCAAACTTGCTTTCAGACCTGTGCACATGACAAATGGGATGAGAAAACGATAAAGAGAACTGAGTACATACCCACTAGGTGAGCAATTCCTCTAATTTCCCAGAAGCTCCCTGCAGTAGCAAAGGCCACTTGTCTAGTGTGACAAATGGGACCTACCTCTATTTTTGCAAGTGAAAGGCTGACACTGAGATTCAAACCATACAGAAATAAAATGCAAAGTAACCTTGGATCACAGAAAGAATCTCATGACAAACATGCATGCTCATTGTGACATATATTTTCAAGAAACTAAATTGCACACAATGGACAGCAAAATAATTTTCTCTGTAGTGCTGCACTATGGCAGCAACGTTTGTCTTTGTGGAGCAAATATGAAACTGGCTCTCAGATGCTTTGAAACATTAAAAAAAAGTCTTTGAACAGTCCTAGAAAACAAAACCCTAATGTGCTGAACTTCGAGCCTTAAGAACTTTGAGGCACCTGGGTCCTATTTCAGTACGCTGCTTCCTTTGAAAGCTGAATGTCAAATACAGTGTAGCTACCAGATGTAAGGTTACATCAAGTGTCACTGGACCCTAGGCAGGTTTTGACATAACTCAAGAGGGCTGCACTGACCCCAGCAGACTGTCTCCCTGCTTACCCCAAGTCTGCCTCAGGCCCAGACAAGCAAACTGCTTGCAAGTATCATTAGGTACAACACAGAATACCACTTACTTGTATGGGATGTGTTTGCTTCCATTGACGAGGGCAAGGATGACATTGCCCAGCGCTGACAATGAGAGACAAAGGCCAGAGCTTCCCTCCCGGTTTTTGCTGAGCACTTTCACACAGCTACCCAGGTCAATAAGGTGCAAGCGGCTGCGGCCTCCAGACACTGCCATAAACAAAGCAAGCAAAGAGTTAGCATGTGCCTCCAAAAGCAGCTTCCCAGGAAAGCAAAAGAGTCACCACGACTTGCAAAGAGGAAACAATCCTAGAGACCTTTCCTAATTCACGTTAGCAGCAGCAAACTCTAGGAGTCCTGTTAACTGACTGTCAGCCTTTATCTCCGTACATGGCTGTCCGCTCCAGACTTGCTTAAAAATTGTCAAGGTTTTCAGTACTCATCTGCTCCTGCAGGTTTAACTCTGTGGGAGTCACCACTGTGGGGTTGGTTTGGTTTTCTTAAAGGTAGCTCTATTAGCTTGTACCTGAGTCAGCCCTGGTTTTGTCTCTGTGATTACTCTTCCTCTGTCTGGAAAGTCACAGGCTGGGAATTGCTGCTTGGTGAGCAGTGGTCCTGTCCTCTTTATCTTTCCCATCTCGAATACTGGATCTTCAGAAGAACCTGTGGCATTTGTGGGGCATTCAACTTTGCTTTAAGTCTATATACTTTTATGTTAACATTTGGGTTAAGAAAAGGTTCACCATGCCATGGGTAATGGATTGTTGAAAAGCTGCTCTATTCTGAAAATACTTTCTGTAAAACTGGCAGTAGATCCCTACTTTTTTTCTTGTTTACTCAGTATCTTCATGACTACATTTAAAGTGAAAGGGTGCTACCTTTCAAACACCAAGATTAATGGATACTTGCTCTCATTAAAAACCTATGGTTCCTTATGAACCCAGGCATGGGGACTATGTACACTTTACAGAAGTGCTTCTAATTCTCCATTTTCTCAATTTCCCAGGGTTGTTTGGTTGTGGGGTTTTTTTGCATCTGATCTTTGACCGCTTCTCCCTATTCTCAATAGTTTAGAAGCAATCTGTAGGAAAAGAGAGTTTTATTACTAGGATCATAACTCAAAAATTAGGAGCACTGTTTGAGGACTTGAACATAAACAGGAGTGGAAATACTTTCACATCTGAGTTTACCTCTGTGCAAATAAATTCACAGCCATTTTGACACAGCACCTCAACTTAAGCATCTGGCAAAAAAAGTATTAGTGGTGGGGGAGAGACCAGTTCACAAGCAAAGATGGTGATGGGAGCAGCTACATGATGGAAACCTTAGAAAATAACTTTTTCAGATACTTTAATTGCTTTGGAAATGTCTTATCAACCACAAGGATGTCTTTTCAATGACCCTGCATTCAGTAGCTGTGGTGCCATGCCATGGTATGCAGGCATGTAGGTGCCATAGGAGGTAGAAGGAAATAGGCTCACATAGATATATGAAGACGTCACTGTTAAAACTTCTACATATTGGCAAAAAGGTGATATGCGATCATATAATTTTGCAGATTTGCTCATAGAAAGTCTACTATGAAAATGTATATAAATATGGAAAACATACAGCTACTAAAGACATATATAACTATTAGCTGTAACCTAAAACATCTTAACCTAAACTGAAAAAATAAGGAGAGAAATATTTAATTTTGCTAACACTGCAAAACACAGAGTTCATTGCTTATTGCTACTACCTGGTGTCTTGCATGACACAAAACTTTCTGTAAAAATATAAAGCCTTTCTGTAGAATGTATTATATATAATTCTGTAATTCTGTTTCAGTTGTATGTGACAGCTAATTAAAATGAAGAGCAACAAAACTACGAGTAAATTTTTATGATAAAAGACAAAAAGAAACATGAATAAAGAGAAAGAAGAAGAGAAGGTAAGAAAATGGGAGGGAGGGAACTTCTTCTGTTAGAGTGGTTTATGCTATGGGATTTGAGAATAATATTCCAAAAATATAGCCAGTATCTCTGTCAAGAGTTGTTAAAATGCAGTAACTTCTGCTTCTTATAAGCCCTGTTAGTTCTTCAGCTATATCAGGTATTAAGCAACATAGGACTACCATGTCTTAAATTATACTGCGATATTGGTTAAGTTATACTGAGTATCACAAAACAGAAGTGAAGAACAAATGTCCGATTAAAACTAATGTTGGTGGCTAGACATCTAAAACGCTGTAACAGTCGCAGATTTTATGACAGCCCATTAAACATGTCCATGGAATTTTCACCACTGTGCTCTCAGTGGTGGGGAGTGGTGGGGTATTTCTCACGGGGAAGTACCCACATGCATCATAGGCTCCGGCACTCGCTGGAGAAAGTCAGGCTTCCCCGGGGAATGGTCCAGGCAGCTGCACTTTCACCCCCTCTGAACTGCTCATGGGGGACTTTCGCCTCCCCTCTAAGAGTCCCTAAAACTCTTAGACTTTAAGAGTCCTGGAGTCCTCTAAAACTGCTACCCTCAGAAGGCTAAAATCACCTTTTCTGAGTATCCTCCAGTGATTTCCTTCGAAAAACAAAGAAATGTGTTTAGTTACTACTGAAAATGACTGCAGGTGACTTTAATGAATTATATATAATAAACATTTCTGTTTCTAAGATTACTGGACATTGGGGAAACGAAAAGGAAAGAAATCACTACCCTTCAAAATCTCAGTCATATTTTTTCCACACATATTTCTATTACACAGGCTGAGGAAATCCACAATAAGAGAAATTACCATATCTTTCCTTCTTATTTAATTTATAGGTCAAAGTAAGACATTTTTAGGATGGCAGATCCACTTGCTTGATCTGAAAATTGAGTTATTTGTTAGGCAAGTTCTCCATATTGTGCCTGACAACTATAGAGAAACATCCTAACACTTGTTTTTGTCTATGGCCACAGAGAATTTGCAGAGCTGACAGCTGAAAAATGACTGTGCCAGTTCTGCCACAATGCCATTTATTTCAAAGGTGCTAAGCCTGCTTCATGACATTCCTGGTAATGAATCTAACAAAGAGGTAAGTACAGTACCAATGCGTTACTCTAGCAGTCATTTTTTACCAAAATCATATGTTAGCCAGCCCTTTAATCTCTTACCCTTTAGAAGCTGCGTTTCTTTTTTTTTTTTTTCCCTCTATCCTTTTTTAATCCTGCTTCTGGAATCTATGTATCTCTACTATCTTCACTTTTTTTTTCTGAAAAGTCCTTCATTACAGCAGGAGACAGTGATAATCACTAGGCGCCCTTTCTGAGCAGCTGGAATTCCCCCCTCATTCAATTATCAGCAAGATCTGACCCTGCCTGTCTCGTGAGGCCACTCAGATATGAGAACTTGAAGACAGGAGGTGGTTTGGCCACAAGGCAAAGGTATAACTAAGGGCAGTGGGCAAAGCATGCCATATTATAATCCAACAGGATCATGCCTTCTTTTTTGAGATGAGTCATTATAGCCACTGGAAAATATTTTTTTCCCTTTTATTAATTGCATTTGAAAATAGTAGAAAAGGACTGTGTGTACATGTACTTGCATGCAGTAAAGAGCATGGAGCATTAAACTATTGTAATAATAATTCCCTCAAAATCAGCCATCTTTATTCCTATGAACCAGACTGAGCATTCACAGTCTTCCTTTCCACCGCAGGGTGGCTAATTAATAAACCTTTAGTTAATTGAGATTTCTGCCTGCCAATTCCACAGGGGTTATTACTTAAACACATGCAAACTGTATTTCCATTTAGAAATTCCATGGTTTTCTCTCTTGTAAGTACAGTCAATGTAAATTTTCTGCATTCAAACATTAGACATTAATAGTGCAGTGGTGTTCACCCACTACACATCATAACTTGTAATCTATTCTTTATTACAAATAACCTATGCAGAGCCAGGAGATGAAACATATGCCATTTCTGCAGAATTGCTTAAGCCCACAAATTTAAAGAAGCAGAAGTCTCTGGTATCTTTCAAACAAACATTTTTTCCAGTAAAAAATTAGTATTTAACAAAAGAATTTTAATGTGAAATTTTTCTTTTTTGGTAGGTGTGCTTCTTATATTATACAAATCTTTTGTCACTGGAACTTACTAAATACCCTCTGTATATCTCCAGCTATAGACAATTTGGGAGACTTGAAAAAGACAATAAATACAATAAAAAATATAAACGGTGCAAGTCAAGTTAAACCTTTTAAAATTATAGAAATGTATAAGTAGACATGGAAGCATCTTTTCCTTATTTACAAGTGGGAGATGGAAGTAAGGACACAAGCCAGTGAAAGCATCCATGGCAAACAGAGGGAGCAAGGCCATCTGAAAAGCCCAGAGCCTTTACAAAGAACCATGAGAGTCCTTTGTGCACATGCAGTTGGACCAGCAACTAAAATACCACGTATCTTCAAGAAAAGGTATAGTTCATGCATTGTCAGCATCAGCTATTTAGGTGCCAAAGAGGAACAGCTAATGTAAGAGTGGCAAGGAATTCCCATCGCCACAATATTTTAGTCCATGACCTCAACATTATCGGTAAAGATAATACTAAAAGCCAATTTGAAAAGCACTTCTTTTTTTTTAAATACAGAGGCTGACATAATGCTGAGGACTAACTGTTAGTATCTGCACAACGGCAACTAAATTGGCAAGCGATGGTAACAATCCCCAGTGGCCTTTAACAGCCTTTGGTGAGTCTTTACCAGGCAGGGCGACAGTCTGCTGGTATGAATGGCCCCACCCCATGCTGAATGGAGAATTCTGCTAATTTTCACCACTAAAGAATATTGTTTAAAGCCAGTTTCCAGGCAGGCTTAGAGGAGACAGAAGGGAGCAAAAGGATAGCTTACTTCCGCCTTTGCCGCTCTTCTCCATGCGGTACTGGTAGATGTGCAGAGTGAAGAGCATGTGGGAATTGCGGTGATCCTCCTCGTCGCAGTCCCGCTGGCTGCTGCGACGTGAGGCAATGGCGGCGTCGAGGAAGAAGGCGGCCTTCTCTGCCGTAGGGGCGCGGAGCTCGCTCTGATTCTGAAGCTGCGGGTTAACACAAGGGAGAAATGACCTAGAAACTCCCACACAAGTCAACACTACCAGGCAACTTCCCGCAGCCAACACACACTGTGAACGTGCTGGCTTCTGAAGGGACCGAAAAGAAGGAGGCGCCGATGGAATGAGACCCTCCTCATACTGGCAGTGACAATACCACGCCCTGCAGGAGCCCCACAATTGAATCCAGGCTTTTGGGGGTTCTCACTTGGGGTACTCTGATGGCAGTTGTAACACATAAATGCCAGAAACTGGAAATTGCCCTATGGGCTGGACAGATGCAAATATTTGTTCCTTCATTTTCCCAGAATTTTAAGCTATTTATGCTCATTAAATATTAATTATTTTCATTACTTGCGGTTTTTTTCCCCCTGCATTGCTGGCTCTGGCAATCACTGTGTCCTTCTGATGGTTAGAAGTAAAAGAAAAAAAAATGTGGAAGACACGTCAATCCCAAACTCAACAACTGGTGGAGACTGGCAGGGTCTTTTTACCCTTCAGAAAGTGCTAGAAGGAAGCAGTCCACTGATAAATCTGGGAAATAACAGGACTGAAGCTTGTGCTCAGCCCCATAGCATGTGGGGAGCAGCACAGAAGAGAAGCCATTTTCTTGCCCCTTCATACCACAAGCTTATGCACCTGCTTACAAGCCAGGGCAATCCATTAAATAGAACAAGGCAGGTAATGTACATACGTTCACATTTGCTGGACCTCAATCCCAGACACCAGCCTGCTCTTATCTCTCCAAAGTGATAGACAGCCTAGGAGAGCAGATATTATTAACCCCCCATAGCGTTAAGAATGCACACATGTTTCATGTCACCTAAGATTAGTGTGCGGAAGGGACGTGTGACAGCGCAATCTGATGGCATTAGTTTAGGCAGTATGCAGAGCTGGCCCACAGCCCCTAGGACAGTCTTGTTTTCTCTGGGGTAAAAGCAGCGAGGAAGTCCCATTCTCAGGGTTTGTCCCCCTGCTATGTAACACAGCTAAAAGTTAAGTTTTCCTAAAGACGACAGTGCTCCTGTCTTCTCTTTGTGACCATTAATCAGCCCGAGGAGGGATAAAGCCGAGGCTGTGCGTGGGATGGGGTGACACAGCTGAAGGCTAAGCTCTCTCTGGAAAGAGGGAGGCGGGCAGGAAGGAGTTAAGAAGGCAAGCAGACAGGCCAGTCTGTGGGCTGATCTCACTAATGTAAGCAAAAAGAAAATGTGCATACTTGGAAAGGCCCAATCACAGACAGTATGACATATGGTGATTACTCATTTGCTATACACACTGATTTTGTACATCTGTATGGCTATAATATAATATCCTCCCATCATCTGCGGATTTTGAGAATTCAGGTGTAGGACACATGACTCCAGAATGACACTGTGTCTTGTAAACACACAAAAAGGCATTTTTTCTTGCAGTTTAATTCAGTGTTTTACGCTGCAGAGATACACAGATGCCTCACGGAGCTACCTTTTCTTTACTGATCTAAAAGAATTCATTTTGTATATGGCTGCTCTGTCTGTATCTATATGAAAATAAGCAACAATAATGGGATATTTATTATTATTGCTATTGTGTTTAAATACTTCAGCACAGAATTAAGCTCTAAGGAGAGGCTAGCCGTTACACGGTTATGTAACTAAGTAAGTAACTAAGTATGTAACCTACGTATGCTAAGTCAGATCCCAACTGGCCCATCTATCACCCCAACGGGAACTGTGAATACTCAAGTCTCCCATCTTATATTCACTAGACTGCACTCATTACTGGATACCAGCAGATGAGACAGATCTCTTGTGATACTGTAAGTATTTCATAAAGCACTAAAGCCAGCAGTCAAGTGAGAATGAGAACCCTATTTGTTATTTAAAATCAAGACACAACTTCGTAGTCCTCGGGTAGAATGGAAAAGAATGGAAAATATGATCTATGTATGTCCAAAAGGCTTAAACCACAAAGAGAGAAACCACAAAATTTATTACCTGCTATTTAAAATGTCACAATTCATGACTTTTGTGGATGTGAATCATGATTTCTAGATGCTTGGAGCTGGAAATAGGGTACATGACCCTGTAGGTCTGTTCCCTCCTCCCTCCATTCCCCAGCCTTAGATAGGCAGTGCTCTGCAGGTTCTGGATGGAAGCAGCCTTTGCCTTTAAGGTTGAAAGAATGTAATCAAGCTCCATCTTGCTGGTTTGCTCCCTCTTCATCTATTCATAAAAAAATCAGATTAGCTCCCTCCCAGACAGCAAAATGAAAGTATTGGCCTTTTTTCTCCTCAAACCAAGGCTGGGGGGGGGGGGCAGGGGGGGGAATAGGGCTGCTGAGACTTTCTGGTGGTTACCCAGGAAATACATGAGCCAGTTACTCACTCCTGCTAAACCTCCAAACCTGAGAAGAGTTTGAGTTACTCTTGGCTTCCCCAGCTCAGGAATTTACTTCTTGGCAGCAATTAATAAGTAGCGATTAATGCTTCCTACAACATCGCTAATGCAAGTGCTATAAATAATGTAGTTTATAAAGAGATAAACAGCCATATTAATGGCCTCCAGCTATTTGTGCAGTAGTGTAAATATTTTAGCTTGTTGTTTTACAGATGAGAGATCACACTTTTTTCTTTTTTTTTTTTTAAGAATGAGGTGAATTTTTGTTTGCACTGAGTGTTTTCACATTTTATTGCAAACACAAGCCCCTACTCAACATCAGTTATACCAGAGGTACAAATATTTAGGCCAGGAGAACAGATGGCCCTGCAGCTGCAGGTCATAAAGTTCTTGCATGTTTTAAAGTAAACACTTTCAAGTCTATAAACTTTATGCTCTGGGTAGTTCTTGAATTTGAACCATCTCAATAGCTAAAAAAAAAAAAAAAGTCACATTGCTTGTTTCAGTATAAAATGAACCTTGGATTCACCTGCATGCCACAAATGGGGTCTTCACAAAGGTAGACACCTGGGGACTGGCCATCTTGCAGGCTGCCAGTAGCCACTTCTGACAACAGATCTCTCAGATTTTCTTCTTTCCCCCACACTTCCACTGCAGAAATTCGGACCGAGAAGCGGGCTCCTGTCTTCTCTTTGCGTTCATTAATCAACTTGAAGAGCCAGGAGATGGCACAAGGGATTATGCCAAGGTTTTGCATGGAATCATCCTTCCCGATCATGGTGTATGACTTCCCTGTCAGGAACAGGGCGATGGAGAAAAGATAACATCACTCCCAGGACCTTCACAGCCTTCTGCCAAGAGAGATTATCCTGCACAGCCTCATGAAAACACCTTCTTTGCTACAAAAAGGGCAGTCAGCAAGGGAGAAAGATAGGCAGGCAGACAAATAGTACATGGAAAATGGAGGGCATTTAAAACCAACAGATGAAATTTTGAGCTGCTTTCAAAAATCGTTACCTCATGCATTTCCCTGACATCTCCCATTCCCCAGACAGGGCACTGCAGGTCCCTACCATACAACTCTGCAGGCTCTGATGTGGGTAAATAGTGGGGGAAACTGAGCAGAGCAGGAGTGCTGTAGTCTCTAAAAATCCCTGCTTTAGATACTGTGAGTGCGGTATTCTTTGAACACCATTTTACTTCAAAGCACTATATTAGGCTTCATACGCTGGGGTTTGGATTGACATAAACCTGGGCCCAGGATCATAAAGATGTAACTTCATACAGAAAAAAAACCCCAGGTACATGTGGTCATTTGATGCATAAGTGGGTCCACAACACGAAGTACTTTATCTGGGTCAAAACCTTCCCCTGGTTTGCTTTTATTTGACTCTGCAATTATAGCTCTGGCTTGTCTCTGCTATAAAAGTTTGCTGATTAAGAACAGACACATAGTACTATCTTATATACTGCTTTAGGTGTCACTGCATATAATGCTCTTAAACAAGTTTCCTAAAGCTCCTATATTTATAAGCCAAATGACAAAGGTATACATCCTTTCAGGCAAGCACTTGTGGCTCCTTTACCTAGTTTCATATCTTATGTTGAATCTATATGGAAAAAAGTCAGCGAAGAAAACACTTCTGTGCATGGGTCTGTGGCAAAGTCTGGGTCTGCCCATAGTTGGTGGAATGGCAGTGGTGCAGTTAACAGAGCAACTGCAGAGACTTGTGGCTAGGCCACCTCTCTAACGAACATGTAGCACTTGTGAGACGCCATTATCTGGTGGCTTTCTTTTCCATCTCATTTGCCATCTCGTTTTTGGCAGGTCACAGGGGGTTAAATATCCAGGTGCTCATCCTAGTGTTACTCCTGCCTGGCCCAGAGGGTCCTTGTGGTTAGTCGGACCAGTGGCCCTGCTCTATTCATTGTACCGGATCTGGTGGCATTGCAGTATTCGGTACTCTCCAGTTTTTGTCACCTATAATTTGGGATAATCATGGCTTGATACAGCTTCATCTTCTTTACCACTTGAAAAACTGAATTATCCTTTTAAGTTGTGTGTGTACGTCTGAGCTTCTTTGAGACAGTAAAGAATGGAGATCATTACACACATACAATACAACCCTCCAGTAAAGAGACAGTATTTTCAAAATACTATTAGATAAGCATGAACAAAATATATGATTAGTCTTGAAATCCAGTTATTTCAAAAGAATAGTGTGTTAATGATGATTCTCTTTTTTACTGTCTTTCCATGAATACCTGAAATGCTGTTGATGCGTTTGCAAAGATGGAGTTTTGATCCATTGGTAGCATTCAGTTAACCATTAGAACAGGATTTGTTGGAAACAGAATAGGAAGAGGTTAGTAATGAGTGAATTGTCTAATCAGGGAATAGAATATAAATCAAACTTTGAGTTTAATTTGAGTGCCCAGTCACAGCACTTGAATAGTGCCATCCCAAACATCAAGTACTTGAGTGAATACTCACAGCCTTTACACAGCATGATAAAAGTGGTATTTTGGCAAACAGTCTCCAATACCAAGCACATTTGTAAAACTGCAGATCAGTGTTGGTTCAATTATTAACAATTCACTGTTGGATCATTCATTAACAATTAACAAGACAGTGCTAAAAATTGCTATAGTAGTCAGGAGGCGGAATGAAGCAACAACTCAAAGACAACTTCTGTTTCAATGAGCATGCTGTCCAACATTTAGACAATATGCAAAATGAATAGATGTGTAAGTGAGAGGTGAAGGTGGTGAAGGTGTAGTACAAGGTCATGCACAGTGTACCACTTTCAAGTACAATTACTATGCACAGACAAATGAAAGGTTTTTTTCCTTAATCTAATGTACTAGCAATCTTGGGTTAAAAATATTCACTTTGCTGCTTGAGTAGGGAAATTTAACAATACCAACCAAGCTTGGCATGGCCAAAGCAGAACACACAGCCATCTGCCCCATTGACCACAGACTGGATCACCTCAGCCACAGTTCCAGCACATACTTCAGCCTGTCACAGGTATTTTAAAAAAAAAAAAAAAAGAGAAAAAAGAAGAAAAAAAAAAGACAGACAAAAAACCCCATTAACAATAATAAGGAAAAATCAATAGAGTATTTTCACTGGAAAATGGTCGTGTCACTGTCAATGCTCCAGATATCATGTTGAAGTATCAAAAAGTCTAATCCTGCTTGTCTCATTCATGTGACCTATGCTGTTGATGGGAATGACATTACTTGCGTAAGCATATGAAGCGGGACTTTTGCTCTGTGTCAAGTAAGTTACATTTGCTGAAGCATCAACATCCTTTGTGGGGTTAAACAAAATACACATACTGTAAGGAGATGTGGTTGTTTTGTTAGAATGCCTATTTAGGGGACTTTAAAAATACATTTTTTTATTAAAATACAATCAAATATTGAGGAATTTTTACAGGCTTTATTATTTGCCCAAGTATGGACTGAGTTCAAGTCCATTAGCAGGTGGGTAAGGACTATAAGGGGAACAAACAGCCTCTTTGGTATTAGGTAGGTGACATTTCTTAATTTTTTTCTATGTTATTATAAGTCTTCTTAGCTTGTAGCAGCAGTAGACTCCATTCTGAAGACTGTAGCAGTATTTTAAGAAGTACAGCACACAAATTTACCCCAGGCATTCTTAGATTTAAGGTTCAAGCAGGCTGAATGGTCTACAGTGCTTCTGCAGCAACTGCCTATCAATGGTGGGTGAAACTAAATCAGAATTCGCAGTTCAGGCTTTTATGTGAAGCACTTCGCATTTGATAATAAACCATGTAAATTCACCTAGTTCATGGGTATTTCTAGACTGTGTCTATAATAGAAATAAAATGGGCCAAGAAAGGGACTGTTCACAGGCCAGCACTTGAACTGCATCCAGGCATCAGTCAGGGAGGTGCTAGCTGCTTGGACCAGAACCAGGTCATGGATTGACCTAATGATACAATCATATGACAGTGCTTTAGCTGGCCCTGTGTCCTAGCTCTGTTTCATTTATGAGTATGAAAACAGCCTTACAGTACAGTTTTCTAATTATACTTTGCAATGTTACTTTAGTCTTCTACTACCCTCCTCATGACATTTGTGTAACATATTTCATCAAACCAAGTAAGTCTAATAAAAATAGGAAATCTGAATATAGACATATGAATAAAGATTTGAGGACTAAAATCCCCATCCTCCTACTGTAAACTGTACAATAGAACACTGTATAAATAATCCTTGACTTCTTAAAGAATAGAGGATTGCATTAGAGAACTGCAGTTCTGATCAGACTGCTGCATACAACAAATAATAAGATTTTATAATATACAGTAACTTGTTGATATCGAGGATTTGCCTACTAGGCACCATTTAGTGATGTATTGCATGTATAATTTTAGGAGCAATCATTTACAGTAAAGAATAAAGCACACAATTATCGAGATACAATTTAATAAACTGATTTCATTATTGATGACATTGGTGGACCAAATTCAGCCCTGGTCTAACTCCACTGAAAGTATTACTGTCACCAGAAACAAATTTGGCTCTGGTGCATGCTATTGTTTAGAGAACTATTCTGATGATCCGTTGCCTACCTGCGATGCGTCTTGGGGGAAAACTGCATCGAAAGCAAACATCTTGGGTGGAACCTGGTTGCCCCTTTTCTGGAAAGCACTCTGACCTCCGCAGGCCAACGGGTCATACAGTGTGATTTGCTTCTTACGAGGGTCAACTTTTAAGAAAGAGCTGGACTCAGACGTGTCTCTGGCAAGTGTGGAAGAAATGCGCACCATGACTTTGACCTGTCAGCAAACACACAAAAAGATGACTGCATTTGATTAGTCTATTGGATGCTCTAGACTGGTATGCTGAAAGAACTTTCCAAATCATACTTGCTTGCTGTAGCTAGTGTCTCAGTGGAAGTCAGTGAAGACACAGGAATTATTATAGGCAGAATTTGGCCTAAAATACACAGTGAATAAAGCCAGAACTCACCTCCATCTACTTCAACAAGCAACTTGTGTATTTAGAATTACGAGGTACAACATGGTGTTTTAATGTTGATGTTAGACAAGTACAATGATGAGGTATTACATCACCTTGTCTTATTCTCAATATAAATTGAAAATTAACTGTACCCCAGTGGCCCAATTAAGAAAGCCGAAAGGTAATCTAGACTGCTAAGCTATTAAAACTGCTGTGGTTTCTAAGAAGCAGTCTGATCAATAAAAGCCCATAAAAGCCAGATCTGTAATTTACACCTTTCTGATTCTACTCCAAATGCAAAAGGATGAAGTGCTCAGTTCTAAGTGTCATCATCAAAGACTTGTGAAAAGAGCCGTGTTTTAATGGTCAGATTTTGAAATTGTCATCAAGGGAGTGGAATGTAATAAGCAATTAAAGATTTGTTAAAACATGTTAGCTCACAACTCATTAAATGGCTACATAATAAGATATTATTCCTAAGACAAAAGTACATCTTCATGGATTTAATGAGGTTACACTGCATCCTTAGCCCAGCTAGTAAGCAATGTGGATGTAAGTGAAACTGATGACAATCCATCCAGCTTTGGTTCTCCCCATAAATTCACCACATGCAGACACACGAGTTCCTGATCTTTACAGGGCAAACACGACCTCTCCGCCAGCTCTTGCCTCTAGCTGCACCTGCACACACTTTGTCCTAGAGCAGACTGACTTTCACATGAGCCAGACAGAACTTTATCTTAATGCTCCTTAACTGTATGTCACTTGTATCACACCCTCCCACGGTTGGCATGCTAGTGACCACAAAGGGTGACCTTAGCACAGGGTGGGAGCACATCTGCTTTTGGAATCGTAGATGCACCCTGGGAGGAGGTTATAGCACTAAAAGTTAGACAAGGCTGCAGTTCCTGTCGGCCTCACTGGGACTAGTGTTCTCCGTATGTAGATCTCATTTCATGCTGGCCTAAGCTCACTCCACATGGAAATAAATCAGATGTTTTGAGAGGTAAAATCTGGGCAAATTCATTTTTGACACAACTCCTTTGAAGACAATTCAATGAGACCAGAGATTAATTGTTCTTCATGCTTTCTCTATACCACCACAAGCATCTTAAATGATTACCTGAGATATACGCACCTACACTGCAGGCTGACTAAAGTTATTCTTTTTGCTGTAAGCGTAATACAAATGCGTTCCTGGACAGCACAGCCCCTGGCCCAAATTCAGTAGCACACACAAATCTGTGCGACAGTCTTCAGCAAAAATCACATGCTAACAAAAATAAAGATGGGTGCATGAGTGTGACGGACACTGAACACCAGTAACAGCAATAGATTCTTTGAACTCATTTGGTAATTTGTAGACCCTAGAGTATTCTCCCAGGCCAGCTTCACACCAGTGTAACTCGTTCAAATTACTCATGATTTACATTACATTGATTGAGAAAACAATTAGAGCCTGGCTGTGCAAAATACATACCCACTATATGCCATGGGAGCTGTAACTATAGCAAAAACCCAACAAGCAGGCAAGATACAGGCAAACTTCAGTCCTGAGAAACACGTATCAGGATTCAGAACTGCATACATAACTGTGGTACAATAAGCTAGGCAGACCAAAAGAGATTTTAAAACATCTGAGCTAGACGTATCTTCTGAGGAGACAGGCAAGTTTGTGATCTGGGAATCAGGCTGAGACTGGGGATCTAGGACCTCTTCCAACAGCTGTGCCTCAGATGCAGTACGATTGTGAACTAGTGATGCAATCTGTTTCATGGTCCCCACCTGTAAAATGGGTTGAGTCACAGCTTACTTCACTGCAAGCATATGGATACATTCAGTCACTACCGGGTTCAGAGGACTGACAGTTACCATTAGGTAGGCACTCTATTATTAAACATTATTATGCATGTAACCTAAACCAAGGATTCGTGCAAAGCATTTCCCAGTAGTGGTTATGACAAGAGTAAATCAACTAAGCTACGGCAGTAGAAACAATGGGAGACCACAGCCTCCTGCCCTGCCGTTTCACAGTCCTTCGTGCAATTTATGGCTGGGGGTGGCAGGGGGAGGCTCAGACTCCGTGCTGGCCCCCGCAGTCCTTGCCATGGGGGAGGCAGCGCGAAGACAGGCGAACGTAACTCAGCCAGCTATGGGGATAGCACAGGAACTTAATGGACTTAAAAACTTCAGTTCAATTTAAGGAACAGACAGGCTGAAGATCACAGTGCTGCTCTGGGGAAGGCAGAAATACAGTACAGTTAATTTGAAACTAACTGAGCAGTGAAGTTTAAGAACTCTAATACTTTATGCTTGCAATTTATATTTAAATAAACTGTAAATTGAACTTCCCCTTAAAAAGAAGAAAGCAGGTTTTCTGCTTCACTTCCCATGTGTCATTACTCCTTTAGTCCAATGCTACAGTTTCCCGCTAATCTCTTGTAATTGAAGGGTTTAAGAGATACCACTTGTGATTAATGAGACCACTCAGCCTGCCAGAAATTCTTATTTGAATCCCAGTGATCAGGTCTTGGCAGCGCCCAGCCTTAGACGCACCTCTGACTGTTTCTACAGGGAAACATGAAAGTAGTCTCTCGAGACATGTGCTGTTGGTAAAACAAACAACCTGGGCCTAATTTTGATCTAATTTTACATTCATGCAAATCTGGCTGAACTCAGAAAGAATTACCCTAGCTTAAGAGTGGAGAGAGAGAGAAAGAGAATAAAAGGTCACTTGCACTTCATCATTACTGTGCCTCTTCTAGGATATAACTTCACTTCTGAATTCCGCTCATCCTGAAAGCATTTTTAAATGTGTTGTCTCCTGTGAGGTCACAGGATTGTATTTGACAACTATTCAATCAAACAGGACCCCCATTTACTTCTCTGGATTTCAGCTCCTGCCTACAAAGATTTGTCCTGCTCTTGAATGAGTTTTACAGTCATTGAATTTCACAGTATTACTCCTGATATGCAAAGCCACAAATGAAAGCACAGAGCTGCACTGTTTAGGTTTCCTCAACAAGGTTCCTTTGTATTTTTGTATATATGTGTTTATTTTATATATGTGTGTATTTAAATTATATACACTATTTTTTTAAAAAAAGCATATACATTTTCTGAACATACATAAAAATTTAATATATATACATTTTTCATAAATTTTTCTCTAAATTGTAATTATTTGCACCGAGTTCTTCCTTCATGGGTACCTTACAGTAGCATCAAAAGAAGATCGAGGGGAACTGCTGTAATAATCACTATGCTTCTGTATTGTAAACATAAGCACAGACTTTTTAATCAGCTCTATTACAATTTCAGCTGCCTGAACCATGTTCCTTTGCCTTCTCCTTTTTCATCTAGTCCATCCCTATATACACATCAACTATCTCTTGAAGAGGGAATTTGCTAATTGCAGGATTTTTCCCCAGCTAAACTCAATTTGTGACCTACCATGGGCCTTTTGTTATGTTTTTACTCTGTGGAGAAGGACAAAGGTTCAGCACACTCTGCAAAGTAGAACTGGTGCCAGAGGAAAAAAAAAAAAAAAGAAAACAAGAGTCCAGCCCCAGCCACTGACACTCCCATGTCTCCCATGCCCACAGGGGTCTGTCTGGAGGACCAGCAGTGAAAAAAGCACGGACGGTGGGAGAGGTAAGCTGTGTCAAATCTGTATCAAACACGAATAACTACAAACAGGCTAGAATGAGGCAACGCAAGCAATCAGAGATTGGCGCTGGGGATATTATCACTTCCTTCTACTCTTTCCTGTAAGATTTCATTTGGGGTTCATTTATCTAATTACTGCAGGGACAAGGCTAGACAGCTGTTGCTTTGGGTACTGTGTTTGCCGCTATGAGCTGCTTTTCTCATCAATCATCTGAGCAGCTTCTGCTGGACGTGTGCTGGGTAGTGGTGGGAGGCAGGAGCTGCAGTGCAGTCACAGGCAAGACAGGCCAGCGGGGCTATTGAGCTGTATTAGCACTCCATCAATGTAATGGCAATCACTGGCTGCAGGAACAGCCTTACTGGAGGTTAATGAAGGGTAGGGTTTGTAATTTCTCACTCTTACAGTTGTAAATAATGGTGGCAAGCATGCATTTTTGCTGTGGCCAGCCACAAAATACTACAGCACGAGAAAATCTATGACATCCCAAATGCTTAAGCACATACATGCTTTTTCATGATGGATGTAAAGCTAGAAGCCTTTCTACAGTGCCCAGGGAATGTGAAATAGTCTGTTAAGCATTTTAAAGGATCTTTCTTACAGATCATGAGACAATTAACGGATCATGCTAACCTGAAATCTAGGAGATTAAGATAAACAGGCTGAGCCAGAACGAGGCAAATACAGAACTGTATGAGTGGACGTTGTTTTAATGGAAGTCTCTTGGTCACATTTTGGGGAAAAAAAAAAAAGTCAAAAAACTCAGTTAAATTATGCAGTGTAAACTGGTCAAGAAACACGTAGAAACAGGCCTCATTCCCCTCTCTTTCTGTTTTCACAAAAGTAACTCTTGTAGGCTTCAATGCTTCACTTTAGCACAAATTAGAAAACACTCGGGCCTGATTGCTCATGTTTGTTGTGGAAATGCCTGTTAGCTACCTTGGAAAAGCAGTGAAAGCGATTGAAAAAGCAATACCATTAGGGCTTGCAGGTCTCCTCTGTTTCTTTCTTGTGTAATTGCTAAAACTTTACCAGCTCATCAACCCCATCCTATACAGAAGTTAAACTAATTTGCACTTCTAGCAATAACGGGAAGTAGTGCAAGTGTACTGTACCCAAACACCAATCGTATTATTCAAAGAACTTGCCCTTATCGGGATTGTACTATTTTTCAATTGGATGATGTAACTCATTAGTAAAGGTGTGAAATATGTGAAATATGCTTAGGTGACAGGCCATGGCTCAGTGACCTCGTCTTGTTTGTGTCAGCAGTAGGCTTTGAGTTTTGTCACTGTAATTTTGTACGGTCAAAAGACAGTGCTGAGCACTGACACTGTCTGAAACCAGCATGTACGTCAGCCCAGTCCCTCAGCTGTCGCACTGCTACTTCAGCATTTAGTAGATTAGCATAAAGCCCTGCAACTTTCTGCTGTTCTTTAAAAAAATAAATAATAGAAAATGCATGAGGATCATCCTGTCATGGAAACAATCTTCCCCTAAGTTTCCCCACATGCCACAAACAGACTGTGTGTTCCTGGTTTTCCTTTTACTTCCTTCTGATCTCTTTGAGAGAATTCTGCATTTCAGACCTGCATACCTGGGGCAGTCTGTGTGTTGCCTCAAGCAGGAGAAGGATTTTTCCCAGCTTCTGACACTCTCCCCTTACCTGCACATGCATCCACAGAAGTGTATCTGCATCTGTACTTGCATGGAGCCAACCTCAGCTCATGTGTGGGGATGAAAATTCAGCTTTTTTTTTTTTTTTAGAATATCTTTAAATGTCACAGTTAGTGGCATTTTCACGAGAACTGAACAAACCATAACAGCCTTCAACAATCCCAGCATGAACAACATGGGATCACTTTGCAGATCTTGTCTTCCCTGCAGTGGATCTACAGATACGTAAGCATGCACCTACTGGTATAGTCAGCAGATGCCTTCCTTAAGCCTCTAACACACCACTGCAAAAATTTGCTCTGTTTCTCTCACTCTGATAAGAATTTATTTTTCTGTGATGAGTAGCAAATACCACTGGCCGCCATGAATTTCAAGATCTCTGCATTTCTTTGGAGTCAGATCTCTTTACCTTTCAAAATCAGATATTTTGCTTTACTTCAGTGACCTTTTAGAGTAGAGAGTTTCCTCTTTCCTTTTTTTCTACTTAATACAACTTTTTTAAAAGGGTCTTTAGATAGAAAGTATCTATCTAGTAAATTAAACAGTAAAGCAAGGGCTGAGCTGCCTACCAGGGTTAAACTACAACATAGTCCCAGCCACAGAACATTGTGCAACTTGGCCATGTTTTCCATTCTTTAATTTAAATACAAGAAACTCAGGTGGTGCGGTAGTGGCCTCCCAAGCATGTGATGTGCCATATGTTGCTCTGTTCATATTCCAGCCTGGTTTGGTATCTACAGATCCACAAAACCCAGCAAACGCATTTGTGGCACCACCAAGGCAAGCCTCCCTAAAGCAACTTCTCTGCTCTCGTGATTGATGGCAAGGTTGCTGTTGTTCTTGCTGCCTACACAGGGTTGCCATCAGCCCCTCGGGGTGAGGGAGCCAGCAGTGGCAAGTCACTTGGCTCTTTCTCATAGGCCATGCTCATATCTTGCTGCAGTGCAGAAAGACTGAAGAGAACTTTGCTTTACTTATTCAAAATTTCCTCTTAGAATCCCGCCTTTCCAGCAAAACATGACTGTACTGCCTCGGCTGCCACAAGGACTGGTGTTGATGGGAAGCAGTAGCACTATCAACAGTAGCAATACCTTAAGCACACTCACTGATAATTACGTCTGCTATATTATTTCTAAGATCCCCAGTTTCCCTTTTTGTGAAGCTGTGAAAAAGCAGCACTGGGTGTGGCTTGGTAAGTTGAAGCAGGCAGGTCACCTCATCCCCAATTAGAGAAAAGGCGGCACTGAGGGCTTTGCATTATACGTTCTCAGGACAACAGGAACTCCCAGATGAAAAAGGCTCTCATTTTTGTCTAAGGAAACAAGAATTTCTGTGGAAATAATGCAGATAAAAGACAGTTTCCTTTATACATGTCTTTGAAATGTCTTTTCAGCGCTAGAGAAACAAAGGATATACAGGTATTGCACAGAAGATGTATAATCACAATTGTAAGCTTTTCCATTATTTATAAAGATGATCTCCATGACTGCATACAAAGGAAGATTCTCCCATCTGTACATAACAGCGTATGGCATAGCACCATAAATAATGAGTAGCGATGCAATCAGATAAGAAGGATTTACATTATTTAAGCCAAGCCGAAAGAAGTGACAAATTGCAGTTTAATGCAGATAAGTGTGGAAAAAGACGTGTAAAGCTTTGGAGTGGCAGTTGGTAATGACAGCCAGTAAATAAAGGGAACAGTTCATGGTACTGACTAGGAAAAAGGATTGAGAATTCATGGGGAGGAAAAGAATTCCAAAGAAGGCAAGGGACCACAATGCTAAAGAGAGCCTATATAAATGGAAGAAGGTACAATTATCGTATTAGGCAATATAGATGAGTTATCTAATATGAGCTTGGGTTTTCAGAGGAGAAATCCAGTCTCCGGAGGGGGAGTATAACCAGCCTCTGATGCATGTTGCATGAAACAATCAGCAAAGACTTCAAGGATTAGAGCTAGATGCTTTAGTGAGAAATTTAATACATTATAATGTCATTGAGTTCAGCAATAATTCCTTATTTACCTGCAAGTATATGAGCTGAGAATTTGACCTGAGTTAGGAACAACCACCAACAAAATGAAACTTGAGAAAGGAGGAAATGATAAAACCTGGATCCAAGCAATGATATGATTTATACTGTTAGTGAACCTTTCACTTGAAGATCCTACAGGGCTTTGCAAAGGCTTCTGACAATATTAAGACATATATTTACAATTATGCTCATTTTTCAACTGCAGAAATAAGGCATAAGAATAAATGAACCATCTAAGGTCCCAGGAAAGGCTTGCTTTGCGCAAACACATCACCTGAACTCTACTTTTTCCCTTTTTTATCCCATAACTGTAGACTGTAATGTTTACAAGGGCATAAACCTGATATTAAATTTACTTTTTCTTTCATGTTGTATCCTATTTAATACTATCTGCATGGTTCTATCTTTGGCAGTGGTACAGGGAGGCACAATAACTACAGAGCCCAAGCAGCGAGTCACTTAGAATTAATGAGATCCATTTGTAAAGCTATATATTATCTGTAACTACAAATGCATTTGTTGAGCTTCAACAGAAATCTGTGGAACAGATTTTTATGGTGGGCTTGATTCTGCATGCCTCTGAAACAAAGAGGATTATTTATCATGCCTGGGACCAGAGAATAGAAGACAAGATCATACAAGATGCATCTAAACGTTCACACAACTCCGTAATATCTCACCTCTGACAGTGACCCAACAGTGTGCCCTGTGAGCCTCCCACTGCCATGGGCTGCACTGACATCCCACTGGTCCCCTCTGAGCTGTGCTTTGCCAATACCCGCATGGCTCACGTGCCACTTGCATCCTACCAAGACACAAACTGGGGGGAACTTACACTGTCAGGAGAGAGCCACAGGCTCCAATGAGCCACCTTGTAGTCTGAATGAAATCTACAGGCCACTGGGGATATTATTGGGCTTGAGCATGCTCATAGCACCATTTGTGGGATGTTGTCACTCCTTTCAGGGGTGAGAAGAGTGCCCCAGAAAGGTCTCCCCTGGGTACATACAGTACACGAAGTTTACTCTCCCAGCTCCTCCAGAACCTGTTGCTGAGGCTCTCGTTGCTTGTCCCTCCTCAGATTTATTTTTTTAATGCCTTCACCAGTCCTAACATTCAATTGCTTTCTGACTAGTGAACATCATGTTAGGATCTTCAGTAACCTCTAGAAAGCACTACAACCTGACTCTTACCTCTGAAGGAAAGTAAATCCAAAGAAGTCACATGTCTGAGGAATTAGACATATGTTCCTAAAAGCTGGGGATCAGCAAACACAGCCTCTGATGGTACAAGGATGCTCTTTCTTACTTGGAAAAATCCAAGACATATTAGGTAAGTATATGTTGCTGGTGCAAATAATCTGTGTTGTACACTGTGATACTGGCTCCTGGGCATGCGTCTGACTCCAGGTACAGTGCAGCTCATCTCCACTGCATCCTGTGTTCCCATGGGAAGAAATCCAGATATGCAGGCAAGGAGGATGGTACAGTATGCTTAACACTGATCCTGGTCTGTCTGATCACAGAACCAAGATATCAGGATTGTAATGCTTTCCTGTGTTTTTTGTACTGAACATAACTAGCTAAATAACAGAAGCAAAATGATAGCAAATCAGAGAGAGGCAGACAAACAAAAAAGAGAGAAAGAAAAATAAGCAGGAGCCCCCAGGTGAGAACTAAATGGAAACAGTACTTTGACAAATGAAACTGTCTCACTTCACAGGGAGCCACTAACTTCTTTTACACTCACCTGTAGTACACAACATAACATTGCTAGTGATCCTGTTCCTTGACAAATGCAACTCTATGGCAATGAGAAACAGCCAACAAAGTACCCATCTGCCTAGTGACCCAACCACTAATGATTTCATCCACTGCTTGCTGCCTTGGTAAACACTGTAATAAATAATGGCAGTGTTTCTGAATAGACCAGGTAACTAACCACTTGCCCTAAAATGACTATCCAGTGCTTGTTAGTAGTCTTTGTACTTGCCCTCAGCTGTAATTCTGCAATCTTAATTCAGGCAAAATTTCCATTGTCTTCAACCTCAACCACCATTTCCTGACTTTTGAGTGCTTAACCATGCAACCTTAACATTCCTTTAACATTGCTGTTCGTCACTGGAATAATTCATTATGTTGTGTGTAGCTTAGGGACTGTGTAATTCTTTCTAGCAAGTAGCAGCCTTTAATTAATGGCAGCTGATCAATAATGCAGAATTCAACATTTGAGAATAAATAAAAAGCCTTTTTCGTGAGGGGTGTCTATAGGAAATGTCAAAAACATTTATCAAGGATCCAGGCTGATAGCCTGCAGCTGCTGTCCACAAGAACTATAAAAATGAACTTTCTTGAGTCCTGCAAATATGTTTTTTTCTCTTGAGTGTAATTAGCTTTTTCCATGACCAAAACACAAAATAACAACTTACTGAGCATGAATGAAATGGCCATTAAAAGCGCCTTTTTAAAAGAAAACTTTGCCATAATAGTACTTTGTCCCTAAGCTGCTAGTTATACAGGACTATTTTATCTTGTTTTCCAGATGCACCTTTAAAACAATCCTCACTGTAACTCTAGACAGGCTCAGCTGCTCAATACAAAGGCAAAAAGGCATTTATATTTGGGTTTCAAAAACTCAGATTAACAAGGTAAACATTACAAACAAAGACAACGGTAAGCACCTTACCTCTTCCTGGTACCTAGGTGAAGCACCTATCAAAGGAGCAAGCAGTTTTGACTGTTATGGAAAGCTTTTATTTTTCTTAATAAATGATCTAATAGAGAAGCATAGGGCAACTCCAGCTCCTTTGCTGATAATTTGCATCCGGTGGTGAGTAGCAATAGTTAAGGGCTATAATCACTATAGACAAATATAAGCAAGACGATGAAAAAGGAGGTTTCATGAAGTTCACTTTAGTCCTGTACAACTTAAAAAACTTCATTGTAAGTGGCAAAGTGATCCCTCCTTGTTAAATCCTAAGTCTAGTGTGATCAGTTTTCTAGGCATGCGGTTATAAACTAGTTGTAAATAACTAATAATCATCTATTACCATGAGTCAACAATGAGATCCAGCATTCTCAAAACTGAGATCACTCTGTTGTGTCTGAGTGGTGGGTAACAATTCCTGCAGAGAGACTGTATCTCTGTTAACACTACCGGAGATATCCTAGCAATGAATTTGTTTCAAAATCCATCTCTTTAAATGGTCCTTTTCCACCTACTACGAAAATTTCTATGGTAACACTGCTATTTGTCATGGGTGGCACTGCATGCCAGACAATGGCTATGAAAGTAGCAGTTAGTGAACAGGTTTCACAAATGATTGAAGCAACTAGCCTTCTCTTGAGCAATAAAGGGATCTTTCATTTTAAGATAATTCATCCTCCATGCTTGTCACTACTGTTGCTTAGTATCAGGGTAGAAATGATCTTTGATGCCTTCTGATGAGTGACAAAATGTTACAAAATAGAGAGATGAATTAAAAAAAAAAAAGGTGGGGGAGGTTTTTTTTAAAGCAGCATCTTCCCACAGTAGATTAGAGCATAGTCAGAATAAATAAGCAAGTTAAAATAGATCAGAAAAATAAAAAGGGAGAAGATAGCACAACTAATAACACTTACAGAGTGATTTTTAATGTGCAGCACAGAATGGAGCTTGATGAAATGTTCAAACTTCAAATCTAAACATGATCCTAAATCAGCACTGTGTGGTAGGGAAGGAGACAGCTTGCTTATCTGGTGAAGGATGGTTTTATGCCACAAAACCTGAAAAAGGTGTGTCTTGAAGTAAGTGGGACTGCCTGAGTACGGACTGGTCATATGCATCAGTCTGAAATGCGAGAAGCACAGAAAGTGAGTGCGGCCAGGACTGGGCCAGGATCCAAATGAGAGTCATGCCAACCACAACAATATTCAGATTTTCACTGGTAGAGCCAAAGCCCTAACTTGGATCAACTTGGTTTTTCCTCACTTCTTTCAGGACATAAAATCCTTCCAAATAGTTCCTGGAATTGACAGTATCACAAATTTGTCTAACTGGGAAGTCTCAGGTACAGTCACAGGCTTTCTGGCAACTATTACAGTGAAAAATTAACAATGCGGGTCTTTAATTGCACTTCTAAAGCTGCCTTTATCACTTGCTGTCCAGTACTACAGCTGTACATTAGCCCTTCATTTTTTTAAGGACTGTCCTCACAGCAACACTGATCTGTGAGTGCTGCAAACCATGCAGCTCTGTGCTTACTTTAATAACCAAGTATCTTTCATTCTTACATAGTATTTTTGCTATACAAATTAAAAATTGGGATATAGATCTTTCTTTGGACAGTGTGCATCTCAAATTTGTGTATATTTACATCTGACTTTTGATTTGGATTATTCAATAACATAAAGCCTAATAAATGGTAATATGTCATGGTTCACACACAGCTTTGTCTACACCACTGCTCAAACTGTATTTCTATTAAATGCTGCCCATCTTACCTGACTGCATGTGAATGTGCATTAGCTTATATTCAATACAAGTTTTGGTAAGGTGAATATCGCATATAAACTCGCCAAAGTAAAGGAAATGCATTCTGTCCTTACTTTCTACCAATTTGCGTAGATGTTGCAAGAAATGCCATCTCCATCAAGATGCCTCAGGACATACCCTATTCACCATTTAATACCAAGACAGAACAGGATACATTTTCAGTGGAGTGACTATCACTGGATGTCCTTGGATAGTGTGGGATTCAGTAAACCTCTTAATATTATTTTAATTAAGCTGTTACAGTCCATCATGTCAAAACATAAAAATACAGATTATATAAAACTGCATTAGGGGGCCTTACAAAGCCCTGATAGGTTGTAAAATGAATCCAAACTGTAAATTTATACCGAGGGCTTTTCTCAAATGTGAATTATTGGCTTGACAGATCATAATTCTTTCCAAACTATTCTGGTCTATGGTTCAAATCCTTTCTGTATAGCTCACTGACATGCACAGTAAGTCTAATTTACCATGTCTCTTACTGCATGAATATCCACAGACTGCAACATCCTCTGAAATGTATTCTGAAATATTGCAAGTGACCAGATGGACAAAGGCATGAGGAAGAAAACGTCATTAATCTATAATGACTTCCAGATAAGAGTAACTCGGAATTCCTTCTACTAGCTCACCTGGCAGGAAAGTTTCTACCATTAATGAGATATATCGATGCCTGAATATGTTACATGGAATCTGCTTTATGCATCAGCTACCTTGGCTCTCCAGTAATTTCCTTTAGAAAAAGGTGGTTGATTTGCTGTTTCAGGATGCCATTATTTTCTAGAGTTCTAACACAAAAGGGAAATTGCTAATACCTAGCAGATTACATCTAAAATGCTCTATTAACATGACCTTCAAAAAAACCACTTGAACTCAAAACTTCTTATCAGGATATATTTTAATCACCTTTAATTACCTCTGAAAACTGGAACAAACCTCAGCTCATCAGATAGGAAGTCTTAGACACTGCAGGTGAAGAAGGGATTCTGGATCCTATGGAGCTTAGCTACTCTAGTGTTGGGATCACTCTGCACGGCTGGACCTTAAGGAGAAGGAGCTGTGGCATTGATCTGCACAGCTGGACCTTAAGGAGAAGGAGCCGTGCAGATGTCCAGCTGTTTACCAGCTTCTCAATGCCACAGCTCTTTCTCCTTAAGGTCGAGCCGTGCAGAGTGATCCCAACACTATAGGCCATGCAGATGCATAACCGGATCACAACACAGTTCTGGCAACTGACACTGTTGCAAATATGTACAATATCCAAAAAACATAATCCACTCTCCCCTAAAAGGGCAGGGATGAACTCAAAGCCTGTCTTGCCCAACCTTTGCAATGTAAATTGACATCTATAAAGAGTTCTAATCACATAGTTATATTATCTTTTCGAAGTAATGTAACATGTACTTTGTAAAGCTAATCTACACTTCGTTACACTCTCCAGAGATGCACACTCAAAGTCTACATGCATTCACCACATTTCCCCATTAATAAACATAATTCATTATGTTTACATAAAACAAGATTTTTTTTTAAAAAAAGAAGATACTCACAAAATCCAGCCTAAAACCCAACATATTTTTGTGCAGAAAACTTTGAAGTTTCCGTAGACATACATGGCATACTATCCTGAATCTAAATTTTCCAGTCTGCAAAGAAAAAGCAGGAATGCCTTTCACGTATAAATTTAGAAAAACATATAGAAAGCTGTATCATAAACACTTTGCAAATTGTTCCTGCATAAGAATAAAAATATAGAGGAAGAGTATACAGAACTGCACTAAAGAGAAATGATAGGTAGATGTTTAAAATGTTTTAGAAATATTTGTCAATATTTGTGCACAGACAAACCAAAATATAGAAGATAAAATCATGGCCCACTGACTTTGTCCACAAACTATCTTTCAGACAGATTAGGTAATCATAGGACCTCAACTTGTTTAAGTCAATTCAACTCTTGAAGATTAAAAGGATCTTTTCAGGTTGGAAGGAAAAGGTTTCGCTAGAAGGAATGAACAAAAGTAAGAAAGGGTCAGAGTGACACCACAAAGTGGGTCGCTCACAACAAGGAAACTATTAAGAAAAATAGTCAAACCCTTTAGAAAGAGGAGAGTATCTGAGGCTACGGATTGGGGCCTGGACTTAGCCTTCAAGTCTCTTCCACCTCATCCACCACCTTTTTCCTCAGAAGAGAAAGAGGAGGGCTGGCTGGAGACCACCGTTGCCCCAGGGGTTGAATATGTCACCCAGGGCTTGAACACAGCCGGTTACTTTAACTCTTCTAATGCCCTTGGTGACGAGAAGGAAGAGAGCCTATGCATGGCCAAACACTTGAAACACTTTCTGCATTGGTATGGCCAGCAATATAAATCCCCCAAATGGGGCATCATCCCTGTGTTGAGGCTCAGCTACCCCCTGTGCATTGAGACCTTTGCTATTGAAATACTTGGGACTACAGTCAGGGAAAGGTTTGTAAATGACAGGAGTATGAAGCTGGCTTTTCTAGTACTAGCATCCCATGATAAATGCTTATATAAAAAATTCACTTTGAATTCTCAAGCAGGGAAAGTAACTCTAGGAATACCAAGCATTTCCCTTCAATATGCAGTACTCACTACTATATAAGGGTATTAAGGTAAACATTGTTACTGGATTTTTTTTTTTTTTTTTTTTTAAGTGGATGATGGTGTGACCTTAACAGGATTTGTTCTGCCGTTATGGTCACAAGGGGATGCTACAAATAATCAAACCTCCTACCACACTGTCACCTAATTGTCCACAGGTGTTAGGAAAGAATCCTTCCTCTCCTTTTCCCCAGCCAATGCTGCTGCACAGTTTGCAACTTAGTTTAAGATGTCCTTTAAACCACTAGGCAATGGCCTTTGATAGAAGCAGCGGGAGACTGGACTGTATAGACCACTGACCTAATCTTTGCCAAATACAGGTAGGCATGTTCACATTTGTATGGATCTATTTGATGTCCTCACACGTCCACCTGTGCTCAGTGCCTCCAAGAGAAGGATTTCTCCTCCTTCCTTCCATTCTATGACACATTCATATACAATTCAATTCTCTGAGCCTTACTATTGTGATTCATTAGGTGTATGCTATTAACTCCTTTGCAACATACTCGAGTATCTTGAGGAGTAAAGATGGTCTCTTTGCCCTGAGCATTTGATAATCAATGAGTCTAAAACTTAATCAGGTTAAATACTACTCTCTCCTGATACATTCTATGGAATTAATTTTTTAAAAGGCATTGCTTAACATAGCCTCAGATGTCAAAATTACTCCTTAAATTACCGAGAGAATAAGTGTTAAGCAGTCCCAGAACTTGCAGGATCTCATCTTCCCTACAGTATCATTCAGGCACGCAGGGAAGGCATAAAGATGCAAAACTGTAACTGCCTGCAACAAATGGCACTGTGGAAGTGTCCAAACAAGCATTAAAAATGCTGCATTGTATTGGGGTATTTCTGTTCATCTACCATAGACACAATCTGAACAATTTTCTTGCAGTTCTCTATCGGCACTCTTCATTTCTCACCTGGAAAAGCTTTACTGTTATTCCAGTCCTAGCCTCTTCTGGACAGAGATGGAAGCCTGCCAAAACATGCAGGAGTATTGTGAATGAGGTGTGCTAAAGAGTCCTCTGGGACTACAAGCTCATTTTTACACAAGGTCTGAGCAAGGGTGTGAACCCAGATGTCTAGAGATAGACCATTGCATTAACTTACTGTGCCATTTGTCTGCATTCATAACAAACTCATGCTGTATTTCATGGACAGGGCTGCACTTCTCTTCAGCCATACAGTGACAAAAGAAGTGCTATAATATTAATTTGTAATGAAAAAAAAAAGTTCCATGTGGAGCCATCTTTTGCACTGACAGAAGATGCATCCTTTTCCACTGACACCACAGGGAACAGTCATCGGATGTCAAGCGGGATTTTTCAAAAGCCTTCAGAGACCTAATTAGGCTGCCACTGAAGCCAGTGAAAAAAATCCTGTTGCCTGTAGAGGAATAGGAGTAGAGGTGGGCCATTGCTGTGCTCTGCCAAAGCTTCTGCTCTCTCACCCATGTGTTATGCCACAGCTCAGACTCTCTTCTCCTCCAGTCATTTGGATCTGGTCCATAAGCTGGTCCTATAGGTCATCTGTTTTTCCAGTCTGATTTAGAAGAGAAGACCATTGAAACAACACTGAGCAAACTGATGGCAAAGATAAAAACAACAACAACTGCCACCAAAGATCAATTTTTCAGTGCATGATGGAAGGGAAATCTGTCTCATCCGAGAGCTGTAAAGGTTTTTAAAATACTGCTCTAAAAAATATGGAGACTGTTGGTTGAGCATTCCTAGCTTAACACCCTTATTGTGACCAACCAATAAATATATTTATCCAGTGAATTCATGACATGAAATTAAAAAAGAATAGGGTTGGTGGGTTTTTTTTCCAATTTCAGCCCATGATAAATTCCTCTTTATTTTACTAGCTCTCTCACATTGTATTAATAGAACTTTACGAAGTGTTTGCCAGGCCAAAGGCTAATCTAATTACACAGACTTTTCTGGATCAGATACATTTGTTATAGACTATTTCAATGACTTGGCTTCTGTCTGTGCATGTATGTGTCTACACAAAATGATAAAATCAATGTTGTCTCCCCCAAGCTGTGAATTTCAATACTTTTATACACAGCGTTCTCAGAAGTTTCCAAATATATTTTAAAAAGGAAGGGGAAAAAAAGGAAGAAATGGCAAGGTCATTTTTTAGCATGAGTTCATCTGAGATGATTGTTTACACTGCAAAATTACTGTGTATCAAATAAATATTTTTCTCCCCAGGAAAGTCTTTAAAAATGTCAGTGTTCATTAAGACAGAAATGTAACTTCCTTTTCTCTCCTCACTCTTCCTCCTTTCTCTGATTCTCAACTGCTCAAATCATTACTGCTCTGCAACAGAGCCAAATTCACAACTGATATGGAAGACTGATTTATGTGGTAAAGGACTAAGTGTGTGCTTAGGCAGTCGAGAGAAAACCCACATGGGTATGTATGTACCTCTTGAGGGTATAAAATGTCTGTTGAGGGAGTCAAAAACAGATGTCTGGTTAGACTCATCATTCTCCTGTTCCAATGCATGAAACACCATGTGCTGAGTCACATACCAGCACGTTGTGCACATGGGACGGCTGCATGTCCATTCACATGGTGGAAGAGCCCCAGAGCTAGCCTGTGAAACTTGTACTGTTCCAGCCACACCTCTCCTCCTCCTTGGCCCAAGGCACTAGGCACAGCTCATTAACACATCAGTCAGCAGGTCAGAAAGCAGGAAGGAGGCATCACCAGGCTTCAAAACTAGAAGATGCAGTCCTGGCCATAGGCGAGCTTGAGATAAGGTTCAGCTGCAGTCAGTCTCATATACATCACATGAAACTTGACAACCTTGCTTACATCTTAAACCCCATTAAAATTGTTCGACACATCTCTGGCACCACAGCCATGTCAAGGTGCTCCCTGACCAGCTCTTGATTCCTCCAAAGTGGGGAAAGTCTATACAATTGCTAATTAGGAGCAAGCCTGGTTTTCTGGGAAGAAGACCAACCTTTGAAGGGTTCAGCTAATCACACACACTGCAAATCCTAACAAGCCCAAACACAAGCTACATAAGAGTCATCATCTGACATTCTTGAGAATATATTAGCTATCAGATGCTAAACATTTCCCCATCCTCAGCAAGAACGCAGAGATATTTCAGGCATCCATGTCGATGGGCAGTTTTCTGCTTTGTTACAAGAAAGTTTCAGTGAAGCTCTTCAGCCACCAGCCTGCCTCTATTCTAGTGAAGTTACTTACTACTGCTTCTCCTGTTCAGCCTCTCCTCCTCTCCCTCCCCATCTCTTTCCCTCCAACCACTAATCATTTTGCTATAAATTTGATGACTGAAGGGGGCAGAAGAAAGCAAAGGTGACATTACCAGAAAGTAAACTACTTACCAGTTGAAGAACATAATGACAACTAGGGAAGGGTGAAGGTGCAGACTGCCAAAGAACCTGTCTTCTACTACCATTTCCTTTAATAACTTTCATCTTGGTTTTTGTTAAAATGTGAAAATGCAACCATTCAACTCAGATGACTGCTGCTGGTCTGTGTACCTGTCAGCCTTGGAGAGCAATTTGATTTCTGTATTTCTCTGCAGCAGCACGACAAAGTCATTTAGCTGCCGAATCCCATATTCATGTAATACACACAATGTAAGGGGCTTCCAAGGTAAAGCAGCATATCTGGGAAATCTGTATTCCCACTGGACAGCCCCAGATAGGATCAGTGTCAAAGGCATGCCGTGAGCAAAGGAAATGCTGCAGGAGCACACACCACACCAAAAACTCTCAGCCAAAAGCAAGGCTGCCGGAAGGGCCACTTAAAGCACACAAGAGCAGCACTGCGGCTGTTCGGCTCTTGCAACTGAGAGCAAAACGTAGTGCAAACACACAAGGAAAGCCAGGAGCCGCCTGCAGTTCCTGTTATCCCTCACATCATTCCTGTATGAAGGGAAGCACATGGGGGACTGAGAATGCGGCACAGTACCACCCATCTGCAGGCTGTACAGTCTAAGGAAGGGGACAGAGCAATCTGTCCACCTTGTTTCTGGTAATGTTCAAACTACTTCTCATCCGAGCCACAAGGCACATGCATCCAGCCCCAGTGTCCCAGCAAAAGCCCTGCACAGATGTCCCCAGGCATCATTCAGGTAATAGATTTTTAAACTTTACTTGACTTTGAACTCCATAAAGCTACACAGTGTTTTCTGAGAAGCCATAGCATACACAGAAGAGAAACAAAAATGTTCTAATTAAAGGCCTTCTCCTGTTATCAGAGGATATTGGATTAGTGCAAACCACATCAGAGGAAACTAGTTAATCCATGTTTGGTTGATTTGTACACTGGGGAGGCTAAAAGATTTTAGCAGTCAGTATTATTTACAGCAGCTATAACATCCTGTCAGTTTAATGACAGAAAATCCAGCATTACTTTTTCGGCTGAATCATGAGGGTTTTCTTTTGTTAATATGTACACATTTCTAAATATCTGACTTCTAAACCAATATTATAAATATACTTTGATTTGTGATGTTAACTTCAACAATATCCATGACACATGAATTAACTGTGCTGATAACCTCCAGAGAGTTGCAAATAGGAACATGATGTAACAGCCATGGTAAGTCCTTTCAGGAGTACTTTAATTCCACATGACAACAGTTCTCTTGACAGAGGGGTGGGCTGGGAGAGGCCAGGATTTGCCTGGATTATTGTCTAGGATTACTAGTGTGCATCCCTATACAACATCTACAATTATGTTGAACAGAAAAGCATGAGAACTCTGTCATGTCCCACTCTGTGCCTATTCAGCTTCTGCGTTGCTTTCTGGGTGAACATACCAATAAATAATGAGCATACGTCTAAACACACTCTTTGTTAAAGTGAAAATGGAGTTCTTCATTTATGGTCCCAAAGTTTCTACATTCCAGGTGGGTCATTTCTGGTGTTTTTCTCCTTGGCACACTGTTTAGACAAAGAAGTGTCTGTATGCTTCACTGACCCTCATGTTGTACTAACTCTAGGCTTGAACTTTCAGACTAGCTGATATTTTTCCCTGTTTCTAAATGAATGCCTTGTTCAACACTTTGTTGATACAGGGCTGAAGAAAGGTATATTATACCATAAGGGACCAGTTTACATACAGCAATACACCTTTTTTTTTTATTAATGCAGTCCATCATTTACCTTATCCTCCCTGTGAACAAGACAAAAGGATTAAATTTATACATAACTGCCCAACACAGAGATTTTTGTAAGACTTGTTTATGAAAAGCAAAACCAGTGTGGGAGTAAAATATAATTCATAATATAGAAATAATTCCTGAAGGTACAGTAAAGATCATGGCATCAGCAGAAATAAAAAAGCATTATGGGAGAAATAGTAGCAGATCCTCACATTAGAAGGCAGCACAGAGAGGTCAGGAAGGGAGGGTAAGGGGGAGCTGGTAGCCCTACTCTGGCCCACACAGCATTAGCTGAGCAGGAGGGAAGAAAATGTGAAGCTTCTGTCTCTGATAAGTCTTTTAAAATGCTGTTTCTAGCAAGCAACAGCTCAAATATCAGCTAGTACAGAAATTTGCAGTAATGGCATCTGGACCAATTGCAATTCTTTTATATGCCTCTCTTCACAGAACTAGAGTAAAACCAAGTACTTGTCCACTTTTCCTATCTATAAAGAAAATAAGACATGATGAGTTAGGTGCATGTTCCTAAGATTTTAGACACCAGACCTTTAGCAGATGTAAATAAGCACCAATCAGCAGAGCTGTTCTCACAGAGCTTTGCCCTGATCTACTCAATCATTGTCTTCTGCTGCAGCTCAGGCATCTTCCTCCCCTTTTATAACAGGGTAAGGTCAGCAGGACAGCTGGGGGAACCTGTATGGGAGTGAAGACACCGACTGGTGTAAGAAGAAAAGACAGATTCCAAAAAAGGGAGACAATATGGAAGGCACCCCTGAGATGAACATGGGCGGGTGAAATAGCCGCACTAAGGAAGATGACATCAATGGACCATATTCCTGGAAGCACAGACATAAGGCAATGAGGGGCAAGCTGTAGTCAGGCATTGTATTCTGCAGAGGAAGAGTGGTATCGCAGTCCAGAAAACTAGACACAGCTAGTAAAAGGGCAGGCTGCAAGACTTAAATATAACAGTCATTAATGAACTGATATTAGATTATAAATCCATTTGGATCTGTCACCCGTTGTGGTAATGACGCCCTGCCTCTTCATTTCACTGCAGAGACCATTTCTTCTTAGCAGCCTGTAAGCAATTAGAACAAGAGCCCTCGCCACCATGAAATATATCAGAAGATACATAGATCAGAAGACCAGCACATCACAAACTATATACTTGTGGTGCAGCTATTATAAAATATGTAAGAAATGCAATGGGATATAACGTTTTTGGCAGCTGCTGTCAGCTCACAACAAAAATAGGAAAGATAAAAAGAAAGAAAACTAGAGGGAAAGAGGCTGCAGTTGCCACAGACAAAATTTCTGTATCAGAAATGGAAGGGAAAGAAGATAGTGCCTTTTTCACTTCATGATGAGGTGGTCGCTTCTCTTGGCATTGGTATAACAACAAGCAGTCCTCACTGTGAACATTTGGTTCTGTTCTGTTTTCATGTACTCTGGGCCTCCCAAACCTGTTGGTCCTGTGAAAGCAAGCCTTCTGAGAAAATAAGCAAAGAGTTTAGAGGAAAAGTGACACTTTTTACAGCAGCAGAAATAGCTATTGAATTCCAGCTTTGTAGCACTGCCGTACTGTGGTCTGGCAGCTTTCAGAAAGAGAAGCCTCTAGGTCTGGGGTTTGTAAGCAATTTGCCACACTTGTCATCCTTGCTGTATAAAAGTCTTTCCCGAGGGATATTGTTCTAACAAAATTATCCACTGCGAAGGCCAGCAGCATGCTCATCGTGTCTCAATCAAGGCTGCATAAAGAGGAAAGTCAACCATGCATGTCTATCATCTGGACGATTAGCCTTTCTGACTGCAGACACTATTCTAAAAAGCTAGTCCTCAGAAGCACCTAATTTCTCAGTTGGAAATTATTTCTCTTTGTCTGTCAGAAGCACATAGCAATGAATGTCATCTGAGAACAATATTCAGTGGCTTAAAGCAGAATCAATGCAAATACATCAGAAACATCTTTGCAACCTCTCTTCCACCAAACAAAAAAAAATATTGGGCATTTGTGGTATGCAGTAGCTAAAAACAACAATAAAAAGAGAGAAGATGAGCACAGCACACTAGCCCACGTGCATCTCCATTTACACTTTTGATACTGCTCCTGTCAGTCCCCTTCACTTAGCCTGTATTCCCTCTGCACCTCATCAGCTGTATTAAATACAAGTATTTTTAAAGAGGGAAAAAACCCCACATGGTCAAAAGAAAAGGAAGAATTATTTCCAAGGAACTCTTCATAATCACAATACACTGCTTTAGTCTCTGAACTGTATTCTGTCTCTGATTTATACTAAATTACACCACCCTCTATTATCAGATAAGTTCTTACTATTATCTCATCTGCTTGTGCTCTCTAGTAATTCAAAGAAAAGAAAACCCATGAATTGCAGGTGACATCCTTACAGATCCACAAGTGTAAGGGTCTGATGAACATAACTGATAAAATAAAGCAATTTACACAACATAAAAATTATTGCTTAATCTGCGATAATGACTTATCTACCACCTTGTGTACTTTCTACGAAGGCAAAGTTCTGAGGCAGGCAAGGTCTAAGAATTTCCAGTTCATTCTTACTCTCCTTCCTTCATTCTTTTGTGACATTTTTAACATCTACTCAAAAGAAATTCTTCAAAGGGACCAGATCTGAACCATGATGACAAAGGCATGTCTAGATGGAGCTAGGAGTAACACTGAAGTTTTTTCAGTCTGAATTGAAAGGTAGGTTCACTTCTTTATCTTTTTTGTCTTATCTCTAAGATCAGAAAAACACAAACAAACTGGCTTATTAATGGAGGAAAAAAAGCACAAGCATAAGCATTTTTATACTATGGGGCTGCAACAGCCTTTACTTTCAAGCTCAACTAAATATCAGTAAATGCAAATTAATGTTTCACTTAATATGAATTTCTTCTTGCCAGTCTATAATCCTCCTCCTCCTCCCCTCTATTCTTGAACTTGATGTGGTCTCTGGCAGCTATTTGGTTTGTGTAAATTAAAAGGCACGCCTGCATGACAGAGGTGTTTTTGTTTGACTTCTGCAACCACAGTCTGGGATGTGAGCTGAAGGCATGATTGCTGGGACAGCATGCCCAACGTGCATAAATCAAGATTTATTTTTTTAATTTTTCTTTTTTAATGAAGTGAATTAAAAACTATGGAAGATGCCATGTTGACAATTTTGGAGGCCAAAATCTTTCTCTAAACAGACCAGGTACTGCATAAATTGTATCCAGATCAGTTTACCTATTAACATACCTCAGGTCTATTTGACTAGGGCCATTTCAAGGGGCAAGAGGATTGTTTAGTGTCTGTGCCTGTTTAATCTTGGGCTCAGTCAAGACTGCTAATTCACATACTGGTTTTCCTGATCTATTTGTCTATTCACTGAGAGACCACCAACAGCCTTCCTTACACTGCTCTGAATCTCTAGCTGTCTGGATTTGAAAATATCAGGTCCTAAAACTCTCCTTTTAAGAAAGTATCTTTCCATACTTTTGCCATTTTGGGATATAATACAAACTATTAAAATGAAACAGGCTCCCATGGTCTCTTTGAAAATTTGATTTCTCTCTGGGGATGCAAAGAACAGAATTCCTGCACATCCCCACACAGGATAAGGCAATTGCCAGAGGTGTCACCCTACACCCCTGCCTACTGTGGGGTGACTGCTGTCCTAAATAATCCTTACCACTGTGTTGCTGTTACGTGTGGTGTTACTGGGTAGATACAAGGGCAACAGATCTGCAAACATCCCCCTAGGCTTCCACAGACAGGCAAAGGCAAGGTACAATTTATCTTTCCATTCTTAAAATCCCAGCAGCAGGAACACAGAGTGTTCATTAAAAAAACATTTTAATTCAGCATTTGCCTTCTGCTTTTGAGAGTAATAACTGAATTTGGTTCATATTGCTTCAGAAACCAGTCATTCTTACAGAGCCTTACACCCTTTTGCCTTCCATTCAGAAGCTTACTTTGATATCTAGTCCTAAAGAAATTTGCTTCAGATGGCAACATTTACATGACAAATGCTCAATTCAGCTCCTGACTCAGATCTTAGGTATTGTATTTCCACAATTTGCTAAAACATAGCTCGTTATAAGGTATGAAAGGTCAGTCTCCAGAAAGTATCAAAATCAATTACCAGCCTTTAACTATTCACAGTTTGAGTTTCTTATCAGCTGGACTTTGAACAACCATTACAAATTTGGACTTGAATCATTTATTTCAAAACAAGTAAGCACGTTGCTTTGTAAGGCTGTGTGCATTTTGTCTCTGCCAGTTAGGAGGAAGATGCTAACACTCCTCCAAGGAGATGAACGAGGGGTACAGGTGGGCAGCAGTGCTGCAGGATTAAGGTGTCAGGAACAAGGGAGGGAGAAAACATGTTACCACAGCTTTGTTTTATCTGTCCTGTCAGGTAGTTTGATCCCGGTTTAAGTAATGGACATGCTTACTTAGTAGTGTATTTTTAAAAGATTTCCAAAGGGGCCAGAGAGTTTGGTGAATACTCACAGTAGTAAAAGAACCTAAAAATAAAATTAAAAAAAAAAAAAGAATTGGAACATGAAGGAGCAAGTTAAACAGAAGTGGAAGGGTGGTTGAGAGAGGTAAAGATAAGTGTAACCTCAGAGAAAGGAAAGCTGAGCTTTGTCCAGAGTCTGATACTTTAGACTCACTTGCTAGCTAAAACATATCCTCTATATCTGTGTTTTCGTATGCTCTAGGACTACCTTGTAGGAGAGACAGATTGGTATAAATCATTGTGTAACATGCAAAAAAACCCAGAAAATCACAAAAAAACCCAAAGCAAAAACTTCCTATGAAAACTCTTAAAGCCTAGAAGGTGTTTTCAGCTCTTACAAACCTTTCTTGAAAAAGTGAGGGGGGAAAAAAAATACAAGGCAGGCACCCACCTTGTATATTTTCTGTCTAAACAGTAACTTGGAAATCTGTAAGAAAATATTAATAGGCTGCCTCCGTGGTACTGTTTGCAGATCTGTTTAGTCGCCTGACCAAATCTCCACAGTGTAGCCTTGAGAGACAGTGGATGCTGACAATGCCTTAAAACAAGGATTGTCTCGTTAATCATCGTTTTGTGATTATTGCCTGAGAATTTAGTGAAGAGAGACCCAGATATATGAGAAGAGCAGTTTCAATTTTTATGCTTTACTGGTAACTGATTGCATGTCTTTCCTTTTTCCCCTTTTCCTCCCTTTAGATGCACTAAAAAAGCGAAACATTTACTGAAGCATATGTAAATCACACCAGAAAAAAAAAAAATGTCTTCCTGAATGAGAGAAATACCAACATTTAAGATGCGGTGCTCGGTCTGGAACACACATAAGTAGAAGGATCGCAGGTTCAGGAGAGATGCCACCTGAAGGTGCAGTGATGGTGAGAAGATCATCCCAGCTAATGGAGGTGCAACAGCAAAACTGAGATAAACAAGACATCAGTGGCAGTTAGGGACAATAAGATGAACATCAGAGACATGGATAGGTAGATGAAAAATATTTGTGAATCATTTCTGGGAAGAAAACAAAAAGAAGAGGATCTGGATTTGGATTTGTAGGCTTTAATAGCATGACAGCAGCTATTATCATGGGTAATGAGTACCATGGATATGCAGTTTGTTGGAATTTCTGTAAAAACGCCTATGAACCCTGAAAGTTTCACCATCTGCATGAATTCATGTACTCAGAGTGTTTCGGTCGTGTGGTTCACGAGATGAAAATGCTCCACACACTGCTTTTGTCAAGGGTAAGCATAGGTAAATGGAGTCTGCCACTTACAATTTGGCCAATACAGTTAACCTACTTTCATTGCTTTGCCTTGAGCACAAAGCTGGTGAATTCACCTACTGCTATGTTCATCCCTGCAGCTCTAACCTACATCATTCACATTAGTGGAAGTACAACCTGAATTATGAAGAGTGACCGGCTAACAGCGTACTGTTTCAGAAGTTAACCATCAGACTGTGATGAACACTTACAATACCAATGACATGCACAGAAAGTTCAGGATTAGTATGCAGATAATACATCCTTTTGCCCTTGCCCTCCAACCTCCAGGCCTCCAAGATCTCTTTCATCCCCTCCCCTCCAAAGGACTTGCTTTCTTCTGTTACTGAAGAAACCAGTATTTAAGCAACAGCTTTCTCCGCCTTTTTAATCTGACAAATCATGGAGAATATTTCTGTGGCAACCAGCTGTGATGAACTGCTCTGTACAGTAGATTGAATTCTTCAGTAATAACAATATTACATGCAGAAGCTTTTTGGACTACTAAAACCATGTTAAAAGCAGGATGACACATGATTTACAGTCTTTGATGCTGAGCTTCCATATTGCTAGTTTCACGAACGATGTTGCTTTCCAGAAAAACAGTGGAGTAAATAGTTGTGCTGCAGTTCTTTGCTAAGCTTCTGCTCCATCAGTGTATCAGGCATTCAATTAAATAGGCTTCCCTTGATAGCCCTATCTCTCAGTGGGACAGTGTTGCTTGGGTGGAGCTTTGCAAAACAGCTGCATATTGCACTAGCTCCAATACCTGTTTCATTGAAAGCAGAATCTGAGTGTCCTGAAAATTGCTTAGCAAATAGGACTTGAAATCAAAGTGAAAGCAGTCTTATGCCTTAAGTGAGGCACATTTTGGTAGCCAGCAGGGGACCAAAGAGTAGTTCTGAGTCATTATTTTAATTCTATTGGAAGGAACCATGCAGAGGTCCCAAATCAGGTAAGCTCTGCCAGGTCAGTGACTGACAAGACATAGGCTGTGGAGGAGAGGACTGGGGGGAGCACCATCATCCGGTGCCAGAGAACCAGCTACTTGCGTTTCTCTTTGCCCAGCCCAGCTATTACACCTCAGGAGACCTGGGGACACTGGGGATTTCATGACACTGCAATCCAGAAGGAGCTTACAAACCTCCAGGGAACAGTCTGCATCAGGGAACAGTCTGCATCAATTTGTCCTGAAGCCTGAATATTTGACACTTGTAATGTCTTGTCTGCCTTTATATTGTGGGCTGGGATTGGGAGGAGAAAATGATAAGAGGTTTATGTAGAGGAAGGCTAATAATTAGAATACTATTCTTATTCAGCATTATTAGTCCCTACTGAATTAGATGGATCAGCAAAAGACACTTCATTTCTCTGGAGATAAAAAAAGAACAGTCTGAAATCTTGAGGAAATATTGTGCCTATTAGTGTCTATGTAAAAGCCCTAGAAATAATGCTTACAGAGATAAGATTAAGAATAAGAAAATGATAAAGGCAAAAAAGCAAAGGCAAATTTCCCCCTATGTGCTGCTCTGCAATTAACTGTTTGAAGCAATTCCCGATCTCCTTAATCTCAAGAACTATGCTTATCTGTGCATCCAGTTATTTTTAATTTGTACTTCTATTATTACTGCTGCATTATTAATACACGCTGATAAGATAGGAAATAGCTTGGTGGTGTTCTGTTTTAGCAATGCCTTGCACGACATAATAGTCTTTATGATGAATAACTCCCTCCCATCTGAGGAGATTCATGATTCTCACCACTCATGGAGTACGAGGCCCTGGGGGAATCCTGTTTCCTCCTCTGTGTTGCTATTCCATTTCCCAAAAGCAGCCTGGGCCTCCTTGTGTTTGTCACATCTGCACACACCATTATCAATCAGGGTGCATGCCTTCTCCTTCTGTGTGGCCAGGCGATACGCACCCTCAGTGCCTCTGTCAGATCTTGTGCCAGCACATACCTTAGCACTGCTCCTCATAGCTGACAAAAATGCAATGCATAAGGTATTTTTCTTTGGTGGGGGGGGGGAAGTAGGGAGGGCAGCTTTGCTAGCCATGCTGTTTCCAGAATCTGGTCTCAGGTGCTGCAGCCGAGACAGTCAAGAACAGGTTTCTATTACAAATCAAGATTTGTGTTTGGATAAACTTCCACCAATACTGAATGGTGGAAAGAAGTGGGGAAGATATTAAAGCAATATAATTATGCTCACACTGTACAGTTTGAAATACAGATGTCATATTTTCTGTGGGAAAAGGGGGCAGGGAAGAAAGGATCGACAGTTTTTAAGTTTTCCCACATATAAGTTTCTGTAATGGAGTATGTACTGCTGTAAAGGTTACTGTACAGCTCTTCTCCTGGCATTTTAATACACACCACATTTTGACACCACGTCTTTTTCTAACTAAGCATCTCCCCTTCAGTACAAGCATTGTAAATTGAGTAGATCTGTGGAAAAATCCAGCAGCAATTAATATGGATGAGATCAACCCAGATCTACAGAAATGCAATAGAGCCTCACAGATATCTAAATAATTTAATGTAAAATGCTGCTATTTGTATGAGCATTTTCAATCACCTCCCAGGACAAAAAACATCATGCAGTGTATAGGAAGACTGAGCTAGGCAAGAACAACGATATTATTCTTGATTAAAATCCATGACACATTACTGGGAATGTCTTCAGGGAATGTTGAGTTCTCCCTCTTAAAAAAAAAGTGCTAGTTTATAAATAAAAGCAAGTCTATAGCTAGTTAGCCTCTTAATTTTTTCAGATATAGCTTTTTGCTATATATTCTCACTGTACTGGTGCGGAGGGTGAGATTAATATGTTTATACACACACACACATATATATATATGCACCTATATATATTTGTAGATACAAATGTTCATACCGTATGTATAGTGTGTATTACACATATACCTGCTCATCTAGCCATCGCAGGTGCACCCACTCTGTTTCACACTTCTGAATGCTACAGGAGAAGTATTGAGGATCACAGGCCTTAAAAATATATTAACCTACCTCCTGATTTTTTAAGATTAAACAGGTCAATGATTTCAAACTTTGTTTTCACCTTTATTTTATAGAAAGATTCTTTCATAAAGAAAAATGGGAACATTAAAGTATTGCTTTACATATCTGGCACTTCATATCTCACTATTCAATGAAAAATGCTAATCACTTTAGCAACATTATAGAAGAAAAAGTCTATTTACTTTTGGAAAATTAAATGGCATTTGGAATTCAGAATCCACTAATGAAATGTTTCCAAATCCCAAGCCGTGCTGCCCACCTTTCTGGGAAGGAGTCCTCACTGAAAGTGATTCACAGATCACTTTACAGAGCAATGAGAATATGGGCATCTGAGGGCCAGAGGCTCTAATCTAATGGATGTGCACACTGCAAACAGCTTTCCAGATCCATCCTGGCATAAGTACAGCTGAACGTCTCTGGTCTTTAAACCAATAAAGATCAGTCCAATTTTCCTTTGGTTTGCATAAGGCCAAATACGCAAAAGGCTGCTTGGTCTTTTTCTTTGAAGATCTGTTTGCGGTACGCAACCTGCTTGGTTGCATGCAGGTCTGCTTGACCAGATCTGGGTGCTGTATAGCAAGCCTCCGAATTTTCTTAGACTGGAAAGCAGAGGATGCAGACTTGCATCTGGAGGAGAGATGCAAGTATCTAGAACTTTCTGCAAGCATCTGGTTACTGTATCTCCCAGTAGTTGGTTTTATATTAAAGGTTCAGAGCACAACACACTGACTGTGTTCCTACTCAGGGAGAGATTCATTTCACCTTACTTCAGCCAGCCAAAACACAGATATCTTATCTAAGGCAACTGTCTAGGCTGCCTCTGTAATCAATTGTAAAAGAAAGAAACATCTGCTAGGCAAGTCAGCACATCCTAATGTATGTAGCACTTCTCTCCATTCCTCCATGGGAGGAATTCATATGACCAGCCTAGATCAGAAGAGTAGGGATCAGTTCACTTAAGCTAGTAACATGAATCGCAGCCTAAGGAAGTGCAATAATGGTGGCACTAAAGAGAGAGGAAAAAGATAGGGAGATAATTACTTGGAGCGTGGAGAGACAGGCTTCTCATAAAAGACGCACAAAAAATGGACAAATGTCTCCAGAGAGTTATTCTCAAAAATGGGTTTGATTCCTAAAGGAAAAGGCAAAAAAGGGGAAGATGGTGAATGAGAAGAGATATATCTAATGGTATTCTTAGTATTAAAATACAGTTCACACTAGGCTTTTCCTCAGCTGAGCTGGTTATCTATTTAAGTCAATGTTGTACCAGAGAAATGAGGTAAAGCCTAGAACTTTAGGATAATGGAAAGCAGAAGAACTTTGCAGCTGAATCAAGAGGCCCACGATGTTACAGCAGTGCTATAGCGGAGCCTCCTGCAGCGTCACCATCCCACCTGCACCACGGAGCACTGCTCTCGGACACATGCTGAGAGGAGTCAAACACAAAAGGAAAAGGCTGGGAGGAGAAGAGCTTTAGGAAGTTTTAAAGAAAAAAAAAAAAGTAATAAGGCCTACGGCTGAGTGCTTAAAGTAGAGTGCCTGCAATTTGCATAAGATCTCAGAAAACTTACCATGATCCCAGGTTCAGCAAACTATTCAGCATTTAAATTCCTTCCTCAGCATTGTCTGAGAAACAACCTTGAAATTTTCAGTTTCTTTCATCTTGACTTTCCTGATTTATACTAACCTCTTCTTCATGGATTTAAAAATAAATTTAATGGGGTGAGAGATGTAGGGGGAGAGGGCAGGGAAGAAGGGAAACTTTTCAAAAAGTACTACTGAAAGTCTTAGAAATTAAGTGGAAGTAATTAACTAGAACTATTATAATGACCAAAAAATATCAACCAGCAGTACAACTTAAATTGAAAAACAAAGGAAATGAAAATACAATAGCTCAGAAAATATTTGAGGAAATCAAAAACTCATTGTTTTTAGTACTTTATGTTCTAGAAAAAAAACAGTAATTTTAATTCATATTGATAACCTCCAATGTTTAAGAGATTTTAAAATGTGGCCACTGTACTGTCATACTATTTCAACAACCTAAGAATATGTATAAAGCATAGTTAATAGGTGACCAATATTGAAGATTTCTGTAGCTTCATTAGGTTGACAACATTAAAACAGCCAAATTAATTGACCCATATGGTTTTGTATTAGGATCCTAGCCAACTAGATGTCTACCAATTATGGTCATTCCTGCCACTAAGTGACTTCAATCAAGAAAACAGTCAATGAACCTAGAAATCCTAGATTGCTGGGCATATAGTCACACATCTGTGACAGTGCAGAGGGTGCTATATAAATAAAGTCACTTAAGAACGTACAAAACCTAGCAGCACCAGCCTGAAGTGATTTAAGCAAGCTGATTTTCTTTTGATCCTCAAAGTTTACAGGAAAATTCATCAAAACAGACCAAGGTAAACAACACAAAACTAGGCTTTAGAGCTCTTTCCCCGAGTGAACTGTACTATAAAAGAATCACAGAAAAGATTGATTCTTCTAACACACAAACAAGAAACAGTATTAAAGTCAGGTGCAGCCTTTTTCATGTTTTGTCTGTCCAGTTAAATTCTACCAGGAAACCTCATCTACCTCTTGTGTTCACAAGCTCACTCATCAGTAGAATTTCTGAACACACATTGGAAGAGGTCACTGAAGGGAGGAACACCTTTTTTTTTTTTAATTGTTGGAGGCAAAAAAGAAGTTTACTGAGCAACAGTCTGTTATCCAGGTCTGCTAGCACCAATAGTTGGTGCTCAGATTAGGGTACTAGTCTTCCTCTATAAAGTATAGAAAGAGATGCTTGTTTTCCAAAGCCACAAGTTTCGTTTAAGGCCTGTAAGTCACTCTAGAAAAACCTCACTTTCTGTCTTGCTGTTTTCACACATCCTCCACCCCCCCCAGTGAAAAGAGAGGTGTCTACTGGTTTGAATGGTGGCTTTATTTTATGGAAAATCAGCAGAGGTGAAGGAATTAACAGAAGACAAAATACCTTAATATCATGCTTGACCACACAGTGCCCAGATTGGTGCAGCACTCCTAACCATACAGCAGCTCTGCTCCATTTTGTGGAGACAGCAACAGTATTCTACCTTCAATTTTCCCATTTCAGATGTGAGCCTACTTCTCAGTGTCTGCCTCCATTTACCTGCTTGCACCTGCAGTGCTCCAGGAAACCATTACACCAGCATCCACTTACCACAAGCTCCTCTGGTCCTTGCCAGCTGATCCTGGGAATCACATTATCAAGAATAACAGCTTGTCAGGCCAGGAACTGTAGAGCTACTTCCTAAGCTTTTAAGAGCTTGCAGGTGGGCCAAAATGGACCCACTGCCTTTAAACTGGCTCATTAATAGGTCAGGGCAAGACCTGATCTTCTCCTCTTAAAGGGGCTGGCTAGATTGCATGGCAGAAATGCAGCCCTGCTTCTCCACACAGGAATTCTCTCTTCCATCATGTAAAGTTTAGGCAACAGGCCAGCTTTTCCCTTAGCAGGCTTGATTGATATGTGCTCCTAGCTCCCATGAAGTAGCAGCTTCTTCACTTCATAGAGAAAGAACAGCAGTTATGGCCATTCTCTAAATTGTGGAAACATACCTGCATAGAAATCTCCTTAAAATATGCCTTTCTTTAAATCTCACCACCAACTAACATGCAATCTGAGACTCCTGGCATGCCTGGGTTGGTACTTTTATATCCAGGATAAGCTTTACCTTAGAGAAAGACAAATTGAGTGTGCATAGAAAATATGATTGAGGGAGGAAAGAGATTATTGTTTATAGTAATTCTTCCAACGTCTATTAATTTCACCTTTTTCTTGAAGCAGTTTGATGTATTAAGATTCCTCCCAGAAAAGCACACCTAGCAGGAATCTAGCCAAAGAACATGAACGCATCTGCCAGGTCCAAACAGTACATTGGTGAGGAAAATCCCAGTTCTGAGCAACTCTGGAGGGCAAAAGACCATCTGGATTTCATTCCAAATGGAACTAGCTATTTAATTTGTACAACAATCATTTTGACAACAAAGATGAACACATATGTCTCCTTTAAAAGCCTCAAGGAATCACCCCCTTTTTTTTCTCTCATTTCAGTAACCATGATAACTTTGGGCAAAACCAGCTTTCATCTCAGAAAATGTTTTCTGTGGTAAAGGGCTTAAAATTCCATTTGTAATCTAACCATTAACGTTTTCCCCCTATACACCTGAGTGATGAAGAAGAGAGAACCTCTTCTGATTTCTGATTCTCTCTGAAAAACCTTGAAGATGGATGGCAGTGAAATGCAGAACAAATTTTTCAAGTTGTGCTTCATTTTTTGCTGATCTTAACACAGGTTTTCATAAACACCTGCCTAATGTATATCATAGCTTTGCCAAAAAAATCCTCACATCCACCAAGCAGGCAATCAAAATTCAAAGTCTGATGACAGAAAAGGAGGTTTCCTGAATCTTTTGGACTTAATCAAGATGTGTGTCAATTTTGTTCTCTTCAAATTAGCTTTGCAAATCACAGAAGTCTTAAAAGTGTCTCTTTACTTTCCACTGCACTGATACAAAGAATTGACACAGCTGCTGAAAACATCTCTTGACAAAGACTATCCAAATCATGATTCATATAGGCTATAGCCAATAGAATACTTACTCATTATTAACACAGGATAATGTGTTATACCTTGGATTAAAGCATGTCAAGACCAATGCAATAATTGTTGTCCTACTTAGTGGAACGTCCAATAAACTATTTTAAGGCAGTGGATAGCTGAAACGCTATCAGTTTGCAAACCCAAAGCATTGGCATACACTTCTGGTGGTCAAGCATTGGAACAGGCTGCCCAGGGAAGTGGTGGAGTCACCATCTCTGGAAGTGTTCAAAAAACATGTGGAAGTGGCGCTTCAGGACATGGTTTAGGGGACATGGTGGCGCTGGATTAATGGTTGGACTTGATGATCTTGAAGGTCCTTTCCAACCTTAATGATTCTGTGATTCTGTTTCTGCCAAAAGACAGTTCTGAATCTATTCAGAAACCTGAACTGCTTGGGCAGCAGGGCTTTCTTCACTGTTACTTTTGGCATACAAACAAGAAAAAGCACAAGTGGGGAAGCAGGGACAGAAAGAACAGGGAGAAGAAAATCTTGAACAAACGTTGATACTGTAGGACAAAGAAATGCCCTTAAACCGAGGAAGAAATGAGACATTGAAGTCCTAGCTGAAAGCACTTGGTGGAGTAAGAAGGAAAATTGCCTTTGGTGGCTTCTCTCTGTTGGCATTCAAGATTTTGTATTTCCTTGTAAAGGAACTGAATTGCACTAACAACACCTGATCCCTTCCCTTCATAATCTCTTTCCCTATCTGGAAAAAATCTGCAAAGCACTGCATCTTGACTAGCCACTTGGATCAAAAGGATAGTAACGTGTTTTATGATCAATATACAAAGTGGGATGGTATGACATAAGACCATCTTTTGATTTTTAACACTGATACTAACACTGCCTTTTTTAGGCCAAAGACATAAGACTCTGCCCATTAATCATCAGTGGTATTCTGCCTTTGTGGACCTCCTGCCTCCAAAGAGACAAGGAGTATCACACTTCTCCCCACACAAATGGATTCTCCTTCACCGAACAAGGTACTCACCAGCTAGCCTTTACAGTAGGAACCTTCCGCAGGGCTCGGGAAAATAGATACCAGCTCCCAGACATGTTCACAGAAAGTCAAAGGAATGACACAACTGAGAGTCTCCAAAAATCCTCTGCTGTTTTTGTGGAGGCATTTTCAGGTCAGACAAAACCTTTCTCATGCTTCTAGATAGCATTTTATGCAAATCAGTGTGAGGAAAAGGTAAGCTGCAGACTAATGCAAAGTGAATAGTAGATTTTAGGCTTATTTCAATCAAATATTGTGCTTTAATGGAGGACTAAGTTCTTACAATCAGGCACTAAAAAAATATTTCTAACTGAACCTTCTTTAGCGTGTGACACAGATCCTTAGGAGAAAGGTGCATGACTCAGGTATCACACCGCTGATCTCCTACCATCATTTTGCAGGCATCCCTGACATTTGGCCATGGCTCGGCTCCCATTCACAGCCATTCCCAGCCAGGCTCCACACTCAGCCCCTGCCAGGAGACCGGCTCCTGCTTCTCTCACTCACTTACCAGATTCTCAAAAACCCCTCTCTGTGCTGCTTCCTACCCTGCCCTACACACTTGGAAAGGGCTCCTCAGAAGCATCTGCAGTGTAACCTATTACTCCCTCTTCAAAGATTTTAATAATCTCCTCTTCTACAACACCTACCAAAGCTTGACATGGGGCATCTAATATTAGACTGCTGATGGGTTGAGGACACCACTATCAAGATGACCGATAATACCTCATTGTTTCTTCTTGCTTCCCGTCTCTCTGTCTGTCTGGTCTTCCTCCCTACACTGAGATCATAAGTGCTCTGGGGCAGAAACAGATTTTTTTGATCTGAATTTAAACATTATTTAGCGAAATGGCACTGGGCTCTGCAAGTCGGAGTCCTGCTGCTACAGAAAAAGAGAAAGTAAACACAATATCACGAATTACAGTCCATGTTGCTAATAGGTTGAAACCTTCCCAAAGAAGGTTCAATGACGACTTCTTTCTCCCCGGTAGAAACCTTTTGCATAAGGATCATTTTAATGCACAAACATTGCTATTTTATTTTCAGATTAATAATTACCAACCAACAACAATTCACACCAAAAAATAATATATAAGGAAAAGCAAACTAATCTCTGTCCAAACATAACAAATACCTCTCAGTGACAGAATTTTATAAGACTACACACAGAAAAATAATAAATGAAAGCAAGCACAGAGACCAGATCCATTCATCCTAAACCCTCTGCCACCTGAAAACAACCTATTTATTAAGGCTGGCAGAAAATTTTTCATACCAGCTATTTTTCATGGGTAATGCAGGATCAAGCAAAACAACATCTTTCACAGAAAGAATTTTGGATTTTCATCAAAAGTATTGGTTTAGTTTTGGTTTTGTTTGACAGAAAATAGAGGCGGGGGAAGGAGGACAGAAGCAGATTGGGGAACAAATCTAAGCAAACCTTACTAGAATGTCCTTACACTAGTTAATCTAAGTGCAGTCATGGAATAATTCATTATTTCTTCATGGAAAGCTATTTTGCTCTGTTTCTTGGCCCATTGTCAGAAAGGACAAAACAGACTTAGGGAGCATGTTCCAGAAAATGATGGGACTTGGGGAAACTGCATGTACAGGACAGTGGCACACTCTCTGTGTGTAAACCCATCGAAAGCAATCTGCCACACTCAGAATATGATGATTCAAAGACAGCAGGGAGAGAAAAAAAAGTGATGCTCAGGCTGTGGCAGTTTACGGAGCAGGACTGTCGCTCAGCCCAAAAAAGAACTCTCTGCTCTCAGGAAACTACTGTGGAGATACCACACTACCATGTGGGGTCAGCTCCCTCTGCCAGCAAATGCAAACCCAAAGCACATGTGTATAGCATGACCCATACAAGCACCACTGTTAGTAGATTTGCAACATGGTCACAAACCTTTTCTTTTACTTCAGGGACAGCTTTTTGGAAATGAGTGCAACAAAGAACGTGATCCTTTACTACTTTATTTCACTTTGTCACTGCTGTACTTCTGCTAGGGTCAACGGTGTATCTAACATCGAAGTAAAATGGTGATTATGCAGTCCCAACATTTCATTATGGGTATCATCTTCCTCCTTCTGTGAGGCTGCACTTTAGCTTTCATATAATACTTCTTCCAAATTCCGGGATGCTACAGTTTGATTTGCAAGGCCTTTTGTAAGCAAGGTGTGAAGCATGCAACCTAAATATATACTCTCTAATTCTCTTCTGAATTAGTCAGTTTAGACTCTTCAGTTGTACCCATATCCATACTAACTGAGCTGCTAATTAACTTTTAAATATGTTGCTGACAGGCAAATCCTCCTAGTCTAACTCACAACAGTTATATGCCTGCACATGACAGCTGAGGAACTTTACAATTTTAAATAAATCATTGTCATCAATTTTACAATGAGAAATCGAATCTTTGAAATATCTAGTAGAAATGAAAATATAAACCAGCAATTGTTTGGTGGCAAGTTCATTTTAGAAAGCTGTGAAATGAAATTTAACCTCAAAGTCTAAGCTTTGAAGTACCTGACTTCCTATCCTGCAGCGTCTTGGATACCCTCTTACCTGGCAAACTGACAGCTCTCAGGCTGACACCAAGCCAGCAACATTCAGCATCTGTGCTGGGGCTCCCAGCCCTATAGCAAAGACCCTGCCTTCCAGGAAGCCAGTCCCAGGGCAGTCTGTGCGCAGCTGTCCCCAGGGGTCTCGGGAATCTGGAGTCCTTGGCAAGTACCAGCCTTCCAGTTCTGGTGAACCAGAGCTTCCAGTAACAGTCATGTTAGAAATTGCCCAGCCCACTCAAACTCAAAGTGAAACAGAGTTTTATCACACTGGGATTGCTGGTAAAACACTATTTAAACACAAACCAGAAAAAACCCTAAGTGACTGAAAATAACATTTGGCTTCCCTGAACCCACTTCCTCCACACGGGTCCATATTTTATAGATTTATATCCTTACAGAAAACACTAAATGAGAGAAAATGCTGAGAAAAGTAACATAGTTTCTAGCATGTTCCTATCAAAACATATGCCAACCGAAATGAACAGAACATATATAAACAAAGCAAACAAAAATTAAAAGCAAATGTTACCCCATCTGAAGTTTCCCAGCCTGATGGATGAACTATATTGTTAGACTGCAGTTATCAACTTACTATGCCTCGCATCTATTTCTGACATATTAAAATGAAAATTTTGCTCCTGAGGTAAACTGATGGGAAACTTTGATGAAAGTATATGAGCTCTAGGTCATAATTATAGGATGACCCCTAGAAGAAACCAAAGCGGTGAAAAATGGAAGTCGATTCCAGAAACTGCAGGTTGGATGTATTTTTGCTAATAGAAATGTCATGGGAAAAAAAAGAATTTTCACTATCTTGATTACATGAATTTACCTAAGTTGGTTTTCTACATTGGAGAAGGATGCATTAAAACATTTTTTAAAACCTCTTAGCTATTTCTCTTATACTCTGATAGCTACAGGATGGTAAGTCTAAGCTGAAAAGAAATATCCTCCTTGATTGGCTGGACTACAAAATTTCAGTTTTACTTGCACAGCTGGAAAGCCTGGAGCCTGTTCTGGTACATGGTGTTGACAGAGAAGCAAGTCATAGGTCTGTTTGGGCACATTGCAAAACTGTTTCCCAAACCCTGTCCACTGGAAACCAATGATTAGAGGAGGAAGAAAGGTTCAGATGAAGCTTGCAGTGTTTTGACAGACCTATGTGTGCCTGTGTACGTGTAGACCCTTTTCTTGGGAAGGTTGAAAGCAGATGGGAAAAACGCCCACACAGTTCAACAAGGGAAATTAGTCCCTTGTTTTCATGAACACATCCTCCATTACTCCTCATTGGAATTTTTTTTTTTTTATTCAGATATAACCTGTCCCAAGCACAGAAAAGTAAGAATCCTGAGAGGATGACTTCTATTTTAAATATTTTCCATAGCAGCTTCTTACAACAAAGAACAGGTTCAAGCTTGCTCTTCCTGCCACTAAAGTCAGAGTATGCATCACTACTTTTATAAGATCATGACAGATTTGTACCTTTCTTCTCACCTACCAGGCCAGAGGAAAGGAAGGGAGCCTTATGTGGAGGGAATCCCTGTGCAAACAGGCTTTAAGTCATCTGTGAAAGTAATAGCATTGTTCTTTGGAAAAGAAAAAAAAAGGAACTGCACAATGTAAGAAACTGAGTATCCAAAATCAGCAATGAAAATTCTGAAGCCCATCCTATGTTCAGCACTGCTAGATCACGTATTACAATTTCTCTTCTAAACACGAAGATTTTCACCAAATTCATTGTCACTGCTTAGTAGTCAATGAATATGGAAAAGCTATGCACACAGATGCTTACATAAAAAACTACCTTGATTAAAGCAAACTGCTGTCCTCAGCAGCTGCACACATGTACTCCCATGCTTTCCGTTTGTGACAGGGAAAAAGGAAAGGCCATTCAGACAACAAAGCAACAGCAAACTATATAGCCACCTTCTTCATTGCCTCAACCATTTTCCATTATAAGTATGCACTTAAACAGCATCTTAAGAGGGTATGATTATGCAGAACAGGCGGAAATAACATGACAGAAGGAAAAAGGAGCAATTCATCATTATCAGCATAGGCTTTGTTCAGGTACATGGCCCAGCCTTGTCCCGACTCTACTGGAAGGAAAGCCAGGAAATATGAGCCAGAAGCAAATTACACGGTGTCCAGCCAAGACAGCAGCCTGGACAGCAAGGGGGTCAGGAGCCCAGAATATGCCACAGCAAGCAACCGCTACACAGTTTAAACAGGGCCAGAGATGAGCTGCTCCAGAAACCCTAGCAGAATGGACATTATCTCAGCCTAGTACTACTGTGGTCCCTGTGCAGGTGCGTTTAGTGAAGCTGGGCCTTGAAATGTATTACCACTGCACAGTTAGGTCTGGCTGTGTTCAAGTCAACTTCAACTTTATTAGAAGTTCACTTGCATTAAGTAACTTACGTTGTTAGGCCTTTGTACATGTGTTCAGGGACCAACTGCAGTAAGGACATGGTCTTCCAGTTCCCTCAATGTTTTATGTGATCTTCTCCCAAAGAAAACAAGTGTTTTAGTGATACTCGCAAGGCCTACCTTGCCCAAACCAGGGGTGTCTTTCACTTTGCTGACTGCCCTCAACAAACATGGTGGTGCAGGAGGTGGGGAAGTCTGAAGGATACTGCTGAAGCTGGTAGAGAAGAGAGGAGATTCAGGAACAGGTGATGCAGAAGGCCTGTGCTTCTTCTTTTTGGAAGACAGGTTCAGTTTCTGAGCAGCTCTGTGGGAAAAATGACAAGAGTAAGCTAAAAGAACCCCAAACTCATCAACATAAGCAGTCAAGAATGAATAAAGGTATTTATCAGGTTACTATTTATGTAAGATCTCATTTTTACCTCATTGATCCCAACAGTTTCATAATTCTGGTTCTTCACTCATTATTACTAGTTTAACGCCACTGACTTCACAAAGTTGCTCCAAATTTACACAGTCTGCATTAAGCAGGGTCACAATCAGGCCTCTGTCACTATCTCATTTGTTGAAACAAATCAGTCTGCAAGAAGGCTCCAAAACCTCCAATTAAATCAATGAGCTATATGGCAATTTCTGTTCTAAAATTAAGTTCAGTTACCAAATAGTTCACACAGAATTGTGTGTCATTCATAAGACTGTAATTAGAAAATGAATACTTGTGCAACGTTTGGATGTAAGCAGCCACGGTTAGGTTAATTAGTATTAAATGCTTAGGTGAATTTGCTGAGGTGTAAGAAGCCTTGCACTAGCTGTTTTAAATTTTTATCAACTCTTAAAACATAAGCCAGTCTAAAAACTGCACAAATGGTGACCAATGAAAATATTACTGTTTGCAATGAGATGAAGACAATCATACCAACTACAGCTGCACTAACCACTAAGCAGAGAAAAGAATGAAGACTCTTTTTAATACTACAGTATTCTTAGATAAGAATGCTGAAGTTTGTATAGACTCTGATTAAAAAGCTAAGCTTTTCTGGAACAGAAAGATTCAGTACTTTTGTTTTGCAAAATGTTTTATTTTGAGAGACAATTCAACATTTAGCCTTTGTTGCAGCTGTTTTGTTTCAACACTTGTGCATTCTGCACTGCTCAGGGATAATGTTAATCTTAATCACGCTGCCCCACGGTTTCCCTTCTGTAAAACAAGCACTTAAAATGGAACAGGTCAGCTGGAGCACCATCTCAAAGGAGACATGGATATAACAATTCATGAGGCTACTTTCATGTTGTTTACTCTGGCAGACAAATTGACTTAAGTGACTTAAGATAGGTATAAAAGTAGCTCCCCTTACCAGTATGTATTCTTTTAGCCTATGGCAAGTGCAAAGCCATTCCAGGTAGATTAGTTTTTAATAAAAGAAATTTAATTAATAAAATATATTTCAATTGACCTGACACAGAATTACGACTCAGAAGTTTCTGTACCACCTTCTTGTCCTTGTTCCCCTTCCCTCTGGCCTACAGACTGCAGTTCACAACCTGGCCCTCTCTTTTAAAAGTCTGCTTTTTTTTCTTATAGAAAACATAATCAAAATGTGTTGGTCAGAACCAAAGCAAAAAGCACCAAATTTTTCTTTTCCTAGCAACATTTCAATGGTTTGAGAGGATTCAATGATTTCAGCTTCCACACTGTCCATCACTAATGCTTTTATGAAGTTGTCCATGCTGAATGGACATGCTGTCCATGTCTTAGCTTCACTATAAAATTATTTTAAGCAAAATCTTGCACTATGTGCATCAACTGAAAATACAAATGTTGGCCAAACATACTGAAAAATTTACTCCTGTGGTCAAGCTCAATAGTCCAGTCTTAAATATAGGCAGTGGCTCCACTCACTCTGGTCATACATCTGGTCTCATTGGCTCACCTCGGGTGAAAATACATTTCCTAAAAAACATTTTCTAAGTTGACTGACAGAGCCGTTATCCCTCTTGCCACTAAATGTTTCTCCAGCATTTAAAGTTCCTTTTACAAAGCTGATAGTGTAATACAAACCACTTACCCAACCAAGCCCATAGCTGGCATTTTCTTAAAGAAAAAGCATTGTTGGAGGTACTTGGCCTTTTCAAAACCTTGGAACTGTATTCTAGTTGGAAAGTTATAACCTTTGAGATTGCATTGAAATGGAAGAACCTGCATTTTCCTTTACATTTTTGGCCTGCAACTGGCAAAATGTATGAAAAAGCAATGAACTATATCTCACAGCTTCATGGGGTTTTCTTTTTTCCCTCAAGGAGAGAAAATCAATGCATGGAAGGCTAGAAAATCATTTACAAGCCCTATCAGACTTGACTGGATTTTGAAGGGGATCAAAAAGGCAATAAGCCTCAGGTAATTTCCAGAGCACTTAACTGGGAAGAGAAGGATTTTTTAATGAGATGTAGGCTGCAATATAACACAAACATGTACAGTGTGGCTTTCTTGTGAGCGTAAGAAAAATCATTCAGCTTGGGTGGCTAGCATTGCTCTGAAGACAGTTGGTCATGCAAGCTGAAGCTGATTTGGCCCTGTGATCTAGCATAGGAGGTTAGAAATTATCACATTTTACTCTTCAAGGCAAGTCAGATGCCTGGCTCTCCCATGCAGACTCTCTGGACTGCCAGACTTCTCAAGCAAAGCACCAGGCTGGACCTTGGGGGACCCAATGCCATTGAGGCTCACAGCCTGCCCAGCCCAGCCAGCAGCTGTTTAGACTCTGCTCTCTTACAGGAGACAGCTAATTTGTTTTCATTTAATATCTAGTATAATAGGATGCTGGTTTCCACTTGAGACTATGCATACTTACTGCAGTAATGGTAATGATGGCAGCATGCCTTTATGTATTGACAACAACCTGACCATACTCCAAGTTAAATTACATCCCACTTGAGCCAAGTGATATCAGCTATGAACTATGCAGGGGTGCGCAGCGGGCTCCAGTGCAATGCAAACCACTTCACCGCTGTGTGCGGTATGGCTGCGGTAGGGATTGTGTCCACAGAGACACACAAGAAACTCGATCCAAATTAAATTTTTGAAGTGCATAAGTTAAACTGCATTAGATCACTGTGTGAATACTTTCAATCACAACAGAAGTGTCTTTAATGTCATTTTACTGAATTATCTTCCAAAGTAACGCAGATTTAATCCAGTTTAACGAATATACTTTGGATTCGCACCTTCAGTTAATATGGATTATTTTTCCTGAGAGTTCCGACGTAAACAAGCAGCTGGAGACTTTTTGAAAGCTTACAAGATTTGTGGCAGAGGAAATAATCACAAGATCAAGATCTAAGATTGCAGAAGGGGTGTTAGAAAGCTGATTAAAGTTCAATCCAAATAAAACTGATGGATTGCTGGCAGGAAAGGGGAACTGCTTTGAATGACTTATGAACTGATCCATAGCAATAACTGAGGTCATTTCTTGAAAGGACATTCTCTGCTTTTTGGTTTTTTAAAATACAAGTTCAATAAGGTATACTTTTGGGCAGTCAGAATGCTTTTCACCTCCTGCTTATGCAGAAATGGTGATTATTTTTTTTGCCTAAAAACTCCATGGGCAGGCTGGGATTTTCTAACACTCATTGCAGAGCTAACTCCCCTACGCTGGAAGCCATTGCATGACTGATATGAACTTTTGGAAAGTTGAAGATCCTCTGTGGGATTCATTGAAGAAATGGAAGTAAACCAGCTGAGGCACTGGTAATTCTGAGCCATGAGGGGCAAAGTATGCTCTTTGGAAACTCATCTAGAGCAATAAATGAACAGAAATCAATTAAATAATCCTTTTTTTAACACAGAACAAAGGCACTGCTAGGGGTGATGCAAAGATCTTTGCTAAGAAAGTTATTCATACTTGCAAGCAATACAAGAGTACAGTTGATGAAACTCTTTAGACAAAATAAAAGGCATTATGAAAAGTTCTGTAAATACCTTGCTTAGAGAAGTCACTGGGTAATGGTTACAGTACAACATACATAAGGAAACACTGTGGAAGGAACAGTTTGAAAATTAATGGTTTTGCTGCTCACAAAAAGCAACTCCAAAAACTGAGGACAAATCCATGTATCCTCTTGTTACTAAGCAATAGTCAGGTGAGAAAAAAACACAACCACAAAAAAACCCACAAACCAAACCAGAACTGTGTGATACAGCACTTCAAGAAAAGAACAATAAATAAAGCCTCCCTAATACATAATGCTCACATACAATACATAATGTTCGCATGCCTCCAGCTCAAATAGAGCAGACTGAGACCTCATTTGTCATAAGTTCATATAAGATCATGAACTCAGTGAGCCTGACTATGCCAACTCATGGCATAATTGCTTCCTCTCACTTAAGTAAGAAAACAGACACTGCTAATAAAATTCAAGGGACACCTATTTAGCTTGATAAAAGAAACTATTTTTTCACCAACATATCATCCAAGGAAAAATTGAAACTTTAGGACTCACTGTCAAAGTAGAGGTCAGTAAGGCCAGCAGGTTCATTAGATTCAGAAGAGGATTAGACATTTAAGTGAATAATTAAAATATTATTCACACTTATGTCAGCAAAGATCATTGTTGATAAGTAACACTGACTCCCATGCTTCAGTACCTGACGCCCCTTCACCACTGACATCTGAAGAAATTTTGTTAGGTGCATATCTCTGTATAATTATTCATTACTGGAGTTTCATATTACACTATGATGCATCCAGTACTTATCACCCTTGGAAACAGAATTCCAGATCATAGGGGCCAGTGAGCTGGTATATCAGTTTCTGTGTCAAAATAAAAATTGAAAATATGCTCACTTTCATATCATATTTTCCCCAGAGAAAATGGCTCTGAAGCTGTGGAGGCTAAACAGTCAGGTACTAGCTAAATTTAATGTAAATATTTGCAATTTTCTTTAAAACTAAAAATCTATTATTCTTATTTATTTGGAGGCAGAAATTTCATTTTATAAGATAGCTACTCTCTGTTGGGTTCACCGTTCGAGGAGTAAGGTACGAAATTTATCTGTGCAAGGGACAGCTTACCAGAGGATGCACTGGTTGGACAAGCCCAAAGGAGATTAATGATCTTCCCTAGTAATTAAAAGACTATCTTTATGTAACCAAAACTGCCTTTCCTGCTGTACCTTAGTGCTGACTTGGAAAATAGATGGAAGTTTAGCTTGGAAATCAGTCGCCGGAACAAACTTCCTAAGCATATTTGTGCAGGTACATCACTCGTTATAAAATACACCTATATTTGTGACCAACACTGTTGGTTACCCAGCGTGAAACATTCATATCCTATGGTCTCAATTCGGGCACCTGGAAGTAAAAGACATCATTCCCCAGCCTTACCTTCAACACAAAAGCCCTACCAATATTTTTTTTTTTAAACACCAGCCATAATTCTTTCTGTAGTAAAAGTAGAAATTCTTGACTGTCACCTAGTAAAATGTAGTCTGCACAGTATTTTAGTTAACTGACGGAATGTCAAACAAAAATATACTGGAAGCCTGCCATTAGTTTTCATTATTTCCAACTGAAATGTTTGCAAATATGGGTTCACAATGTATTTTCTGTTTTGGGCAAATATGTTTATATAAAGTGAGTCATCACATTATATAGGTCCCTATCTAGCTGTAAGGTAAAAACCAATGGGATACAGCAAAATTACAATCATGCAGGCTTTTTTTCCTATGAGAAAAGTCAGTCTTGATTTTCAGTCACACAGGGTCACTCAACAGTTCCTTCTTCTCCAGGATCTTTAGTTACTGAATTACATCATTTATACGCTGCCTATACAAACTGGACACAGGGCACTAAATGGGATATTCACATTTTCTAATTATAGGGATCTAGCCTAGCTTCTCTGAATCACCAAAAGTGACTCTCTTTCTCCCAATCGTCTGTATAGGTGATGCAGGCTACTAAGGTGACATTACAGCCAGGTTGACCCAAGCACTACCACCGAAATGGGAGGCCCCATACACACCACTACCCTGTCTGCATACTTCCTTTCCCTTCCCCACTTCTTTCCTCATATTTATTTTGGCTTTGCTGCTACCACTTTAACCACCTGAACTGGCTCATGCCAAAGGGTGCTCTACATCATACTTACTTGACATGGCTAATATTCCTGAATGACTATGGCAAGAACCTCCCTGACCTTAAAATCTGAGGCACATGGTACTAAATGTGGTTTAATGCAAAATGTCATCTATCTATTTGGAGGGCAATGATCTGGCCAGGAGCCATGGTTCCCTTTGCACCATGCCTTTTTTTGCATCTTCTAAAGCAAAGAGTACAGAGATGCTTTACAGGGTGTTTAACCAACGAGCTAACAGCCATGCTCTGCTGCAAGGGGCCAGGTTGCCTCTCCACCATCTGCAAACCAGGGATACAACCTGAGAAGCACGCTCCATGGCAGAGCGAGAACAACTTCCAAGGGCTTCCTCTCGTACCTCTACATAGAACAGTTTTTTTCATCCCGACTGAAAGCAAAAAACCAGCAACAAATTGTGCGGTTGGCTTGCCATGTCCCTTCCCAGCCCACATTCCCTGCCTTCCAACAGGACTTACGAGCTATGAACAAGAATCAGGGCAACTTTACTTCGCTTTAATTCTCTGTGTGGCCAAACCCAGGGCTGTGGTGTTGCAGCCTAGTAAGACATGTAAAGAATGAATTAAGAAAATCTCAGAGGAACATTTCCTGGATGTGTAGTTCCAGTAAGATTCTTAGTATTTGTGTTTAATTATTTTACAATGCCTTTAAAATCTGGAGATAATTTGAGCTTTCTGCTTATGCTGTAGAAGGTATAATAAACATCTCTCTAATGCCCAGTAAACACTTGCCCCTTATTGTTCTCTTTATTTTTATGTATGCATTCAATTTCATAGCAACAATAAAACTGTCCCAGGCTGCAATCTTTCACTTCTTGGGTGGTTAATTCAGATGTTTTGGACACAGTGCCTTAGTGACTGTGCTTTCCCCTGGAACTGTATCGTAACTGTCCAGAAACTCATTATTTTTAACTTAATTCTAAACAGACTCAAAATAGGGCTTTGAACTTTATTCAGGACAGGTCTTATACAACCTGAGGCTTGTTGCACACAGGCAATCTTAGAGAAATTAACAGCTCAGACTTGCTTTTATATCAAGTTAAATTTTGTGTAAATCACTGGCAGCAGAGCTGCTCCTAGGTTGCACCAAAATGAAGAAGATGAATGTGCTTGAAGACCAATAGCTTAATGAGACGCTCAAAGTCCCACACAAGTATATATTGCAGGACAGAGGGCTCATATTCTGCACAGCTGTTATTTGGGTGAAACGCCCAGTTTTAGAGAAGGCTATGACAAGATACAAAACAAACCACTCATGTCACTACTGTTCGATCCACAAGATTCTCTTCACCAGGTATCACTGTACTCTGGTAAAGTTCTTTTTACCTGAAAACCCATGATTCAGTGACAGATGTCCTTCTGTCTTTGGCAACAGCATCATTAATTAGCTCTCATGCATACAGGTAATGTTGGCCGAAAAAGTAACAAATCAAATGAACTATCACATTTGGAATTTTTACATGAAATCATACCCTCGTTCTTCAGTAGTACCCATCAAGAAAACTACACCTTGATGCAATAGCTTGATACATTTAACTAAAGAAAGATCATTTCTGCTTTCTTTCCTTTCCATTTCTTTTTCTCCTCTTAGTACTATTCCTGAATTTTGGGCATTACTGGTACAGGTCACCACACTATAAAAATGACCAGATTCACCTTTCCTGCTGTGTTATTGACTGCAGACACACATAATCAACTTGCATTTTTAGAGAAAAGAGTGATTTTGGTGACCAGCAGAAGGACCCCACTCTAAGAAAATGTTCAGCGCTTAAATGCAAAATACAAATCACTAGTCAATTTTTTTAAAGAGTGCCTAGAGGTTGTTGTTATTATTAATCTAGCTTATTTTTCTCTCTGAAGAATGCTTTTACAAAAAATGATAGTCAGATAGATGATGGTGCTCACAGCATTATCTCGTTCATGGAAAGCTTGGAGGATGAGTTGAATATGTGTCACTGCATGCTTAATGCATGAAGCAAGCTGAACCATCATACTTGGATAAAATAAAATCAGATGTTTAGCACTAGTTTAATATGGGAAGAAAACCAGCTACATTTACTATAACTCAAATGAATTCAAATGTAAGCACTTACCAATTACTGCCATGGTTACTTGGCAATGCATCTTCAAGTCCCATGGGAAAACTGCATAGACGGGAGACTGACAACCACAGACCAGAGTAGCCTTAATGTCAATCACACAGAGCTGAGGGCAAGAGTACTAATATCTTTCCAGGGGAGGTCAGAAACAGGCTCTGTGCAGCTCAAGCTTTGGGTCTTAAGAAGTATTACCTGTATATACTAACAATTTAGATCATGAGACGCCAGCATTGCCACTAAGTAATAAGAATGGAGATGTACACTGTTTTATATTTGTACTGTTACTGTGTAAAACAAGAAACACGTGCAGATCTGTCAGTCTTCAAGTGTTAGCTGGAAACGATTAGGGGCATGGATGCACGGTTACACTGTCTTCTCCCAAAAGTACCATCAGGGGTGGCTGGCAAACAGATTTTCCCCATGTCTGAGACAACTCAGCAAACTTCAAACCATGGGACAGGACTCCTGCTTAGCCAACCCCTAGCTGACTCTCTACCCCTAGCAAGAAGTAATGACAATTATGACAACTCAAAAACGTGCCTAACGGCAGCGTTGCAATAAGAGCCCCACAAACTGCTGGCCATTTAATAACAGTCCTTAAAATCATATAAAACAATTTATTTAACTGTTAGTTTTATGGATCCTATACGATTACAGTGATTCTATTACCTTGGATGCCAAAGCCTGACCACACACTGCGTGGAAAGCTATTTTGCTTCATCTCTGTCCCGTTCAGCAAAAGCCTCTCATAACACCAGGAGGAAAAGCAGCCAGCACACAGATTGACAGTCCATTTTGCCATTGTTAACTTTCCGGTTGGCAGAACAATTAAACAGATACATAAAAAGGCCAAAAGGCAGGTAAGCTTTACAGGACTTTCTGCCTCATCAATATTTTGGAGGTCAGCACATTTAAAATAACACCAGCATACAAATGGTAAACTATTCTGACAACACAGATGCACTGAAATTCAATGCACTTAAGCCCAGCTCTGACAAGCAATCTCCTGTCATAGTCAAAAATATTTCCTCTAAGAGCTCCTGTAAGTTTTGCCTTGTACTTATTTAAGTCGCTACCATGAGATAGTGATAATTCTTTGAGACAAATTGTTTTCAGCTACTATCACCGTTACTATGTATAATATGCTAAGGTTCAGGACTGAGGTCCTCCTCTTAAAAACTGCACACTAATGCTAAAATCAGTCCAGCCCCAACAGTCTATAAGCAAAACAGACAAAACAAAAGGAAAATTTTATGATCCCACCTTCACAGGGATATGCTGAAGCATAAAGAAATTAATGAAGAGTGGCAAATAGTAATTTAATCTAGATCTCATTAGCGGATTCACACGAATAGTTACTGTGGTTTTGGAAGTGTCTAGCAGCATCCCCCCAGTACCTATGAGGAAGGTACCACGATAACAAGACCAAGCCCTTCAAACTGGGCCATAGAAGATCAAGAGCTGACGAATGTATGTTTAAACAAGAGAGGTCTGGACAGCATATAAGGAAAAGAAAACCAAGCAAGGTTGTGCAGTCTGTCCTTGGGGTTTAAGACACAAATGAATGAAGTCCTGGGCAACCTGTCTGACCTCAAAGCTGAGCCTGCTTTGAGCAGGGGGTTCACCTAGAAACATTCTGAGGTCCCTTCCAGCCACCATACAACGATGCAATGAAAGAAATGTTAGTGCAACCCTGACATCAAGAAAAATATTATGCTTTATTTTTTCTTTCAAAATATCTTTTCTCTGAAAAGTTTCAACAAAATCACTTAGCATCAATCTTAGCAACTTATTCACTCCAAAATGAAAGTTTCCATTTTTAGAATGTTAATTTAAATATAATTGAAGCAAATGTCAAACTACAATTTCAAATGGAAAAAGTTAATAACCATTTCTTTTCAATGGGTGTAACCAAAACACATTAAAAAAATTCTTGATTCTTGTTTACTTTCTGGGAAGACAGAAAACTAAATCAGCAGAAGCTGATGAAGTAATTTAATTTTAATTACATTTATATGTGTTGCTGGGGGAGAAAATTGACAAAAATTTCACCCAAGTCACCTTCAATGCTTTGTTATATGACATTCTACCCCTATCTACTTGAGATTCAGGAAGCGATTCTACACAATACTAAATGTCTTCATATCCTACTTTTTGCAGGGGAAGTCCTATGCGCCCAGCCTCTTGCAGGAATGCTCAGCATTCTGTGAGCTCAGACAACACCTCCTTTGGGAGCTGACCTTAATATTTAACCTACTTTAATCATGTTGCAGAATGAATTATTAGGAAAAAATTATAGAACTGGAAAACAGTATTACTGTTGGTAACTACTGTTATTTTTTAAAATAAACCTTTTGTTCTTGTTTTTCTATTTCCAGTAAAGTGAAATACAAACCAACATGAAATTAAATACAGAACACAAAGTAGTAATACATCGCCTGAAAGAAGTATACTGTACACATGTGTGGCACAGGCACCAAAAGGGAGAATTTATGAGACGTAAAGCCTTTAACCTGCAGTTTTTTTCCATATTATCTGTACAAATTTCAGTGAAAGCCAATTAATTTTAGTTCTGAGGGCACTTCTCAGACAGTTGGGCATAGTGCTAAACTGAACAAGTATTTGATGTGTATTTTTGTTTCTTAGAAAAAGTAAATTTTTGGAAATACCTGTAAAAATGAAAAAATAAGTTATTTACAATGGTTCAAAATTTAATGACAACAGTGTTATTCTAAATGCATCCTGTCACATATAAAGAAGACAGAGAAATGTATTTACTGTTTGATTTCACTTGGACCTCAAACTCTTTTGTGATTTGTTGATAATAGCCATACTCGCACCTCTGTTCCACCTGAATGTAACTCATGTTCAATATTGATAAAATACAGCTGAGACCGATGGGTGCGGCAGGGAGTGAAACCAGAGGAAATAGCAAGGGTCTTGTCTGCTCTTCCAGATCACCAAAGGGACTGCAGTCTCGAAGTCCCGTGGGTCCATGGTAGGTATGACAAATACAAGCAGCAATATTAGCCAGAAAAAACTTTTTCCTCTTAAATGTATAGAAAACAAATCCTCCTTTCTCTTTTTGGATACAGACCTTGCTGTTGTGATATACTTTTGTTATCTGCAGGCCAGAATATTGCTGTTTGCTCAAATGGCACCTAGGCATGAATGTTTCACTTGGTGAGCCAGAAGGAAAGCTCATTTCCTAAGCAGGGAGATTCAACCATAACTCTGAGCTCTCCTCTTGCCCTCCTGTTGTCTTTCTCCACCATTCTCTAGTCAAGGGTTAGGAGCATGATAGACTTCCTGTTCTTTGTCTTTCACAAGACAAATCATGCTCAATAAATACCTGAAGCTTTCCCAGAGATGTCTGCACCTGAAGATTTTCTTCCTGGACAGCTGGCCTACTGAAAGCCAGGTGAGCTCTCTCAGCACTGGGGTTTTTTGATTCCTCCCTCTCCAATGACCCATAGGTTCCTGACTCACAGCACCTATTGCTTGGTGCAATCCTATCAAAAGACACATCCCCTATATTACAGCATTTGGGTACAAAGCATATTCTTCTAAAAATCCTGGTCCTCATCATCAAAGTAAACAGTAGGCTAAAAATTACCTCTACCAACAATAGAGAATACTTGAAAAAACAGGAACAAAATCACTCTTCCAAGAGACCTCTTAGTAATGCATCTCCCTGACACAAGATATCAGGCGATTACATTGTCTTCATCAGAGCAGAATCACTTCTCTGTGAAGTTCTTTCTTTGATGAGAAGGTCTGGAAAATTGTTTCATCTACCTCCTTCATAATAAATATCCCATAGTCAGGAAACTGGAACGTTAGGCTAGGAAACTTATAGACAACATTTTCTCTTGGACTTGGAAAACATTTCCAACGTTTCCAGTAATTCTATCTCTGCACACCTACCTCAGAAATTCCTAGAGTTGCCAAAGTACACCTATATGGTTCTACAATACGTTTTATCCCACTCTGCCATTTGCTATAAAGGAAAAGCTTATGAACACTGGAAGTAAGATGCAAGACAGTCTGCAGTCACATCCTACTATATCTCTTCTCTTTAACAACCAGCTGCAATTTGTCCCCTGTCATATAGCACACTAAGAATAAGACAAAAAATGTATTTCTTACTATAATTCTTTTATATGAAACAGAGGACAGGAGAAGAAGAACTGGAGAAAGATAGCACCTGGGACAAACTCAATACTGTGATACTCTAGTTTTGAATGGTAAACTTGTACTGCTTTGAAAGGAATACATCAACAGAAGCCTGGAATTCAGTGGTCGTAAATCAAGCCCTCTGCAACAAAGAGAGCACAATGATGCATTTTGTAGAAGTCAGCCCCTGAAATCGAAGATGAAAATGCAAGGCAGGAAAAGCATGAGAGAGAGAGAGAGATCATCTATATAGGTGCAGAAAACAGTATCTCTGTAATGTAAAAATAAAAACACTTAAGCTGAATTTCTAAAAATCAGTCATGTGTTGTGTCTTCTTCTGTTAGTTATCACACAGCTGGACATTGGCTAGTCACCCCATTAAAGGCCCTTGATCAAATACTGTAGCTTAACTTGACACTGTTGTCAAGTGTCAAGTATCTGTGTAACAATGAGACACAACTCAAAATTTCACAGATGTCTTTGTGCACCACCGCAACATATTCAAAGCAAAACCTTGTTAATACGAGAACATTGTGGACTACCTGAGATTAGAGAAATATGGGAGGAGGTCAGCAAATAGCTTATGAATCGCAGAAGTTCTTACAGACCGTTGTTGGTATCCAAGGGAAAGTCACCTTATCATTTACTGTGCTTCCATACCACACAGAGGCTTACAGTTTTGTTGCATCCAACTTTTTATGCAGTTGAATGAAGAAACTGTTTACTGATCAAAGACTTCTTATGCATCCCGTTATGGGGTAGATGATGTTGCAACATATTCTTGAGAAACCCACCACCAAAGAGGTTATGATTCAAAGATCTTAAATGGTTTTATACATTTTATACCGCAAAAAATCAATGCAATTTTGCATAATTCATGTTACTGTTGACCTTTAAAACTGAAGCATTCTCTTTCTTCCTACTTAGAAGAGGCAGACGGATGCAATCTTCTTCCAGAATTGTCCATCTTCTAAATGTAGGTTGCCTCATCTTTCCATGGACAGAGCTTTCTAGTCAAACATTTTTCCTCAGTTGTTCCTCTCAAGAATGCTGTTTTATCTTTTTGGAACTTTTGTTTGAGAATAAGGACTTCATGGGAGAAGGCCTAAAGTATATACTGCCTAGAGTATTATAAGGGATCAGTGTGGCCCTAGCAAAGGACCTCAAAACCCATCAGCTGATATCAGAATTATAGCAGTACAGCTTTTCACATTTTTTTGAGAAAATTGATTGTGTATGTTGATGGTCTGGATTGTTGGTTATCTGGAAAATCACATCCTGAATACAGAAAAATTTGAGTATACCTTGCTTTCCAGACCTGAAGATAAGAGAGAGATATGAATTTGTTCTTTTTGCCCTACTATAGCTACCTGCAGCAATGTTCCCTCAACCTGTGTTTACAGCAAGACAATCCCTTGTTTTCCATTCTGAAAATTTGATCACCTCGACACATCCAGTATATTGGTCATTTTAAAGAACCATAAACCTCTTAACACAATGGCTAGCCAGAAAATAAAACTTGGAATTTAGTTTCCAATGTCACAAGACCCTGCTCCCATTTGAAAAGCTTTTATCTAATTTAAACAAGAGAGGATGGAGATGTTATTGAGTGAGTAGTGTAGGTAAAATTAAGTTGCCTGACTGATCTGGTACATCTGAGGCCACCACCTTGCATTAAAGAACTCTCCAGATCCTCCAGAATAAAACATTCTCCTATTGAAGCTTCAGATCAAAATGAAAACTTCATTCTATATGTAAGGTATTGATCCATTTGGGACTTATTTAAGCTGCCTAGCTTTATCAGTACAGGCCTCCTGGGCTCAAAACAAAACCGTGTGGTACCCTCTGAAGAGCCTCAGGCAGACTCTCTCTTCATCCTCTCACCTGGATTCTTGTGTGTCCTAATACCCTTGCTTGCAGATACCAGCGTATCACAGCACTTTCCTTTCTCATAACCAAAAAAAACCACCCTGTGCCCTCTCACAGAGCCTCAGAGTTCAAAACCAGTCCTTTGGCTTTAACAGGATGCATCAGACTCTCAGTGAACAGTGAGGCTGATAGAGCAGCCCGGGAACTCTGCATAGCTTTGCACACAGCCACACAGCCTCCCATGCTCTCAGAACCGAGGTTATTTTTAGTAAATTTTAGTAAAAGTTTTGTCCACTTGCAACATCACCATAAAGCCTCACTCAAGCAGTCATTCCAGACTGAATATTACAACTGAGAATGCTACAAATATCGGGGGGGGGGAGGGAGAAATATTTTAGCTTAAAGTAGATGATAACACAACCCTTTTACCCCACAAGAAATATTTCACTACATTTCTAAATATAAATTTTATTCTTCTCCCTGATATGATGCTTTGATAGGAAAGCAATAGGTACACACTGTGTGTTTACAGTGCAAAAGCACTGTAAAGTACAGACAAGCCTGAACTTATGCCATTTAAAAACATACTTTTTGTCCCTGTCTAAATGTAAGTTATCTCACTGTAATTTCAGCAGTATGGTTATAGCAAATAACCTTCTTAGTGTGAAGGTATTTATTCTGGTACAGTTTATTCCCAAACAGCAAGGGGAATAGGGGAATATAATGTAAAGTACCACCTAATGATAAAATTGCAATTACACAAGAGCAGCTGTATTGATACAATTATTTTGTCAAGAATAATAATTATGGTCCAGGACAAAAATCACGGCATTATATATATGTGAACATACACATGCAATACAGCCAGTTCACTTTCCCCTGTACAGATCAACACCCACACCAGCCCTGCAGGCACAAACCAAAGAACAGAAGCATTGTGGAGTGCAGGACAGGGAGTCAAATTCGGGGCCTTGCTAGCTTGGGTAAACATCACCATGCTGCTTCACACTTGAGCTGGGACAGCACAACACTGCACCAGATAACGCTACCAGCCCACAGGTCTCTCTCTTCAGTCATCAATATCACTGACTTCTTTTTTCTTTCATTGCATTATGTGCTCTTGTAGCTATTTTATACAAGTGTCGTGTTACCCATTTTTGCTTTGCCTGGTTACTGCCCCATCAATTCATTTAATCAAATAATATTGGAAATACAGCAGGCAGATGAAATGCACTCAGCTCATCACTAACACACTGATGGCCATTCGGGGATGACGTTACAGTCCTTACTCTATTATTAGCTCCTGCCCACTACACTACGTTAGACTTTCATTTGCCATTCTGTTCCCCAGGCTAGAGCACATTTATATTCCCCTTTGGATTTATTTTCTATTCTAGATATCTATGTCTGAAAATGAAGATATGGAAAGAAGACCCATGGACTACGTGCCACATAATTAGACAGTATTTCACACTGTTTCTCCTGGTATATCTGCAGGGCCTTTGTGCATGATTATATTTCACATCTCTAACACTGCATGGAGACACACTCTGATCACATTAAATGCAAATCAACAATGTTAGGGGAAGTTTCAATGGATCTCAGGAGATAAGATCATGCTCTGAAGCTCATTGAGGACAACCTTACATCACTTATTTCTGAATGCATGATGCGGTTGGTTTTCTGGGCTGTGAGCGTACATTGCTGACTTATGTTGAGCTTCTCATCAACCAACATCCCCAAGTCCTTCTCCATCCATTCTCCACCCAGCCTGTATTTGTGCTTGGGATTGCCCTGACTCATATGCAGTACCTTGCTGTTGGCCTTGTTGAACTTTATGAGGTTTGCATGGGCCCACCTCTCAAGCCTGTCAAGGTCCCTCTGGATGACATTCATTCCCTCCAGTGTGTCCAGCGTACCACACAGCTTTGTGTCATCAGTGAACTTGTTGAGGGTACACTCAATTCCGCTGTCCATGTCACTGACAAAAATGTTAGACAGTGCTGGTCACAATACTAAATGCCATTCATCACTGGTCTCCACTTGGACATTGAGCCATTGACCGCAACTCTTTGAGTGTGACCATCCAGCCAATTCCATATCTACTGAGTGAACCATCCATCAAATCCATGCCTCTCCAATTTAGAGACAAGGATATCATTATTTACCAAGCGAGATGCAGAATTTTTTCAAGCTTGACTGAATTGCATCAGTCCTTGAACACCTGGCTGGGAGTAAAAATGGCTCACAAGCACAGAAAGGCTGGCTGCTATTGCTGCAGATAAACTCACTCTCACGAGAACTTCAAGAACACGACATTTGGTAATAAAGCAGTATAAATATAAGGCACATGACCATGCTATCTCCCCTTCTCTATCTGATGCCACAGGAAAAAGTGTAATGACAAAAACAAAGCTTATTTTCATGTTCTTTTCCACCAAGATTAAATGAGATTACAGCAGAAGCAGAAGGTCAGTCACACTGGCTTATATGATTATGCTGTGATACTGTGAAGCTGGTCAGGGGAAAGAAAATAAAAGGCACCAACACAGAAAAATCTCTCTATAGTCTATTTTAAGGAGTCATCTTATATAACAGGAAGCAAGCACAGTTCTTCTGGATGCTTGAACACCGTCTGTCACATCGCCACAAGCAAAGGAAGTATAAAGAAGTATGTGTGACCATTTGAAGACGGTTAGTTTTAATTAGTCTGTAGTAATGTTGGTTACATAAATCCTTGCAGGCTGAATTAGAGGAAGAAAGTTCCATGGAGAGTAAGCCTACATAATATCTAAATAATTCCAAAGCTAAGGGGAAAATAGGTCTTTCCTTGTAAATGGCAAACTCAGTGATGAGGATGGCAATCAGTGTGTGGTATTTACGGGCACTAGCCACTAACACTGGTCTGAATTCTTCAGGGCGTCTGTCCTGGTTTCAGCCAATACAGAGTTGCTAGTGTGAGGCTGTTTTGGATTTGGGATGAGAAAATGTTGATAATATGCTGATGTTTTCAGTTGTTGCTCAGTAGTCAAGGACAGTCCAGCTTCTCGTGCTGGCCTGCTAGCAAGAAGGCTGAGGGTGCACGGGAAGCTGGGAGGGGACACAGCCGAGACAGCTGACCCAGGCTGGCCAAAGAGATATTCCATACAATACAACATCATGCTCAGTATATAGGGACGAAGAAGAAGGAAGAGGTGGAGGGACTTTCAGATGGCGTCTGTCTTCCCAAGAAACCATTATGCATGATGGAGCCCTGCTTCCCTGGAGATGGCTGAACACCTGCCTGCCCATGGGGAGTAGCGAATGAATTCCTTGCTTTGCTCTGCTTGTGTGTGTGGCTTTTGCTTTCCCTATTAAACTGTCTTTTATCTCAAACCATGAGTTTTCTCACTTTTACTCTTCCGACTCTCTCCCCCGTCCCACTGTGGGGGAGTGAGCGAGCGGCTGCCTGGGGCTTAGTTGCCGGTTGGGGTTAAACCACGACAGTGGCACAGGACGTGTGGCTGCTCGTTGGCAAACGAGCACTTTTCTGTCCAAAAGCTAAGGAGTGAAGCATCAGCTATCTATATAGAAATTAGCTGGAACCCTAGAAGGGTCCCTCAAGGTTGTGGTATACCAGCTGGCTCATCAGCCACTACCCCAGCTTAGTCTGTGAGTGCTGCAGTGCTGCCCAGAGCTGCTGGTGCAGAGAGCTAACACACTCCCTCTACTATTTCTCTCTGCTAGCACAGACATGTAACAGGGCAGGATGCGGTCCTCATTCTTACATTTCTAGGTTAGGGGTTAGCATTTGGCTAATAGCTTTGGTCACACGCAGTGTTTAGGATGAAAGGATGTACTAGAATTTCAAAAAGACCAGTGACACATTTCAGTGCCTTAAATCCACATATGCACAAGTTTTTAAGCTTTAGCATACGTGGAAAGAGAAATAAAATTGTCTGTATCAGATTGAAAAGAACGTTGTGTCTAACTCAAACCAGAATTTTGTTGCTTTCATTTCCGCTGCCAAACCAAGAAACAATTGTTCATACAGCTTTAGTTACTAACCTGATGAAAATTGAAGGAGGAATTATGTGGACACTACCCAGGTTTATGGAGCTTTACCCGAGCCAACCACTGCCTGCTTCTCCCAAGGCTGCTCAGGTATATAGATCAGAAGTAGTAGATATCCAGAAATGCAGTGCCACAGAGAAACTTTGCAAACCTCAAGGATAAAAAGCATAATTTAGGCACTAATATATAAATGTGCACAACACATCTGGGGCAAATTTTCAGGAAATCTAAGTTAGTGTCGTGCCATATACTTCTGTATGATTTCATAGCAGCTGGTTCATGGAGAGCTTGAAATTTGCCCCACTCTTTATCCCGATTAGATACAAAACTAAAAGCCTCCTAATCCACAAATGACTGTTAAAATAGGATAAAAAAGATGAAAGGATGAAAGTTAGGTCAGCTAATAAAAATATAAATAAATATAGCAAATTACAATAACTGAATATTACTAAAGGTTAATGTAATGCTTTACTGGTTTTTATCCATTTAGTTCTTGGTATGCTGATTCAAAAAGAGAAAGACCCATTTAGGCACGTCTTTCACATGCAATGTTAAGCCTTCCCTTCATGAAAAACCATCTGCATATCTCAATGCTAAGAACTTTTCATAGTGACTCAAATATAAACCAAGGAAACATACTGTTTTGATTATACTTTTAAAATGGGCATATTGAAAGTTATAAAAGAAGCAAAGAAGGTAATAAAACTCCTCCAATTCACCATCCAAATAACTATAATCACATTACTTACATTGCTTTCCATTCCATCATTATCATTACTACATTATGGTTAGATAATCAAATACAAGAAACTTTTCTTCATGTCTCATAATAAAACGTTTTGCTCAGATGTTCCTGGTTAGAGCTGCAGCTTCCCTCACAGAAATGCAACAGCATGGAAGTGAAGACAGACAGCCATAAAGATCCCCAAATCCACAGGGATGGTGCAAAGCCAGAAAGAATGGAAGAATCACGTTTCTCCAGGCACACGCTACCACTGCCGAACAGACTTCATCTGAGAAGGTGTCTCAACTGAATTTCATGGTAACTTCCCATCCCACACAGTACCTGCTCTAGCAATATGTTTCTCATGTATAGGAGATTCGGAACAGCATGTTACAAAATTCTCCTTGCAGCTTTATGAAGGAGACCACATCTGTTTCTCTCTCCTGTGCCATCCAGCGTGAGTATGGCTATGAAAGAGCGAGATGCACAGTACATGTAACTGGGAGAGGCAGAAAGAGAGATGCCAACACCCACTGGGACTCCATTTAACCTGTAACTCAAGAATTCCCTTGCAGAGGGCTGAAGAGGTTAAACCTTTGAAATGTACACTCTTTTTCTATACACACATGCACAGAATGTAATTTTTACCTCTGCAATGAAATGAGCTAAATATAATCTACATAGCAAGGTATGCATAAATATAAGGAGATGTAGCACGTATTTCTCTTGTACACATGCAAATGTGGGCTGTTGGAATGGCTGGTAGAAAGGGCAAGTCCAGTTATGTCAGTGCAAAAGCCCAGGCTCTCATGTAATAGCCGAGATGAACTACATTTACATCTGCTGCCCTGCTCATCATTGCTTGTCATGTCAGGAGAGCAAGCACACCCCGAAGAGCTGCCTTTTGGCCTACTGGTGATCCAATTTACGATACAGACCCACAAAGAGTTATGAGGGCACAGCAAGGGGAAGAAAGGGGGAAGAGGAGTCAGTAAACTGTGGCATGAAATCGAGGTGTAACCAGAAGTGTGGTAAGGGGTGATTCCCTGTGTACTCTCTCTTCTCCTGGGCCACCATGGTCCTGTCTTTTACCTTCCCCCCCAAACCATTAATGTTTTCCCAGATGTTGCCATAAAATGACTTTCAATTTCTTTTGTCAAACTACAGTTTGATTTAAGAGTGTTTGCAAAAAACGCTTAACTCTTGAGATTTTAGAATCACTGTTGCATGTCTCCTCTTCATTCAAATAAAGATGGCACCTTCTCCGGGTTGATGATGTACCACGGAGGCCTGAGGACTTGAGGCCTGATTTTTCACTACCTTGTATACTCATTAATTCTTTATACCTGCACAAAATTCAGATGCTAAAGCACTTTAAACTCAGTTGGCCTAGGTATAAATGTTGGCACAAGAGGCAGAATGTCAGAGCAAGCAAAGCATGCCCTCCTAGCAGTAAAGAGATCCTCTGAGCAACGTCACACCATCTCCGTCCAGCTGCAAGAACCTCGAGTAATGACATTTGCGTACGCTCACAGTATCATTGCATCACATACAGCATGCACGGTAAGCACACCACAGTTCGCTCGGAAGTGAGGCGTTGCCAGTGGTACCCTGAGCACAAAGGAGATGTAACCAAAAGCAGCATTGGGAATATGTCACTAAGGGAGCACCACAACAGTGGGCAAGCCACACACTCCTCAGACACAACTGTGATTTAGACAGGCAGAACCGTCTCAAGGATTCGATGCTGTTTACAATTTCTCTGAGGCTCCCTTCTTTCCCAGGAAAAAAAGTGTATCGGGGTAGCACAGTGGCACAGGTTCTGTTCAAAGTAAAAATGTAAAGACCTAATCAACAGAAAAAAAAGCGTTATTACCCTATATATTACTATGTGTGCAAGGTGCCGGTGACATTGTTTTTTTTTTAAAAAAAACACAATAATATTCTTAATCTTTTTCCTAAGCTTGTACATCATCTCATACTTTTCTGTAAAACAAACCGGAATAAACTGTTCTTACAAAAGCTTCTAAAGGTTGTTTGATGTGCATCAGTGTCTCTAGCAAAACCAGACTGACACTGCATAGGATCGTAGGCTAATTCAGGTTGGAAGGGTGGTCTCTAGCCTGTCCCCCTGCTCAAACCAGGGCCTTGGTGGTCCCCACTGAGGTCCCTCCAGTTTGTTCATCTCTCATGCACTGGGAAGCCCCAAGCTGGACACAGTGCCTAGACACAGTCTAACAAGTGCTGAACGGAGAAGGATCATTGACCTGCATCAGTTCCCTCGACCTGCAGCTCCACTCCTGTCCGTACAGCCCAGGATGCCGGTGCCCTCCCTCCCTGCCAGGGCACACTGCATGCTGTGACCACTTGCTGCCCAGCAGGACCCCAGGTCCTCTTCTGCAGAGCTGCTCTGCAGGCAGCCAGGGCCCAGCCTGCCGTGACACAAGGGCTTCAATCCTGCCCAGGGCAGCTACATCTATGCAGGTGTATCTACCGATATACCGTGAAATTTGAACTGATTTTTCAGAGAAAAAAAAGCAAACCACAAACATTGAGAAGAAAAACAGGTTCAGAAACATGTTATTCCTTCAGAGATCCTAGGGGTGGTGGACCCCTAGACCTCCTCTCTTGTCTCACGCTAGGACTAAGATTGCTCCAGTTGTGTGTGGTATTTTTCCAGCCAAATGTTTGATACAGGGAGAAGTCAGGCTCTCGCACTTCGAGATCATTATTCCAGGGGGTAATAACTGAACTCTCATTCAGGAAATTGTTCCCAATATTCAGATTAAGTTTTTCTTTGTTTTATTTCTTCCATTAACTTATAGTTACAATTCATCCTTTATGCTAAATAATCATTCTTCTCTCCCTCTTTGGGGGAGTTGCATCCCTCAAACATTTGTGGGCTGTTCTATCCCTCAGGCCATATTAGTCACCATTTAGCCAAACTATACATATTTAGTCCTTTTTATCAGGACTCGTTAAGTATTCTTAATCCCCTTCTCTGACTCCCTGATTTCTCAATCTCTCTCACAACACTGCAGCCAGTATTCCCCATGTTCCTGCATCATAATACTGGAGAGAGGAACTCTCCTTTCTGCATCCTAGCATTTTTTGAAATATAGAATATAGCTTAGCTGTTGCATACTGCATCTCTCCATCCCTATGTCTTCTTCAGTGTTACTGCTTCCCAGTGCCAAATCCTGCTTCCCTTACCCACATGGCTAGCCCAACTGGAGCAAAGCCCACAAATAGGATTAAAAGCTAGCTTTCTCCTCCATTGGAAACTGTGTTCACTTCTCTTAGCTTTTTTTTGAACTCATTGCTCTCTCTTTCAAGGTTTAGTACAATGTTCGCTTTTGCAGTAATAAAAAAGCCCAATTTTGAATGGTTCCTACATGGTTTCAGTATTATCTAAAGCCACTGAATGTTAAGCACCTAATACCTAAAATCTGGCTTAAATACTATTAACAATGTAATGTGCTCAAGCCAATACAATTGAGAGAATTTATAGGCCAATATTTAGGAATCAATTTTCTTTCCAAATACGGTATTTTCAGTGCTGTATACTTTAGTTCCAATAACAAGGTAGACATAATTTTGTCTTACTACTGCCCTACTTTATTTTTAGAAATGCAATGGTTCTGTTGCCATGGGTGCCTTCTGTAAGTGTTGGCTATAAAAAAAACCTGACTTTAAAAAAATAACAGCAGTTCCCTGCTGCAACTAATGTTCTTAATAATCAGTTAGTATTTAATAAAAATACCAATTCTGAGTATTCACTGAGGCACTGCCTCACTGAAACAACAGGGATTCACTGCTCATATCAGAGGCTTTGGCTCATACCATTAAAAGCTCTGAAATGCTAAGGAGATGGCTCTGAATCACGCTGACTTGGGAGATGGATATAGAGGCAGGGTCTAGGGAGCAGGTACAGCACATATTTATGGGGTACATCTTACCTCCCACAGAATCAATCCTTCTCAGTGGCTACACCATATGTCAAGAGAGTGAGTGAAGAACATAACCTTATCCATTTCTCCATCCATTGGGATCTCTCGTACCCTTGGAGAGGTAAAGAGGGAGCAGGGAATGCAAACTGGCTTCTATCCTTCCAGTGTGTGAAGCAGCATCCTGTCCCATTCTTCCTACAGCCTCAGCGCACACCTACATAAATAAAGCTTAGGCAGAGACCCCTGCAACCTAAGTAGCAAAAGAAGGCAAATCACAAGCCTTGCAAGACAAGAGATGGTGACATGAATACTCATCTGTTGAGGAGCCCTGGTGGTTAATGGAAAACATTTATCAGAAAAACAACACCCACTTTTACAGAGCAGCTTTGGCTAAGAGTATGGGAGCTGTATCTTGTCCACAGGTGTCCACAGTTACTGAAATAACAGTCTCTGACAAGGATGAAAAGATGAAGCACTACCTAAGGATAAATTTACTGGATCCAAATTTAACTGACAGGTCAACAGGTCCTTTCCCAGTTGCTATGATGTCAGAGTATGCCAGAAAGATGATAAAGTTCAGAGGAGCCTTGACTACTCCATCAGTGAAGGACCTTGTTTTCCACTGACACTTTTAATGTTTTAATCACTATTTAATATTGTGTTGAAAGATCAACCAAATATTCTCTTCTGTTGGCATAACATTTCTTTCTCTAGCAGAAACCCGACTGTTCTATAATGTTTACAGCTTTTTTCCAACATTTCTATGAAAATCTTGTGTAATTTGTTTGCTGAAAATCTATTGTGACTTGACTATTAAATAACGAAGGTTAAACCTTAAGAACAAGAAGAAGAAAGGCAGTTGAGTGTAGTTCACAGCTTAACATGTTCTCTTATGGCTGAGTTACTAAAATTTCAAACCTTGGTACTAAATCCAGACTGTTGAAGAAATGCCATTCCAACCTAGATGAGGACTTGCATGCATTATATTTCCTTCATTTCTGCAGGGTATTTCTTCCCTTGCCCTGGTCCATTAGGGAACAGTCACAGTGTGCAGCCACTGGTCTCAGCCAGGAAGACACTGTGCACCACTTGACTGGCCAAGCTGATGATGCACATATTGCTGCTTACTCAAGAGTCCTATCAAATGAAGCACACAGTGCTGTACTAGCAGTCAGAAGATGTGTTTATGCCTGGCCCACACAGAATTCTTGCATTTCCTCAGAAGCTGCAAGCTACTCATTATAAAGAGGACAGTGAACTAAACAAGTGTGAACTTGATCCAGAAGTTATTTCTGTTCTGCAACAACTGCCGCTTAACACACCAACTCACCACCACTTGGTGACATGCCAGCATACATCCTGCTCTGCGGGAACTCTTACCATTCAATACTACTTTGGCTATGCCTACTGCAATGATGCATCCTTTGCTCCATGAGCTGATGCAGTTTTTGCTTCATAAGAGCATAGCTCTGATTTGGCAGGCATGACCACAGCAATGCAGTGCTGTCATGACTTACTAGGTAACAGTGTGACCACCATCTGGCTACTCAGACATGCTGTTCTAAGCCACAGTCCGTAGCGGACCTATGACATTTTATATTGCACGGGAGTACAGGCAGTATCTCATGTTCACCAGTCAAGCCACATAAAAGCTAACATGTACGGATCTTGAAGGTCTTTCAGTGAAAGAGGTTGTTTTACACTTTCTCCTCAATAACATGACCAGGATGTGGATAGGAAAACTCCAGGGCTAGGAAGATGCCAGCCAGAAATACCACAGGGAGCCTATCAAAGAGCTTTGTGGCAAGAAAGACATTCTGTGGCAAGAACATGATCCACGAATAAGTAGATTAGAATTTTCTGCTGACAATCCTCCTGAAAGATAAAAGAGGTGAAAAGAAAGAGAAACATGAAACTGTATTCAAAGGAAATTAGGAAAACAAACAGAAAGGCAACCTAAGGCAGCACAAGATATCTAATTGTCACTTGCAAAACAATACTTTTATTCCAACTTTCTTCTTTTTAATTGTCAGGATCTGAGGCAAATTATTATAATAATCTAAATTAACTTACATTCTGAAAAGAATGTAGGAAAAGAAAGCAGTCTTACAATGAGTAATGTAGCAGCAACCAGTGAAGACACTGTTTAGAGGCAACTATTGTAACTACAATCTGTGGAGAACATTACTGAAAAGTTTTCATCAAAATTGATAACATTTTCATTTGGGAACACCTTAGGTTTAAAACAGCAGCTACACTGTATGACTAGACTGAGTCTATCTTATACGTTGGTTGGTCTGTTAGTGAATTCACCAGGCTCACACAGTTCACTGTGCTGTCCAAGTTTAAAATGGTAGAAGTGTTCTTTGGGCAAGGGCTTTATATATAACTAGAGGGGAGTGCTGGGGCATCTCTCAGGCAGCACAGGCATGCTCTAACCCAGAAAGAAGTCCAAGAGCAAAAGTTAGGCTGCTTTTAGAAGGGTAGTTCTGACAGCAGCAACAAATTATTAGAGTGCCATATGCTGAATCGGTAACTTCCTTTTCTCTTTCCAGATCTGCACATAAATTCACGTTTATGACACTTCCAGTGAGGGGAAGTGCATAGAAAACAGTTAATGCTGCACCACATGAACGTGATTTAACTGTCCAAACAAATAGTATCTCTAAGCTTCTATACAGTCTGTGGAGAGAGATAAACTTCTCTAAAAGACATTGAGAACATCTGTATTAAGTTCCTACTCTAAGCTGACACCTGTAGGAGTTCAGCTTCTCCATAGATTGAGAATCTCAGCAGCTAGTTTAGTAAGAATATCCTTAATTACATACAATTTAGTTTAATACTGCAGTATACAACTGATATGGCCTCCTCCAGAGACTTGCAGAAAGTCACAAGGCTGTCACTTCTGTTCCTAGTTGCACATGTGGGTTTTCTCCACAACTTCAACTTCAGAAGCACCTCTACCTACCTGTTGCCCTTTATAATCATTTTTCCAAAACATCCATCTTCCAAGAAATCTGTTTTCTTTTTCTGACTCAAAATGAAGTTTTTTCTTTCATATTGACTCCTTAATCAAATGTATTCCCACATCTCAGGAAGTAAAATATTTAGTTTTCATGATTAGACAACCAAGTATTTATTCATAAGCACACCCACCAGGAACAGGGACATATATAAACACTGATTTTTATCCTAGTTAGTACTTCATTTCCTGAGCCACTGACAACTAACCAATGAACTTTTAAGAGAGCCCTCTATAAATTCAAAACATCAGAACTAACTACAGAGGTCTTCTTCACCTAGTACATGTTTTTCCACAGCCTGGTGCAGTCCCATTGAGATTTGGACTGCAAGTGCTAGCGCTGGAATCAAGCAGTATTCAGATGAGATGTAGGGAGGGGGACATCACGGCATCTGGTACACCACTGACACGGCGCCTACTACACTGGGGACATGGAAAAGGAACAAAAGCAGGAGAAGACAACAACACATGAAGAGAATACGGGTAAGAAGTGTAGTAATGTGAATTATAAATCACAGTAGAGGCAAATAGAGGCAACTGACTGAAAAAGAAATCATGAAGGAGTGCTGAAAGTGTGTCAAAATGCAATCCATCGTTGAGCATCCTGCTGTCCACTGGAGCTGACGTTACCTGCCTGATCCATAATGATTTATCTGCTGAAATTCTAATGCATATTGCATCTACAGTCAATTCACTGGCAGAAGACACTTTCTGTGCAGAGCTTTCCCAAAACAAAAAAACAGAGCAGTCCCTCTGCAGAACCTCCTTCATACAGAAATCTTTCATCATAAACTCCCTTTGCACATGGAAAAACCTTTCAGCAGCAAAATCCACTCACGGTGAATGAACAGATTTACCAAAAGTTGCAGAAAATTCTATTTGCAATTATCTGCATCATCTAAAGCATTCTTTGTAGACAGCCACAGTGTAAAACCACTCAAATCCAGATAAAAACTGAAACTGCAATAATGTTATTCTTAAGCACAAGTTTCCCTCAGTTATATCTTCACATTCCAGTCACTTCTTTACCTGAATAACAGTTTCAGCAGATAGAACATATTTATTTATTTTGTGTTGTGAAAACCTGGATCAAAAAGTTTTAATCTTCTCTGTACTGACAGATCCAAGTTTTCCAACCACAGCTGACTGTATCTATGCCATTTTTGACAGATGCTTGTCCACTCTACTTTTAAAGACATCCTATGGTGGCAACTCCACAACTTTCCTAGGTCATCTACCCCAATGCTCCATTATCCTTACTATGTAGGAAGTTTTCCAAACGTCCAACCTGAAACATCCTTGCTATAATTTGTCCCATTAATCATAAACATGGTGGAAATAATATCTTCTACTTTTTTAGACTATTATCAAATCCCTCTTCAGTCTCCTCTTTAAATAGCCCTGTTTCTTTCAGTGTATCCTTGGCGATTTTATTTTCTAGATATGATCCTTCTCACCACTCTCCTCTGTCCTCTTCCCAGTTTGTCCACCTCTTGCTGGAAGCAAGAAGCCCAGACACATGACTGCTGTCACCATAGCCAAAGGTCTGTTTGCAACAACTAATTTTTTTCTGTCATCCCGTTGTGCACCCCACTGTGCTGTAAACACACAGAAAGAAAGCACAATCCTCATCTTCAGATTTACAAGAGGTAAAAAGCGGCTGGCACTAAATATGTAAGTGGTGAGATTTTTCAAAAATGCTTAAGACACACTTGTATGCCCTTTTAATCTGCTGCTTTAAGTACTTAAAACCAAACCTTTAGAAATCCAGTCCATATGTTTTAAGTGAAGCATTCTTTCAGCCAAAAGACATTTCAGATGTTTTGCTGAGCATCAGCATTCACCACCACTTGGTGTACTTATCCCACACTTGAAGAACACCCTCAATATCCTTTGGAATTTAAAAAAAAAGTTCTTCTAGTAACAAACATGGCAGATGAGGGCGCTATTTTGCTTTAAGCTTTTGCTTGTGGTGCAACTTGGCTTCCGACAAGAGAGATAAAGGGAATTTCAGCAGAGGCTTCAGCAAGAGCCAAATCAGGCCAGGACCAGAGCAAAAGTCCTCTCCTGCAGCACATGCAGAAGGTGCATGAGGACAAGTCTTACAGTGCCACCTGCCACTTAGATAACTGAAACCCATGGCTGTGCCCATACTTGTACATAAAATGTACAAGGAATTGTATTTTTGACACAAGACCAGCTGGTACAGCATTCAGCTAAACTCTCTCAGCCCTTAAAACAGGATGCCTGTATCCAAACACAGCCAGTGGGGGTGATCTCAGGTCTATGCTAACCTTTAAACTTCACCTAGGCCTTCTCTGAGAGTGCGCCAAACACCCATGCTAACTCTTGCACAGCACAGAAAATTGCCTGCCACTGCTTGGGCCCATACTTATCCATGTTATAGTCAGGAGGTGCATGAGGAAACAGCAGGCTGGGGGAGATAGGGGTGACAGGAGGTTTTAAGGGTTTGGTAATGTTTGCCTGAAAAGAGAAAGAAGAACAAAGTTTGTAAGCACGTGAAAATATCACTTTTTTCCATTCAAATCAATTTGGTGTGACCCCAGCTGGTTGCCTAGAGAGAGAATTCAGCCTGGTGGATACAGAATGACTCCCTCAGCGCTCAACACTGCTTCCTATTGCCGAAAAGGTAGGAAGAAAGCAACTTGTGCTAGAAGGGTAGGAAACAATAGGGAGGAAAGGGGCAGGGGCAGCTGCCCTGCAAAGCCACTCACCACCAGCACTCGCCAGTCCCCTGTCTCCGCGGCAGGACACAGGGCTCAGCAACAGGCACTGAAAGCCAGAGGAGCTTCAATGAAGGGAAGAGGGAGTCTTAAAACTATAATCAGACCTCATACTTCATGTGAAATTAAGCAAAACCCTGATGCCTCATTTTTTCATCGTCTTTTTTTTTTTTCTTTGTTTTCCTTCTTACTCCCACTTCTGGAGTGTTATCTTATTCTTTCAAGCCAGCTGTTTTAACTCTGGAAATACTACCTGCACTGTTCAGGGCTTCAAGACAGTAAATCTTAGAAGCAGAAAACAGTTGCTGCTCTTAAGATTAAAAACAGCTCTGCATCTCTTCCCTTGATAATGTGCCTATGAAGCAAGCACAGTGAGTTTAAACTGCAGCATAACCTACTGTGGGTAAAATCTCCATGTTGCCTCAATGGATTACATACCATTTAATGTTTCAAATAAATCACATTTTCAACTGCTTTTCTTCTTTTTAAATGGGCAGTCTCAGCCAAGCCAAATGCACTGTTTGTAAACAGAAAGCTCATTCCTACTTATGGCCTGCAAGTAGGCACTCAGCAGCCCTGGAGTAAGCTGTGAGCCAAATCAAAAAGCCTTTACATTCAATTAGTAGTTTTACTTTTCCTCTTGGATTTGTAACTGCAGAAACCAATTTAGGATGAGAATAAGCAGAATCCTGGGAGCTGCCAGGAGCATGGCGGCGCACTAAGCAGAACTCCACTTGACAGAAACCACACAAAGAAAATACGGAACTCACTTCCCCACCCTTGGCTCTCCCAAGTCACCTTCGCATGCAGTGCTCCCAGGTCCTCTCTTCTCTGATTTCCAATTATTTCTCTTCTCATATTGTGCTTGATGGACAGCACAATCAAATGTTCTGTAGAAAGGGAACTAGGGAAACTAACCAGAGGAATGCACATCATTATCTACTTGTTAATTTCTCATGTATGTTTTTCTTTAAATAATTATCTGTTTTGTTAACTTGAGTTGGAATCTGAAGCAGGATTGACAACTTCTGTTTCTTACATTAACTACACGGGGGTCTACCCCAGTGAACACTGAAAGCTCACAGACTAAATGCCATGATAAGAAAAGAGAGTGGAAAAAAACACATTTAAGCTGTTTATGTTACTCCTCTAATTTTTCAAATTTTAAAATACTGTTTGATTTGTGTTTAAATGATTGGTGAAGTAGTAATACCAGTATTTTGGGGAATCTTCAGTCATAAGTCTGAGAGGATCTTTCCTGCCTCAGACCAAAATAATAATAAGAAAGGCCTGCCTCAATATTATTTTTTTATCAAGTACCCAATCTAGCCATTTATGAAATCTATCATATTAGGCTTTAATGTTATACTCCTACAAGTATCTGAAATTACATTATATCTAAATGGAATAACCAATAAAACATGTCACTTTGCTCTGGTTCTTTTTGAGGATGACACTAATTTATGTTTCCAGAATTCCAATTACATTGCTAGACCGCAATTAACCAATACAGTGGCATGATCCATAACATACATACAGAGAAATGATCTGAAATTTCATTTTAGATCAAATTGTAGCTTTGTTCTGCTGAGCAATACTGCTAGGATCCTCAGCAGTTATCACTGAGTGGATGCTGTCCAGAACAGTCTATGTGTGCCGGGAATACCTAAAGTGTCAAGGACTGTCAAGGACGTAACATCTACAAGCCTCTGAAATGCTCAAGAGATCCTAAAAATAGGGCTCTTTACCCCTTTTCTGCAATTGTGCACTATTTGGTACAATGCCTTCAGCTTTCCTTGCAGTCAGGGAATGCTACAGAAATTCTTCCTGGGAGGACTTAATTTTTTTTCCATGACTTTTATAGGCATGGCTGGTCAAGAACAATTCCTGTAGAAAAGTTCTAACACAAAATTTTATTTTAAGGAAATGTAAATTCCACAGAAGGCGCACACACAGCATTGTACCATCAGTAATATCTAGTTCAGGTAGAGAACTTAACACACAGAGGATTAAGGAAGAAATCACAATTTTCATGAGGCAACCAAAGTTCCAATTAGTTTCCAGCACCAATTCTTTGACCCAAATCTTTCTTTTTACACTTTTTAAAGGAAGAGAGAGAAGGGCTTACTTCTTTAAAAAAATTTAATATAAAATATAAATTCTAAAATAAAATTTAGACAGCAACAAAATGTTTTAAATTTTCATCAAAAACATCTACACACATTGTTTTTCAGATAAGCCCTGTTCACAGCTGCTCTGGAAATAAAAGCATGCTACAAAAAGTCCAAAGTGCAATCTTTTATGTACTATATACTTGCTTTAATGCGCAATATCACAATCTCTCCTTCCAGTGGCTGAATTTAAAAACTATGAAAACCTACTACTTATACACAGTTAATGGACTAATTCCTTGAGCTCAAGTAACAAGATGGGCTTTCTGAGTCCAAAGCTGCTACTGCTAAATTACCATTCTGTAAGTTCAGTCAATCTTTCGGTTTTTCAGGACAGTCTAACCACCTCAGATGAACAGTAGCACAGACGCAGAGACTCCCAGAGTGACTTTCTGCCCTGCCACCCCAGGCCCACCTGACTACAAGCTCTGGTGCTCCAGTAAACACATGACACCAACCACGAGTGCCCCTGAAGCACAATACTAGCTCCTGCTAGACCCAGTCACAGAAGGACACCTGGAGCTAACAAGACAAGCCCGACCCAAGTTGACATGCCTCCACACGAGCCTCTCAGGCAATGCTTCCTAGATCTGCAGGTTCTTGGAAATCATCTTAGCTGCAAAGAAGGGCAGCACAGATGGATGCTCTGGCTGAGCAAATAACCCCGGCCTCCTATCTGCTCCACAGAAGTCAGCTTTGGATTAGTAGCTCCAGCACAAAGCTATCCAAACTGTGGATGAGTTGGCTGTGCATAATGGTCACTCTGCTGCCTCCCCTTAGTACTGCATTATCTGGGTTTTTCAGGGTGTTTCAGCTTCCCTCTTGTGTAATGGAGAATCAACCATAACACAGAATTACGTTAAATGCTGGTAGAAGCACTCATGAGCCACATAATACCTCTTGCTGTAAGATAGAGACCATTTCCAAATACAACAAGTAACATTACTCCTTTCAAAACACTTATGCCTAAAGTAACAGGCCAGTTCACTGAACTTCTCATTAAAACTGGATGTTTGGGACAGGAGCACATATGGGTATAAATGGCTATGTGCTGGCATATTCTGATATATGTGCATGTGCACAAGCTCATAGGCACCTACTCATGCTCTGCAGCAAATGAATTTTCTCAGAATAGCTCATTATATTGTAAACTGAGTTATACTGACAGTAACTAACCATGGCAACTGCCAAATGTATAAAAAGCATACAAACACTTCTTTCAAAGCACAGTCTGCGCCTGAATCTGCCTTTTTAAAGCTTGTATGAAAACAGTGGGATGCAATAATACAAGCCTAATTTGTGAAATTCTTCAAAAGAGAAGGGAAGAGTTGAGTATATTTATGAAGAAATTGTATTATAGAAGAGATTATTTGGTATTGAAGTCAAAAGCATCATCCTGCAATCCTGTCTGACCTCCTGCATAACACAGGCCAAGTACTGCTATAAGCCCATACCTTCTGTTGAGGTATCATGTATTGTTTAAATACATTAGAGAAAAAAAAATCCTTCACTGCAGAAGTTTCTTCCAGTCTTCTAAGGCTGACAGCTTTAAGCCTCATTTTTAAATACTGTGCAGCAACTCAGAACATTGATGGGATACATATGTTACCAGGTAGCTAATTAATATGCACAAAACCAAAATCAGTCACAGTATGACACCACCACCAAGCACAAGTAGTACCTACTGCAATACAGAACATGTCTGTAAAACCCCATTTTACTGGGCATGAACCATAAAATGCACTATACATGCATTTAAACATGCTCAAATATTTGCCCAAGATATTCTGTATGATAAAAAATTCATAATTTTAAAAAAAAAGTATCTACATCCAAAGAAAATTTTAAGCCATCTATATATGGTCCATTACAAAACATGCTGAACACATCTGCGTGGAGAATATTTTTGTCTCCATATATGGGATCTTTTTTCATTAAATGGAAAAATTGAAAAATTTGTCAATGGAAAGGGAAGAATTTAATTTAAAGTTTCATTAAAGAACTTGCTTTCACAGTTAAGACTAAGGAAAATGGCTAGCAGTCCCAGCTGTGTACACATTATGCAGCATGCAGTAACAACAACAAAAAAAAAACCCAAAACCCACCCCCCCCAACAATCAATCAATCAATAAATAAATAAAGGGGCATGCCAGCAAAGCTGACATCCTTGGCATCCACTACTCTATCACTTGGGGCTAGAGCATCTTTATGCACCTTCATGAGCTCACAGATGATTCAGAATGTAACAACTTAGCTTTTCTAATTCAGCCTTAACCCAGAGCTGGGCAGGAGCCTGTCTCTACTCTGATGGAGTCTGAGAATGACATAAGCCACATGGCACTCCTGGAGATTTTTCTGAGGGTTCTGAAGAAAAATCAGGTCAGTTTTGACAAGCTGCTAGCAATACACCAAAAGCACTGTCAGCATGTTCGAGGCATTCAATATGTTAACAGGTAGTAGACCAGATGCTATTCACCTTACTTTTGTTTAACTTGCCTTTGATACTATTAGGAGTTCAGCAAAAAATACTCTTCTCCTCACCAACATCATCAGCACTATCATCATCACACCACTGACACCAATCCAGAAAGTTCAAAAAGCCTAAGAAAGGAATGATCCCAAGGGTATCAGAATACAACACACCTACAGACTGCAGGCAAGGACTGAGCTGTCAAGACAATTCATCCACTTACAGATGACTTCCTGCCACCCTTGATTTCCTGCAGGGCCTTCAGCCAGGGGCAGGGAGTGGGCTGTAGGAAGATGTATTGTTCTGGAGTCATCAGCCAGCTCCTGGCCACTCTCTTCCCCAAGGGCTTTGCTGCCTCTCCCTGTCATGTGGCCTAATGCACATCCATTACATGAAAAAGACACAGGTCGGCATTGCAAGATGATGAGTGCAACCTAACAGGCTCATCTTGGGATGGAAACACATTCAGTCATGTGAGGGGACACGCTACATCAAGCCACAGGTACCTGCAAAGACAAATGGGCATCGCTGCTATCCAGGCACCAGCAAGACATGATACAGCTTTTCGATCCAGGTTTTTGCCTGCTTGCTCTTCTCAGACTTCCTCATGCTGGTACAAGCAAAGGGAACAAGTATATCTCTCTGCAAATCAACAGGCTTCAGCTAATATATTTGATACATTTGCAGGCAAAGCAAGACAGAAGCATACAGAGGAGGACTTCATGAATCTACTAAGTTCGCTTGCTTAAATCAATTAGTGGGGGAAAAAAACCCTAACTTTAGATCTCCACAGCTCCAAGGATAATTCACTTTACTTTGGGGATAGCTAAAGGCAATCCCCAAACATACTTGCTTATTTGGGGCAACATTTCTTAATAGTAACCTCAGCAGTACTCAGCTGAAAGGCTGATTTTTGAGACACAAGAGCAGTGAGAATGAGTAAGGCCATTGCTCCTCACACTGCCTAATGCAATTACACAACAACTGCTCACAGAACACTGCCACAAGATTTTTGTTCCACCTACACTGCTCCATTTGCAAGAAGAAACATCTTATCTCCTCTATTTTGGTCTGTATTAAAATGCTGCCATTAAAGCTAGTAGCAGTGGTAGCATTAGGAGCAGAATTGAAATCCAAATCACATACCCAACTCTTGGCACTCACTATTTTGAAAAGCATTTCCTGTTGTTCAGAATTGCTTCTCTATATAACAGTCTGTGCTAAGGAATAGAAAACGGGAATCTCCTGCTGCTGCTTACAGCAGAGATCTACCATAGACAGAAGAGACACTAGAAAACACAATGAAAACTGTCTGGCAGTACAACTCTCTTGAATCCAGTGGTTAATGATTTTAACTAAATCTGCTTTCCTTAAATATCTTTACCCACAAATCTCCCCCTGCCCACCTAAGCCATTACAGCTTAGCAACTGCTCCTCACCTGTCTGTTAGCATTATTTAAGTAAGTTATCTGATGTAAAAGCACTGGAGTAAATCAGCAGCTGAGGGTGAAAATGCAAATGCTGTGGTTATCAGAGCTAACAGAGCCAGCTTGTCTGCAAGCCTTTGCACGCACTTTGGGATGACTTGTTCACCGAGGCTTGGGAAGGCTCTGTCACGTCAGGCCACAACACACTGTGTTCCTTCATTCTCACAATTAAAGCTCAGGATGTTGGGTTTTTTTAAGGTGATATGACCATATCCGCAGGTAAGATGGAGCTCGCTATCTCCCAGCTACAGATCTGGTACTAAGGAGTCTGAGGAGCTGGGCCTTAAAACAAGGGCTCCAAAGTGGCATAGCATCCCTGTAGTGAGGAAAATCACCCAGTCCCATCCACGCCCCACAGATACAGAACGTTATTCACCCTGATCCCACCATTTGTGTCTGGGCACTGGCTCTACATCGGACTCCTATAATTTCTGTCCACTCTTTAAATTCTTTGTTTTAAGGAGAATGGAAACGGCAGCAACTGAAAAGCATGTCTTGCAACCCATCCCCTTCCCCCTACCCCACCTCCGAAATGGCTCATTTCAACAGTTCCACAGAAGTACCAACTCAAATTCATTATTTCATTCACGCAATGCAATGCCAGCACCAGCATTTCTCTCCTCTCGTTCTGTCCAATGGTTGTCCCAGATAAACAGGCTTTAGTTATGGTTCACAGACTCTGTTTGCCACATGCTCCCCTTAGTCACAGTTTCATTTCTAACGAAGGTTTTGACACTGGTAAAGTACATGATAATCTGCTACTGAACTTCTAGTTAAGCATACAGAGCTGATAGTGATACCCTTAGCATCTCTGCCTGACTTTTCACTTTAGAGGCCCTTGAAGTTTCCGATTCAATTTCTAGCTTCTCCAACCACACAAGAATAATGAGGTTGAAAATGCAAGTAGTGCAATATGTGCACTAAGTGGCAGAAACTGTTCTGTCAAAGAAGAAAGCCTGAGACAGAAGAACTTCATCCAGCAGAGATACAAGCACATTTTCATTTTAGTCTCCCATTTGACCCACCTTAAAGTATCAGTAGGCTTACAATCACTGCATTTCTGTTTGTTCAAAGGCCGCCTTTTCCATTAGAGAAGGTGGATAAATCAACCTGCTGATTTTTCTGTGCTTGGTTCTTCATATAGGAACTACACAAAACTGTCTTCCACATTTTTACTAAACTAGTATCTTATATGTTCAGAAATCTTAATGTTCTCCTACACCTGTAGACTTTGTAAAGTTTTATCACGTTAAATGTTCTCTAAATTTCTTCATTTCCCTCCCAAAGGCCATGAAGTGCAACCTAATTCCTTGAAAGGACTGTAAGTTATGTGAAATCACTACCTATGCGTTGTATAAAAGGCATATTGAGAAGCACAGGGTTTGGAGTCTCAACATAAACAAAAAACACAGGGTAGATGAGTTAAGTTTATGTGTTTTCCTCTACTAGGCATGTTTCTATAAGGTATCAAAAAATGTTGAATGCCCTTACATCTCTAAGGAGCCTTGAGTCGTTGGACCTTGGTACTCAGGTTGGCCTTGGAAATTCTAAACCTGATAGGGGAAAGTCATACTTCGAGTTCAAACCAGTCAGTATGTGCATAATGGCCTCCACTTCAACCACTTGCATGGTCGAAGGGCTGGCTTTGCACAATGACCAAGATGTAGAGAAAGTTACAGCAACCCTAGATTAGTTCTCTCAAAAAGAAAGCAAAGCCAAACAAATTATGCTTTTATATTAATAGTATCTAAAATATGATTATAATTTCCTAGATCAACAAAAAGCACTATTGCGTCACAGATATCACTGACTGGAATGTACAAATATATGTGAAGTATTTTAACAGGAAACATTGCACTTCCAGCTCCAGAGCCGTAGCTTCATCATATATTACTTGAACGTACAACAAAGACTACAAATAAGCTACCAGTACAGGAGACAGTGTATTTATATCAAGGGATGGATATCATAAAGCTTTCCTTTATACTCTTTTCCACAATCCAAAGCTCTCACTAAATTTAAAAAGTCAGTAATAGCTTCACACTGGATAGGATACTGTATGCCACGCTTTCAGAATTTCAGAGGAAAGTGCAAGAGACAACAAAATTCACCACTTGTGGAAAACGTACTCTCTATATTTACATTTATACTGAAACATATAGAAAGCAATAAGTGATACTAATGATACAGTGCTATAGTCTGTATCATTATCCTGCCTTTCACTTATTCTGATATAACAATTTATCTTACAAAGTACATATTGTTTATAGTGTTGGTCATTTTTAATATCATGACGTAAATCTAAAGCTCAGGAAGTAGAGGAAAAAAAACCTCCATGTAACATTATGGATTTTTTTTTTTTAAGAAAAGCTTTTACTCAACATTTTAGTAAGCTTTTTATAATTTGAAAAACATTTGTAATTTCATGTTTTTTTCCCAAATATAGTATAAGCCTAAGAGAATGCAGGCAGATACATTAATTTATTATGTTACCAATTAAGGACACAGTTCTACATTTCTTCTACAAAGAATGTGTACAACTAGAGGGTATTTTTTTCAAGTCATACTTCATTGGGTTTTTTGTCATCTTCTCATGGGAAATTCCCATTAATTATAATAAGGATGAAACCAATAAAAGCTTGAAAGAAATTAAAGAAACTCCATAGAAATTACTCTAAACAACATACAGGTCATATGAAAGTTCAAAAATATTTATGCAACTAACTGAATTCTATATCAGAGAGGCATTACCCTTTCAAATCCCATGAGCTGCTTTAAGTCTATGGATAGAAGACAGCCCTCCACCAAATTCTACGGGACTTTTTAATCAATAAAATAAATACCCCAGCTCTCCTCAGGAGCAATCTAAGAGGAGAATGTGCGCAAGAGCAGTAGAAAGTTTTCAGAAAAATAACTCATTTTAGCTTCATATTTTAGTACGCTTTTATAAAGAGCAGTGCAAGTGAAGGTGGGGGAAAATACAATCATGAAAGCTCACTTTTTACACCTTAGTAGCTGATAGGAAATGAAGAAGTACAAAGCAAATGAGTGAATAATTTAAAATATAATGGACCATAGGATGGAAAACTACAATGAGATATCAGGTACATTAGCATAAGAAAATACTGAGCTGGCAAAAAAAACAGAGACATTGATGCTGACCCTTATTTTATGGGTCTCAATCAGACAAAACTCTTAAGGAAGAATCAAATGTTTTGGTCTGCAGATTTTAATTAGTGGAGAGTGGAAGGGATGGGGAAGGGAATTTATAGTTTCCTTTTTTAGCTGGAAAAATATGATTGACCAGCAATGAGTCAATGCAACCAAAGGGTATTTTAAAAGCCAAGAATTCAAATATACTATGAAAATAACAAATGCGGAAGTGGAGCTGTTCGAAAGAATATTTCTGAAGGCTTTCTTGCTCCATTTAAAATGCAAGGCACTTGTCTTGGAAATGATAAATTGAGACAATACTTTCAGGCTCCCTTGGTGCCATTACACCCAATCATACAGGGTGACATTTCTTTGATTTCCACTCCAAGACTTCATTACATCTTCTATAATTTCCCACCAAAAAGAACTCAGAAGGGAATAATTCAGTTAGTGTACAAGTATATTTTTCTATGTCTACATCTCTCTTCCATGTATATTAATAATTGACGTGTTCATGTAAATTGACAAAATGATCAAGCATTCTCATTTTAGTCTCTGACTTTGGAAATCAAACTGCAGTCTTTAAACCATGTTTTAAATAAATTGTGAATAAAATTACTATAGCCTTGTAACAGAAAAAATTGCATCTGACGGTTTTGGTTCTGGTGTTTGAAACTGGTAACGCAACCTTTAGCAGCCTCTCTGTGAGGTTCTGACCTAGCCCACACAAGCCATCTATACTGAATTTGCAAGGCTGAGTACCAGAAAATCTGTCCGGCAATACAGGCACTTTCTCAGGCTTATTCAGAACTAATATGGCCTATTATGAGGCTGCTGAGTCAAACAGCCACTGTGAACAACCAGAAGTAGAAGACCCTGTGGATAGGGTCTGATGGCCATATAAGTCTCAGTACTATGGCATTATCATCATCCTTCATCTGGACTACTCTTAAAAATACATTTGAACAGATCTCTTGCCCATTTATCCACTAAACCTGTTCCCTGCTTGAATACTTCATCGCCTCTTGCATCCACAATGCAGGCTTGTGATGTTGTGAAAAAGGAATTGTGTTATCCATCTTCAAAGCTTTTGCTGCATTTTTCAAAATCCAATGAAGCATATATTACAAAGGAGAAAACGTAAAGCAAGAGCACTGTCCTAACCGCTAACACAGTAGGGCTGCCATTCAGAGAGGATTACCAATTCCTTAGCACTGCCTTTGCAGACACTGTGTCTTACAGTGTATTAAAGAGATTGTTCTGAAACCATCATGGTCAAAAGTAGACATTATCCTGGAAGTAAAATGCAAGTCATGTAACAGCTGAGCTCCCCAATACAAAGATTGTCTCTGTATCAAAGAGAAAAAATATATTTCTCTTCATTTTTGCCTAACGGTATGTCTCAGCGTATTGATTGTTCCGCCTCTCCATCTTAACATCCTATCAAATCTGCACAGCAGCTTCCACAAACACAGTTCTCTTTTACTAGGACTTGTTAAACACCCCTACTGTGATAGCAGCAGACCATGACCCACACCAAAGAAAAAACAAAATGGTGTGTGAAAGTTCATAATGTCAGCAAATATCCATGACAGTATTGGTTTTCTCACCTTTTTTTTTTTCCAGAGAAGTTTCACAGATGTTTCCTCATCCCACAAGAGTCGTGTTGCTGATTCATCAGCATCCTTTTACTCCTGCAACCCTCCTGCTGCCTCCTGTGGTGCCACTGTAGAGCCCATGCTAATAAGCCCAGCAGATTTATTAGGCTGGGCTTTGCTACACATGCAGCTCTACCTCTCATACATGTTTATGCTAAGTAGAGAATGGGAACACCAGGAACAGAGATATTCCAGTGTGAAAATGTTGCAGAGCCACAAGACAACTGCAGAGGCAGTGCATATGTATCCCTGGTTTCATCTATTCAATGGAAACTAAAAATGTGAGCTCACACAGACAGAAGTTCAAGTACTTTAGCTCATGTACAATTCCAGCAACATGTGCAGATACGAAGGCACCACTTTGCATCAAGCTGATAGAATGATTTACTCACTCCATTGAATTTTCTTGAGAACCTTACAGAGAGCTGTCATTGAGAGAGGTACCAAATATATAGTACGGCATATTCGATTTTTTTTAGAACTACATTAAAATGAGTTGCATTACCCGGTTAAAGCACCCAAAGGTATGGCAACACAAGAGTCCAAACTTCAGCTATCCAGACCTCTCTGTTTATAATACTTGGAGCAGTCTTTAAAACCACATTCTCTTTTGTACACAGTGCATTATTATAGGAAACATTTCTCACCACAGCAGTCCTGCAGAAAACAGGGGTGATCACTATTAATTTTATGCATATCAGTTTTATATTGAAGGTAGATCGAGATGGTAACTTATCTGACCCTACAGAATTCAACCAGGGGAAGCTGTAAGGCACAAGAAGCAGCGGGGCGGGGAGAAACCCAGAGGTAAGGTTCTATCAGAAAGAACATCAGGTTCTTCAGTAAAACAATAGAAAATAGAGCTACCTACTGAAGAAATGCCAGTCTCCTCAGATGCAGGTTCTCCTCAGCAAACACAGAATGCAGGATGCATGAAAGCCCTCGAGCTAGAAACAGAGCTAGAGACAAATGGCAGCAGCTGCCTGAGCAAGATTCTAATATCATCAAGTGAACAGTGCACCAGCTTGAACTATGTCATACGAGTAGGAGGATAAGCCGCTAACTTTAAAAGATTTGCAAGGAAAAGAGAAAGTCTCAGTAAGAACACAATTAGAGACCTTTTGCTTTTTTGTCTCCTTTCTTGCTATTTACCTTTGAGTGAACGAACCATATACTTGTTCTTAATGGATACTTTTGGGTCACACTCAACCTATGCTCTCAGAGGGAAGACACTTCTCTGGTGCCTAATAGAGCCAAAGTGTCCTTCTATCACAGGCAACAGCAGCTAGTCTCCAATCCAAGGAGCAGCCCCAGGCAGGGTTGAACCATAGGATCCCATCTGGACACAGGTTAATGAGGCCATGTTTGTCACCATGCTTATGAGTCACCTGACACTGGGTGTTTCATGACAGACAACTGCCCTCAGCACCTCGCACTGCAGATTTTAAGTATTATTTTCTTCCTTCCACTGACTCCAGCCCTGCAGTCCCTCCTCTTCTCTAGCACTGACTTTGGTGCTTGTTCAACTCATGCTCACCAGCAGACCTAACTAAACCCAGTCAGTAGTTTTCTGCTAACACAGCTCAATGCTAAGACAGCAGCCATTACAAAGAGAAATGAGCACAGTACTTTGTACTTCCAACTAACCATTCAGTGTTTTCTTTTTGTCTTTAAAAGACTCATTACCCTGAAACAAATACAGTTTTTATTATTTATGGCTTGGCCCTTCATAGATTTGTGGGTTTTCTGTAGGTATCTAAAACTAATCTTTGGACACTCTCTGGACATAGAGGAGATTCTTTCCAAACCATCACTTGGCACTGAATCAAATGCTTATTTTTATTATTTTGTTGGTGGTTGAAATGGGATGGTGTATGCCGCTGTGCCAACACTGGCATGTTGTGGAAGTATTCCATCACCATCTATGGATGGGAAACAGCACAAAGTAGCAGCATGATGGAATTTTTTTTTTTTTTTTCCATTTTATGCATATTCTTTAAAAACTCAGATCACTATTTCAGACATTCCATTCCAGACACTGTTCATCCTCACAAATATGACATGCTTTTCACATTTTTTTTTTTTTTTGAGCAGACATTATATATGCACTGAAACATGTCCCTTTCTTTGTCAAGAGAATTCATCACTTTTCTGCAAAGTGACTTTACAAACCAGTCAGGTTTCACTGTCTTGAACTTAATCTTTTTAGTTTTAAAGATCAAAGGTCACTGACTAAAAACTATGATGACTGCACATGGCATACACACCACCACGGGACATGTAAAGAAGCATGAATCAGTTTCTGATGTTAATTACAGTGAAAATTTTGACTCTTTAAGGTATAATTGCAGCTTTCTCTTCAGATGCAATAAAAACAGGTCTAAACATTACTCTTCGTCTGTCTTTCTAGTCTTTGCTCCAGAAACCACAATTTTATTTCTCACAAAGTAGTGACAACCCAGCCTGATTACTTCATGTTACTGCAGGTTTGTCATGATATTTAGGCATAAGAAATATTTAACCTGTAACCAGCTCTCAGTGCCGTTTTCTCCAGCTGACATGTCATTTGCAACAGAATTAGTAATTAGTTTCATGACTCAGTCAGAACTAGAGGACTCACTACGTCCCACCCAACTATTCGCAACACTCTTTAAGAATTTAATTTCCAAAAGTGATTTCTTATTCCCTTTAAGAAATGCTTACATAAGTAATTTTTGAGTTGGGACTGAAATGGCTGGAGAAGAAAGCCCAGTAGATAACTTCCAAACAAATACCCTAAACAGTGAAAGGACAAGCTATCCAGGGTGTTTCAAGCACCATTTAATTCTGTTGCATATCATTCAGACTGGTAAGCCCTGAGCCCTCCAGCTGTTTCCACTCTGAAATGTTGCTAAAAGAGGCAGCATGAGGTTCGTTTTTCACTGTCTTTCAATTATCCTGAGCAAATTAACTCTGCTTTCAAATTCACAAGATTTTTATTCTCCTATAGCCAGGCCCAAATGCTCAAGCTGAAAGAAAACTGCCCTTTCTGGCTCACTTGTTCAGCGCCAAGGGGAGCTCTGGTGTAGGTGAGCTGCCTTGTGCCTCCTGCCTTCATACAAAGGATGCGCACACCCAGCTCTATGCTTCCTGGAGGAAAACGAATGTGTGGGCCAGAGAAACTCTCTCTCCCATGGCTTTATGCGCTCTGAAATGCTAATGGGACTGAAAAGTTGTAAAAACATATTTCTTTCTTAACAGCTAATGGCTCTAGTTTGGAATACACACAAAGAGCAAACACTGGCAAAGAGAAAGATGAAGTCCAGCAGGAGTATAGTTTGTTAGCGTAAAGCAGTCTGCCTTATTCACATAGGACAGAGAACAGCCTCTTGTTACTTAACATGATAAATATGTTGATCATGACTTCAAAAATAAGTGACTATAGCATATAGCAAACAATAGTATTCTGTTACAATTGCTGTGCAAATTTGTCATTTGGTGTAAGTTAAAATCTTTTAAGACCATCAAGGCTCCACAATTACAAAAAAGTATTGTACATTTGTAAACTCACAGAAAAAGTCCAAACAGCCCTTTTTTACAGTGATCTCCCATTTGGTGACTTCCAAATCTGTTAATTCTGAGAGGAAAAATGACCCTTGAAATAACAAGGTGTTTTCCCAAATTCTCATGCTTTGCATTAATTTCCATTTCAGCTGAATAAACAGCAAGAGCCTCACCCACAAAACTGGAATTGAGTTCCCAATGCAGCAGAAGACTGTTAGTAGTTTTAGTCTTATTTCAAATACATTGTATTTTTAAAAAGCAAACAATGTCCAACTATTCAGCAGGTCTGGCCATGGTTTCTTGCAGCTCAGTAAGTCACCTCCCAGCTGCAAGGGAGGCCCTGCTGAAAGCCACGCTGATACAGGCAGATCAGACTGCAGAAAGAGTTGTAGTCAGATAGGGATCTGTCAGTTAGTAGAACAGTGATGCACATTTAACGTATTAACAACAAGGGTAGAACTATATAATCATATGCAAATAGCACTCTATTTACCATACACTAGCCCACAGGCAGACAGAGGGCAGTAAATCCATAGCATTTTTCAAATCTTATCTGCAGAACTAGAATGTATACAGCGAGGCCTCAGACATAGTGCAGAGCCATTAATTTGTAAAATTTCATATTTCAACAATAACAAGATGAATAAATAAATAGAAAACTGATAAAATGACACATCAGCAAAATGCTAAACAAAACACTATTTGTATTCAAATACATATATATTCCGGTTTTTTTTTCCACAGACGAAAAAACACCCTAGGGATGTTAGGGCTAAGATTCTTCAATGCTGAACTGATACTAAAACAAGAAGGAAATTAAGAATGACCTTATACAAGTGAACCAGCAAATGATGCTCATTAACAACCAGTCCTAGTAAGGCAGTGTTGGAGGTAACTTAATGTACAGTGAGTGAGGGTTACCATGGCCACTAGTTCAGGGACATTGAGGGTTAGCATAAGAACAGTAAAGAGAATTGTGTCAACAGCATTAAATATATGTGATGAAAATTATGCATTAAGAAAACACTGAGCTAACATTTATTTAACAGAGGCAGGTCCTCCATTAATGTTATTCAGAACTGCTTTGTGCATAAAAGTATTGATTTGATACTACTGATTAGGTAACTCCTTCCCATCCAGTTGTCAATAAAGATCATAACGCAAAGGCTTTGAGTACAAATGGTGCCAGAAAACTCTGTAACAGATTGATTTTCTCTCTTTCTTACTGACAGATTACGTCAACTGAAATACCTCTTAATAATTTTAATTAGTTTCTTTCCTTTTTTTAGGTCAATTGAAATTTAGTTAAAATTATCCCTGTAAAGGAACGAGGCTTGCCTAATGCTGTTCAGCATCATTTATTCAGAGCAAGCTGCACTTAGATGACTGTCCAGTGGCCCATGACGCTGTGTACAATTTATAATCCAAATGCCAAAAAGAAAAAGAGAGAGAGAAAATAAATTTTATTTTAATAGGAATATGGAGTTAATGAGTACAAATTTTTCTTATGTTATTATCTAAACTACCTTGTCTGGCATCCAGTTAATTATCAGCTATAGACTCAACAGAGAGTGTTCTTTTACAAAGTTTCTGTAAAGCTAAAGCCTTCTTCCTCTGCAAATAAAGACAGACTTATTCCATGTAGGTTAAAACAGAAGGAAGATGAAGCCTGAGCTAAGAGGTTACCTTATCCAAAGCAGCACAGTATCTGTTGATGCTACTTGAAAAGTGATAAATATCACCTGACAGCTATCAGACACCTTACAAAGAACTTGACCCAGCTTCCATCATATTAAGACTTTTACTGATTTCAGTTGGAACCAGATCACTCTCTAATACTTGTCCATGTACTGCCAAAAATATTTTGTGATATTCGTTCAATTAAAAATTCTGAATTTACTCTAATAAGCAAACCAACATTTACTCGCTTTCCACAGAAGCAAAATGCATTTGTTGACACCCACACCCCCAGCATAAGCATGTATACCAATATGCAAACCTGAGCATACTTTATTGCTGTAAGTTTCATGTAAAAGGTGCTTCTGAGGTGAGGCTTATCCATGTCAAAGAGCAGAATACCTGAACACAATGGGTGGGCTGCCATACTAAAGGATGTTCTGCCATTTACAAACCATGAGATTCAAAGATGATTGAATCAGCCCCTTCATCCTGATAATCAAAACTCCAGGATTATAATTCATATCTAATGTCTGTGCTTGCACCAGTATACTATGCAGAGAGAAATGAAATTTGGTTCAAATTTTGTCCTAGTTTTTTTTTAATTATCCTGGTACCAGATATCTACAGACACATTTCTGAAATTATTAAAAAACCTTCAAATAAAACCAAAAATAATCAAACAGAAATTGTAAAACCAGTAATACCTTTTTTTCTATAAAGAAAACGCATTTCCATACTAAACAGTTATTTACAAAAATAAACTACAAGGTGCATTTTTTTAAAAACTTCAGCATTTCCATTTCTTTTAAAAGTGTGCAACTGATACAGCTGTCAGAAATATCTCTATATACACATGCTACCAAAAGATTAAAAGAAAGATCTTTAGAAAGGCTACATGGCATATTTACTTTTTCAGGTTGAGGTTAGAGTAATATAAATTTTTATTGCAACTCTTGAAGTGCAAAGCCCAGATGGAACATTTCTGCTCCTTTCTTTTGGAGACAAGTAAGGAATACTATTGGACAAACTGCACATTCATTCCAGAGGTACAATTTTGTCCACAGATATATTTGAAAGAAAAAAGCCTTTTACCACAAGTATTAATTTTCTTCGTTTTACTTGGGAAACACCAAGAATGAAGATTTATGATGACTAAAGGAGATTAAAATTGAACCCATGTACAATTTTGAGCTGATTATTGATTATTTTAATTCATTCAGTTGAAAAAGAAGGGACAGATATTGTATAGGCAATTGGGGAGCTGGCAAAATAATCAAAAACATCTCAGAACTGATTTGACTAACTTGGATGTTTCACATCCTTTTAAGTTCAGAAAACCTCTTTTTATGGGAGATCTTTGGCATCATGAACTAGTAATAGCAGGGCAACGATAGCCATAATGCAAGACCAGCATAAAGTTCAGCAGCAAAAGACACGCACACACGCAAGCTGGCATGTGAACTGAGGTGATACCAAGGACGGACTTAATTGTTCCATTGGCTCCTCACTGATTCCAGCGGCAGAGCCCACAGTGTGGTGAATGAACCGTAATGACAAACTGCATTTTCCATCACCTTTCCACTGTTAGAAGCCAGTGTCATCAGTCACCTTGTTTGGCCATAGTACCCTTTTGTAACAATCGGTATTGCTGTTCATAGATTAAGAAACAACAGGCAAACAGGTTTGCCCTCTTGTTAGGTTAAAACTGGACCAGTGAAGCTAATGGCAAAACTCTCATCAATATCAAAATGGGGTAAGATTTTAACTGTTAATTATTATTATTATTAATAATTTATAGTCAACATCTCCATTGGCCTCTACTCCACATACTACACACAGTAAAAAATGAGGCTAGCTCTGATGTTCTGACACAGGCCCAGTAGCACCCTCTTGCACTTCTGTTGAGATCCCTGTGGAAGGCACCATGTCAACTGGGTACTGCAGGCAGCGACCAGAGGGAGGCAAAGTGCGGGACAACATTTTGAAACGTGAGAGGAGCATGAGAGCCTTGTTAAAGATAGGCTTGATACTTCTGAGGTTCTTCAGTTCATTAGATTTATTAAAAACAGAAATGAAGAATGGCTCTGCACCATTTCTAGGTTCAAAACTGACTTAAACTGTCAAATCTATTTTTTCTCTCTGAACCTTTAAATGAGGTTGCTCATATTACAGACGGGGGATTATCATACATTACATATATTACTATGTGTATATTACAGAGTATACAAGTATTACATAATATACACATATTACATATTATCACAGCAGGGGCAAAAAGCACAAAGAAAAAATAATCCCACCACCACCCTGAGTGGTGTGGCACTGAGGTGCTGAGCTTGCTAAAAGAGAGGAAACAGTCTAGGAGGTTCCTTGAGTGTGTGGAAGATAACTTCCTGACAGAGCTGGTGAGTGAGCCAACTAGGGAAGGCGACCCATCAGACCTGTAGTTTCTGAACAGAGAAGGACTTGTGGATGGTGTGATGGTTGGAGGCTGTCTTGGGCACAGCCCAAGTAAGGAGGGGGATCAGCAGAACTGCTACCTTGCACTTCCAGAGGGCAGACTTTGGCCTATTTAGGAGCCTGGTTGACAGAGTCCCTTGGGAGGCAGCCCTGAAGGGCAAAGGAGTCCAGGAAGGATGGACATTCTTCAAGAAGGAACTCTCAAAGGCGCAGGAGCAGGCCATCCCCATGTGCTGAAAGATGAGCTGCCGGGGAAGACGATCAGCCTGGCTGAACAGAGAGCTTTGGCTGGAACTCAAGAAAAAAAGAAGTTTATGACCTTTAGAAGAAGGGACAGGCAACTCCAGAGGACTACAAGGATGCTGTGAGGTTATGCAGGGAGAAAATCAGAAGGGCCAAAGCCCAACTAGAACTTAATCTGGCTACTGCCATAAAAGACAATAAAAAATGTTTCTATAAATACATGAGCAACAAAAGGAAGGCTAAGGAGAATCTCCATCCTTCATTGGATGTGAGGGTAAACATAGCGGCAAAGGATGAGGAAAAGGATGAGGTACCTAATGCTTCTGCCTCAGTCTTTAATGGTAAGACCAGTTGTTCTCCGGGTACCCAGCCCCCTGAGCTGGAAGACAGGGACAGGGTGCAGAATGAAGCCCCCATAATCCACGGGAAAATGGTTAGTGACCTGCTACACCACTTAGACACTCACAAGTCTACAGGGCCAGATGGAATCCACCGAAGGGTACTGAATGGGCTGGCAGACGTGCCCACTGAGCCACTTTCCATCATTTACCACCAGTCCTGGCTAACCGGGGAGGTCCCAGTTGACTGGAAGTTAGCAAATGTGACGTTCACCTACAAGAAGGGCTAGAAGGAGGATCCAGGGAACTACAGGTCTGTCAGTCTGACCTTGGTGCTCGGGAGTGTTATGGAGCAGATCATCCTGAGTACCATCACATGGCATATACAGGACAACCAGGTGATCAGGCCCAGTCAGCATGGGTTTATGTAAGGCAGGTCCTGCTTGGCCAACCTGATCTCCTTCTATGACAAGGTGACCTGCTTAGTGGATGAGGGAAAGGCTGTGGATGTTGTCTACCTGGACGTTAGCAAAGCCTTTGATACTCTTTCCCACAGCATTCTCCTGGAGAAACTGGCTTGGATGGGCATGCTTTTCGCTGGGTAAAAAACTGGCTGGACGGCCAGGCCCAAAGAGTTGCGGTGAATGGAGCTAAATCCAGTTGGTAGTTGGTCACAAGTGGTGTTCCCCAGGGTTCAGCACTGGGGCCAGTCCCGTTTAATATCTTTATTAATGATCTAGATGAGGGTATCAAGTGCACACTCAGTAAGTTGGCAGATGCCACCAAGTTGGGCAGGAGTGTTGATCTGCTTGAGGGCAGGAAGGCTGTACAGAGGGATCTGGACAGGCTGGATTGATGGACTGAGGTCAATTGTATGGGGTTCAACAAGGCCAAGTGCTGGGTCCTGCACTTGGGTCACAACAACCCCATGCAATGCTACAGGCTTGGGGAACAGTGGCTGGAAACCTGCCCGGTAGAGAAGGACCTGGGAGTGTTGGTAGCAAGCTGGCTCAACATGAGCTAGGAGTGTGCCCACGTGGCCAAGAAGGCCAACAGCATCCTGACCTGAAATAGCATGGCCAGCAGGAGTAGGGAAGTGACCATCCCCCTGTACTCGGGCACTGGTGAGACCGCACCTCAAATCCAGTGTTCAGTTTTGGGCCCCTCACTACAAGAGAAAGAAGCGAGAGAAGCATGTCCAAAGAAGGGCAATGAAGCTGGTGAGGGATCTGGAGAACAAGTCTTATGAGGAGCAGCTAAAGGAACTGGGGTGGTTTAGCCTGGAGAAAAGGAGGATGAGGGGAGACCTTATGACTCTCCACAACTATCTGAAAGGAGGTTGTAGCGAGGTAGGTATTGGTCACTTCTCCTGGGTAACAAGCAATAAGACAAGAGGAAATGGCCTCAAGTTGCACCAGGAGTGATTTAGATTGGATATTAGGAAAAACTTCTTCACTGAAAGGGGTGTCAAGCATTGGAACAGGCTGCCCAACGCAGTGGTTGAGTCACCATCCCTGGAGGTATTTAAAAGACTTGTAGATGTGGTGCTTGGGGACATGGTTTAGTGGTGGACTTGGCAGTGCTACATTAATGGTTGGACTTGATGACCTTAAAGGTCTTTTCCAACCTAAATGTTTCTATGAATCTATGAAAGAGACAACACAGCAGAGCATGGACCTGGCTCACTCCCCTCCCTCAGAACCTTTTAGTAAAAGGCAATCACATCAAGCAAAACAACAGAGCAAGCCTATCAATTTGCATTTTTAAACATTAATTTGTGTTTCATATTCCTCTTGCCACACTAAGACAGTCTGTAATTTGTATAGTACCCAGTCAGTGCAGACCAGTTATGCCGGGTTTGTTCTTGGCAGGTCATCTAACTAACTTCACACTGATGCAAAGTCAGGATTCAGTACAAGAGACAACTTCTGTTGGGAATGCTTTCTTAAAAAAAAAAAAAAAATTTCTTTTCAACAGAATTGATCCTTTTGCACCAGACCAGGTAAGGTGAGGAATAGATAGGAAGGTGGAAGAAAAGGATTATTTCCATGGCTTCTTATCCCTTTTGTGTTAGTCGGTGCAACTGAAATACTTCAGGAATATTAAAACATGATGTTGGAAGTTAGTCAGAAGTAAATTACAAGCTTCTAAGGGAGTAGAAAGGAAGGAATTGTGCCCTAGAGGAACCTCCATAGCTCTCCCAAGCTCAATTTCACTCAAGTTTATCTTAAGGCAAAACACTTCTTGTGGCTGTTCTCAAAGTGATGAAGCTTGAATACCATGTCTTACTCAGACCAGAGTCTTTCCACAGACTTGTGGAATGGTGCATTAGTAGTAGAAAGTACTATTTAATGTAAATAAAAAGTAGCATTAACCAAATATTTAGATATATGATTTTTTTCTATTTTTTAATGCAAGTGGTATGTCCCTTGTTCTGTTCATTTTCAGCAGAAACTTTCTATACAAATCATATCATCCAAAAAGGAAAAAAAAAAGTCAGTATCAAGCACTGTGCATCATGACAATAGGTAGAAGAGTGAAGTCCATAATTTTACAACTAAAAATTTGTGAAATTAAGAGAGATTTAGGAAAAGCTTTTGCAAACTGAGTATTTCATAAATTTTAACATAAATGCCTATTCACTGAAAAGCACATACACTGCTCCACTGTTCCTCAGAGTGCACAGCTTTCTCCTGGCCCCATCCTTGACTCACAGTTACAACTTCCTTGCTGCTTCTGCAAGATGCATCCACCAACCTCTCACCCTCCCCCTGCCTACATTCAGTGCCTTCCCATTTTGAGATCTGATGGTTTATACACCCAGAAAAGAGCATCATGATCACCACAGTTGCGCTTTTATATAACAGGCCACAGTTCTGCATTGCACATTTATAGAAATCACCATTAATGAGCTTTTACCAGTCTTCAATTTGCAATGCTGAACTGTCTTCATAGTAAAGACCTTATTTCAACTCCGAGTCTTTCTTTATTTCCTAGCCATTGCTTCTCTTTACACACCCAGTAGACTTAAGAGTCCTCAACCACCAAATTTCACATCAGTGCAATTATATTTAATCAACCTTACTTGATATTTCTTTTTGATGAGATTACAAGTCATTTTGACAAGAGCTATTTTCCATAATTTCATGTTGATTGGTATTAATTATATTGCCTTCTTTTAATTCTTTATTAATTAATCTTTATTAATTTCAATATGCTGCTCTGTTTTACAGGGTGCATAACTGGATCTCCATGAGCAATGGTGTGCTTTCAAAATAGTAGAGGAGTTTGAAAGAAACAGCAATGTTTCTTTGCATTGTAGAAGCTGCAGGTCAAAACCAAACATCATCTACCTTTAAGCTCACTGTTCAGTCCAGACAAAGGAACTGAAATCCACTTGGCAGAGCAGAGAGCTTCTTGCAGAAATGGCTGCTGGCTGGACAGAGCTGGGCACGGTGGAGGAGGAGATGAAAAACAGGAGTGAGAAACCTCACATCAGGTGAGGAACAGGTGAGTATCCCTCACCAAGACAAAGGGGGTGAATCCCTGCCAGCCTGCAGAATGCCTGAAGAGGACTCGGGGATACAATCTGCATTGCTATTCCCCAGCCATGTCTTTGCAGAAAAAACTCCACCAGAATACTGAGCACATGCACAATTTGACCTAAAGAACTCCATTGCCATATACATGGTCATCTCCGCCTTTTTAGCAGACTTTGCTATTGCTGGGTAGAACCCTACTGAATTTGGCAAGGAGGAGAAAAAGAAAAAAAAAAATATCACAAAGAAGGAAAAGACTAATTTCTGGTGCTAAATGATAGGAAAATTGATCCCACGGAGCACTCGGTGCCACTCTGAATACCTCCTGCAGCTACCTAGGCATGTCACAGGAATAATTTAACATACTGCTTTTTAGTAACAATCAGGGTAACACTATCTTGACTGATGAATTAAAAAACTCAACAATTGACATGTATACAATTTATAATGACTAAGTCAATAAGAACCATCAACATTTGTATAAAGGTACTAGCTCACTCTTCTCACCAGCCTTAAATTTTAACAAGCCCATGAGAATTTACATATGACTGAAAGCACCAGTTTTCAAGCTTTTATTGTTTACAGTGGTTTAAAAATTCTTTTGAACAAACAGCGCCAAGGCAGACTTTCTGTACAGATATACAAACTATCAGGTATTGTGGGATTCAAATCTCAGTTACTTCACGATCTAGACAAACCCAAATCTTAAACTGGAGGTTGACAACTAGCTAACATCCTTTGTGGTGCAGCTTGCATTAACAATTTAACAATCAAGTGATTTTTTTTTTAAGTGCAATTCAGTATTAAATAAGCAGCATTTATATTTTCAGACATACAAATACCCACCCAAATGTTTGTGTTGCTTTCGTAAAATAATATATGTTCTGGCATGTGGTACCTGTCCATCTTCATGCCTTAGAAGATGCAACAGTATAACTCAGGGTGATGTTAGAGTTAACAGCCCTTCTTCCCTCATACAAGAGTCTCATTTTCGCCCCCACCACAACCTCTTGCCCCTTTCAGCTGTCCTGAAACAACCATTTGTAGTACAGTGCTGTAAACAAAAATCACTGGATGATTCAGGTTTTAAAACCAAACAAACAAACACACACAAAACAAAACACTTAACATTGCTAGAGGGCTATTCTTAATGTTAGCCATTGAATAGTGTAGCATGCTGGGCTGGACCACAGCTTCGTCAGCAGGATCAAGGGGAAGTTGTAAAGCCAAACCAGGGCAAGAGTAAGCATCTGGGGAAGATGAGGGATAGGAATTTATTAACCTGATTATACAGCAAAATTGATTCTCAGTGTCCTAAAATTACTGAACTAAGAGCTATATGAAAGCAAATACCAACGGAGAAGGAGCCAAGGAACAGTAGCAGGAAAGCAGGAGCAAACAGTAAGATGAGTTGGGAAAGATGACTGGGCAACCACAAAAGATTGAAGAATCCCCACAGGCCATAGGAAACCTTCAGAGGTGGGAAATCCTTTCAGAGGAGAAAGGTTTTCTGTAATGGGAGTATCGTGAATCAGAAGAGATCAAACTGTTAGACATTTGTATTGGGCTCTAATCAAATGCTGGTGGCCATATCTCTACAAACACTATGAACTTCAAGTCAATGTACTGAACATGGTGCAGAAGCACCAAGGAAAAAAATTAATTCTCTGCCTATCAAAGCACAGAGGAAGGAGTTGGAGACTAAAGAGCAAGCTCTTTTGCCCTTGAATCCTCAAGACCTAGTTTATATAGAGGAACAAAAATACCACACGCTCTGTTTGTTCCTAAGAATTTTTAAAGCTCTCCTTTACTTGACCATGCTTTGTTCTTCTATCAGACTTTTTGGTAAAATATAGGGAATATCATGGCCAGAAAACTACAATTTCTCAGGAGCTATAACCTCCATGGTGGGAAGGGAGTGAGAATCATCCCTGCAAATTTCCAGAGAATATATGCATTACAGGATACCAGACTCTAGTCCTCACACAGCTCCTCTGCTGATTCCCCTGACCACCAAGCCAGGTAGCTCTCCCTAACCCAGCAGTTCAACTCTCCAGCTCTCTCAGCCCTTTGTGCTGGCATCCAGACCTGGAGGGAGCACTCTGTGTTCCTTGACTTCTTCCTGAGAAACCAGGGAGGAAGGTCCCATGGACACAAGTACAACTTACCAGGTGCTGCAACATCAACTTTGAAACAACAGACTGAAGAAAGAGAAGAATATTTTTTCCCTTCACAGAGAAATTCTAAACAACAACATTATCCCCATAATTGTCCAGAATAAAATTCTAGCTCAAGGTGGGGCACTGCCTAAGGACTTGTGAGCTCATAAAGATGTAAAAGCAAGTGCCAGAAGACAGTAGCCTCCCCAAAACAGGGAAGAAAATTGAGGGTGAACAGGGACGCTCTATGAGCACTGTACCACTTTGCATTTATTTTCCTGTGCTTGCCAGGCTACAAGGTGTTGGGTAAAACTAGGCAGATCCAGCTAGTCAAGAGAGACTCACTGAGCAACAAATCTCCTACTCTGATACCCATACTAAGGAGGAAAGTCTGAAGTCAAGTCTGAAGTCAATTTATAGACAAATATGCATTTCCATGCTCCAGTATCATCTTCGTGTCTCCAACTATGTGGGCGTGGAGGGAATCTGCTGTTTACAAACAGACACATAAAGAGGAAATGCTCAACTTAAAAACCATAATTAGCACTTGCTGCTGTTTTTCTGTGGCTTGTGTGCAAAATGAACTGTGCCTGGGCTGAATTTCCTGACTATTCTCTATTCCCCCTTTCACTAGTAGCTGAAGCAATAAGAAAACTAGAGCAGTACTAGTTAGTTGCCAATGCAGAAAGGTTCATGGAGATGAATGTCACTCCTGTGTTCACATCTCTGCTGACTCTCCTTAGTGGGAGTCAAAGCAGTTTGAAATTAAACTAGTTCCAGTGTAAAAATAGAATGCTGAACAAACCGAGCAGTCCAACAAAAATTACAGTTCAGACAGGTTTGGTAATTATTGGCCTGTTTCTCATATGCTACAGACACAGGATTGGGACATGCTCTGAGTATCTGATTGATGCTTACAGTCTGGTAATTTTTGCAAGCAATGCAGCAATTCCTCCCCTGTATTAATCAAATTCTCAGCCAAATTTGTCTGCAAATCACTGAGGGAGAAATCTTTTTGCAGACTGCTCTGTGACTTTGCAGCCCCTTTTTAGCCCCATGCCAGCCACAGCTATGGGCTTTCACCTTCTAACCCTAATCCTAGGCCTTGGCTAAGCTTTAGCTCCCCCAGCACTGTGACCCACATGAAGCTCACAAGGGAGAAACCTTTTCACAGCTTGCACTGTTGTTCTGCACCCCTGTTCCAGCCTCACACCCACTGCAGGTCCCGGCTTTGCCCTTCTCCTAAGCCCAGCCCCAACTCGAGGTCTGTCAGGGCCCTGAGGGCACCCACAGGCCTTACAGGTCCTGCCCAGCCCCCTTGGAGCTCCCCCCACCTGCCCATGGCCCAGGACCCCACGTCAGCCCCTGGGGCCATCAGTCCCTGCCTTAGCGATGCCACAGCAAGGGCCAGTCTCCAAGCTCCCCACAGCCTTGTCCTGTGGAGAGGGCCCCACTGACCCAGGCTTACCTGTGGGTCCACCTCCCGGCCTGGCCTCAGCCTGTCCCCAGGGAGAAGCCCAACGCACAGGGCTGCGCTGGTGCCCCCCGGCCGCTCCTGGCTGGGCAGTGGGACAGGCCCTGGCTGCCTGGCCCAGCCACCCCCCACGGGGAGCACCCCATGGGGAGCCCCCCAGCTCCTGACCAGACCTTGGCCTTCATCCCCCTTAGCCCACAGCACCAGCCCACCCAAAAAAAAAGCTCTCCAAGGAAAAATCCTTTTGTGGCCTACAAAATCATCTGGTGCCCAAATCGGCATTGTCCGCGATGATGCCTTTTTCCAGTAAACTTCAATATTTAACAATTCCTGAGTATGTGAAATAGAGGCTCGGGCTGTCAATGCTGTTTGACTCCCAGCCAAAGACTTTGCAAAGCAAATACAAATGACCTGCCATGGGTGTTCCACAGTAATACACATATTCACTATGGGAAGAGCAGAGAAAACATTAGCTATGGAAATTACTACACCTACAATCTGAAATCACACATCTTACCAAATATATAATCAGTTCAGATTCTCCTGACTATGTATAACTCAGGTAAAAGCAATGGAAAATATTTTTAGTGTTAGAGATTAAAAACCTGAATCTTAAATTTCAGCTTTTGAGCGTGATCTCCAAGACCAGTCCCAGCAAAAGCTGAATTGCACAATAGTCAGATTTCCTATATAAGCAGTTTATATTTCTAGAACAATATCTCACTGAAGGCATATCTCCATGATCTTCTCACCAGTGAGACACTGATCTCTTTGTCCACTGAGATGAACAACCAGGATGGTCAGGGGCTGGAGCGTGTAACATATGAGGAGATGCTGAGACAGTTGGATTTACTCAGCCTTGAGTAGGTGAAGGGGAGCTCTTAGTGCTGTCTACAACTGATGAGAGGGTTAAGAGAAGACAGGGCCAGACTTGGAGATGTACAGGGACAGAGGACAAGCAAAAGACACAAATTGCAACATGGGAAATTCAAATTACACATAAAGAAAATTTTTTGCACCATGAGCATGGCCAACCACTGGAACAGGGACTCACAAGTTGCAGAAACTCCATCCAGAGATATTCAAAGCTCCATGAGACACAGCCCTGAGCAGCCTGATGTAACTGCTCTGGTTGGACTAGATGACCTCCAGATGTTTCTTCCAATCTGAATTATTCTGTGATTTTACAAACATTAGCTTTTAAGAGGCATACAAAATACTACTGTAGCATATTGGAGTATAAGGCTTTAAACATTTGTGTGTTTGACAAATACAGAGCCAGCAAGGGCTACAACAAGATTCTGCTGTAAATTAAAGAGGAATTTTGTTTCCATGAACATCTGGGATACGTGTGTGCAATTGCCGTACTGCTAAACAAAGAGCTGGCATGAAGAAAAAGAAAAGGATCTGTTTTCATTTAGGATATTGTCCCTTGGAGCTAACATACTGTATAATGTGTTTGGGATTTAAGTGTAGTTATTTGTTAGGAATTAAATATAAACATAATTTTCAAAACTCAAGAATAGTGCTATATGTCAGAACTGGAGATAAATCCGAATCAAAACATAGCTACAAAATCTGCCTCCTGGAAGTACTGAAAAAGCTGTAATCACTTCACAGGTACAATTTCAGAGGTTACCTAGATGTGCAGGAATCTTGTGCTAGCCACACTTACTTAAGCTTGTAAACACTTCAAAATTTTTTGAAAATAGAACGTAGGCTCCTGAATCATTCCTGTCTCTGTGCTTTTGGAAACCTGGTCGCCAGCAATTTTGAAATTTTTATTCTAGGAATATATGGTTCTTGTATTCACAATGTACTTGTTATTTTTAATGCAAATTAAACCTGAAACATTTAGTCTGAACATACTCTTCAGATTCAGGTGTAAACTTCAGCCTAGATATAGGTCATCCTTAGGCATGGCAATTTCTTAGCAACTCTGTTTAAAGAAAGTCAAAACCTCAGGTTAGGTAGCTAATTTCTATACACAGAGTATAGGAAGATTGAGGCACTTGGTTCAACATCACTCCAGCCTGGCATGTTGCTAACACATAAATTGACTCATAGGAAGTGCTGAAGACAGACATTTCTGAAAAATGTCTCTTTCCTAGACCACAGCGCTTTTGTAGCACAGAACTAGGCACCTGTGTGGAAAAAGGAGTCACAATGCCAAATTTCTTACTAAGTGTAGTCACAGAATGACACATAATGGATGGCACCTCTCTTTCCTTTTAGATGTGGCTGCTGGAGGAAGAGGATGGCGGCTACAGCACCTGCCCAGCCCTGCTCTCCAGGTCGAGGAAAGGACTTGCTCCCTCTCACTTGCTGCCAGTGGCCCTGTGGATCCCACACTCCTCCCTGTGCAGTGGAGCATCCTCAGCTGACATTACCGGAGCAAGGACCTATTCCACCCTTGTGTATTATTTAAAGACATTCCTTTGGGTTGCACGAGCCACCATTTTTCACGCTTTTCCGGTTCAGGGATGCCTAGAACCCATTTCTCCAGGTTATTAATAATCTCTAGGTTATTCTGCAAAAGTCAGGCATATACATGCAGTACAATGGCGGCTCCCCAAGGCACAAAGGATATCTGCTATCACCTCTTCTGTATAAGCAGGTGTCCTGGCATGAAGTTAAGCTTCATTCAAGCAGAGAGTTGTACTTAAATGCATTTTGGTTTTGACTTCTATTGAGGTTGAGTCTATCTCCAGCCATAAGAGAAGCAAAATTTTTACATGTCCTCTCTATTTGCTCTATCACACTACTCATTAAGCAAAAACAATGTGCTGAGCACAATATAAGCCCAAAAATCAGCACTGTGTCTGTGCCCATGTTCAAGGCATCCTGAAGATTTTGTTTTTCTGGTACCACAAGATTTTGTGGTACCAGATGTCAATAATGTGTAACAAACTCTTACCATGAATGTAATATAATTTCACATAAGATAACAATGTGACTACTTCTTACACAACAAATCCTGTTTATAGAAAGGATAAGGCATTAGAATGACAAATGTGATGAGCCAGAAATAATTGAGACAAATTCTGCTTTCCTCTGTCATTCAATAGTCACTAAATCCAATGTGATTATTCAGAAATGGCCCTTTGTATTTCCTGCTCAAATTTGTTGACAATTAGTTTACCAATCCCATTGTTTGAATCCTCTGTGAAGGATATAACCTCTGTGAAAACCCATCAACCCTTCTTGCCTTAGGTATGCCTTGCTTACCTTCTCTGATTAATCCTATTGACTCAGGTGTTGCTAGCTTATCAGTCCACTCTTCACAGGTGAACAAAGGAAATTTCATGCAAGGGCTGCTCCTATTGCTTATGTTACTCAAACTTTACTGATTCAGATTTTGCCTCCTCCCAGCAACCCCCGACATCTTTCCAGCTTGCAGACAATTACATTACGTACTGCGCACTTGTCTGAAGCGTTTATCTGTGTTGTAGAGCTTCTCTGCAGCAGACAGCATGTCAGTGTCTGTGGATTCTCTGAATTCCCAGAGATGGGAACCAGATGCTACCATAACTATGCATACAAAAAAAATACTGCCTCCCTATTAAAAAAGCCCTTGAAGGACTTTATTCAGATTTTATGAGCCATCAAGTGGAACAGATGGGATTTTTTGGGGTTGGGTTTTGGTTTTGTTTTGGGGTTTTTTTTTTCATTGGTTTCATCAATTCAGTAATTTTAAAGCACAGGCATTTGCACCAAAGCCTTTGCTTTCAGATACAATATGTTTTTTTTTTCAGCTTCAGCTGCTAAATTCTCCTCTTAATTTATACGTCAAAATACTAGGATGCTCTTTTCCCACTCATATGATTTTTACTGATCTACTTGTGTCAGGAATGAACTCCCATCACCTTTACTGACTGACATCCTGAACCCAAAAGGCAAAGAAAGAAGTAAAGCATTTATAACTTTAGGAAGGTTTGGGTTTTTTTTTTTAATGATATATACTGATGTACTTTCTGAAACAGACAAGAAACGGATGGAATCTCAAAGGAACATGAAAACAATGCACCACTAAAGCAGATGCGTGCCCAGAGAAGCTATGAAAAAAAAAAAACAGATTCCCACATCTTGTTGCATAAAGAAGCAAAATTGAAAATTCCAGACATTGACAGTTTAAAAAACAAATGAACAAACAAACCTCTGAAGTTCATCTACAAATAAACATGTCAATTAAAAGACTTACTTGTTAATCACTCCTAGCTAAATTAAGAAAATAAATAGTTTACTCCTTTCTTCAAGGCAATTTTTTCTTGTGCTTTGCCACAGCATTGCTGTCTGAAAGAAGAGCAGAAATACTATTCCTTGCTGCTGCGCCTTCACACGTGAGTATGTCTCCCCAGATTGTTAAGTGAGACTATTATGACTTTATAATGTAACTTCCCTCACAGCAAAAGCAATGGGTCTTCTCTACATTAAATCTCTTAAAGTGCCCCAAACTGCCTTTTTTTGTTCAAATTTCAATTTTAATTTAATAAACATACACTGAAAGAGAACTCTCTGCTACTTTTGTTCATTTCAGTAGGTCATTACCTTTTCCTTTATGATTCCGAGTTTGTCTAGATTCAACTTCCTGCCATTACATCTTGACATGCTTTTGTCTGCTAGACTGGAGTTCTCTAGTATCACATTTCTGTTCCCTGTGCACTGTCAACACATCTCTCTCTAAACCTGTTTGATAAACTACTGACTAAACTATTTCCAAAGCTGTTGGAAGGCATGTTTTCCAAACTTTTAATCATCTTAGTGTCTCTCCTCTCCTCTGAGGCTTCTCCATTTTTTCAGCATCTTTCTTGACTGTGGACATCAGAACTAGACAGAGCATTCTAGCAGGGGCCATACCTATTCCTAAAGCAGAGTTGAAGTAACTTCCCAGTCCCTCTTCATACGTTCTTATTCCTACAGATATTAAAGAGCTGCATTAGCCTTCCTGGCCACAGTGTCCCACTGTGTGCTCAAATGCAACTAATTAACCATGACACACAGATCCTTTCCAGTTAGCACTTCTGAGTACATAGGCCACATTCTCTAAGCATAGTCTACATTCTTTACTATTGGATTTATGCTATTACATTTGACGCTGATGTAACACGTATTGTTGGCCCAGATGACTAAGCAACCCGTTACTAAGAACCTTCCCAACACCATATGAAAGGTTTAACAATATTTTTCTAGTTAGTGCCCTATGGCGTTCTGTATCTCTGCAGAATCCCAACAGGAGTAGAATCATTTAACATAATACATAATTTCATCTAGTTTAGTCTATTTAATGCATTTTCAATTTGTTTTGCGTTGGTGTAAAGTATTAATCAAAAATTCACAGGGTGTTAACCCAAACAGCTCAGTGAAATCCACATAGATTGTATTGTATCGGTTGTACTTTATTAACTAAACATGTAATCACCTCAGGAAAAACATTTCAAGTGAGTATGACCAAAATTGGTTTTGCATGATCCTAAATTCATTTGCAAAATTTTAATATCTTTTTTCTTTTTAATTGTATCCCATCACAGGTATTTTCCTGTTTGCCCTGGATCAATGTCATATCCAGTATTGTTTCTGGAGACCTGGATTGTTCCAATAAACCCTTAAATAGTGGCATATTAGCTCACTGGTGCTCCCAGAATTTCATGACTTAATGAAATACTTCCATTTCCTTTTCAGAGTTTTATTTTGTTTTCCTTCCTTCTAATCCCATTTCCATGCATATCTTGATTCAGAAGATATATGTAACCCTCCTTCCTATCAGTTCTAAACACTATTTCATGAATTCTGTAATACAAAAGGTTTCTCTTCAATTTGTGGAATCATGGGATTATTTTCCTCAGTTTTTATTAGACAAGTCCACTTCTGACCTTCATGCATGCAGAGACAAAAAGAAAAAAAGCAACCAAGAATCTGAGTATGTGAAACCTAAAGACTCTTACAACTCAAAGATCCAAAAAATTATCTTTTATCTCATGACGGTTTGTGTCTCACTCGTGACAGGTAATAGTTGGAACACACACCCTATTGTGTAGTGTCCTATGGAGACAACCAAGATAAATCAGAATAAGTAAGGTTCAGACTGGAAGTCCAAGGCTAATTAAATGACCAGAACTTCAGGCCATGGGGCCCTTGGGAATCTCTGAACAGTGCTATCTCGCACATTTTAGAAATATATAGTTGGACATAACTCAGACGTCTTTCACCTTGCACAACTGGTCAGATACTTCCACAACATCATATAGCTGAATTAAAGTAGTTCTGTCTTAAAAAAAGGTTCATGCTGCTGAGGGAAGGGACAAACATGGTGAAAGAGGAAAGCTGGAAAAGGAATAGCTATTGCAATGAGAAAGCTTAGATTCACATTAATTTGTTTCTCTTCCAGTACTAAAAAGCAAAAGCAGAAATAGGCAACTTTGAACTTTTATACTGTGTTGATATGCTCCGTCCTGGACAGGTTAGTAACTCACCTTGCTTACAGATGGCTTGAACAAGAGACACAATCCCGTCCACTTTCTCTCTATGCACTTTTTCCTTTCTAATGAAAGACTGACTGATTTCTCCCTGTATTTACAAACAAAGAGGTATTCAGAAAAGAAACAGAAATAATGTCTGCCAATATTGTCTTTTCTGTCTTTGCGTAGATTTCCACAGTTTTCCCTTATTCAGCATTCTTTCTTATATTCAAAGAGATTATTGCTGTAATTCTTGCAACAGAGTAACTAGCTTGCTTCCTTTCTCTCATGACTGTTGGGATAATAAAACCAAAGATTGCCTCACTGGTTATCAGCAGTAGTTTTTAGCCTGGTTATTCAAAGAAATTAGGATGACTAATATACAATCTATGTGACTCTCTCTGACTATACCCTAAAAGGGCATTTGAATCCATTGACCAATTTTAACCAAAAGAATAGAGATCTTAAAGAAATTAATTCTCTGTTGATTTCCTGAGAATAGACAGCTGAATGGAAGAGGCAGACCCTGTCAACACCCTGACTGAGGAAATTGCTGCCAATTCTTTATTAAACAACAGAAAATACACTTGAGGAAAAAGCCTCTAGAATTCCTCAATCATAAGAAAACCTATAAAGCTACACCCCAAAGTCATGAAATCTCAAGAAATGCATTCACAGGGAAAATTGTCCCTGTTAGCTGCAATGTTCCTGTAATTACTTATTTCCTAAATGTGCACATTCATTTCTCATTTTATCTTTTAACAAGTCTGTCTCCTTGAAAGGCAACTAGTAGTTTCAAATCAAGAGGAGTGATAGAAAGTTCTGGAGCTCCTGTCCTGCATGCAATGCATGCATGTAATCCTGAACTTGAGTTACTCAGAAGAGACCAAACTAATAGTCTGACTGAAATATGCCAGTGGACAGCAGCTCTACGACTGGACATCACGTTCAATCCACAGTGAGCAGAGGTGAGGTTCTAAAAGCCATTTAGCCGTTGAATAGATGACTCTCAAGGTTAAGAAAACACAGACTCTTTGAGCAGGTGGTGGAGAACTCTACAGACAGGGTAAATCACAGCTGGAATTTCAAGGCTGCCAGGGCAGCACTGTAACAGTACTTCTTGTAACAGGAAAGCAGTAATCAGAATAAAAAGTTTGCCACTTTGAACTTCCAGGTGTTTAGGAAAAAGTCTTGTTACTATGGATTTATGATCTCTGTGAGTGAAGGTTAGTTTGATGGTGTTAAAAACAGAGGGAAAAAACAACTGGTGGTGCATATAATTTTCTGCTATAGACAGTGCAACTACATCAATTCATCTTTCTCTATCCGCAAGCCAAGATAGAGACACTATAAATCAGAAGTCTTATGTCAAGGTTTAAGGGAAGCAAGAAATATGCAAAACAGTAAATCAACATGAGGTTGCCTATACTATAGTTGGCAGTCACAACTATAGTAGAAGCCAGAAGATTAATGCTGACCATTTTTATTTCCACTGCCCTAAGAGTAAAAGGCAAGATTAAACACCGGGAGTCTTTGGTAACAGGTGCTGAGGGATTACTGCATATTCTGCTAGCAATTTTTCTCAATGTACATGTCAGGTGCAGGGAAAGGCAGTGCCGAGGGAAGGAAATAGCCTCAGTTCCTTTTAAGTTTTTTCTAAATCAGCAGGGAGCAGGTGTTCAAGTAGCAAGTACTCTGGCACCTCAAAAGCCCTCATAGAAATTAGAAGGCCAAACCTATCCTTAGTTAGCCTCCCCCTTTGCAATCTGTTGAAATCGGCAGGAAATCACAAGGTGTGGCAAGAAGTAGAAAAGAAGTTGCCTCTGTTTTAGCACAGTGTATGGAGAGCAGGAGGAGTTCAGCTTCCATACACCTAGGTACTTTCATACTGAATGCCTGAATTCATCCAGGAAAATTAGGAATAAAAATCCATGAAAAATCGCCTCCTTCCTTAGCAAACCACTGAAATAATGAGTGCCTCCGTGCCATATCATCAGCATCCAATATTCTGCCTAGCGATGCAAAGCATTTATTGATACACAACATCCAAGACATGAGAGTCACAGCAAGAATGGGGCCAGCACAGTCATTTCCAGGTCTCAAACTTTTTATCTGTAATAGCAGCAACCAGTGAGGTATAAACACAGAAAGCAAACTTTAAGCTAAGGTAACATCTCAGAAACATTGTTCAAAGGCCATTGCCAACTACTGAAGACAGGAAGTGTCTTGGTCACCTCCTTCTGCTTAAACAGAGGCTACATATCACTTAGAGCTTCTACAAAGCATGCACGTTGCATGAAGTAGATTAAGTAGGTGTTTGCATTACTGGCCCTTTTCATTGTAATATAATCAGTTACTGACTCTAGGATCTGAGAGAGATGGACAGTGTTTGCTTACTAGCTAATGGAGTCCCTGCTTACCATACATTTTCATGGAGTTGTAGTTGAGAAAATAAGCAGACAGAAAAAAGGGGAGAAAAGCACATATAAATCTATTGTCTTCCCAGATTAATTTCTTTAAATTAAAAATTTAACATAACTAATCATATAAAAATTACTAGGGCAAATGAATTCTAGGTGCAAGTTCACTTGTGTACATAAAAAAGTAAAAATTAAAATTATGGAAAGCATTGACACATTTAAAGAAACAAAAAGTTGCACATAAACACCACAAATTCTTACAGGAATCAGAAAAACGTGAGGAAGTTTTACATCCTTTTTCTCAGTTACGTGCTTTGAGGCTAAGCAGATGGCACACCCCTGCTAGTATTCTATGATAATCTAAGGGTAATTTCAGCTTATTTCTTTTTATAGCTCTATGGATCACTCTCAAAATACTGTTTAAAAATCAAGGTCCATTATCTGTATTTTAAGCTGTGAATGAAAGTTATGAATCTGCAGCCAACATATAGTGGATCTAATTGGCATGAAAGTTCAAATTATTTCTGTTTACAGCCCAATGACAAATTAAACATATCACAACTAGATTTCCAACCCACGTCTGAAAGTGCATACATTTTCTTAATTTTTTGTTTAAATTACGGCAGCATGCAAGTATCCAAAGATTCAGACAGCATGGTTTTGGACATGTACCCTACACACTTCCTATCAGAACTGGACGTAATCTGGAATCTTATTGCTAAACTTTTTTTGTAATCACAAGATATGAACTGATTCAAACAAAAGTGCCATGGGGAATGTGCCAGCTTTGAAAAAGTCGTCACTGGAAATTGTTCGGGACCGAGGATAGAACTACCATGCAAAATTAGAGATCATTCAAATAACTTTGCTTTCTGTTGTCCAGATGTGGCACTTAATTCCTAATTTTTTTACCGCGTATCAGATCATGCCTCTACTACTAGACACTGGCTATTCCTGCATATAGCTCTCTGAGTCTTTCCTGTAAATTTTGTTTACATGGAACCATAAAAAAAGAGTATTCTTTATGCCCCAACTGCCAGCCACCTTTGGCTTCAGGAGAGTCAAGATTCCCTTTTGATCGGCATTTAATTTATGCACGTGAAATAACACCATTAACAGGAAGTAGAAACGGCTTGTTAGTCAGGGCTATCACAGCAACGGGGAACACAGAAAAGCAGTTACTATGAACATAGATCTCCTACATTTCTGATGAATGTTAAGCAAGTAAGAAAAATCAGCCTCTGAAGTTGTGCGCTCAAACTTAGGTGCCAATTTTAAATATTTGTTTCATGGTCTTTCAGGTTGACTGAGATCATTGTGATTGAAATTTCCCCTACTAGTCAGCCCCAAGACAGGCTTTGAAGGTAGAAATATTTGTGAAAATGATTTACAGATGTTTTAAAAGTTGCTGCCAACATTCCTACTGAAAGACAGTCTATGGATCTTTAATATTAACATTCTTCTTTTTATGTATTTCTTATGCACTATATGATGAGGACGAGGGAAAAGAGTTTTTAATATATAGTTCTTCAAAACATCTGAGAGACTGACCACAATTTAACCGCTACATTTAGTTTGTTCAACTAATGAAAGAAAATCCTGTTAGGTTTTGCATAGTTTAGACAGCTAGAAACAAAAACATGTTTTCACCGAAGTCTCAGAACATAATTTTCTCTTAGGGACATTGAAGTCAGCACTATTTGACACCTAGGACTTCCCAAGCAGTGCTTAACCCAGGGAACCACTGCATGACTTGGAAGAGCAGTAGGGTCCACCATTCTTCAGCATGAAGAAACACTGTCATCAGAGTTATCTGCATATTTTTTATATAATAATATATAAATATATATTATATATATATGAAAAAAATATATATGCATGTTATTTTAAAATGTTCAAAACTTCAGCGGAACTTTCTTCCGAAAGGCAGAGCATGGGACAAGCAGCTTTCGCGCTCTGGCAGCGCTCACAGGCACTGTCCTGAAAGACGTCTCGGGCCTCGACAGCACCACCACCCTGGGTGTGCCTACACAGCCTGCTGTGCACCTGCACAAGTTACAGCAGCACCAAGAGATTCCTGACCTGGCTCCACATCTGCTATTGTAATGCTTCAACCACACATCAAATGTTTCTCCCATGGAACTTCCCAAGCCAAAGGTAAGGCTCTGTGGTACAGGAATACCCACTCCAACCCATTTCCTTCTCTACTAGCTGCTGCCTCTGTTCTTTACGTGGTTCTGCCAATAAACCCTCTGTTGCAATGCCAGGAAAAGTTCATTTTTCTGAACTTCCTCCCCCAAGCTCCACAAAATTCAAGCCAGGACCTTAAAATGGTACGATTAATTTAAAACAATACACGATCTTTAAGGAAAAGACCTGGTGTTACTGGAGCCTTTGGGCTTGAAAAATTTTCCCTGTAAGCAGAAAGATTGTGCAGACTAGCTCCTTACTTTAAGTTTCAACAAAAGTCACATAATATTGTACCCAAAAGGAAAAACAGCAAACATCAAAAAAAGTTGCGTGACAAGCTGACAGTTTATCACATGTGTGCAAAAAACAGCAAGGCAGGAGATTCAAGGTTCTGGGGTCTTTGGAGTGCTAAGTCATCAAAACAGCACAGCAGTTTTTAACAAGAAGGTCCCATAAATAGTGTCCTCATATAAGCTTTGTAGTTCATGCATTATGTACCAGAATTTTTAAAAATATTCAAAAAGGATTCTCAGGAGTAGAAGGGAAATCTGTGGAGCATTCAGCACCATTTTGTACATAAGATTTACAGCATCCCTTTGCAGTAAGGCACTGCCTCTCCTCCTCCCCCAGCTGCCAAACCACACAGGGATGGGGAACGAGTGTGGAAAGGGTCACCAGCAGTTTTTCCAAGAATGTAGGTAACTGTAACTAGAGCTTATGCCCTGCTGAGTAGCTGCATGTCACTTATACATGAAGCAAAGGTTTTCTATTCTTATTTTGTCTCAGAATAATGAGTTTTTTACAATTCTGGACATTTCTGCATTTCATTTGAAAAACATGCCTTGCTATATCTACAACAGTAGCATTGTGTGGCCCTGCCTAGTGTTTAAACTGTATAAGGACATGGAAAATGATCCCTAGAACAGATATTTCAGGCTACCTTTTTTTTAAGATTATCTATATTCCCATTAGGCTCAATTAATCCAAATAAGACTGCATATGATTTCAGATGAGGCGGGCTTTTGTTCAAGATACACTGTTACACTTCCTGACCAGCAACAGGAAACAACTTTCAAGACTACCATTTAAAAATACCTCCTCCTCAAAAATTTTTACCTTTTTTTTTTGAGTCCAAAAAGAAATGGGCTTCTATGTTTCTCCTAAAGCAATAGAAGTTTTTGCTTTCAGAGAAAGCAAGCTTACTGTGACAGGGCAAATGAGGAACAGTACCAACATCCCTCAAAGTCTTTAGATATTTTAAGGACAACTGAAAGGCTCTGGTCCAGTTTTGACTTCTAGCTCCTGCACCGTGCTATCATCCTTTGAGAGAGTACTTAAATTCTATGCCCAGTCATGATAGAGAAGTTTCATTCAGAAGGGCAGATTTATTTATGGAGTAGTCAGGCCAAAGCTGAAGTCGAGAGTCCCAGAAATTTTCTCCATGTAGAAACCAGCATAGATAGGAAGAAGGTTCAGTACGATGCCCCTTGACCTGCTAGAGCTTCACAGAGACACCAGGGAGACAAGCGACAGAAGGTCCTTCCCTCAGTTCTTTGGCAGCATCAGCACCAGCATATACTTCTCCCTTAACTGGAGGTGGCACACTCCTACACTGTGTTTGCAGGACACAAGGCAAGAGGCTAATACACCTTAGCCTGCGATGGACAAAAAATGCAGAGCTTCTTATGACAAAGATCCAAACTGGAGGCAAAAGTTAACTCATGTATAAATCCTAAAGTGCTCTCAGATGATTCTTTTTGTGTACAGAATCTTACCACTATTTCACATTCACTGAATGAATTATTTTCATCACAAGTGTGTACTAGTAAGAAGCAAGATGATGCTATAAATTAGCACGGATTGGAGGATACCTGAGACAAAAATGAGTGATAGCCCTGAACAGAAGGGCAAATTGTGTGCTTGTCATTAAAAGTGCAATTGATTGAATTCAGTTTCTGTATCAGAATCACCGTTAGAAATTCATTATTCATACCTGTATAATCTAATATTCATAAGCCTTCCAGCAGAACAATCTGGCCAGGTTTCAATGTTTGGTCCTTTAAAACATTCATATACTGTCCCATGGGAATCCTGACATATCATAAGTTCTCTTGCAGTGATATCCCAAAGCCTTTTAGTTGGCTTGGAAATCTGTCAGTTATAAATCATGAAACATGACAGTTAAGTATTAAGATAACTGATAAGTCTCTGGGCTTCTTAGAAGATTGCGGCCTTCAGACATTTCTCCATGGCTTGATGTCAGCTGTAGGCCAGTCAGTGAGTATCACTGTCGGACTAGTAGTGCCCGAGAAGAGAAAAATTATGAGCTTCCAGTATTATACTTCTGATGTTTCTCAAGTAATTACAACCAAAAGTTCACATGGATGCCTTGACATTTCTTCCACACTACAGCATTTTAGTTAATTGGGTTTTTTTCCTGATGATGGATGACTTTTATATCTGAGCCTCATCTGAGGTTTGCTTTGCTTGTTAGGGAACTTAGAGTGAAATACGGTGGGACATTATTCAAATTTCAGAAGAATATTTTCTACTCTTCTATTTCCAACTTCAGCTTCACATTAGCAAATTTCCCTGGCTGTGTAATAACTTCTTATTTACTGACTGTGAAAACATCGTATGTAACACACTTTCCAAAAAAAACCCCAGTTGCTACTTCATGTGCCACTTACAATCAGAAAAAGCAAAAGTTTTGAATTCTCATGCCTCCTATGAATGATCGTTTCATATTGTAAACAAAGCACCATGTTAATGAGTTTGACAACCACTGCCTTCTACTTCATATTTTATAATACACATACATGTGGGTTCTTGTGCTTCTTACCCTAACTTTACAAAAATGCAAACAGACACATAAGATGCAAAACAAAAATTAATGAGATACACATTTTGAAAAAAAGATATGGTTTTCTTATTAAAAGGTCAAGCTACTGACTTTGATTTGGTGCTTGGGACTGTCAGCAGATGATATAACTTGAAGTCCAGAACAAAACTGACTTATACAAGTGATATTAATCTAATTATGCAATACCCCAAAACTAAACCACGCATTTTTGTCTTGCTAAGTACAGTTTAAAAATAAACAGCCTAAACATAAGATGCTGGGCCAAGCATACCCAAGAATTCACACCATCAGCTGGAAACTAACAGAGTTCTACTTAAAACGCTGTGATTTACACTAGGGATTTTGAGTAAATTTAATTAGTTTCCTGCATTTCAGCAGAGTATATTAAGAGCAAATGAATTCTCTCAGCATAAAACATTGAAACAATGAAGAACAAATGAGTTAAGCCTTCTTCATAAATCAGTTCATGCTAAAGTATGTGCTAATCCCAATCTGCACTCTGGTTAGATATTACCATATGACTACATTCAGCAATTTTAATTTAAACTGCCTGCAGTTAAACAGAAAAGGGCAGCAAATCAAGACCACTGTCATCATTCACATTTGCTACGGCAGCATCACATCGGTAAAGAAAAAATGGCAAAGCTGCCCCAAACAATGTTCACTGGGTCTTCTAAAATGCTACTCTTAATCCTCTTACGTGATTCACTTATTGTGTCACACTGTTGAACATATGCAGTCCTCATGTTTGTGAGGAAAAATAAGAGGGGAAAATCTTCTTTCCAGATTTACAGAGTCCAACAATTTTGTAAGTTTTCCATTTACCTTTAAAATAAAATAGAATCATGTGGAATTACTAATAGTTGGCGCTCTAAAGGGTAGAAAGTTAATCTGAATATGCCTGAAGCATTCTCTCAGAAGTTCACTCCATGTTTTGAAATTCAGATCTCTCACTAGATCGGATCAGAAGTGCCATAAAAATAGCTTATTCTCTTGTTATTTCATTACTTCCACAACTCTTCCCAAGTCAATCTTCTAATCATTGAACAGCATTAAAAGACAATGATTATTTCAACTTCTTCAGTTACATATGAATTCAAGTGGGTTAAAAAGATTATGTTCTGCAAAGCATATTTCTGCACAGAAAAATATTTCCATTTTGATAATGGATATTTCACTTATTAGCTGCTATGCCCACCTAACAAACCATTTTTACTAGCAAATTAATAAAGATAGCAATAAGACTTTTTTAATGAAACTTTATCTCATTGAGATTTTTTGAAACATTCACTGAGTATTCAACAGAAAGGGTGTTCCAAGGCTGAGTTTAGAACCTCAGGTCAATTCAACATCATGACAGAGACAGGAACTGAAATCAGAAACCTTAACTTTTCAGTCTGAAAGTGGAAATCTTGATAATTTCCCTAGATGAAAATAAAATTCAAGAAAGAAGCCTGAAGGTTGCCTGTCAAATAGAACTCTCCATGTCCAGTTAGCTCTACAATTAGTTGCCTACCTCAGAAAATTACTTGGATAGGTCCTTCTCGTTCAGGGATACACCCCTCTAAAAATTCACTAAATCGGGTATTATTCTGGGAGCACAATCACATTTTAATTCAAATCAAGAGTTAAAGAGATATTTTACAGAAGGGGGTAGAAGTATCATCCCCATCTTACAGACAAATGCATACAGGTGGATTAAACAACTTTTTCATGGTAATTCAGCAAGTTTCTGGTAGATCTCTATTTATAGCCACATTTTGACACGTGCTGTAGTCTGTCAACCCCACTTCTTCACTACAGAATCATCTCCTTTGAAAGAAATTATGTTTCCAGAGAAGAAAAATCTGAGAAATCTCACTCACCTGGCAAAAAAAGATGCTGCCACTGAGGTGCCTGTGGAAACTTCACTGGCAACGTAGGTGCTCTGGGAAGCAGGGAAGCTGTACAATGAGGGTTTATCTGCGTTGTAGCGGTTCAATGCTGCTTCAGTCAGGCCCTCTCGACTAGTCTCTGTCATAAGCTGAGATATCTGAAGACAGAAAAAAAACCAAAAGTGTCATCAGCTAAAGTTTACTAGCTGACCCCTCCTCATCCAGAAGTGCGTCTGGGTTGCAGATGGAGAAAGAGAGGCATTTCATTCACTACAACTTTGCTGCTCTGTGAACAAGTTTATTGTTTCTGTCATGCTAATCTGCAATCCTTTGGCTCTCTAACCTCGTCTGCATTAAAACTAATAGGATAAATGCATCCCATCACTAGAAATGTCAATAATGTCTATGGCTTTCCATCCACATGGAAAAGAAAGAGTAAACCATAACTCTTACTCAGTTTTACCTCAGGGTAAAAGAGAAACAGTTTAGGTATGTGCAAAATATTTATCTATATCTTCAGGAAAAGAAAATACATTTGTTTGCCTTATTTTAAAATAACATAGCATCAGTGTATTAAGTATTTTTGTTGACCTTTCTCCATAAAAGCCAACACACGGCATAGGAAGGAGTCCATTGGGATCCTAGACTATTTATCATTACCACTCACTTTCATTGGTTTTCTTAAAAGGTTTCAAACATCCCATGATTTCATTCTTCTGATGGCCCATTTAACAATTTTTCCCCTGTTACGAAGCCTCATCTCAGCCTTTCATTGTCTGGGAGAAGAAACAGAGTTCAACCAGACTTGACCTAGCTCTCCTCAAATTAACTGAAAGATAGTTATTGACTTCAGAGAAAGCTGGGTCAGCCCTATTAAAGCACCTCCTCAAAACTTTTATTTCCATTTCTTGACTATTACTTCTGCATGAATTCACAATGGTGTGATGTCATCTATTGTACTTCATGCAATTCCTAACGACTTCCCTTTCCTCCTTCCCTCATTTCAACCATAAAGAGCTTTTCTTCACCAATGCATGTCACAAAATTGCAACATATACATAAAATTATTGTTAGCAATTGTCCAAGGCACTGCTTCTTTCCCCTCAAAAAAAAGTTTGCAAGAATCAGTCTCACACCTGTTCAATTTGAGTTCTCATGCCTATCCTTATCACCACAGTAACAACAGAATATCTTTTTGAGGCACATCAAGAAAAGTACTCGAGATCATCCTGTAGTTCTTTTTCTACTTAGGCTTGCTTTATTTCAGCTGTTAAACATTTCAGTTGAAGGCAAAGTTAAAGAACTGTGATTTCTATTTGTGAGGGGAAAAGACATGAGATATGGCAACATTTTTTTAGACTAACTATCAAGCCATCTCTGTTTCTTTTACAGAGAACTGTTACCCATTCTACTATGGCTAAGAAGATAATCTAAAAGTTTATCCTTATTTTACATATTTTTAGGTCAAACAACTGTAATACTTCAAGAACGGGAATGCTAAACTAGCCACTCTGTTTTCTGAGGAACAGGTAATATTGCTGAAAGTGCCCCTATTACATTAGTCACACACTGAGCCTTTCTAATTTACTGATTCACTACATTGAATGGGCAGTGCTCTCAGAAGGCTGTATCTGAAATCCTGGACTTAAATCATCTCATACTACTGTTAAAACACAAGAATTTAGGCTGGCTGCCAGGATACCTCCCTATATTTCCAGCATGCAGGCAAACAGACATTTGTTCTTCAGTATTCTGCTAACCCATGTACGTCAACTTGGGGCATTCCGATACACTTGAATTCACTAAATTATAATTTCATCAAGTTTTCCACTATTTTTGCTAACTCAGCTATTTATATTTGCAGTGAACTAGCACAAGATTCTCCCCTGTCTCCTCGAATTATCCTGAAACCAATTTCATCATCACGTTGGGAACTGCTAAGCAGATAGATTTAAAAAGCTCTCCCTTCAGAACAGAGTCCACTTATAAACCTAACCTCATCCTAGTCCATGGAATTCATACACCTGAAATCAGGGATGGACCATCATTAATCAGTTGCCATTGCTGACAGTGTCACCAGAACGTGACACTCACTTCCATAGCAACCTGACAGCAGTTAAGAAGTTGATGAGTTTATTTATCTCAACTGCAATCTCAATTGCAATCATAACCTCCCCATCTTCTGCCAAATAAAGATTTGCAGCTCCAAATATGAATTTCCACAGCCAGTTCCGACACATTTCTGTTGGTGTCAGATCCCCTGCAGTGGCAAGATGGTGACGCTCGAGAGGCATTTCAGCCAACTGCAAAACAGGAAAGGATTTGTGTGTCTCTCTGTTTGGGACATCCAGAAAATATCTATCATGACATGGGCATGAAAGCAGTAACTAAATGGTTTCTGAGATTACAGAGACTTTCAGGTCATCCATGCCTATATCCACAAGTCCTTTTAATGTGAACAGCACAGAGCAAACAGAGGAATAAAAAGCCTCAAACTGATTGCGGACATTTCCTGAAAGGTATTACTCTCAAGCTTCCTCAAAAGCTGATTAGATGCTCAGTACATGAGCTTTTGAATAACTAGTTCTTAAAATACAAGCACTCCAAAAGAATCAAATACTCCCTGACTTACCAAAGAGACATGAGATTCTTTCAGAAAGATATAAATATAAACCATACCCCCTATTCCACCTATGCACTCAGAGAGAAATAGGTATTAGTCAGCAAATGGAATGTTAATGCTTTTTAATAAATGGGAATGAAGATCTTATAAAGCCTGTATTTAGGTCAAGCTTTCTTATAGTAAAATACAAAGGAATTGAGTAAGAAGCTGGAAATAATCAAACATATTTACAAATTCTGTATTTGTGGAGTACCACACTAACCATAGGACAGAGAGAGAGGAGAGATCAATAATATTAATTTTAGGAATTGCATACACTCTGGACAAGTGCATAATGGGGTTGTTTCTATATAAATGTAGGCTTTTCAGCAGTACTGCTATTATCATGTGTCTTACACAAGAGTCCAAGTACTACAGGGGTGGTCCACTGCTGAAACTGTGAAACACCTGCATGGTACTGACCACCAGAGCCTGCTGGAGAGGCAGCAGCAATCCTTCCTGTTCATTCGCACAGCTTGTTTTGTTGCAGAAAACAGGGAGCTACTCTTGACGTTGATGTTGGTGTATTACCTGTGAAAAGGAACTTTCCGGTGTAAACAGCCATGTCAGAGAGCCCTCCCAGAGCTACCCTGGGTGGACACTCATAATAGGGCATGTTGGTCTTGTTAAGCACCCTCTTGATCCTGAGGGTCCAGCACCACCGCCTGGTTTCCCTAGCCATGCTGGCACACTTCCTGGGCAAAAATATGTTTCTCAGCTTGAACTCTCTCAAACTAAACTCCCAAACACACATACTTGAGCTCCACCGATTTACTGTTTGCCTCAGCAGGGACACTCCTTAGCTGACAGTGTATTACAAGGATACCAAAATGAGAACATACCTTGTTTTACGTAACACAAGACATAGACAAGACAAAATAAGAACTGACTTCAGCCACATACCAGGATCTCCTAATCTAGAACTGGTTTCCAGTTTTAGAACTTGCTTACTTTGTCCAACGTGGGATTTTTCAACAGTGAAATGTCTCCAGAAGAAATGAAAGCTGAAATATTTCCCTGAATTTCAAACATTCTACTGTTCCTTATCTGGAAAGCCTGCAACATCACTCAATGTTATACAGGTAAAAGGCCACAGAAGTACCTAGTGATACTGCAACACTCATAACCTCAAGCTGAACATCAAGTTTTGCTTGAACGAGTTCAAGTCACTCTGTTGCTACCTTTTCCTTATACCAAAGCAGGACCAGGATAACAAACTAGAACTTGATATTTAATTATGGGATTATCCCTTTGGTAATGCAGTCAGTGGAGATAAAGGGCAAAGATGCACCAAATTTGGGCTATGCCAAATTCTGGGCCAGGCTTTTTTGTGTCCAGTACTTATCAGAGAATTGTTCATACAGCACAAATTTGTACATCTGGGTCAATCCACAGGCTGATACCTCATTAGACACATGCCCACAGTATTTGACTAATAAATCCTCATTTATTCCCAGAGATCAATGCATGTACATAAAGTAGTGTGCAGAAAGAAGTCCAAATAAACAATATACCCAGAGACCACTGACTTTGAGTCAGTTCTACTGCATTTCTTTCTTTTGCCTCAGATTGGAGAGTGTAGAAATCATTTAAAACTATTATACCAAAGTGAAGAGTGGGCTTTGGAGGTAATCTTACCACCTTATTTACTTCCATCTCCAGCCACAGTACCAAATTATCCCTTTCTCCTCTGACATTGCTCATTGAACTTCACACATACACAAACTTGAGTAAATACACCCAGGATATATCAAGCATTTAAGGAAAAATACTCATAGAAGATACATTTCCAAAGCTCTTAGAGAATTTCATTTTTTTCCCCATCCCAGTTCAAAAGACATAGTTGACAATCACACTTTGAACATTAAAAAAGCAGGCTCCTTTTTTTTCCACTTTTTTTTCCCCCCACAATAACATATGCCTGGCAAGTACAGTTGACATAAAACTGCTTCTTCAGTGTCACTGTCTCTCTCACTAAATACTGTTTCTGGATTTAAGGGGGAAAAGAAGAATAGACTCCTCAATTCTCTTTCCCTTCCCTTCTGTGAGTACCAACATACCATATACATGAGGTTTAAGATTAGTTAATAGGATATATTTTGAGAAATTCCTTTACTGAATTGTTGGCAGCACATCACTGCCTGGATAAGCAACAAAAAGACAAAGCATGGAACAACGCAACCTTTCATGCCTCAATAAAAACCTTTTAAGTGCACATGGAACAAGACAGATGTCCCTCCCAAGGCCCCATTTTTTTTCTCCCCTCTCATAAAAGCAAGGCATCCATTAACCTCATCTTTCACTGCTTTCTGATGGTATACAGCAGGAGCTGGAGATAAGTCATGATTTAAATTCTCTACTTCATAGGAAAAAGATGGCTCTGCAGTTAAACCACAGGTGTCAGCCAGGCTAGATTCTCTCCTTATTCCAATTAAAGAGTCACTCTGTGCATAAGACTTGCCATCATGCAGTATGAGGTTAATTATATTTACGTAAGGGCATTTTACAGCCAAGCTCATTAATGTTTCTAAAGCTCCTAACTGAGGACTCACAACTGAAATTACTGCACAAATGGAAGTTAGCATTTATGAAAGATGTGAAACATCCTTTGCTCTAGAGGTAGTGAACATCCCCAAAATCTAGTTAACATCAATGACTGAGTAATGAACTGGGTGCATAGAAACATATGAAATGTATCCATCTCTGAAGTAAAATTCAAGATACAAACCTGTGTTCAAATTCGCTATAAAGCAATCCTCAGTTTCCAGAGATCCTAACCTCAGGAGAGAAGCTCACTAGCAAGAAAAAGCTCAAGGTAGAAAGCTCGCTTTCATAAACACACGCACACACTCATGAATGACTTCTTTGGCAATCTGTTCTTGATTCAGAGCAGCACTGAATTTTCTGCCCAATAAACACTGAAGAAATTAATTCCTGGCTTATTTTAGACAGCAAATGCCTACATTAACAAAGAAAAAGGTTCTTCTTGAACACCCTCCTTTAAAAGCTGAATCAAAGGAAGCTCTAAAGGATACCTCTCAAAATTTTAGCACACCAAAAACATCATAAATTCTTATAAACCTGCTTAGAACACAAGCTTAGCAGCTTAGTTTCCAGTTTTCAAGCTCTTCTAAAATATTAAGCTTTTACCTTCCATCCAACTCCTTTTGGCTCATCACAGTTTACTTTCAGTCATAACAAGGTAAATTTAGTCATAGAATCACAGAACCATAGAATAGTTTGGATTGGAAAGGACTTTTAAAGGTCACCTAGTCCAATCTCCCTGCACTGAGCAGGGACGTCTTCAACTAGATCAGGTTGCTCAGAGCCCCGTACAACCTGACCTTGAATATCTCCAGGGATGGGGCATCTACCACCTCTCTGGGCAACCTGTGCCAGGGTTTCACCACCTTCCTTGTAAAAAATTTCTTTCTTGTATCTACCCTTTTTTCGTTTAACACCCTTACCCTTTGTCCTATCAATACAGACCCTGCTAAAATATCTGTCCCCATCTTTCTTATAAGCCCCCTTTAAGTACTGGAAGGCTGCAAAAAGGTGTCCCCAGAGCCTTCTCTTCTCCAGGCTGAACAACACTAGCTCTCTCAGCCTGTCCTCATAGGAGAGCTGTTCCATCCCTCGGATCATTTTTGTGGCTCTCCTCTGGACCTGCTCCAACAGGTCCATGTCTTTCCTGTGCTGTAGGCTCCAGAGCTGGACACAGGATTCCAGGTGGGGTCTCACCAGAGTGGAGTAGATGGGCAGAATCCCCTCCCTTGACCTGCTGGCCACGCTGCTTTTGATGCAGCCCAGGATGTGGTTGGCCGCCTGGGCTGTGAGTGTGCATTGCTGGCTCATGTCCAGCTTTTCATCTACCAGTACCCCCAAGTCCTTCTCGGCAGAGCTGCTCTCGATCCCTTCATCCCCCAGCCTGTACTGATATTGGGGGTTGCCCTGACCCAGGTGCAGGACCCTGCCCTTGGCCTTGTTGAACCTCCAGAGTTCATACGGGCCCATTCCTTGAGCTTGTCCAGGTCCCTCTGGATGGCATCCCATCCCTCAGGGGTGTCAACCACACCACTCGGCTTGGTGTCATTTGCAAACTTGCTGAGGGTGCACTGGATCCCACTGTCTAGGTCATTGATGAAGATATTAAAGAGTACTGGTCACAATACGGATCCCCGAGGGACACCACTTGTCACCCATCTCCATCTGGACATTGAGCTGTTGACTGCTACCCCCTGGCTGTGACCATCCAACCAATTCCTCATCCACCCAAGAGTCCACACATCAAATTCGTATCTCACCAATTTAGATGGAAGGATGTTGTGGGGGACCATGTCAAAGGCCTTAGAGGAGTCCAGACAGATGACATCGGTAGCTTATTCTTCCTGTTTGGCTCAAGCAGCCTAGTTTCTGGTTTATGGGAGTGATGAAATAATCACTGGGAGAAGTATTTCACAGTACATCATTCACAGGTGTCTTTCTTCTGACACATGCATAGAAGAATACCAAATCTTTCCCAAGAACTAAGCGATCCTATTTTTCCTGGGCTTGACCTACTCCTACCAATCCTTACAGGTTGAGGCAAGAACTCTAAATTAATTTGGAAAACTCAGAGAATTCTTATGCTTTCTTTAGTGTGTAAGAGTTCACTGTCTGATGTGACAGTGTGGTGTATTGCAGAACAAGATAAAAATCTTAAGTCTTCAGTAAGCCACCAACTTCCCAGCCACTACAAACTTCAGTGGAATTACAGTAATTTGCCTATAGGAAACAGCATCAGAAAACAAAGCAGGAGCTGACACTTCCTGAGCCTCTTCAAGCAGAAGGGAGGTTTAATGAAGGGAATATCAGAGTCCTCCTTCACCTAGAGAAGGTATGTCTCAACAAGAAAATATATCAATAAATAGTAGGTCCCCCTCCTACAGTTTGGCTATTTTTTCTGAGCCCATCTGGAAATACTGACTTGATCCCTTTTGCCTAACATGGAAGTTCTGCATTAAGTTCCGTGCAGTAACAAAGAAGTGCAGCATAAATTTATGTATGGTAACATTCAAAGGACAAGGTGATAGCTGGGATCCACTGTGCTCCGTGCCAAAAGGAAAAAGACAAACATGGATAATTTAACATTTACTATATTTCATTTTTATAATTTTAGAGTGTTGTTGGGAGAGGTTAGCATGTGAAAATAGGAAAGGGAAATACTTAAGAGTCAGTTTCAAATACCATTGTTAAATACAGCTTCAAATGCTTTGAGGTAAGTCTGGTAGAAGGTTTACTGAACTATGAGTAAACTGAAGTGGGGTTTTGGGGGTGGAGTGGTAGAGGGAAGGAGGAATCTTGTGCCGCCCACACAACTATCAGATTAATTTTAACGCATCCTTCACAGGGCAAAAAGGAACAATTACACCATTCAATCAGACCAACTTGAAAGCGGTGGGGATTTGCTAAGTCAGTCATCTTTAACATACCATGGAGTACCAAGGACATACTCCACATCTGTCACAAATCACTCACTACAGAGGTGACATTTAAGGAATTATTCAGGACAAAATCCACCTTTAGAAAAAATAATTTTGAAACAGTAGCAAATTCCTGTAGCTAAGGGCACTGGCATAGTCTTATAGCATCTTGCCATTTGATTATGACCTTTTTCTCTCATAGCAGAATATTAAGCTGCCACAGCTCAATATCACTGTAACTGCTGATACAAACACTGTGTGAGCAAGAGCAAGGCAGCAATTCATGATAGTCCTTTCCTCTTGAAGGAATATGTTCTATGAGGCTGAAAAAGGGCATGTATAATGTCTGCTGCATTCAGTCTCTTTCTTGGATGTAGACATATCAAATACTGCTTAGTAAAGGCAACTCACTATTCATTGTGAATACTGAAACTCTAGGGAGGGTTCTTGGCCGTGCTTTGCTCCTGCTTTACTCAAATTGCATGCAAAATCCAAAATATTGATCTAGCAGAAGGGGCCACCGTAATGGCACAGATTTGGTGTCTAAACACAAAACAGTGCACCTTAGAGTGAGGTTTTTCAAAGGGGGAATCACTGGGATAACAAGAATGCTGATTATGCTTTACATTTAACCAGGAAGAGTCAGACTATATTTAGCATAAACTACTTTTACTTAAACATTACTTAGTTACCATGACAGCACCTACAGCTTAATTGCAACCTCCAGCTTCCTGCTGTACAAAAGAAAGAAGACCTTTGACTGTTGCAGCCACCTCCCATGTCCCTCTGTAAACAAGATAGCTGTTTAACATAGATCCAGTGCACTCCTCAGCACAGATGAAATCCCAATTTGTGCAGACATAGGCACATCCTCCCATCAAAACTCTTACGATACAATTAGTTCCATCTCACACTCAAGAGCCCATACCATTAAATGAAATATGTTACAACAAATCACCGAATATCATAAGATCGGCTACTTAGAAGCTGATCCAACAGCTGATCAGAAATCCAAATAATGATGGATTTCTCTATTCACAGAATCACAGAATCACTAGGTTGGAAAGGACCTTCAAGATCATCAAGTCCAACCATTAATCCAGCACCACCATGTCCCCTAAACCATGTCCTGAAGCGCCACATCCACACGTTTTTTGAACACTTCCAGGGATGGCGACTCCACCACCTCCCTGGGCAGCCTGTTCCAATGCCTGACCACCCTCTCAGTGAAGAAATTTTTCCTAATATCCAATCTAAACCTCCCCCGTCACAACTTGAGGCCATTTCCTCTTGTCCTATCACTAGTTACTTGGGAGAAGAGACCAACACCCTTGTCGCCACAACCCCCTTTCAGGTAGTTGTAGAGAGCGATAAGGTCTCCTCTCAGCCTCCTCTTCTCCAGACTAAACAACCCCAGTTCCCTCAGCTGCTCCTCATAAGACTTGTGCTCCAGACCCCTCACCAGCTTCGTTGCCCTTCTCTGGACATGCTCCAGATGTTTTCCTCTGATCCTTCCTCCTAAGAGTTCTGCCTTACAAAACAGTGTTTTTGAAATTTATTTATGCTGTATTTTCCATTGTAAATAATGACACTATTGACAATGACTACAGTTTTCAAGCAGGAAATCTTAAAGGCACAGGAGCAAGTGGTCCCTGTGTGCCATAAGACAAGCTGGCGGGGAAGGCGACCGGCCTGGCTGAACAGGGAGATTTTGCTGGGATTCGGGGAAAAGAGGAGAGTTTATCATCTCTGGAAGCAGGGGAGGGCAACTCACGAAGAGTACAAGGATCTCGTTAGGTCAAGCAGGGACAAAATTAGAAAGGCAAAAGCCCAGGTAGAGCTCAGTCTGGCCACAGTCATAAAAGATAACAAAAAATGCTTCTACAAATATATTAACAAAAAACAGAGAGGCAAGGAGAATCTCCATCCCTTACTGGATATGGCGGGGAACATTGTCTCCAAGAACGAGGACAAGGTTGAGGTATTTAATGCCACCTTTGCCTCAGTCTTTAATAGCCAGTACAGGTATCTGCAGGGTATTCAGCCCCCTGAGCTGGAAGATGGGGATGGAGAGCACAACAACCTGCCCATAATCGAGGAGGAAGCAGTTAAGGACATATTAAGCCACCTGGATACCCACAAGCCTGTGGGGCCTGATGGGATCCACCCGAGAGTACTGAGGGAGCTGGCAGAGGAGCTTGCCAAGCCACTCTCCATCATTTATCACCAGTCCTGGTTAACAGGGGAGGTCCCAGAAGACTGGAGGCTTGTCAGCGTGACACCCATCTACAAGAAAAGCCGGAAGGAGGATCCTGGGAACTACAGGCCTGTCAGCCTGACTTCTGTACCGGGGAAGATCATGGAGCGGTTCATCTTGAGGGAGCATATGAGGGACAACCAAGGGATCAGGCCCCCCAGCATGGGTTCATGAAAGGCAGCTCCTGCTTGACCAACCTGATCTCCTTTCATGACCAGGTGACCCGCCCAGTGGATGAGGGAAAGACCATGGATGTTGTCTACCTGGACTTTAGTAAAGCCTTTGACAGCATCTCCCACAGCATTCTCCTGGAGAAACTGGTGGCTCGTGGCTTAGACAGGTTTACTTTTCACTGGGTAAAGAACTGGGTGGATGGCTGAGCTCAGAGAGTCGTGGTGAATGGTGTTAAATCCAGCTGGCGGCCGGTCACAAGCGGTGTTCCCCAGGGCTTGGTTCTGGGGCCGGTCTTGTTCCATATCTTTATTGATGATCTGGATGAGAGGATCGAGTGTTCCCTCAGTAAGTTTGCAGATGACACCAAGTTGGGTGGGAATGTTGATCTGCTGGAGGGTCGGAGGGCTCTGCAGAGGGATCTGGACAGGCTGGATCGATGGGCCGAGGTCAACTGTATGAGGTCAGTGCCGGGTCCTGTACTTTGGTCGCAACAACCCCATGCAACGCTACAGGCTTGGGGAAGAATGGCTGGAGAACTGCCCGGCAGAAAAGGACCTGGAGGTGCTGGTTGACAGCCGGCTGAATATGAGCCGGCAGTTGTGCCCAGGTGGCCAAGAAGGCCGACAGTGTCCTGGCCTGTATCAGAAATAGTGTGGCCAGCAGGAGTAGGGAAGTGATCATGCCCCTGTACTCGGCCCTGGTGAGGCCACACCTTGAATCCTGTGTTCAGTTTTGGGCCCCTCACTACAAGAAGGATGCTGAAGTGCTCGAGCGTGTCCAAAGGGCAACGAAGCTGGTGAGGCATCTGGAACACAAGTCTTATGAGGAGCAGCTGAGGGAACTGGGGTTGTTTAGTCTGGAGAAGAGGAGGCTGAGGGGAGATCTTATCACTTTCTACAACTACCTGAAAAGGAGTTGTGGTGAGGTGGGTGTTGGTCTCTTCCCCCAAGTAACTAGTGATAGGACAAGAAGAAATGGCCTCAAGTTGTGACGGGGGAGGTTTAGATTGGATATTCGGAAAAAATTTCTTCACCGAGAAAGTGGTCAGGCATTGGAACAGGCTGCCCAGGGAGGTGGTGAAGTCACCATCTCTGGAAGTGTTCAAAAAACATGTGGATGTGGCGCTTCAGAACAAGGTTTAGGGGGCATGGTGGCATTGGGTTAATGGTTGGACTTGGTTGGATGATCTTGAAGGTCCTTTCCAACCTTAGTGATTCTGTGATTCTATTTTCCCAGACATCCAGTATTCTCCCTCTTACTTTCACTCATTCACTCAGTGCATGTTCTTACCCTAGCTTTTGAACTGAAAAGCAAAGCAAAACAAACGAACCCAAAATTATACAGAGCAACAGTACTGCCTGAAAAAAAATCTGTTACCTACTGAGCACACTCTCCTCAAAAAACAATACTGAATAAGAATTGCATAGGTAACAATAAAAGCTTTACTATAAAACAGGAACTCTGCTTTAGTAAGCCTGTGACAATGGTTCGTTTGCTTGATCAGCAAATTCCCATACAGACCATAACTTGGTAAATGTAAGTTGATGCACATTCCCAAGAAACCTCCACCACTGAGACATGCGGGATATAGACTCATTTTGATCTGGCTTAGCAATGAATTCACTTTTCTCAGTTTGCCAATGCCCTCCTGAACTAAGTAATTCACAGAAGGAGTAGTTAGTACTCTATCTACATCAAAAGGAATCAGTATATTGAGTCTGGAATAGTATTGACCAAGCCTGCTTCTTGCTCACTCATTTTGTAGTGATACATTTATTAAACAGAAAAGCAAACAGAAGAAAAAAAAAATTAGAGAATATTAGAGAATTTACATGATCTGAAGCATTCAGGACAGCAAATATCTACCTCAAGTGAACTTAACCCTTGTACAGAAGCTGCAGATTCTAGTGCATACTGCTTCTTTAGTCTGAGTGACAGAGCCTCCAAATTTTATTTATTGGCTACTACTTCATTATCAAACTATCTTCTGAAACATAAGGCATCTACCTTCTTACAAAAACACAATAGCTATCATAACTCACCTTCCTCAATACCCTCAATGTTTTCTGATGTCCAATTCAGGATCATGCCAGCCTCTCCTGTTGCTCCCCAAGGAAGCTAAAGACAGGATAGCCATCCTGGGGTGCAAGTCTGCTCACCCTCCATACCTCAGAGCTCCCCCAGTCAAGCAGACTCTCCATGGGCAGACTTTGAGCCAATCCTTGCAAGTAAAGCACCATCAGCTAGATACAAATATGCCTCTCACTCATGAAGCTCCACCAGCCAATTCTCTGCAGACGGAACAGCAATGTAAGGTTTCCCAGCTGGGCTAGCCCCATATTTACTCTGCAAATGAAAAATAGGAACAGTAGCGAGCAAAGAGAGGTTCTGATCTCAATTTTGTGTCTCCAGGCGTTTCAGCAATGTGAAAAGATACTGTGCAGCAACACAGTAAAACTGCTTCCTTTCTCATCAAGACGACGACAATAACATGGCAATCTGTGGAAAAGCTGAGGCTATCTCTAGCTCTCAAAAGTTTTTTTAAATCTACTTTATTAAAGTTGTTAATTCTCTTAATTACCTGTATATCCCACTGCTGCATTATAAATCTGTGCAGCTAGAAATTAATTGGATCTTTTTCTACTGTGACTTATTTACTATCAGATTAGTAACGTTTTACAAGAGAAAAGGCCTTTCTTTTGTGTGGCTCACTTAAAGTTGATTTCACACATCCAGATTCAGTGACCACACTGTAACCACTTGTTCCATCAGCTACCTTTTAAGACCTCAGTGGCCAGGCTAACTGTCCTAAAATAACTAGTACAGCAACGAAGAGTTTGTGCAGACTATGAAAGATGAGCTTACCTGACTTACGCACTTTTGAAGCTGAGGCACAAGTCCCTCTAGTTCACTGTGTGCAAGAGTAATACATTTGTTATGAAAACAAATTTTCATTTCTCTGATCAGTTACCTGCCTGCATCATCATAAGAAGTTCAAATCTTACTGTAGTTCTTTATCACAAACAGCAATCTGTAAGTCATTGACCTTTCACTTGTCAGTTGACAAGAACAGCTCTAGAAGCTACCAGAGTGTGTCAGCAAGTAAGCTTAACTTAAATGGCATTATTGACCCAGAAAGCAACCCCTTTCTATAGCTAGTAACAGAGTGAGCAATAAAAAAGATGGTTAGTTTTTCCACACATAGGTGTATAAACCGGATCATTAGTCTTTATTTAAAAGACATCTGTTCAAGTTTTACCATGAAAACATTAGGAGAAAGAACTGTTTCATTTCCAGTATGAAAAAAAAAATCTGACAGGCTTACAGATTCCTGCAATGATTATTGCATAAGAATGTGACATAATGCAAATTCAGGCCACACACATCATCACCTCAAGATCTGACCTTTTTTGAGGGTAAGATCAGTACACACCTGACAGGCCTCTCACCCAGCTACTCATGGAAAGGTGTATAGGTTTGACTCCCAGGGATCTAGCAAATGCCTTGACCCTGTTTAGAAACTGGTACCATTCCAATGGCTTCTCCATCAGAAAGAAATTATGAGTATCAGCTTTTCTATACACTGTTGCCAAAGGTTTAATTATACTAGTGCTGGCAGATACCACAATAATACGAATTGTTTTCTCTGTTAGGTCATAAGACTATCAGTAATGTACCTTATAAAGGGAGGAACCAGAGGACTTGAATCTTGCATGTCATGAACTTTTGAACAAACACAAAAGAGCTGTTTGCAGGGTAAAGTCAACTCATTTAGAAGCCAGGAACATTTTGGACTGAGCAATATAGAAGCCTGCGAATTTTGAGTTCAGAAACTGAGAAATCTTTCTCAACTCATCAAATATTCTAAGTTTGAAGATTTATTCTGTAGTAACCTTTTCCATACGCCTTCCTAAATCATCTTCACATAGAAGTACCTTTTTTAAAACTGGTTAAATAAAAGTTAACCTCTAATACCAATGACTTAATACTGCTATACAGCTTTCTCTTTTGCTGCCTAAATGAAACATTAACAACTCATCATCTGAAAGGACTCTGAGGAGAGTCTCGTGTATCCTGATCCACCCCTTAGTGGAATAAAACTTAAGGTGCACATTTGAATGCTTTGTTAAATTTGCATGACTCAAGACAGATCTAAGGCTCCAAAGTACTCCCAGCTCTCCTGAAAATCCACTGAAACCTGCATGGAGCAAAGAAAGCTTTAAAAAAGAAATACCGCTTTCAGATCTTAGTGTCTAGTCATTAAGATGATGCGTCTCTTCCCTCCGTTTCAGTATAGCTTAGCCAATGCTCCAGTGTATTACCTGTGTTCCAGTAAGATCTCTCATCTTAAAAAGAGCAATTTTTCTCATTCTTGAAAAAGAACGCATCTTTTCTGCTTCCTCTGTTTGGGCTCGATTCCACAGGAAACATTCAGAACTGCCAAGTACCCAGTCTTCTGCATAAAATTTAGTTCTTAAAATGTTGGTATCAGCTTAAATGCTCACAATGAACTTAACAGCACTGAAGTTGCACATATTCAGGTGAACCACCATTTGTAATGCTGTCTAGGAGCCAGTTTGCTTTCCAAATGCCTACTAACTGACATTGTATGAGGTTATGAGGGCTCAGGCACAAAAATAAGTTGCTGTGCTGAGTCATAACAGCTGTTCACATGCACACACTTAGCCTGCGACAAATGCAAGGTAACAATTTATCTAGCAATCACTTTTCCAGAGCCAAGTCAAAGAAACCAAGTCAAATTATCTTGAATTTCCTGTGAACTATGAACATGCATTCACAGTTACCATGTATTAGTAAGGTTGCTAAAAAGTTATCAAGCTGATCGTGTGTCTGAGTCCAAAAACTTAGATTAGGGTAGGATAGCCAAAATCGGAGCCGCTATACAAAGTTGAATGCAGATGTGCTCAAAAGTTACACTATATGTTCAGAAGGGTTCAGTAGGGCTAAACATAAACACAGGGTATTTGCTATTACTCGGTCCAAAAATGCACTAAAGATCTGCAAAAGTGAAAACAAGAGAAGTATCTACAGAGTAGCATTGCAAGAAAGGCACTTTTAGGGGGCTAAATTGCAGCTGGAAAAGGCTCAGGACTGTGAGTCTTAGCACTTGCCTATGAAACACTCTTATTACATTCCCACAGGCAGAGACGTTGATACATTCTTCAGAAGTCAACAGCACGGCCTTTCAATACAAATACCCTGCAAGACCCTGACACCAGCCAACCTCTCAAGTCAAAAAGCATAACAATATCGTGTTCCTCTTTTCCCACAGGGAAACAGCATTTAGCCTCAACTTCCATGCTGAAAACTTCCACCTTTGCAGTGAATTGTGCAAACTATGGCCTAATCCACCATCTCACAATGTAACAGTCACGCTGAATTGCATTGCCCTTTGGCTTTGTGTAGCTGCCTTCCCATTTTCTGTCCCTACTACTGTAGTCCCTTGCAGGTGTTCCTTCTTTCATGGTACCAACATGGAGATGTAGCAATAGCTAATTTCACAGTCATCAGTGCTAATGGGAGCTGCCTTGAAATTATCTCATTCCGGAAGACTCAGTATGCAGTTGCTAAAGAAAAAAAAAAAACAACACACAGGCAGTTCTGCAGAAGCTATGCATCAGCGGGAGTGACCTCTCTATAAATTTAACAAGGTTGGTCTTTCTAATCTCTGTCACAATACACGAACACCTGTCTCACTTTCATGTTAATAATAAAAGTGTCCTGCTGAGGTTTTAAAATTATTTTACGACAGCAACAACCATCATTTTTAACAGGAATACATGAAAAGAATTCATAAGGTGCCAGAAGAGCCTTCAAATGAGACCGCTAACCAGACAGAAACCATTCCTTCCTGACCCTGAAGCTGAAGGCCTTAAGGCATAGGTTTGACTGCCTTATTACCTTAGTTTGCATAGCTACAGCTGCTATTAGCAGTCATAAAAATTACTCAACTACAAGCATTTGACTTGGAGGCTACTTCCTGCAGTGAATTCTACAGGCTGACGAGGTGTCAAGTTATGCTACGTTGTCTTCTGGTTGCTCCAGATTTAGTGCACTCTCAGCTAATGAATGCAAAAAGAGAAGGAGCACATCTCAAGTGAACACCAAACTAAGCTCTGATGGTGCATATTGTAAACCATCAGGAACTGGGCCTCTCTGTGTTCTGGTCACCTTTCAACAGCACAGCAGAGAGGTCAGGTTGTGAGCATCAGAATACACTTGCTACAGTACTCTGCTGAACGGGATGGATATTTCTTGCACAGCACTAAAAGTATTCTCAGATTTTTACATACACTCCTAGTCTACTTCTATTTTCCAAGATAAATGTGTTTTGCATCGTCTCGTTTGCTGCAACTTCTATCATGTTTTCAACCCAAATTGTTTGTTTCAATTGGCTATTTTCAATCTGCAAGTCCTGAAGGGATCCAAGCTGAGCATGGTTTTCCAGGAGCTAGATGAACGTCACATTAGCTGAAGCTGACGTAGCATTTAATTCAAGTGCACACAATGATTTTTCTCCAGTATATGTAATCTGCATTTTGGTCTGCAGGAACCATCATAATCCATCTTCACTGTGACAGTTTTACAGTATGAACAATATTTTCTCCTCACCACTGACTTTAGATAACTCTTCTTTTTAGACAACACTGACACATAACTCCTTTACTTTTCTCAGGTGGCATTAAAAAAAAAAATCAGTGATCAGTTTAGAAGATGTGAACTACAGACGTGCATATTTTCAAAATTGCACAGTTCTGAAAAGTGAATAATAGAGCAGAAGAGGCACTGGTGCTAGTCTGGCTGTGCTCTACAACCCTTTCTGAAAAGGTAGGAGAAGGAACAATTGAACATCCATAACCTGCAGCACTAACAAATGGCAACTATTCCTCAAAAGAGGATATTCTTTCAAATTCCATTAGTATTTTGGATGGATAAGTAAATAACCACTTGATTCATCAAGGATTATTTTCCAGTAAAACAGAACTTAGATCAAACCAAGGGTAGACTCCATATAGCTTTAATGATCTTGTATCAGCCATTTCCTGCCTAGGAGAAGGGCTGTAAAAGCCAAATAAATGACAGTCATATGCAAAGTCGTAGGCATCTTACTACCTAATGTGTTTAACTTTGGAAGGCAGTGCACACAGTAAATACTGCCAAGTATTTACTCTTTACTCCTGGGTACACTTTGTGTATCTTTTCAAAACAAAAATTGCTCACAGTACATACATATCATGATGTTCCAGTATTTGTTGTAAATTATTGCCTGTCCCTGTAGTACATTAATCTCAGGTAGACCTCTACTTAGTGAATCATCTAAGGCCCTTGTCATTTTCTTAATTTCTGCCTCCTTGTAGGCTTATTATTTCTTAAATTTTACCATTAACATCTGATAATTTTTATTCTTGTTCGTTTACATACCCTGATCACTTTTCCTCTGGCAGCCTAAGAGACAGGAGAGAACAACAAAACAAAACTACTTTGAAAATTTAAAAGATCTTAACAGTCAAAAACCAGAAGGTTAAGAGATAATATCAGCTTAAGAAAATTGTCTGAAAGTATAGAGTCAAGTCTTACAGCTACATTTATTTCTTCCTCATAAAAATCAGTGTAAATAACCTTCAAACAGAACTTCTCTACTTTTTTTTTTTTAAGCAACAATGAATATACACTTTCTTCAACATAGGACACAAAGACAGAAACTCATTGCCCCAAGCAATTTACACAAACTAAACTGACAAAACGCACTTCACTATGGTCTAAAAGTAAACAGTGATTAAAATAGTGCAGGAACTGTTGGTTGATATTTTTTATAAACAAACAGCAAGATTACATGAACTGGCCCCTTGGGAATAAAACAGATTTACAATAGATTTAATTAAATGCACTTAATGAAGTCCAAATATAAGAACAACAAACAGGCTCATCATCTGAAAGGGTGCCTAAACTCTAGTAAACCGTTCTGAACTGTAATAAATGCCTCATGGTCATTTCAGTTTTCATTTTGGCTTTCAGCACTCCACAGAGAATTTTTATTTGCACATGAAATGTTTCAGAAGTTACTTTTAAATCAATTTTTGAAAGGAAGTCTTTATTCTATTTTAATTAATTTTTAATAGAGCATCATGGACTGATTTTCTGCTCCACAGTGACATGCCAAAAGAAGGATCACTGATTACAGGTCAGTGGGAGTGCAGTGTTGTAATCTGTACAACTGAAGAAACAAGTGTCACTTCACAAGGTATGCTGTAGGCATTTATTAAGTCATCTTGCACAGTCATTTACACTAGGACAAAGGGAATACAAGATAGGCAGGAACTAGCTCCAAAATGTAGAGCACTATTCCATATGTAAGATAAAGAACCAAGCCTGAAACACTTCTAGAACTGCTGCTTAGTGTGTATTAAGAGGGGCTGAAACATCCCCCCTCTACAACATTAGCTTTCAGAATTTTGTGTACTCTGATTCTTTGATTTTCTTAATATCAGCAGAATGTCATACAGTTACTAAAAGCAAAAAGCCTGATGATGCTCTGTCACCAGTGGATCAGAATCTAACCTGAAGTTTATCAGCAATTTCCTTTGGAAAAGCAGCATAGGAGTCTCTCCTAGGGGAAATTAAGTGGAAGAAAAAGATATATTTGTGTGTGCATATACATAAATAGATGCACACACAAATAAAGAAACCAGATCAAGCATGCCAAAAGGTCAGAAGTGGAATGAATATATTTATGCATTAAACCATTAAATCCTCCATACTATTTAAGCATTAAACCAAAAATTCATGGATAAATCTCCAAGTACCACTAAGTTGCTCTGCTCACAATGGCCACAGCAACAGAAGCCACATAAAACTCATGCATTTTACCCTGTGACCAACGCAGAGGACTAGAACTCCAAACCACCCATTCCTGCATAGTGTCCCCTACAGACAGTGGGCTTCATGCACAGTCATAGTTCAGTCCTATCTGACAGAAATGGATGATTATGAAAGTTCAAGAAAAAAGTTTACAGTTTCAAAGCTCAATTCTCCAGCAGAATAGTATTGTGGAAGGTTCCCTAGGAGGAAACAGAGAATTGTACATGGATGACAGGATTTCAGTATTTGCTTGAACTACTTTTATTAGGAATTAAGGCAGAGTAAACAAGAAGGGAGCTATATCCTGGACTCAGAAGTTTTTTGAAACAGTAAGTTTCAATGATGCTACAACCTAAAAAACTTCAGAGGTCAATTTAAAACTTCTATAGTCTTGTTCTTTCCCAAGGACACACCTTCAAGTGAATCCTTCTAAAGCAAAGCCCTTGTTTTTAAGTTTTTCCCTTTTCAGAAAGCACAGTACCAGCTTGTTGTAAATGGTAAAGTGTATGAACTCTGTGCAGTTGACAAAAATTGCAGCTCAAGACATACTTGAAGATAAAAAACAATCAACCAGCATGATATTTTTAGTCAGTCACTTCTGTTTCCAAAGCTTTTCCAAACTGTTGTGAAGCCTTATAATTTCTCTGCTTCATAATCCACTCTGATATTGATTCTTCTAGGCAGGCACAGGAGAGAAAAAAAAAAAACACAAACACCACAGATGAAAGGACAAGATGGCCCCTGAGTGTAGCAGAAGCAAAAAAGTTACTTTCTCAACTCTGCAAACTGCATAGCACCCATCTCCGGCATATCCTTCCACTTTTCTGTACATCTGCTCCTTAACACATAAAAGCATGGGACAATAAAGGGTTTTTTCCTTCAAATGTATTGCCAAGGTTTAGTTTTGATGCTCAAAATATTTTGGGTCCTTTTACAGGAATGGACTTTAAAGTCTGCAAAATATGATACCGTTACTGCTCCAGCTCTCTTTCAGCTGAGTTTACATTATATGTTTCCTGGTACAATTTCATTTTTCCCCACTCCATGTCCGTGCAGCATTGAAAAAGTCTTGGGAACAAATTCTCTAATAACCTAAGCACAAACTATCCTTCTGCTCTAGTAGAGTTGTGGCTACTGACAGGTCCTTTGGCTTTCTGTGGTACCATCTATGGAGTCCCCAAGAAATTAGGAAACGGCATTTCTACTCAATGTATTCAAATTGGGCACAAAAATATTAGCAGCAGTAGCCTTAACTAAAATCTTTTTTTCTCATGAATGATATAAAATTGTCCAGCAGATAAAATGGGATACTGAGGAGCAATCAGCTGTTTTCCAGTATTTCTGTTAAGCACTTGTAACTAATTTCGTGCCCTCACGCTCTCTCACATCAAAAGGAAAGCAGGCTGTAATAAGCCTCCACTGCCACACTTACAACCACATTTACTGGAGAAAATATGAGGAAAAAGGTGCTATATTATTCATATTCATTATAACACAAAATGCCTAGAGGCCCCAGAATTAATGGCCCCTTGCACCAGTGCCAACTGTCCCTACTTCAGAGACAAAGCATTGAGGGGGCAGGGAGAAGAGGCAAATACTCACAATGTATGATTAAAGTCATTGAGCAGTGAATGGAAAAGGAAGCAGAGAAACCCACATCACTGAGCTTGGAAAAATCTCATAACCTACATAACCTGCACATACATAACCCCTGTCTCAAGCCCCTTTCTAGAAATCTTGATCTAGCCTGAGCTAACATCATGCCAGGTGTCTGCATTTCACCTACTTTTATATAAGTGGGAATAAATCTTGATAAGCTGGTCTCTGGCAATGTTTAAAAGGATCTTTACAAAGGCTCTGAAGTGCAAGACAACACTTAGGAGGTAAACAGCATCACTACTAAATCCTGGATGCAAACGGCATTTCCAGGCATTTAGGATTACAGAGGGGAAGACCCTTGTGATGCCTGACTAGGGCAGAGAATATTGAAAAGCTGGTAACAAGAGAACAAGATTTTTCCCTTCAAAGCACTTATTTACATGAAAACAACTTGATTATTTATTTATAGAATCATAGAATCATTTAGGTTGGAAAGGACTTTTAAAGTCATCGACTGAAAACTGTTTACCTATTTTACTTTATTTTTAGGTGAAAAAGCTAAGTTTCAGGTCACCCTCTGATGCACTTGTAATTTGTCAGGGAGGCCTGGTGGCCAGGAACCCTTAGTGGTGGTGTTCTCCTAAGTCACCTGAATTTTATTATTTGCTGAACAGGACAAACAATGATAGTTTTGGTTTACATTACTTCAAAGCAAGAAAACCCAAAATCTTCCACAAGCTTGCAAACTGAGCCTCAGTTAGGCCTGCCTAACATTGAATGACTCTTCACAATGACTTTCATAGACGTTGGTCCAAATGTAGGCAAAGCTTTCTGAGCATATTTTCCCTGTCAGTCCTGTCTGTGATCACTGCCATGATATACCTGTATGGTATGATTAAGGATCGTATCACATCCTTTTTTACCTCCTGCACATTGGCAATGACCTTCATACAAAGTCTTCAGGGATCAGAGAGACTGATCAGTTAAGAACTGATGATACCTCATTACTATACATTCTCATCTGATGTGTTCTGTATAGTTTCTTTAATAAAGTTTGAGTTAATTCTCCATCTTCTATGTTGCACTGCAGTAACTGAGAAAATATACAAGAATAAAACACAGAGACGACTGTGCTTATAGTTTGTGTTTACATCCAGCAACTCCAGCAGCCTAAAACCTGCAGGAAGAAAAGCAATAATAAAAGCAAATAGACAGCTATCTATCAGCCACCTGTTTCTTACAGGAAAGAAGTTATCACTCTATATGCTTTAAAATAGAAATCTTTTTCAAAACTAGGCCTAAACTCTGCTGGTAGCAATAGCCTTGATTTTCTTGCAAAGTAATAGATAGTAGACTAAAAGGTGTAAAGAAATTACAGAATTAACATCACAGATGTGTTTTATAATTATCCGGTGACACTGAGCTGCACTCATTATAGGTCAACACACCCACAATGAAGTTAGGAAAGCAGAAGTGATTTCATCAAGCGTAATTCCACCTTTAATTCGTTTTCTGTCTTTCCCATTAGCCAAAACCTGTGCATAAATTTAGCCAGCTATTTAATAAACACATATACATGCCACTTTCACAAATTCAAAAAAGAATCAAACAATTTAAAGTAAAACATGACAGACGCATGTATTTGGTTCAAAGAGCTGTCACAACAGGAACACCTCACTTGCACTCCCACCCATACAGCTATTACCTTGCACTGGTTGCAGCTTAGTCACCTGACATTCACATCTACCAGTCAGACCTGAGACTTTTTTGGCTTACAAAACTGAAGTCCTCAGACACTAATGCCACTAAAGTGACTCTTGTGCTCCCATACAAGGAAGAGCTCCAGATGCTCCTTTTGAGATTTGCTAGTGACATTAAGCGCAATGAGCACCAACCAACGCCTTGGAAGATGAAAGCTCATTATCTTCCCTTTCCTTTAACATTTGGAGCAGTTCTGAATTCAGCTAGAGAGGTTAGGTGGGAGTGAAAGGTGAAGTGAAATTTCATTTCTCCTCAGAGCGGTTTGTAGATGTAAAAGACGGTTTCATTAGTTGGGAGGGGCTTTTTCTCACCCCTGTTAAGATGTAATCCTTCCTTATTCTTCATAAAATACAGCTAGGCACATTCAAAGCTCAAAAGCTGCTGGACAATCAGCCTTCTGCTTTCCCTTGTCAAGAGAAGCAGTTCCAACACACTCTTCAGCATGGGGTCAGACCAGAGGTGTATGGAAAAAGCAAGCCTCCCCATCCATCCTCCCAAAGGGAAGTTGAGCCCACTTGGAGTACAAGACATCATATTCATTCCCATCACCACAGCTGTTCTCACATTCTTGCTGATCAGATCTCATAGGGTTGATGTTGGTCTCATTCTTACCTGTATTACACCAACATAGCCATGTCAACTACAAAGCAACTATCCTGCAGTGAGACAGAAGAGAGTCTGGCCTCGAATGTATTTTATCTGACAACACCCACCTCTTAAGTTTGCAATGCTCTGGAATATAAGGGAACAACACACCACTTTAACTCACATCCACTGAACTAAAGAGAGCTGTCCCAACACTGTGCTTTCCATAGAGCACAAGAGCTCTCTCTTGATCCCCAGGTGTAAGAAATCAGGAAAGGAAGGCAAGAGACCAACATGGCTGAGTTGAGACCCGCTGGTCAAACTAAAGGGCAAGAAGGAAATGCACAGGCAGTGGAACCAGGGACAGGTACCCTGGGATGAGTACAGGGACACTGCCTGGTTGCGTAGAGATGGGGTCAGGAAGGCAGCAGCTGGAGCTGAACTTGGCAAGGCACGCAAAGAATAATAAGAAGGGCTTCTAACAGGTGTGTCAGCCAGAAAAGGAAGGTCAAAGGAAGCGTACCCCCCTTGATGAGCAAGACTGGCAGACTGGTAAGAACAGATGAGGAAGACGAGAGGTACTCAACGACTTCTTTGCCTCAGTCTTCCTGCACCTCTCGAGTGGATGGACTGCAAGACAGGTACTGGAGGAGCGAAGCCCTTCCCCCTGTAAGAGAAGAACAGGTTCTCAGGAACCTGAATATGCACAAATCTATGGGATGTGATGAGATGCATCCCAGAGTCCCAAGGGAATTGGCTGATGTTAGCTGCCAAGCCACTCTCCATGATATTTGAAAAGTCATGGCAGTCAGGTGAAGTCCCTGGAGGCTGGAAAAAGGGACACATTGCACCCATTTTTAAAAAGGGTAGCAAGGAGGACCCTGGGAAGTACTGACCTGTCAGCCTCACCTCTGTGCCTGGGAAGATCATGGAACAGATCCTCCTAGAAGCTATGCTAAAGCACAGGGAGGACAGGGGGTGATTCAAGACAGCCAGCATGGCTTCACCAAAAGCAAGTCCTGCCTGACCAATCTATTGATGTTCTATGATGGAGTGACCACACCAGTGGATAAAGGAAGAGCTAGAGATGTCATCTGCCTGGACTTCCGTAAAGGCCTTTGACATGGTCTCCCACAACATCCTGCTCTCTAAATGAGAAGAGATATGGATTTGATGGGTGGACTCCTGGGTGGATGAGGAATTGGTTGGATGGTCGCATCCAGAGTGTAGTGGTCAACAGCTCAATGTCCGGACGGAGATCGGTGGTGAGAGGGGTCCATATTGGGACGAGTACTCTTTAATATCTTCATCAATGACCTAGACAGTGGGATCCAGTGCACCCTCAGCAAGTTTGCAAATGACACCAAGCCGAGTGGTGTGGTTGACACGCCTGGCAGATGGGATGCCGTCCAGAGGCACCTGGACAAGCTCAAGGAATGGGCCCGTGTGATCCTCTGGAGGTTCAACAAGGCCAAGGGCAGGGTCCTGCACCTGGGTCAGGGCAACCCCCAATATCAGTACAGGCTGCGGGTTGAAGGGATTAAGAGCAGCCCTGCCGAGAAGGACTTAGGGGTACTGACAGACGAATAGCTGGGCATGAGCCAGCAATGCACACTCGCAGCCCAGGCGGCCAACCACATCCTGGGCTGCATCAAAAGCAGCGTGGCCAGCAGGTCAAGGGAGGGGATTCTGCCCATCTACTCCACTCTGGTGAGACCCCACCTGGAATCCTGTGTCCAGCTCTGGAGCCCTCAGCACACAAAAGACATGGACCTGTTGGAGCAGGTCCAGAGGAGAGCCACAAAAATGATCTGAGGGATGGAACAGCTCTCCTATGAGGACAGGCTGAGAGAGCTAGTGTTGTTCAGCCTGGAGAAGAGAAGGCTCTGGGGACACCTTTTTGCAGCCTTCCAGTACTTAAAGGGGACTTATAAGAAAGACGGGGACAGATGTTTTAGCCGGGTCGGTATTGATAGGACAAAAGGTAAGGGTTTTAAATGAAAAAAAGGGTAGATATAAGGAAGAAATTTTTTACAAGGAAGGTGGTGAAACCCTGGCACAGGTTGCCCAGAGAGGTGGTAGATGCCCCATCCCTGGAAACATTCACGGTCATGTTGGACAGGGCTCTGAGCAACCTGATCTAGTTGAGCTCATTGCAGGGGGGTTGGACTAGATGACGTTTAAAGGTCCCTTCCAACCCAAACTCCTCTATGGTTCTGAGAATTTGATGATCCATTCCTGACACCATTTCAGAAACACTTTAGAAGAAAGAAAACAATGGTATTACATGATAGCTGTGTGGAATCACATTTCAGACTTACATCAGCCTCCAGCTATTTATTCCTTACTTCCCTATGCACTGCATAGCAAAGAAAAAGGCTTTGTCAATTTATTTTTTGCACAGTAATACAATTCTTCGTATTTAAAAGCCAAAGTCTCTTTCTAAGCAAAATCAAAGGTTAGAACAGGATTTTACATGAAGCAAACAAAAAAAATATTTATGATGTTCCTAAATCTACTCCTAATTCTATGCTCCATTTATGTAAAATAATGTGAGAAATAAATGTCTCAGTCAAGGAGACAATATATCTATTTGTGTCTTCTTTGGGTGGCACCCTTCAAGAACCTAAATGGAGACTCCTAAAAATTTGCTTTCTAATACTTTTGTCATCCCCTCCTTCCCTTCCACATCTCAGAATGAGTTACCCTTGATTTTGTACGCTTCTATTTTCTTTCTTCTTGCAACAGATGTTGAACAATAGAAAGATACAGGAGGAATATCAGCCACAGAACTGAAACTTTATGGAGCTTTAAAGACCAACATGTTGCTCATATGAGTGATTACCAACAATACCAGCAACCACAGAAGTCAACGTGTTTGGTGACACAGCCAGGATATGTCAGCTTGCACTGACAAACATTCCATAAGGTAGTAATTTACTCACACAAATGGAGGGACTTAGTGGTCCTCCTTGAGCATGGGGATGCATGTAGAACACATGCTCTTGAGACGAATCCCAGCTCCCTCCCTCTTGTGACCACGAGGATCTAAACTAAGACCCAGGTGCACACAGCCCAAGAGCAGAGTGTGGAAGAGAGTACTAATAATATGGGAGTTGTGGGCAAGTCTCATTCTTGGGGTGTGAGGCTTCTGTATCTGGCTAGTGTAGTCATGTAAACTCACTGAAGAGAGTTTTTAGAAGCCATGAATCTTCACACACTTCGGTAAGAAATAAAAAGAAAAAATAAATTAAACAAATTCTGAAATGTACAACACTTATGTTCAACTCTGGCAATGTTGTTGAAACCGTTGGAAAAGCACTTTTCACTAATCCGTTCATCACAGGCCTCCATCCAAAACACAGCACCGGTCATCTGGTGTCATCTGGTGTTTATCCTTCACCAGGTTCAGGCTCTAATCTAGGTGCTCTCTCCACCTGCCTCTCAAGGGCCACTTTCAGAATAGAGTCACAAAGAGTCTAAGACCTAAGTACATCAGCACCCTTCTCCCAGTCAGACCAGTTACACCTGTGTTGGAAAGCTTCAGTGGTAGTTTCAGGAATTCTAGTCCTTAGCTATATATTGGATGTATTTAAAGGAAGCTTTCTCCATAGAATATAAGATACCAATTGCCTTAAGATATATGGAAATTTAACTTTTTTTAATCACAATGTCAGAAAGAAGGGATTTTTTTTTATTGCCCACATAAACACATAATCCTTTTATGAATTTTTCTAAGCTCTTGGCCTCAATACTATTTCCACAGCAATAAGTTCCACAAAAATGTACATTGCATGAAAAGCGTATTTCCTCTTCTCACTTCCAAACTGGCTGTCTTTTAACTGAACTCTCTATGTTCTTGAACTATGAAATAAAACAGAAGCTGAACATTTTTCTTTCTGATTCTGTGCCACCTTATTTACAGCATGGGAAACAAAGGGACAATTTTGTGTTGATGTATCAGTTTGTCTTCTCCCTCTCTCCATCCCATCTCCAAATCATTTTTCCCACTATTAAAACATCTCCCCTCCTCTCAGTTTATACATTTGTTCAGTGATGCAAGCAATCAGCACAGCTATTATTTCAGAAAAGAAACTAGTCTCACATATGGACAAAATCCTTAAGCTACAGAGAAGGAGAGGAAACCAAGACTCCAAATCCTCAGTAATTGTGATCCTCTGGCTTTCACTAATTTACAGGATTAACTCACTCCTCTAATAGTCCACAGATTTCTTCCTCGCATCACAGCTGAGTCATGGGGTTTTCATACTCATAGGATAAGCCTACTTAGCTCTTTTCAGTCCATGGGATACCCTTTACCTCTTTCTTCCCTTGGTCACCCCAGTATCATGAAGGGGAAAAGTAATGATTATAAGGTCACTAAGCCATGCATAAAAATGCCATAATAGATCAAATCACACCAGAGTAATGCAAAAAAGAAACCCCTCCTAGAGTTCACATCGACTTCAGTTTTCCCTCTTGATGATATCAGAGAATCAGTATACAGCTAGGCAGTTAGTTGAGGGGGTGGACAGGAGGAATGAAATACAAATAGCCAACTCTTGTAATATACAAATTGAATGATCAAATAGTCATGGCAAAATGTCAGATGATGACTTACACTTGTAGGGTCATATCTAATTATTAGTGATGTGGTTTAAAAAGGCTTTTAGTCAGAGGAAAGTTACTTCAGAGATAACGACTAATGCATGGGTGATGAGAGCAACAGAAATGATTAAGCAGGGATACAATTTCAGTGCCAATGAATTTGTTTGACAATCTGTTTCTTGGCCCAGTCAAACGAACTTTGGGAAAAAAATTCCTGCACTTTCAGTCTATAGCCTCACCATAGAGTTCCTTTGTTGTTAAAGTCCAGGTCACAGAATAAATTAAAAAAAAAAATGCAAGAGTTTGCACACATTTGTTCAGCATCATCATTCCTGAACTCGCAGTAATAGGAACAAAGTTTTCTACTATGTTCAGGGAGCCATCACATTCAGATGTGGATCTCATACATTCAGTGACTGAACTGCTATTGAAACATAAGCCATCCAAAAAATTCTGGACAAAAACCTAACTGCACAAAGGCAAAATACCTCCTGCATTAGGTATCTTGTACCGAATTGTGTGTGGTCACTTAAGAACATGGTACTAGAAGACAGTATACAAATCTTCTTTTGTTGCTAAAATGCTTTGGCAAAATAGGTCTGGCTCTAGGAAGTATGGAATAATTATAGAAGACACCTGTTAGTCTACAGATGGAGCAAGTAACTTGATTTCTGTACTTCACATTATATGCTTTAGAAGCTACTTAAATTACCCTGGCACTGTTGTAGCAATCATTAACATTTTAGCTTTATACTTTAAGAAGTTACAGAAGCAGCAGCAAGTGGAAGAGAAATAAATTAGACAGTGGAGACTTGGGAAAAAAGCTTGGAATCAAAATCCTGGATAGGAATACCCCACACACAGACACTGGCTCTGTATCTAAACTCTCCGTCTTGTGCCCAATTCTATAATCATTACCAGTTCCTTTTTAAAAGCCTGTGCCTGAAAGAACTGATGTGTTATGAGACAGCCGTGACCTAAGTAAACTCCAAACAAATCATTCATCACTGCAAAACTCCAGAACAAGCTGGTACTTTCTCAGAGAACAGTGTTCTTCTAAACATACATTACACACAAAGAGGAAAAAGAAAGCACATACTGTAGGCTTTCATCAATTGTACATAAAGCCTTTGATAACTCTCTGAATAGGCTTGAGATCATTACGCCTGGGGCCAAAAGGCTCTCAGTAGTTCAAGATCTCATTTTCCAAACTTTTGGTAAAAAGGGTCTTTTTAAGTGCAGAGGAGAAAGGAACACTTTTTCCTTGGATATCATTATGTTCACAATACCCCTACTCAAATCCTTACATGCATCTTTTTCCTTACCAGATTCAAACTTCACAACCTCCAAGGACTGGAGCAGGAGGTGCCCACCCACATCAACAGCCACGTTTTCTGTTACCCATCCTTCTCATTCATGACCCATATTGTTCCTGGAACAGGTGGCATTTTCCAGTTCTCTGGTTCTTCCTTACCTTCCTGTCACTCAAATCGACCAAACACACTGTGCTAAATTTTTGGGGGATTGCCTTTTTAAACAATATACATTAAAAGATTCTTACGCAGATCCAGGAAAGTAACTAGAGGACTGAGGACATACCCACTGCTTTACGTTCTGCAGCTCACACTACAATGCAGTTAATGCCATACTTTTCATTTAGAGGCACACCAACAGGTGAGAACCATGCAGCTAGTTGAGGTTTAAAGAGGGTGACCATTCTAAAGAGGAACAACTGTTTCTAAATAATGGAGCACTTCTACTCCAGAAAAAGGATTCTAGTGTAATCAGCTTAATCTTGTCACTATTTTTAACTCCTTTCCCTTTGAAAGAAAACCCTAAATCAGTCTGAACTACTAAGCACTCAAATATATCCTATTCGTTAATGTGGTGGTTTTGTTTTAGCTGCTTTATCAGCTTTGGATAAGTAATGAAAATGCTATACATTCAATTTATTATCACATTCTGTATAAAAATTATGAGAAGCAAACATTTCGTCAAGGTATTTGGACTTTTGGCTCATACATTAGTACCCCAGGCCCAAAGGTTTCTTTTTCTTTAGAAGTGTTACATAATAAGCAGTAAGCACTGTATGTATGTACTTAACATTGTGGTATCCTGTAATTCACATCAGCAGCTGCACAAATAATTACAGCCCTTCTCAGGTAAAACCTCACCAATTTAAATGAGTTTTCTCTGAGCAGGGAAGGATTGAAATCCCTTTGAGTGATAGGAAGAGGAACAGAACCCTCTACAAGTGTTAAAACAGTCCAATACCCAGCGTATACAAATGCTACCTGCTGATGACTGGAAGAGCATGATGTTCAGACTCTTGATCAAATTCTGTTAAATTTTGGCTGGGATCTTCCTACATGTATTCAACAGAAAGGTGTCACTTTTACCATTACCAGGTAATCATTTCAGCATTCAATGTTTGTGGGAGGGTTTTAATGGTTTTTGTTTAAGATCATCAATTCCCTTTCCCTGCCTCTGATTCCCTTTTTTATAAGGGGACCACTGACCAGCAAAGTTTGATTCAGCCCCTTACAGAAAACAGCGCCAGCTCTTCATTTGTGAGCCAGGCCTAGGGGACATCGCAGGTTTTTGGAACCAGACCTTTGTTTCTGTCTAGTCAAGGGGTGGCTAAACATGTAATCACATAGAACAGGGCCAGTGGGGATTGATGTATTCACCTACACCATCTCCTAATCTCCAGGTAGGACCAGTTTTACCTAAACAATCCTTAGCAGCTATTTCTCTGGCTTATTCTTAGGAGACTCCATTGACGAGTTCCCATAATGCCTCCATTAAACTATTAGAAAGGTTCTTTTACATCTGACATGCATCTCCAGTTAAAGACATTATTACTACTTCTATTTTTCAGGCTGTAAACGTATACTATATTACTAAATCTGGTTGTACATAAATTCACATTTGCTTTACTTACTCCTGATAGCAATTACTCTTTCTGCAAAAGTAGTTTAATAGTGGCATGTAATTTAATACTTGCCCCACGCTACTGCAGCAGCTGAGCCCTACAATATCACAATGCTTATTTTATGATTTTGAGGTTTTTTTCCACCAGAATTGAAACAAAAGTTGTCATTCATTACCCATAACAAGGTTCTAATTTTAGGCAGTCTGGAGGGGAAGATCCTAAGAAGGGAGCAACATCCTTGAACTTACAACAGTAGGAATACTTTTTGGTGCCTAATATTGCCATGAGTCAATTTTGAGACACAGAATGTCACTTCCAAACTAATGTTTTTTTCCTTTTGGTGATACTTCAAGGAAGAAAATATGGTCTGTTTTCAAGTTACTCAACCTAGATATCCGTCTAGATTATCAACCGATATATCAACCTATCAACTAGATAACTTGACAGAAGTTATCTAGACTGTCTAACAAAAGTTAATTTACAGTGGGAGGTCTACAACAGGCGCCATCAAGTCTAAGAGACATGAGACTGACCTTTCCCTGGACACCAATTTAACAAGATTATGATGTAGAAGGGTACTGTACTTCTGTGTGAAGCGCAAGGCTTTTTATCCCAAGAAATTATTTTCTATTCCTCTTAGCTAATGCACAATGAGGTTCTTCTAATCACTGGTCTTAAGGGAAGGCCAGAAAAGTTAATTAATATAGACATTCAGAAGTAAATAGCTAGCATCTCTTGATTCACCTTCATATCAAGAAGGGTTCTAATTAAGATGAGATAACAGATTCGCCTTCATAGTGGCCTTCCCTAGCAGGGTTTTGTAACTGTAACAGTAAGTGCATAACAAAAAAATATATTTATATGGGAGAGAAATCTCAGAGGTTCTGAAAATGTGTAGCAAATAAGATTGGTTTCTGTACACAAAAGCAGAAACAGCAAAGCTTGCCTCTTCCTACTATTTCAAATTACAAATAAATTACTTCTCAAAGTTTTTCTTCTTACTTGACTAATTCCCAGTCTGATACAGATACTACATAACCAAACACTAAAGTCCTTTCAATGTGTTTAAAGGCAAAAGACATCATTATTATTCCTTGACTGGACAATTAAATGTGACACTTTACTCAAGTGCGAGTTTCAGCAACTGAAGGTTGCAATCTTAAAAAGAATATAAAATTTACTATCAACACAGTCCATCACAGACCAAAATTGCTAGGTTTAGTTGTGGGGGTTTCAGTTTGTTTGCTTTTTTTTGGTGTTGGGTTTTCTTGATTTGCTGGTTTGGGGCTTTTTTTCCCTTTGGGAATGGGAGGACAGAATCTGCTACCAGACTCTAGGTGCTATCTTTTCTATTTCAAGGTTATTGAAATGAGAGAGAAATGGTAAGTCCTTAATCTAACTGTAACCAAACTACAGGATCAGTCTGGAAAGTTTTGAATATCAGATTCTCCCTAGTGAATGTTTTTATGACAAAATGAACCATCTGGGAACTAAGAACATTATTAAAAATTAAACAAAACATATTTTCATAGAAGATGAATCTAAAAGATTGTGAATACAATAAAACTGAACTGATTTTCCTAATACAAATAATTATGCAGTTTTCTTAATGTGCATTCTTTTAGTTTTTTTCCTTAGATCAAACTACGATCACATACTGACCTGCTCAGATGTGATTCAGGTTCACTAGAGCATAGATCCACAAAACTTTAAAGTCACATATTTTCCAGATAAAATAACTGTAGTTCACTTCTGGTTTTACCAAGTCTTCTTTGGTGCATGACAATATCTTAATGCTTATGAATAACATTGTTTTTTTCTGGCTGCAATGTCAGTTGCTCTCATACTGATAAATGTTAAATATTAATTTAGGGATCTATCTTGCAATCTATTCATAACTTAGTAGAAAGACCAACTTCTAAAGATATTTATGTGCCTAAGTAAGCCAACAGGGATGGCTGGGAGAACTCAAAAGAATAGGCTTGTGTTGTAATCTGCCAGTGCTTGGGCACTCTGAAAATCCATTTGCAGCTAAGTGCCTCAGAAATCCTACCTCCTGTCATAAAAGCCCCTTCTGTGCAAGCTGGTGTGGATGGGTTCTACAGGTACTTATGGCTGTGGTGTACAAGAAAACAGCAGGCCAAAGAGGAGGAAAAAAAACATTCTGAGAAATACATGAAAATCTCCCCAGAACCACTGAGCTCTGGAGACTAGTGAACCTGCTGAATCCATGAAAACTGATAAAAACACAAAAAAATCAGTTGAATCCACACAAGGCCACCAGCACACACTAGCATCAGTAAGAACATATGTAACTTAGAACACATCAATGAAGGTAGCAGCTGCTAAATTTAGGCAAAGACTAGAGGATCATATGCAGGCATGATGAACCAAAGGACCCTCTGGGTACATCCTGAACACCCACCCAGAAGTCACTGGTGCACCAGTGATGCTTCCCACTTGTGAGTAAAGAAGTGTGATTTGCCTCCCAACTGTTGCTCCAACCAAGTATTATGAGCAAGAGTGAGTGTGAGCTGTGTCAAGGAATAATTGCATATACTGTTTGAACAGTTATCTGCTATTACTAACAACAGTTTCATCCTATTATTAATAAAACAGCTGAATTAATAAAAGGTGTTCTAATTAACAATGGTTGTGATCTGTGTCTCCCCCAATTCAATCCCCTACCAGGGAAAAAGGGATTTATAGCACTCCTTGTTCTGGTGCTCACTGTGTGACTGGCTCTACTTCTCCCCAAGAGGAACAAGCAGTGTTAGCATGCCCATGCAAGCTTTGACAGGAAGAAAACAAACATGTTTTGTTATTTTAAAATACTTACTTGGTAGGGATATAGAGTGACTCCATTCGTTCTTGACAAAGACCAGGTGCCGTCAAGGTACTGATGAGCCTGGATAGCCACAGAGTTGAGAACATTACCATTGCTGGGGCTGGTGGCCATTTGAAAGCTGACCTTGGCTTGGTGTCCAGGAGAGCCATTTTTCTTCTCCACCCCATTGACAATTCCCAGACTGTTGGGTTTTCCACTGTGTTTGTTGGCAACAAAGCCTGTGTAATTAGATGTAGCATAAGGAGCAGGCATGTACGCCCAGTCCCTGGGCTGCAGGCTGCCCATGTGCCGGGGACTCACTAACGTGGGGATATTGGAGAGAGGTGGGGGAGAGCCTGGTGAGGCATCGTAATGTTCTGAGTTGGCAGCCTGCTCTAAGGTCAGCACCATCTGAATGGCCTCTTGCTTCAACTGGTTCAGGTGTGTGGCACAAACATCACATCTGTTGTCCCTCTCATTCCATGCCTTACGAATGGTATTGGGAACTTGAAGTTTGTCATGAATCACCGAAGAGAAACCTGGGTCCTAAAAATCAAACAAAGAAGGGAGGGGGGAATAGGAGAGAAATGTTTAACCATGGTCACCACAGTGAAACATTATTACTGCTGATTGTGCGTTTCAAAAGCCAATTTATGTGATAAGCTTAGAATGCAAACAAAGGCCATTAGATACAGTCAACATATGCCAGCAGCAGAGCTGAACAAAAATGAGAAACTAGATTGTGTTGGAAAGAAAAAATTATTTTACTGATAAATGGCAAATATTATAATTGCACTGCAAGCTTCAGTGCATGGCAGAAAGAGTGAATTAACCCGTGTCACATAGCTGCACCTAATTTCTGGCTTGAATGAAGCCTACTCTTAGTTACACAGGTGAGATTAAGAGCAACTCCACTAAAACCAGTAGGCTTGTAGCAAGGCTCACAAATTCATCTGCTCATCAATGTCAGCTTTTGGTACTCAGAAAACTCAGGAAATAATCTGCAACAAAAATTTAAAATTTCAAAACCTGCCTATAAAGAACAAAAATGAAAAAACAGAAATACAATCACTCTCCCAAAATCCTTTTCAGAATTCAAAACAGATATTTGACAAAGTTTTCAAGAGCTTTTCAGCATTTAATTAACAAAAACACCCTTTTCAGCCGGGGGGAAAAAAAAAATTCTTTTCTGTTAGTTAAATGTTTTACCACTATTTTGGGTATCTACTGATAATGTAAAATAAAACAATAATTTTATTTAGAAAACAGAACATGTACAGGGTCAATAATTTGTAATAATCTTCTTTGTGGAAAGCATAGTTTTGGTGCAAAACCATGTGATCATCTTTAAAAACCTCTTGCCTCGTATCCTTACCTCACCAGTAGATCTCTGAATGTCAGTGGTGCTCTCCACAGAGCAATATGCCACCCTGATCTCACTACAGTCACCGACTGCTGGCCTAAATTGCAGAGTGCTTCAGTAAGTTATGAAGCCAAAGAGCACTCTTAGCAGGGGCTTATTACCAAACTTGCCTAGTTCTTACAGTATCATACAGTTTTAGAAACGCACAGCAACAATGTGTGTGCTACGCACAGCAAACAAAGATAGTTACGTGATGGAAATATTTCTTGGAAATGTCACACCACGTTTCTGTAGTTTTACAGACCAGGCAGGGCAGACCTCACCTCCTCCTCTCTAAGTTTTGGAGACTTATCGATGGATTTTCTTAGGACTACTCAAAAAGTTTTACAATCAGTAGTATCGAAATCTCCCCCCGTCCTCATCTTTGTGGCTTTATCATCTTTAGCAGCAAACTGAAATCAGACTGGAAGGGGAGAGGGCAGGAACAGGACAGGTGGAAGTCACACAAAGAGGCACCGCTCTTATCAAGTAATTTGATGAACCCCATTCCATCCAAGATGGACAAATTTCATGTCTTGGTAGTTTGGCTGTGCTGGGAAAGAATGGGTAGGGGGTATAATATAGGGAGGGAGAGAATTCATTGGTAGAGGGTCATACTCATTATGATCCATCTTTATTATATACTCGAGCATTTTATTTTCACTGTTTAACTACCGTGAACAGCTCCTCAGCATGCAGCGATTAATTGATTCATAAATCATGGTGCCTCTTTATGCACAGCAGCAAAAGAGCAGTTCTAGCCCCAGAAGCCCAAGAGAGCCATATAAGCTGATGGGAAACAACAGGAGGCTGAGATCCGATCAAACCTCAAGCTGGTCATTTCTATTCTATGCACAAAGAGGGTCAGAGCATCAAAGTGTGTCAGGAAGGCAGGAATTGGATTCCACACCAACCCTCCCCCCTTAACCTTCGGAAAAGGGACTGGTGGAAATCAGGGGGAAAAACAGGTTGCAAAAGATGTCAAATCTTATTTTCCATCCCAGACCATAACTAGGTCAACAGATCACATCAGATATAGGCACCCCATCCATGATGCCAGATACGCAGGGAAAGGACTCTCTACTTTTACTATAATGAGCTAGACAAAGCTACCCACATAGCTTTAGTGACGTGTGAGTCTTCTTTCCATGCTGCTCCACGTCAGTCCAGGAAAAATCCTTGCCAGCTCTTCCTTCAGCTAGCTAATGCCACAGAGCTAGCTGCTGTTCTTTGGAAGTTAACTTCCCTTAGGCAGCTGGGCTTGAACCCAGGTAATTATCTATAACATTAGATCCAGCAGCAGTTCAACATGGAAATTCCTGGATGCTATGACAAATATTCCAAGGAAATAAAGCCTTCTCTAAAGTAAGCAAATGTCAGCATGATACAAATATTCAAGTAGCACACCAACTTTAAAGAGTGCTGGACAGCAGTGAATTCAGCTTCATCTCAGTGTTAAAACAAACATCAGATCATTCTCTGATAAAACAATAAACAGAAAGAGAGGGAAGGAGGGAAGAAAGATTGTTCCTCCTCTGGAGCAGAAAGGAGGAAAACAGGCACAACCTGAATTGATTACTCTCAAGTTTAGCCTTACTAATCTATCAGACTCAGCTAGACGGATAGCTCAACACTGGATCCAAATCTGGAATGTAAAACAGAAAAGCTTACAGGACAGCAAATAAATTTGGAGAAACCCAGGTTCCAGAAACACATTAGTCATATTTTGTTCTCAAAACAAAACTGATAGAGCCTAAAAGAGAGTTTAACTTTCTTACGCTGCCCTGGGCAGCTCCACTATAATTTCACAGTAGAGTTGGCTGGCACGCTTGCAACACATTTAGCGGGAAGGAGGCCAAAGCTGGACAGTCACTACACCCTTGCTTGAATACCAGGGAAATGCAGCTACACAGCACTTTGTTTTCAGTATTTCATCTGCAAGCAATCATCCGCACATATTCCCCTAGGAATGCTTATTAGTTCAATGAACAGTATCTTGTCCCATAAGCGTATGACAGTGTCTTGTCCTGTATGAAATAGTGATGGGCAAACCTCACTGGATAAGCGCTTTGACTTAGCCGCGCTAAGCAGCAGCAGTTGGAAGGGTTATATTCACTGCTGAAATTTGTGAGGTCTAAGAAACTCCACACTCCCTGACATCAGAGCAGATTTGCTTGTGAGATCTGAGGTTGACACTGGAAATACCATTTATATTTTGGCACTCATTTGCAGTCATGACAGAACAAAGTACAGTGACACTGAAAACTGAAACAGAACTTTAAAAATCACAAAAGAGCTTGGTTTGAGTTCAGGACAAAGGTTCATGATGGTTTCTCTTATTGCTGTAGTGGTTCACCCATCTTTAGTATAAACAGCATTACTGTAAACTCCTAGTCCTATAATAAACAAATGAAGACATGTAAGAGGTCTGAAAGCTTCAGGAGATCAGTCACAACACAGATCATAGCATAAATGCACAAGGCAAGCCATGAACTAGAGTGCACACTGAGCTTTGTTGCAAGAAGCCTTTTCACGTTACCTCTGAGTTTTCAAGCTCAAGTAAACACCAATTTCAGCTATGTTTGGTTGTTTATCTTTTCCACTGTAACCAGCTAGCAATTAATCCCCCATCTTTGGTCCTGAACTAAAAACTCACATGGGAAAGACAGAAGAAGGAAGGAAGTTTTGCTTGTTAGACAGCCGTCATAGGTAGGTATGCTGAGGAATTCTTGCTTTACCCAGTGAAAATGTACCCAGCAAATAAGCACTAGTTAAGAAACGCTGAAGTACACAGACAGCTCTAGCAGGGTAAATGCGGCCCTGACCTCATGGCGGGGGGAACGGCAATACTGTATGATCATGAATATAATACAGAAGCAGTCTCCTGTCTCATTTCCCTTCGAAAATCTGTACTTTGTTGTATAGTTTTCACGGCATTTTAACTCCATCACCAAGAAAGCAGACTACAAATAGAATAATCCTTTCCTTCCTGCTACCCAGCTTGGTGCCCATCTTCCTCAACGGAGAAAGCAAACAACCACTTCATCTTCAGCATGAAGCACAGTCTGTTTCACTCACGCATTTGCACAAAGCTCACAAGGAGACATGATGCAAGCAAGCGGAGCTCAACTGGTAGACAGAGAAGTGGGCAAGAAATAGGATGAGCAATTTGCACTTTCACATGTTACATGGAACCTAGCTGATCACAGATTCATATACAAATACCTTGTACGTGTACTACTTTTCTGCAAACTTCTAGCAGGCAGACACTAATATAGGACATACTCTCTAAGATTTTGTGCACAACTGTATTTCATTTGGTCAACTATAGCATATGCAAGTTAGACATCGTAACCCTATGTCATTACCTCAGAGAAAACTCAACTATACAATGGATCTCATGGTCTTCTTATCAAATTGTGTTCTTCACCACCAATATTATTCATTGCTCTTCAGGGAAAACCAAAGCAGTCAATACTAACTAAATCACAGAGGTCAGCTTCTGCTTGAAGATGCTCACAGAAGACTCATGGAGTTCTTTTGTTCCTGAAAGGATCCAGGCAGCAATGACTGCTGGTTTGTAATCCATCACACAAGGTGAGGGGAGAAGTGGGGGAAAGCAACGATCAAAGTTCTGCCCAGGAAGAAGCGTGTTTTCCAGACTCACATTCTCCACAGGCAGGGAGTAAAAGAACTAATTAAGAAACATTAGTAGGAGGGAAGCCTTATCCCTGATAAAAAACACATGTTTCTCCATGACTGTGCAAACATCTCCGCTCTAAACACAATCCTGTTAGTCCATGGTTGGTCTCTATTTGGTGGGGGGGAATCTCCTTTGGTCTCCTTTCTCTCTTGAGGGTGTACTTTCCAGCCCAATAAAGAGATTATACTTGTAAATTTACTTTCCAGAGGCACTTGGGCTATTTTCCAAGGGACTCTGCACCCTAACTTAAACATATCCTGTCATCTTCTAGCTACATTTGAGAGATTTGCTGTTTTCAGCATTCCAGAGCCCCAACAGTTGAAAAACAGCTCCTCACTGTTACAATGGCACCACTTCTGTTAAAGCAAAAGTATGTTCAAATAAACTGAAGTCAATGGGAGTTTTTCCTCAAATAAGCATGACTGGATACACGCTATGACTATAAATTAGTAGTACTGTACCATCAAACTGAGCTGGGAACCCTTAAATAAAAATCAGTTAGCTTTGCTACATAACGACTGAATCATCTGAGTTATCTAAAGTGGCAGGATCTCCACTAGCACAAGCAGCGTTTTGGCAAGTAAAAGCCAAGGCTGCACATGAGGAAGACCAAGGGGGCAGTGAGGTGGCCTCCCTTTTTCTATTGCTCTGTACATAGCAACTGACACCTTCTCTAAGCACTGCCTTACCCTCTCTGTCACAGAAGACGTCCCTCACCCCCAACATGTCTTCTTCACATAAGCCATCCAATAACACTCCCAGCTGAGCAAATGAAAGTATTTCATCTTCTTTGCTAGAAAAGAAAAACATATTTCCCTCTTGGCCTTCTGAAACACTCTCCCCAGCAGGAGCATCTCCCCCATAAGCACTGTTACTACATGTTGGGGAGATGAGAGAGGAGGTAATCCTGGAGAGCTGTAAGTAGGGAACTTGGGCAAATGGAGAGACAGAGGTCATGAAGAAGCATAGTGGAATAAGAAAGAGGCTTTTTACATTAGCCTGTTCCCAGCAAGCCCTTGCAAAGAGACTGTCTCACCAACTACAGTAAAAACCTCTGCAGTGTTATCATATCCCACCTCTTCAACTATCACCATTTTTGTCCTTCAAACTTGAAGAGCTGCTTTCTGCTGCCAACTTGAGCCTTTGCTTTCAAAAAGGCTATGAGAGTACTCCCCTGCTCTACAGTATCTCCAGAACACCTCTGGGGGACCAGTTTTTTAGTTGGTTAGGTGGGTGGTGGGTTTGGGGCAGGGCGGGGGGGGGGGGGGATGGATGTCAAATCTTAATCATGTCTGGTGTAGCCCTTACAACATTACTATTTACAAGGTGGTTTTCTTGAGCTGGCACATACTACTGACATATGGACTTTTATAATTTAACACTTGTCAGTATGAACTAGCCACTCTGCAGCCAGCAAAATGTGCTCCTTTGGTTTAGGCTCTCTGTTTTCTTATCTGAAAGAGACAAAGAGACAAAGTCTGAGCAAGGCTCACCTTACAAACTCGCAGCAGCAGGAAACAGAACAGAGGAAACCCTGGAAAAATAGGAGGATTAAAAATGGGGAGGAGGGACAGAAGAAGGGGAAAACAAAAAAGTGTTTTCTAATTGCTCCATGGATTAGCTTATGGCTCTGATGATGGATCAGCACTGACAGACTTACAGCTGTACACATCTGGCACACAGGTGTTTGCGTTAGCGTTTGATAGCTAGACAGCAGTCAAATTTTTAATTGCATTGGGAAGAAGAGATGAAATAGCAGCAGGAAAATCTAAATATACATTCAGCAGTGCAAATCCAAGCCTTGCCCAATGAGCTCTGCTATGCAGTTGTCTACAGCTCTGCAGCCCAGACTGAATCTCTGGCCACAGCATGCGTAGGGTATTCTGGAGAGAAGCTTCTTCTACAGCTATGTGGTATACAAATTCAGCTGTTGCCAAAGGGGCAGAATTTGTCAGCACCTTCTTTATAGAAGAAAAAAAAAAAAAAAACCAAAAAACAAACCAAAAACCAACACAAACTCAGAATTACAGAAGCCTCCTCACTTGTTCTGGAAAAAGCAGCTCCATTCTCTCCTCCTGGCTTTGTATTTTCCTGCTGAATGTTGCATTTGCTTTCTTAGCCACCAGAGCAGACCATGAGCTTGTGTTCAACTGATTATTCACCTTAACCCACTAGTACTTTTCTGCGTCATTGCTGTAAGCAGTCTTGTGTCATGCTTGCAACCCAGATGTATCACAGATGCATTTTTGCTGAAGTTTCCAGTCACCCCACACAACTCCGTTGCTATTGCTGCCTCTTCACTCAACTGGGGGCCCACTACAAATTTGACCTAACTATTGTTAGAATTAGATGCTTTCAAGAGCTTATGAACTGTTAGCTTTAGCAACCAAATGTTTAGTCTCGCTCCTCACCATAGTGGCAAATGTGATGGTAACTTTTTTTAACAAAATGCTTCTGAGTGCCACTCACAAACACATTGTTCTTTATTGTTGATATCCTGTTACCCACACTTTCAAACTCATCTGGGATAAGCATGAAGCATGACTGACCTATGATTACATGGGCCAGACCCGCTAAAATACTGGAATGACATTAGTTTTTCTTTGATCCTTTCAAACATCCCCATTATTCCAAGCTTTGATAAACATAAAATCAACACATCACTTGAATATCTTTGAGTAACCAGGCTACAGTAGCAATTACTGTTCTGACACACCTCCACGTTTTCAAAGTTTAGCTTGCTTTTTCTGTGCAAAGAGCATTGCAGTTCTTTGATGAATGCCAGCGCTGAGCTACTATTGACACTGTAACCAGTGATTTCTCCAACAGCTGTCATACCTGCAGAATGGTAACTAAACATCACAAGTGTGAAGGTCAGGACAGTATTTGTGACACCTATATACTTACTGTTCTCCTGATTTATAAAGGTGTTTGTAGCAAGCTGAAACCTCTAGTAACTGTTTTTCAAACATGAGAATCATATCCCTTTTATTTTAGGCAAACAATCATTAGAAAAGTTATTGTGGTTTTTATTTCACAACCTAGTATTCTCAAAAAAGCTATTCAGCATGTAACACTTCAAATCTGTTCAGCTTCTGCACATCTACAACTGACATTGATCAGAGAAGCAAAAATTTTCTGTCCTATTCAGCTTACTTTTGTAACCTGTTTTTTAAACCATTTCTCCATGCTTATTCTTATGCTTTCCTCTCCACTCTAAGAAACATTTCTATCTTTAAATTGCATGCAAGACCACTGTTTTGGAGGGGGAGAAAAAACAAGAAAAAAAAAAAAATCAACAGATTGATACAGGTTATGGGTGGCTTTCAAAATGGATAAGTGTCCTTCACATGTCCAACCTTCTTTTTGTTCTTGGTGTGTTTGGTTTGGGTTGTTGGTTTTTGGGGGGAGGGGGGGGCGGGGAGTATTATTCACTCAGCTTTTAGAAACAATTTTACCAACTTTCACCAATTTCTCCATTTCACACTGAGTTCCAACCTGGTTCAGTAATGCTTTTATTCATCTTGGATATGCTCTCCTCAAGCAACACTCATTCAGGGTCTCTTCCCTAGTTTCTTTTCTGCCATTATCAGATTTCCACCCTTCTCAACTTGACTGGAGAGGAGTTGGGAAGGTCAAGGATATGGATTGACTAGAACAGAGCATTTCAAGCCTTAGTACAGCACTAAATATGGTCAGTTAAAACCTGGAGAGTTTTACTGTAGTTTAACAAAGCCACTTGAAATTCACACATTAAGTTTACTTTCTTTCATGTCCTTGAATATGAAAACAGCAAGCAACCCAAGAAATCTTAATCTTAGCAAAACTGCAAGTAGAAGTAAAATCCTGGCCACTTTATTCAAATTAGATGGAGTTTATCCGTGTGCCATCTAGGAAACAGAGTGAATTTTTTTCTGAACCACTGGGAAAGTGTATCAAAGACAACAGTCATTTCACAGTAACAATGAAGTCTCTCATGCACATTCACAGAGGCACATGAAGAATTGACATGTATTTGCCTCTTCTCTGCGTTTCCATTTTGCATTAGATAGATAACATTGTTAAAAAAACATGTAAATATTGGAAATAGGAGTGCATCTCCCCTCTGCACTGATTCTCAAACCTTTGCACATGCAGAGCATTCCAAGCTGTTATACAGACCTGCTCCTATCACTCAGCGGCAGTCACATCTCATACCAGTATTGACCGGGGATTTCCACCAGCTTTTTATCCCAACTGAACTAAAGAACATGCACCTCAACATCTGCAGAGCTCCTTCTTTAGGAGCTATTTCCTTCATGTGAATGCACCCAGAATCAAGCATATGTGCATCATGAAAGCTGGAGGGTTAGTTAAGACCATGGAGAACAGTCCCAGATCACTGTGCGACCCGTGAGGTTGCAGGGGGAGAGAAGATACCTCCTTGAAGCTGATTGTGTGAATTGGGGGGGGGGGGGTGTGGGGGTGTGTGCACGGGTGTGTGCACAAAGGAGGGGGAGAGGACAAATCAAGGTGATTAAAGGATTATTTTTTCCAACTAATTTCTGATACAAATAATTTGAAGGTCTACTGATGGGGTCAGCAAATATATGGAATTACTGACCTAGAATGAAGATCACAACTTCTCCATTAATATGTTGTATGCCACCCTGCTTTACCAAAAGACTTTATGCTGTGTTTCAGGTGGACAGAAGTTGCATAAGAGCATCCTGTAAGCAGCTCTGAGGTTTGACAGCACCTGTCTGAAACATCCTCCTTGACACATACCAGGCCTGCAGCGGGCTGCTGCTTTAAATAGAGCCACATACCAGGTGCTGACAGCCACTTGCTCCACAGGCAGCTGAAGTCCCCTGCTGTCTAGCCATACAGTCTCTCACAGCCTCACATCAATCTGCTAAATCTTTCCCCCTCAATAACATTTGGCCTGTTAAAATTTGCCACCTCCTTCTCACCCCAAGCCATTCACCCACAAAAGGGCTGTCCTGCTTGCTCCTGCCTCAGGATTCTTCAAACTCCCATCCCAAGATCAAACTACATTTCAGTGACTCAGGCTCTTGGAAATCCCTTTTTTTTCCCCTCAGAGAGCAAAAAACACCACCATCCTGTTCCTTTCCAGCCAGCAATACAATGCCCCATGCTCCCTCCCCTGGTTTGCGCAGCCTTTCGCAGTCCAGCCTCAGGCTCACCAGGCTTATCAGGTGCACAGCTCCCAAACCCAGCACACACCCTTTGACCCTCCTCCTGACCCCACAGCACCTCACTCTGTGCATGACCACCAGCTTCAGGTTAATTGATACCACACTTACCGCTTTGGATGTGTATGACACTATTCATTATTTTTATTAGCACTTGGTTTTGTTTTTATTAATAATGCGAACTGAGAAAAGAAAAATCCCAGCACAACCCATTGAAATTTTATTCTAACTGGTTTACATTATCTCAGGGGATTACGTTTGCTTGTGAAAGTTCCTCACCTTTCATGTAATACCAGACAGTAACCCGAGATAGTTTTGTATTTATAGATGTTTCCATTAGCACAGTTATATTAAGAGCTTGTTAATAATCTAATTATCAAATTCTCTAATTATGTTTTCACTTAATTTCTTTTGTGCACATGGAATCCCTTGTAATTACTGCCTGTGATCCCTGGAACCCCTAAAATGATATGTAACATATCAAAGACTTCTCTTTGGAAATGAAATTTGTATATGTAAATATACTTCTCTCTCCAGAATTTTATAATTTCTGATGCCCCCATATTCTACACATTTCTCATGTACAGTGGTGTAGATATATAGACACCATTTTTATGCTTGTACAAAAATATTACAGACATATGAAAACAAACAAAAATGCACCAGAAAAGTTAGAATCTTTATCTTAGAGGGTGCTGAGTGCCCCAGCTTCCATACAGTCAAAGAAATCTAAGGGCATTTGAGCAGCCATGAAAGAACGTTTATTCCACCTAGTACGCAGGGCAGGAAGCGGGAACACACCTCAGCTTTTCAGCTGGGAATAATTTCAGGAGCAAAGTTGTTTGCAGGTTTCCACTCCAGTTGCAAGATCAGCTTATGTTTGGTTAGCACGGTATAAATATTTGGGATATGCAAAGGGGAGAAGGAAGAAAAAACAACATCACAAAAAAATTAATGAAAGTAACATGAATCTTCCAACTCTCAGTGGGAACAGAATAACACTGTCACGACTGTCCCATGTACAGTATGAGGATAAACTGCAGTGCGTGGGACACCTTTTCAGCAGGCAAAGCTCTGTTCTCCAGCCCTGGGGCTGTTGCACTGTTTAACTAGGCCAACACAGCTCATGTGGTAGAACGTGTGTTAGGACAAGCCCATAACACACGGCTTTTTCCTCTTAAGTCTGCTGCAAACATACCTGCTAAATTTCATTAAACAGTGTGTGTGTGACTTTTTACACAAACTATAAACTAATCTGTATACTTCAGCATATGCTTCAGCTCCAGTTCAGCAGACTCCACCTGCATCTGCTGAGGCAGAATTGAGGGAAGGGACTGCACAGGATTTGGTAGTTTGTGCTATGGGTAGGAGACAGAGACTGGGTTTGAGGGGCTGGTGCGTGCAGGAAGGTGCATGGGGAAGAGAAGAAGCTGTGGTCAAGATGGAAGCTGTCAGGCTACCAAGTGTGGCTTTACATGAGAAAAGACATCCAACTCCACTCACCGTAGCTTTTGCAGATACACAAGGACCTGCTTTTGGCTGCTTCCTCGCAAGGTGATCCAGAAGGCACCTACCACACCAGCACTGACTCAAGCTAACACAGCTGCACGACGCAAGGCTGTTCTGAAGGAAGGTACTGGCTCAGGTCCAGAGGCTGATGGGCCACTTGGCTGCGAGGCAACTGGTGGCGTGGGTATAGCAGAAACCTCCATGGATCTGACGCCAGCTAAAGTTGGGATAGGGTACAATACAATTCTGTGGGCCTTGATCAGCCCCCTGTGAACACTGCTGCTTCTGAACACTTAGAGCCAGGAGCAAGCAACATGGTCTAACATTTACCACAGCACTTCTCCAGGCCGGTACATGCTCTATTTCGGTACACATCTTTACAGTCAGACTTGTGACGTTAGGGGAGGTTTGGACTACAGCTAATAACCTCTGTTGTTGTTGTCACCTATCAAAAAAGAACATCCCAAACTCAAAAAGTAGGCATCGTTTCAGCTCAGGACTACTGAGTTCATTCAAAAGTACTTACACTGTGCAACCCCAGGCTGTCACAGCCTGTATCCCATCCTCCGCACCCTCACAAGCTCCTAAGCAATTCAAACGGTGGAGGATGCGAGAGTGCTCAGTTGGAAAGCATTATCACCAGGCTCTCAATGAAAGTATTCAGAGCTGAAGGAGGCCAAGCACTCCCCTCCTCACATCCATTCACCACAAACAGAAGCCTCAAGCCCTTGCTGTGGGACCACAGGGGACAGGCACATAATGAGACCTCACTGCCAAACAGCATGGTGTTGCTGGCCCCCCATGACACCGATCTACAAGTGTGGGCTAAAAACATGCCTCCCCCACTCTTACCACAGCTCACTTTCTGTCCTGAATAAGCTGACTGCTGACAAGCCAAGGAGGGGATCACCCTCTTGACTTGTGTGGTCTGATGAAGGCTAAAATTACAAATCTTTTTCCAAATAGTCCCCAAGTGAGCTATGCAAAGGGTGGGGGGGTGAGGGGAGAGCAGGGCAGGGGAGGGGAAAAAAAAAAAAAAAAAAAGAAGGGGGAGAAAAAGGTTCCAGTAGAGCCTGGTAACATTAGCCAGCCTCAAACCAAAATACATGTTCCTCAGGTTACAGTGTCAGCTGTAAAGCTCTCCAACCAGCGGGGAGGAAAATGGACTTCCAACCTTTGCAAAGATTAAAGACACTGATCATGACTTCAGACTAATACAGAGCTCCTTGTGTACCCAGCCACAGCGTAATTAATAGGGAAATGGGAATGGCATCTGAAAGGATGCTGTTAGTTCTAGAGGTAGCCATTGCCACTATGGAACTGCTCTTGAAATGCACTGAATAAGGCTACCCACCCTCTCTCCCTACCCAAGGGCACCTCCTGCAATTAATCTACAGAGCAATACTCTGTAAACACTTAGATATACCTCCTTGAACAAAAATTATTTATGATCAGTAGAGCAACCCAGTAGCCTCCTAAAACACCTTGTAAGAATTTCAGCAACCACTGATTAGTAAACGCATTATAAAATCTACATACTTGCATAATTCATGCAACCTGAAAAAAATCTGCTCTGTTATTTATTGGCAGACAAACTGACATCTGGATTTAGATTTGGAAAGAAAAAAAGAATGATGCCAACATCATCCTGGAAAGACATTTCAAGGAAAAACAGTGCAGGGAAGGGGGAAACAAGGACTTGTTATTGTACTGGCTTAAATTTATTTTTGTCCGAATAGCTAAAAGCTACATATCCAGAAAGAAGAAAATAAAGAAACCCAGCTTCAGTTGTGAGGTAGAATATTCTCCTACCACTTATTTTCCTTAGTTCCATTACCAAAGTCTGGGTCTCGTTAATTTAAATTTAATATTAAATCTCTATTTAGCTCTCATGCACATCTCTACTCCTTCTGATTCACACAGACCTAGGCAGTTCCTTCAGACATTGCTTTGTTCTTCCCTGAAGCAGATGGGGCATAGGCTAAGGAGAACAGGGTCTTCGAATTAGCAACAAGCCTCATTATTTCTGGTGCTGTAGCAGAAGAGCCACACTGAGATGGAGACAGAGCAAGAGTGGGAGGGCAGGAGGAGTCACAACAGCAGTGATTAAAGGTGCAACTGCGGCTTTAGGCTAGATTCACAAAGCACAGCAACACGAAGCATTGTGCTTGTCCTTTGCAGTCAGTTCCCACAGCGGTATCTGGAACCCAGATGTTGGTGCCTGCAACCCTTAGATAAGCCATGAGGAACAATGTGGACACTTCAGCAGTGACACCTGGCAGAGGAACTACGTAACCTTGCAAAGACAGACTACCAAACATCAGGTTGTTTCTCATGGTTATAAATCCCCAGAGCTATGTTCTACCAGGATTCACTCCTCCCCAACCACTAAGGCAGCTGCACGATTCTCTCCACACAGCCGTAAGGCTGCACCTCTTTACGCCAACAGCACTTGGCAGAGCAGCCTTGCAGGGTTTAAAACCTCCACCTCCTCAGAAGCTACATTGTCTGCCTTCAGGCATGGCAAGATAAGACATACTATCTATTCTTCTTGCAGAAGGTATGCTACCAAGCAGCCATTGCTGTTATTTGTAGTCCCAAAGCCCAGCTCACCACAAGCAGTTATGTGGGCATGGAGGAGCTGTGGGGCAGGTGAAGTCAGCGTTGCCACCACACACCTGGCAGCTCCCTTTGTACTGCTGAGCTGCCAGGGCAGGGAAGGGAGGTGGAATGTAAAAAGAAACAGCGACTAAGTAATCAAAATACTAAAAAAAATGAACAGAATCTCCATTGTCAGCCTTTCTACTCAGGACCTGGGCAAAGGATAGAGACTGCCCTGCAATGATCCAATCATTACTTTGTGTTTACTTTTTCTTAGGAGCGGAGTTAACACAGGCACAAGAGCCCTAGGACACTGCACTGCTCAAGCTAGCAAGAAGACTAGACGTGTCCCATAGGAAAAACGAACTGCACTTGCAGACTGGGAGCTGTAAGGACCCAATTTCCATATGCAAGCAGACCATTTTGGAAACATACTATGGCCCCACTTAGTATGTTTAAAGTGGAGGGTTGGGGTTTTTTTACCCATACGTCAGGTTTACAAGTGGAAATATAGTTGCATTGCACAATCAAATTGCTTGCTATATTTTTAATTACAAGGATTTTATCTCTTTTTGCAACCATTTGTACAGTTTGATATTAATAACCAGAACCGTGGCTCCAGCTCATGGTCTCTGTCTGAAATTATTTCACATATTTTATCAACACTACACAAGCTACATGTAAGGTCTTCAAGGCTTTTCCAGAAGTGATACTAGAACACTGGGATTTTTTTTTTTTAATTAATGTTTACAGAGTCTGCATTGAGGACTCCACTGATTACCATAGGGACCGTCAATCTGGAGTTACTGGGAAGTCCAACTCCCCCCCCTTCCCCTTCTCCCACAATTTTAAGTGCTTTTGGTGTTCTCAACTAAACCCTGCATTTAGTATTGTAATTTAACTCACTCTCCCATGTTACTATCCATAGAATGTTTGCTGGCACACTTACAAAATTCCACCAGAGACCTTTTTTGGCATCCACTTCTATAGCATTTTGTGAATTTATTACGTGAAACTTAAGGGACACAGAAAGAGAAGGATTACAGAGACATCACTTGGTATCCAGTGCAAATATAACTGTAATGAAGTTTGATGTATGTATATACATTCATAGTTTTTATGGCTTCTTTTTTTTTACATTAAACATTGAATACACTACTGCATGTTAAGGTCATTTTGTTTCTAGGGAGAGTTATACCTGCACAGCCAGAACATTTTACACCATCTTCCAGAAGAGATGTGAACCTTTGTTTCCCCACGCCACCTCCTGCCAGCCAGGCTTTGTACACAATTGCTTTCATATTTATTCTTGGCAATGTCAGCCATGTCAGATGTGTAAGGTGTTCCCAGCACTCTTACTACACCAATTAGCACTGGAATGTCTCTGTTCCGAATTCTGTTATGGCTAGTTTCCTCATGTTCATACTAAAAAATTGACACAGAACATCTCCTTTGCTACTTAATATCATATATAAAATAAAATCTCACAGGTTTGAAAACAGTACGACTCATTCCTCTTAACCACATTTAGAAATGTGTTTAACTTCAAGAAGGGATTTTGCAGTTCAATGAACATGTGACTTTGATTCCTTCCTGACAACATCAGACCCAAAGAGAAAAAAGAAACACATGCACTTCCTGTACTCTCCTTGCCCGAGTCCCCAGTTCTGGCTGAGCCAAGAGTGCTTGGTAGAATCTGGGTGAGGGAAGCAAACAATAGAATCACGGAACAGTTGAGGTTAGAAGGGACCTGTGGAGTTCATCTGGTCCTGCTCAAGCAGGTCCACAAAGAGCAAGCTGCCCAGAACCACATCTAGACAGCTTTTGAGTATCTCCAAGGTGGGAGACTCCACCATCTCTTTGGGCAACCTGTACCAGTGCTCAGTCACCCTGACAGTGCAAGTGTTTCCTGATCTTCAGATGGAACCTCCTCACATTTTTTCCTGATTTCTTTTGGAGCAATCCAGATCTGTGTGTGGGCTATGGTACCTGGCAGAAGACTGAGCAGGGTGCAAAATCCAGCCAGCGTTCAAATCACCATTTGGGGCATGATTAAGGGCATGAATCTTTAGGACTGATTCCTAAAGATTGTCCATCTTTAGGCATACTCACTATGCTAGCATCTGAGAGGCCAATATGGAGACTCATCACAGCAACCAACACTACTAAAAGTCATTCTCCCTTCCTTCTCCAGAAGAAGAAATTCTCAGGCTTCCTTTACAGGGACAGAGCAGAGATCACCTACTGTACCTGTACAAACTGGGCTCAGAACACGTATGACCATATCCACTGTCAAATATATTTTGGTACACTCCAAAACAGGAGCAAATGTGCAAGCTGGTGCAGTGTAGCCCTTTGATAAATATTCTGCCTGGGTGGGAAGCAGCCATCATTCTGCTGACAGATCCCGCTAGATTTAAGGCTTAAGCCTATTCTTGATTCAACACATTAAAATGCCTTTCAGGTCTCATACCACAAAATAATTCCTACGTCATGTTTCTTTTGAAGCTTTTAGCACATCACTCATGAGATGAATCCAAGAAACAGGCTGCCTAGGCCACTAGGTGCAATGTCTAAAACAGAAAGGATTTTTGGGGGTAAAGCAAGCAGTCTGCAATCTGGTGATTCTTCATGTAGCCATACAAGGCTACAGAGCACTTCCACAGGGAGGGATGTATTTTAGCTGTAATGGCTCATATTGTGCAGTAACCTACAGAAATATTCTCCCTTTGTCTTCTGCAAAGGCCTATTCATTTCATATTAAAACAAGTCTGTGAAAACAGAAGTAAATAAGAAGAAACTGTTAAGATGATAATTTTAAATGGTGTCACAGCAGTCCTGTGTGCAGAGAATTCCACATGAGGGAAAAGGATGTCTCATCTGCCACTGAGCTGCAGAAAGGCTTGGCCAACAACTATGGTGCCCAAGTACCCATGCTGCAGACACATGGCACCCCATTCTCAGCTGTGGAGCTCCCCGACTTGGACCACTGAGCCTTGACACCAGTACAAAATTCAGTGTTCAAAAGATATTTTCCATACCGTTCTCTCAATTCTGCTCTCATACAGCACAGAGGTACAATGCAGACAAACAGTAGTGGGTGCTGAGCACCCCCCTCTCCCTTCACTTCCCCATGCCCCAACATTTTCCCGCACCTCTGAGCTCCCCAGGGTTTCCAGCTACCAGGAACTTTTCAGAAGTCAAGATACCACTGCAATGTGTAAGTGGCTAAAAAAATTACAGTAAGATAGACACCATATAAAACTAAAAATAACTGTAGGCTATTCTCATATTGGTTGGGTGGGGGAGACCGGGAAGAAAAGCACAGTAACAAATCCAGACATTGTGTAACTTACTTCATGGAACATCTTTTCTTGATTATGTTTATTAGAGAGCTCCTATCCAAAACCCCAAATTACCCTAATTTGAAACACATTAGGCTTTTTTAATGTAAAATACTAACTGAAAGTAACTAAATCTTGCAATAGCTAAAAAGAACCCAATTTTTTGCCTCTAACTATAAACAGCTTGCATTGCAGTCAGACAACAAGAGCAGGTCTTGTAGGTCTTTAAAATGCTCTATATCCTTTTAAACACTCAGGTCCTGGTCTTGCTCACACTAATTCCATTAGGACCAAATTCTGGGACTACATCTCTTTCTATTTTTCCTCTCACACAGTCCCCAAGTTTTTCTTTACTCCTCCACTCTTTTGTAAGTATTGCACAAATATGCAACAACTTTACTTTTTTACACCCTTTTGTGAAATACAAAAAACCCCACCCACCCATAAAACATACGATTGCTTTGTATGTAGCACTTCAAACTACTATCAATGAATGTAGCACACAACAGTTACCACTAAGGAAATGCTAGAAGATTGCTGCATGCTGAGAATTAACTCCTTTTCCACTTTTTCTGCGAAATGGAGAAAAACATGTCCTCATTTAAAGTTAGAGAAGTTCAAGTTAGGAAAAATTAGGGTTTCCATTTTTGTTTCATTTTCCCTTTCCAAAAGGAACAAACAGAAAAGCAAATTCCTGGGGCCCTCTCTTTTACCAGGTTCTCCTTACATAAGCAACCTTTGATCAGATATCTGAGAAAATTAATACCATCCAGCTAGAGGTTTCTTTCCTCAGTGTCTGCTTCTTCCAAACATCTCATGAATATCAATCTCTCAGATGGGGCATAGTTTGAAAAGCTCCCTAACTTTCAAAGTGCTGCTGCTCAAGACAAAACAGAGCTTCTAACCAACCTCCCGCCAGCTCAGCTGCATGCGCAATGAAGATTTTTTAGGTATGGTGCAGAAACAGTACCATTAATAGATGAAGGGTGTTGATCTAAGTGAAATACAAACACTAGTGAGCAGACATTATGAAAGTGGATATTGGGAGATTTTCTTCTGCCTAAGTTCTACTATACTCACCACAGCAGTATACAAGCATCTTTCAGCAGCTATAAATTAAACTGTTAGTCTCCATCTTCTCCCCAGATGAAGCACATGAAACAGAGCATGAACACTTTTGACATACCAGGTATTCATACCAACAGAAGTCACCCACGCAAATCACAATATACTTATTAGAGAAAACCAAGTCAGAGAAATGACTTGGTATGTGGAACAGGCCACAAGGAGACTTGCAATGAATTTTACTGAGACTCATCCTCAAGTTGGGTGCACAAGGGTTATGCCTCCATCAAAAATAAGCACTTCTTGTAGTTTCACTCTGAAGGGTATCTTGGATCTTCAGTTTGTATTCCAGAGCTTTAATTAACATTTTAATTATGCTAAGCCCACACACTGAGCACTTCAGGTTTTACACTATTTCATCAGAAGTCACGGCAAAGAGGGGAGGACAGGTTGTATTGCCAAGGAGCTATGCTTCCACAGTAGCAGAAACGCTTCTGTAATAGTAGAAATACATCAGACTGAAGGCTTTGTGCATTGTGCACTTCTCTATGCATATTCATTTCACCTTTTAATCTGAAGAAAATTAAGCCTAACTTAAATCTTCAAAGTATATACAAAAGCTAAAAGATAGATGTATGCCTCCCAAGCTATGTTCCATCCAGTACAGACTAGCTAACAAATACACCTCAAATTCTGCTATTTCTTCTATTGGATGAACACTCATAATTTTAAATAAATAAATAAATAATTTATCTGCTTTGATCTCACATCAAGTTAAGTGTCTCACAAACCCACAGACTAGCAAGGGTACGCTGCAAGTTCTTCTTTCTCATGTTACCATAAGGATCATCACTGCTTTTGACACGTGACCAAAGCCCAGACATCAGGAAAGAGAGGGAGACAATACTAAACACAGAACTAGAAGCTAGAAACAATTATGCCTCACTTGAAAGCCGGATCTTGCCCAGCTGACAAATCAACTAGCACTTGTGTGTGTGAAGTGAGTACTTTTTTTTTTTTGCCTGCCAAGACTCTCTCAATGAACTGATGATATACTCTGGATGGAGAAAAGTGGGCAAGATTTATAGTGTCTCATGAAGTAGGCTGTTAATATAAGACCCGAAACTCAACATGGCGAGGGGAAAACAAGCAAGTGTGAATGGAATTGATGCAAGAAGTTGAAGTAAATGGAAAAGAAAATCAAAACAGTCAGCAAGGTGAAACTTCTATTGACCAAGAAAAGGCTCATCCATTACACAAAAAGTTCAGCATGGAAAGCATTAACCTTCCTGACCTGGAATCTGTGATAAGCTCTTTCATTTAGGGATCACTCAATTCCAAGTCTATCTACGTTGGAGATACAATTTTTTAGTGCTACTAAAAGACAAATACCTGGGACGGGTTCCTACTGGTGCAAGCACATTTTTCGTCTAAGGAATCAACGCTGAGTCTGAGAACCATATCTTTAAATCAGAGCAGTCCACAGGTAGCGGGCTTTGGGGCACAGTCACAAGTCAAGCTGAATGCCTTTGACTTTCATAGTTCCGTTACCACAGTTTTCACTTCTCCTGAAAAGCTGACAACTACACATATCCTCAAAAAGACACAACTAATAGTATTAGCAGTTCCTCAGTGACACAGCAGTGTAACCAAGGATTTGCACAGGTAACATCAAGCATTGAAAGGGTCAATATGACTCAAAAGCTTTCAATTCAGTTCATATCTGAATAGCATTTGGACAGCATCACAAAGCTATAAAAAGAGGGGATATACAAAGATGGGATACTCTAACATCACTTGAGCCTAAGCTCACATTACAGTTAGAGGAGGAAGACATTTTAAGAGTGTCTGAGTTTGTCAAGTCACCTTTGGAGGACTGTGCCTTTCTCCACTGACTATAAAAATACCCTAAATCCATCAAATGGTTTGAATGAACATAATACTACAAGTAAGTTTTGCATAATATGGCTAAAATACTGAAATATATTCTAAGCAATTTTCTCCACAGAAAAAGCAAAATTGTTGCTGGTGGTTTATTTGCATGAATTCCTAATGCAAACCCCCATCCTGGAATTCCTTAAGTACAAGGAGAGGAAAGCACAATTGACCTCGCCCTGACCAGCTCTGCTCATGTTCTGCCAGAAGTAGGGGCACTCCATATAACTTCCAGTGGCATCTATGCAGAGGTAAGGTCAAAAGTAATATGAGGAAAAAGAAAAAAATGTACTTAATTTATTTCACAGAAGAAAACTTAGCAAAACAATACAGTATCAAAGAAATAGTATGCCTTTTTCTTCCACAGGTGATTTTAAAAGGAGCATGGATAAACTTTAGGAATCAGCCTAGCACAAGATAAAGTCCATAGACTATTCCAATTTATTTCAGTTCAGACTCTTACCTTACAACTCTCAGATCATTTTTTCACTTCAAAAAACATCACCAAGATAAAGGAGTTCTTGAGATCACTACACTAAGCATTTGTTTATGTTCTGAAGAATCATACGGTACTGTGAAATATAAATCACAGAGAGGCAACTTACTTTTAGCTTATGTACAAAAGAAATGTGATTTCTATCTGTTAGCTCTCATCCTTTAAATCAGCTTAGGCATTAAAGTATAACACCCCCTGCTGCTCAGTAGAAAAACAAAGGCTAACAGGGTGGTTTATGGCTAAGATCACTTACCCAGTTCCTAAATGACCAGAAGGCTATTCCAAAAAACTATAACCTTTAAAGCGTTTGGAATAACCAACATAAATAACAGAAATGGTGCAGCACCCCTGCAATTACAGAAAACTCCACACTTGTAATTGTTTCTTTCCATTAGCCCACAGGTTGAATATTAACCTTGGGCTTCCCATTGGCAAAAGATTAGAAAATAAAGCACAGTCAGGCATCCCTGCTCCTCTGGTCCAAGTACTGAGAGGTACAGGAGAAGGAATGCAGTCTCTGTCATGAAAGGATGAACCTGCCACTGCTGTGGCAACATTATTTATATCCAAGAAACACAGAGATTACAGTCAGATTAAACTGGGAGCCTGTGCAGATTCAGGAACCAAACCCATATATTCCAAATCCTATACAAGCTCATCAGTTGTCTTCAGCTAAGCTAGGAGGATGCCTTCAAGATTATTCTGTTAATACTGAACAACTGAGTGTTTCTGTTTTGTCCTCTCAATTTGCTGTTCATTAACATTAAAGCCATTTAATTTACTAAAAGGAAACCATTACTGAAAAAACAGTAAATCTTAAAATTAAATATAGATTTCTGAATTCTGAAATGAACAATAGTTTCACAGCAAATCTGATGTATGAATTGTTGATGGTTCCCTGGAATGTGGAAGAACGATACCAAGTAATATAGATGTTACCTAGGAGCATAGAAGAAGAAAAAACAATGTACGCACACACCTCACACACACTCCCATAGGACAAAAACCCTCACAATAATCAAGAACAGTAAAGCAAACAGTACTAGTGTGTAAAAAACATCACTGTAAAACTGAAAATTTGCAACAATTTAACAGACCAGCGTGGATAAAGCTTCTGGAATAAATGCAGTTCCAACCAACATGGAAGTGGTCTTTTCTGCTGGCTGTGAATTAATTTTCTTTGGGCTTATCCTTGTAAGCAATATATCTTCCCGAATGGGTGTCTCTTTCATTCCTGTCCTCAAGAGCAGTGGATTAACAACTTAGAGTGGTTCTTCAGCATGGTGAAACTGCTGAAGCTTTAGCATCATTCACAAGGATGGGCCTTTACAAGTGTTGGGACTTCTACTTACAGCAAGAAAAGGGAAAGACTAGCATTTTAATCTGAAACTCACTAATCACCTGCTTGTCCTCACCAAAGTTGCAAACACAAATTTAGCAGCCACACCTTATTTCCTGACCCAGTTGTAAAATGTGAAGTCATTCATAAAACACTTGATAAAAATATATGCAGCTCTGTTTCCTAACATATATACCCTACTTGCAATTCACAGTGGCTCATAGCAACAAAGACGAGGTATTTCTGTTGCCCCAATGCTAACAGCATAGGCCTTCACTGTGACAGAGATGCAGCAGCACAAGCTTCAGTTAAAGAAGTCATCAAATTTGACTCATCCTGTCAAATTTGGATGTGAACACTGAAGTACTGAATATCATCATTCCAGGCTCCCCAAACTGCCCACAGAGATGTGAGGTCTTCTGAATCATTTTCAGGAGGTGCCTTAAACTCAGTTATCCAACAGACATGCTCTTCCCTACTGACTGTAGAAAGACAGTAAAAAGACTGTACTAATGCACGCACGGAATTCAGTTATGTACCTCAAATTGTTATGTTTAATGGACCTGTAGTGTTTAATCAGGATTGTAAGGCCAAGCACATACGAGGATCCCCCACGTCTTTGGGCAGTTATCTCTCAAGTCAACACTATTACTTCTTCTTTGTTATCATTTTTCCAACTAGTTAGCTCAAAGCCAATGCAGGTAGACCATTTCTGATATAGCCACCCCTTTATTTCACTGTACAGCCGCAGCCTCAGCTTGGTCTAATACACTTGGTCCCTTGTTGCAGTTTAAGTAATATCCCAGGGAGGGAAAAAAAAAAAAAGCTAAAGGAGCAGCCAGCCTGCCCCTCTCTGCATTACTGCACATCACTCCCTGCCCTCAGTGTGGTTACTGAAACCTGCAAGTGTGGCTGGGAGGCACACGAATCGCACAAGCAGATGCCAGCACTCCTGTGCCTGTGCTGCAGGGATACCGCCACGTGCTGATGTCCTTCAGACCAGAGGCTTGGATCCTAATCTCAAAAAGTTTTCTAAAAGATGGGCATCCAGACATTTCTGACAGCTACACTGCTGATACAGATTAGAGGAAAGTTTAGGTCATAGGAGGATTAGGTCATCCTCAAAAGGCAGGATGTCAAAGTAGGAATCCACATGACAGGAGAGATCAGACTAAGACCAAACCTCAGTTTAACATGAAGGGAATGAGGGGAGAGAGGTAAATAACTAGCTCTAAAAACTCATCCATGCTCCTGTCTGGCACCACATTTCTGACTGACACTGGCATTTCCCAGTTTCTGCTTGATAGCTTACCATTTATGGCATCTTCTTTATCAACTTCTGAATACACAAAACACTTTTTGGCCAACATTAGGCTTTTCACTCTGTCTCTCTGCACCTTTGTATTGACTGACAAGACAGATTTTCCATATTCCCACTCTGATTTAGAAACACTGTCACCCTTTGGTGCAAATCTGATGTAGATACTGATAATTGCTCGTGATGTAAAATAGTCAAGACCCATTTTCATTGTAAGCATAGGGCAGTAGTGGGAGGTCCTGCCTGGGTAAGCTGGTACAGCTTCAATTAAAACTCAGTTTTAATCAACCTGCCCCACAGGCATGTAAAGAAAACCAGCCTTCCCACACCCCAAAACAATTCTGAGGACCCACTCAGCCTTCCATTATGAAAACATACACATACGTTCTGCAGGACTAAGTCAAATTCTTTCAAACAGCACGTAGAGCTCCCAGCTAACGCATTTCTGACTAGACACCTGAAGAACAGACAGCATTATACTGGTAACAATGCCCTAATATGAGGCTGATAGTAACTGAAAGGAAGAGCCACTCAACCTTTTTACAGTGACACAATATCCTTATATTAAAAATGTTGTCCTGAAGTTTGTCCTACATTTCTTACATGTTTTGTTTCTATAGTTTGGGTGTCATTTCTCAGACTATATGCAGCTTTTCAATAATTCAACTTCACAGTGGAATACATTTGGAAATAGGAAAAAATGGCATTTAATAAGCATCTTTATATAGCGTGTACAACCCAGTGCTGCCTACAGCTGGGCAAGTTACACCACCTTACCCCATTTTAGAAACAGAGAAGGCCTAGCTAGTACTCAGATGGGAAATAACCTGGAAACCCAAGGTACTGAAAAAAGAAAAAAAAAGCCCACAAAAAAACACATGCTACTGAATATTGAGCCACCACTGAAGACCTGACGAATAGAAATTAAAACTGAAATTGTCTGTGTGCAATGGCATACTTAGCTATAGGGGGATGAGCATTGCACTTTCAGACATGTTATAACCTAAGCCCATCATCTTTGCCACACTAGAGCAGGAAAAGCAGCATTAAAGAGCAGAAGGGTGACCCATAGCAACATTAAGAATCAAGATTCTACTCATCTTCAGGTCTTTATGGGCAGATGGCATGGTCAGAAAAGGCAGGAAGTTAAAATTGTTTCTTCAAATGTGTCACCAGTGCAACCTGAATGGTGCTGAGAAGGGTAAGGAAGATATTCTAAAAGTCAGAAAGAAGCAACCTGCACCACTTTCTTAAGGGATAGTTTTACTGCCAGCTCAGCCACCATTCAGTCTTACATTCCCCATGCTTACTTGCAGAGCTCCCCCCTGTTATTAAGCAGCATGATACCCGTAACCCTGGGCACTTCCCCAGCAGTGCTCAGCTACCCAAAAAAACAGAGGGTGGAGATCAAGAGGCACACCACATCTACAGCTGAACACAATGAACCCTCCAACTCTTTGAAAAGTTAGTTGAGTTTGGCCATAATGGTAGGTCTGCTAGTTGAGTACTTGATACACAGCCCTACACACTTAAGAAGTTAAAATTAAATAAAAATATACTCTTTTAACCAGCCTGTGTGTCCACCCGGTCTGCGAACTTATCCACATACTTTTGCCAAGGTGCTTCACTGCCCTGCTTTCTTAGCAATACCACATAGTTACCACTAGCTAAAATGCAGCGTCCAGCAGTACACAAGGGTGATAAGGCTTGCCTGTTTTATGGGATTTGCAGGATCAGGTTGCAGTCTAAATAAAACATGGCAAAGTTAAATTAAGATAGACTGGCTCTAGTGTATAAGAAGATGAAGGAAAATTATTGCCAAGTAGATCACTACCTCTATATGCTGCTGCAGCTCAATTGAAATTCTGAAATGGTAAATTAATTGAGGAGGTTTATCTACAGAATTGTGAAAAGCACTATGAAGAGAGCTTTGATAAATTGCTACTGGAATAAAGTGGCTCTACATGTTTGTATGTGGCTTTAAAAACATAGGTCTCTAGGTACCAAAAATGAGAGAAGCATGGAAGAGGGCACAAGAAAGAAGCAGAGGAGAAATAGTTCCCACTAAAAAAATATCTCTATGCACACCAGCCTCTCCTCTTACTGCACCTCTTCTCAAGTCATTCCTCTTGGCTTCAGCAATACGTACCACAGCGGGCTGAGAACCAGCCAAATTGTCCACAGATCGCAGCTGGATGTGGCGATAATGACAGCAAAAATTTGGGGACAGAGTAGGAGGAAAATGGGGATAAAAATGGAAACCCAACAGGTTGGTCTCTATCATTCATCACTGAAAACTCATTTGTTTCTAAGTTGTCATCTTCTGCAGTGGTGGAGACTTAACATCTGACTTTGGAAGCATAAAGCAATTTCTGCAGAGCAATCAGGCTCCCTCAGCAGGATGTCCCTTCACAGGAGCTCATGAGAGACGTCTCAGGAATTAGATCTGGGAAAGGTGCACGGAGCCTGGTAGATGCTCTGTAATTTGTCCTCCCTGAGTGGGCAGAGCAGCAGGCTAAAAAAGTGTTCCCAAGCACAAAAAGGAAGGATTCTGACGCCTTGTAATCCTGTTAAAAGGAATCAGTGTCAATTACCCTTTTTTGTTTTGTTACCTTTTTAACAAAGTTAGCATAGTAATTACCTTACAGAGTACAAAAGACATTATAGTAAAGAAACCTCAAAGTACACGGGTTACGGGGAGAGAAAAACCCCTCAGTCCTTGGTGCCAAGCAGCTTTCATGCCTGGTTATGTCTGGCACATGGCCAAAAAGAGGAGTTTCTTGGTGGTGGTGGTTTTTTGGGTTGTTTGGGGTTTTTTTTTCCTGTGAAAGTTGAGCAAGTGGCACAGCCAAGCGACACATTGTCTCCTGCAGTTAAATGAGCTGCTATTTACATTGAACATCATATACCCAGGCTGACAAATACAGAGCTGCACATCCTACCTAAAGTCTAGGTGCATTATTTGTGGGCAGGTTGCATCTCTCTGATGTTGTCCTATCCTATATCCGGACTGAAAGGCTGCAATGCTCACAGTTCCCCTGTTAGCCCTCAGGTGGGGTTTATCCTCCCCTCACTCTTCCAGCTACACTAAACCATCTGTGCTGGAGTGAAATGGCTCCCTGCCTCTGATAGATAGCATTTATGGCTGCCCCTGGAATGCACTAGTTGTACCAAAGGGATACCATTTCAGCGTCTCCATCCCTTACAATTTTATTAGCATCTGCCAGCTCCAGCTACTGACTGTCTCAGGTGGGAGAAAGAATGGGTCCAGAAACATGGCTCTGAAACAGAAAGATTAGCTGTAAAATGCTGGGGGTTTGTGGAGGGTTAAACTGACAGCCTCCAAGGCTTCTTCTTGTAAACTTTACTGGCAGAAGCAATGAATTACCATCAACTTTGAGTTAAAGTAGGTACTTTGCAAGGGGCACTGCATTCACACAGTCTGTTTTCTACCACATGCAGAACACAGCCTGGCCACCTGTGGATCCGCCTCAGCAGGCAGGGGGTCTTGCCCTAGCTCTGGGAGCGCAGGCAGTTGTCAAATTATTGTGAAAAGTCAACAAGGTTCCCACAGTTTGTTCAGCTGCAATTTCATCCCCACCACCGCCACTCTGCATGCATCTCGGCATTCAGCCATAGCTCCTTTAAAATTGTGTCTACATTTCTACTTTACGTGTTCTGGTCTGACCCTTTGGCTTCTCTCAAAATCATAAATATCTGGCAATCACTGTTGTCCCAATGCAGAACAACTGTAACAACCATCTTATGTGCTGGCAAGGACAAAACTGGGTACCAGCCTAGTTGTTCTTAGGACACATTCACCAGATTAAAGATAAATTTTCAGTAGTGAGGAACAAAATTCTAATTCATACAACCCATACCTAGAAACATTCAAGGTCAGGCTGGACGGGGCTCTGAGCAACCTGATCTAGTTGAAGATGTCCCTGCTCATTGCAGAGGGTTGGACTAGATGACCTTTAAAGGTCCCTTCCAACCCAAAGATTCCACAATTCTATGAAAACACTAGGACAGATCAGAGAAGGAGTAGAGCAGAGGGCAGCTTTGAAGGAAACAGGTACAGCACTACTTTGTCATGTGCCTTCCAGTTCTTCACTGAATATTTCTCAAAGGCTAAGTCTCTGAACAGGCTGTATGAGTATGAAGTATGACTATTTTAGGCATCCTTGGTAGAACATCACCCCCTTAACAACACAGCTGTAAACTCAATTTTACTAGTCAATTAAACTTGGCTCACAGCTACATGTCACAAGAACAGTACAAAAGTGACCAGAGCCAGAGACAAACCTAAGCTGTTGTACTCCTCTCAAGAATGGGACTTTCAAGAGAACACAGCAAATCTGAGCCAGTAATAAAATTCACATTGATGCCAATGACCAAAGAGTTCAGTCAACACTGAAATTCTCACCTTACTTTTCTTCAGATGCAATACACACGCTTTCTGAAATCTCTTCTTCCATGGCTTCCTCCTGACAGTGAGCTTCTGTAATCGGTATCTATAATGCACCCAGCAGAAAAGCCTACCCACTTTTCCATGCAAGACATGCACTTGGAGGACAAATGCAGAAGAGCAGAGCTTGTGACCCCAGTTACAGAGCAGCAGGATCCACAGTGAGTACCATTGCCAACACTATAAAGTTTTAGACACAAAAATCCTGCCAGCTAGTCTAGAGAATGTCTTTATGCCACTGTTAATCAGATGAAATGAGAATACCTCTGCAGAATTTGACAAGAATGTCAGATTTTTTTTTTAAAGTGACATGCATATGAAAGACAGTACTTTGCTTCTGTGTCTTCTGTAACCCCCCCCTCCCAAATAGTCTGGGTGTTTGTATAAGGTGTAGGTAACAGAGATGCTGTTTCCTACCATCATACTCTTATGCAGAATACCACTGCCTGAACCACCAAGCAATACACTCTGTTGCTCACTTGCTTAGAAAGAAAAGTTTTATCTCCTCATACAAAGTGCCTCCAAAAGGGCAACCTTTCTCCTAAGTCTGGTGGTGGGCACTGTGCCTCGCTCAGGCTAGATGACTGGAACCTATGTTTGTTATGAACATACTTACCCCAGTACCCTGACAACACGTTTCATTCTCTAGGATCTCTTCTCATTTTCCCCAGATGTTGCACCTCAGGCTCCAGGAAAACATTCTCCCCATAGAGGGGAAAGTTTCCACAGCAAGTTTGCTCTGATGATGGCACTACCCCACAAAAACTTTGCTCAAAACAAGCAAAATCACTTGACACTTCAGACTGTACAGGGAAGGGGAGAAAGAAATCAGCAGTCCCTGGGTAGTCAGGGCCCAGAAAGGTTGTGCATGAGCAGTTTGCCCTCTCATGGCTACAGAAACAATAGAGTTTCTTCTATAAATGGATGATTTAAGGGCTAGAGTGAGTAGAGTGAGGACCTACACACTATTGCACAGGCTAAGTTCTTTGCCTGAGCCCACTAATGGCAATGTTCACATGGAGCACATTTACGCACACATAATATTTGTGGGATGTCTTTCATATCTAATTTTCTCTGAGATTTCTCTTCTTATTTCATCTTAGCAAGATGCAATTTTATTTTGAATATTTAAGATGAAAACAATTGCTGATTGGATATTACTTCCCCCTCCACCCCCAAGCTTATTCTAAAATGAGAAAACTCAGCTAACCTGATGGAAAAGAACACCATAACAGGATTTGATATCACTTCCTTTGATATGTGAAACAAAACAGTTACTCCAGAAGACTTTGAGAAACACTTATGGAAAATTACAGGTGATGAATAATCCACAGGAAAACTCATTTTGTTCCCTGAATGCAATAGTGAGAATTAAAATAATAATAGAAAAGAAAAGCTACAAGATCAAATCGCATTTTGGTTCCTACCAAAAGCTATATTCATACCAGTTCCCATAATACTTTCCATCTGTTTGCTCCAAGCTTTGCTTCATCAAGTAAGAAAAAAGTCTAATGAATGCATAAGCAGATCAGATACTTTAATTGGCTTTGCCCAAGCTATAAGCATTTCTGTTACAAAGTCAAAGAATTAATCTGCCTGGCTCACAAACACTGTCCTGCTCTTTTCCCTTGGACGAGCCACACAAACAAAGAAAACAACACTTTTCTAAGAGGAACACAAAATTGGTATTTCTTTATTGTTTTGTCGTATTTTTTTAAAAGTGGCAAAGAACCAAAGCAGTGCACATTCCAACACCCCAGTTCACTTCAATGAAAAATACAAGACAGTCACCACTGCAAAACAGAAAGCAAGGAGCCCTGACCCATTCCATTTCCCATTCTTTGGAAGAAATGGGTCTATCAGCCCAATGGAAGAGCAGGGCTTTACTAAAAACAGTATCAAGTGCAAGACAAATCTTTTTCTATCTCCCAATCAAGAACTCCTCTGTTAAATATATTTAAATTAAAATATAGATTTAAATTAGAAAAATTCAAGCTTTTAATGTTCGTTGCATGCCAGTGGATGTGCTGCACATACTTCCAGTATATCCATTCTTATTAAATAATCAGGTGAAAGGCTGTGCAACAAAATTTCCACTACAAGAGCACAAAAATCCAAGACAAACACAATCTGTTCAAGTCATATATCATTTGCTTGTAACAGATCCAATATACCATCCTGACAAAGTCATCTGTTACCAAGCTTGTGCTGAAGACTTCAGGGATCACCTTCATCACAGCAGTTAACGGCTCAAATAAATCTTGTGGTGAAACTCACGGGAATAATTTTTTTTTTAAACTCCATACCATAAGAAACATAAAATGCAGCAATTCAAGGCTTCCAAAAGGCTTTCACTGGACAGTCCATGGCTTACTGGAAGGATCTTGAAGACACAATCCCTACCAGTTCCTATTGCACAGTCTGTAACTCTCCAAGCCATAATTTTGTAACAGCCCAGAGAGGATGGGAACCACAGACTGACATTAGGCAAGCACATTATGTGTGTGGCTTTTGCTTAATGTGGATGGCAGCTGGAGATAGGCAGTGCCACAGAACCATCCCACTCCCCTCTAACCACTAACAAGTATGCTGTGAGCCACAGCTCAGGAACCACGGTCAAATTTCAACCTAACAAAAGCAAAAGAAAAGAAGAATTTGTTAACGCTACCCTGTCATACTAAGCATGCTCCATATGGTTAAGATCTCCTGTAATCTTAATACAATGAACTAATACATTACATAGACCTGCATAAAAATAATAAACTCAGCTTAGCAGAACCACTTTCTGTGTGTATATATTTGACAGAAGTCTAGCCACAGATATCTAACAACATAAAAATCAGGCAACCAGCTCATTTTAACATTTCTTTGGCTACCTTAGATTATGTTGTGCCCATATCTCCTGACACCGATCTCTCCATTCCCATTATCCCCAGTGCAGATCTTAACTAGCATTGTGCAAAACTATCATAACGAAACCCAAAGCTAAAAGAAACTGTGAGGTGCAGAGACAAGGTTAAACTATGGAACTAAACCAGTTTTGCTCAAGCCATTGCAGTTCCGTTAAGAGTCCAAGGAGCCTCTTTGAATACTATACTTCTAAGAATTAGGATTTTACTGTCATTTTAGCTTTATCACAAACCCAGACAAACTGTGTTTGTGAGCACCAGACAGATGGACGTTTTACCAGTCTTCCATCTCTCCTGGCTTGAAGTTCTCTCTGCAGTAAACAGACCACAGAATCATTTTCTTAAAGCAAAACAAAAGGAGAATGCTGTTAAAAGAACAAACGAGTAGGAGCCCTAGATCTAATCTCCCTTCAGAAAAAAATCTTTATTTCCCAGTTTCACAGGCTCTCCTGCCTGACACCCTGCTGCCAAGTTACAGAAGTAGAGCATATGCTTCTACGTCCAGTTTCCATTTCAGAGGAAGCCACAAAAACCTCAGACACACATGCATGAACACAAGGGCTATCTAGTTTTACATGACTCTTGGTTTTGTTCTGTGGGTTTATACACAGTAAGTAAAATCCCACAAAAATTAAACTTAAGAAAAGGCACACTATCCACTACTATGCAGTTTTAAAGTGGTAGACAGTAACCTGAAGAAAACAGGAAACTTCTCTTTAAGGAAAGTTATTTAGAAGGTTTGCCTTTAAAATAATTTTTGTAGCAAGCTATTTTAATTTTAAAAACTAAAACCACAACAAATTTTCAAACTAGAGTGGGCAAATTCTCCAACAACACATAAAATGGCAAACGTCCAGACTGGCATTCTTTAACAAAGCACAGTTAATGTCATTCTTCTTATTAATGATTTAAGATCTAAACTGTTTACATCCATAATCCTTCTAATTAAAGTTAGAGCTAAAATGGATGTCAGTAGAGCAAAGATCTCCAGTTACCACTACCATTCAAGGGTATTCTGACAGGGCATCCCACTTTCAGAACTTCATTCTCTCAAAAGACGAGTACTGAAATGGGAGATGTTACTCCTAAATTGCAGTGTTAATAATCATTTGCTGGCTGTGATTGCATTCAGTCCCCTTGGAGAACTCACAGCTTATAGAACACTTCCACAGAAAGATGCGATGAGCCAGAAATCAGGATGCAGAAAGTTGCACGCTTGGTTGCATGATTTACTCAACTTTTTCACATCACCTCCCACCAACTTGTAGCTTCGTTGAAGGCTTTTTGCTTCCCATTCAAGCTGTCTCTTGGGGGCCTGAGTACAAGACACCCATCCAAACACTGGGATCTCCAACCAGTTCAGCAGACACTTATTCTGAGAAAGATGAACTCTCTCAGCTGGTTGACAACTTAATAAGAAAGATAAGAAATCTGAAAGATGGAGCATGGAAACAGCAGTTAAATCAATGCTAGTCCAGAAAGCTGCAGGGTACACTGGATGGCATCTTCTCTAACTTGCCCACAGGCAAAGCCCAGGACAAACTGAAATGTTTGTGACTAAGGCTATGGTGCCTTGGATTCATGACAAGTAAGAGCAGTGCATATAAACAAGCAGTTAATTCAAATCTCAGAACATCTTTGAAGGAAATAGAGACTTAATCACAACCCTGTTCAATTTGCTGCAAAACAGACCTATCACAATTTGTCTGTCCACACCTGCGCACGCTCTCCCCCCCCGTATTGGGTCAGGATTCATCACACATCTTTCCAAACACTAGTGCTCTCACATTCAGATGCAGCTTCCAGTTAAGCAAAATCTGATAGCCAACCACAAGAGTATATGTAGGCAGCAGATTTACTCTCTCATTTACGCAATATTTACTTTATTACAGTGAGAAGCAAAGTATGGCCCTTGGAGTTTCAGAAGAAAAAAAAATTTAAGGCTAGTAAAATAAGAATCATCTAACTAGTGCGGACTAGCAATAGGTACAGTATTAGGAAAAAGCTATTTAGTAGATCAAATATGACATTGCATCAACAAGTTTCACCCAGATAATAATCTTTAGGTAATTTTCTCTTATTAATTCAAACCAAGACACTAATTCAGAACAGATATAATTTGACAAATCTACTTCACATTTTTCTAGGGTATATCAACTATGATTTTCTTTTAGAATTTATTCTATAGTGCTTTGTCAAGATTCATAGTCCACAGAATAATCACTGTGTTGACTATATTTGATGTGCAGAGACTCTAATTCTGACCCATGCTGGGTAACAAAGACTGGCTAGAAAAGCCACTTGAAATAGCTTCTAGTGTCTGACTGGACTGATTTTTAAAGCATTTCCAGCATGAGCAATCATGCTTAGTAATTTCAAATAAGATTTCTGAGAACTGCTATGGATGTGATTTTCAAATTAAATTTGCACTTAGGCAGAGAGCACATTGACTGGATTATTTCAGTGTCCTGAGACAATGCAACATCAGTATCATGAGTTAAAAGCAAGTTTATTTCAAGTTTTGGCTGCACATGTGGGAAGAAATACAACTACGGAAGAGGGAAGATTTCTGTATATTCATCTGCCTCTATTTTTAACTGACACCTATTTTATCAGAGCTTTGGGGGAAAGAGACATTTCCCATAAAGAGAGCGAATCCAAATACTTTCAGTTTTCTTTCAAACTATTTACATAAAGAAATATCCAGTGAAACTACAGACTCATACCACTGTACTGAAGTAACACTCTTAAAGAAGCAGAATTCCTAGCATTGCCCGCTGAAACATCAAGTTTCAGGGTCAACTATTAAGTGAGCTGAAGTGGCAAAACACTGTTAGAAGCTTTACCACCAGTCCATTCCTTCCCAGTGGAACCTACCTCAGGCCCCTTGGTACCACGTAATCTGACCAAAGCCCGACCCCAAAGGGACAGGGTCAGAAGCTTGGTAACCTGTCATGCTTTCTGTTGTCCTCCTCTGCAGTAAAAGCCTCAACCAAGTTTTCCCAGTAGAACTCCAGTTCTTGTTTAGATTTTTGTCAATAAAGTGAACTAAGGAAGAATTCTGGCAGCTAAATCAGATTACGCTAAGGTGCTGAGGGAAAAAAAAAAAAATATAATCCCCTTCAAGGACACCTACCAGCCATATCTGCAGAGTGGAGAAACACCATTTAAGTCTAAAACCACAGAGCTAGAAACCGTCATTGCCACTGCTGCTTTAAGAAAAAAAAACACCACCTGTTTTTTTTTAAACCATTATATTGAACTATTTCTGAGAAATGTCGTTGGAGCCTGGAATCTCTCAGAAAAGACTGGTTGAAATGACTGGGCTACACTGCCCTTCCCAAGGTAGAGAGGTTTATGAGGAGTCTCCTTTACTACTTATCTCCTCATTACTCTTCCACCTTCTAAAGCTGACACTATCTTGCTCCCTTCTTGTAGGGCAGCCAGGCACACTAGTGAGCCAGTGCTGGAGAACAAAGCCAAAGGAACAGGTACAGATGCAGTAACAGCAGCTCCACACCCGGACCCTCCCTCACACTGAAGTCACTCCAAACAAACAGCCATTTGCTTCCCTGGGGACATATTTGAACACAAAAAGCTTTCTTATTTTTCCACGTTTCCAATATCTCCATTTGGGCATCATTCACACCCATGTCAAAAGTACAGGGTAGTCCTATTCCCTGTAATCAGCAAATCATAAGATTTTTAACAGGACCATTACAGTCACAGTCCAACATGACAGTTGCTCTCTGTGCTGCAGCAGCTATACTACAACAGAAAATATTCTTGGGTGTTTCTATAGAAATAGCTTAATGCAGGAGACCCACACCAAGAACCATCCCAGGCAGATGATGTATTACGCTGCAAGAAGCCCCAAAAGGCACAAACAAAGTAGAAGGAATAAAACAAACAAGATTTTCTGTGACCCTAAGGATGAGATTATAACATTTTTTTTTTTTTTAAGTTTGAGCAGGAAGCCTTTCTAAATTACATTTCTTGGATTTTATTGTATTATCTTCATGGCACAGTTATTACACATTAAAGGTAATGACTCTCTTCTGCAAGTAACCTAATATTGAACATGATTGATAACCCTTATCTGGGCTTTCGAGAACACTGAATTTCCTAAATGGAAGGAGGGAACAGAGTCAGATGAGGTGAACAGGGAATAGCTTGAGTGGATTATGTGTATGCATATAAAAAACCCCTACTAGGTTTTCACTAGAACACAGTATTTTCTGGAAAACACCCACTAATGGCAAACAAATAGGAAAAAAAATCCCCAAATCTTCCATGTTTGTAGATTTGGGTTTGTTTTGGGGGGAGGGGGTTTTGGTTTGGTTTTTTAATTTAAGTTTGACCAGAGACCAGATAATCCTTAAAAGGCACTATACAATCAGTTAATAGGCTCTTAGTCATGAAACCAGAGGAAGCCACCAACAAGGAACAACCTCTAATGTAACTGTAAAGCCGTTGTCTTTGGCGAAGTTGTCCTGTGATTTTTAAAGCTATTTTATTCCTTCAGGCACTCACATTGTTAACTCTCCACTTGGAGCGGGGAGACGGCGGAGAAAAGGTCCCTAAACACATCAAGTCAATAGAGACCCTTTGATCCAGCAGAACTTGACTGTTTGTCCAGGTTTGGAGAATTGCATTTTTCCCTTCTTGCAGGAAGGAAGAACACGCTCTCCTCTTCTCTGCCCCGCAGAGCCGGTCGGGGAAGCGGGACAAGGGGGAGCGCCTGGAGACAATTCCCTTCAGCCCTGTCATTTGCCAGAGGAGGGACCACCAGTGGCTGCTCACCCCTCCCGAGATCTCAGCTAGCTCTGGCAGGGCAGCAGGGAGGCTGCAGGGGAGAACAGCAGAGCTTGTGTGGGGCTAATGTGGTGACCCTACCAAGAAGTGGTAAGAGCTATTTCAGAGTCACTGTACCAAACTTCCAGAAGAGCTAAACACTGTCCCCCACCCCTCCTCCTCACACACACACAGACCAGTAAACAGCAAAATTTTAAAGATATTTTTTAAAATTAAAGTGCATATAATGGATTTAGGTATTCATGGTGTGAGCCTTTTGATTTTTGAAGACTTGGTGACTTTTGTACTTGTCATCATGGCATCAAGCTCTGGAAAGATTTTTTTCTACTTCAAAATTTCTTCCAGTAACACTTCCCTGAGATAAGCCTCCATCAATAGTAGCCCAAAATATTTCTCTTATTGCAAAACTGAAGGAATTCTCTCTTATTCTTAAATTCATCCGCTACAAGTTAGGGCCTCTGAACTATGACATAGGATATTTTCCGAATTCAAGAGTTTATAAACAGAACAAGCTCTTGTATTCAAATACTAAAGAAAGGAAACAATGAAAAATAAAAACAAACCCAAAAGCAACCACTTAGAATGATGAAGAGGGAAATAAATCATCGGTGCAGCAGCTCTTGACATTAGTTGTTCTCTCATTCATGTTACAAGGCAGGACATTGCAAAAGCGTTTAAACAACAACTTATGACATTCAATAACAGAGTCAAGGAAGAAGTTTTATCCCATGCAAGCTCTGCTGATTGTCCATTTTCACAGACATTGTCTCCTGTCTATCTTCTAATACAGGAGTTTGAGCTTTACATCTTTACTGTGCCAACAGTCTCTTAGAACACATCATGCCCTCTAAAATAGAGCAGTTCAGGGTTTATTCTAAAATATTCTCAAACATTAGAGCAGGAGTCCTCACTTTTCTTCTTTTTTTTTTTTGTTTTTTTTTTAAACTACATCAAGAATGCTTATTGACTTCAAAACTTCGTATTCACATCCAAGTAAGTACATCAGAGGAAGTCTGAGGTCTGAAGTCTGCAATGCCGAATGCTCTGGGCTTACCTACAGCAGCTCCTAAACAGACGAGTGCTTATCTGTGCAAGCAGATTCAGTGAAATCAGTATAGCATGAAGCATGCAAGCGATATCATGAAACGTACAGCCTTACAGGTAAACAGCAAACTAAGTGGAACTTTAAAAAGGAGTATTTGGGAGCAAGTGGAATGAACCAAGAATGTTATCCCACAATAATGAAGTCAGCTTGGGTGACTGAAAAGCTGTCTGCATCAATGATATGAAGACTGCTGCACTAAAATTTAGGCACAAAGACTGAAATGCAGTCTGTGGCAGTAGGTTAAAAAATTACAGCACTATAATTCAGTAATATTTCATTCTTCGGTATTTTTTTTTTTCCTTGAACTGCTCTTAGAATCATTTTTCCTGAAACCACCTTTCTTCTCAAAATTCAATAACCTCAGTTTTCTTCTAAATTGTCTTTCTGAGCTTCGTTCTTGATGCATCAAAAAAGCAATGGATGAGCATAGCAAGTAATTTGCCCAAACCACACTCTCGCCACTCGAGTTAGAAACAAAATTCACTCATGTGCTAAGTTTCCAAGACTTTATGTTCTTCTTACACTGGTTTTAATGCTCTCCACATACTTAAACTTTGGTGCTTCCAGCTTCTCTGTATATTAGCTCAGAAATAGCCAAAGACTACAGAGAAAAACAAAGCAACTCTCAGCTTGTCTCCTCACCAGAGGAGCAATGAAGTAAAACTATACTTTCGTATAAGCTATTAAAATATAAAAAGACTAAGAAGCAGCGCACAGCAACAGGAAAATCTAAACTAACATCTAGGAAAATCTAAAATAACATCTAATACTCTTCTGGAAATTAATCTGAAAGTGTAAATTTATGCAGTATTAGAAAATGTCTCATAGTTAAAACAAATCAAAACAACAAAACAAAACACCCACCTCTACCCGCTTCTGCTCCATGAGAAACCTAAGCAGTATGCAGCCCCTAAATAAGAACTGTTCTTGAACACAGCTCATTCCCAATAAAGGAGAAACAGAGGAAGTGGGAAAAGTTACATACAATAGAGTTCTTTTTCCCCACTTCAGAGACAAACAGCTAACCAGTAAGAGCCTGTAGTGACCAATGCTGGACACTCAACCAGCTATGGAACTTTACAAATTATTTCTACTCCTAGATCTATTACTAGACTTAGGTTCTAAAGGAATAAGTATGGGCTTGCATTCTCCAAAGAGTACATTTAAGTTAGTTTGACATGTATTTCATTCAGGTTAAAAACTACTGTAGCTTTTTAAGTAAACCAGTGTACTGTAAGTGACTTGGAATTTTTTGGGGGGGGGGAAAAAAAGACACTTGATTGTAAAACTAACCAAAAGACAACCAAGATCAACTTGTCTATCTAGCTTTCATTTCCCAAAATGATTTAGCAAATGCCTCCTTATCATACACAGGCAGTGTGTTGGTAGGCAACTGAAAGTGAGTCGTTGATCTCTCAGACTAAACCAGAAGCGATGAATGATAAGAAAGATTTTTGGAAAGGTGTAAATTTGTCTTTTTGACAGCTGAGTTAAGATAGGGGTCATTGAAGTCTCTCTCAATCCTACAAATTAGCCTTACATTCTCAGACGCAAAATTTCAAGGTTAAATCTACCAAAGCCATTATAACAACAACTCAGTAGAATCCTTTGCTGAGGTTTTAGTATTTTTTTTTCTGCCATGCACACAGAGCATGTCTATAGGCACCTCGTGCCAAGAATGATTTTGATTGGATTCTCATGGTAGGGTCCCCTCCCCCAGGCTTGCTATCCCAGCCAGGGGAATTCAGACATGTCCTAGTCAGTCCAATCTATTTCCTACAGAACTTCTCTGCCAGTAAACAGTTTGGAGGCCCAGCCAAGCTGCCCACATGAAACTCAAATGGCAGGCTAAGATTCAAACAGAAACTCAGAATGGAACTTGCCTTGTACATGCAAAACAGGGATTCAGAGCTTGGAAGTCACAGCAACCTGAGAAAGCACAAGCCAGGGGATGCCGTGGGTCCCTGCAATAAACGGTCACTTGTGGACCATCTTGTTTGGGACAAGAAACCACCAATAAATAGTTCAAAGACTTTGAACTACTAAAGCAGGAATGACAGAAATGCAATCCATTTCCAGATATGATCAGAAAACTCCCTGAAACAGTAACTTTTTTTTTTCAGGTTTAATATTTTGTTGCATCCAGATTTTTACCTACACACAGGATACCATATTATCACAAATGGCTGGAGAAGGGGGGAAACTGCTAAAGGGTAGACCTAAAGCAACCACAGATCAGCTCTCCTGTGGCCTCTTTTAATGGGAGTACTGGGAGTACCTCACACTGCTTGGCTTAACTCATCCCCTATCTGCACTTCTCACAAGACAGATGCATGGGTAAGAACATGTGCAAAATCACTGCAGAGCAGATGACATGTAGTAACTTATTAATGTGCCAAAGACTTTGGGATCAACTGGGATCACTAATACTAAGATATGGAACTGAAAGAACTGAAGGCTTTCTACAAGAAAAAGCGAAGAATCTTAACTCATACGTTTGAGCTTTCACCTAGGGGACAGTTTTCTTCTACACAAAGTGCTCAAATGATCTATTGTGTGGACCAGGAGCTAAATCAATTGAACCATAACATTGAAGAAATCTTATTGCTAAGCAGAAAATATCTTACTAGATTGGAAGGTTCCGTTTCCTCTCCTCAAACAAAGGTTTTCCTATAATAATAGGAGAAGGTACCCAGAGTTTAAAGCAAAGATCCACAACAGCTTTCTGAGTGAAATACTGAAAAAGAAAATACTACAAGATGCAATTTCTTGTACATGATCCAGCTCCTTGCTGGTTACCTCCAGTGAAAAGAGGACAAGACACAGGAGTGGGTTTCAAACCCAAAATCTGCTCGGTCCTCTAATACAGATTCCCCATTAAAACTGCCAGTATACAGACAGTCAAGATCAACCAGTTTTCAGATAATTATATGCCTAAATACCTTTCTGAATCCATTAATAACAAGCTTGAGCAGACTTCACATTTCAACTAGAGACCCTTGCACATGCTCAATTCATTACGTGTGAGCTTCTTGCTTGGTAGAGACAACACATTCCATCAGAATCCCTCTCTCTCTATAAGCAATAGGATGCTGCTTCTTCTGAAGAGGTAAAAGTGCTATTTCAAAGAAACATCCAATAGAAATACATCCTTTTACACTTTGTGGACAGAACTTCTCATAATTTAAATATTCAAAGGAAATTTATGTTTTCCATGATACTTGCTATCTCTTCTTCTGCTCCAGCTCATTACTTACAGTAATTGGTACAACATTATAACAGCACATTTATGTACAACGTATCTTACTTGTATTACAATTATCTCAAGAATACTCTGAACTCTTGAACCTTATGGAAAGAAACAGAATGTAGTTTCAAATAACTGACTTCAATACAACTTTTCATTATCCTGTTTCTCACATCTCAGCAGTTATTTTGAGAAGAATGAGTACTGAAAAGCAAAAAACTGTACCTAATTATCAAACAGATCTAAGAGAAAGTTCAATGCAAGTGGGTACTTGTATTGTCTGTAAACAACATAATACCTTCAGTGTACTCTCCTATTTTAAAAAACATACATAAAACTCACAGGTACAACTTAGATGAAACACCAGACCTCCAACATATTTTCTTCTACTTCCTTCTCATCATCTCTTCTTTGAAAGATTAAGAACAGTAACTCTTCTAAACAAATATGAATATCTCATGGATTGCCATGAGTCACATTTTTAATTACCTAGTTCTCTTCCATGTAAGACATAGCTACCGGGCGGTGGCAATCTCTGAACAACTGTGAGTACACTTAAAAACCCACAAGCTCAAGTATTTTATGGCTGCCCTGTAAATTGGCCTTCAGATCTTTACACTTCCCTTCAGGAAGCCAAATTTATCTTCAGGATTTGTTCCAAGCATAGAATATGTGTGTAAGGAAATAGATCCGTCAGTGGCATTTCCCACCAAATTACAACCTGGTAGTTACAGTTGACATAGCATTCCTCTTCTCTCCTCTCTAAAAACCTATATAGAACTGTATCAGTGAAAGAAAATCCATTAAAAATCATCCCTTTATCACTTCCATTATGACCTTCCCCTATATCTGCTAATGAAAGCAAAACCATCTTATTTACTTTACAAAAAGGGGATCTAGACACATGATAACTGTTACAGAGTAGTTTGCTTTTTCAAATGCCAGCAGGCAAGTCTTTTGGATACTAACTAGTTCCTGATGCTCCCCAGTGATATATCTAGTAACAGAGGATGGCTTAAGGAAAAACACTGGTTTGGTTCTGTTTATTTTTTTAAACAGAATAATCCCATCAGAATAATATTTCTGCTTAGTAGTCAATACCCATGTTCCTAACACAGGAGGGACTAAATCTTGTCCTGTATAATCAACGACCAACTGATCTTTAGGATCTATATTTAGCACCAACAGGTTACAATATCACGGTAAATCTTGCTGATAAAAATATAATCTATAACATAGACTTCTGCAGGACATGTAGGTTTCTCAAAGGCAGAAGGCATGCCAAGCTTGCTTCAGAAAAAGGGCCAAACCCAGCTGTGGTTTGCTTTTATTTTTTTTCTCTTGTTGTTTAGCATAGTTTGTTTTTCTCTTTTTATGACTTTAAGAAAGGAGGGGAAAAAAACAACCCCTACATAAAGACAGTTCTGTGAATTGGTGCTGCGGTGGTTCTGGGGTTCGACTAAAGGAAAGCAATGACTCTCTGAAGGGGGAGCCAATTACCAGAATGATTTAGGAAGTAGAAAGCCCGGGTAAAGCCAATGTTTAGTCTAGAAAGAACTCTACAGTGGAGCTACTGTGGGCAGTTTAACCTATCACATGTTCTCTTTCCATTCCTTGTTAACAGGGAAACCAAAGTCAGTGCACAAAGCTTTACCTCGGGGACCACTGCAGGTTTCACACATTAACCCCAGGTTCTAGTCCCGGTTTCGATGCTGACTCTGCGTGGCATTGTCCATAGGTGTGCCATAGGTGCTACATGACTTTCAGTTCCCATTCTACTGACGGGCTTGTCCTGAGCCTCAGCAATGGGAGGCTGCACCACACATCTGCCCTGCAGAAAGACCTCAGATCAAGGCAGATAACAAACATGGGAATACCTTCTGCTAGCAGCCGCAGATGTGGAGGTCCCCACTCACCCAGGAAAACATTTCTCACTGGTTTGCTGGATCCAGGTGTATGCCATTACCATTTATTCTGTAGCAGGAGGAAGACCACAGGAAAAGTCACACAGCATAACACGCCAGTCAATACAGGCCATGCAAGGCCTACTATTGCCATCTATTCAAGTTCCCCAGCATGTAAATAGTGACTGAGTTGCAAGCAATTTCTCATTTATTTCCAAGAATGCTGTCAGGAAAGCTCCCTAGCAAAGGCTGTTAAAGAAACTAAATCATTAAGTAGTAAAATAACTCGGATCAGCAATGAGCCAAGAGACAAAAAGAAGGCAAAAAATAAGGAGCCAGTTCGTCAGTACAGCAAAAGATCAGCTGTAGGCTTTGAAGAATTACTTTGGCTTACTTTAAAGTATTTTTCCTGCAAGTGAATCCCTAGAATCATATTTGCTGAACACTGTCTTTTGCTACTCTGAAAACACTGTCGCAGAACCTGCAGACTCTGCAGTTTGGTAGCCCCACATGAAACAGGTGAAGGCTGGAAAGAGGCCCACTGCTAATGAGGCAGACCTGAAAGGAGTAAAATGAATGTTGATCTCTAGTCACTAACCTGTTCGTTCTTTAGCCATTTAAAACAGATGAAGAGAGAGCTTTGATCCAGCTCCAAGACAAATACTGTTGTTTACACACAGTGTTCGATATGTTCAGCCTTGATCTGGAATTATTTCAGAGATTGGCTGCATATTTCACAACTCTTGCTATTAACACCCAAGACACTTCTGACTCAGAAATGCCAGACTGACTTTCTTGCAAGTAAACATTCATTTACCTGTAAGAAAAACGTACTTTAACAGCTACTGCCATGTCTGCTGAAAAGACTTTTAATAATAACCTCTCCAGAGGCTAAAGAGTGCAAAGACATGACTGGCACCAATGACTTATAGAAGGTAATTCAGTATTACAGATAAAAGAAGGGGGAGTTGGCTTGGTGCGTACTGTTTGGAAAGCTGTATTGAAACAGCTTTGTCTTTTTTTTAGTTCTATGAAACATTCAATTCACTATGATGGAAACACAGATTCTGAAGGCAAAAGTAGATACTTCTTAAAAAAACACAGCTGGAAGGAGGTAAATATTTCACAGTATGGCTGGTGCTTTGGTGTGGCAGCCTTGAACATACCTTCACATTGTACAGGAATCAGTGGAAGGCTTGATACCTGTCTATTATCAGCAGCTGTTAGCATTTAGTAGGAACATAACACTTGCTGCATGGGGAACAAAATGAAGGACTGCAAGAGAAAGCTATTTCCTTGGTATATCTGATCTAAACCAAAACAGATTTCACACAGCATTCACTGATGCGGGAGTAGCGCTTTCCAAAGATTTGTGTCAAATGCAATTCCTATCAGCACCAGGTGACAGAGACTCTGCTGCAGTCACAGTCCCAGAAATGAGGGTGCCCCTCTGGGCAGGGACTTGCACTTTTTCAAGACCTGCCAGCCAATTCCCACAGCAAAACAGAAACCTGCCATCTGGAGTCGGGAGGTGTCAGCCTCTCTTTCCCCTCTCACAACACACACAAGTCCTGGCAGTTGCACAAGCTGGAAGACCAGCTTGCACTGGGGCTACTCCTCTGCAGAAATAGGTGTCTCCACTTCCCAGAAACTCAGCCCCTTCCCTCTCCCCAGTCCTTAAACACCAGTCTTTTAAAAAGAGGTAAAGAATCACTTTGTGCCTGCAGCCAACCAAAGGAAAGTCTAGGAAAATAGTCTGAAACTTCTCATCTGAGCACAGGAGGTGTACGGTGGGCTGACCACTATTCTTTCCTTTATACAGCTTGCTTATCGCAGGAAGGAGCCCACAAGATGTAGCAGGACAAAACAAACAAACCACCTATCCTGGTTTCAGCCAGGAAAGAGTTAATTTTCTTCACAGAAGCTAGTGTGAGGCTGTTTTAGATTTGGGATGAGAAAATGTTGATAAGGTGCTGATGTTTTGAGTTGTTGCTAAGAACTTAAGGACAGTCCAGCTCCTCGTGCTGGCCTGCTAGCAAGGAGGCTGGGGGTGCTCGGGGAGCTGGGAGGGGACACAGCCGGGACAGCTGGCCCAGGCTGGACAAAGAGATATTCCCTACCATACAACATCATGCTCAGGATATAAAGCTGGGGGGAAGAGAAAGGAAGGGGTGGAGGGACTTTCAGAGTGATGGTGTCTGTCTTCCCAAGTAACCATTACGTGTGACGGAGCCCTGCTTCCCTGGAGATGGCTGAGCACCTGCCTGCCCATGGGGAGTGGTGAATGGATTCCTTGTGTTGCTTTACTTGTGTGTGTGGCTTTTGCTTTACTTATTAAACCGTCTTTATCTCAAACCATGAGTTTTCTCACTTTTACTCTTCCAATTCTCTCCCCCGTCCCACTGTGGGGGAATAAGCGAGCGGCTGCGTGGGGCTTACTTGCTGGCTGGGGCTAAACCACAATACCGCCAAAAATCCAATTACTATTTTCCACCTCTAATCACATCTAGCACTGTACCTTTTAAGTTCTTAGAGAACTCTTCCTGTTACTCTGTCTCTCTGAACTTATATATCAACCATCTTTGTGGACATATGATTATATAGCAACTCACCTACTCACTTCACCACTAAAATACTTCATAAAACCCACTACATCTCTCCTGTATCCCAAACGCACATCTTGCCACGACCTATCCTGACAGCCATAGACTGTCAAGAAAGGAAGATGTTTTGGGTCAGACTACTTTAGAAGACATTGTACTTTATTTACATTCATTTAACACACCTGTACGACAAAAATTTTAGATAAAGGACCTCTGGCTAAGTTTTAATACTTTCAGTTAATATGTCCCGTTGCCACCCCAGATCACACATTCCCAAGCTTAGCTTTGATAAGGCAGCTCATAAGCTCAGTATTCCTGATCCAACCCAAAAGTATGGGCACAGAAGAGAATAGGGCAAATGTAAAGTTTTGTATTTGAAAATATAAAATAAATAAATAATATAATTAAAAGGCACAAGTTCCAAATATTTAAAGGGCACTAAAAATCTATTCTATATTTAGAAGCTTGTTCAAGTAAAAAGCTATGCGTACTGGCTGGCATTCAGGCATGATAAGGAGACACTGATGCCCTCTTTCTCAATGTCTGTGTCAGTGAACCACTTGTCTTAAGAAAAGCTGATGAATTTGTGGGTTTAACTTTTCAGTTATTTCATAAGAGGATGGAGGTCAACAAGAATTTAAACAAAATTATTAAAAAAAAAAAAAAGACATGCTGACCTCTTACACTTCTCCAGCCAAACACAGGATGTCTGTTAGATCAGCTAAGAGGCATGCTGCTTGTTAAGTACACAGAGTTTTAACACAACATGCTTTCATTCTGTTATAAACACTTAATAGCCAGGGCGCATCGCAAGACACAGTGGAAGAGCTCCCCTACTGGGCTGATTGCTCACCATTCAAAAGCTTACAGACCACTTGAATTAACTGCTAAATAAATCTGTATACCTACCCCATTTCTCCTCCCACAGCATTGTAACCCCCAGAGACTGGCAGCAATCCAAGCCAGAGCTTCAATTACTGCAGAGACCAAGAACTTCTTCAATTCATACCTACTCACTCTCTCCTCTCCCTTCCCTTACCCCAACTTATATCCGGTCTTTTCACTGGCAATGTGAACTGTTGTTAATAAATGGGTAACTTTCTGCCTCTTCAGTCAAGAAGGGGGAAGAGGGGAGGTATTTAGAACTGGAAAGCAATAAGCACAGAGCTTATTTGTAAAGTCACAGTTGGGGAGAAACACTCCCCATCTTTGTACTGCCTCAACTTCCAGGTCCTCTTTGAATTTCAGTTAAAACACAAAGAGATCGGCATGGTGTGATGCAAGAAGGTGGAGAACCTTTTTGCAAAGTAGATGTCATTTAACAGATCAAAAATCATACTACAGATGGAAGGTATGTAATGTCTCTCCCTGGCACTGCATCAGGGTCTCTGTAGTTCCAACTGCTTTTCTTGCAATTAGTCATGGTGCATAAAATAAAGCACGTGTTTAAGTACTTCCAGGATTGGAGGCTAAAATTTCTAATGATTTTGTCATTATCTGATACCTACTCAGATCTTTGTCTAAACATCTTCCTTACACTTTTACACTAATCTTTGGTACCTTTACTTAAGGCATGCCTAGTAAAAACTGAGGTCAAATGACAGTACAACTTTTAGAGGAATCTAGGGAAAAGAAAATCTGCCAGGCCATCACTGAGTTTCCAGGTGCCTCTGCTGGAAAACTGCATGTACCTTGGGTGCAGTTTGCTATTAGAATATCACCATACTCCCCATTTCTTTGAAATCCTTCTCACACCCTACTTGCCAGCATACATATGTTTTAAATACTCCAGTGGACATTCCTTTGCTTCCTGTGTGTTCTATACACATTCAGCCACTGAAAAGGAATTAAAATATAGCATTAGAAATACCATATAAAAAATGCTACACCAGAAACATGGCCCAGATAGAACTTCTGCTCTAACCAACTGACTCTTCTTGAGGAAGATGCAAAACCCTTAAAACGGAGCCTGATGTGCAATATACAAGAAGTTACTTTTTCCCCGCCTCTAGCAATCAGCATGTCCTAAAAAATGAGGACTGATACCACATAGCTGATTTGAGACCATTTCCATCCTGACTACTGCAGCCACAATAACAGTTTCTTTTTTAAGAAAATAAACATAAAAACTAAACAAAATGAAGGAGGTGTATCTTCAGAGATTGTTTCAGTATTGTATCTTTATAGCATGTGCTGTAAGTCATCTACTGGCTTATTGCAGGTTAGCTCTCATTTTGTCCCCTTCATGGTTCAATGGTTTGGGAGGGACTGGCCCATGAGATCAGTTTTTGTGCTGGGATACATTCAGAAAAGCACTGGGCACTCAGGCCAAGGCAGGGACTAGGAATGCAGATACAAATCAACAGCTGGATACAGTTCCACTCTGTTCTTTACTTTTTCCCCCCAAAAACACAAATATTGCAAGATTCCCAACACAAATATTGCAAGATTCCCTGTTTCTGGAAGATCCCCTCACCAAATCATCAGCACACAAGTAATACATTGCTGAAATTTTAGCTGTATCCAAACTGCAACAGAAGCAAGTTTGGTATGTCCTGAGACCAATACAGGCAAGGTTTAAATCCCTTACAAATTAATCCCCTCTTACCGCCTATATTCCCCAGCAGTTGAGGACATTCAGATTCAAAACACTGGCTAGTTTCCATTTTTTGCAATCATCAGTAATTAAGAGATTTATATGACATAGTTAATAAAGCTGTAACAGGAACATGTACAATTCTTGCCTGTGAATCCCGATTTAGAACATGAAGAATAATTCTAGTAGCACAAAAATCATTCTTTTATCAAAAGCCAGGCCACATTTTGTCTCTCTTTACCTATAGCACAGGCTGAATCCTACTAATGTCCTCAACTGATTTGGATTTAGCCACATATCAAAAGCATGGTGGCAAGCTGCCAAAAGAGATCATCAGCAGATGGCAGAATTGACTACAATCTATTTTGTAGTTAGACCACACGGCTGTGTCTGCATCTACTAGGGAAATAAGACTTTCGGAGGGAAAAAAAAATTGCATTCAGAAGGCTCTGTAGATTATTGCTGCTCCCTCCTGCCCCCCAAACAAACAAATGAGAAAGATAAATTACATGTGGACTACAGAGAAATGTCTTGGATGGGAAGCTAAGCTGTAGCCTACCAGTATTCACCAACGAGTGTGTCCCTGGTTTCTACACAATTGCCATGGACATATTCCTGGTCAGCCAGATGATTCGAGCTTTATCTTTGTTTGCTCAGGTGTCTGGGGGGATTACACAGCAAGATATGCAGCACATACAGGTCAGAATTAACAGGCTCCAACATATAGCACACAGCACAGCTAGGGTGTCAACTTTGGTCCAAGTTTTAGAAAGATCTTACAACAATATTTGAGGTGGCTGTATTAGCTGTCTGCAAACAGGGCGTTCTAAATCTCATCCCTGCCTAGATAATCCTTGTTGCTAGACTAGAATCAAGGGATACAAACTATCATCATCAATGTATTATGGATTAGAGAAGTCAGCTGAAGTCAGAGGCACATGTGCTATGTGCTGTTCAATTGCTCATCTAAAGACTACCCCTTCCTTGGGCAGCTTGCAAACGTGGTAAAACAAGACAGGTAATACTTCATTCCACCCTTTTTTCAGCTTTTCACAGATGGAGGAAATGAGGCTGAGCATCACTGTGGCTTTCTTCGCTCCACAGCCTGCCAGAGAAAGTTTTACTGCTGAATGTCTGTGGCATAGCTCAGTCACAAAGCCATGCCCAAACCAAACGAAGAGCCCAGAGGACAGAGCCCAAGTCCACAGATGGAATAAAAAAAACCCATAAGCAGTTCCAGTGTGCCAACAGCTACAGTATATGTAAAAGTGAGTGTAACAGAGAATTAAGGGAAAGACAGAAAGCGGAAGACTGGGGAGGGGGAGCGGGTCTAGGGGTGGGGAGGAAAAAATCATTGGCAACATTACTGCTGGCTTTCCTTAAACCCTTTCCCAAAAGCTTTAGACATGACTGTCTGAGTTGATGTTTTTCAGATGAGGTAACAAAATCTTGCAAAGCTAGGGATCATAAACAGTCTACCACTAGCCAGCTAATTTATATCATTATTTGCAGTTTTAAGCTTAATCAGCACCATGTGTCCCCATGAGATGACTGAGTAGCACTGCACAAGGTTAGACCATCTGGTGCTGGGTTTTTACTTTCTTTTGATTTTAACTGTTACCACTAATTCTTGTGTGCCCACTGCCTCCCTGAGCTTCAGTCCCTTCTTCTGCCAGATCAAGATCCCATGTACAGATGCCAATGCAGACAGAGAACATTTTTGCCCCCCACCTCCTCAATCATTCACAAGCACATAATTTCTCACACATTTCCATGCCTTATGCAGAATTCCTTTCCTTGCGTTCTTCAAAGTTCCTTCTTCAGTTCACCTCCCCCTCCCCATCTCTTCTGTCCTCTCAGTGAAACAACTAATATCAGTCCAAGGAAAGTAATGTCATATCTTCTAATAACAGTCCATATTGACCAGATGACCCCTACTCAGAGAACATAAGCAGAATTCAGCATGACCATATCAATCTTCATTTCCCAAAAGAAGATCCAGTGCCTGCATAAGAATACCAAGTTTTTTCCTTACTCAGTGTAAGAGCTCTGATGAAGTCAGATACGCACATGCCACTCATGTCTTGCTCACTCCGACAAGCATCCATTGTCAGAATTTCTCATCAGTCACCATCACAACTTCTTGAGTGAAAGAGTTTTAAAACAACCCATAGCACATTCTAGAGCAGGACTTGATACTTCATCCAACTGCTCCCATCAAAAATATTCTCCTTAATCTAAAACTAAAGATAATTCCACTAAATATAAAACATCCAATACCAAAGAGCTGTGATAAATCAATTTCTCTTGCCTGCAGTACAATCTGGATTTAGCCATTTAGTACATCTTAATAAACAAGTTACTCATTCAAAGGAAAATAAATGAAATGCTTTGCCTTGAGGGACAGTTTTACTTAATAGTTTGGTGTTACAATGACAGAACATATGACCTGTCAGCACGAAAATCTTTTGTTCTCTGGAACATTTTGAAAATGGGTGGTCTGTCTGCCTTATAGTAGACCATGCTTAAGCAGCATAACATCCCTTCATCCACAGCAATGTCCTTAAAAACCTAGGAAAATCACTTTGTTAATTGGTAAGGAAATCAAACACAAACCCCGAAACAGAAAAGCGCTCCTGTGGAAAGTGATTTCATAGTTTCCAAAGTTTGTGACATACTATATACCAAGTGACAGATTTTAAAAAGTTTTTTAAATACTATAGGTATTATGGGAACATGATTTAAACAGTTAAAAAACCAAACAAACAAGATGAAGGACTGTTGGTACTTTTTTTAAGCAGAAAGGAGTCTGACAAAATAATGAACTTCAGAGCAATACTATGGCTGAAACTGCTATCCCTACTTGCCATACTCCTGACAAACACAGAAGTGGCATTAATTGAGGAGGCTCAGCTTCTCTGTGCTCCAGGTAGTCATGCACCTGCAGGTATCTGTGACATGAATATCATCAAATGGACAATAAGCATGAAGCCAATCCTGCTGGCAAACACAGAAGGAATGTGCCACAGACCAAGTGCAACATGAAAATTGCTGTATCTTTAATTATGTGTCTTAGCACATATGTATTTTCTAGATACAGCTGCATATATTTCATTTATAAGGCAAATGAATTGTTAGAAGGGTAGGTTTAAAACAACTCCACCAGCCTTGAAGGAAATTCCTCTCCATGGACACCACCATTAGAGATACTGGCATCTGATCCCATATGCAGCTCACACATACCCAAACGAAATAGTTCCCTGTCATGGCCAGTAGCAACACTGATGTTTATTATGATTATTTAATCCTTATCCCCAAAATACACGCACACTGACAGACAGTGGAAGAAGCAATTGTTTTCTCCCCTCTTTCTGACAGACCATACACAAATCTGCCACCTCTCAGGTTATCAGCAAAGGACAGAAATAATTGTATCTGATCACAGTAATGGTCCATCCATCTCCTCTATACCAATTCATTTAGGGGTTCGTTTGTGCCCTGATGCATGAGAGTTTCTCCCTTTCTAGATATTTAATCTGATTTTAAGTAAGATGAGCCCTTCCAGGCTCAAGTTTCCCTCAGCCTATAGTCACCCTAGTTTGTCAATTATATCAAAATTAGTGATCACATTTGTAACCCCGTTTGCAACAGATGCCTCTAGTTGCCAGGCTCTAAGCACAAAAGGCATTTTAGATTGAAGTGATCCTGCAACAATGAGTATGAAAAGGGGGAGGGGGGGGGAAAGAGGCGAGGGAATTTGTGATCCCATAGGAAGCAACTCAGAAGGGAAAAATGAAAAGCTGCTCTTTTCTATACAAGGGTAGTGTTAAAAGGCCCAACAGCAAAATGTTCTTCTGGGGATGAAAGTCAAGATATATAACAGGAGCTCAATAAGGCTTCATCAAGAGCTCTTTCAGGATCTTAAAAGTCAAAAAAAGGAGTGGTACAAAAATGCAAACAAAGATACATTGATAAGGGTGAGTATAAAGAGACCAGTACAAGCAGAGAGAGAGACAAAAGTCAGAAAGGCTAAGGCACAGGCACACTATGAGTCACAACTACCAAAGGAAATAAAAAATGACAATAAGGAAGTTAGATTAATAATTAGAAGCAAAAGGATACAGAATAGACAGATCCATTACTGAAGGAAAGTCTTTTGTTAACCAATACAGAATGTGGAGAAATACCCAGCGGCACAGCACAGACTGAATTACTTTTACCTTAGGCTTCACATTATTTTTAATCAGAATTAAGAACCAGGAATTGTAAAAGAGGGGGAAAAAGCAGAAAAGAGATAAAATAATATAAGTAGGTACACAGTATATATTTAGGCTGGCATGGTTTAATGAGATGTACCAAGAACACCTAAAGAATAAAGTAGTTTTTAAGAATTCATACAGAATAGGTAGAATCCCAAAAGGAAAACCTGAATTACTAGCTGTAGAAAGGAAACAATGAGAAGGCATGGTCACTATAGCTTTGATATCCATAAAAATACTGAAATGAAAGAAGAAAAATTAACTTAGAATCATGTAGGAATAACAACAGTCAGAGAGCAAATGATGTCAAGTCAATATACGACTTAAAAGATGGCAGAAAAGTAGACATGCAACTTAACTGCCTGAATATAATTGAGCTATACCACATTATATTTCATTAGTAGACTAAGGAAGTATGGTTTATATCAAATTACAACTAAAGAAGCACACAGCTGGCTGAAAAGACATTCTTGATCAATTGTTCTCGGTAATTCACTATCAAGCTAGGAAAATGTGAAGCATAAGGGTTTACTCAGGGTCCAGTACTACACAATATTTTTAACAGTGACTTGGTGAAAGACTGAGTGCACTTGCAGCTTTTGTGGAACTTCAGTCTGGGAGAAGTATTACAGGCATCTTAAAGGACAGGGCTAACATGCAACACCACTTCTCCACTTCCAAACAAAGACATTTCATTTTTTCTCCAACTAAAAGTGATTGATCCAGTAAATGGAAAAAGAAAGCCCTCAGATTCAAGAAGCCATACAAGTGCTTGAGCAGTAGCCTTGCAGTATTTAGAAAAAGAGAGTCTAACACTTTCTAGCACTTTCATCCTGCTTGTTTGATGCTGTTCTTCAAGCTGCTGTCTCTGAGAAGCACAATGTTTGATAGGCTCAAGATTGGAAATCATTCTGTCAGACAACGGGAACAATAACCTGACTTAAGTACTGAGTCATGGTTTATTATGAAAGCTTGAGTATATAATTTCAGAAAGTTAATAAGAGCTGATCTTTGTATTGACAAATAGATTAAGTGTCTAGGCCCAAACACATGTGAGAGAGCTGCTATCAGGCTGAACAGAAATACTCAGACATAAATAGTTCCATCACACTTTTGAAACCATAAGGGTTTCAAGTCTCCAGAGACATCTAGACATTAAGTGTCATGAAGTGGTTGAAACTGGCATCAAAACAGCTCTGAAGGGCACATAAAAGCATGCTTGCAAAACCATCTTTCATGTACTCATTTTCACATAAACAATGGCGACCTGGGGCAAAGAGGATTACCTCACAGAGATTAATGACCACTTGGAGTGGACATCACAAAGCTTCATTTCAAGCATCAATTATGTCTAGATAACAGAGAGCACCCCAGAAATGTCTCACTTGTCAGCCATTAGCAGTAACTGTAAGCACTCCTGTACCACAAGAAACACGCCACCAACTAGAGGAAAATGAGGTAGAATAAAAGGATGGGTTTTGGAAAGAAGGTTGCTGCAACACTCAGAGCTCAAGATCGCAAGCTGGCAAACCAGCTGCTACCAGACAAAAAAACTAGCATGAAATGTCAGCTTCTGCAAAGGTTTTATAAGGGTTTCTTTCTACTACTCTGTCCACAATATCAGTTACTGCTCCCAAAATGAAACAGCAGGGGCAAAACCATCAAGCTTCTTTCAGGTAAAATGGTAATAGAGCACAAGAGTTTTGCCTTCCTAAGCAAGATTTGCACATCTCTCTTCCATCAAGTATATGCTTAAACCATCATCCCCCCTCCCCCAGTTATTGAGGGTACAACATCCGAAGGTCAGCTGCTTCTTCGGTCATGTAATCAAACCCTCTTTTTCGATGTCCAGTGTCTCCCTTGGGGCAGCAAATAAAGCAGAGGAAGAAGGGAGGAAAATGCACTCTGTATGCACCTTTATGGCTATAAGACAAATACATAACACTATTTCAGTAAGTAAAGGGAGAACTGATTTTCAAACTATCAATTCCACTAGAGATTTAGGCTCTTGAAGATTTGTGATTCAAGATTTTAGGGAAGGGACACATTCATGACAGTAACTCCAAGCCTTCACACAGAACCTATAGTTTGAAGAAAACCACACACCAAATCTCAATAGTTTAATCTATAAAATAAGAAAAAAAACCCATAGACTATATAGCAAAAAAAATATGACCAAAGCTTTTGAAATTAAAGTCTATTATTTTATATCGCTCAGATACAGTAAGCTGCAGCTGCAGGCCACAGAGGGCACAGTAGATGTTTTACTGCTCATCTTACAACTTCTTCATTTCTTGGAACCAGCCCATTTTTGGAATAGCAGACTTCAATGGGGCTTCTATCCAGGGCTGTTCCTTTGTTTTCAAATGCTGTACCCTCCTACTCGGTGCCAACCTTTTTAAACTTCATAGAGCATGTAACTATTGCAAAATTAAAAGAACTATCAGCACATTAATACTTGTAAACAAGCCATCAGTTGTTCTCCCAAACAAAACAGTACAAGGTGATTATCTGGGAGAAAAACTTGCTTTTCAGAAGTGCATGTGTGAGACAGTACAAAGACTAAGGAGAACAAGTAGTACATACGTGACCAAAAGGAATTAAATTCCTCCTTATTCCTGATTTGTCTCACATTCACATTCAACCACAAGTACAGATGAAATAGTCTTTCAAATAAGATGTTTCTATCTTTAATAGCGAAACACTTTTCAACTTTGACAAGGAGACGTTACACCGGGCGATCAAGAATGTTGTTCTTGGAAAAACTAAGACTTTTCTATGAAAAAAACACAGACTCATATTTTACACATTAGTTAACCCCTGTTTGACACAAGCCATTTTGGCATCTACAGGCCTCCTGAGGATACTCTAATAATAAAGACTTGAGGGAAAACAGGGAAAAAAAAAAAGGCATGCATACACATGTCTGTTTAGGAGTCAAAACTAGTCCACAGATTGAAAGGCTCCAACCCACACTTCACACTAAGGTAAGAGCATCGAAGACGTCCCATGTGCACAAGACTGCCATGCTCCCCTGCAAGTACCAATAACTGTATGCTTACTATGTATAGCCTTTAATGTCTCTTAATAAAAATAATTCAAGGCCTACTTGATAGACAGTTATTTATGCTGTGAATGCTAGCATCTGCATCTGATCCTTCCCTCAAACTGACAGACCTTTAGAGAAAGATCTTTACAAAAGAAAAATGAACAAGAATTCTACAACACACTTGGAGAAAAAGAAATACTATGGTTTGTATTTGGGGGGGGGCAGGGGGGCAAGTGTTGGGTTTTGGTTTGTTTTTTTATTAATAGAGGATTAATTTCCCTGCTCTCCTGCCCCTTTACACCTGAAGTGTCATCTTCCAGACATCACAGCAGGTGTGTTCTAGCCCACCCATAGCTTCAGGGATTAATTAGATATTCCCTGTGTCTGAAAGAGACCATAATTTCTTACCTAGTGATTACTATTTGCAGGTCTGATTACAGGCCTGTTGAATGGCATTGGTTCTTCAAAGTTGACCCAGTGAACTAAAGTGTTTCCAGTGTTGCTACCCACAAAGTTGAAAGAAATAATTTTTATGATTACTGCAGCCTTCTAGAAAAGCTGAAGGGAACCGTGATTAAATTAATGAGTTCAAAGTTTGATCAATTGATCCCTATTGTCAGACTTTTTGTGTTTCAGTCCATTCTTTCCACCAGTTCAGCCCCTACAAGAGCTACGTTTTTGCTCATTCAAGACCTACTTGCTCTTGAAGTCCTGTTTAAAGGAGAGGGGAAGGGCCAAGAGCTGTTAAACTCACTGTTAGGAGATATTACAAGCAAGAAATTCATTAGCAAATTTATTCATACATTCACAAGCAAGAAAAAGTCACAGCAAATCTTTTATCATCAGTTTCAAAGATGTAACAACTACAAAAAATTCTTTCATTTTGAGCAATACGTTTCTGAATCACATATTTCTGTTTTTCCTGAGCAATTCAGCACAAAGGCAAAGCTAGCAGCAGCAAATGGAGAATGGGAAGAACGGGGAGAGAGAGATGTACCTTCCATATTTAATTGCGTTGGGTAGCATCTATGGAAACATTCCTGTAATTCATCAGATGAGCAAGAAATTCACCTGTCTGCATAGCTGTTCACCAGAACTGCACAATGACACATCCTATTTGCACCTCACTGAAGAAAGTGAGAAAGATGCTCTTTATTGCTTTTTCCTCAGCCTGGACTAGCCAGCTTATGAATTCCACAGCAACTAAGACATTGGCTCCTCCTGCAGAAGTTGGGGAATCAGATTATAGCATTTCCTCTGAAAAAAAGAAGTCTTTGAATGTCATCACTTATTTAACCAAATAGTTGCATTATTCCATAAAGTACTCCTTATGGTACTATTTAGACATGTATGATTTGTAGAAATATATACAACTTCAGTCACCAAGAGACTCAGAAATCTGAAGAAATCTCAGTAATTAAAACAGATCTGTGTCAGAAGTTTACTGCATGCTCTTTCCCTGTAGAGGGTAATATCAAGACTCTGGATGGAGTTCCTCTAGTTCTGGATAGATATCTCTTAGCATTAGGATTTCACAACAGAAAAATTAATTGCTTAATTGAAATTTCTCTTCATCCTCCCCTGCAGTCAGATAAATCATCATTATACAACACTTAACACCACCTACAGGAAACTGGCAGAAATACCTCCTCAAGTAGATAAGCTGTTTGATGGAAAGAGGGACAAAACCAAACCAGAAATCTCTCAACCATATGCATTTCTATTAATCTGTAACAACTGAGTGGGGGGTTAGCCCAATATAGTAAGTTTACCTCAATGTTTCCTCTATCCTGAAACAAAGAGTATTTGTCATCAGAGACAAAAAAAGAGTGGAAATCTTCATCTTCCTTCAATTTTTCTGCAATAGACTGTATTTCCTCACACCTATAATATTTTGAAATATTTATGTGAAGAAATTATGCACATAAAAGCCTTCTCTATTGATCTGCTGGAGGAGAACTTTTCCTAGCATTTTGATCCCAGACTACTACTAGGACTTCAACCTAAAATAAGCTTCCTAAAGCAATACTACAAAGAAAGGGAAGCATTACGTATAACCTGGTAGACTAATTTCTATTCCTCAGATTGAGTTCAGCACCACTAGAACATGGGAGTAACAAGCGCATTAATCACAGAATATGATCTCAGAACCCCTCAGGAAGCCTCAGATCCTACCTCCTTCCCAAAGCAGGGCCAACTGATAGGACTACACTCAGCAGAGGTGATTTCATTTTCACTGAGGAGCATTTCTCACGCCAATTTGGACCAAGCACCCCTGAGGATAGTACATCCATACCTTTACGGCAAGGAAGGTAGAAGGGAAGCAAAAAAGGGAGGGGCAGGGGGTGGTGATGAGCCATACTACCTGAAATCAGGACACATGTGAAGAATAAGCAGCAGTTATCCCTCTGCCCCACCTTGAAAATAAACAGTAAGGTCATTACAAGTTTGCAGAGAAATTATTCATTATATGGAGGGCATGCAACTACATTATTTAATCCTTGACAGATTTCTGAGAATTAGATGTTCTTGACTTGACTCTATATGCAAGCAACCAGATTAAGAACTCCCACAACCACCTCATTGTAACTCACTCACACTTGCTTGTCCCTCCCATGAATAGAGCCAAACCCCTCCCTAAATCAACATGACAATTTAGAATTTTCCTCTCTGCTAAGATTTGTTCCCTTCATTTTCTTTACTGTACATTCTTTACTCATTTTCCTTTACTTGAAATAGTCCCAATGATAGCACAATATAGAAAGTTAAATATGTAAATCTTTGCTGGATCAGGACCAGAGATCTCTCTACCACCATTTCATGCTATGTAAAAAAACACATTCCTGTGATCATCCTTAGCACTTTCTTAAGCTTTATTAGAATTATTCTCAGTGCCTGCAGCTAGCATTCCCAAAATGTAGGGAAACAGATGCATAGTAAAAACTCTACTTATACCCTAGATGAGACTAATCAATACAACTCTAAATTGTGTGTTTATTTCCACTTCTTTCAAGGGAAACAGCAACTAAAAAGCAACAACCTGTATCTGGAGGATGGGTAATTATGGACAGCAAGTATCATTTCAATATAAATAGGGGAAATAAATGCAAATTACACAACACTTAACTCTTACGAATTGGCTGTTAACCGAGACAATAGTCTACAAGATGTTGTTTGGAGTATCTCATTAATAAAATTCAAAATTGTTTTCAGCAATTATGTGCAATCATTGTCTTTTTATCACTGGCCAAAAATAGTCCCTCACTGCATGCTTCAACATATAATTGTATCACAGATTGCCAAGAAAATCATCCTATCTATAGGAGAGAACTGGAGCCATACCACACTAACACAGAAGTGTCACACACTAGCAAAAGGAAATGTTAGTTTGGAGATGAGCTTGCTGCTAGAGAAGACTAGTAAATGTTCTTGAAAGACCAAGGACAGCACATACAGAGTGATGGGCCACTTTCATAAACTAGCAGGTTTAGAACAGCATCTTCCAGGCCTTGTTTTCACTTGAGAGGTCTATTGTAGCTGGGTTTTACTCTCAAGAACACCTGTGCCTAAACTTTAATCTTCTGGTTTGGTTCATAACATTGAGCACTGCATACCCACTTGTGAATTACCTTGACAAGCTGCTTTGCAACAGGCAAGTAAAACACTAGTTTTGCAGCAGTGCAAGGGAATAACTAGCCCCCACTGCTCAGTCCCTGTAATGGCATGTTCGCAGGGACAGTGCTTCCGTTCATAAGCAACAGTCAGCACTCCCACAACGTAGTGCGCCTAGTTACCCAACAAGATCAAACACCGGTTCCTTGACTGCTATGGAGATTGTGCTACAAGCAGCGCTTGTCTGTTTTTACCTGTAGCCAACAGAGCCAGATCTTAGTCTGGGACACAGCAACCTGGAGAAAGGCCAGGACATCAAACCTGCAGCTGAAAATTCCTTATAAATCTGGATATCCTGTCTTCTCTCTCCATACCCTGCATCCAAACCCAATGTTTTTCACACATATACCCTAGCTCTATGCTTCACTCCACGCTTCCAGGCAACCTGAAGTATAACTCCATCAATCCCTTCATCCTCCCTGAATATTCCCACAGCCTATTCTTCCCCTTGACCTTACGCACACCCTCATACCCTACCTCCACCTTGCCTGTTGCTGGCATGCATCTGTCTTAGAGGCACAGTGTTTACAACTGCCCAATTATTTCTGTGATTTTAATACGCTGCAATATCACAATCTCCTCAGTTGAAACACACTTTCAACCTATTTTTCTTCAGGGAGTTATGCCCACCTACGCAGAAATAGCAGCAGCAGAAATAAGTATAAACTCAAATGAGAGCAGCTGGCTACTTCTTCACCTCCTGCACATACACGGGCACACACACACACACAGAGGCTTGCCCACATCACTCACAAGAACTATTCTTGAGTGCCTGTGACATTGTAGGCCTCCTGAAACATGTCAGAGTGGAAAGACAGAGGTGACTAGGCCTGGAAAATTTGATTAACATTTATTTGGGACCTAGTTTTGCCTACAATTTTTTTGTATGTCTTGCTGTATTTTTTATTCTTTACAATACAATCTGCCCATCTCTGTGCAGTTCAGAACTGCAAATTCAGGCCACCTGGAATTAAAGAGCTGCATTTTACTTTCAGGAGAAAGTAAAAATATTTTGCTTTTTAGATGATAGGCATAACTTATAGGGAAATAGATGCATGAAATGTATTTGCAACTGAACACCCTCAAGTTTTTAAGTGAGATCCTAGAACAGTCAGTAAACATTACCTGAAAACCCACCTTCCACACTTAACTTTTTCATCAGCAGTAAAACATCCCAGCCTTTGCCATCCATTCCCTCCACATAGATACAACCTGACACATGAAAGCATGCAGGGAGTTTTCCTCAACTCTCACTTGCTAAGTTTGTGAGATAAAAATCTGGTCTTACAAATTTTGAGAGATGAAAATTTGTCTTTGCAAGCATGAGTTTAAATACTTTTAAAAAAACCCAAACCCTTTCAAAAGGATTTCCCAATAAGAAGACCGAAAGCATAAAATGTACATTTTTAAACAAAAACTCACAGTACTTTTACAAGAGAACTGAAAAAATGCAAGATATAAAAATAAACAACAAAATTAAAAGGGACATATGAAGTCAAGATGAATATGATTCACCTCTCCTGTTAACATTCAATTAACTCAGCAAGGTTAATAAACTCTTCAAGTGAAGAAGAAAACATGACCGGTGCGCTCTCACTCATCCAAGAGCACCTAAGTCTTGGCTTATCGATAGACTGCTCTTCAGCTCTACAAATGATGCTCCCACCAAAAGCCAATCGATGCTTTTCAGAAGGGGCAATTTTATGCAGCAGTTGAAACTGAAATCCAAATCAGCTGTGCTGTATCTCCCTAGGGGAAGAGAGCAGACCAAAGCAGGAGCAGGCTTTACAAGGGGGATAATGACAGGTAGTTTGACAAGCACCATACTGACTTTATAAAATGTTTCACACACACAAATTATGCAATGCAGCTAATAACACGACGGGGGTGGAAGGAGGCTGGAAAAGCAGAACACTATTCATTCACTCTGATGCCATGTTGTTCATACATTACAGAAGCGTCTGTCTGTGTTTTGACAACCTGCCAGTCCATCACTACCTAAAGCACAAGACTTGCTCTACACAATTTGACCCTTTTCTTCCTTTCCTACACTCTCTTGCTTATTCTAAAGAATATAGGCTCTCCAGTAATAGCATTTGATGTTTTTAAAGGGAGGCAATAGTTTAGGTTTATTTTGCATGTTGAGAAAGCCTACAGGCACACTCAGTATTTTCTGTGCAATTGCAGCTAGTTCAGTGTTATCAGGGAGAATGGCAATTACAGTTTTGTTATTTAGACATTTTTCAAACTTAGGACTAAAGTGAGAGTGGGTCTAGAACTTCACTCAAAATAGATGCTTTAAGCAGTTTGGGATAAGTGGATTAACTGAGCATGGACTTAGGCCTTGTTTCGCTACTTCTACTTGTTCACGTAGTTTTGGTGATAAAAATAAAATTGTGCCTCCAAATGTAAGTGTTCATCTGCCTTATTTCTTTTTTGACAAGTAGTGTCATTGAGCAGATGGATAGATCAAGATACCTTTCTGTACCAAGTTCTTCAGTTGCCATTAGAAATGTGATGGGAGCTACTTGAATTACAAGACTTAAAATAATGAAAAAGTAAAGGGTAAGTCACAAACCAGTATTTGAAAGGGGAGACAAGAAAGAGATGGGAGATGTAGTTTCTGCCTTTACTTTCTGTACAGACCAGGTATCTCCAATCTGTACTCACAACCAACCTCAAATAAAACAAGCTACAAGAAAAAAAAAAAAAACCAAAACAAAAACCCACACACAAACCCTACAACACAGAGAGGAAAGGATGCAAGGCTCTATATCTCCTATAACTGTTTATGCACTTGGTACATAAGTTAGCAAAACAGAGAGGAAATTAAATCAAACAAACAAACAAAAAAACACCTAATAGTCATACAAAAAAAAAAAAAAAGGAGAATCAGCTTCTTAACAGTGCATTGCTTTGGACAGGCTGGCAACCTGTTGAGGTTTTTTTCATCTTCCCAAGATAGGTTTCAGCTAAAGCATCAGGTTACTGCACTCTGAAATCCAGTGTTAACTGGGAGGGTGTACTGGATTTAGCTGGAGTGGAGGTAATTTTCTTCACAGCAGCCTATATGTGTTTTAGATGGCTGACCAAAAGAGTGTTGATAATACACTAACGTTTTAGCTACTGCTGTGCAGCCCCAAGGCTTTCTCTGTTTCTCACTCCATCATCCCAGTGAGCAGGCTGGTGGTGGACAAGAGGTTGGAAAGGGACACGGCCCCAGTACACCTGACCCCAACTGACCAAAGGGGTGTTCCAGACCATATAACATCATGCTCAGCAGTAAACCTGGGGGAGGGAAGCTTTCTAAAGTGGCTGCTGCTTAGAGACTGACTGAGCATTAGTCTGCTGGTGGTAAGTGATTGCTTTTGCATCATGTGTTTTTCAGGGTAGAGGTGAAGGGGGTCCTTTTTTTCTTTACTTAAACTGTCTTTATCTCAACCCGTGGGGGTTTTCCTCTCGCTTTTGCCCTTCAATTCTCATTCCCACCCCACTGGAGGGGGTAAACAAGTGGTTGGGGGCTTGCCTTCCAGCTGGGGTCAGCCTGCCACCAAGGGGCTTGCGAGGTGGCAGTTCTGCTAGTTGGGGAAGATTGGAAGCGGGGTGCATGTACAATTTGATCACCTACTCCTTTCAAACATCCAGAAAACAGCATGTTTTAAGTATTACTGACATAGCTATATTTGAACTGAAATTTAGCTCACTGTTGGGCCTGATTAGGAATCACGTCTCAAATGAACAAACCCTTTTCAAATGCATGCCTATTCTGATAACAAATTGTTTCTGCCTTCTCCATGCCAGTTACCTTTACACAGATTTAAGGCAGAGTTTGTAAGTGCTTAGTGTCCTGAAAGGTGTTAATATTTAGTACCACACTCAACACCTGATTAGTGATTCACAGCAAGTCATGTCAAAGCTTACTTCAAGTCTCTGTAATTCCTTTCTGCTACTGCCCATACCATAACAGCAATAAAGCACCTCATGCTGTTTTCAACACAGATAACGTATTGCATCTGAAATAGTCTTTTAAACAGCAAAGACAACTCATCCCCTGCTCATGTGACTTTTCCTCCAAAGTATTTCTTTTATAGCTATATCCATCAGGCTAAATGCTGATATCCTCATCCAAGCAAAACTTATTTTGAAGCCCTAAGGATTTCTCCAGACGTTATTTGAACAGCAGGCTAGGTGTTAAGCTCAGCACAGTGTCGATTTCAGGCAAAAAAAGGCTCTATTCTGTAGGTGTCTGAAAGAAAATAACACAGAAAATCCAGCAGGTCTGAATATTAAAATCTGACGTAGTTACATGACACCATTGATGACAGAATCAGCTCAGGCTGAGAGCATCTTGTGCTCCCTGTTGCCTTGCACATTACATTTTCACTAGGACCAGGCTGTGTCAAACAAAACATGGAATAATGATTTCCACCCCTTTGCACTCATTTTGCTCTAGCCCAAGCGACCACAGAGAATTAAGGACCAAGCCATGCCTGAGTGTAGACAGACTGTTCTGATTCACAAATCAATGGTTTCCTCAGACACTGTACATGGATTTTAGAAGAGTGCAGAAAGTCATGCTCCTATGACCACAAACTACAGAATTTAGCTGAAATGCCATGCGCTGGATTACAGAACTAAGAAGCAGGAGAGGGAGCTTGTGCATTAGCATCACATGAATATAACATAAGCCGTGTACCTTACTGACATACCAAATGACAAAACAGATGTCAAAACACTATGCTACCTCTGCACACATGGTACCAAGTTGGCATACACACGCGGATACAAACCAGCACCCCAGTGCTCCATGAGGAAGCCCATACATTACAGCTAGCCCAAAGCCAGCAAGAATGGTGTAACTACTACAAGAGAAGCACACTGAATTAATTCTGTAAGCTCCAGCAAGGAAGGGGGAAGGCCAGGTAAGTGCTTGCTGGCATGTCAGGCTGGCAGTCGTACTTATAGCATGAGAACCACTTACCTACATCCAGGAACTATTACTGACCTTTGCAGATGCATTGGCACAGAATCAGCATGCCAGTTCAAGCGCTTGCAGATCAGAGCTATGGCCATATACACCGACTTTTTATTGAAGAACAATCCCCAGAAAAAGGCTGTCACATACAAGGGTTTGATTCTGTTGCCACTTTTAGCTAATCTGAAAGCAGGGTAACAAGCTGTGAGAGCATTTCACCACTTTTGACTTCTTAGTCCAATGGCTTCTCCCCACCTGTGTCCACAGAGGAAAGCACTAAGCACAGGGGAGGGTGAAAGACGTAATACCTAGAATTACAGGCCAGTTACCAAAGTTACCTCCTCTTGCCTTTGGGTAGGAAGGTCCTAAAGGTTATAGTGTTATAATGATCCAGGTGGTCAATAACCCTTGAAGGGTAAAATTTCCCTACAATCATAAAAACAGCTGCCTAGAGGAAGAGAAAAAGGTGTGGAGATGTTTGAGGAAACATTTTCTTACCCTCCAGTACCTTACCCATTGAAAAATCAGGTACTGGGGGAAAGTTTATCCCAATATAACAGCATTTTCCTTCTCACTTTCTTCTGCAAAAAAAGCAGAATAAGCAGCTGTGTTTACAGTTTGCAACTTAGAATCAATTTTTTTTTTTTTTTAATACCATGTCAAACTATTCACGGTGACTTAATCATCAAATCCATTTATGCTATTACAATTGTGCTGATAAGTTAGAATGATAATACTGTTTAACCACAACATGTTGAAGTTTTACACCACCTTTCACCTGGAGATTTCTGCAGAAAACATAAAAGTACCAAAATTTTCTGTGGCCCTTGTATAATGGGTCTTTTGCTTATAATACTTCAAACAGTGGAACTTGTTCATTGCTATTTGCAGAGAGTTACATGGCAAGCCAGCAAAACTTGCATCTCCATCTCATGGACTCAACCCTAAAATCCTTCTAGAGATCTTCTTGCACGCTCTGAAAACATAGGGAGACACCATACCCTGGGTTCGGTAACCCCTTTTCTGGGACTACACAACATTTAGAAACATTAGAAATATAACCCTAATCCTTCAGAGCAGAAAGCAGACTAAGGGGATGACCACTAAACTAACACGATTAATCAACATTCCCATGTCACAAACAAGAGAATAAATACTCAGAGCGACACCCTCAGACTTTCAGCTTAGTTTAAGTGTTGTTGTTATTGTTAAAAGAGCAGAGAGCAGTCCTTTCTTTTGTGTACATGGTGCACACCATAATAGCACCCTACTTTCCAGAGATACTTAGCATTTAGCGTGAGATGCAAATAATGAAATACAACAGCCAACATGATAGAGTCTGAGAGGCATGAAAAGGTATAATAAAGCAGGAGACAACTCAACCAGTACTAATGAAGCAAGAATGAACATGACATTGTGTACAAGCTTTCGTAAACCATTTCAATGAGCTGCATTTTTTCTATGCCTAACCTGCCCTATTACGAATAAGACAATCTCATGTAACATGCTAAATAACATTAAGCTTGGCCTTGAAAATATAACATTGTTAAGGAATCATAGAATCATTTAGGTTGGAAAAGATCATCGAGTCCAACCATTAACCTAGCACTGCCAAGTCCACCACTAAACCATGTCCCTAAGCACCAGATCTACACGTCTTCTAAATACCTCCAGGGATGGTGACCCAACCACTTCCCTGGGCAGCCTGTTCCAATGGTTGGCAATCCTTTTGGTAAAGAATTTTTTCCAAGTATCCAATCTAAACCACCCTGGCACAGCTTGAGGCTGTTTTGTCTCATCCTATCACTTGTCACTTAGAAGACACCGACACCCACCTTGCTACAACCTCCTTTCAGGCAGTTGTAGAGAACAATAAGGTCTCCCCTCAGTCTCCTTTTCTCCAGGCTAAACAACTCCTTCAGCCGCTCTTCCTGGGATGCACTTCAATGTCTTCCTTGTAGTGAGGGGCCCAAAACTGAACACAGGATTTGAGGTGCGGCCTCACCAGGGCCGAGTACAGGGGCGCAATCACTTCCCTACTCCTGCTGGCCACATTATTTCTAAGACAAGCCAGGATGCTATTGGTCTTCTTGGCCACCTGGGCACACTGGCCGCTCATGTTCAGCCGGTTGTCAACCAGCACCCCCAGGACCCTTTCCGCTAGGCAGCTCTCCAGCCACTCCTCCCCAAGCCTGTAGCGTTGCATGGGGTTGTTGTGACCACAGTGCAGGACCCGGCACTTGGCCTTGTTGAACCTCATGCAGTTGACCTCTGCCCATCGATCCAGCCTGTCCAGATCCCTTTGTAAAGCCTTCCTACCCTCAAGTAGATCAACACTCCCACCCAACTTGGTGGCATCTGCAAACTTACTGAGTGTGCACTTAATTCCCTCATCCAGATCATTGATAAAGATATTGGACAGGACCGGCCACAATGCTGAACCCTGGGGAACACTGCTTGTGACTGGCAACCAACTGGATTTAACCTTTAATCAATGCCTTTCTGTGTCTGACAGCAAGTGTCCATAGCTCATACCAGTGAACTTCAGTTTTGAATACTGGGTAGGTGTCAGCAAATATCGATTTTAATGGCAAACAAAAATGAAAGGAGAAACATATTACTGGAATCAGATGAGCTTGAAAGCTCAGCCATGGCTACAGGTTAGGATACATGTAGGGGAAATCTGAATACACATGAGAAAGAAAATACCAATTTTGTCAGTTATGCCAGTTAAAAAAAAAAAATATTTCAGAAGAAGGTAGGCATAAGTTAATAGCCCTGTGTGAATGTCATTACAACATGTAAGTCCAGCATGAAGTCAAGTCCTGGCATGCAAAGGCCTCAGTCCCGTGCTGCATTTCACCTGACACGTTGTGCCACTGAAAACTTCTCACTTGCCCACTTTCAGTCAGGGCCAGAAAGGGGGTAAACAGCCACTAGCCCATGGAAAATTCAGTTATAATCCAAATCTGACAGGTAAACAGTCAAAGTGCAATTTGAAGGGCAACTGGTGACTCTTTACAACAGTGGAAAGCAATATGGTCTCTTTGCAACAGCAGGTCTTCCTAATGCCGCAAAACAATAGCAGCTATCAAAAAAATATTGTACATGACTCTCAGATGCAGACTGATGATGACAAATCATCACTCCATCAGAAGGCTCTCTGATTTAACTCACATTTAAAGATAAGTAACAACAAGCACTAATCATAATATGTATGCCTTTGAATCACTGCGTCAGAAAAACCTCAGTAGCAATTGAAGTAGTACACCATCCACTCAAAAGCCAGAGAAAATTCTCCATTTGCAGTTGACAAACCCTCCAAAGTCTATCCAAAAAACTGCTCATCCTGTTTTCCTCCAGTCAGCATTATGCTCCACACCAAGTTTAGAAGAATTTAAACAGACATGTATCTTGTGCTGTATTCTATACAGTACACCAGCCAACCTTGTGATCTAAATCAATCTGCTACACACCGCACTAAAGAAACACAGAATGAAGCTGGGAAAACTTATCTTGCCAGACAGAAGCAGAGCTGTATTACTGACCCGCCAGGAAGAGCCCTGAATTTAGCTAGTGCCTCTGCTCAAAGAAACGAGCTACGCAGCTAGATCTGTAGCTAAATGTCTTGCTGGCAGCACAAACATGCTATTAAGTCCCAGCATATAGCAACCTATTAGAGCACACAAAATGATACTAATATACTTGTCAGTCTAAACTCAGTCTAAGAAGATAAACAATGATGCACCAGCCTTTAACAGCCTGAAATACAACATTATGATTTCATTACATTTTGGGGTTTGTTCCCCCCCAAATTCTTTATTCTTCTTTAGTGAAAAAGGATCCAACCAAGAACTTAGTGCATCAGAATACCTTGTAGATCCAAAAAACCTGCATCCCATCTCTTAAGAACTGGCTGGCTGGTTAGATCTGTTTATTCAAATCTTTCACTTGTGAAAAATTGTAAAACTCCCATACCACTAGATTGAGTTAAACAGTAGAGGTTCAAGAGGACACAGTTGCTGTTCTTTATTCAAAGTACTTATCACACTGAAATGTAGGTCCACCCGCCCCCCTGCATGCCTCTGATCCTTCTTGTTAGGGGTGTAAGAAATATCAGAGTGCTGAAAGATTATAAACAGATTTGGACTGTGCCATAGGCCAGTCCACTGGAATTAATAATGCTTCTCTACAAGGTACATAATTTGCAGGAGGCTGTGCAATTTAGGAGACAGGCAAGTCTGTGGAGAGTTTTCCACACCTCTTATAATAGGCAACCCAGACATTTCCAAGTTTTTAAAGTAACATACAAAGAAATACTGTTTCTAATATATACAGCAAGCCACTCATTAGTTGTGTTTATTAGTTATTCTTCAAATGGTTTGAAGTTCAAACTTGGATTAGCTTTCATTATGGTGATTAGGTATTAGAGAACAACTCTGCTCAAATTTGTTGGTATAGATAAGAATTGCTCTCTTGCTTTAAGGTTTGCATAATTTAAAAGTGTTTAGAAGTGTCATCAGTACCAACTCTTACCAGAAAAAAAAGTTATTCAATACTTCCTTCAATGTCCTTTCATTTACAGAGCTCATTCTGCAGTCAGATGTGGTGGACATGGCAAAAGACTAGAGTCCTGGTTTCATTTGTGTCGAGAGACCATCTAGTTCCTTCAGATCTGTTCCATCTACATACAAAAGTAAATTCTTCTTGAAACATTTCTATGGCTCTGGGATGAAAAAAGTGCCATTAACACAAATAAAGTAGCTTGTATTTCTCTGCATTTTAAATACTGTTTTATAATAGTCTTTCCACTCCACAGTGAAAATCTCTTTATTCAGTAACCTCCAACTCAATTAAAAAATACCAGGGAATAAGAGTCATAGGGGTAGCTCACTTAACTATGCCAGTGACTAACTGGATAGATGTGGTTATTCCTGCAATTTCTCTGAAAACAAAAATATGTCAATTCCTTATGTTTACAGGGAAACATCTCTGCCTCCACTACGCATGGCTTTCACATTGCTAAGCAAACTGAATGGGCATATGTTTCACTGATACTGATGGGCAGCTGGCACACAGGGAGGCTTCCATCTCACCACCCTGCTACCAGGTGCACACTAAAGCCACAGCCTAGCCTATGGCCCAGCCCTTCAAAAATATGTTGGCATATGCTCCGTTTGCAACATTCCATTGAAGTCCATGAAATTACTTATGGCTGACTACCTTGTACTATGACATCTCATTATGTAGCTGAGGAGAGAATGACAAAAGTGATACAGTTGCAAAAATTCAGAATCAAGTCCTCTTTGTGATGCTGTGATTTACCGCCCACCATCTTCTCTTCTCCCTGTCCCAAGCTGTAGATCTTCATGTCAAAAAAAAAAGCTAGATCTTGCCATTCTTTTTCCAGACACTCATTTCACTTCATTCCAAGCAGTTTTTTCTCAACATGAAATTCAGAAACAATTAGCTATTTCTCACTATTGTACAGAAGTCTCCAATAGATAGTAAAATATCAAATGTGGAAGGGGAAATTTCCACAGAAGTACAACAAATTAGTCTGATGCTCAAAACACATTTCTCTGCAAGGCTATTGAAGACTCCATTAGGATTTCTTTTCTGCACTTAAGATGCTCTGTGGGATCCTTTCCTGCAGAAATGACAGAAGTTTAGTTAAATGTTATTTAACTAGAACATATTGCATAGCTCAAGCTAACAGATATTTATTGTACTTACACTTTTAGAGAACGCCTAACTGGTTTGTAGGATTTTTCTCAGATTCCTGTGGCAACTGCTACACTTTATCATACAGTTAGATGATGTAAAAAGCAATTTTGTTTCTTGGTCACAAATACTTGGTGTTTAAGCTCCTCTTCCGGCCTGAAGTTCTTCAGAGGGGATTCCTTTTAATCTCATGCAGAAGTAGAAACTACAACACTTCAAGTGAACTTGTTAATGAACCAAAGTCCTCTCCATCCAAAAGTACTATTTCTTTTATTTACTCACTCATTTGACGAACATGGGAACAGTAGCAATCTCAGCGTGTTCCTCTTATAACCATACTATCTCCTTTTACAAAAGAGTATCAACTTGCTTATAACCATCATTCAGTAACTGAGCTTTAAAAAAAAAAAAAGTTAAGTGAAAGAGTACAGCGATCACTGCTTAATGGGTGCCTCTATCCATCTCTGCCTTGAACTGGAGAGCAAAGCAAACAGTAAACACAGAGTGAGATACTGCTATCATAGCTGAGGCAATATGGAGTGGGGCATAGGGCAGTTACAGAGAACACTGGTCGAATTAGGGAAGTTTGAGTGTCAGGCTGTTGAGCTCCCTATCATTTCCTGGCACCGCTGCCTTTAATTAGGCCTTGGATTGATTACTGCCTTTGTTCTCCACTGACCCACCACTGACTCTGACAAGGGTTGTATTTTCCTCTGCTACAATTAGAAGACAAAGTTCTGAGTGTCAGCAAGCATTACACAGGCAACCAGGCTGCTTAAAACTACAGAGCCTTTAGAGAGAAGATGTGTTTGTGACATTAACACACACTTCTTTCTTTAAAGGATACAGTAGGCTGGAGTCTGTCCTTGACTGTAATTTACTGCTGGACCAGGTTAATTTAACTTTGCCACTGTATTTATATGCAATGTAATAAGAAAAAAATAAAGGAACAGAGCAGGACTAGCAATACAGAATCTACCTGGTTCTTCTGTAATCCAAAATAAGAGGAAGATAAGCAAGAGAGGATGGAAGAGATTGGTGTTTGAGCATTTAATTTGTGAAATAGTAGCAATTAGGCTGGACAGAGTAATTTTGTATGCAGGTATGTAGATTGCTTTATGGCAAGCTAGAGCATTACGGACATCCACAGAGCTAAAGCAACAATGCAAAAATACATTAAAGAAAGTAAAACCTGAAAGAATGTAACACATAAAACAGAAAATCTGTTTCGACATTTATTATGTTTCATATTTTGGTAGTAGAACAGAAAAAAAACACAAAAGCAAGATCCTTTATGCCACACATTGTACAAAGACAACTTTTTCCCCAATGAGAATTTAGAGCCTTAGTAGAGAGAGAAAAGAAGCAAGGCAAAGAAACAAAGGTTAAAATAATTTGTAGGTAGCATAGTTTGTTCAAGGCCATACGATTTGTCTGTGCTACTGCAAGAAAGAGAATTCCAGCTTCCACATAGAAGGTTAGCAACTATTCACTGTGCCACATTGCTTTTTGTCATTAAAACACAGGTCCTGGGAATCAAACTATCAGGCTCCTTGTGACTGTGACAAGTAATTTCACTCCTCCATACCTTTGATCTCTAGTCATATATTCCCCAAGGCAGACAAAAGGCTCGAGGATAATCCATTAATACTTGTGAATTATTTCAGTGCATTTTCAAAACTGAACTAATGTATTTATTACTAGAACTAAGTCCAGATATTAAAAAGTCTTCATGCACTTTGAATAATTAAACTGTCTGAACATGGGAAGGTTCCTATTAAGTATGATTTTCATTGGTACACGTAGGCAGCTCAGAGGACGTTAGAAACTGACAGCAATGAAAAAAATTGGTGTTTGTTTTTCCCCTCTTCCCTGGCCTTTTCTCTTCCCATCATTCATGCTTGGCAAGCTCCCACAGTGCAGGACAGCAACTACCTGTGGAACCAGAATGGCACTAGTTGATTCTGCCAGCATACCCAGGTGACCAGCCTCTAGAGGATTTGCCCTGGCAGAAAACTGGCATCTAGCACCCATATTCCTCTACCACATCAGTGCTCCCACCAGTGCAGGCACATCCATCTCCACTCAGAGCGGGAAAGCCATTGCCAGGGCTCATTTCTACCTTGCCAGTCCATAGTTACTATTTTAGCCCAAAAGGCAGTTGCAATAAGTGAGCTTTCAGGTTTGGTCCTTGGAATGGACAGGGTAGAGCAAGCTCAGTCACAGGAATTCAAAAGTATGCTTGCTTGGTGTCTGACACCCAGGTCTGAGATTAGTCCCTCTATCTCTCTAAAATTTGACAATTAGAGGTATGGGGTTATTTTTACCAAGAAGCTTCTGCAAAGGAACTTGGGGTTTTTTGTAAGCTTGTCAAAATAGCTACAATTCCAAAAAGGACTGAGACACAGTCACTGGGTATATGAGGCAGAAGTGTTAACAAAAGGGCAGTGGATGATGCAAGAGAAATAGAGCAATGTTTACTGTACTCCTAGGATTCCCTGAACTTGTTGAAATACCTCTAACAGGTAGAAGCAACCTTGTATTTGTATTAAACCCCAAAGTATGATCAGCAGTCACAGACAGGGGACTTGCAATTAGTTCTTTTTTGTCTCCACCACAGCTGAATGAAAAAAGTGAATTAACAGTACAACAGCCACAAAAAGACAGAAATCGAATTTTACTTTCTATCTACACCCTGCATCAGTGGAACACCATGAGCTTCAGTAGAGAAATCTTAGCCTACAGGACCACAAGATCAGCTTAAGGTCTGTGGCTACTGGACAGCAATAACACAATTAAGTTTTGAAGCACAGTCAAGTGCCCAGGATATAATTTTGAGAAGTGCAGTGGTATCCCACAATAAACTCACAAGCCAGGGAGAAACTGGTATTACCAGGATGTGTTATTTTGTGGCTAATAAGTTGTTTTTTCAGTAACCCCCCTATAATTAAAATGCAGATGAGTTAAATAAATTTCATGGTGCTTCAGCACAAGTTTGACTTTCACAATACATGTCCATCCATCTTTTGAACATAAATTGCTGAGCCATTGATACTTTCCAGTTAGCAATTCAGACCTCACAGACTGTAGCCTTGCTGAACACCAGAGGGACAAGGCAAAAACTTTCAGTGACTGCAGATTAAGAAATGATGCTGGATTTCTGTTATAATTGCAAGCACTCTGTCAAATACGAATTTGTTCTGTTGCAATGCAGATGCAGTGTTTGATTCATTAGATAGATATTCCTCTTCGCTCATAGGCACAGCATGGCAGGGGTGAAGGAGAATACTGAAGTGCAAGGCGTCTCAGAGGAGCTAAACAGCTCACTGCCATGCTGACCAGAAATATGGAACCAAGAAAAGCCCCATGCACATGGTGTCACACTCCCTCCCAAAGACAGAGATCCCTGCAATAGACTGTTTTGCTACTTCAGAAAACAGCTCAAGGTGGAAGATCTCCATGTTGTATAGCTCTGGAAAAGAAGCTCTCTGCATTGGACTGACTGTTAAGGAGACAAATACCAAGAGAGCCCAGCACAAACACCTCAGTCTCAGCAGGGTTAAATCACATCTTTCCACAGTCTGCACAGGGGAAACACAGATGTGTCTGTAAGATGCATTTATGGTTTTCAAGCACCTTTCCCCTTCTTATAGGCCTCCTTTGATTAGATGCTATTTAATCCACTGTTTGTCACTGCAAGTGGTCACCCATGGATACACATAAGTACTGCATGAGACACTGTATTTAGACTGTTACTACTGTCAATACTATACTTGTAGTATAGTAACAATATAGAATCTGTCTTCTTGCATTGCCATACTAAATTCACTGTCTTAGGATCAATTCTAAGGGTAGGCATTCTGTTAATGAAATTGGCATCTCTGTCCATTTTTCTATCACCTACCAAAAAAAAATATGGGGAATGCTAACAGAAATGTAATAACCAAGACTGTCATATCTGAAAAGGCTGGCTTATTTTTCCTTCTAGTTATGAGTACATTTTTTCATCATGCAGTCATAAATTGTGGGTAAAAAACAAATCTTTTGCCTGTGGCTATATGTAGTCATAGTGTTTACAAATATTCTGATGTCAGATGAGCAGTTCATATCTTAATCACTCAGCTGGGTGTAGATATTTGGCTCTAGAAAACAAAAATACCTCCAGACTGAAAGAGAACATGGGTGAAACAAGGTCTAAATTTACTGAGTAACATTTCATGCATTGATCCCCCTTTTTCTAGTACCAGGCGTTTGGGGAAGGGAATGGTTTTGACAGGTCAGCTCGCTAACAAGCTCACCATGAGGTCAGACAAGTAACTGCTGGCACAAGAGACGGGGCAGAAATGTGCTACTTGGGAGGACAGGACTGCAGAAGCAAGGCAACAGGAGTTCAGAGCAGCTGTACGATCTCTTACCTTGGATATGCTCATCATTTCACTGCACAAGCCCCAGCTGATCTAACACTGAAGTCCACCTTGCTTTGAAGAGGAGGCTGGACTAGGTACCTTCTAGGAGTGCCTCCCAACCTAAAACATCTACCATCAAGCTGGCAGCACTCCAGCCCAGGGGAGCTGCACTGGTGTATTACGCACCTCTCCAATTCCACAGAATTGCATCAGTGAGCTTGGTTTGAATTTTCCATCTGTGCTGACATTTGGTAAAACAATGATTAAAAGGGATGATGGGGATACAAAAACAATTTATAGCTTTATTAGCCTTGAATTTGTTTGTAGGCAGATCTACCTTTCCAATTCAGCAGGCTGCAGTTAGCCCTATAAAGATTTACTTGTGCCATGTCCCCTCAATTCAGACAGCTTGTTCACATTATCACCTCTGATGTTAGCTGAGAGGTGCTCTTTGATAACACCTGGTACCCAGAGTGAGGCCTGCTTTGAGATACCTACATACTCACTGCTCGCTCCCATTTTGTTCAACATTCAAAACTCTTGCTTACACATCTGCTTTCAGTTATTAATACGTGAGCAAGCTTGTTAAAGACAATAATGTATTTCCAATGCCCTAACTTCACTTAAAACTGTATTTTCATTATTCTCTACTACCAAATAAAAGACAATACTAAGGCTTGGCTAAACACCACTATAAAATCAAGTCTAACATGCAGAAGAGAAAATGGTTATGACAGTGATTCCAGATGTAGTTCTCAATTCTTTTAAGCCAGGCTTAAAAAAGCCTTATTTACAGAAGCACCAAAGCCTTCCTTGTTTGCTAAAAATTGTAAGGCATTCACAGAAACCCTGAAAAACAAGGCAACAGATTTTGGAATATCTTAGCCAACCTGAAAATTGCCAAGATCTTTCACAGTAAGTTGCTTCCTTGCTAATCAATACCAAGATTAAAATGAAGGAAAAGTAAAGTCTGATCTATTCTGTTTTACCAGCTCCTGTAGACCCTGGCTGCCAGGCAACACAGCAAGCTGTTTCCTTAGGATTAGGGTTAATTGCTATAATCACAGAGCCAGCAGCAATCCTATCCAGGTGAGTCATTAGTTAGGGAAAAGAAAATTATCAAGAGAGAGCAGAAAAGGGGGTAGAGAAGTTAAAACGGCATAGAAGGTGGGTTTTTTTTAGAGGAAGAAAGTATACAGCGTGTGTGTTGGTTCCAGAAGATAAACAGCAGTATGTAAAGAAAGCACAGGGCTGTAGCCAATTTACAACTCCATGTTTTGGGTGCTCTAACAAGCCTCAGACTGCCTGACAGGATCCTTCAACAGCCAATGATGAAGGGAAGCATCATACTTCCTCACCCAACACAGGGGAGGCCTCTAACACTGGAAGAGCTACAGATACAAGGTGTAAAAGGGAGGGTGAAATGTAACTTCACCGGAGTCACTGCAGATGCCAGAATAAAAACAAAGATGGAGTCTGGTGCAGGATGTACAGCTTACAATGAACATAATTATTTTCCAGTTAATTGTACAGGCACTGTAATATGTTTCCAGTGGATTTTCTACCTTAATTCCTATGCTGGTCTCCAGCTCACTCACAGCATGCCACTGGAGGTCTGACATAAAAACAGTATTATAACAGAGTGTGCAGGTTGCCACAGATGGTTCAAATTAAAGGCAGCCTAACAAGCCATTCCACAGACAAAGAGGCAGCACATCCAGTGCTGCTCACAGTGAGAACAGTGTCTCCAAACATGCCTGCCTCAAGAGACATTACAGAGCTGATGCCCAGTCTCAGAACCCACAGCCACTTGGCTGACATCCAGGAACAAGAGCTACAGGACTGGACTCTCAAGGCATCAGCCAAGCAAAGCAAGCACGTACCTGCAATCCAGCCATCCAGCAACAGCGGGGTCAGCTTTATAGAAAGTTACTCTCCTCTGCATTAGGTGCACCCAGCATCAGAAGCACTTCAAAAGACCCTAATGCAACAGTTTTATGAATCCTAGCAACACGTAGCAGACTGGTAGGCATCACAAGAAACACAAGATAAACAGCAGCTGAAAGTCTGATGAACTTGACCAAAATATCTACAAATGTGGAGGCTGTTAGAGCAGCAGCATACATTCAAACACTCTTCAATTGTGCATGATTAAATATTTCAGTGTTACCTTAAAAAGTTACTGCTAATGCCCGATTTCCTGCTGGCTGTTACATTAAGTGATTTACGCATGATAGCAAATGTTATGATTTCTTGTTCTTAGCATGTTTTTTTTCTGAAGGATGATGCTTTCTCAGAAGGGATATTAATCCCTGAGATCACTCTATAGAATTGCAGTAAAGCATTATCCTGGTTTCCCATTCACCTGGCAAAACGGCCGACAGAGTAGCTTGGGATGTGCTTTCTGCTTGCTGGTCTCAGCCTGAGGGTCATAAGGATTACAAACAGGATTTAAATAAATGTTTGTAATACTAATAGTGATGCCTATGTTTGGATCAGAAAGGATGTAATCAAAAAAAGTTACAGATTATTTTCTTTGCATGACAAGTATCATGACAAAAGCTGTTAAAGCAACACAATCCTCAATGAGGAGGAAGATAAGACTGAAAACTGGTATTTCCACAGTTTAAACTTTGTGAATAATGACAAAGTTTAGGAATAGGAAACGCAGAGAGGGAACACGTTTGAGATAACATGTAAGCCACTACAAATTGTTACTTAAAAATTCGGGACGTATTCTCAAGACAAAGTTTTCAAGAAGTAGAAAAATGCTTTCACAAACATTTACTTCTCCACTGGTGAGAAAAACACTGAACAATCTATTCCAATTAATGTCGTAACTAATTAAATGACAAAAGCTCCCTTTCTGTTCTTTCATATACAATTTAATAGCATTTCTATTTTGTCAAGCCTTGCATCATCCATTTGATCTCTGGAAAGGCAGAGAGGCAGACAGAATACAAAACAAACATTAACAAACACCACATGAATACAGAATGCCTAACAGCATGCCATTCACAAGAGCAGACAGCCAAGGACAATTAAATTATTCATATATATGAACTGTCCAAGGTAGGAGGAAAAAAGAAAGCATTAATAAACACTCTCTTGAAGGGGGGGGGGGGGGCGGAAATCAATCACAAAAACCACACCCAACCCCATTAGCAATTTTTTTTTTTTTTTTTTAAACTAACAACCAGCTTCTAGTACCAATCAGAGAATCAGAAGTCAAGGTCTTTCCAAAAGACTTTTTGTCATAACTGGGTAATTAGTTACCACATATTCAACTGCCGTATTCCAATCCCTTTAAGGCTGACAGCTTTGAAATGCAAACCACAACTCCCTTCCTCTTTGTACAGAGTCAGAAGAGCCAATGCTGAGCCAGCATACAAGGGCTGCTGCAGAACGAGATGGGCAACACTAGCAAGAAAGGAAAAAGTCCGTTAGTCAAGAGCACAAGCATAGAAGAAACTTGGATTTTGTTTTATGCAACTAATTAGTTCACCAAGTTGCTCTGTATCTCCTCTCCTCAGCTGTAAAAACAGAAGAACCATGTACTCCAGGAATTGGGAACACTGATGTGAATACTTGCAACTGTGTGAAGTCCTGTTACTTCTATGAGCATTTAAGTGTTACAATCCACTTGACCCTACATCTAGGAGCATTCAGTCCTCTTCCACTGAGTGATTAAAAAAAAGTCTTTTCCTTTGGAAACTTCTGGGGGGAAGTCCCATTCCACATCATGAGCAAATATTAAAGCTTTTTACAAAAAGCCAGCAAGACAGACAGAAATAGCCAGAGGGCAAAGGCTAAGATAGCAAGAAGCTGAAGGCTCCAATAGTCAAGCAATAGTTTGAGAGCTGCAACAGCAGGGTGGAGCAGACAGCTGCGGACAGCCACCACCACCACAGCAGGGTGGTGGGACAGGACACATGGCCTCACCCGAGCTGCACCCAAACCCCCTGCTGGATTTATTTACATTGCCACTGAAGGCAAAATTTGGCTAAGGCGCTTGCTAGTGTAATCTGGTACCTAATTACGTGTGCATGACAAGTCCTTCTGCCCTCATACACTGTGCTACCTTTCTGCTTCTCTGCCAGAGGTTACCATTTTATATCCTTGTAGCTAAACCCACAGAAGTTCATTTTGCAGAGCCCCGAGGTTTGACATATTGTCTGGAATTGAGAAGAGCAGAGAACTTACCTGGATCTTTATGTACTGGGAGTATATGTTAACTACCAAACATTGCATTTTTTCTAGGTTGGCCAGAAATTCTACCCTGATCTCAAAAGACCTTTCCATCAAAGCTTAAATTACCAGAGTTTCAGTTTCAATTACAAGTTAGTCTAGAAAATTGCCTCAAAGAAGTAAAAAAAATGCATATTGAAGAAAGGCAAAGAGCAAGTCCAATTCTTTTCATGCATCAGTGATGTCCAGTGGTAACAAGGAGAAGATGAGAGGCTTCATTTCAGGACAAAATAGATTTGCAGACTGTCTCACTGCCTTTTGAAGACAGTAATCATGATTCTTCAAAACAGAAAAGACAGAATCCAAGACCTTTCCTTTTTCTTTCCCAGTCCCCACAACCTCTACTAAAACAACCACAACAAAATAAAACAACAGAAAACGAACTATGCTTATTACTTACCTTTAATTATACATGCATATTGCCAAAGAACAGAATACATAGAAAACATTTCATTTTAGGTTTCCAGAAGTAAAACACCTGTCCTTTACCCTGAAAGCCATTTTGTCCCATTTCAAAAAGCTCTATGGCTAATCAGTGAGAGGACACCGGGAGTTCTGCAGCCATTGCCGCAGAAAGCAGTACAGAAAAAGAAATATATACACACATACGTACATAAAGAGTGAACTCATATAAAAAGCTGCACTGAAGCAATGAATCCTATCCTCTCATTTCATATGGAGGTGGGTAAATAATGGCACAACAGAGATTTCATTCATGCAGAGGTCTAGGGTATGCTGGGAAGTCTCAGTCTGACAATTTGCTGCAGATGCTTGCTTAGAGGAGCCATTTATCAGTGTCATCCATGCACATTACTACACACTGCTTCCTCGGCAGCACGATTCCACATTAGTTTACCACATAGCACACTATGGTCCTTGATATTTCAGGCACAGAAGTAGCCCTTATCTTGGCCTGAGCAGTGTGTGCTTATTGAAATGATTCCTATTATCCAAAATGCATGTGTTTGGAGTAGGAAAGAGTTTATTTCCTTTGCTGATAAAAAGAACAGCAAATTAAGAGAAGTCATAACAGTTTTCTTTCCCCTTCTCTCCCTCTCTTTATACCCCTGTTTAGCTCATTTCTTATAAACAGCTAACACAAGTATTCACATCAGTAGAGCTGACTCCTGGAGGATACAGGCATCTTGGATGTTTCATCCCTTGCTATGCTTAAGTGGAATATTAAACAGGCAAGACAGTGGCAGACCAAGCTAGAAAGAACTAGAGAACTAAGACTGACAAAGAAGGTTGCCAATTTAAAGCACTTCGGTCTGTAAAAAGTGCTTCGTTTAGACCCATCAGTGCCAGTGCATTCACCCCTCGTGTATCCTCTCCACCTTCAGCTCCCCTCTCACACCTTAAGTCTTCTCTATTCTGCTTTTAAAGTATTTGGAACAAGTACTACTACTTAATAGCACACCCTTAGAGCGTCCAGTATAATAATACTATAGAATCAGTAAGCTCAAGACTGTAAGAATGAACATTAATCTCCAAATGAAACATTTTTTTTCCTTCAGACACAGGCATGGGGAAAGGAGAAGCCAGGCTGAATTCATAACCACACTCCACAACGCCAAGTTCTACCCTGTTGCTGATGCACTAAAGCTTATGTCATTTATTTGCTACGTTGCATGAAACTGTTAGTGCAATGACTTGAGTCCCTAGTTTATACCAAGTCTCAAATCAACAGTATGGAACTTATAGGTCCTTCTGGGGGGGGGGGGGGGGGGAAGAGAGAAACAAATTAATTATATGCAAGAAAGAAAATCTAGTTACATTCCTAGATCACAGGATGCACCAGCACCTTAGTCTTTCAAAAACCAAATTTCAGAATGGAAAATACCGAGGTGCATTAAACTAAAGGCAACTTTGATTTAACTGTCTTTTACTCTTTTGGCTGCTTACTGATTTCTATTGGGGGGGGGGGCCAAGGGGGGTGGGGGCAGATGGGACTTGATAGGGGTGGCTTTATAAAAAAAAAAAAAAACACAACCCAAAACAAAACACAACCTTCATATGAAGTATTTCTGTAAAGCTTTAATGAGCTCAGCCTTTTAAAGAACTCTGGTTTATCACTCATTTCCTCCCGTTTCCCCAGTGTGCCACCTGTCCCATGGAAGCACAGTTCCTTTGCTGCCTGGACCAACCAAGGCACACTTCATGCCCCACTTATTTCTGTCTCCATAGCCTGTCTTGTTCCTCTCCAAGCACTGTAGTACTCCTTGCAGCATGCCTTTCCTAGTCTCACAGCAGCTTACATCCGTTAGGACGCCAAAATATATTGGCCCATTTGATGCAAGTGCCTACCACCACCCCTTGCAGCTTTAAAAATGGTTGACAATGATGTTCAAGCCAAACACCCAGCAGTTCACCAGTCAAGAAAAGGATAAAGGAGAGATGCGATCAAATGCCTCTAACAATTAAAATTATTGCAGTGGGGAAGGAAATTCTGAAAACATTTTTTTTTAAAATATCAGAGCTCTCATCAAGAACTTAAGAACCAGATCCCAAGTGTTCATTTAAAACGAGAAGGCATTTCAATGAGCTGCCTGTCCCATCTCCTATTCCTCACCAAACAGCCTCTTTGCAGGAAGACTGGATCAATGACTTTCCACAAGATTTTGCAGAGTTGGTTTTTGTAGCTTTGTTTTCGTGGTGATGGGAGAGTGTATCCAAAAGCTCCCGTAAGCCAGTTTCTTTCCTTCCCCACTCTACACAACTTTTCTCCCACCTCTAAATCTAAACCAAAATCCACAAAATTTTTGTCAAATCCATTATTCAACAATGGATTTGACAAACGGGGGGGGAGGGGAAGCAAGTCTTATTAGGCATGCCAAAAGAGCAGCTCTGGATTTAGGCTTACCACCCATGCTGTAGAACTGCTTACAAAGCCATCACTAATGGCCTTCCAGCTACCCATCATTTCCCGTGTTCAGTCTGCCCAGACAGCTAGCTATTCCTCTAACAAATACCATTTTAATTGCATCTCCCACTTTGTTAGCCTTCTCGACCTCCAGTAAAAGCCATCTACGGTCTAACAATCTCTTAAATCTGACACTCGCACCAACTAGCACACTCCTATGCCTTCCTTCTAGGTTCACATGTATGCAGGCTTATTGTCAGGAATTTCTATTAGAAACCTAATAAGTATGAGCTGAAGTGACAGCTCTAGGACGGGCAGGGAGAGAAAAAGGGGGAGCGAGTGAAAAGGGAGAGGAGAGTAGGAAAGAATATGTATGTGTATTGCAAATATCTCCTGTCACCAAAGACTTCATTGTGCCTTTCTGGTGCCAGGGCTTCTCCAGTCCCCACACCTCCCTCCGAGAAGCAAATGCCAGCCACACAGCCTCAGCCACTGTTAACTCTTCCTGTGGGAACACTGCCAGCAATTTCAACAATATTAACCCTGGGAATACTAACATGATTTAGATGACTTGTTAAATTTTAATGATACCCATTAGAAAAGAGGAAAACACACGAGTCACAACTCCCAATTTGGTACATTTGGCTGCTGAATAGGATATTAATGTTTTTCTTTGCCCAGCACTATTAAATGAACAGTGAAACTAATAGAAAAATGAAGAGTAATGACTTCTATTCTTGCTGTTCAGTGCTTGCTTAAAGCCAAGGCTGCCTTATTGCCCACTAGGCTTTCTGCTGGAGTCTATCAGGTGGATGGAGCAAACAGGTAATTCTTTCAGCATTTGGCACTTAGCAGGTCAGAGGTTCACTTAGCCAAGAGGCACAGAAAAATAAAACTGTCCAACTGAAATAGTAGCATACAATCATTCAGGCTATCAGTTAGAAGGCAGAAGCCTGCTTTCCTGAATAACTTCAACATAATCAAGTGTGAGTTTGGATTTGTAAGATGGAAGTTTGCCCGAGTGACTCTTACAGGAGCCAGGACAGAAACATGCAAAGGCCAAGTTCTGCACGACTTTTAGCAAAGGGCTCCAGAGCGACCATCTTCAGCGCTGCAGGAATCACTTTCATATCTTCAAGTACGGCTGTGACAAAAGGAATGGGCAATTCTCAACAGAACCACACAGCGACTCACAGAAATTGAGGGTTTATATACCTGAACACTCATTAATCTTCAGTTAATTATGAGGGTGGAAGAGAAAGAGGGAATGAAACATGCACAACTTGGGGAAAATTAATTCCACTGCTGAGGCAGGTCTGCTCAGACAGTTCTGAACAAAGTTGAAACCCCCAAACCACTGTGAATTTTCACTTTTTCCTGAAGAAAAGAAAATATTTCCTGTGGTGGATATCAAAGTCTTCTTTCATTTGCTTTTCCCCAAACATTCATGTGAGTAGAATTTTGTTCCCATGCAAGCCCATGGAATAGAGAAGCTGTTGTGAATACTCAGGTGCAAATAAATGATCATGTCAAAGTATTCATGATTTAGGGGGCATGGTGAAACATGTTAGAGTAGAGATTTGTTATTAATAGATCACAGAAAAACTGCAGGCAAAACACATTTGTAGAAAGACAAATACATATAAAGCAAGTTCCACTTGAAGGTAATTTGGAAGCCAAAACACTTGGACTGTATTCCCAATTTAAGATTTTCCTATAGACACTAGAGCTAGATGGCTGCTTTACATCAGTCATATTGCACTGGATACAGATACCTACCTCCAGCATACACAGTTCCTCGGACACACACCACCAGGAAGAAATTTTAAGTTTTCCAGAGCCACATTCACATTGGTTTGCAATATTTTTAACCAGAATAAAATAATTTTTAAAAGGCATTTGATGCTCTTTTCCTGAATCACCAAATACATAAGATCATTGACCCACCACTAACAAAGCAGATACCATAGGGCCTGTAAGTTATGTTCTCCTACTTGTAGAGCACAGTGAGCAGACTCAGCCCTACTTTGTTTAATAGGAAGGCACAATAAGTTTAAATCTGCAATACAAAAAAATCTTATACCAACACAGGATTTACTTATGAGAATCTAGGAGTGTCCAGTTCCTTCTGAGGAGAGGGAATTCTTTTGTTTTCTTCATGAACTGTAAACCAAGTCCAATTTAATACCCCATCAGTTCCCTCAGGTCTCTCAAACAGAACTTCTTTGGCAATCTTTTTTTTTTTTTTTTAATTTTTTTCCCCACAAAGACTACTACCAAACACAGTTTCAGAAAAAAGCTGAAAAAAGGAAACCAGTCTGAAGGTTTCTTCAGATTGAAATATTTTTTTCTTCCCTCCCAGAAAACACAGAATATTTTATAATACACCAGAAATGCAAGATCACGCATAGACTATATGATTTAATAGTACAGATTGAACAGAATAGCAGGCCTTAGTGACAACTAAAAGTAAACACACTCGACGGTGAAGATAAATTTTAAGAAGCACACCAATGCTGGAATGGTAAGTAGTTTTTAACAGCCTTACTATACTCTATTATTTCAAATAAAAGAAATCGAATTCCGGTACCATAACAATAAATCCAAGCTGCAGTTGAACACACTGGTTTCCTAAAACTGATACTTTTGTATAGCTGGTATCATATTTTCCTTTACTTTCTCTTTCATAAAGCAATTAAAAAACATAATCCCTATATTCTGTACTAGTTACAGCTGCGGTTATGGTTGGATGCATTGTACTCCTCTCGGACATCGCTGCCTCCTCGCATCTGCTGTTGTAATAGCACATCTAGTCACTCCCTGACCTTTCAATCAAAAGGATCCGAGTTTAGAAAGCAGCGCTATTGAAAAGTGTTTGAACTACCTTTCATTTTGATAAGAATTAAGGCAGGAGCAACCACCATGTATTCACACAGGAGGCCTGCAGGGATGCTAACTTATGACCTTCATATGGAGAGGAGAAAGGAAAGGCACACTGGGAAGCCCACAAGGGGCCAGGATGTCTTAGCCCTGCTCGGCCCAAGCAGCATGTCTGACTGCTGCTTTAAATGCATGCAAGTATTCCCTGGTTACGGGTATATGATAGGTAGAGCTGTGGCCTAAATGAAATCATGCCGATTTTGCTGAAGTCGGAATCCTATCACTACGGCCAATTTCATGGAAGTCAATAGACCAACAAGGTTCAGATCCAAACCTCTTCTCTCTCCCTCCCCACTTCTTTTGCTGTTCTTATAAGTAACCAGCAATAGTTCATGTTCTACAAGGAAAAGAGTTTTCAATATTTGACATTTCTTGCAGGATCTTTTGAACAACCTCCATCCCAAGCTCAGAACGGTCCAGTCAACATTCCCTTGCCCTATTAAGAGACTTGTGTTGGTCTGTGCTTTTACTTGGAGAAAGCTCAAAACCACTGTCATCAAAACATTACGAAGTCATACTGTAATATCATCTAAAGAGGGGAGTGGAGGGGAAAAAAGCACATAAGCAAATGCATGTTCTGGTTGTAGATGCTACAACCGTACCAAGAAAGTGTCTGATTATCCATTTCAGGTTTCAAAAACAGAGATCTAAACGCAATTCCTCGCAGCTTAATCATGCTCATAGTTACTTATTTTTTAAAAACACTGGTTTCATGTAGGAAGGTTGCATAGAAGGCAAGTGGAAATAAAACTGAGCTACATAAGTCACTGGGAATTTGAGTTCCATAAACAAGGATGCAGCAATGATCTGATCACCTGAGACAACCTTGCTCTAATAACCACCCCATATTAACAGAAACTGTTTGATGAAACATTGCCATGTCTTTCGAACGTGCAAGCTGAAGCTTCCAAAGAAAAGCAGCATTTCAGCATCTGACTGCAGCAGACTGCTTGCAGTTATTACTTTACCACTGCTTTCTAGAAGAGCAATACCCTAATTAATTGTGACCTCCATCAGTGTCACAGTGCAACCAAAATTGGTTCGATAATTGGAAAGACTGTGGAAGACACTCCTAGAACTTTTCACTCCTGGGATACTACTTTGTTTATCAGGGTGTTGTTACATACTACCGCTTGCTTAATTCAAAGTAAATGTGCAATCTGCTTTTCTGCAATCAGGGATAGTTCTTGAATTGCAGCTTCACCAACAAAACATGGACTAGGAATGATTTATCTAATGGCAGGGGGAAGCCCACATGCTTGTATTCCTCACATTTTATTAACATACATGCCTCTCAAGCTACAGCATGACACATTGCTAAGATCTAAGCTTGCAATTTAACTTAGAATATCTCTCATGCTTTTGACATGCAGACCACATGTCACAAAATGCTGCAGTTCCTACTACATCATTATGTAGAGCATGACAGTCCAGTTTATTGCGGTGGCAGGCTGCAAGTTCAGTACTTGGAAGCACCCCAATTATATGATGTCAAAGGCTATGCACTGCTGATGTGGCAAAACTGCAAATGTCTTTCAACCCTACGTACACAGCACTGCAACGTTCTAATAATCTGCTGACGCAGGCGTGAACCCCATTATATGCTGATGGCCCGTACCGGTAATGCATGACATTTTACCTAACACTGTCTGGGGAATTCAGCACAGACTACCTGTCTTCCTCCTCCCCTTCCAAAATTATAAGCCAAAATCCTACACTTGTATAACAAGATTGCTATGGATGTTGCAACGTTTATATAGTCTTACTATTTTCCTAAAATAAAGACACAAGATTATTTTAGAGATAGGTGCAGTGTTCGTGGCATGTATAAAGCACCTCAAAGGAACTTTGTCATTTAATAACAGCCCAGCATGAAAAGGCCAGCTATAGAGTAAGCATTGACTGTGTATTTCTGAACACAATGCACAGCCAAGTCTCCGTAAAAAAAAAAAAAAAAACAGTTTGATCAAAATTTTGCTCCTCTCTAGATATTTACTTCAGATAAAACATCAATACTTACTCCCTTCCCACCCCAGCTCTGTCTGTGGTCTCAGAAAAGTATTTTCTTTCCCGATAGGAAAACCACCATAGTCTCAAGTCACTAAATACAATCATAGGCCCACTCCTGATTTCCAGGGCACTCAATAAAGGTGAGCCTTTTTGATCCCACAGAGAAAGCTGCAGAGCTAACGGTTTTGACAGCATCCCCATCTTTAATATACGGTATCTTCACCCTTACCTCAAAGACATCTGCAAGCTTGAAAGAAACACATCATTTTACATGTTGACACTGTGGATTGCAGCAGCAAGACTTCCAGTTGCTCCGAGAAAAGGAGTTTACATTAATTTGTCAGAGGTGAAAGCATATCAGTTTGTCTCCTCCGGACCGCTGTAAGCAGCTTGTAATTCCAGCACAAATGAAGTAGCTTGTGGTTTCCCAACTTGCCAGGAAACATACAATTGTAAGAAGATTTGCAGATGAGTTATGCTAAATGTTTGGTATTGTGACCTGTGATGCAACACAAAAGAATGGTTGTTGTTACCTAAACTTTAATGGAGTTAATCCTTCCAAATGCTGACAAATTACTGCCTCAGGCCATTTAAAATCACATTTCTAATGCAATAATCCTATCTGCATTATAATGAGTTGGGATGAAATGATTAGGTGCCCGAGATTTTTGCACAGTGAATTAAGTCACCATACAGACTGGCCGTGCTTGTTCACAAATTAAAGGTCTGGACAGAAATGAAATTCCATTATTGTGCCACTTGCTAAGCTTTGAGGAAGGGTTCATTACTGTCCTATCTCTACTGGGAATGTTTCTAAAGTAGCTACAAGCTAACAGGAACCTATTTTTCATTACGTCAGCTTCAGGGCTTTCTTCATTATTAATAATTATTAGTCAAGCCTTTGACTACTGAAGACCTCTGAAACAGAAAAGGCTAATTCAACAACATACAAGCAAAAAATGAGACAAAGTGTCAGTAAATTTGTGGAAGAGGGAAACAAAAGCTGTACCCCGAATGCAAGTCCTTTCCTTCCCCCTTCACAGACACACTGTGCTAAGCCAGAATTTACCCAATTCTTATACTCAAAAGCACAGACCTTTTAGCTAAGGAATAGTCCAGAATATAAACCACCAAACCACCATCAGTGCTACCCATCGCTAGCATTTAAAATACTATCCTTACTTCCTGACCCAATCACAACATGCCCAAGCAGATATTCATGTCTATGCATTCAAATTACCTCTTGGTTTGAAATGCTGTAGTCAGGATTTATGGAATCCCATACAAACAAATCTATAATCGCCAGCTTGAGACTGTTCTTATTAGCATTCAATTGATTATTTACACACAATAATTTGATACACAAATATAGCAACTCTTTGATTAAACTTGATGATCATTTTTGTGTCGGATGCCTGCGAGGTTAGCATTCCATTGAAGCCAGAGGATATCACAGGTTTGAACTCAAGGCAACTAGATTTTACATAAATTCTGATAAATAGGGAGTATGATGTCGTCAACTGCTATGCTACAACTTTGATGCCCTTCTGAAGACATAGCCTAAGAAAAAGCTCAAAAAGAAATATTAGTAGTTTGAGACAGTCCTTATCATCATGCAAATGTTTGACGCTGTAACAAAAACCCCACAAACAATGGCCACCAAGTGCTCCAAGATCCTTTCACTTACAAACTGCAAAGTGCAACTATAACAACCACTTGTGATAGTCATTTCCCGTGGACATGCTTCGTGTGGGGGTTACAATAAGATTTCATTCTCATAAAACATAACCCCTTGTATGCAGATAATTGTTATACATCATTAAGTCACATCTGTATTACAAGCAGGGAAAAAAGAAACAACAAGCATCTAGCACTTTTTGTAATTGGCAGGGAACCTGGCATTTTAAATGGGTAAATTAAAGTCGCACGACTATAAATATATATTCCTCACCTTCATGCCTCACAAAAAATCCCACCAAATCCCAAGTTTTTGTCCTGTTGATATATTAGAAGAGAATGCTTCTATTTAAAACTGAAAGCTCCGCACTAACAATGAGCTACTCAGAAGCAGTTTGCTCTAGGTTAAGTGTGGCTTTTTCTGTATCAAGTGAAAAGCTTCAGTACCTGGTTTCATGCATAAAGCCTGGTCTGTTTATGCAGCAATTAAGTACACTATTACACTTTGCAGATATACACAAACTTTTACATGATTACACACCATAGAAAACATCAATGCAGTGTCACATTTGGGTAAGTTATTACAGATTCCAGTATCTGCTACTAGATACATGTCAAAACGGATAGCCTCATATTCTGCTTGTTCTGACATACACAATGCCCAAGGTTATATGCATTTCTAAATACAGTATAAATGTGAAACGGGTGCCACAGACTATATTTATAATGCTAATTAAATTTCTAAGCTGTCTTCAACAGCATCAACAAAAGTTATCATATAAGTCAGCTAGATCTAGCTGACTAGAAGATGACCGATACATTTTAAATGCTCTGTTTAGTTGCTCTAATAAAGGCATATGGCCAATTAGCTGTGACCTACTGGGTACCAGAGTCTTGAATCATAAGATGCTTCACAAGTTCTGAGGCAATGCCCAGAACCAGGAATGCGATCTGCTCCTTCTTCCACTGAACTCAGTGATGGGATCAATTCTAGGCCCCCAAAAACCTACTCCTGTAGCAGCAATCAAGAGCAGACCTCACAGGACCCTGAAAAGCACCAGCTACATTAACACAGCATGGTAGATACCAGCCTCAATCCAAACTGAAGTAAGTTTTCCCCAGACACATGACAGGTTTCCACATTCTTGCAAGAGACCCTGTACATCTCGCCCTCGGAGGGTGACCGCAGAGCATCACTGTGGCACACACCTGCCGAGGCGCTGCCTCAGCTGGCAGAGCCCACGCCAACACCCTGCCTTCCCCTACGCAGGCACTGATCAGGCTACCCAGCGGACGCCAGCAACAACGGACTTGCAACATGGGCGCAGCACACCCGATCCAAAGAAGTCAGCGGCGCTAGCCATCGTATTTGTACCCTATATCACCTAGGCCAAAGCCTCACTGCTGGGCAGCATCTGCTGAAGGCAGAAATCACAAGCCCAGAAGTGCTTAAGAGTTGTAAGTGAGCCAGAAAGGATGAGAGGAAGGGATCCTTTTGCAAACAGCCGCAGCCATGTAGCACCCATCTGCAGAAGGGAACTGTGTGCTGGAGTACCTCCACAGGTTTGAGCCTGCAAGTACTACTAAGCATAGCAAACAGGCCAGAGGGTCACCAGAGCCCACAGACCACCTTACTTGTGCCTCCTTCCTTCCCCCTAACTGCACATATTGGATAGCAATGGTTTTGTAAGTGGTACTCCTACAGAACTGGAAAGTTTGGAAAGGAGGTATAGGAGGAAAAAGGACATAGGTAAGGGGGCTAAAAACAGAGAAGTAAAGCTTACTACTGACGTGAATAAAGATTGACCTGTACAACACCATCAGCTCAACTATGTGAATAACACAACAAATAACAATAGTAACATAAGGGTAACATCTCAGGAAGGCTAGGATAGGCAACTACTACTGCTACAATAAGAGAAGCCTGTACAAATATTTACACAACTGCAATGTTTGTCCCTCATACAGTGTTAAATAAACAAACAGGCGTGATGCTTACCTTCTATTCTCCCTCCACCCCCAATACCAGTTATTCTGATGTCTCCTATATCTGTACCAGTAATTTCCCACCCCTATACCCACTGGTAATCACTGTCAAATCACACAGCCTGAAATTTGTGAAGATTTTAGTACAGGGCTACTTTCCAGGGAATCAACCATGTATTAATAGGGTTAAATGGACTGTCAATTTTGGTGGTTCTACCTCTCCCTTTTCATGAATAATTCAGTTAAGCCGGCTCTTGAGACAAGGTAACAACCAGCCCTTGAGTCTTTTGTTCAAGAGAGCACCAACTCCCTCTCCAATGGCACATAAATAAATAATGGAGAGTGCAACACACCGTCAACACCAGGGACCCTTTCTCAGCAGTCGGCTCTTTTCCATGATACCTCTTTATCGTAACCACTAATGAAAACTCTTTGAAGTAGAAGAGTAAATATTATCATTTGATAGTACCTGGACCCAACAGGGCAAACAAAATTGCATTGTATTATATTCTGGGAGCTGTAGACCCATTCACAACACAACACTTGCAGGGTTGCTATGGAGGAACGCAGTGCTTACTATTTTGGTAGCATGGGGTCAGCCAAGGGCTGCTGGTCACTCTTTTGGGGCTGTTAACCTTAATCTCTATATGCACAACAAACAGGGAAACAAAAAACAGTGCCAAACAAAACAAACCCAAGGAATTTCAGAATATGCCTTTGGAGGTACCAGATTCCACAACAGAGGCAGAAAGCGGACTTCCAACCCTATCCATGATCAGTCATCTCTTAAAACCTGAGGCCAGATTTCAGAAATGCTTGCATGCTCTATAGGCACAGGATTATTCAGCCCAATACTCAGGGTCTGGCAGCTTGCACTATTTTTAAGTCTTCCTATTAAGAAAAAAAAAATTAAAAATCTAGTGCTTCTCTGTAGGAGAGAAGCATCACCAAGTTGTGCTTGTGTTAATGACACCCTGGAGAGCTCAGTTCAATGCCATGGTCTCCCACAGCCTGCCTGGGTGACCTTTGGGCTCACACGGTATTTCAATGCCTCATCTGAACCCAGAGCTACAGGAGGGTCTCTGCTGCACCTGGCCCCGCAACAGAAGTACAAACTACGTGCATCAAACCTAACACACCTTACCACTAAGCTGGCTGCCGAGTCTCAGGGTATTTTGTAAAACCATCCTGTAAGGAGCAAAGACAGCAAAAGGGGAAAGGACCAGCGACTCCCGTGTGGTATTCCCACCCTTACTTGCCCCTTACTGGGAACACGAACAGGTACGCGGGAAATAACAAGACGAAACCACCGTCAATGCCATGAAAGGGGGACATGGGGCGCGCTTGAGGGACTGACACACAGAGGCTCCCGAAGGCCGGCAGCCCTCCGGAGACGGAGGTACCCCGCACCGCAGGAGGCAGGAGTGTGTGATGGGAAAAGGACACAACACCAAGAGGGGACGAGCCCAGACGAACCTAGAGCCCTCAGCGGTGGCAGCGGGGAGCCGGCCGGCAGCCCCACCGGCTGGGGGGGGCTGCTCCCCCGCGGCCGCGGCCCCGCCGCGCAGGCAGCGGGCAGCGCGCGGACGCCCCCGCCCCGCCCCGCCCCGGCCCTCGCTCACCTTGCTGCTGACGGGCCCGGGGATGAGGAGCTTCAGCGCCTGCCTCTTCAGCTCCGCCAGGCGGGCCGTGCAGTGCTCGCACCAGGCGCCGCGGTCGGAGCCCGGCGAGGAGCCGCCGCCGCTGCCGGAGCCCGGCGAGCCGGTGCCGAAGCCCGGCGAACCGCCCAGCGAGCCGGGGGAGCTGGTGCCGATGCCGGGCGAGGCAGGTCCCGGCGAACCGGTGAAGGAGCCCGGCGAGGAGGTGCCGGAGCCGGGGGACGGGGTGCCGGAGGAGCCCAGGGCAGAGCCGGCTCCCTCCGGGGCCGGGCGACTCCCCGCGCGGGACTCCTCGTACGCCTTCCGGTACCAGCTCTCAGGGGAGAAGGGGGCGGCGGGCTTGGTGGGGGAGCAGGGGTCGGTCACCTGGAGCGGGAGAAGGAGCAGCGGGTCAGGCAGGGAGGGCCAGCAGCGCCGGCAAGTTTCGCTCGGACGCTCCGCGCCCGCGGCGGCCCCCGCGCCGCGCCCACAGCCGCCGCGCAAGTTGAGCGGGGCCGGGGGGGGCGACAGCCGGCGGCACCGGTGGCGGCCGGGCGGGGGGCGCGGGAGCCCCGGCACAGCGGCGGTCACCGCTCCGAGCCGCCCCTCCGCCGGTAACTTACCCCGTATTTTCTGCTCCGCGCCGTGACGGCAATCCTCTCCTTATTTCCAGCCACTGAATTCATGGTGGCTTCGCAGCGCGGACGGAGGATCTGCTACAGGTTTCCCACTCCGCATCCGAAGGGACGAGCCGGTCCCGGGAAGTGCCCCGCGGAGCGGGCAGGCTGCTCCCTCCGCCGCCTCCGACGGGATCGCTCAGCCCCAAAACACCGTCAGTTCTCGGGAAAACGCTTGGGGCCGGTGTTTTGTCCCGGTCGGTTTTTCCTCATTGTCTTCCCTCTCATTCCCTTACAACCCTCGTTCTCACAGGAACGGCAAGATCCAGAGCGGGAGCGCTCCCCCCGGTAGGCAGCCCAGCTCTCCTCCGCGAGTGAGGCGAGGCATCCGAGGCAGCTTTAGAAGGGGGGCAGAGGGAGCAGGAGCCGTGCTGGCCCTAGCAGAGGGGCTTTCCGCCTCCGCTACAGCGGCCACTTGTTTCCTTCACCAAGGTTTGTAACTGAGTTAAAAGAAATCCTCCAAAAAGATCGGGATCCAGGCTCTGGGAGGAGCCTCCGCGTCCCTCGCAGCCAATATCCTCCTGCCCACTTGTGCCTGACAGTTTTGCAAGGGAAGGAGGATGGGCCCGGGCGGCGGAGCCCTGCGCGGCCGTGAGCAGACTGCCAGAACCTCGCTGCAGGTCTGCGCGGTGCCTCAGCTGCCAGGAGGGTCCATTTTATTTTGCAGTATTTCTTGATTGACGTCTGTGATTTCCCCCCTCTTCTTGGAAAGGGCGGGCGGAGGGGAACCTTGTTGCTTCCACCGCAGTTATTGGTTAGTTGCCTCTATTCAAGGCTTTAATGAACACGATTTCACAAGTGTTCCCAATCCTCCCTAAATAACTAGAAAGAAAAGCAAGCTGTATTTATGACAGTCGCTGGCATCTCTCTTCCGTGTTGTAATCTTACATGCATTAATTTAACTTGCAGCCAAGGGCATAATAATAAATTGATCTCTTAACGAAATTCTACAGACTCGTGTCCCTATTAATCTTCCCCTTCTAATTATGATTTCTTTTTTGCAGGTTATGTGCAGATGGTTACAGATCTCTTTTTATTTCAAATCCTGCAGATAGCACGATCATCTCTAATAAATCTTCCTCCTCAAAACAAGTTGCTGATTTTCTCAGAAATGGATGCAATAAAAGAGCTAAATGCCAGATCCCCCGACAGGATCATAACACGAATGGGTTGATGCAATTGAGAGGGCAGAGCACACAGGGGACTTGCATCCACCTTTCCACCTTCCTATTGTTACTTCCATATAAATGCATCCTTCCAGCATCCCTAATGTACCTGGGCTGTAACAGCCATCAGGAAACAAAACCAGCCCAGCCGCATCACTGAGCAAGGAATCTCCCAGTGCCTTTATGTTTTCACAGATACTTTGCCAGTAGTAAAGGTGTATAAAATGCTCTGCTGTGTTTTAACTAGACCGGGTTATCAACCTTAGAGCTGAAGCAGCCATTCCTGATCTGGATAAGGCGGCTTTATTTAAAAGCTGACGCAAGTGATGCCACCCAAGGTAGACAGGCTGCATTAATAGCGCCTTGTGCATTCGCATAGGTGCCTCCCAAAAAGCTGACCAAATGCGCAAACAAAGGAGATGCACCCTAGCTCCTCCTGCGTGTGAATGTGTTTCACATAAATCCCACATGCAGAGATCCCGTGTTTTGTTCCGTAGACAGACGTGGTAGGGATGACAAGGTAATGCAGGAAAATGCCATGCAAGTCCACAGCAGTACAGCGCAGGTACATGCCGTAGGCCCCCAGACACTGACTGTAGGCAGCCACGTGCCACCTACACCACGGTGTGTAACTTCTCATTTTCCAGGCTCAGCGATTCTGGTGGCAAACTGGCAGATTTGCTTTGTTTTTCAGCAGACCTTTAATTACCAAGCTGCTAGCTATGCCTGCCTAACCACATCAGCTCTGTCAGTGAGCATCATCCTGCTCTAGGAGACGATGGCGATCCTGTGGGCAAGGGGCAGCAGCTTGACGAGTGTACCGACAACTTCCAAACCGCAGTCCAGGGCCCGGTCCGGACCGGGAGCCCCCCTGGCCTCCGCTTTCTCCACAGATCACAGTGCACAGGCAGTGCACAGACAGGGTCAGCGAGGTAGCACCTTACCGCAGGCTGGTGGAGCGGGGGGAACAAAACGGCGTTTAAAGGCTGCGTGGTTCCCAGCAGCCTGGCAGGGGGGGAGCGGAGGGAAGGAACCGGCCCGCGGGAGCCGAGGCGGGGGTTGCGAGGGACCGCGCTCCTCCCCAGCTCCAGAGGCAGGTTCGGGGCGGGTGCCGCCCGCCGAGTCCCCAGAGGAGCCGGCGCCCGCCGTGGGGCGAGGGACACGGCTGATCGTTAAATCGCCAATTTACCGCCCGCCTGGGCGGGAGCGGGGCTGAGGCCGTGGCACCCGCGGGCGAGCGGCGCCGAGGGGCGGCGGTGGGCGCGGCCGGGCGGGGCGGGGAGCGGGGGCGCGCGGCTCCGCGGCGTTGGCGGGCGGCGGGCGCCCTCTGCCGGCAGCGCGCGGGCGCCTGCCGCCGGTACGCTCGAGCGGCGGCGGCGCCCGTTGCCGCCCGGCGGGTGGGCGCGCGCGGCCGTGCCCTGTGGGGAGGTGCGGGCGAGGGGACGGCCACCGCTCCCCTCGCCCCGCAGCCAGCTCCGCCGGGGCCTGGCGGCGAGCAGTGCTGTCCCTCCTTCAGAGAAACGCCTGCCGTCCCTGGGGCGGGGGGATCGGGCTCCTCCGGGCACGGCTGCGAAGGGCTGTCAAAGCGTGCCTTTCTCCGGGGCTTTTAGGATAAAACCCTCCTTGTTTTTTTAGGGTAGGAGATGTTGCCTCCCTGGCAGGGCATGGAAACACGATTCCTCTGCCCCACTGCTCCCGGGGGAGGCGTCAGGGTCAGATCCTACCGGGGTGACGGGCCCCCCCAGAGAGCTGGGCCCGTGGTGCGCTGCCTGCTCGCAGCCAGCTCCTGCCCACCTGGCGTCTCCTCTCGTTCCTGCCTGCCGCCCGGCTGGGTGAGTGCGCCAGCCGTAGCCCAAACGAGGTTCATACCCAGGGCTTCGGGAGGCCCTGGCAGCCTGGGTGCCTGCCAGCAGCGTGGCTGAGGGGGTGGCGATCTCTGGCAAAGGGGCCGTGGAGCAGATGGAGTAACCCAGCAGAAAAAACAGATGTCATCCATGGCAGGATCTTGAGGAGGATGTCTACGGCTTTCTCAGTCTTTAGCTGATGGCCAAGTTTTGCTTTGACAGGGAGAAGTAGGGTCCATGAGCGGTGAGGAGGAAGAACACCTCCAGCTAAGAAATAAGGACCTCAGGACATGGTGAAATTGTTGTTTGAGCCTGAAGAGTCTCAGTAGCAAATATCCATTTTCTCACCTCTCAGGTTTGGGGGAACTGTTAAGAAGATGGCATTGAGAGAGCTTCTCTTGCAACTCGCAGTCTTCCATGACTTTATTGGCCAAGCCTAGGCAATGGCTCTGTTGCTGTTGGATCAGCTCTCCCTCCTGACAGGTGTCAGTATTTATTGACATTTTGGTTCATTCAAGAAAGGCTTTATTGAACTGAGAGAGTTTTTGGCAGCTGAGATACTCCAAATTCTCCAGCTGGAGGTATTTTGCTGCTAAGATCTTTCCATTGCCTGTTATTTTGTGCTGGACAAAGTGTAGGACACTATGGTATCACTCCAGCAAAAAGCTCAGCTAGGAACCCTCTCTCTGGGTTAACACCACCTTCTCTGAGAAGCGTTGAGGTATAGCTTTCTCCCTCTCTTTAGGCTCCCTTGTGTGGAAGTTGTTAAGGTTTCCTCTTACAGCCCCTCCTGCCCCATGTGTCACTAAGGAAAGAGGATTAGTTAGCAAGAATCACCAACATGCCAATGACAGGCAGCTCCACAGCTACCTCTCGATTTCAAGTTTACACATTTCTTCTGTTATCATAACTGGTAGTCATGGGAATCTGCCTTAACCTTAGTCCTGGCAAATCATGTATGCTAGCAGTTCAGAAGTTAGACTAATTGTTGTTCTTAATTCTAGACAGATGAAAAAATGGGGCTTTTCAGACATTTATAAGTAAGTGGACAGGAGCCAAAGCCTTGGATGCAGGCATAAGTATCAGACAGAGGTTCAAGCAAAAGCTGGTCTTGAAGCACTGAGGATGGACTTTGATCTCAATCTACATATTGCAGCTCTATGGACTGTTGTGGCCTGTCTTTTAGCTAGTGTAGAAACCTGCAGTTTCTCCATCACACCGCAGCATGTTTGTGGTGGTGTACTACCACTCTGCTGCTTTCAGTGGATTTCTTCTGAGTATATCTCAGTGTGGGTGCAATTAAATCTGACCTAGAAGTTCAGCTTCATCACTCAAATCTGAGATGCTGGCAGAAGCCCAGTTCTAGCAATAAAGAACAGTTTATGAGAGTTGGAAATGTTGGTTGCATCAAAGGAATCCTTTGAGGTATTCACATTTATAAAAAAACTCTGGATAAAAAAGGTGACAGCAACTGTAACTTGAAGAGTCATCACTGCCTGCACAGAAGCTTTGTTTCCAAGTTTGGTGCTAATAAGTCTCCGTATCTGGTCTTACTTACAATTTTAAAAAGCTTCCTTGGGGAGATTTGAAATGCATGACAGCTCTGATACTTGCTTAAAGCTGCACATTAATGAGTTGGAGTCCACTGGGGGACAGGGAGGAAATTGAAGGCATTTGTAGCAATAGTGACAAAGAATTAATTGTAAAGATAGAAACAGCTAATTATTAAGAGCCACAAATACAATCACCAGAACTTTTCCAAGATGATATATTTCTTCTCTAATACCTTTCCCGTTCTTGTTCTCATCCCCTTGCTAAAGGATCATTTCAGCAAAAAGCTCTGTTAAGAGCACATTCAGTCTCTTATCCTTTCGTATAGCACACACATCAGCAGAAATGCACATATCCGCAGCCTGGGTATTCTGCAGGATTTAGGAATTCACAGGAGGAAATCAGCTGTATGGACCCCATTGGTACTTCTGATATTGTAGGTAATACGTCTTTTACAGCATCTAGGGTAAACTATGATTCTGGAGTGTGTTTTTCTACTTACTCTTGACAATTGTTGAGTATGATATCATGGAGAGTTAAGACTGGGCATTTCCTCTCTATGAGCTGGCTCCTGAGGTATTTGCTGCAGCACAATTGCTAAATCAGTCCCAAGATTTACCTTGTGTGTCAGCATTAAAAAAAAAAACAGACTGACGCTTGAAAATGTGTACTTCTCATGCACTGCTACAGTCCCTAGTTCTGGGTGGTGTAACGTGGACCGGGAACTCTCTAAGTGGTCCTTACTACAGCTTCTATTTCTTGCCGTTACCAGCAGATCTGCATCAGTACACTTCTAATACACTTTTCCCTACTCCAAGCAACAGCAGAGTTTTACTGTCGGCCTGACAAGGGTATGTCTCCCTGTTTGCTTAGCGTAGCCCTTTTGCCTCAGGGCCATTGCACAGGTGTTTAGCCTGTACTTTCCTTGCTTCACTGAGAGACTCCTTGAATCTCTCCATAATATAAAAGGAAGCCATTTGTGTTCAAATTTGGACAACAAGTCTCATTCTGTTGCAAACCATTCGCCTTTAAATCTCACCCTTGCCTGATAACATAAAGCAATCTCTTTTCCATGAAGGGCTGTCTGCTTGGATTTATTTTGAAGGGAAAATTTTTCTATATATCAGAAGTAAAATATTTCATAGATCTTTTAGAAACTGCTGTCCTGGTTGGGCGCAAAAAAGGACCGTCATGGTTTAAACCCAGCCAGCAACCAAGCACCACGCAGCCACTCGCTCACTCCCCCCACAGCGGGATGGGGGAGAGAATCAGAAGGGTAAAAATGAGAAAACTCATGGTTTGAGATAAAGACAGTTTAACAGGTAAAGCAAAAGCCGTGCATGCAAGCAAAGGAAAACAAGGAATCCATTCACCACTCCCCACGGGCAGGCAGGTGCTCAGCCATCTCCAGGGAAGCAGGGCTGCGTCACGCATAATGGTTTCTTGGGAAGACAACTGCCATCACTCTGAATGTCCCCCACTTCCTTTTTCTTCCCCCAGTTTTATATACTGAGCATGATCTCGTATGGTATGGAATGTCCCTTTGGCCACTCTGGGTCAGCTGTCCTGGCTGTGTTCCTTCAGAGCTTCCCGAGCACCCCCAGTGGGCTTGCTGGCAGGCCAGCATGAGAAGCTGGACTGTCCTTGACTGTTTAGCAACAACTGAAAACATCGGCACATTATCAACATTATTTGCATCCCAAACCCAAAACGTATTAAAAAAATTTACTCTATTCCTGCTGAAACCAGGACAACTGCTTTCATACTTCTGCCACATAGCACTGCCTACTTTCAGAAATGTTTATGTTCTCAATAAAAATAAATGCCTAATTATTAATACAATACTGATATGCGTTTCATAAGTAATAAAGGATGCGGTGTCATGCACATACATATACTCACAGAGCAGGGTTGCATGGAGAAGTTTACAGTCATTTTTTGCAGTGGGATGCATTGCAATGACGCGTCTGCAGCGAATTTCGGTTAAGTTCATAAATTCAAATACTGAAATTTGACAGAATCCCATTTTCTATTACTCAGGCACAATAAGCATTCATTGCAACTCCAGAACTACAAACAAGCCTGAAAAGTGGAACAAAGGGGGAGCACCTGTGAATCCCAAAGCACCAAGCCCGAGCAATGCAGATTTTACACAGAAGAGCAACAGAGCAAGGCAATATTGGAGTAACAACAGCCAGAGTCACAGTCCGGAGGAGAAAGATGCGAGCTGCTTCTTGTCTAGAACCCCTGGTTGCCTCTGCGGGCACGTGGAAGAGCCATCGACTGCTTGCTGTGCCGGCCTTTGTGGAGCCACATCCAGGGCAATGCTCTAGCAGCACCCGGCATCTGTGGGGTTGTGAGGGAAGCCCCCAGTGAAAGCGTCTGCGGGCTGCCTCGGCCAGCGGAGCCGTGCTCAGGGGGCCCGTGGCAGCCCAAACTGCTAGGACCTGGCTCTGGCATGCTGCGAGCGATTCTCCCCGAGTGCAGGGACACCAGCTGGAGATATTAGAGGGCAAAGGATTCCTTTTAAACATTCTTCAACGACTCTCCTAGATACCTCAGGGGCCGAGGAAAAACGTGTCTTCCAAAAGAATTATTCTCAGTAATCTTCTTTAGATAGAAGAGGGGAGAAGGTGGTATTAACGGTATTAACAAATAACGGCGTTAAGAGGCAGGATATAGGCCAGCGTGTGCCAAAGTTAGAAAACAGGCAAAGTGGCTGCTGGAGGGTAGCAAGCGCAAAGGCAGCGTGTGTGCCTGCTTCACCCTAGGGGCCAGGGACGCCGGCAAGCGTGGAAGGGGGTAAGCGGAGATAACATCGCAAAGTGAACAGGCAGCCCTGAGAAACACAGAGTGAAGCATTTATACCATCACATTTTTATGCTGCATCCTGTCTTGTTGCAGGAATAATTTATAGAAGTACAGATCAACAACGGAGCTGGCATCACAGGCATTAGCCTATCATAGTCTTGAATGTGTAGATGCCTTAAATGAAACACTATATAAAAAGCAGCAGGCATTTTTTTTCTGCCCCTCAGCTCACCTGAGGTGAACTGATTCAACTCAGTGTTCAAACAACAGAGAATTACATTCATGATAAGCTAAGTCAGAAGTCCCACCCCAGTATGTTCCTGAGATTTTTATAACGGTAAGCACTCCAGATCTGTGAGCATCTGTTTCATCTGAAACTCTTTTTCAACTCCTTTTCAAACATTTCATACATTTCTTTTATCACCAAGTTTAGGGTTAAAAGTGAGCCTTACAGCATGCAGATTTCCAAAAATTTTAATGTTCCATTTTTCTCTTTGCTGTACATCTTTCCGTGCTGATTATATTCTTTATGAAGCAACTGCGGAGGGCTGATGACTGGCATATCTGCCTGCGGTTTCCCTCATACCTCTTTGTCATTGCCTTGAAAGTCACAGTTTGGTCCCTGTATCCCTCCCTTCATCAGAGCCACGGCCAGACCTGGCACCTCCCATGGATGCAGGTCAGTGGCCAAGAAAGGTGTAGAGCTGTTCTCTTTGCCCTCCCCAGTCTCCCACGATGAGTTTTCCTCTACCTTATTGATGCTCTCCTGCGCTGACTACATGAATAGCCCATCAGGGGAGTCCAGGAGGATCCATGACTTGGACCCAGCTGACTGCAGTTCTTGTGTCTGCCTGCCAAGCGACGTTCTGACTTGGCAGCACTGCTCTGGAGTGCTCAGAGCAGGGGACAAGTAAGGCATACCCATTCCTCACAGAGACCCCGGGAGGCCGGTGCTCCGGGTGAGCGTGGTTTGCTGTGCGCAGGAACGTCTCTCAGGTTTAAACAAATGAGCAGACTGAGAGCCGAAGTCAACGTGGGGGAGATGGCTCCAACAGCCTGTCTGTGTGCCCAGGCAGGCTTGGGTAAAGTGTTGCTGCACGGTTTCAGGGCAGGCGTACTCACAGCTTTAGGAAAGTCTCCATCTGTCCCCTCAAGCTGTGCTCTGTCCCTGGAAGCAACACCGGCAAGGGGCAGCTGTGCTCAGCAGCATGTCCCCACCTGCTGCCTTAATGATGTGGTTCTTTTCTGAACCATAACTATTTTGTCGAACACCATGACAGAGGGAAAACAATCCCATACCTTGGCAGCTAGCAACACAAACACAGTTTCAGAGGTGGGCCGGCAGCAATTGATGGGCATTTCTTCCTGCTGCTGGAAAGCTTTAGCAGAGTGGAATGCGTTACCCCGTCTTACCAAGTTCAGCAAAACTGGGTTCTTCTATTCAGAGAGAGCTTGTCTGCTTGTAAAAGTTTTATCAATTTAACGTAAATGGAAGTTTAAATTGCCTTAATGAAACCAGCATGACCTTCTTGAATGATTATTTGTTTGGATTTAAAGCTCCTTTTACTGGTTACACCCATTTAGCTTGTACCCGTGTGAGCTGGTGCAAGCTGAACTGGAGAGAGACAGCATTAAGCTGGTAGCAACGTCCGGACATAAAGCTGCATCAGTTTGACAAAGCCAATTTAACATAATAGCAGTAACTGCACTGTAGAAAGATGGATACTTGGCAAACAACTGCACTGGTGGAGGAGGAGGTCAGCACTCTTAGTCTGCCCGCACTGCTCCTCACTGCCTCTTTCCCAGAGGTTTCCTGCTCTTCAGACCCATCAGGATGTCTCTTCATGCATAGGCAAGGCTTCAGCATATTTATAATCGCCTACATTTTAATTTGGTTGTTTAGCCTTGTCCATATCAAAGAAACGTTCACCCATGCAATTAGCTTTACTGAGTATTTTAGCCAGTGCTAGCTTCACCACTGCCTTCATTGCACAATGCCCGATCTGCAATGAGGCAATGACATCAATTCACAGTAATTTAGTTGGTCCAAATCTCCTAGCACAGGCAAGATGAGAGTTTGGAAAGCAGCTGATGCTGTAGGAGAGTCACACTGCCATTCTGTGACCAAGGAGTTCTGGACAGCAGTCAGGTATTCAGTATGAAAACGCGGTGCGCTGCAGGGACAGCTGAGGCTGGTCCCATCTGAAAATACGGACCAATATTGTGGGGTGAACGTTGCTAGGTGGGGGCATTTTTTAATAATTGTGGTGTTTATTGAGAAGCCTTGAGTGCCAGTGCGGTCACACAGTTACTTCCCTCATGAGACTGCAATCTGACACAGGCCTTTGGTCCCAAAGAGCTGGAATCTGTGCCCTGGAGCTGGCAAGTCTCTGTGTTTGTGAACGTGTATGGGCCGCCATCCCGCACTGCTGGGAGCAGCCGCCATCCCGCACTGCTGGGAGCAGCCGCGGCTCCGTCGTTCACTAAGCGGAACGGAGCGGGGCTGGGGGGGCAGCCCGCGAGCACCGTGCCTTTGGCATCCTGAAGGCTCGGGTGATTTTGTACTGGTCTGTGTCCTTGTTGGCGGTGGGAGGCTGGCGTTTGCGCCCACGTTATTTACACTTTAGACTGTATGATGACGGTGTTTTTGCTAGGTGGAGGAGGTCCTGCAAGCCTGGGAGGTGTGCTCTTTTAAGGTCATTTACATACAAATAAACAAAAAACCAAACAAACAAACCGGTACCAGTGAGTGGAAGATCTCAAGAGAAATGGAGGCTTTCTGTAGCATGCTTAAAACAGAAGATTGCAGTGATTTTGACTTTTTTTTTCTAGGGAAAGCTGCACTCTGCCTCAGGGTGGTGATGAGAGTTGATGTAAGGATCACCCTCTAGAGAGGAATGTACGTAAGGTTGTATTGTTCAGAGAATCTTCATCTTATTTGGGCTTCAAGCTGGTGTATTCATCACAAAGAAAACATTTTCGTTGCTAAAGTATGGAGAAAGCTCCAAGGGGACCAGAAAGAGTATTGTCAAGATTTCTGAAGTTGAAACTGCCCTATTGCGTGCCACACAGCTGTGAAGTTGCGTTCAGAAAACCTGCATGGAGATATAGCCTATCCTGTCAGACAGCCACCCTGCTCCCACTTGCAAAGGTTGATGTCTCAGGAAGGTGGTTCTCAGAATTACCTGGAAAGAAAACATCTTTGACTGACAAATATGGATGACCAACTTACCTTTTTTTTCCTGTGTATGTCAGGTTTGTCCAGTTGTTCACATTCTTTCACGTGCTTGACTGGAACAAATTCCTTTAGACTTCAAAAGGAAGGTTGTAACCTTTTAAGGAAGTGTTTTAGGAAGCTGCTCGGATGCTACCTAATCAGTGGGGGGTCCATGTGAGTTGAAGAGGCTTTGTTGAATGAGTCTCTGACAAACTAGGAAGAAAAAATTGCTACATATAATTCAAGTCAATCCGGAAAATAATGGGCAGCTAGGGCCATATGGCAACTTCAGAATTACTAATTGCCATGCCAATAACAATAAAATGAAAGCTGCGAGCTTGTAGGCTTCTTCAGGGGAAGGTCTGATGACATTCAGGTGTCTGGCAAAGGGTGGGTGGGCATGCTTTTTGTGTGACTGTGTTTACCATTTTCTGTGTCGAAAGAAAAACAGGCACGTCCCCTCCTAAGATGAACTGTTTACTCTAAAGGCTACCTAGCTGCCCAGACACCTGTTGCTCTTTTTGTTTACAGCATACTAACGAAACGAAACTGGGGTTAATTAGGCATTAGAGTTGTATTCAGACTTACTAAGGAGATACTACAACTTTAAGAAGTGAAACAAGAAATCATTATAGATACTTGCAGCATCTGTTTTACATGTCTCATCATTACAAGCATTACCAGTAATGGTTCTGTAAACCAGTCTTGAATAATGGTCAATTCACATTTCTTTGAGCAAACAGGCCAAGGAGGTGTTTTTTAATGGGTTACATAAATGAAGTTAGTTTACTAACTAAACCCAACATCCTGTATATTCAAGACTGCTCTCCAAGCTTTAGCCACACGGAATACTGATAACAGCAATCCTTAAAACCCAAGTACCTTATGGCTCTTGTCTTGATAAATGAGGATAACTTGCATACATCGCAACCACAAAGACTTTTTGTTTCATGGAGCACAAGACTAATCCTGAAATCCTTCTGCATGCCTCCTTCAAGCAGATAAGAAGTTCCTCACTTTTAAACAGGGTCTGCATTTTCTTATTCATGATACCCGCCAAGTGGTTGGTGCCAGGATGTGGCATCTTCATGAGATTTGTTTGCTGGTGCACTGACATCACATCTGTTGCAAGAAAGGACCCAGGCTACCTCCCTTCCTTCTCAGGCCCAACTTCTTTTTTGGGTCTTGAAGATGTCAGTAAGGGGAATAAATGTGCAGAATCTGTCTTAACAATCTCTGTTTACAAGGAAATAACTTCCTTTAACCCATGGACTAGATCGGCAAGTACAGATCATGCAGGACGGTGGAACATGGAGCCCCAATTAATGAGTAATTGCAGGACTGTTCTGCGAAAATGGAAACCATTTCTAATCTGTAAATGTAGCAGTGCGTGGCGGATGTACAGGTTCCTGTAATTAGCAGGCATCCAAAATATGCTGTTGACGCCACCAGAACCCCTGCAGAATGAGGCATTCTCTCCAGGAGGAGGAAGATGGCAGTCAAAGTATGCTCTTGCCTGTGAACTTTTGACCCATCCAAGTACCACTGAAAAAGGCACAGCTTGCACTCCGAAGGATGCAGATGTAGGAAATAATGATGTCCTTTGGATGCAACAGTGTGAGGACAGGTGGGAGAAGACGAGAGAGCAGTTTGGCACTGTTGGCTCCCTAACAGCATGTGTCTGGCACATTCCAGGAATGAAGATGGGCAAAGAGAACTCAAAGGAAGTACTAAGGGTAGCGGTTTTTAGAGGAATGAGAGAGAGAGAGATGTACACAGTACCATGACATTGGGTAGATTAACCATGTTCCCCTAGTCTTCCCCTGGTACAGCTTTTGCCTCCAGTAAACTACTCTAGCAAGCCAAGGACTTTGCAACAACCCATTAGATAAAGCTCCAAGTTAAACACCTTGTGGTTTCCATAATTTGCACTTGTGCACATTGATGTTAGTTAGCAATACAAGTACAACAACTGAAATGGTACAGGTACTCTTCCTCTATTCCATAATATACAGATCCCTTCAGCAACAGCCTAATTCTGCATTCCACAGTACAGGTATTAATGGGCCAGAAAGTACTTACTTGTACAATTCATAGTCTGTACATGTATGTCAGTCATACACAATCTTCAAAGAGATGAGTTTCTTCTCAGCCTGATTGCTGAGTAGACCACTATATGGGGACATAGCCAGCTGACTTCATATTTATATGAAAATAGAGTCTACGATGGGAACACAGAAGATACAGAGCTTGCTGAATACAATGATGTTAATTGTGAGCCCCTCTGACAAAGACCTGGGAGATGGGAATTTTGAGACCCCTTCCTGGTGTCTCCAGAGGTACCTCTGTTCATCTGTATGAGGTACATACCCTCAGTATGAGGGTCCAGGATGATTAAAAACCCTGTACTGTCTCTGTGGGATGGACGTTTAATGGACAGTAAAGCTGGCCTCTTACGAACAGTTGTAGTAGATTAGTGACGTTATTGGTAACATGAAGGTAGTAATGAATGTGGAGAGTTTATCTTATTTTTACAGTCCTGAGTGAGGGGAGTATGACTTTCCACAGCCTGGCCTGTCTTTAATGTCATTTCTTTGACATAGTTCATGTTTCTACTGTCAGTGAAGCAGCAGTGGCTGTATGAAAGTTGGGGGCTGCTTTCAGCAACGGGAGTCTGCTGGGGCAGCGGTAGCGGGGCGGTAAGGGGGACAGAGCAAGGCTTTCTCCCCAGTGAACAGTGATGGTCTGTAAATGCCGCTGTTCAGAGGAACACTCGTTGATCGGCAGGGACTGAAGATGGCCATTTCTGAACAAATTTATTTAATCCACCTGCTATCTAAAAAATGCCCTACGAGCAGAATCTTATCTGTTGTTCTTAAACAAATATTGTAAGGCTTAAAGATTCCATCGGCAGAGAAGAAGTTTAGTGCAAGAGTTTCACCTTACAGTTTATATCTGGTGCAGAGCATAAGAAAAGGAAAGTGCACTTGCTGGTCTCAGCTGGGTGCACATGAGTGCTAGACAAACAGCAGAGGAAGGGGAAGAATGTTCCTCTCTTGCCCTTTTTATTATCCTCGTTATGAATTTTCATTGCCAAAAGGTAAGTTACAAAGTTAAATTTTAGCAGTGATGAATGCATTTTTTCTTCTCTTGCTTCTTGAGATAGATACATTCATTAGCTGATGCAGAGATCTGGTCCTCAGCCAGCTGTTTGAATGGCCAGGCAAGCTTTCTCTGTGTGTGAGAATGCTCTTGTCTTTTTCCCACCACTATTTACCTGTAGTTTCTGCTGGTGTACTTCATAGACACCCAGATTATAGAAATAAGAATCATATTTGAACAGCACTAATCAGAATTTGGCTTCCAACAAAGGACAGTACAACACACATTAAATACAGTTATAAAGGCATGCTATAGTCTTCCAGAGCTACTTAATTTCAGATTGTTTTTATTATTTTTGAAGCTATTGCCAGAAGTGAGGAAGGCAGATTATTTCCTGTTTCTTGTTTAAATGAAAACCGAGAGTGAATTTGACCATAAGTTTCTAAAACCAAGGCCTTCACAAATTCAGAAATGTGACAACTTACAAAAGAAGTATTACAAAACCTTTGCACCAGAGAGCTTCTCAGAGAGGCCAGTAAGAATGTCTTTTGTTTAAAAATAAAAACCATTTGTACCACAAGCATCTCTGGAGAGGGGAATACATGTATTTTTTCTTCTGAAAGGTTCTCCAGTTATCATTTTTTCCTCTCCTTTCTGAATTTCCTTGAAGATGCATTCTTTTTACTGAGGTTTCCATGGTTATTGATCTCTTGAAGTTGTCATATTAGCCCAGGCAGCTACTGTTTCTCTGTGTGACTCAGTCTTTGAATGCAGGTGTTGGTTCTTCCCATTTTTTGTAGGGATTCTACAAGTCCTTGTCACTTAACTGGACTTTACTTCCCATCTTGATTTATGTATGAAGAATTTGTTCTCTGAATTTAAATGTGTTTTTTTTCTGAGCTCACCTTTTTGTAAGCATGTAGCAGTACAGAGCACGATTGACATTAGCTATCTTGGGTGTGAACTTTGCATGTAAAAGGTGTATGGGTTCAACACATCTACTTGTAGGTCATTTTTGCTAATTCTATGTTTGTCCCAAATGTCTGCAGTTTATTGTTGATCATTTCCCCTTCTGACTGTATCCCTGCAAAGCCTTTGCTTCCCCAGTGAGACTGGGCAGGGAGTGAGCAATGATGTTCAGCTTCTGCATTATCCTGAGAAAACAGAACAGTCTTTCTCTTCTTTCTATAGCTGTATGCTTCCCGCGGACTTTGCCGTCCCCGGGAGCGATGGTTTCTGGCTATCAAAGGCTGGCTAGCGTGGCTTCCAAAGCGGCTATGTTCTTCCACAGTTACGGACTATTGTCTGTGGGTAGAGATCATTCTCAGAACATTGAAATGGTCCTTCCCTCCCAACACCAAGTGGCCAGGTTCTGAAATAAGGATGCTACAGAGAGAGCTTATGGGGCTTGTGGGAATCCCTTGTTAAAATTCTGCCACCCCATCCAAACAAAGAGTTATCATTAGTCCCCTCTGCCTGCTGGAGCTCATCCTCTCAGTGGGTATTGCAGAATCACCTCTGCCAGACAGAATGTGCCCCTGGCAATTAGAAAAGTCCAAATGAGGAAATTTATCTCTTACTTTGGTGGTGGTTTGGTTTTGGGTTTGGTTTGGTTTTTTTAGCTCTGCAGTCTCTGCTACTGCCCCTGGTGTTCATTTACCTGTTTTAAAAGGTAAGTTCCTGGGAGAGATCCCCCATCCCAACTAATCCACTGATTTATGGTGGGGAGGTGGTACATTTTTGAAGAGGAAAGCAGAGATTTCACCAACAAGCACATCTCGTATTATGCTACTTTGCCAAAAGACATTGCATCCCTTCATGGTTTGGAAGGTTTCAACCATTTACATGAGAAAATCCATTTCCACATGCCCCTTTCTTCATGGCTGCACAGTTCCACCCCACAGAGCCACAACATTTCTGTGAGAACACCTTCTTGAAAGCCCAACAGCACATTGCCAGTAGGAAATGAAGAAAAAGAACCTCTTTCTTCACATTGGTGTGAAACCAATCATTACATGCGTTCAACAGTTCATTGTACCTCTATTTCCAAGGCATTTTTACAGGTGCTTTCAGGATATGTACTTTGGTGTGACATCAAAAAGAAACTTGTCTTGGCAAAGGAGTAACAGAGGAAACTCACAGCTTGTTTATATAAATTGTAAAACACTGTGATTAAATGAACTATAGAAAGAGTATGTAACTGGTTTTATTCTGTGTGCCCCCTGCTTTGCATCATAGATGTTCTTAGATTAGATACTATTTGTTTTTAGAGCCGATTTTATTCCCGATTTGAATTTTGTAGGTCTAGTGTAACAAAAAGGTGAATGACAGCAGCACTGCATTGTGTCTCCAGATGAAAACAAACTACATTCAAACAGCTAAACCTCAGACTCAAGTCAGCCTCTGTAAACTGAATAATAGCTATCTTGAGAAAACAGACATCTCTCATAACATGTCTGGAAGGTCAACAAACTGTGACTTTGGTGAAGCAATGGAGCTCTTTTTCTCTTTCTTTCTAGGCATGGGTTAAGTCAAGGATCCTCTATTTAGTGTGGTCTTCCTCGCACTCCTAGTCATATAACTTCTTCAGGAAGTTCTCCCCTACTGATCTCAACAGTTAATGGTAGAAAATCATATTTAGCTAAAGAAACTATCTCTGCAACTTTGGTGAAGCCCAAAGAACTACAGACAGGTTCTCGGTTTTCCATCAAATTTGAGTTAAATTTGAATGCGCCTCTGTGTCTGGGGGAGCTCTGAAGAACAGAATTTTTTCTCAAGGCAACAACTTAATACCATATGAAAACTGGCTACGGTGGTGGGTTGTTGTAGTTCTGTCTCTGCAACTTTACCATGCAAATAGGTATTTCAACAATGTTGTCCTTAAAGTGGAACTACTGAGTTTTTCTTGGCTGTGTTAGTATAAATTAAAACAAAGCTAAATTTCAGTCTTTGCTACTAGTTTCCACCTGGACCATACCACATCCTTTGTATTCCATTACTGTAAAACCTAAACTATTGTAATGCATAAAACTTGGATAACATGCAGAGAGCTTCATATCCTTGCATTATCAGCTCCAAAATCACACCTCTAAGAAAACCTGAGAACGCCACTCTGGTCATTTTAATCACTAGGCTGGTGTCTAGGGGAAGACACGGCTTGCATACCATAAAGCAAAGCTTAGGACGTGTTCTGGACTGAAGGATGCTGTCGTCTTGGCAGGAAACAGACTACTGTTGACAGCAAATATTCAAAAGCTTTCCTCTACATGAAACATTCTATTTCAAACTGTTTCTTTTTATGCTACCACTTAGGCAGGTATTTGCAACAGGGAAGCCTGTTCTAAAAGGGCTTCTGAAATGAATAGTTAGAGTCCAGGGTAAAAGGAATTGGTTTAGTATGTGAAACCACAGAAGCAACATGTGTGTGTTTTTAAGGCTGCAGTGTTTCCAGGATAATGGCAGGAAGAGGTAATTTTAAGCCTCCATGCAGTAGCATCCCTAGATTTTACTTTTTGTACTCTGAACAATACGGAAAAGTTCTGTCTGCCGACTTGCTGAATCTTGCTTGCTTGATAGTAGACAAGAATTAACTACCTACTCCCATGGTTTTACGTTTTTCGTCATTTCAATGACACAACTTGTATGCTGGTTGTACATCTCTGTTAGATCTTCCACAGATGAGGCTTCATTGAAAGACACTAAAAGGTTTTTACAGTGCCTTGTGAGCCAGTACATCACTATTTCTGAAGCTCTTTGAAGTCAATGGGAGCTCTGTCTGAATAAGGACTTCAGGATTTGAGCCTCAGGACATAAGTGCTGTGCTCAGTCTTTTGAGCATAATGAACAACATTTTCTTGGCTTTCAGAACAATACTAAGCCAAATAGTAGCCCCAGGGATTCAAAATGGGTTAAACAGGAGAATCTGCTTTGTTTCAACCTACATCTTTATTTAGCTTTTAAATCAGCATAGTCCCCAATGCCTAGTACTGACCTGCCCAAAAAAACCCTCCAACAATAAGACCAGATGTTTCAATAGTTAGTTTTACAATCAAACCTATCATGGCATGAGACACTATGAAACAGAGTTGTGTTCAATGAAAAACAAGCATACTTGCTGTAGACTGACCTGTTTAGAAGTTGCGACCTGAATGTACAGTCTGGAACAGAAGACTTGAGGGCTGAGAACTTTATTAATGATGTGACAGGGAGGTCTGTAGGCACTGATTTTGATCAGAACATCATAATACCAGACACTGTGCAAACATCAGTTAGTGATACAAAAAGTCGACAGTCTGGGTAGGCAAGACAGATACTCCCTGTCTCCTATTCCTTGTAATTAGTCTGACTTTATAGATGGAAAGTTCAGCTAGAGAGAGATTATATGACTTACCAAATACCTCTTACAAAGTCTAGAATCAAACCTGACTGCCAACCTGGTGCCTTAGTGTCGAGACTACGCTCCCCCTTTTACACAATGATAACAGTATATTACAGGACTTAAAAAATCTTAGCTTCCCATCCCAGCCTTAGCTGAACTCCAGCATCCCCCACCACCTTCCCCCCTGAAACCGAAGGCCTAGGTTCTTCCCGTTACCTGCGATGAGAGTTTTGCCAGTGCTGATTTCAGTGGCAGCAAGTCTGTGTGATGTGATAAAGTGTGTGATAAACGTGTGATAAATGACACCCTGATATGGGCAGCTGTCAGAGCAAGCAGCAGGGCATCAGCAGTGTGGAGCAGAGCAAAACTCTCTTGCACTTTCAACCCTCACAGGTTATCATGCAACTGGATTAATGAAACAAGGTATAAGAGAACCAAGAGAAAAGATAGACTGAAACAAGATAAAAAAGGAAAAATTTTGCAAATTCTTGTTGCCTGAACAGAGGTAAAAGCCTGAACATTTTGCAGGCTCTTACCTCTGTGGAAACGTGTGTGGAGGTACACAGGTCAACAGCCCAGTTCCTTTCCTGGAGTCCCAGGTCTGACACTGGCCCTTTAGCGTTTTGGTGGAGGAAGTCCCGAAACTGCTGTTCCTGTCTACAGTCAGTGGAGGATCTGAAAGAATTGTAAATACCATGTTGACATGCATTGCAATGGGAAAACGTTGAAGCCTTCAGGTGTGACTATATATGGGACTGTCACTAGCAGACACAAAAGTGTTTTGGAGAAGCAACTCCAAAACTGATGAGGGAAACCTAGAAAAGCAATGTACTACCTGGAATATGAGCAACAGGACTCCCAAACACGAGTTCAGCAGCTGGAAGAACTTCTCCACAGTATCAATAAGACTGAGGAGAAGGTCTCCACTATACACCAGGTATGCCCTGACACAGTTGAACCTACTTAAAGTTTTAAACAAGTGAAGTCTTGTCCAGCCTACAACTTGCAGCAGTGATGTAAACAGCCTGCTGATTCAGTTGCACTTGCAGATGGTTTCCAGGATTTGCTTCTTTGATTTCTTCTTTTTCTTTTCCTTTTGTTTACTTTGTTACGTCTGGGTAGTGAGTTCCCTTCCCTCTCCCTCCTTCAACTAGGTCAAAAACCCTCTGACTTCCCCAGTTTCTCTAAAGCCTTGGCTCTGCTTTCCTGTGTGGCTCTAGTCCAGGTGCTAGGCTGGTTCCTCGCCAGAGGCTTCCCGCTGTGATCTGCTCCCTTATCGTGGTTCCTGATCTTGAGGGAAGAGGCAAAACAAGAGGCCAGCAAGGAGAGGCATGTAGCAAGAGACAGCTCAAGGCCACGCAGCAGTTCAATTTGTCCACCTCAAAGATGAGGACAAAGTAATGCATTTTTCCCTTCAAATTTAGAAACAGAGGGTTTTTTAGTTATAGCAAAATGGTTCCCTAAGTCTTCTCTCTTTCCCCTTCCCCTAGGGTATGGGACCCTGCTCGTCCCCAGGGAGCAGAGAGATGCAGAGCACTCAGCCTGACCCAGGGAGCTTCGAAGAGTCCCCTCATGCAGCACACCTCCATGGGGAGCTGTGTGGGCAAGGCATGGCCTGGCAAGTCATGAAAGACAAGGGCAAGGGAACAGTCATGTGCAGCATTGCTCAGCTGCTTCTGGGGCAACCCATGGGGCAGCTCCTTCACAAGCTGGTCAGATCACTGCTACGTGATCCTAGCTGGCTGGGAGCACTCAGCTTTTAGGAACCTCCAGAGTCTGAGATTGGGTCTTGACAATTCCTTCACCCCCGGTTTGGAAACTCTCCAGGCAATGGAGTTGGGTTGCTTATGCCCGAAGTGAAGACTGAAAGTTGCTTACATCTGTCCTATTTACGAGTATTAGAAGATGGGGCTGGAAGAGTTGCTGTGTGAGAAATTCAGACAAAATCCCACTTTTTACCTGCCAGAATACCCGCTTCCCTTGCATTTGAGGACTGTTGGATAAAAAATTCTATACCGCATCAAAGTATGTATGTTAAGATCCTGTCTGCACTATGAATTGTGACTGTGTTGTACATGGACGTCCCGATTTGACACAGCAGTAGCTGAGGCAGCCTCTGGGGTAGCACCACTAGAAACAAATTGTGCTCTCTCTGGAGCACTGCGAGCTATGAAATGATTTCCTGAAATGAGCATCTTCCTGCTGACATCCAAGATGAGGCTGACAGTGGCTCCCAGACTGCAGGATACAAATGAAACTTGTATTCACGCCAGCTGCGTTAGAGATCCAGTACAACACACTGTATATCGAATGGAAGAAGGATTAATCTAGGGAAAATAACTTCAGCTTCCAAAGAGAGACTAAACAAGGATAATAAAAAATATTTTTTCTTAATGGGCCTTTGTTGTTCTCGCTTTAATTTTCAAAAATCTGTATCTTCACACATTATAACACTAATGATTACCTTTGCTTTTCGTTCTTACTGACAAAGAAATGAAACACACAGTGTGTGTGTCAACAAGAGTGCAGGGTCTAAGGACCAGTGCAACAGCAGTTCATGGGTGGAATCCCTGCTCAGAACTAGGCAAACGTTTTTTACCTGCATTAAATCTTCGTTGCCTTACCATTTAAGAAAATATCAGTGAAAGACAACTTGAGTTAGAGAAATAAAAAGAGAATTAAAAAATGGTCTCTCTTCAGATTGCTTCCATCACCACATTTAGACCATGCTAATCTTTCCTTTGTGAAGCACAGCAGATCCCTCGCAGCTATGTATGAAAACGGCTCCTCTGGGCTTCCAGCTCAAGTGAAATAAATGGGTAGAGCAAAAGACCTGACATGAGGAGCCCTGTGCTCTATTTTCAGCTCTGCCACTAGAAGGGCAGAGTAAGGTAAGGCATTCAGGGCCTCAGTGTGTCAGTCTTCCCCAGATTTCATCAGCTGAAGTCTGATGAAGTCTGTTGATGACACAGAGCTGGGATATGCAGTAAAGACAGAGGAGTGGTAGGACACTGTACAGGAGGAAACCAAACTTGACAGAGAGTAGGAAAACAGAAATGGGGTGGAAGGTGTGGACGCACAAAGTGCAAGATGGTGCCCTAGAATCTTCTCCTACAAGCTGAGACCTCACCAGTTGAGGCTAACTGCTGGTCGCTTGTTAGAAGATGATGTACAAGGCAAGAATTCGAGGGGAAAGAACTTGAACTCAAGTTAAAGGACAACAGTACAGCAATAGTCAAGAAAATTATTAAGCTAGAAATGAGAAGAGCAGTGAGGTCTGTGGTGGTCTTCTAGCGAGAATAGTTGAGACACGTATTCTACACTAACATCTTTCCAAAAAATGGTGTTTCATCAGTCTATGAAAATCAAATTCCAGTCCTATGATCCCAAGTTTTGAACAGTTTAAGGTCCTGACTTTCAAACTGGTCATGAAAGGGGAACAGTTTGTTGCCTATAGTAACAGAAATGTTCTCAAGGATTACTTTGCTTGTAAATTTGACTATGACAATGGTTTGAATGTTACCTGCATGTTTAAAATGGAAGCAAAATACCATGTGCCAGTGGATAAGAAACATAAAATGGAACTAACTGCTCCAGTTTAATTGCCTATGGTAAACACAAATATTTGACAAAAACTAGAAATTGTAGAAAGTTTATTTGATCTATTATATTATTTCAAAAGGAGTAACCTACCTGGTGCCTTATTAGTTAAAGACAAAGAGGGATTATATTTAAATATAAAAGTTTTATCTTTATCTGCCTACTGTGAAGGCAGTAGAACACCTTCACAATTTTAGCCATCTTAAGGTACTCACTTACCTACTTATTACTCACTTTCACAGGTCTCATTTTCCATTAGTTTTTCAGAAGCAATTGTGAAGTCATTTCTTGACTCCATTAACATTATTTTTCCTGTTATTTTTCAAACCAAATTCCATGATTTCTTTTCCAGACTTTACACAGTATTTCTGTCATGAGCTCTTTTTCCAGGTGTGAATGTATTTCAATACATATACAGAACCCAAGGAAATATAGTTACACAGATTTTATTTTAATTATAAGCACAAGGTCACAAGCTGAGCTTTGTTACAATTTAAAATACGTATTTCAATTAACTGCTAAGCTACACTGCTGTTACCAAGAGGTATCTCAAACACTGAAGGGGAAGATCTCAAGTTTCATCTACTACCATCTTTGAAATGTAGTCTCTGTAGCGAACAGTATTTGTTTCTGGATCTAGAGCAGTGGAGAGCATGTCCTCCATTTCTTCCTGAGTAAAGGGCTCACCTGAAAGAGAGCAGAGAATAACATTTTGTCTTGACAAGTATACTTTCCAGGGCTGGCAAATGACACTGCTTTTCCCTTGCAAGGATCTCCTTTTGGTCCTCACACACAGGAGAAAAGAAGCAATACTAAGGATCCGATTCCTTCACATTTGCCAATAGAAGTTCTGCACACCAAGTGAGCTGGTCTGAGGGAAAAGAGACAGAGGGTCTGTGTCTTCTGATCTCCTTTTAGTTCACAGACTCCAAAACAGCCTGCTCCCCTCTGCCACAGGGATTTCAAAACAACCATTTTTGTCAGAATTAGTTTTTCTAATGTGTATGTTAGAATTATTATCTCTCATTTGGCAATCCTTTCACTTGTATTTACATCACAAAAGGCTTCTTGTTTTTCTCTTTTAGGAGCTTCAAAGCTGATGATGGCCTGCTGCATCCCTCTTTCAGAACAAGGTCCCCATCTGAGGATAGGTCTTGCGTAAAGCCTGCACATCATTTTGTACTTGAGGCAGGCAGGCACGAGTCAGCCATGCAAGAAAAGCAGGCTCTTCAAGGGATATTGAAGATTACATGATAGACAACTTAAATCTGAAGTCTTTGAATCTCATTCTTTGTGTATGGCACTAGAAATAAGGTCAAGATAATGTAGGAATGAATGAGCACTGAAATTACCTGAAACATCTGGAAATCTAAACTAAAATTTTACAGGACAGAAAAAGACGCATATCCTTAGGAAGCACAGAGATGTGCACAGAATCGTAAAATATCCACACAAGATTGAATTATGACTCTTAATAATAATAATCTCTATCTTTTAATGTCTGCAAGCAAGCAGATAAATGCTTTTCCCTGCATTATTCACCAGTGAAATGTTCTAGTCTGCAGCCACTCATCAAGCCAACAGTACTGTTTGAAGACAATGTATCTACTCTTGCAAGTTTTGGCATGCAGGATGAAGACCTCAAGGTGCCATATACACATGTAATGTTTATTTACTTAAACACTGATATTACAATAATCATGTTACCTTCTGCAGTCAAATATTTTACCAGATCCTCCTTAGTAATATATCCACATTTATTCTCATCCAAAGCCTTTAAAGAAAAAGAATAAAACTTGTGGTTTTAACCGTATTGAATCAAGAAACAGCAACTTCTTTCCAGCAATTAGGTACTAGAATATTTAGTTACAGACCTCAAATGCATGTAGAAGAACATCTTCTGGAATAGGCCGGTAGCTGAAACCATTGAATCAGAAAAGTTAAGTCACTGTTTGCCAGGCTGCTGTACTATTCTGAAAGAATAAAATATGAGTACTAAAGGAAAGGGAAAACTTATTTTCTATGAGAATTTACCAAGTTGGTCATCAAACATTTAATTCGAGATTGACTTTTTGGAACTGTCCGTATCTTTACCTCTTATGTCTTTCATTGGATTCCTGTTTCATTTTGCTTCTGCTAAGGAGCCAGATGAATGGTTTCTGCATGTCTGGGCTGGCTCAGTGGGTTAGTAGGAATCAATAATAGCTGAATCATTCCACGTAGCCAATGCACCGAACAGGAGATGGCCAAACCAAGAATGCAAAGTTTTGTCCAGGTACACTGGTAGCTAGGCAACAGATCACCTACTGGGACTTAAGACAGTCTAATGAGCTGATGATGAGCAAAGGAGGCTGGTAGCTATAAAAGAAAAGGTCTGTCACTAACAATTTCAGAGAGACGGGAAAACTGGGCACGTGCGTGCATGCATATGTGTGCCTGATTTCAGAGCTGGAAAGGAAACCCTGCATGCAATGGAGACCCTCCACATCCCAGCAGACTCTCACCAACCCCCAAGAGGACACATTGAAGCCAGGGAGGTTCTAACTGCTTGATTGTTACGTCCAGACCCGCCTCGCTCTTTTACTATCTAAAAATCAAATATGCTAAGAAGAGGCCTTGTTTTTTGTGATCCAAATCTCATGTGCCCTTGGATAAGTGAACTATGGACATAGTGCTCCAAAAGATAAAGTGGGTCTTGACAAGCCTGCACTAGCCTGGGGAGAGTGTGTGGGGTTTGGGTTTTTTGTGTGTGTGTGTATGTTTGTGTGGAGGGGGTGTGGAGGAAGAAAAGAGAGCCCAGAGCAGCAAGGTATCATTTTGTAAAAGTGTGAACATCGGTGCGGAGCCAGAAATGTGCCACAATGCCAGAGAAGGCAAAGGTGCAGGAACACGGGAAGACAATGCACCTGTGCCAGCACACCGGGACCCAAACACTGCTGGCTGGTCCGTGTCCAGGCATGGGCACAAAGACTCTAAAACACGGCCCCAAGATGGACCCCACTGCCTCTGGATGCTGTGAGACAGTTTTGGGAAACCCTATAGCTATTTATTTCATGTGTAGAACACCCTTCTACCAAAGGCCCTCTGTGAGCAAAATACCTTCTCAGTATTGGACAAGACTGAGTCTCCCAAAACCCTTGGCTACCATCTTTAAAAAGAAAGAGAAATTTCCTGTACGTAAACTTGCTTTCAGTGCAAAATATAAAAAGTTCCTGTGTACATGCAAAGATTTCAATGTACCTTTAAATAATGAACCGTGGTTTTGTTCTAGACTTTTAGATCAGCAGTCTTTTAGAGTGCTAGTTGTCTACAGTCAACTGTTACCTGGCAGTCACTTTGAGACATCAATATGAAGCCAATTTATATAACTTATTAAAAATACACTGTAACAGACTGTGCTTCTCAATATCTGTAACTCATATGTTCAGAGAAAGTAATGGTTATGACCTTAGTTTGCATATAAAATATTTCAGAGATGCACAAAACATGTTGAATAGCAAGTTACTTCTGATTCACATTACAAATACAAAAGCTACACATTATCACAATTCATGATTATAAGCTGTTATTATTTATATCATCTGTACAACTTAATTTTATGTAGATGAAGTAATTTTGAAACAAAATCTATCAAGCTAATGTAAACTGAGTTTAAATAACAAAAAAATCTGTACTCCTTCCAGTTCTGTAAAATGACTGTAGATATATTTATTCAGAATCAGCCCTGTCAATCTGGAATAAACTACAGACATAGAAAATCCACTTTCCATTACCTTCTGTCAAGTAGTACTTTTGTCATCATTGGAAGAAATTTTTCCAGATGAATGTATCCGGTCGGTTCTTCTTCTTCTACCTAAAAATAAAACTTAAGTATGGCAGGTTATATGACTCATTAGCAAACTAATACGAAAAGCAGAAAATTGGGGTGGTTGCTGCATTAAAATTACAGAGTTAGACTTTGAATATTTTTATCAGGTTTTTAATATCACATGGCACCATAACATCTGAGTGAAATGCTTGTGATCAAATAGAGAGAAATTAGAGGAAGAAATAATCTCCCAGGCAAAACACAGGCCTGCTATTATAGATGCTTTCAGCAACTCAATATTGCCCTCTTGTGCTTAGAAACCATTCATGCAAAGGAACTGGATGCCTGGTAACTGATCCTATCTTCCACAATAACTCAGAGGAGGTTTAAACATTCAGACTGCGTTCATAATAGCAAAGTCTATCAGGACCTGCAACATCCCCAAGCAGTGTAACGTGACGACCCGTAACAGCAAACCATTAGCACGTTCCCTGGCATGATTTTGGCTTGTGCCACCTAACGTTCCCCCCAGCAGTCGCCAGGCCTGGCTAGGACCTTAGGGACTGTTCTCCAGAAGGCTGCTTCGTGCAGCCACTCCGCATAAAACATTTACCAGGGTAGTCATGAGCTGCTCTGTGCCAGCTGGCTTCAACACCCAAGGATGTTTCTGGGCATATTTAATGTGCTAGTTTGGACATAGCCCCAGTCTAGTACACCTCAAGGATGGAATTTGTTGCCTCCACAAGTTTCATAGCCAGAGAGTTGTCAGGGGAAGGACCAGAGAGGCAGGCTGACTGAGTCAGGGCAGTCTAAAACAGCCATAAGGCAGCCCATAAAATGCTACACAAAGAATAGATTCCCTCTGCCTCCCAAATAAGTTAACAGTTTAGTCCTGAAACATCAGGGACTCCCAACAGCATTCCCACTGCATTCCTATACTTCCACAGGAGATGGGCAATGTGGTAAAAACTGATCCCTATCATCCTGGTGCATCCCTTCTCTGAAAATTTCAAGTTTTACTCCCAAAAGGAGCCCTCTTAATAGAGCTAGCCTGTTCCTGTCTGTGCTGAAACTGGATGCATGCCTTGTGGTCTCATATGGTGGCAGCGACACCTTGCTAGGCTCTCCACAGACACAGCTCAGATTGAAAGAAGACTCCAACAGGCACTGATCTGAAATCTCCTAACTGAGGAAAAGATGAAGTAAGAAATCTTCCTCTTGGGAGCTGCGTCAGAGCTGGTGGTGATGTCTGAAATTGCTTAAATTGAGAGCTGCAACTGCTGCTGCATGCTCTTTTGCAGTGCTCTTGAAGGGTTTCGGTTGCTAAAAGCAGGCAGCCAGCACCCCTTGCTGCTTTAGAGTGGAAATTGGCTTGAAAAAGCACTTTTTCCCTTCTGTTTGGTGAGGCTAGAGGAAGGGATCTTTAGCAAGGAAATGAAGCTGTTGCATGCTTCATGCTAAATCAGATGGTACCTTTTACCACTACAGAATCATTTGGTTTACTGCTTGATTGATTGAAAAGATGTAACAAAATACCTGGCAAAACTTAACTTCTTCCCAGTGATATAACAGTAAATACACTGAACTGTTCCATGCATTACAAATATTGAGATGGATAAGTACACAGATGTTTTAGGGAACATCTGTGCTTCAACTAGTATTAGGTCAGAAGTCCACAGAGACAGAAAAAGAAATATGGTAACTATTTATTGGTAATAGATAGATGTGTCTTATATGAAGCAGAACAACCAAAAGCAAGGACCCAAAACATCCACAAAGATGGTAAGTTATACAAACCATGTTTAAGAGCCAAAAAACATTAGATCTGTTCATCTAAACAGTTGAAGGTCATCCTAATTTTCATACCAGAAGAACTCACCAGCAATGACCACTTCAGTACTCAACAAATACCTGTGAAAGTGTCAGCTCTTGCTGACAAATATCATCCAGATTGGCCTCTTTTTGTTAGTGGGCTATTTGTATTTTGCCTTCAGAAAGCAGTCTGTGGAAGAAATGTGTCCTTCCTGACTATGGACCTAGTCCTGGGAGGTCATAAGCAGCCTCAGCTTCTTCTGACCATCTTCCACTTCAGTGGCTCTACAGGCCCAGCAATATCTTGAACTGTTAAAATTAATCCTATCTCTAACATTGGATAGATATGTGAATAAATTGAATATATCAACGTCATCTAAGTCAGTACGTATTCAGATTTGCAGGTGTATGTATCCTCATGCTCACTCCTGTTCTATACCTCATTTCCCATTGATATTTTCCTTTTTCTGTAATTCCTCCTCTTTTCACAGTGGCTGTGACAGTAACAGTATTTGCTTGTTCAAACTCAGTGAGTTTTGCTCTATTTCTTTCCTATGGCTACATCCACAGCTCCCATAACAACTGTATTGTAGCACCTATTATGTTTCATATCTTTACTCTCATAGCCATACTTTTATCGACCACGTAACATTTAGGAACTTGAGTCACAAAAAAACAAAACCGTCTTCCAGAGTTATCCAGGACATCTGTGGCAGAGCAGTGCACTGAACCTGCGATTTCAAACACCAGGCATTGTAGTAATCTTTGGATTAGCTTTCACCATCTCTAGACTTATCATTTAATCTCAACTTTGTAAGTAGGCCTAAAGATATGATATTAAGTACAGCATTTAGCATAAGGCAATATAGGAAACAGTATATGATAATTTTTAGAGATAAAACAATTAAATGAATGCTGATTTGGCAGATATGAATAGTTTGAGGGCAACATATGCTAGTTTAGCTATAATAAGGCTAATATGAAGATAAGATGATTGAGAGACACAAGTAGTAAGAAACAGAAATTAATCAGAGCTTACAATGGGCAAAAATACTGGAGAAATAGCTTGGTTACAAAGTGGTCAACAGAGACAATTTTTACTTTATCTAGATTAAGGTAAAATGGTATTACCATAGTCAATGATAATGGTATCTTACATCAGTTAAGATATATTTGTGATTAACACAATATATTAAGGGTTCTACAAGAAGACAGTGTTCTTCTGGTACTAAATCTACACTAAGGTTTCATTTACAGGCACCATGAAACCTTTTTGAAATTTAACTTCCAGTTCAGTATTCTTTAAGGTTAACCATTACTGTTGAATGTATTCTTTCGTCTTGCAATATTTGTACTTTAATTTAACATCCTTACAATCAACAATTGCATACATGTTATACTGTTGTATCTTCCACCTCATAGCTGCATTGCATTGTATTTTGTTATGTATTACTTACCTCAATTTTCAGTAATGCTGAACATTGAAAAAAAGATAGGAAGTCCAATCTCTTTGGGATGGGTAGGCAGGCCTTAATCTCTCCTGGTTCCCCTGAACTCAGGGGGGAGGGTCAAATCATCCCCTTCCTTTTCTCAATTCTGTATCTTGAGGGAGTTGTACTGTTAATTTGCTGCAAACAAAAATCTCTGTGGACCACTAAAAACACCATCTATATTAACCACTGTAATTTCTCCTTCCATTTTGTCTTGTTTGTCAGTGGAAGCTGGGACAATCTGGCACTGAGAGTACAGAGCAGACAGATTGCAGTATCATGTTAAAAGTTCTTTCTCCTGTGATGGTTCTTTGCATTTCCTCATCTGAAACAGCTGCTTTATTTTCACAAGACTTAGCACAAGATTTCTCACACTAAATTCTGATCTACAAGAGACCAGACAAGCCTACTGAGGCGAGACTACTACTGCAACCATCCAAATTTTTGTTGGGGACAGGAAGAAGAGAGAGATCAATTCCCAGTATCCTGACGTATACATGAAAAAGAGAAAAATCCTTCCCTCACCTCTCAGTCCCAGCATTTTCCATTCCTTAAGGAAGCCTATCTTGCAAAAAGAATGTGAAGTCTTTTTCCCACTTCTTTGTCCCATTTATTAACCATACCCTGCCAAGATACCAGTACACCATCTTTTCTATTGCAAGCACAAGGTAAGGAGACAAAAATTAGTGTAGGAAAAAACTGGGGAGAAATTGGACTGAAGTTCCTTACCCCTGCATATCACTGGGAGAACGGGAGGACTGCTAGGTCTTGCGAGGTTTCATGTCTGAATTCTGACTTACAGGCTTAAGTAACCAAATAAGAAAAGATTACTGATCTATAACTCAGAAATCTCAAGACTGGGAGAGACCTCAGGAAGGACAGAACGTTGTGAGGTCTGGCTATAAGATAGCAATAACAGGACCCAGTGAAAAAAATAGTGTATTTTTGGAATTTGATGTATAATTTTAATACCTGCTCAAGAACTAATTTTTATTACCTCATCATCCAGTGTGTGCCCCTGCCTTGTCCAGAAGACTAATATGGTTAGTGTTTGGATATCCTAATCTGACTGAGGTTTAGGACATTCTTTTTCATCAGCCAAAAACAATTTTTCCTCCATTTTCTATAAACATCCCTTCACCCTTCACCTTGGCACAGTGTCACAGTGACCTTCTGGGGTAAGAGTCAAAGACTCCTCATTTTAACCCATCAACATTACTTCATCAGCCTAAAGGCTTGCTTCAGGGCAACCTGAGAGACAGCCTGCCTGCCTGCATCACTTCCATGACACTTCCAACCTCTGGGAAAAGAGATTAAGTTTCCCACACAGCAAGGCAGAAGATCCAAAGTTGTACAAGTTTAAGATAGAAAAAAAATACAAAAGATCTAACCATTTACCTTTGCAAGCAGTTCATGTAGTTCTGCCTCAGTTGGGAAGCAACCTAGTGACCTGACAATGGAACCAATCTCTCTGAAAGAAAAAGAAAAAGAAAAAGAAAAAGAAAAAGAAAAAGAAAAAGAAAAAGAAAAAGAAAAAGAAAAAGAAAAAGAAAAAGAAAAAGAAAAAGAAAAAGAAAAAGAAAAAGAAAAAGAAAAAGAAAAAGAAAAAAAGAGAAAAAGAAAAAGGAAAAAGAGAAAAAGAAAAAGAAAAAAGAAAAAGAAAAAGAAAAAGAAAAAGAAAAAGAAAAAGAAAAAGAAAAAGAAAAAGAAAAAGAAAAAGAAAAAGAAAAAGAAAAAGAAAAAGAAAAAGAAAAAGAAAAAGAAAAAGAAAAAGAAAAAGAAAAAGAAAAGAAAAAGAAAGAGAAGAGAAAGCGAAGCGAAGCAAAGGAAGGAAGGAAGGAAGGAAGGAGGAAAGGAAGAAAGGAAGAAAGGAAGAAAGGAAGAAAGGAAGAAAGGAAGAAAGGAAGAAAGAGAGAGAGAAAGAGAGAAAGAAAGAGCGAGAAAGAAAGAGCGAGAGAGAAAGAGAAAGAGAGAGAAAGAGAGCGAGAGAGAAAGAGCAAGAGAGAAAGAGCAAGAGCGAGAGAAAGAGCGAGAGAGCAAGAGCAAGAGAAAGAACGAGAGAGAAAGAGCGAGAGAGAAAGAGAAAGAGCGAGAGAGCGAAAGAAAAAGGAAGGAAGGAAGGAAGGAAGGAAGGAAGGAAGGAAGGAAGGAAGGAAGGAAGGAAGGAAGGAAGGAAGGAAGGAAGGAAGGAAGGAAGGAAGGAAGGAAGGAAGGAAGGAAGGAAGGAAGGAAGGAAGGAAGGAAGGAAGGAAGGAAGGAAGGAAGGAAGGAAGGAAGGAAGGAAGGAAGGAAGGAAGGAAGGAAGGAAGGAAGGAAGGAAGGAAGGAAGGAAGATCTTTGTCAGTAAATCTGCAATACAAGAATGTTTGTGGAGAAACCAGATACCAATTCAGAGCTTGCATACAGGACTGGAAGAGTATACTTGTTCTTGTGACTTTCCCCCAAAATTCTTCTTTACCATTGTGTTGCAGTGTACTGTGTGCAGGTTACTTTTCAACTGCTGTCCTCAAATTGTTAAGCTTAATTACAGTAAAGTCCACATTTATATAGTTAATAAAACACTTGGAAACCTACTGAGATGAAAGGTAACAAATAAAATATATCTTTACATTAAATGTTATAAAGATACAAATTCTAACTGCAGTAAAAAACTATTACAAAAGGTTATAAAAGCCCCTCTATGCCCCTGCTGTGCTCTGAAAGAGTCAAACAGACCAACACAGTTGCTTATCACCACCCTGTTTATGCTGCAAATTATATTCATAGCTTGCATTTACTGCTGAACCTGGTGCAGTTGTTCTGAGGCTCTAAATAAAATTCTGACCAAATTGGCAATGCCTCAAAAAAGTTTAAGATTAACAACATCACAGACTAGAAACAAAACTACTGTAAAACTGTAAAAAAGTGTACTAATGAGACTTGCAATATGATTGAAAACAAAATAACAGAAGCATCAATATTGCTTGTGATTTTCAGTCCAATTCTACACCACAGAAAATCAATCACATTTTAATAAGTATCCACAGTGCTGGTGGTTCCCATGACTCAAACCTCTGTCGTTTCTTCATCTTCACCAGTACATTTGGTGGAAAAATTAGATAGCCTAATAACAATGGTAGATACGAGAAGCAATGACCTTTGTAGAATTGTCCTACAATAGTAAAGCCTCAAATGTGGCACACCAAGCACACATAATTAGACAGGTCAGTCTTTGGCCTCCTCAGACAGATCCCGAGGAGCTCCCATTCTGATTGAAAACATGTGAGAAGCACTACAATAGAGAAAGGAGAGGAAAAGGCTGGCTGCACAAAATAGTTACAAAACCCAATCCCACACATACAGTTGTTACGAAATGAAGCCATCTGCTCAGATGACTCAATGAAACCTTGCGCCCCCATGGACGTGAATGGAAGTTTGGCCACTGGCCTCAGTGAGGTCAGACATTTAGTCCTATTTTTATAATCCTTGGCCATGCATCCTATTTCTAATACGGATATACTGTATCTGATGCTCTCACTCCTGCCACTCCCTTGTCTTTTCCAGCTAAAACATACTTGTAAATATTCTCTGCCACCCCCAGAGAAACTCCCAACCCAAATCATGCCTCCCTGCTGTCCCACACTATTTCTACTCTTACAGACTGACAGAGATGGGAAGGTTGCCATCATCTCCTGCCTCACCTCACACTCAGCAAAACTGTGATGTGACTAAGGTAAGCCAGGCCCTGAAAGAGTTTGCAAAATCTGGCGTTGCTGGCTGCTGTTTCCGACAATCTGTGCGTGTGCCAGCATGAGGATGTTGTTTGAAGGGTCTGTGGTCAAAAAAGTCATGTCACATTTGGTAATAACATGGAGTTCAAAGGACCCAGATAGGAAACTGTATTTTCCTCCCTCCTAGTCGCTTCCTCTCACTTAGTTCAGCAGCTGCAGCTTCTGCTGTGTAGTTTCTAGCATAAAGAAATGATGGTTAAAATGAGTTTCTGTTCATGCAGATTTTGTAACACAAACGCAATACAATTTTGGGCCATAGTTTTCACCCTACATATATCACTTTCAATGACAAGATTTGCAAAATCATGAAAGCCCTTGACTCAGGGTGTGTTGTAAGCAGCATGAAACAATACCATCTTCCGCATGCTTCATTTCTTACTAACTTGTATTTGCATTAGGAGTCGTGCAATACCGATGCTGGCCTCTCAAGCCAGGGTAATTTTCCATATTCTTCACAGGAATCTGATATTTCAGGCACTAACATTCATATGTCTACAACAGTGGTTAAGAATTGTGCTGTACTGCCACCTTCTGATATAAGATACTCAGCCATTAATAATCCCATTACTGGGATACAGCCCTGCAATATGAAACCTAGGAATAATTAGGCAATAAATTGTTGTTCATTGTCAGTAACCGTACCATGATAAACATTAATGTGAAATTGTGCATTTACTATGTCAAATAGACTTTTGAATGTCCCTTCTTACATGTTATGACTTACTGTCTGAATTAATAATTTTTTTAAAAATTTGTATCATTTCATTGTTCTAACATTTTCTCAAGCTCTATATCCATTATACAATAGAGTGAGGAGCATAGCAAATTCTACAGCTGTTTAGCCAGGACTGCAGATGTAAATGACAAACAAATAAGCAACTGGTGTGTCACGGTGCAGTGAGGGCTAGGGGGTCCCCAGGGCTGGGGGGTGGTAGTGGCAGGGGCTCCCAATGACAGGTGCCAGGGCAGGGCAGGGCAGCCAGGGTCTGTCCCACCGCTGAGCCGGGAGCAGGGCAGCCAGGGCACCAGGGCAGTCCTAGCCCTGGGCATCAGGCACCTCCCTGGGGATGGGCCAAGAGGCTTAAGTGAGCACTCTTCCCAAAGAGCCCTATGGGTGAGGGAACAGCAACTGTACCGAATTTGGAGACATACCCTGAAATTTCCCTGTAATTGAAAAATCATGTCACTTCTATGAAGTACCCATAATTTCTTAAATTTAGAGGCGCTAGTAAGCATGCATTGCTAAAACCATCACATAAAGTTTAAAATTAAAAAAATTAAAACTATTAAAAAAAGAGTTACAAAACCAACACATCGAGGAAGAGAATTCTGCCTCTCTGCTCCACTCTGGTGAGACCCCACCTGGAGTCCTGTGTCCAGCTCTGGAGCCCTCCGCACAGGAAAGACATGGACCTGTTGGAGCAGGTCCAGAGGAAAGCCACAAAAATGATCAGAGGGATGGAACAGCTCTCCTATGAGGACAGGCTGAGAGAGTTGGGGTTGTTCAGCCTGGAGAAGAGAAGGCTCCGGGGAGACCTTACTGCAGCCTTCCAGTACCTAAAGGGGGCTTATAAGAAAGATGGGGACAGACTTTTTAGCAGGTCTGTTATAATAAGACAGGGGTAACAGTTTTAGACTAAAAGAGACCAGAGATAAGTATATTTAAGTATATTTAGACTAGAGAAAAGGAAGAAACTTTTCATAATGAGGGTGGTGAAACACTGGAACGAGTTGCCCAGAGAGGTGGTAGATGTTCTATCCCTGGAAACATTCAAGGTCAGGTTGGACGGGGCTCTGAGCAACCTGATCTAGTTGAAGATGTCCCTGCTCATTGCAGGGGGGTTGGACTAGATGGCTTTTAAAGGTCCTTCACATTCCTCACAAAGCCAAATTGGAAAACATCTTTAAATGTTCCAAACATCTTTTCTACATTATAAAACAAAGACAAGAGAGAGGCAAAATATTTAGAGAATCACAGAATGGTTTGGGTTGGAAGGGACCTTAAAGATCACCTAGTTCCAACCCTCCTGCCATGGGCAGGGACACCTTCCGCTAGACCAGGTTGCTCAAAGCCCCATCCAACCTGGTCTTGAACACTTTCAGGGAGGGGGCATCCATAACTTCTCTAGGCAACCTGCCTCACAACTCACTCTGGACTCACTCCAAGAGGCCCATGTCCTTCTTACGCTGGGGGCCCCAGAGCTGGACACAGTACTCCAGGTGGGGTCTCACCAGAGCAGAGTAGAGGGGCAAAATCACCTCCCTCGACCTGCTGGCCATGCTTCTTTTGAAGCAGCCCAGGATGTGGTTGGTCTTCTGGGCTGCAACCGTACATTGCTGACTTATGTTGAGCTTCTCATCAACCAACACCCGCAAGTCCTTCTCCTCAGGACTGCTCTCAATCCATTCGCAGGACCTTGCACTTGGCCTTGTTGGACTTCATATGTTTGCACAGGCCCACGTCTCAAAGCCTGTCAAGGTCCCTCTGGATGGCAACCCTTCCCTCCAGCGTGTTGACCGCACCACTCAGCTTGGTGTCATCAGCAAACTTGTTGAGGGTGCACTTGATCCCACTGTCCATGTCACCAATAAAGATGTTAAACAGTGCTGTTCCCAATACCAAACCCTGAGGAATACCACTTGTCACTGGTCTCCACTTGGACATCAAGCTGTTGGAACTCTTTGAGTGTGACCATCCAGCCAATTCCTTATTCACCAAGTGATCCACCTGTCAAATCCATGTCTCTCCTATTTAGAAAGCAGGATGTCATGCAGGACAGTGTCAAATGCTTTGCACAAGTCCAGGTAGATGATGTTAGTCGCTCTTCCCTTATTCACCAATGCTGTAATCCCATCATAGAAGGCCACCAAATGTCAGGCATCATTTGCCCTTAGTGAAGCCATGTTGGCTGTCACCAATCACCTCTTTATTTTCCATGAGCCTAAGCATACTTTCCAGGATCTGCTCCATGATCCTGTCAGGCACAGAGGTGAGACTGACTGCCCTGTAGTTCTACAGGTCTTCCTTTTTTCCCTTTTTAAAAATGGGGGTTATGTTTCCCCTTTTCCAGTCAGTGGGAACTTCACTGGACTGCCACGACTTCTCAAACATGACGGATAGTGGCTTAGCAACTTCGTCTGCCAGTTCCCTCAGGACCCACAGATGCATCTTATCAGGTCCCATGGACTTGCACACCTTCAGGTTCCCTAGATGGTCTCAAATCTGATCTTATCCTACAGTGTGCGGTTCTTCATTCCCCCAGTCCCTGCCTTTGCCTTCTGTGACTTGGGATATTGTGGCTTGAGCACTGGCCAGTGAAGACTGAGGCAAAAAATTCATTGAGTACCTCAGTCTTCTCTATATCCTGGGTATGCAGGTCTCCCGTTTCCTTCCAGAGAGGGCCCACATTCTCCCTAGTCTTCCTTTTATCACCAACGTACCTATAGAAGCCCTTGTTGCCCTTGACGTCCCTGGCCAAATTTAATTTTATCAGGGCTTCAGCTTTCATAACCTGATCCCTGGTGGCTTGGAGAATTTCTCTGTATTCCTCCCAGGCCACCTGTCCTTGTTTCCACCCTCTGTAGGCTTCCTTTTTGGTTTTGAGTTTGTCCAGGAGCTCCTTGTTCATCCATGCAGGCCTCCTAGAGTTTCTGCCTAACTTCCTCTTTGTTGGGATGCATCGCTCCTGAGCTTGGAGGAGGTGATCCTTGAGTATTAGCCAGCTTTCTTGGGCCCCTCTTCCCTCCAGGACTTTATCCCATGGTACTCTACCATGCAGATCCCTGAAGAGGCCAAAGTCTGCTCTCCTGAAGTCCAGGGTAGTAAGCCTTCTGTGTGCCCTCCTTGCTGCCCTAAGGATCTTGAACTCTACCATTTCATGATCACTGCATCCAAGGCTGCCCTTGAGCTTCACACTGCCCACCAGCCCTTCCTTGTTGGTGAGGTACCATGTCCAGCATAGCAACTCTCCTCATTGGCTCCTCTACCACTTGGAGAAGGAAGTTATCATCAATGCATTCCAGGAACCTCCCAGATTGCTTATGCCCTGTTGTGTTGTCCCTCCAACAGATATAAGGGTGGCTGAAGTCCCCCATGAGGACCAGGGCTTGTGAACATGAAGCTGCTCCTATCTGTCTATGGAAAGCCTCATCTGCTCAGTCTTCCTGATGGGGTAGCCTGTAGCAGACCCCCACTATAATGTCACTTGTCTCTGTCCTCCCTTTAATCCTGACTGATAAAACTCTTGGTCGGCTCCTCATCTATCCCCAGGCAGAGCTCCATGCACTCCAGCTGGTCACTGACATAGAGCGCGACACCCCCTCCTCAATGTCCCCTGCCTGGCCTTCCTAAAGAGCCTGTATCCTTCCATTCCAATGCTCCAGTCATAGGAGCCATCCCACCACGTCCCCGTGATCCAAATAAGATCATAGCCCTGCATCCTTCTCTCAAGCCAGTTTCAGTCTTCAATCACTGAACAATGCAAAATGTCTATTAAACAAGTATGCTGGTTTCAGCTGGGATAGAATTAATTTTCTTCCTGATAACTGGTATAGTGCTGTGGTTTGGATTTGGGATGAAAATAATGTTGATAACATACTGATGTTTGTAGTTTTTGCTAAGTAGTCAAGGATTGTTCCGCTTCTCATGCTGGCCTGCCACTGAGAAGGCAGGGGGTGTGCGGGACACTGGGAGGGGACACAGCCAGGACAGCTGACCCAAAGTGGCCAAAGAGATATTCCATATCATATGATGTCATGTTCGGCATATAAAGCTGGGGGGAAGAGAAAGGAAGGGAAGGATGTTTGGAGTGATGGCATCTGCCCTCCCAAGTAACCGTTAGGCGTGATGGAGCCCTGCTGAACACCTGCCTGCCAATAGGGAGTAGTGAATGAATTCCTTGTTTTGCTTTGCTTGTGTGTGCAGCTCTTGCTTTACCTATTAAACTGTCTGTATCTCAAACCATGAGTTTTCTCATTTTTACCCTTCCGATTCTCTCCCTCATCCCACCGGCGGGGGAGTGAGTGAGTGGCTGAGTGGTGCTTGGTTGCTGGCTGGGGTTAAACCACGACAACAAGCAAAGACATAATTGTCCAATCAGGGCCAAAAGGACTGTTTCAATTACATTTTCTGATAAAGCAGGGGAAGGTTTAGTGAGTTATTTATCGCTACACTATATCCTGTAATATTTCTGTGTGAAGGTATTTACAAACCTGACATCCACAGTTTTATTGCATTCATGGTCAAACACCTCAAAAGCTTCTACAATCTTTTTCTCAATTTCAGCTACTGCACCATCTGCAAAAAGAAACATAAGAAAAGAAAGAGAAACATTAATTGAGCTGCTGCAACCGATTTATTTCCAATTTGAGAATGGTGACAGCAGAAGCACCAAAACTGATAAAGGGGCAGACAGGAAAGGTACTTTGAAAAAGCAGAAGTTATTCTGAAAAAAACCCACTCTAAATGTAGAATCTGTCATTTCTATTACTAATGTGGCCTTGCTATGGCTCTGCAGCTACATCAAGTCAGGTGATAATGGTGTGTCTCAGCTGCGTCATCACCCAGCTGTCCAGGTGTGGAACCTGCTCAGAATGTGCTACAGCTCCTTCTGGACAATGAGCCTGAGCCCTTCCTGGACACCATGGTGTCAGTGGAAGGGGCAAGGTGAACCTGGACCGCAGTTTGCCCTGAGATGAGGCTGAGTCACTTCATCCAGGTTCCTGCATCCCAGGAAACCTAAGTGTTCTCATGTTCACTAAGTTAGCCATAATGTATGAAAAGCTGAGAACCAGGAACAGAGATGGCTAACATAAGTGCACAGTGAATGCCTCATGGTAAATAATTTAGTGTGACAGTTCGGAAAGGAAGACAATCTCAGCGAAGGGGAAGGAGCAACTTGCTGCATTTGCTTTTTACATCTCAATCTCAAAGAATGGGGAAAGAAGAACCACAGGTTATCACAGTTGTATCTCGTCTAAAGCCAGAAATTGCATTCTTGTGGTAAGGGAAATAAATTCTGAAGAGAAAAGTATAAATAGAGGAAGGGGTCCATCTCAAAAAAGAAGCTCCCTGGCAAGGAAACCAGGGTAAATAAAGAGTGAACTAGTTAGTCCATTTACCAATGTCATAGTTTGACTCCAAAAGACAGAATATAGGAAGCAAAGTGATATGGAGTTGACCTTTTGGTTCCTGTGGCTAAATACGGCCCCAAACTCCAGCTGGCAAACCAACTGTCAGGAGGCAGAATTTTGTGAGATAGCCGCATGGCCTCCACAGAGACACCACAGGTAAAATTTGAGTGACAGCCAGAACATGGCTGTCTCTTCTGTATTCTCAACATAATGATAAAAACATAACTCTTCTCTCTAACAACAGATTTATTTTCTTCTTTAAGCTCACCTGGTGTTAAAAGTATGTTGAGCAGCTCTGACGAGCACTAAACCACTGCGCATTGTTTCCACTGACGTAACAAATCCATACCTAGTTTCCTACAATACCAGTATTTTGGGAATCCCTCAGGCTGCAGTCTACAACCATTTTTGTCATTTGCTCTCTTGCCCTCATGACAGAAATGTTTGCTTTCTGGAAAAGGGTATCAGAACTGAATCTAGCTAAAAGATACATTAGCTTTGTGATCTCCCTAGTTTTGACTTGACCCATGAGCTTTTTCATTGTATTTTCTCCCCTTGTGCTGCTGAGGAAGGCAGAGGGTGGCTGGGTGGGTGTCTGGCAGCTGCCCAAGGTCAACCCAGCACAGGCTGCAAGCACCTCAGTATAGAAGTGGATTGACGCAGGTATAGAGAAGCTCTTTTTCATATAGAAGAGAGGTGCATCCCCTTATAAAGGTACAGGTGCCTGCTGCTTTCTGTCTATGCTTGGCACTGAACTCCCACACAGGATACGTAAAGAGAAGAGAGGTTAGAACATATCCTCTGTTCCTCTCTCTGACTACATATACAATGGATTGGAGATTGGAGCTCACTGAGGAAGAAGAGCCCTGTTCAGTTCCCAGATACAGAACAAGCTGTGGTTTTTTTCATAGCTTGACAATAATCCCTGCCTTTTATGTGCCTAAGCAGTACAAACCACATTTAATTCCTTTTCAAAAAGCATAGTTAAATCTAAATGAACCTGATTCCTTGTAGAAGAGGCCCTAAAGACTTACTCTCAAAACTACTAAATTTGATGGGAGTTTTTTCAGTGACTTCAACGAGTCCTGGATCCAGTCTCCAGTGCAGACTGTTGGAGTTTAGTTCTTGAGATCAGGCACTTCAATTGTACACTATGTCTTGCAGTGGAGAAATGCTGAAGGAATATTTATAGCTGTATATTCTTGGCTTGATGAGTGAGCCTTCTGTAGAAATAAAAATTAACCAGGGGAAGGCAGTGAAACATTTCCAGTACTGGAAATATGTAGCCATCCAGCCTTTTCAAGCTTTGCCTTCCATGAAAATAGTATACATTAATCTTATCTGTTTCAAGAGGACCCGCAAAGAAAGGTCCTGAAATGAAATGAACTTAATGATTTAATCTAGGTACCAGTAATCTATATTTCTTCCAAGAACTGAGAGGAAGTTGTGATTAAGAGACATATGCATGGAAGAAAATATAATATACTGTAGTCTTCTCAAAGAGTCTGTGTGAGATGAGTGAACACCTAATAAACTATTGCCTGAATCTCTTGTTGTCCCTCTAGGAATGAAAGCCAAAGATGTTCAATATAGTTCAGGATGGCAAAGCTAGTTTTCTGAAGACTTCTATGATTCACTCTAAACCTCTCTTTGGGAGGGAGAAAAAGATGGATTCGAGCTCTAAGATAAGTAATGGATAAAGGTTTAAAATGATCCCTTCAAGAAGGGCATCAAGAGATCAGACATGCAGTTAACTCAGCAGATGTGATGCTCTAATGTACTGAAATCTTTCTGCACAAGGATACTCTGCTCCACAGGTAGATCAATGAAAGTTTCATCTTGCCCTGTGGAGCAATTTTTTAGCAGTTTTCAGGACAGAAATACCTACACTCCGAGTGAATAAAAGATTTCACTCACTTATTCTGCTAACTAGAAAAACAATATATAATATCAAAGATAAAATTATCTGATTACTTCTAATGGCTTAAATATATAAATATTGAAGCATACCAAGCCAAAAAAAGATTCCAATACCTACAACTACTTATTCCCTCAAATGCATCCTGTAGGGATGACATACTATTTCCATTTTTATGCTGCTAAAATGCTTCAGATTCTTGTCATTTTTCTCATTCTCATTTATTTTCCTACCACATAAGCAATGAGAAGACAAAAAGTCTTAAAATCGATTCCTCAGATACATTAACTGAAAAGTGTATTCACTATCAGCTTCCTTTCCTGTACTATGCTTTGCTATTTTCCCCTTTTGTTTAGCATGAACTAGATAAAGCTCTAGACGCTGCCACTTAAGTAAGACTGGCAGGGAGCTGGGAGTCCCAAATTAATTCTGCTGGTTCTTTCAGACTGAATTGTTCCTCTTCAGAGTGTCCATCCTGTTCCCTGGCACTCTGAGGCCCATTTGAAGTCAGCCCTTAAGCAACACACCTGCCTCAGATGTGACATTTCTTCTTCAAAGACCACAGCTTCAGTCTTTGCAGGGAACAGAAGCAATTAAATACATGTGGCTCTGCCAGACTCTTGAGTAATGAGCATTTTAAAAAGTGATTTCTAGTTGATACAATTTGCTAGATTCTACCATTCGTTTAACTGAACGAGCTTGCTTGCTTTTCTTCCTTGGGGCCAGTTGCTCTGATGGTTCAAAAAGCCAACCCTTCCTTTCACTGAAAAGAAATTATGTGCAGAAAAAAGAGGTATCAAAAGAACAGGTAGGCCAATGTTAAACAACCACCTAAAATACTGGGGAGCAGCATCTGTCTGCCGCTCACAGGAAAAGGTTTGGTTCCAATGCAGCCTGAAGAACCTATTTACACAATGTGATACTCTGAAACTCTTTTTGTGCTCTGTAAAGAGTAAAATTAAGTGCTGATTTGTAGAAGCACCAGGCGACTTCGTTTTATTACTTAGTGTTACTGCTCAACACACCTGAAACATTAATCTTTATAAACATTAATCTAGATATTTTTTAATAAATATAGTCAATTTTATATTTAAATTTCTACATGCATGTGGACACCTCATTAACTACTCCATCCTCTCTTCATGGTACCATGTTAGAGCTACAAGAAGGTGTGAGGAAACCCCTGAGGTCTCTGGTGGCAGGATCCCTTTCTCTCACAGGGCTGCCTTGCTGAATGAGTCAGTCTGAAAGGACAAGGAACATAACCGCGTAACCCCAACTCATTGACAGTTTTAGAGTAATTTACATGCTGTTGTTCTGGTTTTATTTAAAAGTGTTATTATCAACTGCTCTTTTGCAGATCTACCCATCCACCAACCAGGGCTTATCAGGAGGAAGTACAGAACCATACCAGTGGGTACATACTCCAGCACCACTTCTTCTCTTTCCCACTAGCCATTATTTCAAACAAAAAAGTAGGCAGAAACCTTGGTCCTGTCAGTTGAAAAACTGGGAATGGGATGCAAAGACTGCCATGAAGAAAAAGGAACATTTTTAAGAAGGCAATGGACACGAGAGGGGACATGACTATGCAGGCAGCCAAGTGAGAAAATACGAGTCTTAAAGCCTCCTGCAACCTCCACTCGACTCAGTGAACCTTCTCTTTCTGCTCAGGGATCCAAGGTATGGTATTTAACCACGCTCCCCACACTGCTCCAACACTCTTCCATTAAAGCCCCTACGACCATCCTTGCAAATCCGAGCTTTCCCATCATCCTCAAAATCACAGGTAACACTCTTTCTCTTGCCATACAATGCCAATCAAAAAGGAGAGGTGAGAAGGTAGTTGAGCTATGGGAATATCTGAGCCAGTCAGAGGCGGAAAAGGTACAAAAAAGTTTGTGTGAAGTTCCTACTTAAAAACTGAGCCTACTGCATGGTCAAAAAAAAGGTTTGGCCAACAAACAGAAATAGCTAAACAAATCTTACTCCTTACAGCTTTATGTGGAATTAAAACCCTAGAAATGTGTCAAGATGCAGGAACAGTTCCCTATTAAGAAGGGAGACCGGTGCTATTCCTGAAGAAAACCGTATTCCCTTTAGGGGCACTTCCCAATTTATCATCTAGGTGCACAGGGCAAAAGGGTGAAAGAGATGAACTAATAAGCAAAAGAGATTTGTCTTTGATGTTTGCAGCTACTGTTTCGCCTGACCTCTTCCAAAATCCACTAATGGAAATAAGGGCATAGCAATTGAAAAAAACACCACAACCAAATTTGGTTGTAATTCTAATAAGAAGCAATGTACAATGCACATTTGCTTAAATACAAAGCAAAAAAACAATAAGAGACTTCATAATTGCAACTCTGAGGAGGCTATCAATTAGCTCTTATAAGATCTACTCAGGCTTTTAAGCAAGGTCAAGACATTAAAAAGCAGTCACAATGCTCAGCATCACCAGCACAGGTGAAATCTCAAACACTCTCAAATAAGCTCATCAGTTTTATCAAGACATTGTGTTTCCAGAACAAAAAGGGAAAGCCAGTGTGGCGTCATAAGATGAATTGTTAGTGATCATATCAGCGTAAGGTGTTCCCATGCTACTGCTTCTTTTTCCTAACTCCAAAGCAAAGTATACAACTCTGCCACAAATGTTTGTGTTGCCTTCATGTTAAGTGCGGGGAGCTTGACTGACTTAAAAATAATTCAGAAACCTTGCCCCACCTCAAAAAAGAAAACCTTACAGCACTTAACTACTTGTATTTCAAGGAAATTACTGAAGAAAAGGAACACAGGGAGAAAACAATCTTGAGGCCATTTGAATCTGACTTATTGGCAAGACCTTTCTGCTCTGTAGAAGAAAAGGCATACATTAGATTCTTTCTAGTGACCTTCTTAATTCCAGAAGAAGCTTAATGTACAGTCAGCCTAGTATGCTCAAACAGTAATTGTATGCCGTGCTCTAAAAATATCGAGGCAAGAGAAATATTTCTTCTCTACTCTGTACCTTCTATAGTATATATGATATTAATAGAACATACACCAGAAAAGAAAGGAAAAATATGATTAAGCTGTAAACTTGCGGAATACGAAATGTTGTTCCTTTGTGTCTTGTGATACATAATGAAATAATTTAAGATATTTGCTCATTGAAGAGTCTTCATTCTGGGAAGGCAAATCAAGCACATTTTGAAGAAAAGCAAGAGGTTTACAAAGTAGCTTGATTCTTCCAAAGAAGGGATAAACGCATTCCTGAACTGCAATCTGAAGAAAACAGGTTGATGTGAAGTATTGATGGCACCAACGGCAAATGCGTCACCGTCAATGAGTTTAGCCATTCAGATTGAATGAAGAGATAAAAGATGCAGCTTCATGAAATTTGGTACGTCAGTTCCCAAGAAATGACCCAGGCTGAGGTCTTCACTGACAGTGGTACCTACCCCAATTTGGGGATCCAAGCTATGACCTGCAGACTCAGGAAAGGGATAATGCTTTCTCTCCTGGACGAAAAGCATCTTATGTTATCACAGATGATAATTAGACAATATGAATTTTAGTCTGTTTCCTGTAGAAGAATAAAAAAGTTTAACTGGTTTCTGCAGATGTCACTTTCAAGCATTCTCAAAGCAGCAAAAATGAAGTCTCAAGTCTTTCATGTTTTTCAGAATTGTTCAGAACTAGCTATATCATTGCTCCCTATTGTTTATGTTTGTCACAGCATACACCATGTAGTACCTAGATAAAAAAGCAAACACCATCATCAGTGTGAATCAACAAAACCAAAACCCTACACTCATCATCCTGTATGCGAGCAACCTTGGACTAAGAGCATAACCTCACCCTATTGTCATATCTCTTTCCCTAATGGTAGTACATGTGAAAGCTGAAAAATTAGCTGGCTGTTTCCATCACAGTAACTGCCTTATGGAAAACTAATAGAGAACAAAAATAAAGGGACTATATTTAAAAACAGATACACAATATGGAGCTCTCAGGGTGGAGCAATCAGAACGATCTTTGCACAGCCCCATGGCACGTGGTACGAATAACCATGATAACAAAACCACCAGCAGCAAACAGAGTTTTAGAAAAATCAGGTAATTAATTTGATGTCTTATAATAAAATACAGGTTGTCAGTTTGACGAAGGCTGTAAGCAAAGTTAACTGCAAAAGCTACTTCAAATTCTGACACAAAAATATTAAACACAATTTTTCCTTTCTGTCTTCTTTATATAAGACACTTGTAACAGGGGCAAAATATGTAAAGTGATGTAAAAAATTAAGCACTATCTTGACTCCAGCTTTGGCTACAGAAATGAGTTTATTTTCTAGAATTACACTAGCAATAAAAAAAAAAAATAATTCAGATCAACCACAATGGAAATATTTTGGTTATTTCCATTAGACGTTGACAAATTCATTAAAGACTTTTAAAAAATGATGTAACAACTGTGCATTTCAACCTCAAAGTTGAAAAATGCAACAATATGCCAGTATGTAAAATATATTCAGTTTATGATAGTCAGTTGGTGGCAACTAATGGCGCTACATGTTGCCAGTAACTTTACCTGATGAAACAAGATATCCTGAATATGATCCTAGGTTTTGATTGTTCAGTAGATGGTATTATAAATGCCACGGCATTCTAAACTACCACAGATTCAGATGTTTTAATACATGTGGGAACAAAACTAACAAAATTAATGAGGCAATTAACAAACTGATTCAACTGTTGAGAAACAAATAACTATAGAAACTATTGCTGCCTTGATAAGCAGTCAAACTTCTAGTTGCTCATAAAATCCTTACTCTAACCAACACTATAACAGAGAACAAAACAGGCCATGGAGGATGCCATGTCAAGCTGGAAAAGAAGCCGTAAAAAGTCAATGCCTTTAATGACCTAATATATCCAAAGGTGTTTCAATCAACAGTTCACACTGCCTTCAAGACACAGTTTATACTAAAGTGTCGTTGATTTGAAAGGGAATATCCACCATTCACAAACTTCTTGTCCAGTTATCTCTCCCCAGAGGTGTTGGAGTCGTGGTCAGTCTTGTCCACTGCCCTCTCTTCTGGATCAAATATGGTTCTTCATCAATGGAAAAAATATTTCTTTCCCCCATGGTACACATCCTCGTAGGTCATCAAACCCATTTTAATGCTGTCACTTCTGGTTGCTCTTGCAGGATGCCATTATTTTGCCTGGTCTGTGCTGGGCAAACAGCCCCCGCACCAGTCCACGGATATCACTCTCCAGCCTCAGTACTTGGTAACTCATACCTATCTGCCCTGAGTCATAATGATATAACAGCCTGAACAGCTGCTGTATTAAACCTGACTCCCACGTCCTTACCAGGATCCTGTTCGCTTGCTCTGTCCAGAGCTTGCACTGTATTTGTTAGAGCCAGGGGATGCAGATGGCAAAGTATGTCAGCATGAAGCCCCAGTGGAACTACAACCACTGCCTGGGCTTGCTGCAGATAGCACATTTGCCTATGGGAATGGAGAAGGGCAAATTACGAGGGATACCCTTGCTACCACTGCAAATTCCTTGACAGATGCTTGCTGTTGCAAAATTGTCCGTATGTTGGAGGGGTCCTATACTTCCTATACTGAGACCCTGTCACCCTCCCTGTGCCCAGGCTTCTGGAACAGAAGCATTAATTTTCCTGGTTCCACCCAATTCTTTCTGGAGGTCCCCAGAATGGAGGACTGCAATTTGTTTGTCAAAGAAATAAAAGGCATAAGGACTTCCTACACACAAAACACAAACCAAACTTACTCTGAACTTACTGAAACTATTTATAATGAAGTAGCACTTGCAAGTGCAGGCAAGAGGGTCAGGGAACATTGAATGTTAAATGTTAGGAGTGGCTGAGCGGGACTGGGTCCCAGCAGGAATTCTGCTAATGTTATACAGTACTCCTTACAGTCTGTAAAATTCCACTAAGTTGCTCTTCAGGGCTGGACATGTGGCGGGTTTGCTCGTGAGGAAGGCATATGGAAGACAGACTACAAGTTTGGTGGCGTTGAGAAAAAAAACGCAGCAGCATGTCCTGAGGATGTGGTAAGGGATACAACTCCGCCTTTCCTATTACCTGGCTGAGCTGCTTACACAGAAATGCACACAGGCAGAGATGGCTGACACTGCCAGTCAACTCTGCTCGCTTTGCCCTGGACTGCTGTTCCCTCTGGGATAGCACCCATTTGCTCTGTTGAACCTCCTTTCCCACCTTTGTGCTTTTGTCATCATAATCTTTGCATATCTTCACATGCTGCATGTGGTTAGTCTCTCTCCTGCCCTACAGGCAAGAAAATTCTTCCTTCCTGCCACTCAAAGAGTTCCTGAGCAGCTTGCTCGTGAGAGCAAGCTCAGTCTACACAGTCCTGGGACATACAGGGTAGGATGCTACAATCATATGGTTTGCTAAGGAAAAATCCATTCTCTTGTAAGCAGTTAGTCTGAGTGATGCAACACAGGTATGTATCAATCCATGTCAGTGACAGCACTTCATGCATCCCAGGAAAAGCTCAACAAAATATGCCCTGATGTTTTTACTGTACACAATCTGTGTAGATACGCTATATCTATATATCTATATATACATGTACTGAAGCACCAGTCTTCATAAGCATCAGCAGAGAAGCCTGCAATCTTGGGAAATGATCAAGGAATACCACCTAGCTATACTCAGCTAGAGTTTAATTTTCTCAGACATGAAGCACTATCTGAGGTTTGATGAGTGATCAATTTTTCAATTTCTTTTTGGTGGGATGGTATGGAAGAAGTCCTTCCTACAGAGAACAGAACAAACTTGTGATTTTGTCTGCGTCTGCCAAAGAGGAGAAATGGAGGTGCAGTGGCTGGCTGGTTGGTATGACCATGCATCTGGGATGTAGCATGCATCATCCTCCCAGTCGAAGCAATTAAGATGAGACAGACTCTGTCAGGGATTCCTCAGCTGCCAGCAGTTCAGGCAGTGGCTATAGCAGCACCTAGCCCAGATGGGCTAGTCCAGGGCTTGGAAATGGAAGTTGTAGTTGCTGGTGCCTGGACATGGCTACAGCACTAGATTCTCCTGCCTATGAAGTGTTCTGGACTTAGCAGCATGCCCAGAAAAAAAAATCAGAAAGAAAACCACAAGTTGGCCTAATTCAGGTTAAAATTGCAAGACATTCTGACACATTTTCTGGTGGGCAATTTGTAAGCCATACAAGCCATGCTGTAGCATTCCTTTTACATCTGCAAGGAAAATGGTCCAGTGGAGGTCATCATCTGCTGCCTCACTGGTGGTAGTAGGCAGAAGCCTTTCCATTAGGAAATGCCAATGCAAGTTGGATTCCCACATACACAGCAGCACAGGCAGGTTTTCTGCTCTCTGTTTTGACCAGCCAGGATGATACTGTGCGGGAGGATTACTACCTGTAAGTAGCAGGGAAGTGCACAAGCAAATACTTGGCACCCAGCCCTCCTCCAGCTCCAATTTACTGTCCTGCTGCTGCCCTAAGGACTGCATGCAGCCACACCTAGCCACAGCCTCCTCCTGCCATCTCCCACTAGCCCTCCGGCTCTTGGGGTACTGCAGTCGGCACCCAGTGACAATCACCTTGCTGTGTGAGTTCATAGCTCTGTCTTGCTTTCCCTATAGCTACAGCTTACAGATTTTTATCACCCTGAGTACAGAGTCCCTCTGAGCTCTGAAACAGTCAATAGTGAGAGCTAATGCCCTGACCTGACCCTCTTAAGCACCTTACTCCTTGTATCCTAACCCACTGTCACCCCTATATTAAATAGTGCAGGGTCATGCTGTGAACAGTAACACAGAGCTTACTGCCTATATCCTCTGGAGAATACATAGCACTGGGAAACAGAAGGAATGCATGTGGGCTACACCCTGCATGCGCCCAAACCTCAGATAAAAAGTAGGGATAATCTCTTAGAGCGTGAAAGAATCTGGAGATTCACTTACAGCAGAAATGCTTGGCAGTCCTCCTGAGCATCTTTCAAAATGCAACAGCACCTACCCTGACCATAGCGGTTTCTCTCTTCCTAGCTTTCACGCAAATCTTTGTGCTCACACTTTATGCATTTGTTGTGGCAAAGTCCTTGCAGAAAAGCCAGTTTCTTTTTTTTTCACTAATATTTGGTCATGTGTTGAAATGTCTTTTTTTCCTCAAAACCTTTTTGCCTTTTTGCAATTCTTGGAGGGAAGGGTTGGATGAGACAAGTCTCAAGACTCTGAGATGGGACAATTACAGTGGCCGTGCAGGATAGAAAAAGCTATTGAGTCCTGGATCATAACAACATGCATTTTCAGTATGTCATTCAAGCATTGATCACAGGCATATCATTCAGCATTGATAAGCTGCCAAACATTTTATGTCAAGAGTAGCTGTAACATTTTTAGAGCAACAATTAGGACACAGCATGAAATGTTCAACTACAGCTCTCAGGATTTGGCCCTGCCTGTCTTCCCAAGCAGTTGGCCATAGCCATGCTGCTTTAGTTCCACAGGCCTCCTAACTGTTGCAGATTATTACTTTGGAAGCAGCACGCAATAAGGACTCTCAGGAAAAAACATGTATCCAAATGGGATCTAACAGGTCTCAATTATGACCTAGATTTCAGACAGCCAAGCACATCATGATTTTGCAGCTACTCCAGTGTTGGCTGAGTCTGACTTCACAAAGCCTGGAGTTTCATGAGCCCAAGCAGCAAGCTCTGAGTAATATCACTCACCCTAATCATTTGTCCAGCTCTGACAGCAAAGCTCTCCTTCCACTAGCTGGTGTCCACAGACAAGTTGCCAAATGCTTGCCATTGCATGCAACCAACACTGAGGGCAGTGATACAGCATGTTTTGTCACACTAACTTGCAGAATGATGGGGGAAAATCCTTTCCTTTTCATATAAAGATCTTCTCTTCTGAGCAGAGGATGTGGACATATGCCTCCGGTCATCCAAAGAAAGCAAGGAAGTCCCATCTATGCATAGATCTGGATTGCCTCCTGTATGTCTGTGATTCACAGATATTCTACAATCAATATCTTATACTTCTCTTAAGGACAGTCATGATGTTATCCTTCCTACAGTGAAATAAAAGAAATGCCAGCACTTGACGTTTGTTAGCCTGCAAAAAATAATTATGACAATTTTTTTAAAGTCAATACTGGCTGCACATAGTGTCCCTTTTCATAAGGCAGAGATAAGCTCAGCATCAATCTCCATTAGGGATGTCTTGCACATCCCTGAAATCCCAACTCTGGCAGTTGTACAAGTCAGCACTCCTGTTGCAGCTCAGAGCTGGCACAAACAGTAATCTCCACTGTTGCAGTTTGTTCCATATCTTTCACCTCAGCCACACCTGGGATATAATGAAAGAGTTATGTCTAGCCCACACTTATATTTTCTTTCATCACCAACAGCAAACTGCCCTATGGGGATATATAGCTCTCCAGGCAATGCTATACCTCCAGCTGCTGCTGAAAAGGAAGAGCTTACACAGGCTGCAACACTGGCTGAATACAACCCATGCTGCTGTGCTGTGCGGTCACAGGCGGCATTTGTCTCCATTTTTCCCAGACTCTACAGCGCTGACCCCAGAAGCGAATGGCAGAGCCACAAAGGACAACTCCAACACCCACAGCCTACAACACATATGCACCACACCAAGCTCCGCCAAAACGCTGTAATGCACACGCTGCTGTGTGCCCCACAACAGCAGCTGGCTCTGCCAATGAGGGAGGATGGCCGCAACAGGGCATGGTGCAACTTGTCACCAACGGCGTGCATGTACCTCCAACTGCACGTGTGGCAGCACCAAACATCTCATAAATTGAATACGCCTGCTAAACTGCCTCTGCACACTGACTGCTCAGGTGGTCAGGAACCAGTGACCGGAGTCAAGTGGATATTAGTGCTCTGAGAATTAATTTCTTTTAAACATAAGCCATTACAAAGTTTAACTACAGCACCACAGTAGCGCTGCTAGAATACAGAAGTTTGAAAACTTTCTTGTTTTGAAAGAACCATAACTGTCTACAATGAAATGGGAGAATGAGGGGTTTTAAGTATGACTTTTAATACATGCTGTTATGTAACGTATCACAAGCCCTTCAATTTGCCTGACAGGGTCCTAAAGGGGTTAAAAAAAATACAGTTCCTAGACTGGTTGAAATTCTATATGCACTACTCTGGCATGAGAGCTTTGACCAAGCAAAGGAAGACTATGACAGTGAAATAAAACAGCAAGGGATTACGGGGGCCTGCTGCAGCTGCTTGTTTTTAAAGGAGCTGTCTTGGAAGTATCACTTCCAGTGCTAAATCACTTTCTCTATATACCGTGAATGAATACAAACCTCCAATTTTCTTTTTGTTTGCCTAGGAGTAATATTCTGAATTTGAACATTTCAGCTGACAAATTTAAGACTTTTACATTTATCATCAATGGGGAATAAGACTGATTTCTATAACTATTTGAGGCAGGCTAAGCTAAAGGAGAAAGTTGGCAAACAGGAGGAAAAAAGGATACAAGCTGTTCACAGATAAATTCCAGAATTCAGCTCTAATTTTCAACCTGACCATCAGCAGTAACAGTCCAGAACCTCCTGTGACCTTACACAAGCAACACTATAACCTTTACCATTTTTAAGACGGAGCTTGGTAAGCTTTTGAAAGTTATGGTTGGATACAGCCCCAGGCTGGACTGAAGGAAATCCCTTCCAGTCTTGCATTCGTGAGGCTTTCATGTACTGCCCACGCCTATGTAATGCTGAACATTAAGAATGCCACATTTCCAAAAAGTTGGGAGTCTGTATTTTCTTTAAAGATGGACACTTACAATCAAAGACCATTTATAAAAGTATCTCCCAAGACCTGTCAGGTAGCATGTAACCCAACCTCAAAAGCCATGGGGGGCCAGAGGTAGGTTTTGGAACCTCCTGCCCCTTACCGTGCCAATAGCTTTTACTCCCACACTAGGCATCTGTGAGCTCCGCACAGGGAGCTTCCCGCTTCCCTGGATGGCAGGATTTGGCTGGGGCAGAGTGGGGGTCTGACCAGCACCCCTGTCTGCGTGGCCACCTCCCACCTGGTGGCCAAACATTGAGCACATTCAACAACAGGTTCACGTCAGACTTCTGTTACCCAAAAGACCATTTCCCTTCCACAACCTTTAGCCCGCCACATTTCGTTGCCAATAGCAATGAAGCGGTATCTGTTCACACAAAATAAAGGTACTCCTAAATTGCAAAAAAAACCCCAACACACCTCAGATCTCAGAATAATTAGTATGTAGACATGGAAATTCTTAATAACATGTTAACTATTGTTGGAAAGATAATTTGTGGGAGTTCTCGAGCTCCCTGCCAGCGCTGCATATCTGCTGGTTGTCATTGTTTAAAAGACAAAAAAGTTTAAAGCCTTTCTGCACACCAGACAATTTTTTATTCAATAAGTCAGCTAGAAGTAGAGCCAAACTGAAAAACTTCTGCCATTTTATGCACCATGGAAACAAGAAACCTGTCAATCTGCAATTACCTATTCTACATCCATTTGAGATTAACTTTTACTGCAGGAGTATAGCCAAGAGGATTGTATCTACAGCGTGTGTTTGTCCATCAGAGATGGACACAATTTATTTTTTGTTTCACTCTCAAACAAGTAGAAATATTAAAACATAACTCAGATTGATGTCAAGGTGCATGTTAAACTGCATTATAGTCTAATAAAAGCTATAAACTTTTCTCCACATGCAATTTCTCACAGCAATGTCAACAATAGGACATAAAAATATTCATAGTGTTCATCTGTAAATTCCAGTGTGATAAAATGGCACATTGATTTCCTAAGTGATCTCATATACTCAGATTTTCTTCTAGAGCTGAAATACTGCTCGCTTGAGCCCTATGAAAGCTACTTATTTTTAACAACGCATACTAATTTTGTTCCAGTTTGTTTCCATTTCCATAAATGAAACACTCCCACTTTTTAAATTAGAGATAATTTGTCTGATGGACTACTTTAGCCTGAAGGTTTATTGTGAGTGTTTACTGCATAGCTTTTGTACCTTTCAGATGCTGATGTTTATTTGTGAAACCCTCAAAAATCCATTTTCAAATTCTCAATAGAGCAAGACCCTTAAATGTACTCATGTGCTTAAGCATCATGTGCATCACATTATCCCATTCAGCAGGATTCCCCAAAGCCATACACAGCTTAAGCGCTTTCCTGTGTCAGATTTGAAACTCTCATGTTAATTAAGCATGCTCCAAGCAGAATTAATGGTTATGACGGCCTACGGTACTAGTGGCAGCTACTAGGCTCTCTAGGCTTGGACTTGCAACTTTATTAAAACAGAACAAGCAGTGATAGCACATTTTCAAGATCTCTAGTGATACAGAATTCAGACAGACAGGGAGAGGGAAGGTTTAGATCCTACCTCCAGACGTGGGAGGATTCAGCAGGGCAGGTCAAGTAGGGGCAACTCTGCTTCTTTGCAAGAAGGTAGTAGTGAAATGGGGTATGTAGCTAGTTCTTGCCAAATATAAACTGCAGTAAATCTCCAATTTCACCAGCATGCCAAGTGGCAAACCACAGCAGTTAAAGAGCAGATATGTATGTATGATTGAACATACTGTATTTACACGACGCACTAAAATTGGGGTGAAAACTCTTTCCCATCTCCACTAACAACCTCCACATGACTGTTTCATAAGTGGGAAAGAGGATCTGTGACGCCTGATTAGATATTGCAGCTTAACTCAAACTACCCAGACCAACTTACTAATCACAGAATCACAGAATCACAGAATCACTAGGTTGGAAAGGACCTTCAAGATTATCAAGTCCAACCATTAATCCAGCGCCACTATGTCCCCTAAACCATGTCCTGAAGTGCCACATCCACACATTTTTTAAACACTTCCAGAGACAGCGACTCCACCACCTCCCTGGGCAGCCTGTTCCAATACCTGACCACTCTCTCGGTGAAGACATTTTTCCTAATATCCAATCTAAACCTCCCCTGGTGCAACTTGAGGCCATTTCCTCTTGTCCTATCGCTAGTTACTTGGGAGAAGAGGCCAACACCCTCGTCGCCACAACCGCCTTTCAGGTAGTTGTAGAGAGCGATAAGGTCTCCCCTCAGCCCCCTCTTCTCCAGACTAAACAAGCCCAGTTCCCTCAGCCGCTCCTCATAAGACTTGTGCTCCAGCCCCCTCACCAGCTTCGTTGCCCTTCTCTGGACACGCTCCAGCACCTCAACATCCTTCTTGTAGTGAGGGGCCCAAAACTAGAGAAAACCATCATCACAGATTGGTTATTCTCCATCTCTGTAGGTCTTCGCATCAGAATTGGGTATCTTTCTGGAGGGCATCTGTTATCAAGAACTAGTTATTCAGTTTCATATGGGCATAAGTGGGTGAAACAGGAGCTCAGACTATTTAATATACTTCCTTTTGGATTAAAATTAATGACATTGATTGCATTTTAAATATGTGCTAACTGGCACAAAGAATATGGTCTTAGAAAAACTCCAGTACTGATCAATTACATAACATTACCATAATGATATAGGAACTGAGCATTCTCTCCTTTATGTACTTTCATGGGATTTCTTAAATCCCATCTGGAGAAAAATAGGTCTTGTCTTCTGTCTAGTTCTACTTCAGGCACTACCTGTCTGACATTTTGCTTTCAGGTTCTAGTAAATCAGTATTGAGATCAGAGTTATTAAAACTTAGAAAATCTGACATGTCAAATTACAAAGAAAGTATCTGAGAGCAAATGGAAAAACAGAGAGAGTTAAGTAGCAGAAAAAGGGAAAGAAACAGAATGATAGGAGGGAAGATACGACAAATACACTGAAGAGAAAGATTAAGCAAACAGTCTAGCGTAATCAGAAGCGTATGAAGAAAAAACATTAAACAATGTAGGGATATAAATTCATACGTAAAACATGTAGCTACAGATAGCATGGGCATGATCCCATTAAAACTTACGGACATGCAAGATGTTATGCACAAGAATTGCATAAGTTAGAGGGTAATATTCATGTCAGTAACATGATGTACTAGAGGTTGCAGGATTTGGCCTTTCACCATTTTTCCTTGTGTATATCATGTACATCTGTAAAACATTTAAGCAGGCATTTTAACTTTGAAGAAGACAAAACTTGAAAATAATAGGACCTGCGGGAAACCTTTACCATGAAAGCTGGTAGAACTGCAGTTCTACAAAGAACCGAGAGGAATACCCTAAAGACTAATTATTTGACAATACAACTAATGTTATTGTTCTGTTTCAAGTGTAATAAAGTAAAAGTTGCAGTTTGCATAGATGTGGAATGCTTGTCGGAAGAAAGCATGATGGATGCGTGAATCCAGAATCGGGAAATCCTAATTAACCCTGTAACTGCTATCTGCAAGAAGTCTAACAGCAACTTTGAAATGGGTGTGACTTATTCTTACGGGATTACTTATGCAGTTTAATGAGACACTGACTGTTAGTTTACCTCAACTCTGTTTATAATAACGAGACACCTTTATAGGGCAATAAGCAATTGGTTTGCCTAATAACAGACCATGATTCTCATGAGTGACGGAAGGTAAGTCAGATGCCTTGTCCGTGAGATACAGGTTATCTTCCTCATTCTACATATGGGAAACCAAAGCCCAGTATGTCACTTTCCATGATCCATCAGGAAGTCTGGTAGGGCCAGGAATAGAGTTTATAGGTCAAGGTCATTCAGGATGACAGCAGAATTTTCCTCTATAAGATGACATCTGATACTCTATTGGGAATACTGTTTTACAGGATGTTAAAAAACATGAGTGTAGGAAAAAAAAAAGAAACAAGAGAGTCCGTCTTCAGTAATACATAAAAAATACTTACAAAGTATTCTCACTTTGAAACCACAAAAATGGCATTAGAAGCCATTAATCAAGCATTAATAAAAAACCCATGACCTTCCTTCTGCAAGAGCTTCTGCCTCTGGATTGACAAAATGTTGCAAAAGCTCAATATCCTACGTATGTGTGCCCAAACTATATGGAGCCAGAACTTCCCAATATTATTATTATCCTGCCAGAACACCAGATTCTCTCTTCTCAGATGGTTCGGCAAACTTCTAGGCTGTTATCCTTTCATCTCTATCCACCTCTGCCAGCACTGTGCCTCAACGTGATTTGGAAAACTGGAAAGATGCAAAAAATATGCTTTCAAAAGACTAAACAAAAATGAAATACAATATAAGAGAAACAACTTTTAGGACAGTCCTCATTGAAGCTACATCAGTCTTATTTCTTAATTTCTGCAAGATATCTATACTGCAAAGTGCATGCTAGAAATACTTCCACCAAAATCAAATTACTCATTCAGCACCATCCACAGCAACTATTCATACGGGACTTTTCTATGGAACATATTCATTTTTTCCTAAGTAATATGAAATAATCCATTATTTAGATTCAGATACAATGTTCAGAATTTGCAAACGATGACAACACACACAAGTTTACTTATGGAAGGGTTATGGATTTTAGAAGTCACAATATTGGGACTTTTACAGAAAGCATGTTTTCCTGGAAATGATACTTGAATATCCTTGCAGGAGGTATTACCTTTAGCCTGTAAAACATAATTTCTGGCAACACTCCCTCAAGTAGAACACGCTTGCCTCTAAAAATAAGCCATGGTGCTATCAGCGGCACAGATTACTTTTTCCTGGCAGAGAGAGACCGATGCATCCAGAAATGACTGCGAGGGGCGACAACCAACCGGCTCCAGCAGCTGGTTCAGCCGCCGCCGCGGCCCTGGAAGCCGCCCCACGCCCTTAGGAAGCGGCCGGCCCCGCCGCCATTAGCTCCGGCTGCTCCCTGTGTGGCGGTACGCCATCAGCATCCCGGGCCAGCGCCCGCGGGTGGCTTTGGCCGCGGGTGTCATCCCCCTCCGCCATGACGGGGGGCGCTGGGGAGAAGCCCCTCGCCCTGAGGCGGGGGCCGGCCTCAGGTGGAGGCAGCGGTGTGGCCACCTTGAATGGGATGGGGGGCAGGGAGTGTTATGTATATGTGTGTGTAACGATACACGCGTGCACGCATACGCATACATCCATGCATACATGCGCACATACACATATAGGTATCTCTGTGCCTTTCGGTGCGTGTCCGTGTGCCGCCCTGGCACCCGCCCCGGGAAGGGCAGACCCCGCCAGCCGCCGACCCTCCCGCCACCGGAGGCTGCGGCAGGGCGGGCCCCACTCGGCCGGCGCCCGGCGACAGCCCGTCCCCCGCGCCAGCCCTCCCGCACACGCCGCAGGGCGGGAGGCCCCGGGCAGGCCTTACCCCCGCGGCTCCCCTCCTTTTCCGCCATGGCAGCAGCCCCGCGCCGTCGCCATGGCTACGCGGGCCTGGCGGGGCCCTCTCCTCCCGCCGCTACTCGCAGCCACCGCGGCTGCCGGCACCGCGGCCCGGCCGGGCCGGGCTGGCAGACGCCGCCACTGGAGAACTCTTCACTTGCGGCCTTCGCAGCCTGCCAACATACGAAGCCGGCGGGAGGTGACGGAAGCAGTCCGCTGGAGGCGCTGCCTGCCGGCCTCGAGTGCTGCACCGGGCCGGGCGCCGCGGCCGCAGCCCCCACGAAACGTCGATCAAGCCCAAAATCTGGATGCCGCTTGTGGAGGCCCAGCCCCGGCCTGCTCACCGGGCGCCGGGGCCCCACGCCGCCCCACGCAGGGGTTTAGGGCGTCGCTCCCCGTTGTGCCGAAGAGCGGGACACCGTGACCGAAACCCGCGTGGGGCCCTTGAGGTGGGGCCGGCGCTGCACGGCGCTGCCCCGGCAGCCAGGCCCGGACGGGCCGCTTGCGACCTGCCGCTTCACAGCACTCCATTTCTCTTAAAAGTAGCGTTTTCCCAGGAACTGCAGAGATTCCCCTGCATCTGAGCTCTAGAAAGTGAAAGAACATTTTATCCCAAATACTATCACGCCGAAACAGCTAAAATATTCTATCTTAGCAATATTAAATAACACTTGTGCAGTTTAAATTTAGCTGTGTGTTTTAGCAGACACACTTGCGATGCCTGGTTCTTCTGACTCTAAAACAGCTGTGAAAGTATAGAAAATATAAATATTAATATTCCAGCAAGATGCCACCCTATATTCATAGAAAATAAATATGTATGAAATTCCTAGAACTAAAACCTTGTCCTCGCCACAGCAGGTGCTTGTTTGTCAGATGTTAAATTTTTGCAAAGCCTATGGGGATGATGACTCCTCACATGCTCATCTCCACCTCTCAAACAAACAGTTACGATGTGCTCAGTATTCAGCCTGAAATTTCAAAAAACACATCGAACCCAAATAGGGCTTCTTTGCTTTAAAAGAACCACTTAACTTTTTTATAACATTTAAATGTTTGCCATTTGCCTTTCAGCCACTTATTTTTGCGTATTTATTGAACGTGCCTCACAGTAAAGAGGGTATAATAGATACACAGGAGAATACACCTTTACTCTGTTGGGAAAACAGATGACTGTGCTCTCCAACAAAGCTGATCCCTCTAAAAGGTTATCTACAGACATGAACAGTTTATTAAAGTAATTAAATATTTCAAATTATGTGTTTGACTACAGGAATAGCACGGATTTGTTTCCTCTCAAATTGGCAACGGAAGTTTTGGTGAGAACAGCATGACAACTGAAGTTAAGAGTATGCGGCATCAGCAGAAGGAAAGGGCCTTATCTTTCAGTCTTACAGGGGTCCCATTTCTTATTCCCTCAGCTCCTCCACACAGAAAACCTTTGATTTCCTGGTTGTAGATTTACGGTGGTGGATCAGTCACACGTTTGAAACTGAAGCGCTAAATACGTTGTTTTGGCAATGATGGAGCTTTCTTATCTCTTCCCTCCCCTAGCCCAAATGTGGAATTTCATGTTCTTGAATGTGGTGCCAGCATCAGATTTCTTACCCCATTTTCCAGATCACCTGATTCATCACAGGACATTTACAGCTCTTCTACAAACACTACACTAATTCAAAATGTTTACCACATTTCCCTAATAAAAGCTTTAAAAAGTCCTCTTCTAGTCATTTATATTTTCATGCCAAATCCATACCCAAAATATGAACAACATTCAGCTTTAAAATAGATACAAATATTGCCTATTGTGTGAATTTATTGAGATTCTTGCGTTTTTACAGTAGTTTTTGAACTGAAGTGAGTCACTGCAAATGTGACGTGGTAAGACAGGAACTCCACTCAGGTTACTACCTTTAACATCTTTCCAGCACTTTGACTAGGGCATGCGCTTGGCTTTCTTTACCACCCTTTCCAATTTGACACATGCTTGTCTTTGTTTCCTCCAAGAGGGATGGTAACAAAAGCGGTGTGTAAAAGACAATCAAGAAAGGGGAAATCGTGAAGTACGCGACAGCTATGACAGGTTGTGTATGACACAATGTCTATGTCCCGTTGTAGCAGCTGACTCTGGCCCTCACGAGCTGTTCTGTCTCCCTTGGGGAGAGCATTGTTCTGCGTATATAAAAGTATTGGTCAAATCCTGAATGTTTGTCCTTCTTAAGTTTGATACCTTTAGCCTAGCTGCAGGATCTTCTGTGACTTACAGCTAATACTAATTTCAGCAAACCATATTGTGTACTGTCCTGCCTGTGTTGTTGAGATTCCACTCAGGACGATTACTGTATATCAAAATGCTTCATTTGCATCATCTGCTCCAGCCTGGAATTTCCTTTTGCTTTCAGTAGCTTGCAGCCAAGTGTCAGCACCTGTTTCCCCTTCTTCCCCCAATTCCTGACACACAGGGCTTTGGTGCCTTGCCTGCCTCCAGGAGCAGAACAAAATATGGAATGAGAAAGCACTTCAAAACGAGAACTCGCTGCTTTAAAATCTCCTGGCAACATATCTTGAAAAATCTATGTAGGAAAAAAATGTTAACAATTATAATGCAGATCAAATATTGGACCTGAACCACATGACTGTTTCCCTTCTAACTTAATGCACAGACATCTCAAACCAAGGGTATGAGTGGGCTGAAAACAACTAATCGCATTTTGGCACAGACAAGTACAAAAGGAAACCCAGAACTACTAATTCAACAGCTTGAAATATCAGCTGCTGCATGCAAGATCTTTAAAGAGCTCCTCTAAAGAGAACATACCCTTTTAAACTTCTAATTTTTTATTTAAAAAAATGTCAGAAAATATCTCGGGGAAAATATGGAAGAAACCAGCATTGTTGATATGAAGCCTGAATCCACTGAAGTCTAATATAGGTGAGGTACTCTTGCCTCTGCACCTAATTTCATCACCTACATTCTTCTCAGCTATCAGGGTCCTATCACATATTTTTTATATTTTCCATGCATATGTTCAGAAATTTTGTTCAGCAATAAAAAACAGCTCTAAAATGGGAGAAGGGATGTAAAAGAGAAAGCAGTTCAAGGAGGTCTAATAACGTCCTACAAAGCAGTGTTCCCCCATGGCTTCAGGGTCTCAGCGGCTGGACACATCTTTGCTCCGAACACTTGTTGAAGACCTTCACTATAGAACTCCCTCTACGGGTCCTTGGGGACCATATAACTGAAGGCACGAAGAAGCATATTCATTTGCCCTCCACAGAGAAAGTAAATGAATAGCCACACTTCCGTGAGAGGAGTCTACCTATAACTAACTCCATCATAGCTAAATGGGTACAGCCCTACCACTCGGGGAGTGTTTCCACGTCGCAGTACCCTATTTCTCCAACATAACACAAATGACCCAAGTGCATTTGGCATCTTCATTCCACTCTTCTCTGGGATCAGCAGCTGATCTGAGTGACTCAGAAACAGCTTCTTCAAAACAGATTATTATCTAAACACTATCTGTTCACCCAAATCATACTCAGCAACCAGATAAAAATGAGAAAAAGACTCCATCATTCCTTGCCTATGCTGTATCTTCCCCTTCAGATTTTGGGTGAATTACACTGAGAGCAGCTACCTCATTCCTTGATGTGTGGGAGGGAAGACAGCTTCTCTTCTGGCTTGTTCTCTTTGTTACTGCGGGCTTTGATCCTATGCTTGGACCGGATGAGGAGAAGCCTAACAGGGTGGGTAGAGACAGACAAATAGGGATGCCCAACGTTATTTGCTCTACCATTGACCTCTTCCAGGCTGCTGGTGTTTTCATATTAACCTTATCTGTCATCATTTTGTTTTCTTTTTGAAAAATAAAAGTCCTCCTGCTCTGACCTACAGAACAGCAAGAAGCACATAAATTGTCAAGGAAGTTCCTTTATTTTTCATACAGGTAATAAACCTAGAAGCCCAAAATCTGATCTCTTAAATAAAATGTCAGGGTTTGATTCCTTGAGACATGTGGAGTTCACCGATGCTGAAAGGGGAGGATCCAGCTCTTTCTTCAAGTCTTGCCCTTCCTTCTCTACTGCTGGCTGCACATCCTCCTTTTACCTGATGCTGGCTCTGCCATTCATTGAGAGCAGATACAAGTCACTGAAGCAGTAAAAAAACAATCCATCAAAGAGTGCATAGTTTTCTGCCATGTTAAGAAATTCAGTAAAGGGCCTGACAAGCATCTGAATCAGCACAGCCAGGAAGTTGGACCATGCAATTAGAAGTGAGGGAGAAACAGGGACGAAGGCAGGAAGGGCGAGATGTTCTTTTAGAGGGAGAAGGCTCAGTGGTTGTCTGAGCCTATAAGTAAAACTCAGAAGGAAGGAAGGGAAAAAAATAGATTTGAAGGCCACTTATAATAGCAGTCTCTCAAATCCTTCTTGGTCCATGGGATGGCTTTGGAACTGTCCTGGCAAATACCTCTTGCTGCTCATACATAGCTATGATCCTATGATCTTCAGCTGCTTCGGTCCAGCTTCAATAAAGCTGCATTTGAGGAAGAGTGATGGAACATGCAAAAAGATGAACTACTAGGAAAAGGGAAGCATTTCTTTCCCTCAGCAATATTCCTCAATGTCAAGGAGCTACTGGCAGTGCTCGGCCTCTGGGTCTATGCCTAAAGAGCTGCAGCAGAAAAAAGCTCTCGCTTTTATATGTAAGTGCCAGGATGCTGTTCCCCATACCACCCAGGCACAGAAATGGCCCTAGAGATCCACATATTTTAACCTTCAGACTTTATTACCATTAATTATATCTAGAAGTGAAGCCAGGATCCCCGAGAACACAGTGGCAGGAACAAAACACAATCATCCATCTGCCTAGCAACACGGGTTGCCATGAGGACTTCTCCCCATGCTCCACAGGCAGCAGGGGCTCGCCACTAAACACTGAGCCAAGTTCAAGGGCCCCATACTGGTAAAGAAAGCCTGCTTCCTTGAACGAGGACGTTGGTTTCCATATCCAAGACACCTGTGTTCTTCTGCAGCCTAAAAGGTGTCAGTCAGCAGCCTGAAATTCAGGAATGAGGGACTTGTGGAGCAGCAAGACGTCATCAGTAGAACTGCTCTTGCAAGAGACAAAAGCAATGGTGTTGGCAACATGGATGCAAACTCCATTCTTCCCTTCTCTGTTTCTTCTGAAAAAGTCCTTTGCGCATGTTTCGATACCATGCCAAAAAATCTCCAAATAACGTACTATCAAATCACTCAATTTATGTACTTAGGAAGAAAATTAAAATCCATGAGCGGTATTGAATAGGTGGAAATACTCTTTAACGCCCCTAGCTCAGGAAGTCCTCAAATCACAGACCATGTGTAGGAGGCTGCGAGAGAGTATTCAAGATATCCATTTGCCTGGTTCTCCACTGAGCACCTGCTTTTGGCCTCACTAGAAGAAAGGATACTCAGAGATGGACCAGTGATACGACCCAGAAGGCTCATTTTGGTGTTCTTAAAAAAGCAAAAGACTTTTTGATCGCTGTTTAATATTAAAGGGAGGCTGTCTAATAATGTACTCATCTAGAAGCTGTGTAAAAATAGAGATATATGAGAAGAACACAAAATCATGGGTTTCAGACTGGCATTTGGACAATGTTGAACATTGGAATTACGTTTATGTTACCGATATTGTGAAGCTAGCCTTTAAAAAAAGCTTTTATTTCATTGTTTGTTATATGATAACATGCAATTTAAGGGTATAAAGGCCATAGCATGGGTAAATTGCCCCAAAGTACATTTGACAAAGCCATCAGCTGTGACATAGAAGTAGTTAGCTTTGGGATGAGATGAGGACATCTAAATGATCATATGTGGCACTTAATCAGTTTACATGAGGCATGATATAGTACTTTTTAATACTTAGGAAAATCCTCCTAGCGCATGAGTAACAGAAATACTTTCTTTTAGATACCTGTCAAGATTATTTGGGCATGGAGATGTTGCTGTACTCACTAGGTTAGTAATAATCAAAACCAAAATGAACCTGGGCATAAGAAAACCCATCAATTTAAGCACTTAAGATTTTTCTGTTTTCTTCAGAATGCAAGTTTTCATTTATTAAAAAAAATTCTAGACCATCTTCTTGGGAAAATAATGTTTGGAAAATTTATGCAGCATTATGCTTTTAAATCTACAGTAGGACAGTAAGGGAGAAAATCATATTCTACAACAAGTCCTATTAACTTAATGTGTTCAGGATTTCACTTGACAAGTCTGACCTCACTACCTGCTCATCTTAACTTCAGAATTTCAGTGAGAATAAGGATAAGGTCTGTGGGACAGATCTTAATGTGATTCACAATTTATTCATCTCAACTGACACAAATGGCACAGGAGTAAGACTCGTGTTATAGCATAAGCATCACTTCTATTCTCATTCACCTCAGTGTTTTTTTTACTCAAAGGGCTAATTGCATGGCTAGCTTGTTTTTCCAGGTTTGTGACATTTTCATTAGTTAAATATAAGTGTTAACTTTGTAGAGATTAAATTAATTTCCATATTTAAATAATGTTAACTCTGATCTAACTAGAGATACTGTACAGACTATGTTTTGTAAACTTTCCTATATAGACTTAACTATTGTAAAATGAAAGTTGCTTTGAAACAAAAATATACTTTGTTACTTTAAGAGGAGGAAAAAAGGAACAGAACCAAGATGCGTCCCAGGAATATTTTCTCTACCTTTAGAATAAGAAGGAAATTCAACTCCTGTTTGATTCCCTCATGAGGGATAAGGGACGTTGATGCACTGTGGCCAGAAGATATATAACTGTATTAATGAAAATCTAATCTGTGCTCAGAGACTTTGCATGTTGGCTATGAATGTAAAATATTCATACCAAAATAGACTGTTAGACTGTCAAAAGCTGAAGTTCAGCCAATTTTACCAGGAAGAGTTGACATTTTTCTGTATTCTTCATTCTAGGGGACAGGAAAAATAAGCCATCAAAACTGTTCCTCCACTTGTAAATTTTGCCAGTGTAACTATTTAGATATGTCATAAATCTAGAAATAGGAAGCATTTGTCTACTGAGCCATTTAGACACAGTAACTCAAACTGAGAGAGGTAACAAATACTTTGGATTGGTCAAGTCTTCAGTGGCACTGTGCCAGGGCAAGCAGAGGCATCTCCTCCTTTGTGTCACCTTCTCTGCCATGCCCCAGGGCACAGCCATGGAAGGATCCGAGTAGGAAACAGATTCAGCTAAAAAATACTCTGTTGTTGTTGAGGTTAACAGGTTGTGAGCTGGGCTAGCGCAGCAGAAGGGACAGTGTAAGAACAACCAACCGGGGCTGAGGAAACACAGACCTGCCACCAAGCAGCAGCCTGAGACGTTCGGCACAGTCCTCCATCAGTGGGTGGAAGGGGCTTTTGGTCCATGGCTGGCTTGCCTTGTCCCAGCTCAGATGCCAGCCGTCCTGAACTAGCTTCCAGTCATGCTCCATTGATGTGGAGGCCCACCAAGGAAGCAAAAGCGGGGCTTGAAAAGAGAAGTATCATCATTTATTAGACTAGCTGACAGAGCTGGGGGAAAAAAAAAAAAGGCTGGTTTTGGACACATGATCCCCTTTTCAGCTCTGAAATAGAAGTTGCATCCTTTCAGCAGAGTACAGTGGCCAGCATTTGCAAACAAATTTAGCTTTATTATTTTACATCATTTGGACTATTGGAGTGAAATGGCTAGTCGGTACTTGCAAGCTAGAGGTGAGTGTTTGCAAAGGAAGACATGGTAAGGACATTAGCCTTATGGGACAGAAAGACAAGCAGTTATCACATGCAGAGCCCTAAGGAGTAGGGACAACGTGCTAAACTGATTCTAATAGAGACTGCAGATAGATGCAGATAAAGGAGACTTAACAGGAAGAGGCACTTAAATATCCTGATGAAGCCATTTAAATTGTCTTAGGGTTGGACATTCAAAGCTGAATCGCTCATGAAGCTGTGCAATGAACTACAACAGGGAAATGACAAACAACCCGAACAATAACCCAGGAAAAACAAATAGGCAACAAAGTACTAATGCGTTATTTCTCTGTGAGATGAGTTCTCATTTTCTGAATAGCCACATAAATACTTGCACAGCATAATGTAGGGAGCAACAACTGCTTAAGCCACAGTTGCTGATCAGGCAGTTGCTGGTCAGACACACAGATCATGCACAGATCAGTGTGTAAGATTACTCCAACATGTAAAGATTTGCAGCATTAGGAAAGCTGTGATCAATTACCTGCTCCCTTAAGGAAGTTGTGGCTAAGATTATGCAGGACATTGAACTAATATAGGCGTAAGTTTTAAGCTGCTAACTGAACTTTACAAAGTGGAAATACAAGTTTAATAACCCATCTGAAACTGAGGATCAGTAAATCCTAGATAGGTAACCTCTTCCCAGTTCTATGTCACTGGCGTATTGATTTACCATCAGGAACTGAACGGCTATGTAAATAAACCTAGAAGTGGTATCGCTTACAGTGTAAGATAGTTATTTTCTTGTAATTGCTTATTGAAGTATATAATTAAAATAGAACACATCTTTTACCTGTTTTATATACTTTCACGATAGAGCAGTATTTATTGGCATTGCTGTATACTTCATTACCACCTTGAGAGCTGTAGTTGCTGTCAGTTTAGATTAACTCAACCAAACGCAGAGTCCAAGCGGGAGGGTAGCTTTTAACTAAACGGCAGGATCTGGAAGCCTGAAGACCAAACCTTGCTGCAGTGATTTGAGGCAATACCTCACCTTCCAGCTGGCATCTTCCCCTCCGTAACAGAAGAATCAGGGAGCAATGGGTGTGGCTGCCCCGGTATGTCTCCTTCCACCTCCTTTCACCTCACCCTGGCTGTTCAACACAGCACAGCATATTTAATAGTTTAAATTGATAAACAAAGCTGTGACCCAGGGAGTGATCACACATCCCTTCTTGTCACTTCTCAAGCAATGCAGCTGCTGGGACAGTAAGGTCTTAAAGCACTGTAGCTAAACTAGACAGAATCTGCCAGTTAAATTATTAAGTCTCGTTTCTCTGTGACCAGGCCTCGGCTGTGACCCTGGATAAGTCTTTTAACCCCCATTTTTCAAACACTAACAAATATAAGTGATTTTCCATCCATCATTATTTACAGGGTTAAGAACAAACCTCCGAAAGCTCAAAATGCCTTACCTGAAAAGTGATATTGTATCATGTATCTATTGCATGTGGGCTGAGTGTTAGTATTGCATATTTTAGGGTATCTTTAAGATAGTATAGAATATATTTAAGATAGTATTTGTACCTCTCTCCCCATCTCCTTTGCAAGTAGTTTGTCTCTTAGGTGTAGCGTGGAGCGTCCAAGACATGTTGAAGATCCATGATTGAAGAGCGAACTAAAATTTAATGTTAAAGAGATGAAGCTGAGGTTAATTTGTAGAAATAAGAAAATGTAGAATAAGAAAATATAGAGCACATAGGAAGAAGGGAGGCATGTGGGAAGAATGCGGGACCTAGGGCAGATGGCATACCCAAGTCCTGAGCCTTTTGAAAAGGTTCTCCTTTTGTGTCCTGTGTGCCTCTGTAAACATCCAAAGATGCTCCTGGAAGCAGACACATCCTTGAAGCCTTCCCTTCTATGGCACCATCACTTCTCCTCTTCCCATAGTGAAATATTTGCACGCTAGATTTCACCGAGATGTAGACGGGCCCATGTTCGCCAGATTCCAAGACACTAAATGGGCCACTCTGTTGATCTCTAGCCCTGACACCAGTAAGTTTGACAAGGTCAGATAGCAAGGTGGTGCAGTAACATGTCTGCCTTTCTGACTGATGGTCAAATATATATAGCCTTGGTCTCATCAGCAAGCCTGCATGGCTACAGTAGTCTTTTCAGTGTGAATTTATCTGTGAAACCTTCCAAAATGGCTACCAGAAATCTGCCAGGATGCTCATGAACTGATCTGGTAGCCATGGAGATACACATGATTTTTCTGATCTAAATTTTCAGAAGTCTGAGAATCTCTTGTTCTCCTAAACAACCCTAGCAGCCAAAATTTTCAGCCTATTTTCAGAAGTCCAGTTTCCAGAGTGACTGAAGACCTCCTCAGTAAATATGACACAGTCCCAGAAAGGACTAAAAGAGGTTTTCTGTCTCTGTGCGATTATTTTGATTCAATAGTAGAAGGAAGAAGCTGATTTTCAGAGCTCTGTTTTTATCACTTTCCAACCTATATTCATTGCCATGAAACATGAATGCATAAAGTTATCAGCCTAGAGCTATTGGCTTCCCTATAGATTTGAGAAATGAGAAACACAGAGGAGAATCTCTGATTTGAGACTTTGAAAGAAGTAAATACCCATCCCTTGTTCTCAGTAGGGACTATCTTCAGTAGTACCAGAGTTACAAAGGGCTGGGGAGTGGGGGGAGCAAAGCTCCATAAATTCACAGATCACTGAAAGCTCCAGGCCTGGAGTTTGGATCTCCATAAGGTGTGGCTGGTTATGAAGGAGCCAGTGTCATTAGCATCAACCCAATGGCTGATCGTGGGAAGATGTCTTCTGCTTTTAAGAGAGCCATCACCAAATTCTTTTGTCCGTCCTCCCAACATTCTTCAATAGCCTGGTGGATTGCAGCAGATAAGAGTTGATTTTATACAAAGCATAAGGTTTCACAGACAAACCTCTCTTGTAAGAGCTCTTTTTGGTGAACTTTGTGATCACAAATAATTTCATGGAATTAATCACTTATATTGTCACTTGGAAATCAAGAATAAAAGTGCTAATATCTGGAAGCTGGAGAGAGAGCGCATATGTGTTATCTACTGAGAAAAACAGATAATGTGCACTGGGAAGAGAAAAGATCTGTGAGGTATTAGTGTTAGAAGAAGAATTAGAACGAAATTAAAATGAAAACTAAATGAGAGGATTTCAAAATAGAACAAAAATGAAGAACAGAAGTGAGAAAACATAGTCAAATGCTTGAAACGGAAGCATCAGAAAACAAAAGCATGAAAGAAAAACTGGATATAGATAATCAGATAGAAAAGTTGTATTTGTCAGAATGATATATAAAGGAATTTTAAGTCTTGAAAAAAAACTGAAAAGAGAGGAGGATCTAGTGATCAAGAATATCAGCAGATCTAAATGGCTAATGGAAAAATCCCAGTCTTGAGGCATGTTACTGATACTCAATCCCCATCATGAGGCATATATGTATGCTTAGCTTTACCTCACACAAGTAACACCAGTGAGTTCAGCAGTCAGCTCCACCAGTGTAAATCACACTTCTCACTTTCTTACACCCCCAGTTTCAGCAGATGCAGCCACAGTAAAGACCAGAAAAAAAGAAGACAGAAATCAAATGCAATTGCCAATTCAGATAAAACATCAGACTGTTAAAAGTACTGAAAGAAAATAAGTCTCCTTTATCCTTACAAACGTGGTTCCAAATATAACTAAAGGGCAGAAAGGAGAAAATTAACATACTGTTACCCAGTTTTAAATGCTTTTATTTTAAAATATAGGCTGTTAGGATTTTAAGAGATCTTGGCGCCCTGCAACAAGCAACTTTATTGCTAATTAAAGTACTGTGTTTCATAAATTTCCTTTTCTTAATTCTAAGGAGTTTTCTCATTTTTTGTTATTCTCTAGAATTAACAGAATCTCTGAAGCGATTCCAGGAGAAGCAGCAATAAATTAGTTTAATAAACTTGACCAAAGAAGCAAAAGTAAACTTCAAATTTCAACAAAACTGCTTAAAATCCAGAACACGCTCTGGAAGAGCACAGTGTTTACCACTGGAATTTATTTGATTTTTTTTTTAAACTTCACTTTATTCAAACCCAGTCTGGATATCGCCCAAGAAAGCACCTTGTAGCATCCCAGCATGAGGCTGCCGACAGCCTGTTCAGGCAGGCAGGCAGGCAGCCTCCTCCACCAGCCCTTCTGCTTCAGCCCGTGCAGGGTGGTCTGCTCCATCTCTTGAGCTTCACGCTCTTTCATCCTGCCCTCCGCCTGCAAGCCACAGCCTCCCTGTAAGGCCACAGCACTCGAACCAAACAAATTCCCCCCATTCTTGCATCAGGCTGCAGACTTTCCCCAGCCCCAGCTCAGAGGTAGCTCTGGCCTCCAGGTGCTTGTTCCCCAGCGGACCGGGCCCAAGGCGCTGCTCGCTGTGGGTGACGAGCGCATACCAGCCCTCGGCTGCTGAAGGGTTCCCGTTAACTGTCGTGCAAAGAGAAGTGCTCTGGCCCTGGCTCAAGTGCAAGTTTCCAGCATGGTCCCCATGAGACCAGTAAGAGTTTGCATGGGGGGTAGGAGGAAGAGGAAGGCGTGAGGAGTATTTTCACCCTTATTCAAGTTTCACTGAAGAACATCCAAATGGGCTTCTGTGGGTTTGTTACCCATTCACAGCAATGAAAGTGCAAAGTGACTCAGCACCCATGTCCATCACTTCCCTCCCAGGCTGTCAGCTTGGAGGTTATCTGGGGTAGCGTTCTCCAAAGCAGCCCTTGTCCGGTTGGAAGCAGATGGAGATCTTCAATTCATCTCATGCGGGCTGCCGCACACTGTGATCCACTGCCTGTGCAGGTCAGGTTCAAGCCAGACATTTCAGCATTCCAGCAAAGTGTTCTGCATCATTATGGTAAAATATTTCAAGTACATGAAAGCATTTGAAATACCTACAAATGGGGGAGAGAATATAGGGAAACCTATAAACCAGTAAGGGAGAAGTACAAAGGAACAAAAGGAAATATTACCTCATAATAAGGGTACTTCAAATAAACAGTGGACCCAAAGTTTGCTTCTGATTTATTGCTGGTTGCTAAAGCAGGGCATTAGGTACAAACTCTCATACTGTCAAGCCTAAGAACTTGGACAGGGGTAACTAACTAGAGTTAGTTACTATGGAGTTAAAAAAAAACTGTTGACTTTTGTGATGAGACCAGCTTCAGAGAAGAAATAGAGGATAAAAGAAAAAAGCTCATTTTAAACATTCATTTAAAGATTTGCATTCATTTCCTTTAAAGCTGATCAGTTATAACATTATTTTCTCACATCATTGCTTCTTTTTCAAGTGTATTGTGGGGTTTTCTTTTACTTTTACTCTTAATTGCATTTTGTGTGTCAGTATATTAGAAGTTCACAGTGCTATGCATAACTAGAGTATCTGAGCCTTTCCCATGTAGAACACACTGGTGATTAAAAAACTTTCTAGATATTGTGGACAATCTGATTCTTCTCTGTTTTGAATGTGTGAGATTTGTGCTTGTGTTGTCCCAAAAGTGGGGTCGTACACCCAGTCTGCAACACGCCAATATACACACAGAGTAGAGGTATTTTATTATTGCATATTTGCGCAGATATGGGTGCTAGGTGGTATTCCACAAAGCTAGCACACCACACAAAGGAACTACTACGTACTTATCTTGTTATTTAATTAGTAAAAACCCACCTAAATCTACACTCACTGGTTAGTTATTACCGTAACACTTGTTATTAGCCAGTTATATTTAAATTAGCCTCACTTGCTATGTAAATCGGCACGCGTGCTCTTGGGGGGGGGGGGAGCAATTTGCACAGTCCCTCAGTTGCGTCGGTGGCCGCGACCTGCCCCTGCCGCCATTGCCTTTCCCCCAGTCACTGTGGGTTTCATACCAGTGACATTCTTGTAGCGAGGTGCTTCCTTTATCGGCCCTTGGAGTCCCTCTTCTCAGCGCCTCCTCAGGAGGCCGGTGATTAGTAAGGCAGGGACCTGTATACGAAGTAATCAGGCCTTCTGTGTCACCAGACACTTAGTGAAAGGTCTCATTTTCTGCTGCGCATCACTGGGAGCGCGCCTCTTTCTTCGTTCCTTCTTAACAATACTTTGGGTTTTACGTTCTTGAGTTCGTAAATGATAGACAATGTCAGTTAGCAACCAGCTTTTATTTTATTTCAGAAAGACTGTCCTGTATATGATAACAGGATTGTTAAAACAAGTTCCTTGTTATGACTTTGCTTCAAAACTAAATTGTTTTAATTTTTGCTGTTGGGGATCGCTTGCTCTGCTGGTAAGCGGAGCGGGAGAGAGCAGGAGAAACCAGTGCAGATGTCTCATCTCATAGGGGAACTGCCAGGCAGTTCTGGGGTTTTTGTGTATGAAGAAGAACTCATAAAATCCAGAATCTCATTTAGGCCGTGACCCTGTAGTGAACTCAACAGAGTCACAGGGGTCCTGGCACATAGGAAAAGCTATAGGATAGAGAGCCTTGGATTGCAAATACTGATAATTCAGGGTGCTACACAAAACAAGGTGGCCTGATGTTATTTTAAAGGATGTCTCGCTTTATGTTCGCTATCAGAAAATTTTAGCTGGATAGTTTAGGAGCTTGTTAACTCTCGGACTAGCTACCTTACAGCGACAAGCCCCTAGAAAACTTTTGACCCTCCTCCCGCCCCCGGTTTTGCCGGTGCTGTTCCTTTAAAGCAGCGTGACCTGCCGGGATACCTGGCTGTGGTTTATAATACCTGCTGGAAGGGCCGGCTGCCTCTGGCGAGAGCGCGCTCCTGGCAGTGCCCTTGGACTATGGATGTGGAACAGCAAGGTTAAGTGACAGTGCTTTTCTTCTGATGCTTATTGTCAAGTAATTGTTCTCGGAGAGTTAGCAGGCGGCTTCCTGAGTTTTTTGGATGCTTTGCTAGGAAATTACCTGTAGCCATTTGCTAACGGTTACTTTATTGTGTTGCCAGAAGAGTTTCTGTTGCTGCTCGGTCTGTCATATGAAATGATGCTAGTTTTCCTCATCCTGAAAATAAAGAAAGGCTGAGCAGATTTGCTCCAGCAGAGTGGGTTAAAGAGCGGCCTATGACAAAATGTCTTTCTTTCCAGGGAGCATTCTACAGTGAGGTAAACTTAATTGGATAAAATGCAGTTTTCTTTAAAAAAAAAAAAAAAAAACAAAAAACCACAAAAAACCACACACAAAAAAAACCCCAAAACTAAAAAACCCAACCAAATCTCTGATGTAATTTCTTTAAACTGCTTTTCTGTATTTCTTGATTTAAGGGTGGTATAGCATACAGTCTTAAGTATTGCTAATGCTTGTGCTGTGGTTTGCCAGTGCATAGTTAGGTTTTGTGTAGCTTTCTGAGCCCATGCGTGTGTGATGAGGCGAGAGGGCAGGGAGGAAAAGGCTCCGTTTCCTTCTCTCACCCCGTGTGGAGGGGTTTTCCTTTTCTTTTCTGTGCTGACTTTTTCTGGGGCCTAACAGAAAAGTAGCTAGACTTTGGGATGGTGCTTCCAAAGGTAAGAATGAAGAGATCTGAAACCAAGACTGTGCGGGAAGGCAGTTTTGTGCTGTGCTTCCCAAGTGGCTTTCTGATTCTTTGGTGTCTCCTGGAGCTACATTAGCAGACCTCAGGATTTTGTAGCAACAGACAGAGCACAACCTAGACAGGGAATGTTCCCTGGCATCTAGCTATTTATTTTTCTCTTTCTTTCTTTTTAATCTACTGGATGTTTTTGCTATATAGAAAGTAGTGCTGGAGAGAAGTTTGGGGTACTGCCTCTGCATGTAGTTCTCCTGAGGCTGTAGAACTTAAAAACCAATAAGCTAACAGCTTCAGGGAGGAAAAAATAAGCATCCTGTTGCTGGGATATGTATATTTGTGAATGCTCTGGGCTTCAGCTGTGTGGCATGCTTTCATTACAAAAATGGCCATCTTGAAAGCAGGCTAACATGGATTAATGAATATTCAAAAACAGGTTGCTTAATCAGCTTTGTTCATCACAGATTTAAGGTATGTGGTTGGACCATGGCAGTGCCTTTTGTTAGCATACAATATTCTTTTAAGTTCTTGGGGGTTTATGTGGGTTTGTTTTGCAAGCCTTCCCAACCTGTAGAAGCCATTCTTTGTGAACTGAGGCGAGGGGACAGAGGAGGTGGCCTAAGAGCTGGCAGCACTTGGGTGCCACAAAAGGTGTGTGGCTGCTTCCCTTTTTTTGACTGAAGCATCTCAAGAGGCGAAGGAGAAAGGAGTATCGAAGAGGCTTAAAGAGTAAAATGGTGACAGGAATGTGTACTATAGAGGGTGCAGAGCATCAGAACAGGAGGGAAAGACAACCCAAGAAGGTGGTCATCTGGACCTTAAGTGTGTGTGGGGGAGGGTGGGTGTTTGGGTTTCTTTGTGTTTGGGTTTTGGGGTTGTGTGTTTTTAAAGATGGATTGAACAGAAAAGTTGCATTAGGCAAGAGCTGGTCTGTTGGCTGCCAGTTGTGAATTGTCCTGCCGCGCACACTTCTTGCATCTGTCTCCCAAGAAACTGCAGTTGTCTGATTTCTGGAACTGAGTATCTTATGAACTAGTTCATATGTAACACTTAAGTGTGTGGTCAGTAGACTTCTGAATGACTTTGAATAAAGCCAAAATGAATCCTGGTTTTAATGTTGGAGGATGCAGCCTTTTTTCCAAGGCCAGGCCTGGAAGCTGTGTGAGTCTTTGAATGCTCTGAACTGAGAAACTGTTTCTCAGACACTCATGATTTTGGGTTTTGGCTTTTTTTAAGCAAGAAAACCTACTTACTGAAAATGGGGAAAGGGTGATTCTTGTTACTATGGGATCAGTGGGTGCTTGCTCTTTAAAGGGTGACAAACATGGGTTGTGGCTGATTTGTGATGTCCCAGTGTATCTTTGCATCCCTTCCTTCTGCTTGGTGAGATTGCTGAAGTACTTCATTGAGTGCAGGAAAAACAAAATATCATTAAGATCTTGGAAAGGACTTGTGTACTAACCCTTGACTGACAACCCACCTGGAGGCCCAGAAGGGTACTATGGCAGAAAGGGGAATGCTATGCAGAAGTGTAATAAGAGAAGGATGCTGCTGAGCAGGAACTGGCTTACCAAACCGGTGCCAGAAACCTGAATTTCAGTCCCTTGAACGCTGTTAGCTCTACTCGTAATCGGGCACTAACCATCCTTAGGACCTAACTGATCTACTTCCTGTGCAAATAATAGGCCTTATTATGGCAAATGATTGCCTTGTTTCTGAGATGAATTGGACCTCATTTGATATTAAAATATCACGGAGAGATTATAGATAGTACAAGGCAAGGTCAATCTAGTTCAGCATCCTGTCTCTGATAGTGAGCAGTAGTGAATGTCAGGGAGAAAGAGGAGCACAGGGCAAGTATAGTGGTATTTCTTCAAAACAAATTCCCAACCTCCTGACAGACTCTCTACAGGTAGAGTCTATCTATAGAGATATATAGATAAGGGGTTCTTTGGGCTGAGAAATCATCAGAACTGACCCTTTGTCATGCAACCTCACTTGTGACAAATTAGCACTTTAAAAATGTCTGAAAATTTCTGACTGGCTCTAATAATGATTAATGAGGATTTCATGAGGAGAGATGAAAGGGAGAAAGAAAAAGACGCGTTCCACATGCTCCCTGCTATCATAAAAGGCAGCAGAGTATTTCAGGAATTATATTCTTTTTTAAAGTAATGGTGTGTTGAATGTGGAACTCTGAAGGCAGTATTAATTGAGGGTAGATGGGTTAAGGACATACAGAAGAGACGAGGAGCATATTGTGATGGTCAGATGTAGGGTAAAGCATGAGAAGAACAGCCAGAACAGGACAGACAAGGCTGTAAGAGAGCAGAACTAGGAAAAGAGAAATGCCTGGGTCCTCCTGCAACACTGAAGGTGTACAGAAAGGTTCAAAAAAGGGCCAAAGGCCAGGTGGGATGGGAACCCTGAGACTATCCAGTCCCCTCCTGAAAGCTTGCTCTTCTTTTTGCCACCCGTTTGTCACTCCTCTTTGGCAAACAGGAGGAGGAGAGGGATTTGGAAGGACTAAGGGTGAATAATGGAAAGAACATTAGGAGTGAGGAGAACAAGTAAGCAAGTTTAAAGGAGCATAAACAAAAGTGAGAGAAAACAGAGTAACTGATCTGTTGAAGAGCCAAGCCCCAGAGGGAGGATGCCAAATTACTTTTGAGAGGGGAGACTGGTTTGGAGAGAAAAACTTTCTCTTAAGTTAGAAAGTAACACAGGTAGGAGGAAAATGTTATATGATGGACAAATAAAGTGCATAGAATTGCATCTGTTATGTATAGGTAGATGTCACTTTCTGTTTAAATAGAACAGGAGATTTTTTTTTTAATAAACTTTGAGACTAAAGAAAGGGCAATTTTAATGGAAGAGCACTTGTGGCTATCAGCAATGATGATTTGTTTTTCATATGGTGGTCTTTACTATATAAGTAGCAGCTTTGGAAATTAAAGCTAAAGTGCATCTCTAGCACTTTCTTGTTTCAGAAGTTAACGTACCAAACACTCATTTGTAGGGCATGGCTAGTATGTATCTGCACAATCTAGGAAAAGCTGAGTTGAAGGATCTGCTATCTGAATTGAGAGAGGCAATGAGGAGAATATCCCCTTAACTTATTTTTACCCTTCAAAGTATGAATAGGGAAGAGGCAAACTCCTGAAACATAGGACTCAAAGAGGACAGGGGAGCTATCTTAGAGAGTTCTTCCCAGAGGCCAGTGTGTAAGAAATATGTACTGTACTTAAACAGCAAAAAACTTAATTTGTTTTTTTTTGCACTGAGAGGCTGTCATTAAGGCTATATGTCTATATCAGTTATGTGTGTATTATGTACTTAGCTTACTGTGCTGTTCTTACCATGGTTAAATCACCTGACATCTGGGATTTCTCACTTTTATAGTAATGGGTAACAGCATACTATAGTTTGAAAGCACAGTCCTACTACACTTGTGAATATTTGTTTGGTAGTCGTTGGTATTAAATTTCCAGGGGAAAACAAAAAATGATTCTTACTTTATGTACTTGCGCCTTTGTATACAGACTTGAATGCTTTAGGGTAAGTAAGTAATCTCTTGATGTGCCTCAAAGCTGTTAGCTGTTTTGTTTCTCCATGGTAACAGGAGTATAAAGCAGTATGAGCATGTTACTGAAGTAGGCAGACATGACATTGTTTAGGAATGGGATTACATGTAAGGGCTGCAGCTCTAGGGCGCAATTCTGAATTTCAGCATTTTCTAACACAGAGGTGCTGTGAATGTGTGCAGACCTTCTAATTTATGGTAAGACTTTGGGCCAAAACTGGCCCAAAATAATCTATCAATCTATAAAGTTTGCAGTGGTGAGAGGGATTATCAGATGATTTGGTCGATGAAGCTCTCACAGAAACAGGACTCAACACGCAATGAGGCCTGTGCCAGATCAAGGTCTAAATGTATGGCTCTGTCTGAGGTTCAGATATGAAGACTTAGTGATGTATATTCTCTTAAATTTTTACATTCAAAATTCAAAAAAAAAACATGGAGGTTTGGACAGGGAGATCTAAATTAGTGCAGAATTGTCTGTAAGCTTCAGTAAGTCAACATGCAATATTAACTAGGTGAACACCATTTACTTTTATTCCCATCTTGGCGGAACAGTATATATCGAGTACCTCAGCAGACTAGCTAAGATAGCCCTTTCATGAAGAAATGGACAAAGGTAATGATTTATGTTGGTGCAGCTTGATCATGCTCTGACCTCTCCCTAGCACGAGGCACTGTTACCCTTTTCCTCCCCTGTTGAGATGACTCTGACCTACTAGACTGAGATAAAATCTACTCACTTGCATTTATAGTAAGGGAAAGGTTCTGGCAACCTTTTTCTCATCTGTATGTATTGCATGAGGGAGCTCTCCCTGTCTCTGTTCCAACAAGCTGTTGTGTAGTGATGGGTTGAGCTAACCTTGCCGACTGAGTCATGTTTCCTCCAAATGGATCCAGCCTGACTGAGGACAGAGCAGTGTGTGTGTATGTGCTTAAAAGAGACCTTCCCCTGTGTAGTTAAAACAGTGTGACTTCCTCATCTCTCCTCCCTTCCTCTCGGCGCAGGTAGATGTAATTTGTTCTGGTTTAGAAGGCCACGCGACCTGTGCCAACACAAGGCAATTTCATGCCAAACACACCTTTCCTGCAGTAGGATTTCATACAGATCTTCTATTTGTTTGACTTGCCTCTTTCTTTTTTCCTGCAAGTGAAAATTAGCTTTTTATCCAGGCTCCCTAAGGAAGCAGACTTGTAGATCAGTGCTGCCTTTCTGTTCATGTGAAACCCTCTCTGCTGCTTGTTTTCAAGTAACTTTTTACCAAATTGGAAAATTCAACCACTGTACAACTCAGTAGCTGAGGAGAGACACAAATTACTGCTGTGCAGAGGGGAAAATGGGGAAAATAGAGTAGTTTTGGTTAGCGGATCGGCTCTGTCCTGAGCTCCAGGCTAGTGCCTCTTGTCCAGTGGAGAGTTAATGCACTTGAAAGACCTTTGTTAGCCCTGTGGCTTTGTTATCCCTAGTCTAGTTAAAGATCAGGTCTATGCACGCCTCTCGCTGCTGCAGCTGGTAAAGAAATGGGTATATAGCTCTACTTTTGTCCTTATGTAACTGTGTTAACAAGGTTGTATCAGGGTAACTATTTTGAGTAGCAGTGTTCGTTTTCAAACCCTTTACGCAATAAACTGCGAGGACTAGGCCCGAGATGAGCACCCCGGGAACGAGGTGAGGGAAGGAGCTGCCCTGCCTGCGAGGCTGTGGCCTGAAGACAGGGCCGGGGTGGGGGGGGGGGGGGAGGCCGTTTAGTTGGTCTGGGACCTTATTCGGGTTCAGTCCACTCAAAAAGGATGGACAGAGACCTGCTCGGGTGACACAGTGACCGATTTTCAGTCCCGAGTGGGTTATTTTGCCGAAGGGGTGTATCGGAGAGGGGACAACAGCGGTGCGTGCAGCCGCGCTTCCTGCTGCCGCCTGCCCAACATGGCGCAGGTACAGCTGTTAGCGCGGAGCGGGGCGTTCCGGCAGGGAGAGCAGCTCTTTGCCTCACAGTCCGCTCTGCGGAGCGGCGGCGGCCAGCACCCCACGCCTGAGGGCGGCGGGGTCCACGCGGAGCCGCTGCGCTCGGACGGGTATTTACGGTACGGGCGCGCGCGGGCGGCCGTTACGGTAGCGGGAGGGGGGGAGGAAGGAGGGACTACGTGCGCGGGGGCGGGGCGGGCAGTGCTGCGTGCTCGGCCCCGCGAGGCGCGTCTCCCTCGCGAGCTCGGTGAAAGGATTTGGCGCCAGGCGGGTCCGCTCTGCAGCTGCCGCAGCCGCACGAACCAGCCGCGCCACCCACCTACCGCCTCCCGCCGGGGCCTCGACCCAGAGCCGCCGCCGTCCGCCCCAGCCCAGAGTCGTCCGCCCGCCGCCCCAGGGATCGAGCCGCCACCGCCGCCATGAGCTGCTCGCCCGTGAACGTGAAGAAGCTGAAGGTGTCGGAGCTGAAGGAGGAGCTGAAAAAGCGGCGCCTCTCCGACAAGGGCCTCAAGGCCGAGCTCATGGAGCGGCTCCAGGCCGCGCTAGACCAGGAGGAGGCCGGCGGGGGAGGCCCCGCCAGTAGCGCAGTTGAGCCTGGCAACGGCAGCATGGAGGGGGAGGCAGCCGAGAGCGGCGGGGGCGCCTCGCAGCTCCACCAAGGGGGAGGCCCCGACCAGGCCGCGGCCTCCACGGCGGAGGACGACGACGAGGAAGGGCTGGAGGCCGCCGATGGCGACGCCATGGAGCTGGGCGAGGAGAACGGCGAGCGGGCGGGGGCCGGGGGCGGCCCCATGGAAGAGGAGGCGGGCGGCGAGGAGGAGGAAGAGGAGGAGGAGGAGGATGAGAACGGAGACGACCAGGGTTTCCAAGAGGGGGAGGACGAGCTCGTCGACGAGGAGGAGGCCGCGGCAGGGGACGCCAACGGTCACGGGGACCAGCCCCAGCCCCAGCAGCAGCCGCCGCCGCAGCCCCAGCCCCAGCAGCAGCCCCCGCCGCTGCTCCAGCCGCGCGGCGCCGCTAAGGAAGCCCCCGGCAAAAGCGCCGGTGGCGCCTCGGGGCCGGCGGCGGCGGCCCCCTCCGGCCCGGCGGGCCCCGCCAAGCAGCAGCAGCAGAAGAAAGCGGAAGGCGGCGGTGGCGGCGGCCGCCCCGGGGCTCAGGCCGCCGGGGGTGAGTGTGCGCGGCGGGGAGGGGGGAGGAGGGCCGTTAATCCACACACACACACCCCCCGCCCTGCGGGGGGGGGGGGGCGCAACGGCCAGGAGGGCGGTTTCCGGGGCGCGCGCGGGAGGGCGATGGCGGCGCGGGGAGGGGGTGTGGGTTGTTCCTCCCCCCCCCCGCGCGGCACCGCGTGCTCATCTCCAGGCGCCGGCCCGGGCCGCGGGCGGAGGAGGGGGGGTGGGGGTCCCGTGAGGGGCCGTGGCGCGGGGCCGGCGAAGGAGGAGGGGCCATGGCGCGGGGGCGGGCGGGCGGGCGGGGGAGGCGCGGGGAAGGGGCCGCCGCGCCGGGCCCCGCGGGGGGGGGGGGGGGGGGAGGGCGGTGGAGGGGCCGCTGGGGCGCGCTGTATTGTGCTGAGGAGCGCTCGGCGGCGTGACGTCACTTCCGGCCTGGGCGCCGCACGGGATGGCGTTGGGAAGGCCTGGTACAATGGAGGCGGGAGGAGGCGGAATCCCTTCCCTGCAGGCAGCCGGGCGGCCCCACGCGGGGCTCCCGCCCGGGCCGCCGCGCACGGCCTGCCGAGAGGAGGCGCAGTCGTGCGGGTCGCTCGGTGTCCTTGCCAGCGAGCGGCCGGGAGCGCCCCGCGGTCGGGGCGGGGGGGCTGCGTGTCTGGCGTCGCGGGAGGGCTTTTTTGTCCGATTTTGTTGTGAGGGTTTTGGTTTTTTTTCCACCGCTTGGGAGCGGTCTGGCTTTTCTGTGGGAATGTTGACATCGGGGACTGTACCAGCTGCTGCGTGGTGTGGTGGCCGCTTCTGTCGCAGGTCAGAGATGATGTAGCAGACAAGTTTTTAACCTTCTGAGAAAATTCGAGATAGGGGTTTTTGTCCTGGTACAAAGCAAAATTCTTCTTTAGGATATTACTGCTTTTCTTGTCCTGTAGGTTCTAACGGTTTCCAAAGTTGGACTTGCTGTATAGGATTTTATTCCCGATTAAAGAGTTACTTTGTGTAATTAAAATAAATCATTAATTCTGTTGCAGGAGATGCTAAAACGGAGCAAAAACCTGGTGAGAAAAAGAGGGGAGTGAAGAGACCACGTGAAGACCATGGCCGTGGATATTTTGAATACATTGAGGAAAATAAGTACAGCAGGTACATAAACTTGACGTTGGGCAGCGTTTTGTGAATGACAACAAGCAAAGTACAGAGATGCCTATTTCAACAGTGAAAATACGAGTAGCTTTATTATCTTTTATTTGTTTTGGTTTTGTTTTGTACAGGGCCAAGTCCCCTCAACCACCTGTTGAAGAAGAAGATGAACATTTTGATGACACAGTGGTTTGTCTTGATACTTGTGAGTAAACATGCTTTCCTTTACTTTGGAAAGTTGTGGTGTTATGCTTAAACCCACACTTTCTGAAATACGGGGTGAACACGTGTTGACTTTCATAACAAAGTAACTTTTTTAAAAAAAATCAGAAATGGTGCTTCCACCCTGTTTCAGTATACAAAAGAACAGAAGGATATATGGGTCTTTATATTAGCAGTAATAAGCTTGATTTTCCCATGAAGTCTGTGATTTTTTTTAAGTTTTCTGAAGAAATACTAACCAAAATGCTGATCTAGTATGGAAACTAAGCTGGACAAGTTTAGCGTAAGCATAGAACACCCTGGAAGCAGCTTGAGAAACTAATTGTATAGCACGTGAGCTTTTCCCTTCAGAAAGTTCTGAGGATCAATAGTGTAGGTGGTTACAGTAGTACAATTTGTGAAGTGATTTTTCCTGCATGACTTGCTGAGACCCTGTTCACGTACCAACCAGTGGAGTATTTTTTTTCTATGTTTTCTAATAATTTTAACAAAAAAATCAGGCAAGGCCTCATGAAAAATTACCCATTCATGCAACCTGGGAGTTTGCGGGGGGCAGGATGTTGGGATGTTGTGATTTGTGCAAATGGGATGGCAGAGACAATTGGTTGCAAGGACACGGAAATTGATAAGGACCTGCAAACAGTGGAGGTTTTTGCAACAGGCTGTAAATGTTACTGTGATGTACCATGACTGGGGCAAAGTTGGCATTTGTTTTCTTCAGGGTAAGTATAAGGACTTAGTGCACTATTAGAAAACTTGAATAAGTGATGCTTGAACTTGTTGGATTCTTAGTGTCATGGAAGGAAGGCTTAAATTTTGGCATTATCTGGCATCTTTGCCAGTAGTTCCAGGTGGGGTTTTTTTCCCCAAGAAATCTTGGGAAATGGAAGGAGGTGTTAGCTTACAGCCACATAAATTGCTGAATATGCCATCCTTGACATTTTGGTAACTAAATCTCAAGTTTCTACCTGCTAACCTGGTGAGTAGCCACCTTTGCGGTAGCCTCTGATTTTTCCCAATAACTGAGTAGTAGCTACTTTCCAATATTGCTATTATTTCTAGTAGAAGGTTTTTCTAAAGTATCAACAGATAGCTTGGAGACCAGAATCCAACATAGCTTTAAGTCTGAATTGTGTAACAACTTGGCGCTCTCTTTTCTGGACCATAATGATCCAGACATATAAGAGGTTTAGCACTCTTAAGTGCTTTTTATTACCTGTGTCTTACAAGGAAGATGTAACTTCAAATTCTGTTCTCATTTGTTGTTCTAAAAGTAACCTACACAGGTGGGTTTCTTTTGTATGCTTTATCTGGTTTCAATGCCACAAATAAAATTTGGGAGTACTAATGAGAAAACACATGAATACCAGATATTGTAATTGCAACTGTGGCTGGCTGTATGCAAACAAAACAAGATCTCATGCATGAGAGTTACCAGTAATACAGGGAAGACTGCATTTCTGTGTACTCTGGCAGCATGCAGATTTTTATACCAGGGCAGAAGAACTTGCTGCCTGCTCATTTCGCTCCTTCCTTCTAACCGTCAAAGAGGTTTGGAGTTTCTTCTATGGATTCTTTGCTCTGGGGAATTGAAGTGCTATACCCTGCACCTGTGTTACCATTTTGCATTGTCTTTTTGAAACCTACTAGAAGACTAATTTGAAATTTCATAGTCCTGTGGCTCTGAAGATGTCTGTAAAACAAAGATTCCTCTTAAGTTCTTAGAGCGATAGGTGAATTCATAGTGTAGATTGTGTTTCTTAAGTGAAGTAGGTTCTCTTACCACAATCTGTGTGCTTAACCTATCCGCACTTGACTTAGCTGACTTCATTTTAATTGGCTTAATCTAATTGGACTTGCTAATTGACTATATTAACCAAAGGCAGTACTACTTTCAGTACTTAAAAATACTTGTGCTCCTATTTACTTCTCAGCTCAAGGGGTAAGATGACTTCAAAAATGGTACCTAGCAAATGATGCAGAGAGCATGATGCAGAGTCCTTTGCTTTATATTGGTGTAAGTCTCTCAGGTAACTGACAAAAAAGATTCAAATAGATGAGATAAAATTCAGGTTTTTTAAGCAGATGGGAAAAAATAGAGGGAATTTGGTGACAGAAGTGAAGATAGCACTGTGAAAATTACTCTTGTTAGCTAGCTTTCCCTAAGATTTCTGGCTGAGCTTCAGCCTGCAGCTCCATCTAGGTATGTGCTCAGTTGCTTTCCTGAAAGATGCTGAGCACTTGCTGGCGGTTTGCCTTAAAAATCACTTTGAAAGCTGAAATCGCCTTTAATGCATAAAATTGGACAGCTGTACTTTATCTTGTAATAAGAGTAAACAGAATGATTTTTATGTCAACAGATAACTGTGACCTGCATTTTAAAATCTCAAGAGACCGGTTTAGTGCTTCCTCTCTGACCATGGAAAGCTTTGCTTTCCTTTGGGCTGGGGGGAGAGCCTCCTATGGAGTTTCTAAAGGCAAAGTCTGCTTTGAGATGAAGGTGAGTTGAACTGATGTTTTACGGGAGACCGTTTTGCATGCTTAAATATAATATTGTTTATACTTGTCAGGTTTTTTGGACTTAGTTGAAACTAATTCAAGTGAACAGGACTTTCAGAAGGCCTTTTATGAGCCTGTGAAATGATTCTTGGTAAAAGATGGCTCAATTTGCAAAACTTGTTCCTCTTTTACAAGAACTTCCAGTTAACCAAGAAAAAAAATCTAAAAAGCAGCTTGCATTTTCCCTGAATGGGAAACTTCTGGTCTCAATTTTGAACCAAGAATTTTCTTTGGCACTTCCTGCATCAACACTTGAAGAATTTTGATACTCGCTAGTCAGAAGTTTGCCTGATTACAGAAAGCTTTTTTTTTTAAAGGGATATAAATTACCCCAGCAGAATTTTCTTTTCTGTTCCTACTTGGTCTGTGAGTTTGATGTGCTCTAAGCAGGGATTTGGGCTAGATGACCTCCGGAGGTCACTTCCAACCAGAATAATTCTGGCTTGTGTACATAGTGAATGTGAGAGCAAGAGTTCTCCTAAAGGCTAAGAATGGCAAAGAGCAGTCAGCCTTGTAATAAACAGATTTCTCCAACTTCTTAATGAAAGAATAACAGGAGGCATAAAGCTTGCCTTTTTTTTGCCTTAGCGATGTTAAAGGCTTCTTTGCATATGATGTGCCTGTATATATAAATGCTTACTCTGTTCTCTTCCTCTAGTACTTTCAAATCTAACCACTACCATGATGAGTGTGTAGTGATCCTGTTCTCCGTGCTCTTGCATTGAGTTTGTGTCTGTTGGTACCTATAACTTTGGAAGGGTGATGAAGTGAAATCGATGTCAGTATTTATTGCCCTGTTCACTCTCAAATCGGTTTCGCTTCAGTCACCTGACTCATAGTTGTGGAAACTGGTAGGATGCTGATCTGTTTTTTTGCTTCAGTTTGATGAAGTTTGTGAAGGCAGTTATAAAACGGCTGGTTGTCTACAGATTCTAGTTTTTAGGTGGGTTTTTTTTGAATCTGGTTATGTTTTTGGAAGCTGGCAACTTGCCCTGGAAGTCTGCTTACTGTGGAAAGGAATGAGTGTCATATTTTCCCCAGTCTATGTAAAACATTTTTTTATCCATTACCACATTTTATTGGCAAAGCAATTTACTGTTAATCCCAATTTTACGGCAGTGATTTTTTTAAAAAATACTTAGACATTTTGTTTGTGACTTTAATACAGTATCAAAAGGATTAAGGCTGTTGGCTACTGAGAGGGACTGCTATGACTAAGTGATTTGAAAGTTATATGGTATCTTGCATCTTCATTGCTCAGACAGGAGATGTAACTATTTAGTCGTTGGCTTGTGGTTTCACCTACTTAAGCATGCTTTATTTTTTCAGAAGGTGATTACTCAGACTTAGCAAAGATTTAATCAAAGTGTAAAGGTTCCAGATGTTACCTTAGTGTTTCTTGTGTCTAATAAATACGACATACCTTTTAACGAATAATTTAAAAATAGGTTACAGAAAAGATTCCTGTTAAACACCTGTATACAAAAGACATTGACATACATGAAGTGCGAGTTGGCTGGTCACTGAACACAAGTGGAATGTTGCTTGGTAAGACTTAACATTTGGTTACTTTTGTATTATTTATTGTGGATGTGGTTGAAGTCTTGCATCATTTTTTCTTATGCAGATGGGAAAAGCCTAGTGATTGTAGTCCATGTGCTCTGAGAAGTGGTCTTAACTTGAATCGTTCACTGGACATGGTGCCAGAACATTTATTACTGGGACCAAATAAAGTTGTTAAGTATTCAGGCCTGTAAAGAGTACATGATTTGAGAGTTAATGCTTCCAGTGGTCAAGTATGGGTTGTGGAAAACACTCCTGAAGACCTGACAAGATTAAAGATTTTGCCTTTTCGTGTAGTGTGGTAGGAAGGGGGGAGGGGTGCCCTTTTTTTTTAAGGGTGGGTGTGGTATAGGGTTTAACCAATGAAGAAAAAATCCTGGATAACTGTCATTCTTTTGGCTTTGGGAGAGAATCGTCATTTCTGAAAGTAGCTAGGAAGAAAGAAGTACAACTTCATTAGATATATGGGAACCGATCAAAAAGGTATTTGTAACTAATACCTGCTGCTAAGACATATCATTTTGGGAAATGTATATGAATTGGTATGTTCTGACATCAGCAGCGGCTTTTTCTAGTTAAGTACTTAAGTTCCACCGGAGTCCTTGTGTTTGACACTTCCTGTTAGCTTGTTCCTTGCAGCTTCATCCTCAGCTGTCGCATAGGCTGAATGTCTGCTAAACTCCCATTAAAATGGGGAGGGGTAAGTGCTACTGGAGACTAAATTCAGAAAGCCTTTCTGACTAACTACATTACAGGTATACGAGTGCATAATTAGGTCTTCAGAGTTTACAAATACTTACTCATGTCTTTATCTGCCAGTTCAGCTTTATGTCAGCATGTATCTGGAACCAGCAGCATAAGGCTCTTAAAACGGGGATGGGAGAAACACTGCTGTTCCATCTCAAGTGAGAGTATTCTTGACTACAAGAATGAGCTGTTTAGGGGTGTAGCTTGTTCTGGTACTGATAAAAACGTTTTGAACAGCTGCTTACTTAAGTACCTGTAAAGTCATTGTATTTCTAAGAGATACGTAAAAATGCCTACTTCTAATAAGTTTAAATTATTTCTTCAGGTGAAGAAGAATTTTCTTATGGGTATTCTCTAAAAGGAATAAAGACATGCAATTGTGAGACAGAAGACTTTGGTGAGAAGTTTGATGAAAATGATGTGATTGGATGTTTTGCTGTAAGTTTTCACTTATATTTTTCTTTTGAGGAAAAACATTCCTGAATTTTTAGACTGCTTTGATGTGAGAACCAGTAAATCAAATACAGAAAAACTTGGAGCAAGACAAGTTTTTTAACATAGTACCTGCTACTTCTACCTCCTCCTTATCAACAGTGACTGCTGTCAACACATTGAGATTTCTTATTCAGACAAATGTCTTTAGAGCCTTTTTAAAAAATCAGATCTTAAACAAGATCATCATTGACAGTAACACATTTTATGAGAAAACTTTTAAGTAGTTCCTTTGTTACAACTGTGTTTCAGTTGAGTGAATATAGCCAATTTAGTGAAATTACTAATATAACTTTATAGAGCAAGGTGAGTAATTTTGTCCAAACTAATGCTTTGTCTGAAAACCAGAATTTTGATGGTGATGAAGTGGAACTCTCATATTCCAAGAACGGACAAGAGCTTGGTGTTGCATTCAAAATAAGTAAGGAAGTTCTTGATGGGCGGCCACTCTTCCCACATGTTCTCTGCCATAACTGTGCAGTTGAGTTCAACTTTGGTCAGAAGGAGGAACCTTACTTTCCTGTACCTGAAGAGTATACCTTCATTCAGAAGGTCCCACTGGAGGATAGGGTCCGAGGACCAAAGGGACCTGAGCAAAAGAAAGATTGTGAGGTAAGGTTTTTTTGTCAATCTCAAAGTTGTTGAGATAGATGAACATAAGTGGTGGAGTTTAAGCAGACTGTTACACAACTCTGACCTTTTTGTTTGGGGGCGGTAATACTTGGTATCCCCTGACTCTTCACCCACACGCCCACCACTCGGTTTCCATTAGGCTTGCTGGTCTGTTGCATATTAAAGAAAATCTTTGAACTAGTATCTCAAGTATAGAACCTGTCGTCATAGGTGGTGATGATGATTGGCTTGCCTGGAGCTGGCAAGACTACATGGGTTACCAAACATGCAGCAGCAAATCCTGGGAAATACAACATTCTTGGGACAAATACTATTATGGACAAAATGATGGTAAGTGATAATATGGCATTTTAGTTGTTGATATCTTAAAGATTTGCTGTAAATCCAAGGTCTTTGGCTGCCATGTGGCTCTTTCGTATCAAAGAGAACAGCTACTGGTTAGCTAATGACCACTAAAGACTTTTCCTGAGCTGCTGCTCATACATGGCACATCAGGATTCTGAAGCTTTTTGTGGTACTATAGAAGAAATAGTCAACTGTTCTTGACCATTGAAGTGATTCTCTTCATATCACTGTCTTCAGAACAGAACATTTAGCTTTGAATTAGTAATGTGATGAGTATACCTTAGATCTGGCTGTATTGATTCACCTAGATTCTTTGTTTATAAAGCTCTGTGTCTTAGGGAGGCTTTGGGAATTTCAGTTACGAGTTTGTAGCCATGGCCTGGAATTGAACAATCCTTGAAGCAAGGTGAAAAGCATTTATTTAGCAAATAAAAATGTCAGACACATGTATGAGGGCTACTTTAACTCTGGGAATTCTCTCCCTAGGTTGCAGGTTTTAAGCGGCAGATGGCAGATACTGGAAAACTTAACACGCTGTTGCAGAGAGCTCCACAGTGTCTTGGAAAGTTCATTGAGATTGCAGCTCGTAAGAAGCGGAATTTCATTTTGGATCAGGTAGAAGCTTCAGTGAAAAATGGTTGAGGAAATTTGTTATAGGCTGTAGTGCAGTAATTAAATGGGATTAAAGTTACATTGTAATAGCAGTTGTTTCACTTACTACTCATTCAGGGGACACAAAGTTGAAATATTACTACAAATGCTTGTCTGAACTTCTCTGGATTTATGGGATGTGGGAGGAATAGTGTTTTAACACGTGGATATGAGCTCGTAACTTTGCATTATGCAGCATCTTTATGTCCAGTTATTTGTAAACTTCATTGCAAGCTCTTGTAGAGGTGAAGTCTATACACCATAAGTTGACTTCCTTAACTCTTACAATGACAGCTACGTGTAGTAAGTTACTGCATTTTTTTCAGACAAATGTGTCTGCAGCTGCGCAGAGGAGAAAAATGTGCCTGTTTGCAGGCTTCCAGCGCAAAGCAGTTGTTGTTTGCCCAAAAGATGAAGACTACAAGCAAAGAACACAAAAGAAGGCAGAGGTGGAGGGAAAAGATCTTCCAGAGCATGCAGTTCTCAAAATGAAAGGCATGGAACATAATCCTATACTGTGTTTTAGGATGCTGAGTATCTGTTTAAAGGATTAAGTAAACGTGAATTCTAAAAAATCACTTTATCTTAAACAGTTGTACTTAAACAAAACTGGAAGACTATTGTAACTTGTAGGACAACACTATATTGTGTTCCCTCTGCTGCAGTCCTTAACACTACTCAGTTATGCTGATATGCTTCATGCAGATGCACAAAGCTGTCTTGGCATAAAGTGCCCTATATAAGTGACATATTTGGCAGAAACTGGTATTCTGAGTGGAGGCTTATAAAAGAAAAAAAGATATAGGCAGAATGTTTTCAAGGTTTGGAACAGTACTGGCAACTCCATGAAGACCTGTTTGTTTCTTTTGTCACTGTTATATTTCTTAAATGCTCGAATTACGTAATCTTGTCCCTATGCTGAGGGAATGCAGGGGGTGGGAGGAAGAATGGGAGAAAGGTGGTTAAATTGCGGCTTTGATTGTAGCTGAATGTAGATGCTGAATACTCAGTGTTTTTGCAATTATAGGGAACTTCACATTGCCAGAGGTAGCAGAATGTTTTGATGAAATAATCTATGTAGAGTTGCAAAAAGAAGAAGCTCAGAAGCTTTTGGAACAATATAAAGAAGAAAGTAAGAAATCTCTTCCACCGGAAAAGAAACAGAACACTGGCTCAAAGAAGAACAAGAAGAGCAATAAAAATCAATTTAATAGGGGTCAGAGAGGACGTGGAGGATTCAACATGCGTGGCAACTTCAGAGGAGGAGGTGAGCCTAGAAATAAGGCTGTAAATTTTGGAGGTTGCTGCTGCTAGGGGGGGAAAAAAGCTTGTAGTACTTGCATTTGCAACTATGTAGTGGGGACCTTGATTTCAACTTCAGTCACTTCAAGTTATTAGTGCTAGGTAATTGTCCAACTTTAAAAGTGAGGATTGTCAAAATCCTGGATTACACTATTCATGTGGTTTGAGGCACAGCTTCAAGGCTTTGTTAGGTTTGGTGTTTGCTTGTATACCAGACTGGGGGGCGGGGGGGGTGTGTGCATGGTTAAACTACCATTTTTCACTATGACCAGATGACTTTAATCTTTGCATTGAAATTTTTGCACTGAATGTGGGTGTCTTCTATACCATCATTGTTTTGAACAATAATGTTCAGGTAAGAAATACTTAAGACCTAACAATTACTTGATTGAAGTAACTCTCTTTCTCTGCAGTCCCTGGCAATCGTGGTGGATACAACAGGAGGGGAGGCAACATGCCTCAGCGAGGTGGTGGAGGTGGTGGTGGTGGTGGTGGCAGCAGCGGTGCAATTGGCTACCCGTATCCTCGTGGCCCTGTCTTTCCAAGCAGAGGTGGCTACTCAAACAGAGGGAACTATAACAGAGGTGGAATGCCCAACAGGGGAAACTACAACCAGGTGATGCTTGGGGCGGGATTTATTAGTTGAACTGCAGTACTTTGGATGGTGGTGCTTGAAAGGTATGGTGGCTGTGAATAGCCACAAACTTGGTTGTGGCACTACACTAATCCCACACTAAGAGGCCTAGCTTTCTAGTTTAGTGTATGTGCTCAGGGCTCTGAACCTTGCTAAAGCAGTTCTGATGCTGATGTGGGGGTTCCATGTTAAGACTGTACCTCTGTCCTGTTAAAGATGAAGATTTTTAGGGCATGTGTGTGAAGGCTTGTATTTGATTTTTTTTTTTTTTCCCCTCCAAATAGCAGTAACTGTTTGGCCTTAGGGCCAAGGTGTGTCTTTATCAAGCATTTGGGGAACTTTCTGAAAATCGCTCTGGAGAGAGTCTTTGTTTTGGTATCTGATATCAAACATAACTAGTAAAGACATAGTAGCTTAGGTCTTAACTGATGGAATATCAGTGGAAGTATTTGAAAATGTAATTTGGATTACTGAAGAGCCAGCAGATGGAGCCCAAGCTAGTAAACATGGCTCAGGTTTGTCTAAGACTGACAAACAGGGGGAATGCAATGTTTTATCTACTAGTATCAGTGTCCCTTTTGCACCATAGCTTTTATTTGAAGCTTTGTGGACTAGCTCTTCTATTATCAGTTGTATGACCCATATCCTTTTGTCTGATCAGATAGCACATCCTTGTAGCCACTACAGCCCTTCCTAACTAAAAATAGGCAAGCTCTTGTATTTTTAGTTGTCCTGGTGCAGTTTAGCAACTAGAAATAGGGTGAGTCGAAACTGAATTAGCCAGCTTTCCAGACCACTGACAACTACAGTTTGAGCTGTCTTATTAATTCTGAGATTCTTGCCCTGTGTTTAAGAAGCAGTTACTCGGGGGGGAGGCTTTTGGTATTCTAGTGGTTTTAGGGATGTTTTTGTTTGTTTTTTTAACCTAGGCCTGATAACCTTGTATTTGAAAGATTCTCTATGGTATGTGTTGTTTTGGTGGAAATAGAAAGATTGGTATTAGTACACTTCTGAAAAATCCGTATAGATGAAGTAGTTAAAAACTGTTATCCTCTTACAGAACTTCAGAGGAAGGGGAAATAATCGTGGCTACAAAAACCAATCTCAGGGCTACAACCAGTGGCAGCAGGGTGTAAGTAGTTGTAACTTGACTTTTTCACCGATTGTTAACTTGCATGTTTCAAAGTTGTCTGAAATAATTAGATGTGTAATGAAAACTGGATAGCAAAATCTTCTAAAGCCAAGTAATATCACTATAAATAGTTTTCTGTGCAAAGCTTCATCTGGCTTGATGGTCTTGATATATCAAATGTCAGCTATGGCTTATCAGTCTTAATGGTATGTAGTATTTGGCTTCACGTTACTACTGTGAAGTGAACTTAACTGCCTTCAGTTGTTTAGGAACTTGATGCTATTTGAGAGGACTTTAATCTTCTCAAGTTCCAGGAGAACTAGTTGTTGGTTACATTTCTTACAGGAAAAGTGTTTAACCATTATGTGATTACAGGTTAAAATTAACTATTTATCCATTTATTGCAGCAATTCTGGGGTCAGAAGCCATGGAGTCAGCATTATCACCAAGGATATTATTGAATACCCAAATAAATGAACTGATACATATTTCTCCAAAACCTTCACAAGAAGTCGACTGTTTTCTTTAGTAGGCTAACTTTTTAAACATTCCACAAGAGGAAGTGCCTGCGGGTTCCTTTTTTAGAAGCTTTGTGGGTTGATTTTTTTCTTTTCTTTTTTTTGTACATTTTTAATTGCAGTTTTAAAGTGATTCGTAAGAGAACCTCAGCATTGTGCACGATTAAGAGAATGTGTCAGTATTTCAGGGTTCTACATTTTATCTGTAAAATGTGACTTTTTTTTTACCACAACAAAAGTAAAACGTTGCTTTGTACCTGGTGTCTTTTTATTAAAGAATTTTCTCCTTTTTCCCCATCCCCCAATTTCTAAGAAACAGTCGTGAGTCATGTCACAATACGATAGAAACGTTAGCAACCAGATTCATACAGAGGCTCCTTAGTAGCCCTCGTGAATACCATGAGATCATGTAAAGCTCCATATTACACTCCATCCTCCCTATGAAGTTTCTGGGTGGGGAGGGGAGGAGGGGGAGGTAAAAGTTTCTGGCAATAACTAGGACTTTTTTGTAACATTTGGAACTCAATAAGATGTTGGGGGCAAAGAGGAAACCTGGGGCTAAGTAGTGAAGGTGGAGTGTATGTAGAAGCTCTTAAAGTTGTAAAACTTGGTTGCATTATTTGTGGAGGCTCAAACTTGTGAAGGTACAACACCATAATTTCTTTTCCATTTGTTCTGCATTTTGATTCTGAAAAGAAGCTGGCTTTGCCCATTTCTTATTAAACAAAACTTGTTGTAAATCCAGTTGTCTAATGGGATCTATATGAAGTTAGCTGTGTGTCTGTATAACTCTTTCCCCACAAAATACTGTATACCTAGTGTGCTTGTAGTAGTTGCTCCACCATTTTGTAAGCTAATGAAACTGTGAGTCACCCATTTTATATCTAATTTTTAATCATGTCAATTCTCAAATGGGTGTATCTCCTTAGCCTGCTGATTCCTTTTCTCTTTAAAGAAAGTGGGTGGAGAAATTTAACTCTAGACGTTTGTTTGCAATAAAATAAATTCATTTTACTCTTGTTTTGGGATTGTTGCCATCAAGGTCTAAAATCCCTTTAAGACTATAAAGAGGAAGAGAATGTGTGAAAGTGATGTTGGACAGTTTTAAACTCCTTACTGTGTACATGCTGAAATACTTGTGTTTCTTTAAAAATCTAAATTGGTGGTTGCTCTGTTGGAGATACATCATGTGTATAATCTCACAATTTAACATGGTTATATGTATAGGGCAAAAGTCTTTAGAGTTGCGCTTGCATCATGAAATCCAGTTAACCTATTTATTGTAAAGCAGGCATTAGGGAAGGAGCGGGGGAAGAAACTGGACAGGGAATAGGATAGGAGGAGGGCTGTCATGGAGAATGAAGTCTGAAGTTGAATGGAGAGCTTCAATTTGTTTTAACTGCTATTTTGTTGAGGTTTTATGCTTTTGTAAAATTTGTAGTGGCAATGTTAGCTAATGATTTCCTTGCATTTTCATGCCATAAGACAGGGGAAGAGACATAACCGTCCCAAGTTGGACTTGTGGTACACGGCTGGCGCCTGGGCGTTGGGATTGGCCTGCTGAGTCCCTCATGGGGGTGCACAGCCCAGCAGAGGCTGTGACGTAGGGTCAGTGTAGTGTGCTTGGAACTTTCTCAAATGTTAGTTGATTCCTAATGGTCTTCAGAAGTAAAGATCAAGTTGTGTTGCTTTTCTAGCTGTTATAGCAGATGCCATTGCATATTGACATTAAACATTAACAGCACCACCTCCTTGTTAATATTGCTTTAAATCATCATCCCTTTACTTTGAATGAGAAAAATGTAAATGTCTTTAAAGAAACACTATTTAATGAACTAGAAATATGGGGAATCCAAACCCAAAGCTGTTTTGCTGAAATGGAATTTTCTTTAGACTTGAAAAAAAGTTTAGTGTAATCAGTCCTTTTCCCTTCTACCCTCCTCACAAGAACTACCACTTTGTACGGAGTGCTGATCTTCTGCTTATTTTGGTACTCTATAAAATTATATAGTCTTAAACTGAAATATAAGAGCCTACACTTACTATATGGTTGTAAAGCTTGTATTTTAATTCAAGAGTCTGGGATGTTTTGTTTCCAATTCTTCAATGTATGGTGTTTAAAAAAAAAAGCTACACACAAGAGGAAGTGCTTCAACTGTCTGTCACACTCAGCAGAAACAGATACTCCTCTTTTAAGACTATTCTTGTATGAAAAAAGCTGTTTTGAGAGAAGTTCAGCAATATCTGTGCTGCCTGTGTTTCTGAGGTACAGAATTCCAAAAAGCTTTGACATAAGCACCCCTGAGGCAGGGGTAGTTCAGTTCTAAATGCCTCCCCACTCTATTGTGAAGAGCAGAGCCCAGCACAGGGCCAGGCTGTGTGTCTGCTCAGCTTGGGCCTGTCTGCAGGAGAGATGCTCCCTCAATTTACTTAACTGGTAATTGTTGGAGAAGGGATTTGTTTTGCTGTATGAAAATGGGTTGCAGAGAAAAGCCATCACCTAGAAAGTCACTAATACTAAATCACTTAAATTTGCAGGTTTGTGTTTAAAAAAAAAAAAAAACAAAACATAGCTGATGGCTACAGAAAGGGGAGGAAAGCACAGTTGTATGTTACCATCTGTCCCATTGGGTACCTTCTTGCACCTTGTAATGACTTGCTCACATGAGGGAAAAGCACCCCTATTGTGGTGGCGTAGACACTAGTGACATACAACACGGGTTTGGGGTTCATGTTTGGTGTTTTCTATTGGAGTACAAACTGTGTGTGTTTTTTTCTAGTTGAGGGTTTTTTCTAATGGAGTACAAACCTTGAGAGCCTTGGAGCTGTGTTGGTAGCAGTAGGAGCATGATGTCTGTGTTGCTACTGGAGCAGTAGCAGTAATGCTGCTCGTGGTATTCTCCTTGCAGCTCTGTCTGCTGAAGCTGCTGCCATCTTGCATCTTACAACAGGTTGTAGCTGCCCTGCATTGCATGATGGGGCTGTGTGTGTGCTTTAGCTGCAAGCAGGTCTGTGCTGGGTATCACAGGAGGAAGTTCCCATTTCAAAACAAAACAAAAAATACTCCAGTTGTGTTTTGCCTTTGTTAGTAACAGTCGCTAGGATACAGAGGGTGTATGTGGAGGTGCTTCCTTGATGCACAGTGGTATTGGCAAGGGGCTGTGTCCCAGGTGCTTTGAGGGTAAATGGACTCTCACCTGTGGGACGTCAGGGCCTGGCTCTTGTTCTGGGATGCCTTATGGGATCCCTGTCACCAAACATGGCTCTGCGGTCATGAGCTGGCCCCTGCAGTGTGCTGTGCTGCTCCTGCGTGGCATGGGGAGTAGTTGGCAATGCTGTCGCGTGTGTGTAGGAACTCGGTATAAGTGGCATCTACACAAAAGCTCCTTTCGGTGCCTGTTGCAGAATAGTTTTTGATCAGCGAAGACATTTTTAGAAATTCTGCCCAATTTTTCTGATAGCAGAATTAAACCCATGTTCTGGCAATGCCATTTGCAGCCTGTGCCACTTGCATTAAAAAAAAAAAAAACTTCATGGTGTAAGCCGCTAGGTTTTTTAGTCTTAAAATACTCTTGACCAATGTTTTGAATAGAAATAGGTGATGAAGTAATCTTCTAAGACTCGGAGGTTTCCTTGTTCATGACCTTTTGTGAAAGTAGGCCAGTGCTTTCTAAAAGTGCAGCCTCAGACTAAGCCGCAAGAAATCAAACTGAGTTAGAGAGACGTGAGGTACTTTAATACTTCTGCGGATGTTTAACTGCCAGGGGTTGGACTCTCCCAAGTGAAGAAGTGTGTGCATACTGTGACTGTGAAATAGTAAGGTAGGATTAAGTACGGCTGGAGCTGTCATGGCCTGAAGTGCTGTGAAGGATGGGGAGAGCTCCAGGATGTTGGAGAAAGCCACTGAGAGGAAGGCAGAAATTCAGAAAAGCAGCTTTGTAACTCCGCTGTTAACAAACCAGCTGAAGTTAGAGCAGTGCCTCTCTTCTGTCATGCACAGTTCACCTCTTAGACAAAGCCACCCTGTGCAGGTGGAGGGGCTAAAGAGGCCTCTATTTTAATAGCAGATTAGCAATGAGTCTTGTACAGCTTTTTTCCCCTTTGCCTAGTGACCGAGGCATGAGCAGTCTCCTCCAGCGCAGCAGGCCTCTCTAGAGCTTAGTCACTGCAGGGAATCGGCTGAAATCTGGACTTGGCCAGTAATTAATCTGGATGTGGCTGTTGCCTTAGTTTGTCTTTCTGCCAGTACTGGGAGTGGCAGGATTTAGCAGTGAATCAATTGCTACATAAACTCAGCTGTGCCTTAAAAAAGATGCTAAATGCTTAACACATAAACATCAAAAGAGAAAAAACGAAGGCAAATGTAAAAAAAACTAATATAATTGTGCAGGCGGGTGACGTGATATACAAGTGTTACTTCAGAGCAAGTTTTTTGTTCTCTCTTCTGGTTTAGTAGACAATCTGATCTGCAGAGTAATTTTGGTCCTAAAAGTTACTGAAATCCAAAGTATGGGTAAGACAGCTCAGCCAATTTTTCCCTCAGACTTTTTCATGCTCAGAAAAATTTTCTCACTTGGTAGTCAAGGGCATATGCAGTTTACACTAAACAGTGATTCGGGGATCTGCTGCCTGGCTAGCACACAAGGATTGAAAGGGCACTCGTTTTTCTCACTGTTAATTCTCCCTTAGGTAGGATCAGGTGGCTGCTTACTAGGACACCTCTGATAACTAGTGTGGCATAAAAATGCAAGTATGTGTTTTCTGGCCTGAGTGTGGCCCTCCTTTGTATCACATCAGCCTGTGTCAACTCTTCTGTCATGCTGTGCTGTGGAGGTTTTCCACCAAGGCTTTAACACAAACTGGTTTGCCTTAGATGTGGGGAGGTCTGTGCTGGTGAGGAGCACTGGTGGAGTTCTGAGATGGTGCAGATGCTCAAGAGAGTTGTAAAATAAAAAGGCCGAGAATAGTACTGAAGGAGTCCCTGGATGTAAACACATGCTTAAAATACCAGTGATTGTTTACAAGGAAAGGTTCAATTCTCCTCTTTCAGCTCTGCTGAACTTTCAGCTCTGTGGGGCTGTTGAGCAAGTAGATAAGATAAGCCCCTTGTATTATAAAAGGACTTTTGTCTTTGCAGTAAGAAGGTGGTGAGAGAGGAGGGAGAGGAAATGAGTAAGCTTCGTTGGAGGGATTTACTGTAATATTTTTTTCTGAAAGAAATGACACTTGGGGTTTTCTCACATCATGCTGAGAAATGAGATTTCAAAATAGCAGAGCTAGCAGAGGTGGGACCACAGGCAGCATTGCGTGCAGGTTGTGAGCAGCGGAGCTACGTACCCAAAGCCTGGCAGCTCCGCATTGTGCACGTGTTGTCTTCTCTGCTTTGTGCTCCCTGCTGCTGTCAGAGCACCTGGGTGCTGTGGGGCCTCCAGCCCAGCCTGGGAGCACTGCATTACTGGGGACTGAATTCCTGAAAGCAAAAAAGGATGTTACTGTGTGGGTGCTCCTCTGCACTGGGCTTTTTCTGCTTTGGGTTTTGTGGATTCTCCATTTCTCAGTAGGTCGCAGAATCGCAGAACTGTTGTCCACAAGGCTCTCTGGAGATGTCGTTCATCCTCCAGCTTGCAGCAGGACTGGCACTAGTACTCGGGTCAGTCAGGGCTTTGTCTCGCTGAAGCTTGAAAACCTGCAAGGGTGGAAGTTACATGATGTCTCTGGGCAACCTATTCCAGTGCTGCACTGCCCTTGTAGTAAAACAGTTCATCCTGCTGCCTGGCCTGGAGCTCCCAAGCTAGAGTTTGTGGCCATTACCCCTGCTGCATCAACTGCAACTACCAAGAGGAGTTCGGCTCCATCTTTGTTACTGTCCTGCAGATAATATTAGGTGATTATTAGGTCACCCCACAGCCTGCTCCTCCTCAGACTAAATTCAACTTCCACTTTTTTCCAGAGGGCAAGTGCTCAAGCTCCCTGAACACCTTAGGAGCCCTATATTGGAGCCTCTACAGTTTTTCAACATCCTTGTTGACCCAGAGGCCCAAAGCTGGACAGCAATATTGGACATGCTGCTTCAGCAGTGTCACGTAATGGGGGATAAGTATGTCCCTTGATTTGTTGGCCACATACTTCCTGATGGAGCCCAGGCTGTGGTTTGCCTTATTTGCAATGAGAACACTCTCTTGGCCCATATTCAACTTGGCGTCCACTGTAAGTCCTATCCTTTTCAGCAGGGCGGCTATTCAGCTAGCCCGTTCCCAGCCTCTAGTGTACACTCTATTATGCAAGCAGCTACCCTGTAATAACATTTTTTTTTAAAAAGATATTCTATTACTATTTAAAAATTTAAGTCAAGCATCTCAAAAAGAAATATTAGACATAAATTACTTTTGCAAGTTAAACATCTTGTGTATTCCCCCCATTTGCTCTAAGACATTGGAGAAAGAGCTGCGCTAGCACACTAAGAACTATTTCAATACTTACATTATCAGAGAACACAGCACTGAAACATCACAAAAGGCATTTGGTTTCCAGACCTAAGACATTCCTTCAGCCGCACCTTTTGTGTGAACTTGCGTGCCCCTTCTTTACAAAAAGAAGTATCTATCATCTCCTGCGTGGAGCAGAGCACCTTGCAGGCTGCCAGCTCTTGAGCTGATGAGCTGGCTCCCATACGTGGCCACAGTAGGAGCTGCTTTCACTGAAGGAAAGGAGAAGGTGGAAGGAATTGCTGTGATCCAGCACTTCAGTCCACAGGGAAGCTCACTGAGCCTAGCCCTGCTCAGCCTTGAGGAGACTCCACAGTCTGCTTGGCAGTGGAGAAGAGGTGGAGGCCAGGAGACACTTCCAAAAAAACAGTGCCTCCCCAGTAGCTGCCAGACATTCTCGGGAAGGGGCTGCTGCCACTGCTTCGGCAGCCCTGTTGGCACAGCCCCGGGAGATTTATGTGCCTCCACGGCTTGGCAGCTGGTTAGTTCTTTTTGATTTTTTTCCTTTAAGGAAACACCCACGGAAGGGAAACAGGAGACTCCAACAGGTTTTTTCGGCAGATCTTAGCACAGAAAACCAAAAGGAGAGAAGTTTTCCCAAATGAGCTGGCTTTTACAGATACTTGCTGCTTTGAAAGGTGTACTATCCAACAAGTGCCAAGTATGTGTAAGTGTCCTTCTCTCATTCCAGAACAAACCTGTGAAAATTACACTGCTGAAAGCAACCGGAAGGCTGGTGGGGGAAGGGAGGGAGTGCATGGGCCCCTCCTTAAATGGTGGCTGTATCTTAAACATTCCAGTTAGCGTGGATCCCTCTGGAGTCACTAGATGGACAGAGTTGCTGATGTAACTGAACTCCTCTGAATTCTGGCAGGTTTGCTGCCATAGCAGCAGTATGTGATTTAATACAGGGCTGTGGTTTGTGGTGTCTCACAGCCTTGTGGTTCTCGGAAGGTTCCTGAAGTGCAGGGAGCGTGGCTGCATGCGCCTGTCCACATATGTGGGTGCGTGGGGGCATCCTTCACTCTGCTTCAGCTGAACATTATTCTGAGGGAGTGGCTTGCTAGCCATGTGGTACGTGGTCACTCTGCAACTCAGATGCTCTCCAGATGCATCTCAGATGATCTCGAGGGCGCACATGTGGGTGACAGAGGCATACAAGCCAAGGTATGGTGTCCCCAGCAGAAGGATGACTAGTGATATAAAAAATGGTGAGTAGAAACAGTGAATGGTGACTGGCTTTTGGGATTGCGAGGACCATCGTGCTTGTTGGCGGGGCTAAGCAGCCCCCTGCAGTAGTGGTTCAAGGGGATTCTGTGAGACTTAGATAAAAGGAGCTCATCTCTTTCTTCCTATCTGGGCATCTGAGTAAGCGGTTACTGAAGAACGTGGCACTTGGATACTGTCAGAGGTGAGAAACAGAGGCAAAAAAGTTCTGTCACAGCCTTCCAGTGCTGCCTCAGGGTGACCCTTGAGGGCTTTAAATGCTGAATGAATGTGTTATAAGCACAGCATGTGATAATCACTGGTAGTTGCAGATTTCTTTGGGAGGCCTGAACAGAGTATCCTTCCTTTTATTTTGAGGAACAGGCCATTGGAAATTTTTTTGCTTTATATTGGCTCTATGAAGGACTCCTACAACAGCTGTTTGTGATAATGTGTATGCCTGATAATAAATGAGTTATCAGCTTTACTTCTTCATCAATTTTGCTACTATCTCAGCCAGAGCCTGAGTGTTTCCTGACAGGGAAGGGGATGCTAGCTTCCCTTTAACTGAAGTAGCATGTCCTAAATGTTCTGTTGGCTGGGATTGCTGGCACCCTACCCTCACTGCAGATTTGCTCAGAAGGAGCCATGGGCAAATGGGCCCGATGGATCTCTCATCCCGTTTCCACAGCCTCTGTGCAAAGTGTCACTGCGATGACGTGGTGGAGAAAGATCCCTCTCACTGGGTTTGGCCACCCAGCAAAGGTGAAGGCAGTGAGAAATCTTGACCTGGATGATGGAGAGCATAAGTATCAGCCGGAGTTGTAAAGCTTGTTGGTGAACTCCAAAATCCTGCCATGCACATATATGCAGGCTTGAAGGCCAAGATGTCTCATGGATAAATGCACACCGTGATCACCAGCCACTTGCCATCAATAGGAGAGATGAGGTTCTGTTGTCCAGGGAAAAAGGCTATGTTGGCTGAGAGCACATCTGCTGCTCTTTGTAACAGCATTTGACAAAATAAACAAGGAGTTTAAAAAATAAGCAAAGCATGTGTTCCCTTCTCTTCAGAGCATGGAGACAGAGAGGGGGAATCTTTGGTTCTGTCATATGCATCACCACACTATACAGGCTGGGTATTTCTGGAGCTGTGGCCAGTCTAAAAAGGAAAAGCCCTGCAGTGGTAATTGCTCCCAGGGTACATTTTGGGTACTGCCAGTGGGCTCCTGGCACGTTCGGGAAAGTTGAGGGCTCTGACACAGTCTTGCTCATGATAGATGACAGAAGTTGGGAGAATTGAAATATCCTACTCAGAACTGAACTGCTCTTAATCTTTAAAACAAGCAGGTACGGAACACGCAGACCCACTACTGGACTGCTCTCAGGCAAACTATGAGCCCACACAGAAAAAAATAGAGAGCATGTGAAGACATGGGGGCCTAAAAACAGTCTAAGTCAGGGTGCTGCTAGCCATGAATAGGAGTCTGCATTTTACTGAAATGGTCTCATCTGAAGCTCTACCCTCTCTTCATCAGCCTGGTCCCCACCCCCACTTGAAGGCTTAGCAGCCATAGTTGCTTAGTGTAGTGTTTTCATTTTAGTAAGAATGATGTATGTTCCAAGGCCTTGAGTCACGTTAACTAAATCTCAGCTCCACTTCCAACATTTAATTCATTCTTGGTTCTTCAAATTAAAAAAAAAAAATCATCACAGGATCATCTTCTTGATCATCTGAACATACCTTTGTTTTGATCAGTTTTTCAGGGCAATAACAACGTAATCGCTTCAAACTTTAAATGGAGGAAACCAAACAACTTCCACTGGTAACCACTGAGCTCCTGAGCTAAATGCCTGGATATGGGAATGAACAGAGTATGGGAATTAGTTCCACTTAATTCCCACTTATGGGAATTCCACTAAGCTGGGGAAAATCTTCCACTTGGGAGCTCAGTACAACGGAGTTCACACAGTACTTCATTGTTACCTGGGTTGCTTACACCAGAAATAACATACTTCCCCTCCTGCCGCCGCCTAAAAAAAACACCCTACCAAAAGCCACACTCATTTGTTAATGACAGGAGGTGGCCCTTCCTTTACAGCACTCTAGGATTCGGGGTGGGAGGTGACACACACAAAATAGCCCGGAAGCCTGCAAAATGCAGCAAGAGACAACATCTCCCAAAAATCCCTGCTTGGGTAAGACGTGAATGGTGAGACTGGGATGACAGTTTTAACTGCCTCTGCTGTCGACTTCAAAAAAGCTCTTGGGTTTTGAGCCTGTCACAATCATCAACAGCTAAAGCATTACATTTGCTTTAGCGAAAGGCACTGCACAGCAGAGGCGATCTGATCACACGCGTTTCTAATAACAGAGCTGGCAATTAACCTTAGATTGCCATGTCTCTGCCCATTGCCTCAACAGTGACTTTCCTTCCTGAAAGGCTCTGGTGGCTGTCAGGAGTCCCGAGCATGCACTCCTGCCCGCAGGGGCTGGCAAACACCTTCTCCCCAAGAGTAGCGCTACTGCAGGGAGCCGGAGGAGTGAAGTGTGGAGGAGCCAATGGGCCATAAACCCATCTGTTTATTTTGGTGATTAATTTAAGGGAGGATTTTACTAACTTCAGGGATAAAAACTACGTGTGCTTGTCAGTCACCGTTCAGTGACCAAGTAACATAACTGTCAGTAAAATAAGCAGGACATTAGCAACTTTAAGCTATAAAGTTGCTATACTTCATTCTCTCCTTTTTAAGGCTCATTCAGAGGGCTGAAAAACAAACACCTTCACAATTACTATTTCTCTTCCTTTCTAGTAACTGCCCAGTAAGTTTTAACTCAAGGAGTATTCTGAACCTCGATCACATCTGTCATTAGCAGCAATACTTAAAGATACCAAGTCTGACACAGATGCACGCTGTGTGTTTCCACCAATGACCTGTATTAAAAAATTAGCATTAGTAAGCTCATTAATTTAAAAAATAGTTAGAAAATTGGTTTCAAATGTTAAAGTTACTTCTATTAAGTTACTACAATTTTTATTTTCTTGCAGCTGTATCCTAATTTACCACAGTGAATAGCTTTGAGATTTTGGGGTTTTGTCCTGTCCCTCAGCCTTTCAACAGAGGTTTGCAATCCATCAGTCATTTTCAATCCACTTTCCGTAGCTGGTGCAGGAACGGCTGTAGCCAGCTCTTCAAGGCATTATGTCAGACTTTTTCCCCTGCATGTTTAACTATGAGCATTCTTCCCTCTGCTATTGCAGTCCCTCCCCTTTCAGGCCAATGGAGTGCTGCTCACAGCTTCCTTGTTTTATCCCCCTGCCCCTGCCGTGGAGACTCTGACTCTTGGTTAGCTCAGTTCCACCTCAACTTTTTCTAGATTATAAAGCTCAAATGTGTTGGCCAGACTGCCTGCATATTGCCTCTTTCCCCAGTTTTCTGTTAACATCTGGCATACTCATTTTACATTTTGCACAGTGAAGCAGAAGTACTAGATCAGTTATCTACGCAGTGCAGATACATATAGCATTTCATACAGTTATGGGCTGGAATTGCTAACACTGTAGTTAAGCTGCTACTGAGATAATATCCTTAAATGCAGTAGCTTAAACCAACACCAATTAACACCAGAAGAGGATCTAATGCCGCAGTTTTCCCCAGATTTTTTAATTTACACAGTATCCTGATGCTTCTCCTTTTTTCTCGTCAGTCACAATATTTGTGCATTTTGAAGGATGCCGTTATGCCCATGCTAACTTCTTTCCTATCGGTACAGAACAGCATTTTCTTCTTTCTCTACGACTGCTCTTTGCCAAAGAGTAAATTTTCGTCTGCATGCTTTTGTTTCCTAAACTCCCCAGCTGAACTATGACCTCGCAGCCAAAAGACCCCCTGCTTAGGTTGCAGTTCCTTTTCATAGGTCAGATAGGAAAGAACTCAACCGTGTATTAAAATAGGAGCTTGCTAAGTCCTGGTTCGTGGCTGGCTCAGTTTCCCACTGCTGCTCCAAGGGCTTTAGGAGGCAACACCTCCTGCCCCAAAGGGAAGGAGCCTCCCTCTCCCCTTGCCCCTCCCCAGCACAGAGCCAGGGGAAAAATTTTTCTCTTCTGAATTAGAATTAGGTACCACTTAACTTCTGAGTTTAGATTTTGCAGTGAGGACGGGAAGCACTTCATTGTCCTAACTCAAGTTTTCTGGAGACTTTTTATATAAAGCTATTGAAATTAAATTAATGTCCTCCATAAAAGTTATCTTTATTGTTTCCTCCAGAAGAAAAAAGAAAAAAGAGGAATAGAGGAAAAACAGGAAAGACAGTATACAGGTTTGTTTTCTTCTTGTAAGAGGCTAATCAACAGAGGGTAAAAGTTTAATTATCTTAGTGTAAATAGCATGTTTGTTTAGTGCTTTCAAGTGTATTTCCAAACTAAGTAAGTAGAGCAATGCTGCTGTTTACACCTGGATTCCCAAACCTCCCCACACCAACTTGAGTTAACAACAGATCGCAAACTCTCTCAGACTAAGTACAGGGTGGAGGGAAAGGACTATTTTTGCTCGGTGAATGCCTTGAGACCAAAAAGTGCTTACAGCATAATATACTATAAATCATTTTGCAAAAAAAATAAATACATTGTGTCTCTGGTGTAGACAGAGGCAAGCAAGGACTATTATGCCATCACTCATCTTTCTACCAATAGGCAATTAGACCTAACACTGTATTTCCAACTAAGATGGTTTCCTTGAAATTATATACTGGTATTTCTTTCAACTGAAAATGTCCAGTGAAATAGACAACCAGAACATGCCCTTAAAAAAAAAAACAGCAAAACTACAGACCATTGCTACTTACAAATAATGTAAATTATTACTGCACCAATTGTAAGGAAATGTCCTAAATAGAAAAGCAAGATTTTTAACCAAGTACAAGGATTAGTTACTTACATAGCTTAGACTGCTTCTGAAGTATGATTTTATTTAGTTTCGCACAGACAAAACAAAGATGGAAATCCTTCACCTTCACAGTGTATATAAATGATCTGAAGTTATTCTGCAGCTGAAACCTTACAAAGGCTACTGATATCACCCACCTTGCATAAGCAAAGCGTTCACCTACTGTTTAAATATCTCTGTTTTACAAACAGCACAATTAACAGTAGCACATTAGGATACATTTACTCAAGAGCTGATGACAAGATTTTCCTGTATTTAAAGTGAGATGTAATTACAACTTTGCTAAAACGAACCATTCTGTTTATTACAGAAGTTAAAGCAATCCCAAAACCTGTCATTAATCCTCTGAGACCCTGTAACAGAACACATCAGTTCTCAGATGTTTAACAGGTCATTCCTACCTGTGTACATAGTCATATACATACACACATATATGAAACAAAGAAAGGCTTGTTTACTGACTTAACAGATTCGCTATGAATTTCTTGCTTGGATTTGCTAGGAAAACCACCATGATTTATCAGTTTTACGCACCTCACACACTTACAGGGAAGACTGTCATTTTTGGACCACTTTCTCCCAAAGCAGTATTAAGCCCCAGATTCCTCTATAGCAGACTATGAATCGCTTCTTTCATTGCCAGTTTCTTTTCTTCCTGGATCAAGAGAAGTGCCTTCAAATAAAATTTTGTTTCTCATTCCTTCTTTAAGCATTCTTTGACGGATCCTACGTTGAGCCAAATTGTACCTGCAGTAAAACCTAGAGGAGAGGATGAAAAGAAAACATGATTCCCTGCTTTATATGAGTGACAGTACCAAATCAGGGTTATTCAGCCAGCTGAAAAGTTGAAACCACATATAACAATGCTAGTAAAATTCATTACAAAATGATGCATAATGAAAATACTAGGGTAACTGCTATTTCTTCAAGGCAAACATTATGCAGCCACTGCAGAGCAGGATAATACAAGTCCAATGGAAAATGCCTATTGCTATAATTTAGATCTTAATTTCATGACCATTTAGTATGCTGCATTTGTAATTAGGACAGAAGGAATGGTATATGTGAAGGAAGAAAGAAAGAATTAAGAAAGATGGAAATAACTGGGTGGTTTGATCTCTTAGGATTCAACAATTAACAGCAAGTTTTAAAAAAAAAATTAACATACAAATTCAAAGGCATTGAACACTTTTGCTTTAAAAAAAAAAGAAATATTTTGTGGAGAAGGAAGAGGACGCTTTGCTAGGCAAGTTTCTTACAGAGTTCCTAAAACAGTGTGAAAGGTCACATGGGGATCATGTTGTACAAAGCAGCCGACATAGGTCTGTCAAAATGCAAGAAGTGTTTTACATACCAGTATCCTAACATTGTGCAAATAAAGCCACCGACTGCAAAGTCACAAGATCTTCTAACTCTACCTGAAAGAAAAACAAAAATCCTCAAAAAAAATAGAGAAAAAACCTTGGATGACTTCCCATTATTAATAAAACCTAACAGCAAATAGGAATTAATTTTTCCTTGCAAATAAATACAGAAAAACTAGAAGGAATAAGTACTTACTAGTTGCTAAAAAATGTCCGAGACCCACAACTAAAGATCCCAGGGAGCCATAGAGCACTGATTCTCGTGCACATGGGACACTTTTAACATCAAGAAATCCTAGGAGTTTGAAGGACTGTAAGAAAAAAACCCCATACCATAAATTAAAATTTACTTTTGTAGAAGTCTGTGATGCCAACTCCATTGTAAAACTGGCTTGTTACCTTAGCAGTCAAAAATAATCACTTGAGGATTTTCTACTTCCAGGGTTATATCTGAGCTAAAGTGAACATGCACAGCTGTATCAGGAATAGTGTTAACTATTGATACAGGCAACAGGATTTGCAACAACAAACCTGTTGCTCCATCCCTTCTATTGAATATTATAGAAGAACTATTTCATTTTTCACTTTACATTCCCTCAAAAAAGGAATGGAGGAAATCCATTCTTAAGAATCCACAATCTTTGTTCAAAACCAAAATATATCACAACAAACAGGTAACGTTACAGTCAATTATGCAGTTAGTTATGCCACATAATTTTAATATCTAAAAAGGCAAATGTGCTTATTAAAAAAAGGTGAAATTATTGGAGAATGCACATGTAGTAGAAAACCTTATACTGAACATTTAATAAAAACATTTATAAACCAGTTATTTTTAACCTAATCCTATGTATAAGCAGGGGCTGTGCATAGAAATTCTTCTGTATAGAACACATAAGTTTTTAAATTAACCTACTGGTAAAAATCATTCAAACTGTTCATACCCTCACATCTATAACCTACCCTTGCTTATATCTATCAATTTTCTAATTAATTTTCAAACGGTAATTAAATGTGGCATTCATAAACCCAACTGTAAACTGACAAATATGTTTTTCATTTCAGAAAAATGAAAAACAATGTAGATGCCTACATTGGCTTCTGCATAACCCAAGTCTTCTAACTTGTGAATACAACTTGGATTTCCCACCTGACACACATCCTTGCAAATACACACTGGCGCTACAAGCAGGAATGGGAAACTACATACAAATAGGCCTCAAGATGACTTGGGTTGGGGTTAAGGTGGCTGCACTAAAGTAACATCTGCAGATCTTTCTGCTAGCAATTCTTTTGTTAGGGATGGTGTGAGAATTTGTCTTCATCCTATTGTGTTTAAATCCTTAGACCATTAAATACCACGTGTGCAACTGTATCAACTAAAATCTTGAAAGATGATTTTTTTAAATGGTTTTATTTGTTTGTAAAGCTATTCTACTTGGACAAAGTAGATTTTGAAGATGGAGTGAGTGGAGGGGTGACAACTCTGTGAGACAAGTCATTGTGAAACATGTCTGACTGTGGTAATAGGGATGGCAAGCATCTGATAACAGCTGGATTTGTAGCAAATACGGAAATCCCCATCAATAATTTTATCTATGTTCTCTATGGGCGATGATCAGCTGCTTCCACATAATCCCTGCGTACAAATGAGACAAAAAGGATTTGGCCTATGTTGGTCTATCTCCTAACGAGTAATTTAAAGTACTCTCATGTGGAAGAAGTCATTTGATATGCTGCTGTTGTTGGCTAAGAAGGTATGTATCCCTGCCCCATCCATGCAGCATGATGCACCCTTTTAAAATAGTATTTCACCTGTTGCTCTACTTGAAATCACTTGTTGTGACGCTAACCATTGCTAACTCCTAGCATTACGAAGGCTCAAATGTCATGACAGTGTTTCACCCACAAAGAGAAAGCCCTGCAGAGGGGTCCGTGGAAAAATGAACACAAGAACCCCACCCCACTTGGCCCTATAGGGCCTCAGTTCTGCCATCGCTTTCCGTGTATTGTTCCCTCATCATTTCCTCTGGAGCAAAACCAGCGGGGGTCACGACTGATCTGCGACAACCTCTCGTGTCCCCAGCGCTGGGCTCCCCGCTCTGGTTTCGCGGGCACTGACGCGCGTGGGCGCGGGGAGCCACACAGCTGCTGCTGCTGCTGCTCCTCCCTGGGCCCGGTGGAGCTTCAGCGGAGCGGGCGGTGAAACGTTAAAACGCGTGGAAGGCTCCACGCACCGCCGGCCTCCCGCGTCCGTGCGGATAAGAGACCCTGTCACCCCCCGCTCCGGGGGCCGCCCCAGCGCCCACAGCGCGAAGCCATGCGAGACGAAGCGGGACCGTACGGGCATGGTTCCCTCAGCCACCCGCCTCAAACCGGGCCGCGGGGGGAAGTTGGGGGGGGGGCGGGCGCAGCGCCGCGCGCGCGGGGTGAGAAGGGCCGCTGGCTGCCGCCGCCCTCCCCCCCGTCCTCCATTACCTTCGTCGGCTCAGAGTCGCCCTCGTCCGCCATGATGTGACAGCGCCTTCCCTAGCCCGCACCCCCTCCCCCGCCGCGCACCAGCGAGGCCGGACTACGGCCGCGCAGAGAAGGCAGGCGGAAGGGCCGCTCTATCCGCCCCGGCCCGCCCCGTCTCTATGGTGCCCGCAGGGGGGCGGGGGCGGGCGAGCACGCCGGCGCCATTTTAGGTCTGGTGCTGAGATTCCAGCAAAATCCTTTGTTCAGTGAAATGGGTCACGGAGCAGGGCGCGCGCGCGCACGCACGCACGCAGGGAGGGGGAAGCGCGGCGCTGGCACTCAGCCTGCCCCACCCCCTTCCCGCTCCAGGCGCGCGCCGCCGCCGGGCCCGGGCGGCTGTGGCGCGAGGTGGCTCGTCCGCCGCAGTACGCAGGGATGGCGGGCGGCGGCGGCCCGGCCCGGCCGGGCCGGAGAGGCAGTGGGTGTCGGCAGCGGCCCGAGGGCCCAGCGCCACGCAGGCTGTGGGGCCAGAGCAGGCCAGCCCCTCCCTGCCTGTGCCGCCCGCCCCCCGCTGCGCTGGGGGTGTCGCTTTGCTGCTTGGAGAGAGGCAGCTCTGGCAGCGTTGCAGGCTGGTGCCATGTCACTCGTGTCCTCGGCCCTTTATGCATGGGGAGTGTGACATAGGTCCTCTGTGTGGCTCCGTGCAGCTTTCTGTGCCGCGGTACTCGTTGCCACAGAGCACCGTGCTGAGTAGGGGTTTAAAAATGGCTCCCGGCTCAGTGATGTACCATAAATACTCAAAGAGAGGCCCTGCCTCAGTGAGCGGCATGATGGCTGAGGCCCCAGCCTGTCTTGAGCTGAGTTATTAAAAGCTGAAAGAGTATTAACAGGGCTAGGAGATGTAAGCACACCCAGTGAGTAGCAACTAGTGGGAGGAGGAGGTTATGGGAGCCTTCACGGTGTGTGGGTAGCCTGAGCAATACTCACATGGCGGATGGGGGGAGAGGTGGTCTTCAGTGTCTGCAGGATAGAACCCAAGAGTGCTGAAATGGGGTGAGGAAAAGATGACTGTGCAACTGGGAGAAAAGTACCCAAGTGGCAGGGGGAGGTGGAGGAAGGATTGATTGAAAAGAAGTGCTCTTGCAAATGATCTCGTGTGGGACTTTTACAACTAAATTAGACAAAACACCAGTGGGTTCAGTAGGGGTAAGTCCTGTGCTAAATGAGGTAGACATACTGGAAATTTTAGAAATAAGGTGCTGGAGAGCACAGTACACAAATGCAGCATCTTCTGTCTGATAGTCAAGAATAGGCTAAGGAGAAGCACCTGGTTTTCCTCTTAGTGCTGCATGTAACTTCTCCCTTTTCCAAATATCCTAATCACACAAATTAATATCCACTGGCAATAAACATATTCTATTTTTTCCCCCTCTCTTTGTCACTTAGTCATTAATCTGCTTTACTGCTGCACATGGCAGTTCTGCCTCACCTGTCTTAGAAGTTGCTCTAAAATCAGTAACTGTTACCCTTCATGGAGTTAAAAGTACACAGAGGGCTGCCTGATGGTGCTTGGGATCAGTGAAGACACTTGAGCTGGAGCCTCCTTAGCTTAAAAGCCAAGGGGCCGCTAACACAACGCTTTGGGATAGCCTCAAGCATGCGGCTTGCTTTCCTTGGTGGCCCGTAGGGACCTGAGGTGTTGGGGTGTGCGGGGGCACAGGGCGATGTCCTCTGGCTCTTGAGGAGAGCAGGGCTCTTGAAGTGTGGGCCTTGTACTTCTGCTGCTTTTCCCCTGATGTCTTTTGAAGGCTCTGGAAGTAGGGTGTCCTTTTTCACATCCTGAATTCAAACAAAAATGCAGATTCAAGCTAGCTAAAATGTCAGTTTTAGCCCGTTAGTTGATAAAGCGGGATGAGGCTGCGTGGGCATGCAGTACTGTTAGGTTTATGAGGGTGATAGTACAGGAATGTGAGAGCTGCTGAAATATGCCTGCTGCCTTGCCAGAATGATTTGCTACAAGGACTGGCCTTCGATTAAACCCCTGGTACAGCTGGCCCAGCAGAGGCACATCCCACAGTGTCTTCCCTTGTATCCTGCCAGCGTGTCCTGCAGGGAGGGTGGTTGAGCAAGAGCCCTGGCCTACATGCCTTCCTCCATCGACAGGGACACTATGCCATTTCTGGAAGCCGGGCACCTTGTGTATACGTTTGGGATGGCTGCCTTGGTTTTCTGACCCTAAGGGACACGACCGATAGAGAAGATACTTCTTTCCTTAATTATATGATCTGGACCTGGAGACCCTTGACAGAAGCTGCCTATGCATGAACAATTTTATCCATCACAGCATGCTGGCCAACACTCGCTCTCAGCTGTTTGAACTTTTCCTACATTTATACAGTCCTTATTTTTATTAGTGTTGATCAGTAAGGTGTAGCATCCTTTGTTGTGAAGCTGCATGGCTGTCCACTCCATCCTAAAATTGCCAGTTTGGGAATGGTTTGGATTGGTCTTTGGCAGCAATCCTTGTTCTGTCCCATCACCCTTCACCTCCATGTTTAACGGTCAGGCCAGGCAAAACTCTTGTCAGTCCAGCAGCGAGAAAGAGGCCACCATGTACAGCACATGGAGCAGCGGACCAAAGGCACTCATGTCACACAGTGCAGACAGGAACCTGGCTTAGTGACTACTCCAGTGCTTGTTTCCTTCATCACACAGAGCGCTTTCTTGAGGGGTCTGAACCTACATACAAGGATCTCGTCACTTCTAAAACAATTTGGGCTGTACTCGCTAGAAGAAGGAAGCCATCACACAAACATGGAATTTCCTACCTTTGGCACCTCTTGGTCATGTAAGTTATTCCTATACCATAAGCTGTTTATGTAGCCTTGTGGAGTAGTAAGCACCTGCAAAAGATGTGACAGCCTGTCCTAAGAAATACATGTAATAGGCAGTATGAATGATAGGCACTTTAGGTTGATGGCTACCGTAGACCTTTCAGATAGATAACTAACCTTCAGTGAGATGAATTCAGCATCTCCCTAAGCGTTGTGTGCTCTGCCCAGGTAGTTTGTGAAGGCTCTCCTCCTGGTCAGTCCATAGCAGTTCTTACTGGCTGGAGGGAGCTGCTCTGTTGGTATCAAACCACTCTCTGCTTTGCCATTCAGCTCCACACATAGCTTAAAGTGTTCCAAGGTGGGCTGCTGACACCAGAGGTGGTCCAAGCCTTCCTCTTCTTTGCTGTGCAGTCCTTCCTTCTCCTTTGTACCACCATCTCTGCCACCTGATGCAGATGAAAATTAACACTACACAAAAAGCTGTTTCCTGGCCATTGCGAGGGCAGAAACACGCTGGTCTTTTGAGATTTAGATCAAGTGCTTCAAGAAATTGCACTGTTGCTGATGTTTGGTAGGTAGCAGACCATCAGGTTCCTGGGCTAGTAGTTGAGGCAAGACAAATTTTTGAGATGCCCAGCGGGACTTTCTACCTGTCTTCATGGTCACCGTGAAGCTACTTAAATAGCAGTCAAGCAATTGCTCGTGGTGACCACATGCCATTTCGTAAGCCATGAAAGCAAGGGGTACTTAGAATTGCCAGAAGTCAGGAAGAGGATGGTTATTCCATTCATGTCCTCAGTTGTCATGAGGGTGTTTGTCCTTCAGGAGGAGAACAGTATGTTATTGGATGCAAGTGTGTAGAAGTTACGTATTTTGATAGCTTTCTGGTGGTAAATCTTTATTATCATGGCTGTAGAGATACTGTGCAGTAGGTTATGTTGGAGTAACCACCCTAGAGGGGATGGGTGTTGCCAAGGCAGTCAGCAACCATGCTCATGCAATTGAATAAAAAAAAATTACTTTTTTTTCCCCCAAGCATTAATGCTCATGCAAATTAAATTTCAACTGCAAGACAGTTTTATTCTGGATTGGCTTCGCTGATCATTTCTGTAGGTTGGCCTTGCTTAACTTATTCCTAACTGCCTGTACAAATGATCTTTTCAGCTGCAACATGTAAGAGATGTTAATTCAACGTATTCTAAAAGCCAAGCAAACAAGGGCATGCTTCTAGTGGCTTTATTTCTTCTGCCAGATCTTTTAATCTGTTTGTCTTGTTCAGGCACCTGATTCAAAAAGAAAGAGGGGTTATAATTGCAGCCATACTGTTAGATGTAGAGCTACATGTAGAATTTCCTGACTTGTTAGTAGCAGTCAGACTTAAGGATGCTTCTGACTAAAAATAGAACCGAGTTTTTCTTAAATAACCAAAATTTTTCATATAATGTAAATTACTTTTATTTTGTCTATAAAGCCTGTCTTAAATGTATTGCTGGCAAATACTGACAGACACTAAACTTTCTTGTATGCCACTGTAATCCACTTCAAGCAGATAATGGTAGTATTTATTTCTGCCATTTTTTGGTCCATTTTTTAAAGTTGTAACTTTGTAAGATGTAGAACTTGTTGTCTGAAATTGAAGACATCAGGAGATATATGCTATTTCTGAAACAATTCTGAATAATGACCTAATAACCATAGGGTTATAAAAACAGGAGTGTGGAAGGCTCTTCTTTTGCCTCAGAGCTACTTAGGCCCATTTCATTCCTGATGTGTTTATCTAACTTTCCTTTAAAATTTCCCCTTCCGTTTCACATCTTAATTTTTCAAAATATAGTAGCTGTCTTGAGGTTTTTACCACAGACAGTCTGGAGGGGGATTATTATGAACTTTGAGCCTCGTGTTCCACGTCTGTCATATGAATGTGTCAGCCTTTATCTTTATTAATTCCTGAGGGAAAATTGAAGGCTAGAACTAATAAGATATTTGTATGGTAATTGTTTCTTTTGGGATGTGGTTTCTCAGAATTCATAACAAACTGAAAAGAGTTGCGCCAGTAAGAAATGTATTTAGAAACAAGCTATTTAAACAGCACAACAGAACTAGAAAACTCATAGGGAAAAAAAATAAAAGCTGTTGAAGGCTAATAAATGCTCAGGCACCCTCTCAGGCGTAAGAATTCCCTGAGCACAAGTCACTGGAGGCTGCAGGGGTATTCTGAGGAGCTATCGTGATGTGCTTCTCTTGTCCTTACACTTTTCCCTATATATCCAACACTAGCTAAATTAACTTTTTGCATTACTGACTGTGGCTGTTGCATTTTTGCCAAGATTAGGTTAAAGCCCAGAGAAGGGAAAGAACCTTTTTATTGCATTAATGTACTATGGTCTGGACACCTGGTTCATTTTTGACACAGACAGTGATACAATATAGTGATATCACTGAACTGAAGGGTAAGAGGGGAGAGAAGCGGTGTGCCAGGAGCCACTTTGACAATGTGTTTTGCATGCAATGTGCTGTTAAAGTATATGTATAATTAGCAGCATACAGGGAAAGAGGAGTCACGTACAAGGAGCAGAGTGTATCAAAGGAGACAGTCAAATCAGACAACTGGGAAGGATGTCCAGAAACAGTGCTGTGTATCAACTAGAAAAAAAAATATAGTGCATCAGGTAGATTTCATTATATCATGCGTGGTTTTTTTTAGTTTTGGGGTTTTTTTGTTTGTTTGGAGGGCAGGGCAAGGGTTTGGGGTTTTTGATTTTAATTTTGTAATCAAATACCAAACATTTTAGAGTAGATTTCACTGACTTATCCCCGTGCCACTTTGTCTGGTGGCATGACTGTCCACTAGTACCCTGCCAGATGCGAGGTGTTTTGTTCCACTGGAAGTAACAGTATACTCCTAAGACAGCCACCATCCAAAATACATTGAGAGATTCAGAGAAGTCAGGGTATGTTTTTTCATCATGCTCCAAAGGCTGTTTTCAGTATGCTGGGGCAGGATCTCCTATACGAAAGCACGCACCGTTGGCAAGGGGCAAAGGAAAGAAAGCTTATGGCTTCAGAAGGATCTCATAAGAAACAGCCAATCTGCAAGGCTGAGATTTGAGAGATCAAAGTCAAGCACAACATGGTATTTCCAAACAGTTGTTCCAGATTTGCAGGCACCTCAGGTGTCCCGCTATGGTGTCCAGGGTCCCTGGCAAGAATTCAAGGTTTTTCTCATTCAGTGACAGAATGACTTCATGTCTTGCACACTGAGAGTGTTAATTTAGCATATAAATATTTCTGTAGCTGATGCAGTTTGTGTTGCTTTCTGAGAAGGATCAGAGATTAAAAATACATCATATCTTGTTGCTACTCTTTTCAGATCCAGTATTCTTTGCTTTTTTCCTGATGCCATGCTGTGACCTGGCCTCAGGGCTGAGTCAAGTCTGTTGGTGACTGACTACTGAGGGCTGTGACCGTCTGTCAGATTTTGATTTTGGAGTATCCTAGTTTCCTGCCTAAAGCAGGCATTGGGCTAAAGTCACTAGTACCTACGAATTAACTCTACAGAGCACATGATGCAAGACAGCCAGCAGAATTTGGTGGGGGACAGAAGCTGTGCTGTCAGGTTTTGGAAAGTAGTAGGGCAACTGGAGCTCTCTGGGTGGACTGGGGGGATTTGTGTGCACCCTCTGCACAGAGATGTTGTCATCCCCCTGCGTGTGCACAGTGGTGCTGCTGGGAAGCCTTCAGGAGTTTCCCTAACCTTAGTGTAGGGCCCGGTGCCATTATCCTCACCAGTGAAATAGCTAGCTGCCCCCTAAACTCTGTTGCAGACCTCCTGGGTGTGGGCATCTATTCAGTGGCTACTGATCAATGTAAAAGGTTTACTTTATTTATGCTGGTAGTTTTCTTTTCCCATGCATTTTCCCATGATGATAGTTTTATTTTCCCAGCTTGTCAGGCTGGTGCCTTCTCAGTACGCCTGCAGGAATGAGAGCAGAATCTAAACATGCACTTAATTACCTCACCTATAAACTGTTTAAAATTCTTAGAGAGCTGGATGTAACTGGTGTCTAATAGACTCATTTTTCTGGTCTGCTATAGCTAAAATAGCCTAAAACCAGCCAGATAGCTGGTGAGTTATTCTTCCAGTCCCGGGGAAGTCTGTGTTGGCAGGACGCTTCAACAACAAGCTTCACCAAACCCTGTGCTTCAGAGGGAGGCCATTTCTAAGGTGAGGAAGAGGAAGGATGCTTGTTTTGATAAATGGTCCTTCAGAGTGCTAACTTGGGCTTACAGTAATGTAATTCTGAATAATAGTGTCTGTTCCATCCGATTCCCACCTCATCCTTGTGCTTGGGAGCAATACATATGTGCCCATATTTTATAGTTTCCTTTTTACATTTACCTCCTGTGAGGGCACTTTAAACTCGTCGATCAAGATGATCATTGTGATACATCAGTTTGTCTTAAATCCTCCATCTTTTTCAAATGCTTGTAATGAATATTAAAAAACTAATGTTGTTCAAAGTTCTGGGTTTGGATTTTTTTTTCAACCTAACTAACAAGCAAGCCTCAGATTTATTTGGAACATTTCAGAAGTCTCTTTAAAATCTTATCTATAACTGGCATAATTATCTGCTCAGACGAGTTGTGGCGAAAGACCAATTCCTGAGAAGAGCTTCAGGCATTATGCTGTTACATTTAAGTCAAATCATGGAACAGTCCCCAAAACCTCACCATTTCATTTATTAGGTCTTTCTCCAAAAAATGCAGAACTGCTAGGCACTCAGAGGAGTAGAGTTTAGACATCTTGATTTTATTTAAACCTCAGTAACCGTCAGCTCCTTAGTTACTAGGGGTGTGTCTGCTAAGAACAATCTGTCACCTGTCACTGGGCTTTTAAGCGACTGTGATTTCACGTCCAGAGCTAAGACAGGTAATTAACGAAATTGTGCAGACATCAGATGAGAAAAGTGCTAATTTTTTATATGATCATTATGCACGAGTGCTGCGTTTTCAGTTAATCTCACTTTCTTATACAATTTCAATCTATAGAATGACATATGGACTGATTTTAGCTCATTTGTAAAGGCGTGTTGGCTACAAACTGTCCAGAATCTGTGAAATTACATAAATTGTGGTTAAATCTAATTTTTTCATAATTAATACTTCCCAGTTTCTGGGAAGTTTCTAGAATTCATTTTAACACACAGACTGATATTTCACCAAAACACTGAGCTCTTCATATCCCTAAAGCTTAGTGATAACTTCAGATTTATTGAGGTTATTAGTATGATTTTGGGGGAAAAAAGATGTCAGAGTACAGACAGTGTGAATTTTGACAAGGCTAAAATATCATGTAATCAGTGCAGAATAGCATCATGAAATAAAACAATAAAACCTGTTTTCTTGTCCAGAAAGATAAGAAATTGTTATCGGACCTCTATCCCAATAACAATGAAGTTACCATATTTAATGGCACTGTAAACTCAGAAAAAATAGGGCTGGAAGGGATCCCGAGGTGTCATTTTGTCCAAAATTGTGTAGGAAGTATGGACTAGATGAAAACCGCACACAAACCCTTTCTGTTTCTAGCATCCTTCTTGGGTATATACTTCACGTACAATTGAGTGCTTCCACAAAATACTGATGTGACAGGAACATTAAATTTAATGGTTTTTAATTCTTGTTGGTGCAGCCTGCTTTCACATTCAGCTAACATATCTGATCAGAGTAAATCAAACGTCTGGGAAAGCTGTGATTTGGAGGATAGGTACCATACCTGCTGTGTCTCCTGTTGCGAGTCAGGCCAGTCGGGGCTGCCCGCATGGAGCAGGAACCTGAGCAGTCCGAGGAGGAGCTGGAGGAGCCCCAGGAAGTGAGGTCTGTTTTGGTTTGTAGATCCACAGAAGAGCAGCTGTAACAGTGTTCCCTTCTCTCTCAGGGAGCTGGTGCTGGTGGCTTTGTTGGTCACTCCTCCACCTTCCAAGCCCAGCATTTGCTACAGCTTTGCTTGTTCCTGGGGACCTTTGTGCTAGTGGAGCTATGTCTGCATTAGAAAGCTATTGGGTGCAACAGGACTGGATCAGTAGGTTGAAGTATCTGATGTTTGGGTGATTCACTTCATGTGAATTATGAAACACAATAGACTTCACTAGAAGAATTCATGACTTTCACGTCTTCCTTAACTCCAGCCGTGAACCAGCGAGGACATAAGCGCCACATATCCAAGCAGAGGCTGGATCATTTGTGGTGGTTGGGTGCCCTTTTACATCATGGAAGACGTCACACACCACTTTGCATCCCTGTGTCACAGGACCCTGTGCACAGTAAAAAAGTTTATGCTGCATTTACCTCTGGGTGTTACTACCGTCTCGAGAGCCCTGAGTAACCACCCCTCGTTTCTACAGAGCTCTACACAAGCCCTCACCAGCCTTGGGTAGACTGGCCTGTTAAAGAGAAGGAGGTAGCCCAGGTGGCTTGTATATTCAACCCAGGAGGAAGTGGTGGTGGAAGACTGCTTGTACACTGCTTTATGAAAAGCTGACAGGAAAGAGGAAGGAACTGGTGCTTGGTTTGCTTAAGTGCTCCATTAAAATGAGTTTGTGAGAAATGGGGTGGTTGGAGATAAAGGCTCTTCAAGCAACAGCCACAGGTGGGAAATTTAAAGTTAGAGAAGGTAGGGGGTGGAGCTGGTGGCTCCTGCCCTGGAGGGTTTGTTGGAACCTTCTCAGGAACTTTTTCAGCAAAGAAACATTCTCCTCCCCCTCCACGATCAACAGCATTCTCTCTCTGCCCCATTTCAGCTCTCAAGAGAGATCTTCCACTGCCAGCTTCATGATGGTACATGCCCTGTGCTCCCTCCCCAATAGGGTCCTGATCTAGGGACAGATCTCTTCTTTCCCAGAAACTTTGTCTCCTGCAGGAAAAACGCTGAGGCGTGCAGCTATCTTTGCCTCTGTCTTCCACGGGGAGGTTCAGGACAGCTATTCAAACAGTAGCCATGTAATCCAGGGTCAGAAGAGGCCATCAGCAACCCTTGAACCATGTTCTCTGTCCCCTTTCAGGTCCCCCAAAGAGTACAAATACTTGGAAAGTGTGCAGCTCTGGGCAAAGATCAGACATATAGTTACACAAGTGGGTCAGCTGAAGTGTTTGAACACCACAAAAACATCATGGTGCCACATACCATTCTCACTCCATCCCAGCAGTGCTGAGCCCCTCCTACAGATCTCATTGTTGATCTTCCGTGGTTAGAAGGTAACACATTTAATCCAGGCTTAGTTGATCAGTTCAGAAATGCTCAATTTCATTGCCTTTTTGAAGGTCCTATCCTGCTTCAGAAACTATTTTAAAACTGTGTTTGAGATTCCCCAGGCTATTTACCAGCAGGTGCTAACCAAGGAGTTCCATCTGAGGGAGAATTCTTCCAGTTATTGGAAGCGAAGTTGTTCTCACCTATGTATTACCCTCAGACAGAGGAAGTGAATGCATGAGTCAGATTAAAAAAAAAATAAAATGCCTCCATTGTTTTATCACTCATCAGGATACATGGATTTCATGTGTGTCACTTGCTCAACTTGCCTGTAACAATTCTGGGTGTATATCTGCCAGCCCCAGTTTCTTCTCACATTGCTGAAGATACTCAAGTCTTAACTGCTGTAGGACAGCAGCTGCACGGCAGCATCAGTGAACTGAAAAAACACCTTGGTGTTGCAAGAGAAAGCTACAGAGAAAATGTTCAGTGCCACCATCAAAAGTCCCTGCAATTGTGATATAGCTTAGAGTTCAGTTATCATCATGTGATCAAATTGGATTTGTCAATGTCTCAGACAACTTTCAGTTAACAAATTGCAGAAGATGCTCTTTACAAGGCTGATGGGTGATTTTCCTGTACTTTGTGTGCTGCTATTGAAAAGGAATACTGGGAACCAATTTTGAAACTCACTGTCTCCGCTTCCATAGAGACTGTGGGTCAAGCAAATTCTATACTTAAAATTCATTTGAAAGTTGATGTGTTTGGCTGAACAAAGGTAAGAAAGACCAGCTGAATAATCTGGGACGCAGACATGAGCATTCATATCCTGATCTGAGGGTTTGACTGTCTCAGGGGCAACTAGAGGCTCTGGCAGCAAAGAAGAATATAAGGACTCGCATCCCTGAGCAGCCAGTACTGCTGCCTGTTCTGGGATGAGTCAGACAGCGTGCTGAGCCGACCTTTCCCTGCTCTTCCCCACTTCTCACATGGCTGTCCAAGGCTGTTTTATTAGAATAGAAAAGCAATTAAGTCTGACAACAACTGTCTAAACTACATTGTAAGACAGAATAAAGATCTTGAAAACAAATCTATCCTCTACTCAGTGGGTCCTTACAAGGCAGATATCCTTTCCTCTAGGGTTTCCTTGAGTCCCTCTTGTCTTCTGTCCAGGCTTCTGCCTTGTCTTCTCAGTATCAGCTTAACTTCTGACCAAGCTTCCTCCCTAAATCCTTGGTTTGAGGCAAAACCTGGCTTCTCTGATAGCTGTCCGAGACCTTTATTTACTATGGGACTGTCCTGGTTTCAGCCAGGATAGAGTGGCTCTCTGACTCCTGACTCTGCTCTGGCCCTAACCATTTAGACAACACCGCGGCACTGTGTTTTTCCTAGCAGCTCCTAAGTGCTAAGCCATGCAGCTTGACCAGCTGCAGCATGAAGCTATGCACTTTGCAAGCTCGTCAGGAGAGTGACCGAGCTGTCATCTCAGGGAACACCACCCATGGGGGTGAGAGGGTTTCAGAGGAGGCAGAGTACTTTCAGACAAATTGCTCATCCAGGAAGAAAAGCAGTAGGCTGGAGAGCAGATTCCCTTCCATCAGCCTCTGCCTTCCCTGGCAAGGCTCCAAAGGGCATCTGAACCTCTTCTGATGGGAGCTGGGAGGAAGGTTCAGAAGAAAATTTGGGAAAGGCTACATGATGGTGAGCTTACTCAATCCTGCAAATCCTGTCTGTGCCAAACAAGTTCCTTTCAAGTATGTGTGAACTCTGTTACTCCCATGACAGTAATAAATCAGCTGAAAAAGTACCTTATGTTTGGCTAAATGAAGAGGGACCCAATGTCAGTATGTGGGCAACTGAATCATGCCCTGACTGTCTGGCAGCTGGAGTCTGAAGAACCCAAGCCACAGCTCCCCTCTCTGTACATTTAATCACTGCCTTAAACATTCTGTAATGTGTTCTCCTTTTGCTCTCCTCACCTATGCAGTGCCCATCATGATCTTTTCAGATAATTAATCACTTTATTGATAGGCTAAGCATATATGTAAAATCAAGTCATTGGCAATACCATATGTCTGTTAACGCTGTGTGTTTCCCAGTGCCACAGTTAGACTCCTGAGCGACACATTTCTTCCATAAAATACCATATCTGTCTTCTGAGGTGTTTTGTTCCTCTTTTGATGGACTATAGGCCATCATGTTCTGCTTCTTAATTTAGCTTCTAATTGCTTATTAGTTGTACTGTAAAGTTCTTTATGACTTCAGTTACATTACTACAGTAATTAGTGTTTATATTCCTGAGGTCTGCATAGTGGCACTTTAACACTGCATAAGGAGATGAAACACTCCACAAGAGAGTACGAATTGCTCCCAGGATTTCTAATTTTACATCCTCAAGTTTTGTAGAGCCTTGCTGTGGGAGTCTCTCCAGAAACAGGGTCATGGGTAATCCAGTAGAGTAATTTTGAGTGGATTTTGCAGCAGAGATGCAGAAAAATATTCACGGGAAGCTTCCAAGATCATGTAGCTTTCACTGTGCCGAGGAACCTGTGGACTTTTCAATAACAAATGCTTGCTAGCTCTGTGATCAGCTGTCATTTGCAGTACTCGAATAAACATATTTGATGTCTGATTTGGCTGCCTTCAGCATTTCTGTATTCTTCACTACATCTTTGTAAAATGTTGGAGCAACTTCTAGAAACATCAAAATTCATCCTAAAACTTAATTCCACCCTGCTAGCACCTGTTTCCAGAGGTTTCCTCTGATTTGCCTGATTATTATCCATCAGGAAGGCTTGTTCCTCCACTGAAGTGATTACCTGCAGGTGCTAGCACTGCATTAAGCGGAGGAGGCAGAGGGCACAGTTCACATGTCTGTCCTGCTGCCTTTCACAGGTGATGCAAGTCACTGTTGTGGTGGTGGGCACAGCTTATCTTCATGCCACTGGTTCTGAGCATTAACCACAGGCCTCTGCTGTGCTACCTAACCTGGGCTGTGACATTTCTCTTGTTCGGCTAAATGCTTCTTTATATTTTCATGGACTCTTTCCAAATGAAACTTGATTGAGTAATTAATAATATGTAGGGAGAGTTAAGCTTTTTAAGTTTTGCATGCCTTTCTGCCAATTATTCCATCAAAGCCTGGCTTGCTTTGTTGCTATGGAGCTTCTCTGTGAGGCATGACTTTGGCTTATTCAGTAACACATGTATTTCTGAGACCAACTTACATAAGAGTTGCCCTATCCAAACTTTGTCTTCCTACAAGACTGATTTTTGACGTGGTGGCCATGTCAAATCTGAAAGCCGGCACTGAATAAAGTGTCCCCTGTTCAGTATCTGGGTAAGAGGGACAGGCAGCCTCACAGTGACTGCACTTGTCTTGACCCCGCCATTGCTGCCTTTGCCCTTTCCACTCAGGGTGCTGCCGCAGTCTCCTCGCAGCCTCTTGGAGATCTCGCCATGCCATCGTACATTGCTGCTGCTTCTGCTGGCTTGGCTTTTGCAGGGCAAACAATTGATTTCATCCCTCAGAGATGGCAACAGCGCTGCCTCTTGTACTGGTATGAGCTGTACCCGCCTGCGAGGAGCTAACGGGACCTGGAAGTCCCTGCTCCTTCTGCCGCCGCCTCCTCCTCTCCCCGGCCTGGGGCGTGTGGCTGGGCTGGCTCTCCGCGGCCCGGGGCTGGCGGTGCAGCACTTGCTGCTGGCAGGTTGTCGTGGGGGTACCTGCAATTTCTCTGAAACTGTGTTTACGCCACAGGCAGGGCAATAGAATGACGAGTCTCTCTACTCTTGTAGAGCAGGTCTGTTAGCTTTAATCTTGGACGTCGTTTTCGTAACATCATTTCTGCAGCAGCCGGTTTCTGTGGAAACCAAGAAATGACTCGCAGCACGTACAAGAGAGCAGACCACTGACCTGCTTGTCCTTCCCTGGCCCACGCGGCTGGGCTTCCCTCCATTTTCGCATGCACACGGATTGCTCAGTGCTCATTGCCGTGGACAGAACCAAGCTTTTTCCAGGCTACCAGGTATATGCTGCAATGGCCGCCACTGGTGGACATTAAACAAGAGCCCATTTCTGGGGGTTGCTGCTACTTCAAGACATTCTCAGTAACCTCCCCAGAAGATAAGGAAGAAGAAGTATAGATTAGCTCATGACACAGTCAGGGAAGAGTGTCATGACCTATAGGGTTACCTGGTCTGCAGGCAAAAGGCAGGTCCTCAGAGACCATTTAGGAAGCTGAACATCTGTAGAGGACAGAGTGAAGGAGAAAAAGATGACTCTGAGGAGCTGGTTGCTCTGGATGTGCTACATACAGATTATAGCACAGGCTAGGACTGGGAAGGTGCATAGTCTAGCTCTGAAGAGCATTCCTGTTTGTACTTGGTTCAGTTCTGCAGTATGAGTATATTATCAATAAATAATTACATGTCAGTATGTTTAGTATAAAAGCATTTTTTTTTTCTCATTTGAAAACAATCTCAGCAATATTAGCACCAACCACTACACCTCTGGAGCTCAGTGCAACCTGGAGAGGTGCTAGAGGCTGCTGGTCTCTCTGAAGGATGCATTGCAGGTTCCCACACGTGCTCACCTGTGCTCTTGGGAAGCACAGAGCAAGTGTGGCATCCCTGTAAGAGCATTTGTGCAGAGAGCCGTGGGGCAGAGGCAGCGGTCTGGGCCACAGAGACTGTCCTTCCTTTAAACCTCTTAATGTGCACAGAAGCCATAAGGCTTCTGGAAGGGCAAAGCAGCTTAAGGAAAGCAACTGCAGAGGTGAGAGCATCCTCAAAAGCTGGGGAACTCCCCGAGGTATTTCTCTGCCCTCAACTCCAGAGCGCTGGAGGTAAGAGCCGGCCCAAGCAGCCTCGGATCAGCCGGTCACCGCAACTATCGTCAGTTCTTGGTCAGTGTTTTTACTAAACTTTCCAAGTCTCTCTGACATAAAAATAATTGACCTTTACAGTTGCGTTTGAGCCAGCTACATTGCCATCAGCTGCTCCTAGTCCTCACTACTCAGATCATATTTGCTTAATGGCATGTGAATTAATTTTTTGGAAGCTGACTCTTCACCGCAGGATTAGTTACTGACTAACACGGAGCTGCTGCATGAAATTTAAGATGCAGAGCATCTTTTTAGGGGGAAAAAAAAAGGGGGGAAATACCAATGCTCTTAGAAATCCTCACTTTTAGGATGCTATGACTGGGGTAATGAATGAGCTGAAGCACAGAAGAAAAATAAACTCAATTCCAGCTATTTAAAGGCTCAGCAATTCCTTCCAGGCTAAAAACAAGCAGCTATTGTGTGCTTGTGCTGGGAGGGCTGGGGGAAGGCAGCGTTTCCCACAGGCAAATTAGGAATGGGAAAACCAGAACAAAACCCACAAGCCTCAGAAGCCCGAGTAGGGAACACAAGCCATTTTCTGTTCGACATGATTTGTGTTGTCATTAGGTGGGTTTAATGGGGCTTTATTGTTATTCTGGGAGGAAAGCCCTGGCTTTGCTTGAGCTAACAGTTATGACCGTTCAGACCTGGGAAACGCGAGGGATCCAGCCGACACCACATTTGCCGTGTCACTCGGGCACGCACTGGGAACAGAGAGGCTCCTCCCACCCCCCATCCCTTGCTGGCCATGGAGTTTGGCCACGTTTCACTAGAGCCCAATAAAAACTTGCCTGTGCCCTGTTTGGCGGCGGGGGGATCCGATTCACGTCATTTATCTCACTGTAAAGGAAGACCCGTGTGGAACATGCCAGCAGCCACGCTGGGGCCAGACCCAAACCCCACAAAAAGCGCATTTGAACCCCCTATGCTGCTGCCCCGCAGTCACCTGGGGCAGAAGACGAGGCCGGCGTCACGGCTGTGGGAAAACCTTTTCTCATCCGCGATGGCTTGAAGGCCTTCCGAGCCCTCTTCCCAAGCTGTGGTGAGCCCGTGCAGGAACAGTTCAGCAACACAGTAGGAGCTTCTTGAAGTCCAGTACTTGGGTGCCTTGGTTCAGGCTGGGTAAAGGTGAGAGGGGATAAGGAGGTAAAAACCCAGGCTCCCCGAAAGGAAATCTTAAGAGTTGAAGCCTGTGAGCTTAGTTTGACCAGCCCCCATGGGGCACACGTGAAGCCCCTCTCTCTCACCTTCCTCGGCTTCCTTCAGAAGACTCTGACAGCGATTTCTCTCCTTTCACACAACTGCAGGGGCTAGAGGCAGCACAGCAGGTAATCGGCGAGCGCAACAGGCTTTCTGTTTTGAGGATTACAGGACTGACACCCCACTTGGAAAAGAATACGAGAACTGCTGGTTACCCATTTTCCACCTGCAGAAGCAATGGCGCTGCCTTAGCTCTGCTTGTCCTGGGCTGCTGCTCAGAGATGGACAGGGACGGAGAGCTGGTCTGGTGCGAGTAATGTCCCTCTCTAAGGAGGCCTGGAGATAGGTGTAGCCCTCTACCATCCCCAAAGCAAGCTAAAACTGCTCCAGTGCAGGCATCTTGCATTTTTTTATGGCTAGATCCTGGTTTAGTTTGCAATATGCTGATTTTAGTGGACCAGATCATGCGAGAAATCCAGGATTCCTACTCTAGCCTAGTGGGGCCCAGAGTCACAGTACAGCTGCTTTCTCAAAGCAACGCCATGGGCTTCCCTGACAAGATGTTACATTGAAAAGCTTACTGAAGTTTTTTTAATGATCTGATTTAGATCAAACCAAAGGGTATCAGAGAAAGTCAGGAACTGTCCAATAACTGTCTTCATTGCATTATATGAAGCACTGTGAAAGAAAACATTTATTTTGGGGGAGTGATAGGACTAAGGTGCCCCTAGCCGTAAAAAAAGCTTTGCCCATTGAGAAGCTGTTCTGGTGACAAATTTGCATCATAAACTGTGCATGCCTGAAGAAAATGTTTTAGAAAATGAAATTTCATTTGAAACATTTATATTTTCAAGAACAGTTAAACTCAGCTACTCACCTGTTAACAAACAATGCGGTATGTATTTTCCGCGTATTGATTGCCTTCCTGGAAGTGGACAGGCACTCTTGGCCATTGGATGCCACCAGTGAATTTACCTGGAATTCAGTTTTAAACTGATGAACTCTGTCAAAGCTGCCAGGTTACAAGTTCCTCAGACTGTCACAGCTTCACTAGGGATTGGGGTCCAGCAGCAGTCAGAATAGGGAACACACCTGTATCTTGGCAGCTTCTCCAGCAAGCCGTGTCCTAGCCCATCTTCGTTACCAGCACGCACGCAGGTGCCAGGCTCAGCACGGAAAGCACAGCAAAAAGACATCCCCTTCCCAGCTGTGAGGTGAGAGAGGCAGGGCGGCACCAGCTGCGACAGCCACAGGACAGCGCTCCAATTGATCAGCGCCCCGAACGTGCAGAGAGGTACCTATCCTGTTAAAACATGTGCACCCACCTGCGTTGCGCCAAGTCCAGAGCCAGCACTGCTGGGGGCTGGCAGAGCCCATCCTCAGGGTGCTGCCAGCCCTGTGCCCGAGCCTGGGAAGCCCGGGGAACTCGCTTTGCCAGCTGGCTGCCCCACGGCCAGCACAGCGGCGAGGAGCAGCCAGCTCTGCTGACCAGAGCAACCATGGCTTCGAGCAGAGATGCCACTGCCCCACAGAACGGTGCAGATGGTCAGGCTGCACCCCAACTGCTGAACTGCCCGGACTAGGAAAGAGCTCAGCAACTTTTTAATTAAACAGTCTGGGTCAGCGCTGGGCCATGCCACCCGTGGTGCTGCCACTGCGGCAGCGGTTGCAGCACAGGCAGTGGCGGCTCACGCTGGCTTCGCCACTGGTGCTTTGCTGCGGGCTAGGTCCTTCTGCTCTGCTCTGCTCAAGGGGGGTGGCAAGGCGCAGATGTTACAGACCCCATGCGCCTTGTGGCTGCTTCGCCTGGTGCAAATCCAGACTTCAGAGCTGGGCTTTCGAGCAGATTTGCAGAGTATGGCACATAATATCTGCAACATATACCAAGCATATCCCAAGTGTTTTATAGCCCAATAGCTGCAGTTAGCACACCAAACCTGGAAACATTTTTAACTTAGTCTATTAAAAACTAATGGCTTTTAATAATGCCTCAGACAAGCCAAACTGCAGTTCCTGTTGCCCATTTCAGAACGTAGCCTATAGTTTAACCATAGGAAACCCCTGGATAACTTTACTGTCCTTTGAAAGCAACTTTCAAAAACAAAGATCAGCTTAGGTGACACTGACAGAACAAGCTGTAGGTACCAGGGGAATAACACACACAGCCAACTGTCTTTTTTTATAAAAGTATTTTTAATAAACTGATGGATTTAAGATGCTAGACAACTTCTTGCCATGTACAGGTAACAAAAGTCAAAATTCTTTTAATTTTATACAAATACTATGTAGTACAGTAAACTTGAATACAAGTTTACAAAAAAATGCATCAGTGAATGTTCAGCTTGTAACCAACTTCCAACAGTGAAAATTATCATGTATCAATAGTGATCAGAATTGCATTGCAAGTTTTAGAAGTAATGCAACTATGTTTTTACCAAGCGACTCTGAAGTTACTGGTGCACATTGACAGTACATTGGATTTTTTTGGCTTGCTGAAGAGAAAATAGCATTTAAATAAAATGACTTTGAGTTAAAGAATATAATACGTATCAAAAGTACTATCTTACAGAAAAATTAAACAAGAATGAGAAAGTAAACAGATCAGAACCCTGAAGTAGTGATATTTTTCTACCCGTTTTGATGGGAAAGACTCCACAGGTGTCCAGCTTTTTCTCACAGCATTTTGGAGTGTTCTAATCCTAGCACAGTGTGGTTTACTAGACTAAAGTAATCCCTGCTTGTCAGTAATGCTGGTGAAAGGTAACTTGCTCTATTGCTAACAAATTGGAGTAACCACTGGCAGGGTGACTTCTTGGAAGCATCCAGTGGAGGCTGAGTTGACAGCACGCAATTGAAGTTACAGTACTGCTTGCTTTGATACAATACCCAACAGCCTTCAGGGTTCAGGTGTCAGTTTCCTCACAGGATTTACAAATGGATGGTTTTGCAACAACAACAAAAAACAAAACAAACAAAAAAGGAGCATAAGACAGTATTTTCACCTGTACGGCTACCAATAAAATGAATGTTTTTGTTACAAACTTTCCAGTCTGCTTTATAAAAAATAGTCTTCGTTTTACTTCTAAATAAAAACTGTGCTGTGATCTGTCACGTTCTTGCATTGTACATGCTGTAGTTGTGTGTGTTAATGAAGGTGTAGAGATTTGTGACCTAGCGCTCTGGATATATCAGAAGCCTAAAGAGCTGATTTTGGTACATAAAAGTTAGGTAGCAATGAAAATTAATTCTATTTATTTTTTCCTAAAACCTAGGAAAAGCTACAGTACATTGCTAGATCAGTGGCCTCAACCCTGAGCTGAAATAAAGGACCTGCCTTGGCCAAGAGACTTAGTCACATTACTACCACAGCTGCGCAGCAGAGGCAAAATAACCTGTCTGTGGCCTGTTGCCTAAGCTGTAAGTAGTGCGAGATTCAGTTCTGTAATGCTTGAGAGTTGACTGGAGACCACCATATTCATTTTCACTACAGGAGAAAAAGAAAGGAGAACTCAAAGTCAGAGATTCAAGTGAAAAAGCACTCAACAGGGACAGCCAGTATGTCCAGCTTCCAGAGACCAGAGAACATAGTGGCAGACTTGTCAGTCTTCAGTGTTTCCCACTTGGTAGAACAGATTATTCAAAGACGTACCAAACTACAGTTAAAGAGACTTCTACTATTATGCCACTCTTTCCAGAAAGAGTCTCACTTGATTTTTTTCCTCCAGAACTAAGCATGTCTCTCTCTCTGTACCTATACTGCACCACAGAAGATGCGTGAAAAGACTGTCTGACAAAGGATTCAACCCAACTGCTAGCAGAAAAACTTCGGCTCTTTTCTAACATGAGTCAGAGTTGGCAATCGTAAGAATTCTTACTGCGATACCATCTACTGCACCTTCCTGTAGGGCTCAGTGGCAGACTACCCATGGCTAGGAGCATTTGTAACACGAAGCATTTTTGCCTCCTAAGAGGACTTTTTTCCTTTTAAACAGCAGAAACTGTAAAGTCAGTATTTCACTTAATGGAAAAACTAAATCCAGCAACAGACTGAAAATAAAGCTTGTAAGAATCATTTATACTTCTAGTAATGCACACTTCTTCATGAGCTGATCAGTTTACGGATGGTATGTTTTTCGTTAGTTTAAGGCAGCAAGTCTTTCAAAATACACAAGCTCACCTCCCTCATGTTTGTGCTACTGTATCCTTATGTGCAACAAGAGAACCTCACTAATTTACACTAATGACTGGAAGAACCATTAATTCTCTTGGTAAGTGAACAAGAATAAGGCATTCCATTATATATTCTGATCACTAATTATAATTTAGCTCTAATTATAATCTACCAGCAAACATACTTCTGTCTTTTAGAAAATAGTATCTCTCACCTTCAGATATAATTATGTGTGCAGATTAGTAGGTTCTGCTGTGTAAACACGCAGGTGCATAAGCAATTTTCAGGTTTTTCTTCATTACATCTGACAAGAAAGTTAATGCCACAGACAGAGACTGTGGGAAAATAAATTAGGATTTCTCTATAATTTGTGTGGATATGCACAACTGGGCAGTAATTTATAGCTCAAAAAAAATAAAGGACACAACTGTTTACAAATGCAAATGAAGCAAAAATCAGCAGCAGAAAGCAAGGCCATTCCCCAACCATAAATGGCTTGTATTACACTATTCCAAACTATATGAAATGAAAAAAGAATACAAGTACTAACTTTCATATACAAGTTTGAAATAAAGTAAAGCAAACAGTGAAAAATGTGTTGATGCTTCTAACAGATGATACTCACATGTCTAAATCCTAGTTGAAGTAGACAGTAAATACAGACAAGAAGACAGGATGCAAACTACATGGCTGAGTTTTAAAAAAAAGGGGATCAATGTGCATTGCAATGAGATTGAAATTTCCCTTCATATGTGCAAAAATCCACAGTTTCATTAATGTAGAGGTCATACTTCTCGTATCAGATCTTGGACAAAACCAGTCTCCCTACATCCTGGAATCTACCTGTTTACATCAGCCACTTTTAAGTGCACAGTACCCTGTTCACATAGATAGTATTCAGCAGTTTCTGGCATTTCTCAGAAATTTAATGTTCACCTGCCTTAAATCTTGAAAACAAAGGGGAGAGTTCATCCAGGGCATCATACCAATGCTATTGAGTTATACCAACAGTTAAATCAAACTCAAATTCTCTCTTCTTCCATGGTGGCAGGAGTCCTTACAGGACTTGTAAACAGCAGTACACAATACTGTAAACAAATAATTTAAGTTCTGCTTTATACAAGATGTTAAGTTAACCCAGGTCTACCAAACAGGTGAAAATGAAAAGGGTGGCTTCACACAAAATCCTTCCCTTTTCTCCCAGCAATTCTTTTCACTACATAAATAATCCTGAGCTGAAACAGGGGTTGATGAGAGCCTTTTTTGCATATAAAAACAATGTTCTAGAGTCAGCTCTCATGTTCTGTCAGGAAGTCAACTGCTGGAGAGATTAAACTGAAGTATTTCAAACCATTTGTTACTTTGGAGGAGGACTTATAATTTGGTGTGGCGTCCAGTTCTAGATCCAGATGCTGAGCTTGCCAGGGAAGCCGATGCTGCTGCATCCTCAGCTTCCTCCAGCTCATCGTGTAGCTCCTGGCTAACACTAGATTGGAGGGCTGCAGGAGTTAGCCACTCCTTCGGCAGACAGCTCTGGAGAAACGGTATGCAAGAGCTGAAGTAGGCAAGGCGATTCACCCACCGTGGAATCTCTTTTCCACACAGAATCTAGGGGGAAAGGGAAAAGAAAGGATTAACTTGTCTTCTGGGTTCAGCAGTAACAAAGCTACAATATTGTAAATAAAAAGCAAAGGCTGCAGCAGCCTTACAATTTATGTATCACAAATGCCAGTCAAGAAGCACTCAAGTTAGCTGCACTACAGCTTTCTCCATCAGTAAAAGCAACATCTCAAGTCACACGAGGAGACTTGTTTTCCACCGTTTGACACATGATTCTACACTTTTTTTAGAAGTCCTGAAAAGCCTAACCACCTCACTCTTTTGAATAACTTCTATAAAGGGCACCAAAATGAGTTAAGGTATGCTTTCTATTCACTGCTAATTCCTCAGAAACAGAAATTGCAGGAGAAATTTCACTATTACAAAAAAGCACCCTGACTTGGCATTACGCATACAGCTGAGGCTATTTATTGTGACGGCCTCTGATGACTTTGCAAACGGTATCACCATCTTACAGCACACAGGCCGACCACACACACTCAGGTTCACCAAAACAAAAGCAGCTATACAAGGCAAAGCTGGTTTTAACTCCTCAAAAATATATAAAGCTGCATTAAGTACTTGTTTTTACTCTACAACAGTCATTAAATGGTTTTGTTGTCACTATTCAAGGAGCGAACTATTTTACTTAACTACCTCCATATTCACTTCTGGTATTACTTACTCCAGTGTAAATCTGGAGAAAATCATAGGTAATAGGAGCATTACTCTGTTGTAACTGGGCAGCATTTAACTTGTAATTATATCCCTGTTCTTATAGTCAATTTGAACACTAAATAGGACAAGACATAAAATAGAAACAACATGACCATGAGGTTGAAGAGTACAGCAAAAACCTGGCCATATAGGCCAGATTTCAGGCTAACTGCAGCTTTGTCAGTGACTCACCCTACTTACTTGTACCAGCATTGCACATGAATCATCATCTCAGTAAAATCTTCCAGTACCACTGGAAGATAAGTCTACATAAAACACAGGCTATACAATAAGTGTGCCATTAACTATTTTGAAAAAAAGAGCAATAAAATTTTATGGAAGTTCACCATGGAAAACATAGCCATCCCTTTTTTTGGAGTGCTTCAGTGAAACATTAGAATAAATTCTGACAAGCACAGATTGCTAACCACCGATAAAAATCGCAACTGCCATTCCCTCCTTTGTCCTGGGCTAGTTGTTCCTGACCCTTTCCCTTGTGTTGATACATGTGAGTGATCAGGCATTCAACCATACTGGCAAAGCAATCATGTTAAAATAAAGCTGAGGGGAAAAACCAAAGCTCATTCAACCCCACAATCAGATACTTTGCACAACCACTCATGACCAGGACGCAGGTGCTGGCAGCGCAGTAACATGACAAAAGCCTCTCAGGCAGAAGATTAACATTCTCTGTGAAACTTCAACACCTTTGTTATTCTTTAACAGTAGGTCATAACTATAAAATTATTTTCAGTGTGATGGCCCTGTGAGGAAATACTGATAAAAATAACACATGGTTCTATCTTCAGTAGTGATCTCTGAAGCATCTGAAATGATTTTGAAATCCTGTTAATACTTTATTTACTAGGTCTCTCAATTAGGAACGCACCCCTGCTCGAACCCAAACTATGTATGACAACAATATTTAGCACTTTTGGCAGCAAGATCTTGTGCTTTGTACATAAGCACAAATAAAACCTGGAAAACAGTGACATTTGCCCGAGGTAACAGAGATAGGAAGCTGGAAATTAGGCCAAACATTCCAAAGGAAAGGAAGGAGATGATGCTCTGTAGCCACCTGGGAAGCACCTTTCTGTAGACCATCATGTTTGTTTACCTCAGATAAAGCTGAAGAAAAGTGATTGCAGTTTTTGTGCATTAGGTGGTAAGCATTTCCTTTGAATTCTTTTCCAAGCTCTTCTACTATTTTTTCTATGTCATCTTCCATAAAGTCAGTACTGCCTAGAACCACGGCCTCTCTAGAAGAGAAACAGAGACAATAGGTGGTGATCAGGCTTCCATGATATAGGTAGATTACTGTTCATCCCTCATTCCTTGCTCAAAAATCACCCCACTGTGGGTGGCGAGATCTTTCTGCCTTCCTAGAATAACACAGATTCTTTCTGTTCCATATTACAGCACCAATTTCATCTTTATCATAAGAGATTATTTCCTTGACAATTGTCCACCTGTAGCTCATTTACGTTCTTTACAACTTTAATCCGACAAACACTGGATGTGATTTTCCCTTCATCTCCAAAGGATATTGTTTCTAAGAGACAGCTGAGAACAGGTAAGAGCTTGTAATGCAGGGAAGGGTCAAGGCAATCATACTGAGAAAGCGGAAGAGAGACATGAGGAAACCTTGAAAAGCAACATTTTTCAGCTTTTTCTTTGAATAAAAATTTCATTACCTTGAAAAAGTTACCCCTTTGTATATACTGTATGAATAACAAGAGCTAGCCACAAGTCCACATAATTTTTTTTACACATTTAAGGAATTTAATGGTATGCTAAAAATAATGTTCTCTGCCGTAGACACTTCACTGTCTCATCACCTCTGTCTACCTTTCATTTCTGAGCAAAGAAAACACACTAATTTCTCAGAAAGTCAGAAATCCTGTAGTGTCATTCAACACATCTCCAAAATAAATGCAACAAGTTGTCTTTTGAATATGCCTTCTCAAAAGCAAGAAAATAGGTATCTCTCTTACTTAAATTTAAATGTTTCTCCTAGCTCAGAAGCATTTCCTGGTGAAATTTCAAATATTCCAGAAAAAGGGTATGGATGACCACCATAGGCAAATTCTGAAAGAGAAAACTCAGATTTAACAAAAACAGCATACAATGACAGAAAAGACCAGCAGACCTCGCTGACTGGAAGATCGCTTCACAAGGTTGTAAAGCTAGAAACCACACAGCTTATTTACATGGGTAACAAATACAAGGAGGTGGAAATGAATAGTTTTGTTAGTCACTAGTCACCCTAAGTAAAAACTGACAGGAAATTTCCTACATCAGTGTACAGGTTTAACTTGAATAACTTTACAGTAAGTATACATTGTTTTCATTGTGTAAGTGAGGATTTACAAGTTAAATTGTAAACCCTGTCAATGTTCTTTATAAATGCTTGTCTAGAAGTCCACGTACATATTTAGAGATTAGGGATTCAAAGTACTGCATCCTTGAAGGTCTGATGGTGCTTCTATTCAGTGCGCTCTACAGCTGTGCAGCGAGTAGTGGCCTAATAGGTTAAATTTTAGAGTTCAACTGTCCCGACTTCTTTACTATAACAAGAAAGTAAACCAGTGCTTGCATCTGAAGTCTGCATGTAGCATCTGCTGGCATAAACACTTACAATACATGAAAATATCATGGCATGCTTCAGCTTCCTTCTGTGTCTGTATGATAACACAGCATGCCACACCCAGAGCGCAATAAAAAGCTTTAAGCATGACTTCACACTTCCTTTCCTCAAAACTTGTCACACATTATCCAAGCCTAGCATTCAGTTTGGTGGATAATCTTTTTTACAGCAGGTTAATAAATAAAGTTTGATGTGCTTTGAAAAATGCAAGTCATTGTTCTAGCAGGCATATGACCTGCTATATGAGAAAGCTGTTACAATCTGAACAGGAAGGGAGGCACATGTATTTGGCACAGCTCAAGAACTGGGTTTCAGGCACAGCACTATTAAGAGTCAGGTCTTTCTGGTTGGGATTAAAAGAAATACAAAAAAGTTTTAACGATAAGCATTGTATTTTGTCAATTTGTTGCTTTGATAACACTTGCAAACCCACTTACCATGCAACCATTATAGTAGCTCAAACTTTTATAGTTTAAGATAACTTTGCGCAATGTGGTCTTTGGATTGCATGCCACACCTTTTGCTGCTTCCCCTCACCTCCAAACACATTCCAAAAAAAGAAGTGAAGTAGATTTTTCTCCTTTAAATGGACTACTTTTAGCAACACCATCACCTCAGAGCATGATTATACTGCTAGGCAGGAACACCTCAGACCTGAGCCTGTGCTACAGCATGCTCAGAAACACGTTCTGGCAGAAACAGGGATTCAAAGTGGCCTGAACAGATCAGGAAGCTGCATCCCCAAGGTACAACCTATTTAGCAAAATCAGAATGTATTGCTGTATTTATCACAGGTCTATCTTTTGTAAACAGTATGCATGAGATGCCTTTTAAAGAAGCTGTCTCTTCAAAACAAACCAACCTTACCAATAAGGAATAGACAGTTTTTTGTGAGCATCATGCCCTTTTACGTGCCTATGTGCAACAGACTACTGTTTCTGTAGTTAAAAATTAACTCCTTGCACTAAGTGCTGGCAGAATACTGAGGAAACATGATTCAACCACACTTATATGAAGCATACACTTGTTTTAAAAACAGGTATTTTGAAACCTAAAATAAAGATTTCTATGCCTAGCTGAATAAATTGCACACTTTTTCACAGCTGCATAGCTTTATACAAGATGACTACCACATTATTCGTATCCAAGGTTTTTTTGAGAGGCAGAAGAGATGAGAACTTTAAAACAAAACTGATGAACAGTTTTCAGGAGCCAGACTTCCCTCTCTACCTGAAAAAAGTTTTTTAAATAACAGCATTACCGGAACAAAGAGTAAGTTATGTTTTTCTTGTACGTACCTCGGCCATACACCTCTATACCTGAATGGAACACTCCAATTCCAAGGGAAGAAGTATATTCATTCATCCAATACTAAAAGGAAAGAAGAAAACAAAATAGACTCTAGTCAGTTTCCGATACAGATTTGTCTTCTGAGCGCAGGCTGACATGTATTTGTCCCCCATATCAAAAGCATAAAAACCTACCACAAAGTGAAACTGCACAACCCATTTTATGGGAGCAGAACATGCTGGTAAAATTCCCTGACTGTACAGAGTGAATTAATTCCATTAGGTTCTACTCCAGTGTTTTAGTGCTGTCTGTGTCTGCCAGCCAAGGAGACTGTACCTGGGAGAGATCAGATCAACTTTTCGATTGTCAACAAGTTACAGGTTGTAAAGTTTTCCATTAGGTGGAATACATTCTAGAATCAACTGCAGTAATTTCACAGGAGCACTTTTTTTTTATATAACATCAGAATGTTGGACTGCAACATACACACACCAACTTTCATTTATAGCAATGACCACATTTTTGCTTATGACCAGATGTGCACAAGACATACTCAGGGATATGTAAGATGGACTGAAATTACTTTAGAATATTTTGTCTTTGAATAGTCAATTGGTGGTCACCATACAAGAGACTAAGCTCTCTCCACACTCCTGATGTACGTGCCTCCATACATTAGGTGTAAGTCTTTTGTGTAGGTCTAACACCTGTTTCCAATATATTACTTCTATTGTAGCCAACAGATAATAGCTGCATTTCAAAAGGAAAACGGAAGTGATAATTAAAAAAAAAAAAAAATCACACAATCCCACCAAAAAAACCACCTTCCCTTAGTGCTTTCTCTTTCTTTTTCAAAAGCAGTGGCAGCAGCAAGTGCTGATCAGGAACGAACTATTACCCTCAAGACCTTAAAGATGCACGGAGTTCTGGAAAGGGAAAACCTCAACATTACTGTCTTTCCTTGGCTACATCACCACCCTCAAAATATCAGTCTGCAAGCAGTAAAAATTGTCAAGTGACATAATTTAAAAAGGAACCTCAAACAAAGGGGAAAAAAAAAGCCTTAGCTGTATCCTTAAAACTGAAACTGGCTAGCAAGAAAATCCTCTCAAAAATACAAGGAAAACATTATTTTGTCAATGACTCCTGTAGTGGGATTTTCTCCTCCCAGGTCATCTGGTCCCAAAGGGCACCCCTACGAGCTTCCTCAAAGCAGACTTCAAAAAGTCAGCTGGCAGGCAGGATACAGACTGAGGTAGCACCCCAACAAATTAATATTTGTTTAGCAAACAGGAAGAAAAAGCAGCTATCTTCTTTACACAACCTGTTGACATAAGTGCTTTCTGATGTAAAGTCGCTACTAAAACAGCACAAATTATGATAAAATGTAAAAGGTTACAGGTGTCACTTTGTTAAGATGTGCTAGCTAGAGTTAGTACATGATTTACAGGGCTATTACAAACATTATGTTGTATAACCTGCATTTCTGAAAGCCATTTTCTCCCAATAAAAATGATATACTAAACTTTGGGCTGAGAAGCTATTTATGAAAATCAAAACAAGTTAAATGGCAAAAAGAGCAAGTCAGGCCAAAAGTTACAAACTTTCAGGCACTAAATATGTATGTATTTGGCTTTTACAGTCATCCTTATTCTAAGTATCATCAAACCTAAAATAAATGGTCCCTCAAATTCAGTTACTAGCAGTTGCCAAACATCAGCATATCACTTTTTCAGCCAAAAATTCACAATTGTGCTCGCAGGTACAGGACATGAATAACTATCTGGATAACAAGATGCTGAGGATTTGATGTTCTTTTCTTCAGACAAGCCAGTTGTGAGAAGTTTTGTCAAAATGAATTAACAGGAGATAGATTTTGGTCCTTATATTTATTTAAAGCTAAGGATTATTGAGTTCTGTGGATAAATTTTGCTTAAGACTAAACTTAACACTTTGCTTTAATTTCTGGCTTTTTTAATGCATTTTGATGTTAACTAGTGGGGTATGGATGATTATACCGAATTATCACCTTAGTCTACGTAATGTTCTTTCCTTCCTCCCCCAGAAAAGAGCAGGGCTAGCCCATATGTATCTAACTAGGCTTTTCAGATCAAGCTACACCCAGAAATATAATGGGTTAGGTTTAGTCTGTATAGAACAGGGAGAACACAAGAAGAGGGGAAGGAAGGAGAACAATGTCAAGATGACCCAACTAACTTAATGGGTTTGAGAGCATAAAAAATTGGATTCTGTTCATTACTGTGAAATCAAAGCCCCCAGGGAAATGGATGAGCTACTTAAATATAAAGCTGTTTCAGTTCTGAAGCCAGTGCTATCCCACACTTTACCAGCTGACCATTTCAAAGTAGTTTTAGGTTTACATTTATAGTCAAATCGTAGGAAATTCAACATCCAGTTTGTCAGCGCAGGAATAGAGTATGTTTGCCTAATGAGAAGGTGTATCCAAAGGAACCTAATCTAGAACTGAGCTACACAAGGTCCTTGGTGCTCTAGCCTTTCCTCTCCTGAACACCCATTCTGAAAACTCTGGGTCTGGCCTCTGGATTTCAAATAATCTATGCATCACATATGCATCGGATCTGTTAATGCCAAGCAAGGTTACTGTTGTTCTCTGAAAATGGAATAAATGTTACACAAGGTATCTCATAAGCAGTGGAAGTAATAAAGCCTAGTTTGTCACTAGACAGAAAAAGAGAAAAATTATTCACACTCCTCCCCTCTCACAACCCTGGGAAACCTAATGGAAGGTATAGGGAGAGGACAGAAAAGCAAGTCACCAACCCTCCTTATTGATCCATACAGAAGCACACGAATGGAATGGAAAGCTGCTCTAACGAGGTGTTCAGCAAGTCTGGTGCTATTCAAGTACGTGCTCCTTCTTACTGGTGCCACCTAAACACATGGGGCTCACTAGACTACAAAAACTGAGAAGTGGTGGCAAATTAAACAAACGTTAGCAGCTTTGGAAGAAGTGCCTATAGCAAGCTGGCACTTCACTTAGTATTTCCAGTAAGAACAGAGTAGGTTAACTGAAGATAAAAGAATTTCACAGAATGATAAAATCTTTGGGTTGGAAGGGACCTTTAAAGGCCATCTAGTACAACCCCCTGCAATGAGCAGGGTCATCTTCAACTAGATCAGGTTGCTCAGAGCCCAGTCCAACCTGAGCTTGAACGTTTCCAGGGATGGGGCATCTACCACCTCTCTGGGCAGCCTATGCCAGGGTTTCACCACCCTCATTGTCAAAAATATCTTCCTTATACTGAGTCTAAATCTACCCTCTTTTAGTTTAAAACCATTGCCTCTCGTCCTATCACAACAGGCCCTGCTAAAAAGTCTGCCCCCATCTTTGTTATAAGCCCCCTTTAAGTACTGGAAGGCTGCAATAACGTCTCCCCAGACCCTTCTCTTCTCCAGGCTGAACAACCCCAACTCTCTCAGCCTGTTCTCATAGGAGAGCTGTTCCGTGCCTCTGATCATTTTTGTGACCCTCCTCTGGACCTGCTCCAACGGGTCCACATCTTTCCTGTGCTGAGGGCTCCAGAGCTGGATGCAGTACTCCAGGTAAGACAGAATTACTTCCCCCCCTAGGAAGAGTAATTATATCTAATTATTACTTCATCTCGATCAGCTATTGGAAGGTTGGTCACATTTTCCCATTGAAGAAAATGTTTTCTCTCACTGAAGAAGGAAATGCAGGACAAATGCAACATAAAGTACACTGAATTTGGCTACAGCTGAAATGATTATACACAGCTTACAAAATAAAGACTGTAAATTAAATGACACATATATATAGCTTGTTGGTTCAGGAACATGCCGTAAGTTCTGGAATCCCAAATTGATCCCAAAACCTACATCCTTGCTTCCATTACACAAACTGGATGCCCTTTGTTTAGTCTGGTATGAATTTTGCCATAGTAGAATGTACAGAAGCAGCACAATCCCATATCCTCAATATTATGCAGTAAGTCAGTCTTGTAAAACAGGAATTCATGTTTAATGCAACTATCAGAATGAAAATATTAAAGTATTTTTCTATGTGCACAATAAAGTCATGTCACTGAAACGAAAGAAAAACACTAATGCCAGTGCTTCAAAAATATCTTCATTACTTTCTTCAGAGCTTTCATTTATGTTGAGACTTTAGAATGTTATAGCCTTATTTGACAGGGGAAAAAATAGGATGCTTACTTTGGGCACAAAAAACTCCTAAAAATAGCAGTTAAGTTAAAGTATTCTGGTTCTCAAAACACAATATAGCAAAGACTTCACCCTACTTTTTTAATGATCATAAAAGATCTTCAAAGCCATGAACATGCAGCACATAAATAGGCCCTTAAGCTTCTCTCCCTCCATAACGTTACCAGTACTTGAAAGTCCACTTTCTTGTATGACACACACACACCTCCTCAACCTTTGGTTTTATCAAAGATTTTAACTTTTTCAAGCGCTAAAGACAATGGAAGGGTACATGCTCCAAAAGCAACTGACTCAGTCCTGTAAGGAGTTTCACTAGTAGCAAGGTCATCTAGTACTCCCCTGCACACCTAAGCAGTCGTCTGGGAAATGAAGCTACATTTAGCACTCGGTTTAAAATAAAGCTGTTCATATAACTCTTGCAATTATAGTAGTGTTACAGTAGTGATTCTGTCAACCAGGTGACTAACAGTGGTCTCTTGTTCCAAACGAGAAACAACCACCCCAAACTCAAACTACAAAAAACCCCAAACCCACCTCCAAGTGACACGAAATGTCAGAAGCAAACAATAGACCTGCTAGTGCCTCAATACACAGTTGGCAAGATTTGATGAATAAAGGGAACTTCAAAACAGCTATTATGAAAGACTCTTCCCTTCTCTCCCCTATTCTTAGTGCCCTCAAACAATGCAGTATCATTGATTTCAGCAGGCTTGTCTACATGCAGTAATGTACCTGCTATGCAACATGAAAGCAAGGCTTTAGTTTAAGCTCCTGCTTCAAGCAAGTTTAAAACGGACTGAGACATCGTTTAGCAAGAGTTCAAGGCAGGATGCATACTAACAGTGTCTTTCGGACACCGTGGGAACCTGATTTTTTTTTTCTCCAGTTTAAAGGAAATCTGTTTCTCTAATGGTCAAAAAATGTGGACATTGTTAGAAAACAACAACCACAGTTGAAGTAGGATACAGAAATATTCTGCCTAGTGGTCTCAGCTTACACGATGTATAATATGTCATGATATACCACAACTGCAGACCAATGCACAAAAAGCCACCCCTACATGTGATCAGACATCTGCAAATAAACGTGCTTGCTTGCTTCTTTTGGAAAATAAGGTCCTTCCACAGATAGTGGCTTTAGAGTCTATGCTGCTTCTTGAGATAGGCAGAGCCCTGCTAATCACAACAGGACTACCATCAGTCCCCAACATATCCTAAGGAAAAGTATGACATTAGTTTTTACAAGCACAACCTTCCTGTTGCTTTTTTTTTTTTCACCCTTCCCTCCTGCTGTCAGCCTTCCTAGGATGACTGGAGTAAAACTCATCACAGCAATTCAACTCTGGAGGAAAAAGAAAGGACGACATGGGTTGCAGCAAAGAAATCTAAGGAGTAAGAGATGAAGGAGAACCATGTGAATGAAAAAGTAGACTATCACAAGAGAAAACAAAAGGCATACTGAAGTCACACCGCACCAATGCTGTCATCATAGTGAGAATGGAGTTTCTCACAGAGGCCATGGCATTACTTTCCAGGCAGGCACTTACGCAGGAGACAGCCCATTCTGCTAAGTTTTCACAGACTGCCTGTGAACTGGGCCCTGGCGGCACTTTGCACAGCTAAGCAAGTCTTCGTGAGAACACTGGGTCTTCCATCTTAGCAAGTCAGAAGTGCGTCAAGCCTTGACTTCAAAGATACTATCTTATGTAAAAGTTCTGAAACTGAAGTCCTACTTCTTTCTCTGTATTAATATTTATAGTTAATATATGTAAACCCACCTCTTTTCATGCTGAAAGAACCTCTCCAACGTATATTTTTCAACTGTATTCCAATAAATCATACATATGCATGGGACAGAGCACCCTTCCCTCCTTAAGTCTAGTATAAATAAGGCACACTGACTTTTTGTCATATCAATGTTGCATACAGGCTCAACCAGGTGAGCAAAGACTTTTTTGCTCATTTCCCTACCACCCCCAACTCATAAAAATCACAGTGAATAGCCTGCTCTTGTCTCCAGTCTCCTCTCTTCTCTACAATGAAGAAAAAACAAAGTAAAAGTAACAGGTTATATTTGCTGGAGGCAGAACTCAGACACAGGAGCAGGCAAAAAAAAAAAAAAAAAAAATCCTTTGACAGGGACATTGATTTCTATGTTAAGTATTAGGGTGAAAGAAAATAATGACAAGAATGAAGCTAGTTCATATAATCTCATACATGATTTTAATTTCAAGCCAGATAGCTCCCTGTTGATTGCTATTAAATATTCTGGCATTAAAGCCTGGGAATTCTCAAGGAAACAAACTGCATTTTGTCTCTGCCAGCAGTCACTGACTCTACAGTATACACCCTGGCCCTTTTAAAACACCAAAAATTCACTTCAAAATGGTGGTGGTAGGAAAGCCCATCCAAAATAAGCTAAATAACACAAAAAACCTGAAGTTGGTTGTCAATCTTGCTGCCCCACTATCGGTAGACTCAAATACGTGGTCAGAGAACTGGTGCTACTTGTTCTAATTTCCAGTGACCGAAACGCATTAACGGATAATATTTTCTTAATATGACTTATCCGCACCTCCTGTTCTATACAGGTACTTACACCTTATCTGTTACCATAGCATTTGAGCAGCTTCCAACTCAACATAAGACAACACAACTGTTGCTGTAGGTGCCACAGAAAGATTACTCAGAAGAGAGGGAAGGTGAGCTCACAGGACTGCAAATCGAGCTGGAGCAATTCCCTTATTTCTACCAGGTAACAGCCATACTAAAACTGTTCAAGTAACTCTGGTCTAGAAAGAAAAGAGCACAACATTACTGACACAGCACTAAAAAACCCTCTTATCCCTACAGCGACAGCGGTTATCTCCAACTACTATCCTACTGGAAAATCAGCCGCTTTCACGGTTTTCAGGTGCAGAAAAGGCAGGGCCTCCCCGCGGCTGACCTGGGGGCAACAGCAGAGGTGGAGGAACGACTCGGGGAGCAGATCTACCTGTCACTGGAAGGCCCGGCACCACTGCAAACTTTTGTCGCAGCTCACAAAAGATCTGTAGGAAAACTGGCAGATCTCCCAAATTATCGCCCCCCCCCCCCGCCCCGGGGTTCGTCAGTGCTCCCCACGGGCGGGAGCCCACGGAGCCAACTCACGCGGGGTCAGGCAGCGGAAGGGCAGTAAAAGTTTCCCCACCGCCCTCACCCCCTGCCCCGCAGGCCCTCACCGCCCTCCCGGAAGGGGGGTCGGCACCCCCGCCCGCCGCCACAGGTGGGGGTCGCGCTGCCTCCAAGGACCCGGGGCCGGGCCTGGCCGCTGTGGCGGGTCCCCAGCGCCGAGCGGGGCGCTCACCATGTCGTAGACGTTGAGGATCACCAACTGGTTCGCCATCGCCGGCGGCCCGCGGGCGCCCCCCGCCCGCTCGGTCGCTCCCGCGGCGGCGGCGCTGCTCAGGCCGGCGGCGGGGCGGTGGGGACCCCCGGGGGCCGCTTCCTCCTTGTCCTGCCTGTTGCTGCGGGGCGGGGGGGGGCGGCGGGCACCATGGAGACGCCGCCGCGGAGGGACGGGGCCTCACCCCCGGGAGACGCGCTCAGCCCGCGGCCGGCAGCGGGGGCCGGGCGGCGCGAGGGGGAGCGGGCGTGGGCCCCACCCCGGTGGCGATGGCGGTGCCGGTGGCGGCGGCAGCGGGAGGGGAGGAGAGGAGGAAAGGGAGGGAGGAGGCGAGGCGGTCAGGACGCGGGAGAGGCACAGGCAGCAGCTCGCGCGCTGCCTGGCGCAGGCGCCGGGGCCGCGGGACGGCGGGGCAGCCCCAGCAACGGGCGCAAAATGGAGCCGCTCGAGCCCGCCCCCATCTTCCGCGAGGAGCGGGCCCGGCGGAGACTACTGCTCCCGGCGCACAGCGCGGTGGGGACGACTACGGCTCCCGGCGTGCCCAGCGCCGCTCCGCTGCGGGGTGTGCGCGGCCCCCTGGGGGCGCGGTTGGGTCTTCGCCCAGGCGGCAGGGGCACGGCAGCCGCTGCTAGCGGGGGGGCAAGGCTGGCGCGATGGGGGCCTGTCTGTTTCCCTCCCCGCCTCGGGGAGCTGCGAGGTGTCCCGGGGCCGGGCAGCGCCGCAGCCGCGCCGGAGCATGCGGCGCCGCGCAGTCACACCTGCCGGGCGGTGGCAGGCCGCCCTGCTTTATGTGGGACGTGGCAGACGCGTACGTTGAGACTGCCGGTTTTCAGTGTCGAGAAGGTCTGCGCTCGGGCCAGCGCCGCCATTTTGTGTTCCTGTTGGAGGAAAGATGGGCGTTTGAGCTAGCTTTGCAGCAGTAACGTCAGAGCCTTTTGGACCTGCAGATAACCCACATGTGGCCACTGGTGAATGCGTGGCCACTTCTCAGGCTGCAAACACCTTTGATAGTAACCTTGTCATATAACCTGGTGGTAAGGTAACCTTATGTATAACCATGTCAAGCAATAGCAAAACAAAATTCCAATGCGGAAAAGTGTCAACAGGTGAAAAGATGCTTTCTCTCTTCCAGCAGATTCAATTTTATAATGACAACTACGGCCTCTTTTACAGCACTTTAAAAAATGCAGTTTACAACAGGCTGTGGATGCACCTTTGAGACAAAGGTGCTGCAGGAAGGAGGATGTACCACCCCAGGGGTATTCTGGCTTCCAGTATTACTTCCGCCTGCAGATGGTTAGATGTTGGATGGTTTAGCCCCCTGTCTCAGCTACAATTCCTCTTGGCTGCTGAGCTCTGCACCCTGGGCTGTATTCTGTTCTGTCCCACCAGTACTACAGCACCAGCTGATACATACAGTTAAAGTATCGGTTTATTTCCTACTTTGGGGAGTGATCTTTGGTTAGAGGAAATTAGTATTGTTGCAAAAATTCACCACAGGTTTGGCTGCTGGTTGTCAGAATATGAAATTCAAATGCCTGAGAGACTGATGCATAGAACTGATGCTTATCTTGGCCATAGGAGGACTGTTGGCACTAATGCCTTACTTTGCCACTGAAACAGTAAACCTGTCAACAGGATGCCCGTAACTCCTTTGGGTCATGTTGTTCATCTGCTCCTTTGACTGGCAGCTAGGAGACAAGCTGGTAGTTATTAAACCAAAAAGTTTTGTGGGAAAAAGTTGCTTTTGCACCAGGGAATACAGAGGAAAACATCGTATCTTAAAAACTGCAGGGGTCAAAAACCTCATCTGAAAAGACAGGGACTCCATTTCCAACCAACAGTATGCATTAACTGGAAGAGAGAAATACAGGGTGCTGGAATGACTTGTAGTGCATCACTTAGTCTTCATTCTCTCCTGTTTGTTGCCTGTCTACAAGATGCACTGTGAAGAAAAAGGAGAGGAAGACATAACTTCTACCTGTAGTGACAGGACAGAAAGATAAAATTCATTATATGAGTAAAGCTGAAGAGTAAAGTCCCAAAGGGTAATTTATTTGCTTTAAAAATTGAATGTTGGTATTTAAATATTAGACTTACTACACAGAGTAGTAACACAATACTACAGCTCTGACTTCCTCAGCAATGCCGTTTATCTTTTCATGCAGTTATCTGCAAAAGACAGGAAAATCCTTTTGAGCAAAAAGACTGTGATTAGCTAGGTGTTAGCAGCAATGTTAAGCATGCATGAATACTGCAGAGAGTTGTGCATTATATGGTATGTTTTATAGCAGCTTGCACTTATCTGAGTAGTTTGGTGAGAAAGTACAGTATGGGGATACTCCAAGATACTCACCAAGATCAGTTTGTCAGTTTGGTAAAGGGGCAGTGATCAGTAGTGGGCACTGTTACCACAAAAGAAGTACAATGTGCGAACTCAGGAACTTCTGCCTTGTAAAATGGATAGCCAAGCTGCTTGAGCCCTTAAGAGGAACACGGAAAATCTCCTTGGAGAAGAATGCAAATCAAAACCATCATCTACCAATCTATACTACATTTACTTTATGCCTTGACATTTTCGTATCTGTCTATGGGAGAAATATGCTTAAAGAGCCGTCTGGTTTCCTGTCTTTATGGAAAATGCCATCGTCTGTTTAGTTTTCAAAGGTGTAGAAATAGTCAAGATTAGAAGAGCACCAATTTTCAGCCATGAAAAAGAACAGAGAGAAGACTAAGGCACCTTCGATTCAGAGAGAGGTGCAGAGCACCCCACACAGATGTTGCTACACACCTCCTGTGCGTCTCATGCATTTGGCATATGTGCAGCTAAGGTGCAATGCTGATGTGCAAGTGCTCCAGAAGGAACTGGAGGACTCTCATGTATGCTTCAGCCCATGGGTCCATCCTTTTCATAAGGGAAGACCATTTTCACTGGAGGTGAAATTTCAACAGTTGATTTCTGTCTTGGTACAAACTGTACTGAAATAGATGGGCTATGAATCATGCAAAATGAATCAGTAACAAGTGATTAAAAATGCTCATGTATTCTTTGTGCCAGATTTCTACAGGTTTTATAATCTTTATGAAACTTGTGAATATCAAATAAAGCAATTACGAGAAGTTCAGCCATTTATTTACCCATGGAGCTTTATTAAACTTATTTTAGGGCAAACAGAACAATTGCCATTAACAGTATAAACTTTACAAGGTATCTTAACTTCCCAATAAGAAAATTCTGGCTAGAAGTGCAAAAACTTCTTCAGCTGGAATGAAAAAATAGATTAAAATAAGACAACTATTACAAAAAGTACTGTAACCCTTGCATTTAGGAGAGAATAAGCTTGACAGGATATATAATCCAATCCAAATATGTACTTTAAAGACAGAATTAATATTTGTTAAACAAGAAGTAAAACATACAGTATCCAAAAAATATCTTCAGGAACATACAATATTCCTTCTAAGGACTGTGCTGCTCATGGGAACTGAATTGGCTGCAGCCCCTTGGATAGAGTGGAAATTTTGCATGTGTTTTTCTATCAGATTTCACACTGAAAAGATATGCCAACAGCTTAGGTAAGTCAGTGAAAGCCGTAAGAAGGTGACGCTACCCCAAGCATGAGGCTCACAACTGTAGCTTAACTTAGCTCGGCTTGAAAGATGTCTGTTCAAAGCTATTAGCCACCACTGACCTGTACTCACAAATCAGTTAAAGCTGTATTTAATAGCATGTCCTTTATATTTGAAAATAAATACATTAAATGATATTATAGAGATACAAAAAGTGCTTATAAAAACATTAATAAACAGTATTTAATCTGTCTAAAATGACACCATATTTTGACAGCTTGTTTTATGGATTGTCATTAGTATGACAGACAGTAAGATACTGGTCTTTTAAGTCTTGCCTTAGCTGTCTTGAAAGCTGAGTAATGTTTCTATGTTAGTAGTAGTATCTTTGTAGCTGATGATGAGGATGACCAAAAACATGAAGAGGATGATGAGTGAATACAGCATAATTCTAGGTGTATCTGACCTGAAATGCAAAGGAAATAGGATTAAACTACAATTACGTTTTAGATTTCTGCCTTAATTAGTCAAGAATATCTCAGATTTCATACTATCAGTACATTCACTTGGTACAGTAACTTGTGACAATAATTATCTGGTTAATTGTTGGGTATTTCTTCTAATCTGTATGGTCATAATGATTCAGAATCCAATAAAAATACTTAAAATTACTTGCTTTTTCAGGCAGTGGCAAGTGACTTTTTCAGTCAATGGCAATTCCTTTGATTAGGGAACAAGAATAAAGACTTTTCCTAATAAGAGGTGACTGTAGTCAGGATGAGCTTCTAAGGACTGGGGTCCTTAGAAGTTCATTAGGTTTAAAAAACTTTCCAACTCCACATACCTTTGGTATAGAACACAGAAAATAAAATACCACAAAAGTTGGAATGAGAAGCAGGTATTATCCACTGGTTTACCAGGCTGAGGCCTTCAGGTTAGGATCTGAGTAATATCTCTGAACACTTTTCACCTAGTCAAATAAGTTGCAAGCCTGGCTAAAGCAATTCTCTGAAGTTTCTGGGTATGTTGGAGAAGTGCTACTGAGATAATGTTCAGATTTTTTTATTCCCATCCATGCAAATCCTATATTTTTACTAGGAGGCTGCGGAAACATTGTTTCTGCAAGACTAATATTAATGGCTAGAAATTAACCTAAGCAGTTGCAAGGGATGTGTCTAGCTTTGTGGATCTTGTAAGAACGTTTGCATTACAGCAAGTGAGGTCTGACAGGCTGGCAAACTTCCTTTTTGCTTTCAAGTAGAGATTCTGGAGAAACTGCATCATTAAACAGGCATGGATAAATTCTTCTGCCTTTATCTGTGAACCTTCTGCACAGAACAAGAACATGGTATCATGTCTTTGCACTTTTTTAATACTAAGTTTATTTCACACACATATTAAATAATAGAATAAGACTATAAGAATAATTTAATATGTTAAATAATAATAACAATATTTAGAAACTTCTACTAGCTGTTACCTTTCCCTTAGACCATATGTATGGACTGCAAAGAATGCTTTTAGATCACAAAAAGTGCAATATGTAAAAAAGCCCTGTTAGGGTATTTTCACTGACACCAAAACCAGACAATCTTACGAAATTGTCCAGTGCCCAGAATCACCCATCCTTACACATGTAATGAAAAATTTAAGTTCTCGATAAGCATGTTCAAGTTATTAAATTATTAACATTATTCAAACCCTTCTAAAATTATAAGTAACACAAAATGAAGTACATAATCAATTTTTAATATATTTGCAGTTACAGTTTTTTTTTCTGCAGTGAACTTCTGTGAGCATTCAGTCATGTAAATACACATTTTTATGTGTCCTCTGCCTTGCAAAAAGCACTTTCTACAAGAGTCATCCCAGCAGTATGAGCAGGGCTTGTGGAGGTTTAAACAGGAGGTAACTTGTCTCTGCAAAGAGCTGGCTACAAGGGAACATTTATGGCTTTGTGAGAGCTTAGAAAAAGTTTGAAAACTGTTTGCTTTACTGTAGGCTTAGTATAAGCAGGGAACATTGCAGAAACTGCAATCCTCACTGTTTTCCATCTGACCTCTGTGCTGGTGGTTCAAGCAAGCAGATCTCAGAGAAGGGGAGAAGAAAAGCCAGAACGCTCTCCTGTGGCAGGGCCTTTTTTCAGGTTGAGAAACGTTACACTTTTTGGTTTCAGGTGTAAGGTTCTCTAGTAGAAGCAAGCCACCAGGACATGTGAACATACCAATTTATTTTATTGACTTCTTACTGGAATTTATCGATGTTCCCAAAACATAAGGGATGTGGGGTAGTACACTGTCTATTATACATATCAATTGATTTTAAAAAATTTGGAGTGGATAAAAAAGTTGAAATATTAAATTGTTAATTTGAAGTAAAGGGAAGATAAATATTCTTGAATAGAAGCAATACTCTCCTAAGTTCTTGTAAAACATAAGACAGGAAGTTTTCAAAGATTCTCAGATAACCTATGTTTATCTACAAATAGTATGGTTCCTGTAAATGCCTCATTATTTTCAGATTATGTATTCAGTGTATATGCTGTGGATTAGTTTGAAAAATGGAAAAGTCAAGGATTCTGAGAAATGACACCCTCATTTCTAAGTTAGACGTAGACAGAAGTGAAAATATCGTTAGCACCCAAAGCCAAAGGAAATCCTGAGCAAAAATATTTTTAAAATATTAATGGTAGGCATTTCATCCATTTTCATCCCACATCATTACATTTTATCACATTTTAAAAAAAAAAACAATAACCTGTAGTTTCACAGAATCACTAAGGTTGGAAAAGACCTTCAAGATCATCAAGTCCAACCATTAACCCAGCGCCAGCGTGTCCCCTAAACCATGTCCTGAAGCGCCATATCCACACGTTTTTTGAACACTTCCAGAGATGGCAACTCCACCACCTCCCTGGGCAGCCTGCTCCAATGCTTGACCACCCTCTCGGTGAAGAAATTTTTCCTAATATCCAATCTAAACCTCCCCTGGTGCAACTTGAGGTCATTTCCTCTCGTCCTATCGCTGGTTACTTGGGAGAAGAGACCAACACCCACCTCACCACAACCCCCTTTCAGGTAGTTGTAGAGAGCGATAAGGTCTCCCCTCAGCCTCCTCTTCTCCAGACTAAACAACCTCAGTTCCCTCAGCTGCTCTTCATAAGATTTGTGCTCCAGACCCCTCACCAGCTTCATTGCCCTTCTCTGGACACGCTCCAGCACCTCAGCATCCTTCTTGTAGTGAGGGGCCCAAAACTGACACAGGATTTATTCAAGGTGCAGCCTCAGCAGAGCCCAGTAGGGGGGGATGATCACTTCCCTGCTCCTGCTGGCCACACTATTTCTGATACAGGCCAGGACGCTGTTGGCCTTCTTGGCCACCTGGGCACACTGCTGGCTCATATTCAGCCGGCTGTCAACCAGCACCCCCAGGTCCCTTTCCGCCGGGCAGCTTTCCAGCCACTCCTCCCCAAGCCTGTAACGTTGCAGGGGGTTGTTGTGGTCAAAGTGCAGGACCCTGCACTTGGCCTTATTAAACCTCATACAGTTGGCCTCTGCCCATCGATCCAGACTGTCCAGATCCCTCTGCAGAGCCCTCCTACCCTCCAGCAGATCAACACTCCCACCCAGCTTGGTGTCATCTGCAAACTTACTGAGGGAGCACGCGATCCCCTCATCCAGATCATCAGTAAAGATACTGAATAAGACCGGCCCCAGAACCGAGCCCTGGGGAACACCGCTTGTGACCGGCCGCCAGCCGGATTTAACGCCGTTCACCACAACTCTCTGGGCTCGGCCATCCAGCCAGTTCTTTACCCAGCGAAGAGTAAACCTGTCTAAGCCACGAGCCACCAGTTTCTCCAGGAGAATGCTGTGGGAGATGCTGTCAAAGGCTTTACTAAAGTCCAGGTAGACAACGTCCACGGTCTTTCCCTCATCCACTAGGCGGGTCACCTGGTCATAGAAGGAAATCAGGTTGGTCAAGCAGGACCTACCTTTCACGAACCCATGCTGGCTGGGCCTGATCCCTTGGTTGTCCTGCACATGCTCTGTGAACACCCTCAAGACGAACCGCTCCATGATCTTCCCCGGTACGGAGGTCAGGCTGACAGGCCTGTAGTTCCCAGGATCCTCCTTCTGACTCTTCTTGTAGATGGGTGTCACACTGGCAAGCCTCCAGTCATCTGGGACCTCCCCTGTGAACCAGGACTGCTGATAAAGGATGGAGGGTGGCTTGGCAAGCTCCTCTGCCAGCTCCCTCAGTACCCTTGGGTGGATCCCATCAGGCCCCATCATAGACTTGTGGGTGTCCAGGTGGCTTAACAGGTCCTAATTGTTTCCTGCTGGATTATGGGGGGGTTACTGTGCTCTCCATCCCTGTCTTCCAGCTCAGGGGGCTGAATACCCTGCGGATACTTGGACTGGCTATTAAAGACTGAGGCAAAGAAGGCATTAAGTACCTCAACCTCGTCCTCGTCCTTGTCCTTGGTGACAATGTTCCCCACCATATCCAGTAAGGGATGGAGATTCTCCTTGCCTCTCTTTTTGTTGTTAATATATTTGTAGAAGCATTTTTTATTATCCTTTACAACTGTGGCCAGACTGAGCTCTAGCTGGGCTTTTGCCTCATTTTGTCCCTGCTTGACCTAACGAGATCCTTGTACTCTTCGTGAGTTGCCTGCCCCTTCTTCCAGAGGTGATAAACTCTCCTCTTTTCTCTGAGTCCCAGCAAAATCTCCCTGTTCAGCCAGGCCGGTTGCCTTCCCCACCAGCTCTTCTTATGGCACATGGGGACTGTCTGCTCCTGCGCCTTTAAGATTTCCTTCTTGAAGACTGTCCAGCCTTCCTGGACCCCTTTGTCCTTCAGGACTGTCTCCCAAGGGACTCTCTCAACCAGTGACCTGAACAGGCCAAAGTCTGCCCTCCGGAAGTCCATGGTAGCAGTTTTGCTGACCCCTCTCCTTACTTCGCTCACAACTGAGAATTCTATCATGTCATGGTCACTAAGCCCAAGACGGCCTCTGACCACCACATCTCTCACCAGTCCTCTGTTTGTAGGTCCAGCAAGGCACCTCCCCTGGTGGGCTCACTCACCAGCTGTGTCAGGAAGTTATCCTCCACACACTCCAGGAACCTCCCAGATTGTTTCCTCTCTGCCGTGTTATACTTCCAGCAGATGTCCGGTAGATTGAAGTCCTCCACAAGAACAAGGGCCAGCGAATGGGAGACTTCTGCCAGTCGCTTATAGAATGTCTCATCCGTCTCTTCGTCCTGGTTGGGTGGTCTGTAACAGACTCCCAGCAAGATATCTGCCTCATTGGCCTTCCCCCTCATCCTTACCCATAAGCACTGTACTTGGTCTTCACAATCATTGATTTCTATGCAATCAAAACACTCCCTAACATACAGAGCCACCCCACCACCTCTCCTTCCCTGCCTATCCCTTCGGAAGAGCTTATAGCCATCCATTGCAGCATTCCAGTCATGAGAAGCATCCCACCATGTTTCTGTGATGGCAACTACATCATAGCTGTCCCGCTGCACAATGGCTTCCAGCTCCTCCTGTTTGGTGCCCATGCTACGTGCATTGGTGTAGATGCACCTGAGCTGGGCTACCGATTTCAACTCTGGCATGCCGCCCCTAGGCTCATTTCTAGTGAGCCTGGTTTTATCCCCTCCCCCCTCCAAATCTAGTTTAAAGCCCTCTCAGTGAGGCCTGCCAGTTCATAAGCAAGAATCCTTTTGCCCCTTGGAGTCAGTTGCACTCCATCTGCTGCGAGGAGGCCCAGTGCCGTGTAAACCGCCCCGTGGTCAAAAACCCCAAAATTCTGACGACGGCACCAGCCCCTGAGCCATGTGTTGATCAGGTGTGCTTTCCTGTTCCTTTCAGCGTTCTTCCCTGTCACTGAAGGGATTGATGAAAACACTACCTGTGCTTCCGCTCCATCGACCAGTCGCCCCAGTGCTCTCAAGTCCTTTTTGACTGCCTTTGGGCTTCTTAGTGCAACCTCATCATTGCCAACCTGTAGAACCAACAGTGGGTAGTAATCAGTGGGCCGAACCAGACCAGGGAGTTTCCTGGTGACATCTCTCACCCGGGCCCCAGGCAGGCAGCAGGCTTCCCTGTGAGTTGGGTCTGGTCGACATATTGGGCCCTCTGTACCCCTCAGAAGGGAGTTGCCTATGACAATTACCCTCCTTTTTTTCTTAACAGAGGATGTCTTGATGCGTGGGGCTGGCTGACTCACCCTTCGATTGAATATCCTCACTCTGAACACATAAATGGCACTATGACTAGTAGCCCAAACAATATAATTGTATAAGTGCTGTTTAAATTCTGATACTGCTCATGCAGTCCTTCATTTATACTCTTCTGATGAAATACAAAGCAGAATCTGTAGTTCTGAACAGAAACAATAGAAGAGTTACTTATTTTTAACTAACTTTGAAAAGCAATTAAACACAAACACACGGTGTGGTGGTTTTTCAACGTTCAAGTAGTGACTGAAAATTATTAATAGATTCTGCTATGTAATGTTCATATGAGCATAAATTACATAATTCAGTCCCTTGACAGAGCTATTAAGAAACTTCCAATTATTTACCGAACACATATATCAGTCCTTTCAGTAACTGTATTTCTCCTAAAGACATCATCTTTGAGAACTTTCTGATCTTACAGTTGTAAATCAGTCTGTATTATACAGATCTCAAGGCCACTACTAGACAGAAGAGACAGAATATAAAATAGATAGGGAACTTTGAAGATGCCTCAGAATTCATTTCTGAAAATCTTCAAGAAATATTTTCCTCAGTCTGAAAGGGGCATGAAGATGCTTCATAATTATGGCTAAAGTCCTCAACAGGACAAAGCATTAGTTCTGTGGATATTACACAACATAGCCTGTCTTTTCCCATCCAGCTTGGCTGCTTGAAGGTAAAAACCCCGGATGTCATGGTTCATACATTCCCTTGACATTCTTTCATCCTCATAACATGTGGGTTCCTGGCACAGCTTCCAAGGGGAATCTGATCAATCAAACAGCAAAAATAAAAGGAGGTTGCTTCCTGTGCGTTTCTCAAGATGTGTCGTCTGTATGTACATGTCTACATTTGTACCATTGGTATGTGTATGTAAGCTCCGTTAGTCAGAAAACTGTCCTGTTAATATAGATAGAGAAGGCACACTCACACATAAGATGCGAAGGGTTGCATCTGCAGAAGAATGAAATTTAGGAAAAAAGATGCATGCAAGCATTTCCTTGCCTCAATGAAAGTTAAAAATGTTTTGGGTAAGAGTTTTATATGTGTTCTAAAAATCGTGTTATCTTCATAGAAAAGTAGAAAAAAGGCTAGCTATGAAGGACTGACTCTCGCCTACACTAATGGGCCCAGACAATGGTGACTGAAGAGGTTATCTTAGTGGACGGCTTAGAAGAGGTTTGTAGTCCCATACTCAGAGGATTTTCTTAGTAAAAAGATGCAGAAATTTAATTAAGGTTCCATTAAGAGAACAGTTTGCTGGCAGGAGAGTTGAGTCTGCTTTGCTTCTTCAGAAGTCTACCATCAAGAGCATGGGAAAAGCAGATTAATCTTCACATACAATAATCTTTAACCTAATTGTGCAAGGTTAAAAAATGGCTTGAAATGAGCTGTCAGAGTTAGCAGAGCTCTAGCAGAGCTAACAGAGAGACCAAAACTCTTTAATTTGAATAGATAGTAAAGAATCGCTGCTTGGAGGAGAACTCAAAATGGAGAATATGGTCTTCAAGAATAGTGAGCTGAAAGCCTTTTCAACTTGCCTGTCTCAATAGATCTTCTGGGTTCCTTTCTCCTACTTACAAGAATGCTCCTCACTGGTAAGAGGAATCCAAGGTTACGTTAATCCCGGTAGCATCCACATCCAAACAGTTAGATGAAAAGAATTTAAGCAGAAAAACATATTGCAAGTTGGTAAAATAATAATGGCAGTGTCCTGGTATATTGGACTGAAAGTCTCAGAAGATCCTGAAGCCAGAGTTGGTAAGGCAAAGTTAGACTTCTGAAGGCCAGCAAAACCACTTGGTCTTCATCCTACATTACCTTGACAATCTCCTGTGAAAAGCAGGAAACTGGGGAAAATGTGTACATCAGCTCTTCTAACCATATGATAGGGAATTAGTCTGATGCTGACCTGAAAGCCAAGCCTCCCCTAGAGCATAATATGAATAACAATATTGATACATAAGGCAAAAAGAGAAATACAGAGCAAAAAGAGCTCTTTTCACAAGGAGCCACACGAAGAAGACAAGGGACAATGGCTACAAGTTGCACTGGGAGACATTTTATCTCAATGTAAGAAAGAATTGTGTCACAGTGAGAACAATCATTCACTGGAACAACCTGCCCAGGGATGTGGTGGAGTCCCCGTCGCTGGAGGTTTTCAAGATGCGACTGGACACAGTACTAGATAACCTCATCTAGGCTCCCTTTCCCATGCAAGGTTAGACCAGATGATGTTTCGAGATTCCTTCCAACCTGGGCTTAATTACGATTCTATGATTCAAAACTATTTTACGAAGATATTTAAATTTATCCAGAGTTAGATTTGTGATGAAGATTAGAGTCTTGCAATGAGAAGGGTACAAATAGGTCAGGTTTCTTAAATATGAATTGGTGCATAAAAGCAGCATCAATTTTATTAGAAGTATAGTCTAATGGTAGAAGTATTTTAAACAGACAGATATAACTGTAATGATGAAATAGATTTTACCCTAAATTTAACGATAGCTGTGTTTCTAGTATCGAGACCACAGATAGACTACTAAAAATGCTGGCTGAATTGTAATGACATTATTGCCCCTTTGAGCAAAAGCCCAGATTTGGGATTCTGTGAAACAATTTTGTTTAGAGGGGAAATAAACACTATGAAGTTGACCTAGATGCCAAGGAAACTACTGATAAATAGGATATCCAAATGGAATCCTTTCCAAATTGGCATTGGTAACAAAACTGTCTCTGGCCTTGATGTGGAGAGGATTTCAGACAAATTTCTGTCTCTCTGAACAACACAGTGAAGAAAAGATTTTGCAGAAGTTTCAAGCCAGGTACTCCAGCCTTGTGCACAAGAAATAACTCATTCTTTGCCTTTATTTTTTAGGACGGATGAGCCCAGTTTTTGTTGCTTATTCTACTTCCACTGGCTTAAACCCACTCCTTTACTGACAGCTTCCTGCTGTGTGTTTGCATCTGAGGAATTTTTTTTAGTTATAACCCCCTCTGGCTTCCTGTCTAGCACTCTTCTTTGTGTTCCACTCTTCTGTATTACAAGAGTTCAGTTATTCCTATTGTTGACCACAAAGAATTCTTTGCTAAGTATTAAGTGACACCTTTGCCTTTCTTGCAATATAATAACTAACAATGCTGATAATGTGTTTTCAGCACAAAATTATCCTTTTAGATCATTTAATAGTTAGACCAATGCAGTATTGTCATATGAGCTTTATTCCACCCTGTCAATGCTTCACCATGCCCCCTTTCTCCAAGGATATTAGTAATGCAAGAATATGAAGTAAGGTAACAATAGATTTTATTCACACTATAACCAGCTATTTCTAAACATACATTTTCATACCTGTGGTCCCCATATTTTATCCAATGTAGAGTTTCTACTTCATTTAAGCATCATGGGCCAAGACTGTGCTTTATACAGGCAACCTGTCTGTTAAAAATAGAAATAACAAAAAACCCCAATTAAAAACGTGAATTTAAAATGTGTATCATTTGAAAGTACGGTATGTGGAAGTGTGACATCATGGTTCAGTATATTTGATTTACTTACCTTTAAGAAATAATTGTGTTTGTCAGGGTTGCAAATGAATAAGTAAGATCATGTCCAAAGCTCCAGCATACCTGTATATTTATAAATAGAAGAGTGTCAAAGAGGTCTTTCATAAATTGAGCTGTCAGAGGAGACTACCAACGTTCCCATAACACTATATGATGATTGGCTTAAATATTCCTTGTCATCCTTCTGAAAAAGGAAGGAATGTACTAATTTTAATTATAAATAGATTGGGCAGAATTAGTTTTCATTACTATGTGGGTTAGTGCATATCATTTTTTTTCTCTTTGGAGAGAAGGCAATCTGAAATTCCAAAGTGATTTTTGCAGTTTGATTTCCCAAACCACATTCTAGTGGGCACATTTTTCTTCTGTTTACTGTATTGTTTCGATACCTCCCATATGCGTAATTTTGAATAGGCTATTGATGTTAAGTCCAGTATATGAAATGTTAAAACGTTATGCAGCTACATACATCCATTCAGACTAAAGAGGTCTCAACTTTTCTCAGAACAGCCATACTTTGCATGTAGACCATTATGCATAAAATGTTTAAATTACATTCTTAGTAGATGGCTTACTTCTTTCACGAATGAAGTGTACCCATAGTCAGTTCTGCCTTTCATCTCCCATAATATAAAATTTGCTTCAACATTTCTAACATATGAATTGCTGTCATATCTGTAGAACACGTGGAATGTGACATCTCAATAAAACTGCACCAGCACACAAACGGCCTTTGTATTCAGAACTGCGCATGGATCAGCGAGCATGTAGAGCTGCTGCTGCTGCAGAGGGTAAGACAGGTAGGCAGCATGCTGACAAGACGTTTTACTCTAAGGTATCTTAAGGCATCTTGCAATTACAGCACTGATGTGGTGCAGCAGTACCCACTGAAACCAAAGCATCCTGTACTATGTGCAAAAAGGAACATAAAGGTTTGATAATATTACTCTTGCCATTGGACTTGGATGATTTCTGCAGCTCCACATCCCTATGTGACCTTGGTAAAAGAATTCTTCCTCATGCCTCACAACTTAATCAGCAGTTTACTTACAAGGAAATAACAGGCTGGAATTACTCTTCATAATGAAGTTCCATTAGGCAACCATATTTATCTCAATCATAATAGGCTATCTAAAACAAGAGAAGTTTTATTCAGATACTGAATGTTGCACTCTGTTTCTCTTTTTCATATGCAGCCCAACTAGAATGAAACCTGTAACTCTTACCTGGTCATCATCTGTTTGGTTCCACAGAAATTTCCTAATTAAACAAAAAATCAACAATCATTAAACCTATTATTTTTATTTATCTTATATAACATAGTGTCTGTTGTTTAGACAGAAAGATTTCAACCTGCCACTCTCTCCCTAACTCAGAAGCATAAGCAGCAAGTCTTTCTTTCTACTATACAGTTTAAACTTCCATATGTTATTAAAAATCAACTTAAAAGTAACACTAGTTTCTAAAGATTTGTAGCCAGCTATCGCTATCAGCGTTACCCAGAACTAGTAACTAAAAATTTAGATAACAGAAAAATTACAGTCCCCAATTTCTTTACACTGTTCATTTAACAGCACAATGGGTGAAGCTCTGAAGTACAGCAAATGCCCCTTAACCTGTTGGGATCAGGTACAGATAATGCTTTTGCAGATATTTCAGAAAGTAATTTGAGAAAGAAAAAAATATTTCAGTAGTTTTCTGCATTGATTCAATCTGGCTATTCTAGGAGAGAATACTTAGAATACTGACGTTCATTAGTACTGTGTCTGTTCTGTAACCAAAGAAAAAGATGGTAGGAACATCAATATCAGAACAGCCTCATTTTATATTAAGTGATATATATTCAAATATAGTACTTCGGTTTCATATGACAGCATGTCCCAAATGCCTAGTCTTCTGTGGGCTGTTAATACAGTGTCTTACCCAGGTATTTTGTAGGTAGTGAAATTAACGTTTTTCACAGACTACATCTACAGGTCTAAAAGACAACGTAAAAATAATCTGTATAAATTAGCTTCATTTAACACTTCAACAGTGCACAAACATGTAAATGGTTTTTCATTATTCTACACTTTAAGAATGACCATTATTTGTACAACCATTTTTCATCTATTATTTTGTTGTTCTGAGCTCTACTCACAAAAAACCCTTTCCCAATAACTCCAGGATGTTCCTGAATTTTCTAAGGATATGAATTTTTAAAGAAAATATGAAAAAGCTGGCTTCGAGGATGAATTTAAGGCTAGTTTCAAATTAATTCTAAAGGTAAAAGAGATCTACTGGTTATGCTTTTACTTTCCTGAACTCTCTGATATGTCAGAAATCTCAGTATGAGAATGAAGTTTGAGTTAATAATACTCTACCTCCAGTCATGGATATAAACAGTTCAGAGAGTTATAGGAAAACAAGGCTGAACAAACCGTAGAAGTTCATCTTCTTCACCCCACTGCCTCAAGACAGGGTAAAGAACACCTACATTACGCTGTCTTTCCCAGGGATAATAATGAGAATCGATAATATTATGGAGAGTTGGATATTTTCTTTTTAAAAAATTTGCTACTTTTTTCCCTCAGAAGGTATAAGCTATATAAATCTGTACATAATTCTAAAAGATAAACATTTCCATTATCTTTATGCATTTACACAGCAAAAGAAACATTTTATAAATCTAGTAAGTAATACATATGAGGCTAAAAATACCACTATATTAGCATTTATTTCAACTAGTTACCCAGAAGTAAATAAATTATTAAAATGTACCTCTCAACAACAATATGCCTTCTTGGAGGGCAGCCAACATAAAATAAGATACCTGAAAAAAATACAAACTTTAGTTTACCCAGGAAGCCTTTCAGAAATGAACCTCATCCATGCGCTTTGAGAAGTCTGGTCACTACTAATGGGAATAATGGCTATTGCACCAATTCTGCATGCTGGTTCAGTACTGTGGGTCCCTTGTCCACAAACTGCTTCAATATCTTCCTCATCTTGGACACTTTTTCATCAATACCATACTGTGAACTTCCTCTCTTCTGCATTTCTACTTAGACAGTGTTTATATTATTTTACATGATGTTAATTGATTGGAAGGATATGAATTGGAGTGAAATCCTCCTGGCAGTGGGTCAGGATTTGCTCATAAGAATCTAAGAAGCATTGTTACAATTTTTTTTTTTTTCAAATTACTTTATCAAGCTGCAGTGCCTACCTACATGCATTTTCAAAGATGCAAGGCTGCAGTTCAACTGACATAAAACTGCTGGTTAATTCTCTACAAAAGAATCCCTCACCCCAAACAAGAATTTGTGTTAGAATTTATTTTGAAATAAATCAGTAACACCAAAGAAATGAAATGCAAGCAATATCAAGGTAATTTCACTTGGAGGCAAGAGGTATCTATTATTATTACTTATTTTTTCTTAATTTATTATCACATCACCTACAATGACAGTGTCCCATTTTACTCCCAATACCTGTACTAATACAGGTATTGTTGTGCTATTGCAGGCTGAGGGACTATGAGATTCAGTCCTGGCAGTCAGTGATTTTTAAAAGCTTATTGATTTTAGAGGAACAAGTTTGACTTTATTAGACCTCCTGATTACTTTTTTAAAAGTACAGGAGCTACATTTTTCAATGTTAGTTTCAGGACTAGTTCTCTTGGAATGCTAGAATAAATTTTGCTTTAGGAGGATGGATTAACGATTGCCTTTGTAGATAAACACAAGTCCAATTAAAGTGAGATAGTGAAGACAGCTTAGAAAATGTGAACAGATGAAATATTTTTTTTAGTTTGCAGACAAACCTCATTGTGAAATGCAGAAAAGTCTCCAGTTTGGACAGGAGATTGATCACTGTTGTGAGAGATTTGGGCTTATTATTGAACCCATTAACAGGTGCAGTAGAATCTGGAGTAAGCAGAATTACAGACATCCTATCTGAATTCACTTTTTTCAGACCTCTGGCTTGTGATGAGCCAAGATGAAAGGCATAAGACAACCTACTGTAGCACTGAAGGTGAACTCTGTCACAGAGACTGTTGACTCAGAGCAGCCCTAAAACAGAATACTTAGCTGGTTGCTCCTATTGTAGTTTTCCATAAAAAAATCAATTTCAGAAAATCATCGGTCCTTGCAAACAGTACTGAAGACAACTGATTGTATTTCCCATCTGTGATCTGAGATTCTGAAATGGCAAGGTTTGTTCACTATCATTTTTAGCACTCCTTGAAGGAGAATATTAGAGGAGAATTGGCAGCTTGATTCAAAGCTTTTAAAGGCCAACCATTTCTGACAAAAGAACAATCAGGCTACTTTGTCCTTTGATGCAGAGCATAGTGATGACATCATCAGATGCACATAGGGGTCTTAATATACTGAAATGTAGAGCCATAAAGATCTTTGTCCTTGAATCCTGGGCTAAAATCAGCTGCATGAATTCTGTAACTTTCCAAGAAGTTACAAATTCTGTAACTTTGCCTTCCAAAGGTGGAATGGCATATCCACACCGACATTTTGAGGATCCTGCCACTATTACAGGTATGAGCTGATATGGAAAGAGAAACTGAAGACCATGCTGAGGGGAGGGAGTCTGAAATAATCAAATACGCTTAAATGAAGGGCTCAAAGATGGATTCACACCACAAAAGTGACTAGGGAAGTTACCTGCCTGAAAAGAACCAGATTTGACTACATGGGGGTGCTTGAGCAAAACACAACAAGTAATTTCTGCTCATAAAGTAGGCTTGATAAATTTACTAATCTGAGTTAGAAGGAGGCAGAGGAATACATGTGCTAATTCTGGGCATCCCATCCCTTACAGTCCTTCTCCCCAAATGCACAGAGCAAACTGAAAAGATGTGTTTGCTTTTTTATGTATTGCTGTTACTAAAGAGAAATTTAGTATTCTCTGCCAAGAGTTGGTGTCTCTGGAGATGGGGGTGCAAGATGTAGGGCCCTGCCAATGGTAGATTTACTGATAGATTTAAGATTGTTCCATTCATTGGAAATGAGATCCTGATGGGTGGTAGTTGGTAGAAGAATACAGAAGATTACAGGACAGCTCACCAAAGTATAAAGTCTGTGCTAATTGTTGAAGAAGGCTTTAAAATCATCTGGTATCCTAAAGCAATGGTGGGCTTCCTCAACAAAATGAAGGAGGCATTACCAATGTCTCATGATCCCTGGTAAATGAATGAGTATCTGGATGAAAAAAAGAAGGGATGAATCCTGCCGTAAGAGCTCCAATGCCAGCAGTTTTAAAGTGGGTTGCAATACTGCTGATTCAAAGATGAATCAAAGAAGAATGACCATTTGGAGTATTTAGCCTTTTTCATGGATCATTTGCCAAAAATCTTTGGGTGGATACTTCACCTAACCAAAAATGTAAAAATCTTATCTTGGATGAAAAACAAAAGAAGCTATTTAAAACAAAACACAGTACAGAGGCTGAGCACATTACCAATTGTCAGACCAATTTAAGGGGACACATGAGAATGGCAAAATAATTTCTAAAATATAATTAGTGCAATTATGGGAACAAATAAAGGAAAGCTGTTAGTAAAGCATACAAATCACAGTCGTTAGGACTATTAGGCATCTATTCTTCCTTTCTGAGTATCTCAGGACATTTTAATTACATCCGTATTCTTCTAAATAAAGCACAGTAAATTTAGTTAACTGAAGCATTTCAGTTCTTAGGCGATTACTTTGTGACATATGAAGGTTTGAAGCCTCTGAAATAACAGGGAGTTGTACTTGATTTTAAACATAAGAACGGTCCAACAACCTATACATTTGTGGAATAACACTCTCCCAACTACATCAGTGCAGTGGTTTAGTCTATCTGATATCATATTCATCTGTGCTCAAACTCTGATGCTTCAAAGGAGAGTGAAAACAAACACACCTTTACCTCACAGAAGGTAATTTGGCCATTGTGTACTGGGAAAACCATACCTTTCTCATTCCTACAGCATACCTGATGGAACACTTAAGCCTGACATTAAATTACATTAATTTTCTAGTGCAAAGTTGCCAGCATTATGAAAATGGTCAATGGCCACCTTCTTTTATCAAACCTGACACAAATTGATTTCTTACGTGTCACGTTGTAAAACTTTTCCTTCATTTACCAGATAATTTTTGTGATTCTAAAGACTTCTTAATATTTTTACATTCCTTTTGAACAAGGGCTATTAGAACTGGACACAAATATATTAGCTTCAGCTTTATCAACACTACGCATCAAAGCAAATTGATCTTCTTAGTTCTTACTCATATTCTCTTTCTTATACATACAAAAAACCCATCTGGGCCTTTGCCAGAGCTCTGTCCTAAGGCTGCATGTTGAGGTGCTTATTTCAACGGTAGCTGAAGTCATCTCCTTCAGAAAATTAGGTGGCTCAATCACGTGCAACACTCAGTAATGTCTCGTGTATCTTTCTAGGAAGAACAGCTCTTAGTTTATATGTGGAATGTAAGGTTTAGAGTTTGGAAAGGCTCTACAATAATATTTGCAAAAAGGTTTACCAAATGAGAAGACATTTTTTAGCCTGCAGTAGGCTATCAGTTTGTTATTAATTCACTCATACACAAAAGACAACAGCATTTTGATCATCAAAAGGACATTTGCATTTCTCAAAAAAGCTTGTTAATTGTATGGAAGAAGGTCAGAACTGTCTCCTGAGTAACCTGAGTATCAATAACACTTTTAGAGATGGAGAGAAGATTTGAATAATCCTGTATGCAAATCCAAACCAAAAGTGAGGATAAGAGAGTTAGGATTGATCTCCAACCCCAGATCCTCATCAGCGAGTATAACCTGGGGATGTAGGTTTGTTCAACAGCTGTATCTTCACCCAGGAATATATAAATGCTGAAAAGCCTGTCAGCTGGAACATAAAGAGTGAAAATAAACTTTGGAATAAAGTTTATATAAATACATATGTATGTATTAGGTAACATGTGCATGTTTTTTCTGTCAATATGGCCCTTATAAACCCCTTGTAACAGGATTATCTATTTTATATTTTATAAATTTTTGCTTTCTCTAATGTGACTCATGTCCATTGTAGGCTGCATATGGCCCGTCTTGAAGTGTTACAGCAACAAGCAGTATTTTCCTGTTAGCAATATTAACCGTGTTATTTAATTTATGTAATTAACTGTCAGGGCAGTTAATGTAGTACTGAAGAAACTTTTAATTCCTACTTAACAACTCAACATCTACTGTATAAATTCTGTGACACTCACAATGCCTTTATATAATTGGATTCTAAAGTATAGTCAGTTTGATGGTAAAATGTAAATGTCTAAAAGAGAATAAAGAATAACAAGAATTAATAAAAATCTTTAAACCACAATGATGCTTCTAGTGAGATAAAGGCTATCTCCATGATATCTGGGGAATATGAAAATATGTCCAATTTACTTCTGGAATTTATTTTGTATGGGTCCTCCACAGTGCCTATGTTAAGCGAGAGGCTGTATCTTTTTTCTATTCCTGTGGTTCTAGGTTGCCCAAACAGTGTATCTGGGATTCCTCTACCCGAAATTAAATATCTGAACTATCGGTCGATACAACCCATAAACCAGGAGCCTTCATTTAGTTGAGACAAGTGCCCTAGCACAAAAGACCAAGCCTGTGCTCTTTGAACCTCTCAGTATTCTTACCCTCTTCAGATTCCTTTGGAAAAGGCATCTGAGATGTCTACTCTCATCCCAAGCAATGCAGCTCCCTCCTGAAACATCTGAAAATAAAAGCACGGTCATGATTGCAAAGTGCTTGCAAGGACTTCACAATTCAGCATCCATATTCCTATCTCCTGTTTTTTCCTTGCTTCACAAGGACACCCTCAGCAGTTTGGCCTAATTTCTTTTTGGAATCACACATTCTGCTTTCCTTTGAAGATCCCCATGTCACAGAAGAGGAATTACGAGCTTCTACTACGGACACTGCTGTACTGAAACAATTTGCTGTCTTCAAAGGGACGTGATCATACGCATGGTAGCTACCTGGTCACCTCTACCAGAATGCCAATCCCATTCCACAGTCAGCTCCAGAAGAAAAAATAAAGCCTTATTTTCTAATTAGTCACTACTTCAATCACTCAGCCACCGTGGTCAGTTCCCCATTCTCAGCCTCTCGTGGGGAAGAAGCACAGAGAAAAGGATTAGAATTCCTTGAGAGAGGATGGGAGCTGGAAAGGGAGGACAATGAAGGAGAGAAAAAGGAAAGCAAGGAGCCAAGGTCACTGGACAGCAGAATTATTTAGCTACCTAAATCCTCAACTCTCTCTTCTTCATAGGCACAACACAGGGAAAGAAATAGCATCTCAGACTACCACAAGAATTTTCCTTCAACAACATTTCCACACATAGTAAGAACAAACTCTGCACTCCATGACCAGGCATTCTCACATATATTAGAGGAAAATAGTGATGTCTGTGACATGACTGGAAATGAATCGGTCTCAAGGAAGGCTGCAAAGATACATCATGGCATTGTGATAGAGCTGGAAACACTCTACCCACTCCATCTCATCAGTGAGAACCACAATGTTGCATCTAGAAGGAGGATGAGGCGTGTGCCTTATGACCAGCAAGCAACGACAGCTGATCTCTTATCAGATCCTCTTCCTTTACACCACTTACTTTTGGTATTTTCTAGCTCTTTAGTCTGGGACCTGTCCTAAGCCTTGCCAAAACAATCACGCTTAGCTCAGTGTTTTTATACTCGCGGTTGGGCCTCATTTATGGGCTTGATAATGGAGCCTTGTTTCTGAGATATCTAGGAAAGGGTGAACTTGTAGAGAGTGACAGCACCTAAACTTTTCAGAAATAGCAGTTTCTTCACAACGTGCTATGATTATGGTATAGACACCTAAATTAGCAGGTTGTTCAAGCACAAGAGAAACACTTTTGATATGTATGGATCATTAGATATCCAGATGTTGACACCCATAGCAGCACCAGAATGGAAAGGACAGATAAGCAAGATGAAATGCTGACAAACACTTAAAAGATACTTAGATGTGTTCCATATGCCTAAATCAGGGCAGATGATTTCCAGCTTATGTAACTAATTGTTCATATTTATTAAGAAATCCGCCTTCTTAATATTGCAGAATTGTGCAGTTAATTTAAAAATTTACAGCACTGACCTGGTATGATGAAACTTAGCTAATATGCTATTTGAATTTATAGTTTTAAGTAATGGTTTCTCTTACTGAAATTAAAATACAGGAAATACACTTAAATAATAGCTATATTAGTACACAATTAATCTGCATGGACCTATGTGAACATATACTTCACTGTGAAGTGAATGCATGTGGAAAGAAGCCTTTCTCCACTCCTTCTACATACACATAAGGACTATCCCAAATATTGTCCAAATACAGCAGAAAATGAAAATGTATAGCAAAATGTAGTAGGAAGAAACTTATATTCAAAAGAAGCTTTAAAAAAAACTTACCTATTTTTCAGCCCAGATTCCATGAGCAACTTCATATGCTGCTTTCTTCTAGTCATAGTAGGTCTAGCCTGTAGACTTCCAGAGATGTACTTACAACCACCTTCTCCTCAAAAGCTATCAGAAACCAAAATATCACTTCATCTCCCATGTTCAGATAGTAGACATTGAAATCCATGCTGTACTGAAAAGCTACAACTGAGCAAGAATCTTCAGAGGGTCAGCCAGTTTTCCACCCACTTCGAGCCTGTGGGGCCTTTTCCTTAAGATCCTGCACTCTCAGAAGGGTTTTTGATTGGAACAACAGCTCAAGAGTCTAGAATAAGATCTCTCAAGTTTCATGAATAATTTTGTAGGACATGGTTGTGGTAGTGTCCAGCACTGCTCCACTGAACTTCATAGAGATGGACTCAGATTGGACTTTTGTACATTTACCAGGTGACTCAAGCAGTCAAAAAGACATACCATTGCCTGTAGAGGGAATGGCACCTGCTCAGTTGAATTGTCCTTTAATAACCAACTAAAGATGAGCAACTACCTTGGGAAAAGACTTGATGGGATTTCCTGAGGCTAGAGTAATGAATAAAAGGACTTTTCTTAATAATAGTTGTGTCCTACTTGGGAATTCCAGGTATTTTCAGTATGATACTGCGATTATAATCAGAGAGTGACTTAAAAAGTCATAAAGTTGCAACATAATCTCTCTTTGATGTACTGAAAAAGTTGTTGTTACCATGCCATTTCAGTCACCTTCTCTTGAGAAAAATTAGCTATCATGACATTAAATCTCTTGGCAAACAGAATTGGACAAAAATAATCACGTTATTTTCCTGTAACAAATGCCGAGGCTGAAAGCCAGAGTTTTATTAGAAACATACTGAACAGGGGGTGCAGGTTAGAATCATACCGATAGAGATGCAGGTTAACAATACCTGAAGAATAACAGTTTGCTAACTCTATTCTTGGTATGCCTGTCCATCTAATATTAATAATTTTCAGTCTTAACAGACCAATCAAATGAATAAATATTATTCTACTGTCATTTACAAAAAGGTAGCTTCAATGATCTCTTACTTGAATTTTCTTTTACTTTATCACTTGATTAAAAAAAAAACACCCAACTCAATAACTATTTAAAATATAGTATACTTAACCAAGAATAATCTGGTGAATAGTGCTCCCATGAGACATTTCTGATACAGAAAGTTTCGACCCAGATACTTTAAAATATCCATTATCTGTGGTGTTTTTGTAGGTGTAGTAAACGCTCACATCACTCCACAGCAGCCCAGATGATAATGCTGAATTTATGTATATCATCCTCATAACAGAACTGAGAGGAACAGGTAAGTAAAAATTCCTTAAGCCCGCAAATTGTCTGTCTTCATTATACACTAGCAGAAAAAAAAAGTCTGGAGGAGCTGCAGATCAGCAACAATGTAATTTTAGATGGGATTGAGTCATAGCTAACCGCATCTATAGATAAAGCAGCAGCGTTTGGAAAATTTAAGAATTTCACTAAGTATGCTTGTATCTCCTGTTTTATTAAATGCTTCATTATATCCAAGATGAACCTCAGTAGGTGTCCATGCTGCCAAAGTACTTAATTATTTTACACTCTGTTCAAAAAAATGACACAGTGATTAGGTAAACAGTAACTTCTCTTAAAGTTTATATTAAGGTTGCACATGGAAATCAAGATGTTTTTGGATGCATTTTCAGCTAATGTAATTAGGAGAGCTTCGATTAAATTAACTTAAAAATTTAAGCTCTGATCCTAAAAATTATTTCATATGGCTGCAAGTGCTCATGCAGTGAGAGCCACAGACAGTGTGCAGACCTGATTTCAAAATGTTCTTAAAATAAACTTGTTGCTGTCTGGTCATTTCTAATTCCAAATCCAACATTACATCAATGAAATGTAGACCTGCAATAGATTCATCCAGACATTTAATGAAGACCATCCATATCTTAAATGTCAAATGAGAACTACAGATAATTTACCTGCACTGGATAAACAGATGAACACCAATATCTTGAATGTATTCCAGTTATTTCACTTTCAGGAAGCTTGTGTTCTGCTCCAAGTTTAAAAAATAATTAGCTTCTCATTTACAAAGAGTACCATTTATTAAAAATATTATTCCATTATCTGTTAGAGCCATCTTGGTGACATAGTTATTTAGGCCTTGGGTCAAAGCATCTGAGAGAATTTTTATTTCTATGTAAGTTTTGAATCCATAATTGGTATAGAAAGTTCCAAAATTTGATAATAAAACTGCTGTTGTTGGAAAACATGTACACCATTTAACAGAGAGGTCACTATTTTGGAGGGAACCAATAATATAATAGAGATATATTATGAGATATAATTTTCCTTGCTAGGAAATTATTGTTTCCTTGCTAGGAAATTATTGTTTGAGCCTTGGAATTATAAAAGGAGTATCTAGAACAAAGCATTCCTGAAATACTGTTGGCTTTCCATGTATTTTTGCTACAATGCCACCAGATATTGCAGGTACATCGACAGTCCATAATCTGGAAATGGAAGAAACAACAGATAAACAGAGAAACTTGAAAGATGAACACTTCAGTCAGTTGAACTGACTGAAAGAAATTCAGCCACATGACTAATGTCACATACCTACAGGGGTGCAAAATTATTTGCAAATTCTGTTCTAATTCCAGAAGATATATGATGAAATCGGGAGAAAAAGATAAAAAATTGCCTGCAGTTGGACTTCAACTTCTAAGCTTACAAAACCAGGTGTATTTCTATTTCAGTGCTGTCTGGAAACTGTACATGACTGAAAGATCTGACTGAGAAGAGCTTTCACTATTACTGTGGACACCTTCGCCCTACCTTTCCCACAGCCTCCTTTGAGCTACTTGGAATGTGTAGAGGAAAACAGATTAACAGAACTAATACCAAACCCTGTTGCAGACGATAATCAGGGCCACTGATAATTCAGCAAGAGTTGTGTTGATAAGCAGTAAAGAGAAAATGCGGCTTAAAAGAGATAACCTGTAAGAATAGGATTACTGTAAATCATGCAGACTAGTAAACGTGACAACAGAAATAGTCTTGAATCTTGGGAATTTCTAAGTCTTTGGGAAGAAGAATTCTTAGTTTCTTACACACTCAGTGTGTATCCATCACGTTGACAGTTAGACATGCATTCCTAATGCAGGTATTCTAAGCACTGAAAGCAGAAAATGTTAGTATGCTTGGTAAGCAACTAACTTGGAGAATCAGATGAAAAACAACAAAACATATTACATAATTTTCTATCTTTATGCTTATATGCTCTACTTGCCCACGCTCAGTGTATTCTATAGAATTATTAATTAATGCTACTAATCCATCCATTGATAGGTACCTTTGAGACATCAACAATCTGTGTGGTCCTCCCAGTTACAGGTACATAGCATACTGTGACTTTATTAAGATATACATTGATATGAACACAGCTCTCATAGCTCCAATAAATCAAGTCCAGAGTAAGTTTGAAACTTGAGAGGTTGACAAACATTCCCAGGAAACAGAGTGTGTATAATGCAAATTAATCAAGACAGAGAAATCATTTTTGTTACTTTTCAATTAATAGCAGCTGCACAGCCTTCCTATATTACTTCCCTAACTTCAGAGCATAATACGACTCGTTCATTAAAAACATACGATAATAATGGATCTGACGGAGTGCAGAAGGCCAGCATCTCTGAAGAAGATGACTTGTTCAAATATCAAGGCACAAACAGTTCTGTTTTACTACATCAGGATACAGCAGGGCTGACAGAAACTGAAAAATTGAAAAATTAATCTCAGTATAAAGCAGCCCTGGAAGGAGTATAAGCTTTCTAGTTTTGGCTTCTGGAGAAAACATGATGCAGGATAGAACCTATTCCTATTCTTACAAACTGTTTTGAGTTTCCTGAGAAGCTGCTGCTGAGTTTCAGAGGAGACTTAAGAAGCCTAGGAGCCTCTCACAGGCTGTTTACCAAATACTGAGCAAAACTGTGAGTCTGTCCAAGGTTCCAAAAGCAAAAGAAGCTGGTGGCTCAGTTAAGATTGGTCTTGTTTCTTTTTCTGTCCTTTCACTGGAAAATATGTCTCCTGAAAAACTGAGTTGGAAATTTCAGTTTTCATACCATGTCTAGTGATAATCGTCCTGTCCAGTCTGACTAGAATTTGAATTAGTCTATGGGCTCAGTGCTCTCAAGAGGGGTGCTAAGGAGACTCTTGAATATGATTATTGATTTAGTTGTTTCACTCCAAACTCACTTCAGTGTTTTTTTATCAACAGATATATTAACTTCCAGACTTATCTCAGTAAATGAAATATTTGGAAAGGCAAAAATTATGCAAATTCTGTTCTTGTAGATGTGAACACAGGTGCCACTAGCTTCAATAAAAGGTGTTTCCACAAAATAACCAAGAATATGTGAGATGATTCAGATGAATCTGAATTCAGAAGACTCTCTTATTTATTTGGAAGAAAAAAGACTTAATTTATAAAGCAATTTTATTTTCTCTTGCTTGATTATTCTGCACTTGCAAGTTATTAAAGTTGTCTAAAAAAGCAACAGTTAATAAGACAGGAAAAAGTAATACCAGAACTCACACCATTAAGAAACAATTTACTGACATTGCCAGAATGCATACGTTCCCATTTCGGGGGGTGGGGTGAATTATTTCAGCTCTGCTGTTTTAAAAAAGCGATAGAAAAAGCCCTTCTCTGGTTAGAGCAACTTGTGATACGGCGTGTTGCTATGTTGCCATCTAGTGTTAAAACAGAAAGGTACAATAGATAACGACGGAGAGCGAACCAAACCTACGGGAACAGCACTACCTACCCCATTAGAAGTCATACTCGTTTCTTGCAGCATAATACATAGCATTAATGACATGCTGACAGTAAGCTCTTTAAAGAAGAAGGTAAAGTCACAAAATAGTAGTGAACTTCTTATACCTGGCATTAAAAGTGTGTGTAAAATGGGTAAGAGTCAAATGGCAAATATGCTGCAGAAAACGTCTGCAATTGAGAAGCCCTTGCGAAATGTAAACCCAGAGTCACTTTCACTACCCCATGACAAAATTTAGCTCTGATGTATCGGGATTAGCTTCACTGAAGGCCTACATAGGAAAAAATTTTACAGATCACAAAACTTGTGACCAAATACCTTTCCTACACATAACTCCCAGTATGTTCACATCACTATTATTTACTGCTTTGTTCTATTTTCTGATGAACTCACAAGCAAATAAAAACTGTGAATTTTTGACACTGCTGACCTGTTGTGTTTTCACAGCACACTGCAAAATATGGTGAATCCTACATACTCTTGGAAAGGAAAAGAAGTAATTCCCCTTAAATGCAGTAAGCAGTGATAAAGGTAGAGCAACTGACAGTATGAGAGTCCTTGTATTAGTTCTAATATTTATTGATCCAAAATACTAGAAATAACAGTGCAGAAGCTTTTCATCAGGGGCTCCAGCACAGGAAAAATAGGAATTGAAAGGGATGGCACTGTCTCAGGAAGCTCTTCAAATGTTATTTGACTGGATTAATGAATTGCCTTTTCGTGACTGTCCGGACTCACCAAAATCTTACTACAAACCCTTTATTTATTTCTAAGAAAATTGATAATAATTGCTTGTGGAAAGAAACTCATTCATCCTTTGGAATCCTATATGATGTTCCTAAGGAGAAAGCTCCTATGAGCATCACCTGATGGTGGATGCTATAGTACAAGGAGGTTCCGGGATCCCTTTTGCTTTTCCCTCACGTTCCAACCATGTCCTTGCTATTTTGTTTCCTATCCAGAACATGCAAACCCCCAGCCAAAGTATGACTGGAATATAAGCAAGCATTAAAAGAAGGATTAATATCTTGGGTATTATTTTATCACATATGTTTAGAACCATATTACTATGGCCATTGCCCTACTACGGCTCATCAAGGTTATAGTTAACTGTTGATTCACAGAAAATGCTGAACTCTTCAGCAACAGGTGAAAGAAAATGTCTAAGATGCGGTACTCTGCACAAATACCTGAACTTTATTCTAAACAAGCTAGCAGAGACTCTGGAAGCAGTTCAATCGAATGTTAATGATACTATACCTGAGCTCCCTTCTTTTTTGAAATTGTGCCTGAAATATCAGCACATAAAGTAAAAATGTGCAACCCCCACTTAGAAGTCTAGAGAAGGGTGAAGAAGGATATCTGTCCAAGATTTTTTTCTAAATGAGGATGAGGTGTTTGATACAATACCTCACACATGTTCAGAACTTCCAGGAATGGCATGCCTGAATGGGGGGATATGTTTAACTTTGAGCTGATACCTAAAACTTGACAATTAAGACTCAAAGACCATTCATTACAGTAAAAATGTTAAGTCTTTTTTGAGTGCAGTCTTGCTTTCTACTCCATGAGCTTCTATACATATGAAGTAGAGCAACTGCATGCAGTGAGTTTTTTAGGACTGAAAGGCCTACAGATGTTTAAGTGAATGGAACACTTGGTGTTTCAAGTATGGTGAATGAAACAAAGGGCAGCTAAACCTGTCTAGGAGATGACAAGCTGTCTTCAAAAAAAAGGAAAAATGGCAAAATTATTACTGAAGTACAAAGTTATCTCAAAGTAGAAAAAAGAGGCCCAGGTATGGGCCTCTCATCAACAGCTCTAATCATGGCTCTACTCATCAACAGCTGTTTGTAGAATCGGAAGTGTAACAATTTTAAATAGCATTCCATTGAAAACATATAAATAAAATACCATACCCTAATTTTGGATGCTTCTGAGAATAGTACTTTTCTTTTTTCAAATAGGTATGAACAACAGGTTCCTGTCCCAAATTCCAAAGCAGCCTTCTGAGTATCTGAGAACTCTGTTTAAGTAAAAGAAAGGTTATTATTAATTATATTTTTGTCCAGCTAGTATAAGGCTGTTTATGACAACATTCCTCTTTTGAAATTATTAAGTTGGAATAAGCTTTGATATTATAAAAAATATTTTCAATGACAAACCATTAAAATCATATTTACTCAACCTATTCATTTCAGAATACACAACACTTAGAGGCAAGTTGTTTTCTCTGCATTCTTTCCATAGCAGCAGCAGCAAACAAAAACACCTCTCAAAGATCCAGTTATCTAATAATAAAAATGCCCTCACAATGCAATTAATATTGCTACCTTTTTGTTCTGTTTCATTTTAATCTTGAAGATAGTAATTTCAATTATTAAACAAATGTTAAAAATGTAAAAGATATAATGATGGCAACTAACTTAACAATAAAAACTAAAATAAATTGTGGTGCCATGCATGCATACCTCATGTCAAGTACTGTACCAATGACTAATTACTTTCTGCCATTTGTTTAGATCAGAAAGTCCTAACAAAATGTAGTGTACATATTAATCCCTACAACTAATCCATGGGCGATAATCTCTTGTAAGAATCTCCATTCAGCTTGTACAATAGGTTGTCACATTTTAGGTCTAAATTAAACCAGTAAGTTGACATCCCTGTTTATCACATGTCATGATTTCCATACTGCTTTTGCTTAAACTTTTTTCCAACAGTTTAGGTTGGTACGTGAGGAAATCTGAAAAGAGACTTCTGTTTAACTGACACACATTACTGCCAGTTACAATTTCTGAATATAATTTTCAGAAAGACTAAAATTTGACTGAATCATTAAAACTTGCTAATTATTCCATCTCTATGAAGTAGACAATAGATTTCACCTCACTCGTTATACCTGTTACTCCTGCAGTATTAATAGGAGAGAAAGTCTTGCAAATGTATTTTTCCTAACACAGTAAAAAGAAATAAGTAAAGATGTATGCAGGCAGTATATTTCAATAAGACGTTTCCACTTTCAACTGGTAAATTTTCACAAGACATGCATTTTAAACTTTTTCTTAAGTGGCATCATTTCAACATACTTGTGGTGGAATAATTGCAGTGTGGTTCAGTTTGGAAGCATCTGCACTCTCAGGATCATATATCCACAAAATTAACTTTGAACAAGTAAAAAAGAGACACAAGTTGATAGTGTTTTAACAAACACTAATATTCTATCACTGCAATAGCATTTCTTCTTGTGACAACATGTAAGATAATGTAATAATATTAACTTAGGCAATGCATATGCTGCAAGCTAATCTTGTACTCTATTTGTTTCTTTTTGATGTGAACAGCCAACAACAACTGAGGGAAGCAGCACCTCCTTTTTTCAGAAATAAAGGGGGAAAGAGGAAGAATTTATGCAGAAGAATTTTTTGTCCTCTGATGCTGTCATAATTCCCTGAGAAGCCCTTCCTCAGTCTCTCCCCATTCTTGTGGGCTATGCAGCTGTATACAGCCTGTTCTGCTGCAGCAAAAGAAGAAAAAGGAGTTACTCACAAACAAAACAGAACTTGTTTCTTGCCAAGGAAATGTTACAAAGCTGTTATTTAAATGTGCATCATGTATGCTTCCATGACCAGCACATCGCCGACACACTGCTCTTTCAGTCAGGAAGACGGCAAATACCCGGTATTTCCATCTCATGGTACATGCAAGGGGAATAATCATTCAGCGAGGCAGACTCACCACCTTTACCACGAAGTATAGCAGTGTAAGGATCTCCACAGAGGCAGTTATCACAAAAGAGCTGACATGCTGCAAGTTTACATCCTACAGTTTGCATCCTGCAGTTGCCTATTCATCTACTGAAATCAACATGCCAAGTCTTGCGATCCCTCCTGAGAATAGGGCAAGCTGCTTGCTCAGGGGTGGCTGAGTAGAAGAGCTTGCACAAGGAGAATATAAGCTTGCTTCCACAGCTGTGAAGCTTAATCATTTTTAGCAGACTGCAAACTACTTATGAATTCAGTTTGTTAGCAAGGACAGTTTTTTTACTATTTTAAGTTTTTGTATTTCCCCACATGATCACAGTCTCTCTCACAGTCAAAGAGGGTGGTGAGGTAGGAAATTATTTATGTTATCATCTCTTCATATTAAATTTGGCAGATGTTACAAAATAAGGAATTTTATAAACAAATTTTACAAACAAATACAGTTTACTGTACCAATGGAATGTTTAATCAGATCCATTGTATGCCCTGCACACTTTAAAAATCTCAAACAAGTACACAAATTCAAAGAAATGAATAACAGGTTGCTCTACCAAAGTCTGCCACTAATCAGCCTAAATTTGTGCCAAAATTGTATTCCGTAAAAATGGGTAAAAAAAAAAAAATTGGAGAAGAGGTAGATTAAGATACAAGGCCAAGGATCAAATTAAAACTTAAATTTACCTGGCTTTCAATTATGGGGAGTGGATCTGTTCTACAAAAACAATAAATTACATATTACTTTATCATTAAAAGCTTGCTATTGAATAAAACTATTTTACATGATTTAAATCAATCTGCTGGTATGAGATGTGTACGCAGTGTCTGAAGTAATGTTTTTAACATACTGGCTTTGGTTGTTCCACTGCATAAATATTTTAATATTTAAAGAGAGATGCATATTTGCTGATGTTTCCTATTTAAAAACATACTTTAAGCGTCCCTCATAGGCTTTTTTGTAATGTAGCTTCTCTCTTACCAAAAATATGTAGTATTTAAACAAAGCACGTCTTCTGAAAAGTTCACCTTATTTAAAGTTATCAGACTAAAAAGATCAGTTTGCAACGAAGTACACCTGCTGTATCAGAGTGCATGATGGAGACCCTGTGTTGTGCCCTACATGAAGGGAAGACTCCCCTCTCCAGTAAGGGAGACATTTCCCTCTCTGTAATGACATGACAGGGAGAAAATTGCTGCTTGTGTTAGAATTAGGGCCTCAAGAGTCTTCTGCGCTCCTGCTGCAGCTGGAACGGGTAGGGTCCAAGGGTGAGGGCAAGGTGTGGAAACTGCTGTATCTTGGATGTCAGAAATACAATAGAAATTAGTATTGCATGAAATCAAACCCCATTAAGCATCCTGGATGAAATGTTAATTCTAGTGCTAAAACATCCACTGCCTTCAAAAGAAGTCAAGAATGCATCCACTAGTTTAAGCAGGAAAAAGAAGCTGTACAAAAGGATCAGAGTATATAATACAGAAGCATGTTTTAATCACCACCGAAGTAAAATGTTAAAAATCTACCGATTATCTTCAAATTTGCTGAAAAAATTCCATAGGACTACAAAACTAAATTTGGAGTTTTCAGGCAAAGACACAAGTAATTTTAACTAGTGTGACTGAAGTAAAAGAAAAAAGTCTGATCTATGGTTATTCTAGGATGGGAGAGATGCTGCTGTTAAGGCTGTCTTTGGCTTCTTGTCAATCACATTTTGTTTAAGTTGGGTAACTGAACTCAGTGCATTCCTTCCAGCAAAACAAATTAAAAAAGCAATTAAGTGCTCCTTTCTGCAGTAATAGCTGGGAAATGGACAAAGACATTCTCAGGCAATATTAACACTTATCAAATCAGAAAACCTGCAAGCCTAACCTGAGGCTGAGAGAAAAAAAATCTGAGTAAGGGGCTTACTAGCCTACTATACTACTATACGTACTAAAATGGCTACATGGTCTTGAGGGCAAGCACATGATGCTTTGCATTACACAAGAGTTACCAGAGGGGTTCAAAAACTGTGAAAAAGCAAGCTACTGCTATTTATTTCTACTATGTTTAGAGAAGGAGGACTTTGTGTATATATATATCATAAGCAAAAGTATGCCATGAAAAATATTCCTGACTAGTATTATAGATGTTTTCCTCCTAAGTAAAGCAATCCAAACACTGTCAAACTCCATGGATGATAGGAGCAGAATACAAGTTACTGTTTTTGCTTAAAAACTATGGGTTTTATTCTGGAAATCTACAGATTTTTTTCAGTAGTGTCACAACCATCAGACTTTTTCTTTCCTTTTTCCTAGTGCCACCAATAGGGCTTCCTAGACTGAGAACTATGAGGGATCCTGTTTGGTCTTGCTGTGTTAAAATATGTGCTCTTATGCTTCACTATTCATTTTTTTCTTGATCTGTCTAGCACACTTGAAGAGCATGCAGTCTCCCTCCACACTACTGGCACCTTCTCTTCCATTATTTTTAATTCCTATTTGTTTGAGCACAAGCATTTTAGCTGCAACTTCACTCTGACATTGCCTTCTTCAGGGATGTGAGAGCATGTAAGGAGACATCCTTATGTTCTAAGGTTTAAAAATCATTACTTTAATGATCAGGATAAATCCACATTCATGGGCAAAAGAATAAAGTCTCTGCCTCATCTTCCTCCCTTTGTTTAAGCATGCTTTGAAATCCTGCAACAGCATCCAAAATACTTTTTTTTTTCTACAGTTGACTCATTTCAAGAAACATTGACTTCTTTCTGGCCCGTGCAATCAAAATCCCCCTGCTTTCTACACTAGATAGGAGGTTCTTCAATAACTTTCAGACCTGTTAGACATATATCCTCCCAAGTCCATCTATTTAGAGGAATAAAACACCCTTTTCTTTGTAATCTATAGGTCAGGAGCTGCCTTCTGCAATTCGGTCCTGAAACACTGATTTACGTTGGGCAATGGCCGGCTGTGGTTTTGTTCAGTGCTACATCTGAATCCACATGTCAATATCCTTCATTTTTAGACCTGTACTAAGTACAAAAGCTCTTTTCACCTTCTATGGATTTTAATTCAATATGGAAACAAAAAAAATTCTCAATTTGAGCCATACATATATATACACGATACCCAATGTTATCCAAAATTCATAAATTCCAAACTGTCAGGTTTTTCATTTATTCAAACATTCAAATATCATAATTATGACCCGTGTTAAAAAAAGTTAGTTATTTATTTTAAAAAATATTTACACAGGAAAAAAACCCCTACCTGTCTGTTTGTGAGCTGCCATCTCATACCACATGAAAAAACTAAAATTATCAGAAGCAGGCAAATACCGCTCTTTATCCTGAAATGTCTAGAAGACAGAAACATGTTTTGCTTTGATACACTGTCTTCCTAGTGCTATTGGTTTATGTTTTACTTGTATCAATATATACATCCATATAATGCTTTATTACTTACAGATAAAGCTTTGATTTATTAATAGTCCAATTGACTCAGTGAGACTATTTATGAACACACAGGCATGCTTAGAAACTCAAGGTCCTAAAGCCTTGGTCAATAATCACATATGGAGAGTAAGACTTACCACAGCACTTGCTACCTCTTGTTCAACCAGTAGCTGAAAACTCAAACAGCTGAAGCTATTCTGGAACGGCTCAAGGATAGTGGTAGGAAATTGAAATATTAAAGGTGACAAGAGAGCTTGAACACATGGGTAGGATTTAGGATTATTTAGATGGAAAGGGGGAGGTGAAACATAAACAAGAGAGAACTAAGGAAAGGGTCACAGGAGGAGAGAGTTAGAGAATGTGAACCAATAGGCAACAATTAGTTTGGATGCTCATGCAGTAATCCCATCTGGTAAGAGAAAATGTGAAATTAAGAGAGGTTTCTTACATGAAATCTGGTGGGGTTTTTTTTAAACTTCTGTATATTAGATCCTTTCTGAACAGAATGCACTGCATTTATGCAGTTTACATGTGTTTCTGTGCCACCTTAAATGGAGGTGTAAATGGGGACATAGACCCAATACTATTCACTTCTTTATAAGTCTTATTTAATGAACAGGGATTCAACATGACATTACAAACTTCCTTAATCCCTTTAAAAGATACTATAGTTCCTTCTGGTTAGTGATCACAATAAGGATTCAGTATGAGCTTCTTCAGATCCAAACCCAATTACAATTCAGATCCTAAAACACCACTCACATTCTTTACAAAATACTGAAAAAATCCTAATTAGTCAAATCCCAAGTTTTTTCTGGTAAACGTGGTGGAAATCTGTGCCAATATCCACATAATCTGTGCCGTTCCACTGTCACAGGCAGGAAATACTATTATTAAAAACGCATTTAAAAATCAAGGGTTCTGATGAACTTAGTAAGAAAATTAATAATGTCTGCACAACAGTTTCTTATCTCTCATTTAATGTAAGATTAAAATCCATTAATATTGTCCTTTTTGTTGTTTTAGCTTTAATCATACTACAGAATTTGGTGTAAAAACACTGAATGGTTATTGCAAAAACTACTGTGAGAAAGCTGAGATTTTTTGCAGCTATATAGGACAGGCAGCTGCCTTCTGTCCCCAGAGAAGCTATGGGATGCAGATAGGTCTGTAGAGCAAGCAGACTAACTGGCTGTTAAAGGGCTATGTGTAAAATATTTAATATTTTCATAAAATAAAAGAGGCTATCAGAAATCTCAGAATTCATTGATTCATCTTGCAAGCAGACAAACCATCTGTACACTAGTTAGACTTTGTTCTTACTTGGAAGTTTTTCTTCACAACGTTTAGAAGTAAAGATGGATTATTTTGTAAATAGCATATTCAATTCTGGAGGTCCATTTCACAACAGACTATGGATGCTACGAGAGACATCTGCATCCAAACCATCACTGAGTACACAATGATCACACCGCAATTAATTTTTTCACAGTTTATTTTCACAGCTTGCCTCAGTCTTTACTTTTGTTTTTACTCTGTAAATCCCAGCAAGTGGACAGTTCAGTGCTGGTTTTGGTGAACTAAAATTATTTTTAAAATTATTTAAAAAATAAATACCATACATAACACAAATGTTTAACACCAGTTAACTTGAGATATGTGCATCTGAGAATCTGTTTAGATTTTATCTTGAAAATCTAGGATTTTAGGGTCCTCTTCGTAAGTTTGTGCAAGAGAAAAACCCCAAATTTGTATTAAACAGAGAATACAATCTAGCAGTTCAGCAGTCCCGTCACAGACAATCGACATCTCTAAGACTGAATTATTATAGTTTTAGGACATTATTCATAAGAACATTGGAGCAAATGAAAAAAAAAAAAAAAAAGAATGTGAGAGACAATTGAGCCTAAAAGCATGTAAAATGTTCATTAAGCTTTTAGCTCAAGTTTTTCTTACATGTATGTGAGACAACCTAGCTACTGTACAGTATCAGTGACACTCTGGGGAACTACACAACGACCATCTCTCAACAGCTGTATAAACAAGCCCCTTAATGGCAGACAGCTGGCAGGGCACATTTCCCAGCCCCTGAGCTCTCCAAGAATGTGGTATGGGCCATTCTAGAGCCCTGCACAGCCTGATCACCTGCCTTTCAGGTCACACCTCACCCCATTCACCAGTTTAGTCTCATCCTATCTTGTCCCAAAACATCAGCTAGGATGAGTAGCAGAAGAAATTAAGGATGTATCAGGACTCGGGTATTATGGATTACAGGTTAACATAGACAAAAGTCTTTATTCTAACATATATTTAAGAACCAAATACAATCTTGGCTGATGCAGTAGTTCTCACCCACAGCCCTTGTGGCACTTTCAAGAGATGATGAACCCAGGGTGCTGTTTTCAAACAGATAAAGCTGATGTAAACCGGGGCTACTATGCTCCCCTCTCTTGAGCTGACACTTTTGCAATGAACCCAGATAAGAGAACGATTCTAACCAAAAACCAGACTTAGGATAAAGGAAATGCTTTCAGCCAATTCTCTGTCTTAGTCAAATATTGTGCGATATTTGGCATCCTGTTTTAATGAATAAAAAAAAGAAGGATTCCTACATTCATTAGCTTTTTTTTGTTCGTTTCCCTTATATAGTTCTTCATTCTCCCTGACTCAGAGACATATTCTGAGAAATTTATAAATCTATAAAGTACTGCAAAAAATAAATCACGCAATATCTATCACACATGCATTCTATTAAACTTTTAATGGCTGATGCTGTCAAAGGCTAAGACAGAGACAGAACACAGTGTCTTTGTACACACTTAACGTGTAACACTCAGGAACAGGGAACGAACTTACACCTGCCTTGGAGGGTAAGCTGCTACTCGGATCACAAGTAGCAATGAAATTCTTGGGGAAACACTGTAGTAAAAGCTAACTTGTACCATATATGTCCATTTTCATATTTAACATATTATATTCAAATATTTAAATTACAGTATCATGCATACAGAAAACTCCATTTCATTTCTGCTCGGTAAAGACAGCAATTCGTTTGCCATTCTTTCAGAGAAGAACAGAATATGCAGATCTGAACAACTCCCTTAACATCTTTTTACTCTTATTTTTTAGTATTATATATAAAATAGTTGTCTTTGCAAATAATAATTTACAAATCTCATTTCCAAGCAAAGGATTTAGCTTTACAACTTTTTGAAGACTATTTTATTTTCCTGTATATCTCCAGTCTTGTCAGCTGCTGCCTTATTTACGCTTGCACGTAAAAAACGCACTTCGGTAAGCTGCCAGTGAAATTTCAAAAGTATCTCGTATTATCTTAACTGAATTCAAAATCCTGTTATTGTGGTGATGTTCATGATTTTTTAAGTTCTTACCTTTTATTTTCTGCAGTACATACATCAGGAAATTCCCACGCAATAAATGAAGTTCCTTCATATTCTAGATAAATCTAACCAAAGAGTTGAAAACATTTGCTTGTGAGTTCAAATGTATCAATTGTGACAACATATACAAATATTACATTATAATGTTCTTAATCTCATTTTTATAATGATAAAAAGAATAATGAATGTAACAAAAATAATTAAGGGAAATTTTAACTAGAAAACCTAATTTAAAAACAGTAATAACAAGCAACAAGCAGGGATCAATTACATTAGCACAATGTTCAAATAAAATTACGTATGTCCTAACTGTATAATGATTTCTCTTCCTCCTAAGCTAAGCTGACAGCATTCTGGAGAGTTTGAAGGAATACAGATGCCAGTCATGTCTGGCACAGCGATTCTTAAGACTTTTTTGACTATGTCACTATCAACACTCAGTATTTTTTGTGAGCCACTGTACATCTTAACATCAAATTAAAACAGGAAAATGCTCTAAAGATGCTGTAAATAATCAGGAAGTAAAATTAACTTACCTTTTATTGAACATTTTAATGAGATTAATATGACAAATTTCAACATTTTGTTTAACACAGTCCTGTAGGATACCTGCAGATTAGCTAACCATGGCCCACAGACCACTTTTCTGCAACCAGTGTTCTAGTGTAGATAAGGCCTCAGTGTAAAATACCCGCATATTACATCATTGTCACAGGCAGAACTAATTTTAACAGAAAACTTGTACCATGGACCGTGTGCTCTGGGCTATTTCTTCAATCTGTACTTTTCCTGAAACTCAGAAATAGCTTACAGTAGGAAAAACGGTATTGGAAAAATATTAACATTGTTCAGTAGTCCTTCAACATAATTAATAAGTATTAATAAAGAGAAGGAAATAGCACTCTATGACCCATCGGCCATGCTAAGCATTAGCTAATAGTCCAGTTGGCCTTCTTGCTTGTTACAGCATTTTCCCTTTATTCATGCTCACCCTTGATTTTCTGAACTACTTAAGTTCTTACCTAAATTCTCCTCTAAACTATTTTGTGTGTCATTTTTTTTTAAAATACATAATCAGAATATGTGGGATACTTCATCAGAATAATTGAAAACATACAGATGTAACAATTCCACATATCTCTTCAACACATCTGAATGAAATGCAGATCCCACACTGCTTCTGTTCAGTGTTTATCTATTAAAAATTCCTGTCTGAGTCTCTTGCAGTTTATTGGGAGGCAGCAAATGCAGTCATATGAAAAGCCTGAATGCACTCAAATTAGAATGAAATTTGTGATAATTGTAACTTTGTTGGTTCTTCACATCCAGTCAATAACACTGAACAATTCAGAAGACAATACGACCTAAACTTTATCAGTGTACACTTCTACCATGGGTTCAGTTTTATGAAGTTAATCCCATATATCAGCTCGTTAATGCCAGAAAATTCAGTCATAGAATAGAATCATAGAATCACAGAATCATTAAGGTTGGAAAACACCTCTAAGATCATCAAGTCCAACCATCAATCCACCACCACGCCCACTAAACCATGTCCCAAAGTGCCACGTCCACATATTTTTTGAACATTTCCAGAGAAGGTGACTCCACCACCTCCCTGGGCAACCTGTTCCAATGTTTGACCGCTCTTTCGGTATAGACATTTTTCTTAATATCCAATCTAAACCTCCCCTGGCACAACTTGAGGCCATTTCCTCTCGTCCTATTGTTAGTCACTTGGGAAAAGAGACCAACATCCCCCTCGCTATAACATCCTTTCAGGTAGCTACATTCCTTCATTCCTTGAACATAAACCCTTGCCACCTTGTGCCACCTCTAAATGCCACCCGACCTCCCACAGAGCAGATTCAGTTTGCTCAAATAGCAAAAAAAGTTAATATAGTCCATACGTGTTAGAGGGAAAAAACAGTACTGTAACATTGCATGCTCTTGCTGGTTTTCTTGTTATACTAAATGAACCAAAATAATTGCAATTGGGAGTTTCTGCATAGTTTTAGTCTAAACTCTTACTTATACTACAGCAAATGCATGATTTTGACATGGGGCATTAGACACCAGGTGTGTTTGTACTTTGGTGAAGAGTTACCGTGTTTTAGAACCATACTATAAATGCAGTTAGTGAATCATGTCAAGACAGAGTATTTAATATCTTCTACAGTATTAGAATTAAAGCCTCCATTTAGTTTGCAAAGAAAAGGGGGTGGAGGAATGATGGACCCATAATACCATACATTAAATAAAAATTGTAAACGTCGCAGTACCAATCAGTATTGATTAGCTTGATCTTCATTAAATACTTACAGGTTTTCTGGAAGTGAAGAGTTTATAGTTTTCTTCAGTGGTTCTATACCTACCAAGAAAATATACCAAAACATGAATCTCAAAACTCTTCTGCACCAAATAAAAATAGCAGAACAATAGATTAATGTGCCTGAGACCTCTTTGGAAAGTGGCATTACACTAATACCACATTGCTAGGACACTACAACAGGCTCAAATATATTTTGAGATTTGAGGGAATATTTGTGTTGGCAATGGTGAGGTGTTAATATGATTCAGCTATACTGGAAAAATCATACCCTGAAACATTAATCTAGACCATTGTTTGGGGAGTCATGAGATGATCTATGGCCTCAGAAGTGAGTGCACTAAAACAAAGCTCGCCATTGTGTGGGCAAGACTGAAAAATTTACTTCAGGAGCTCCTTGTGCTTTTTTTTTTACTTCCCAGAAGCTCTGCGCAGTGATACAGAAATCATGGCTATGTTTTTTTTTTTAAGCAAGCAGACAAAAATATTAGTACTATGGACTATAACCATTTGCTCTTTGAAGTGTATACACACAGTTGCCTCATATCATTTACAATTGCTCAACATCTTTGTACCGAACTGACTACTTTGTCATAGCATCTCTTTGCACTAACATTCAGGCGTTAGATATTTTCAGTTGTTTTTTAAAAAAATGTTCTCTGTTAACTTCATATTTAATGTTATGTTATATATCTCCCTAGCTGAGATACTGCTGAACTTTTCTTCAGTGGCTGTTGTAGATCCTCAAATTCTTGGTTAGGATAAACCTGAAGGAAAAAAGAAGCAACTAAAATCAAACTCTACAACCTGCCAGACAGCTGCAGATTGCCACTGCTCAGTGACTCAGGTTTTTGAATAGCTGTCGTAGCAATAATTACATCATTCAGATTTATGTCTTTTTAATAGCTACTTTACCAAAAAATATCATCCCCCAGGGGTGTTGATTCTGTGAAGCAGGAAAGAATGAAAACAGGCACTGAGACATCAGTTCCACTTCTAAACCCTCAACTATGCATGATGAAGCCATTTCTCTCCTACGGTTTTTTTCCATTATTTTTTTTCCTCATGAATAAGCTTGGGGCCTTGTTCTGGTGTCTCTGGAGCAAATGTCCTCTTACATTTAGCCCATGGTTCTACAAACACTAATTTACATTCTTACCATTAAGTCAGCAAAAATAACCACAGAGGCAAAAGCTGTGATACACTGCAAACATGTTTGCAGGTTTGACGTCCATGACCGGAGCCACAGATATGCCTTGCCCACGGCAGATGTCAGGGGAGAGGAAGCGGGACCCCCCGGCTGGCAGGGACCAGAGGCACCCACTCTGCTTCAGGAGCTGTGGCGGGAACACCTGTAACACGCCAGGCCACGGGATGCTGCGTCCCAGAGAGCCAGCTCTGGGGAACGGACTCAGGAGCTGTGGCCACCAAGCGCAAGGCCGCAGCTTGAGTACATTTGGAGCCGAGGGCAGACCCGACGCACAAAGGCCTCCCGCCCCGGTTCTCCTCAGCGCCCTCGCCCTCCCCTTCCACCCCCGCAAGGCGCAGCCGCCATCCAGCCACAGCAGGGCCTGCACTGCCCAATGGAGCCCCACGGCCGCTCCTCCGCGGCGTCCCCCGACTCGGTCCACCAACCGACACGGCCTAGCGCCGCCGCGGGGGCGCATGGAGCAACCTTCCCGCCACAGGTGCGGCCCCCGCGGACTACGCGCCCCAGCATGCACCGCGCGCAGGTCCGGGCGGCACCCTGCGCGGGGGAGGCCGCGCAGCGCGATGGGCAATGTAGTCCAGGCTGCGAGGCGCGGGAGACTGGCGCAGGGGGCGAAGGAGGAAAAAAGCCGCGGGAAACGGCGATGGCGGCTCCGGTTTTCCGCGCGGGAGTGGGGCGGGGCTCTGCCTGAAAGCAGGGGATCTGCCTGGAGAGAGCGGTGGGGGAGGTCGCACTGGCGGGGCCGGTAGGCGGCGGCACCTGGACGCGGCAGCGGCACCACCACTACCACCACCACCACCACCACCGCCCGCCCGACTGGGAGGAGGAGGCGGGGGGAGCGGAGCCGCCGCGCGCTGCCGCATGTGCCTGGAGCGGAGCCGGAGCGGGCAGCGCGAGTCATGGCGGAGCATGGCGCCCCGGCGCCCGCCATCCCCAACGGCGAGTGCGCCGCCCGCCTCCCCGGCAACAAGGTGACCGTCGTGCTGGGGGCCCAGTGGGGCGACGAGGGCAAAGGCAAGGTGGTGGACCTGCTGGCGCAGGACGCCGACATCGTCTGCAGGTGCCAGGTGAGGAGGCAGCTGGGGCGCGGGGGAGGCCGCGGGTGTCACCTTGAGGCGGGCGTCCCCGCCACCGTCCCCACCGTCCGCCCGCCCGCTCCGCGCGGGCACTCTCGTCCCCGTTCCCCCCCGAGCGCCCGCCTCAGCGCAGGGCCGGGCGGCGGTGCCCGAGGAGGCGGCGGGACTCCCGCCGCGCAGGGCGGGCTGCGGGCCGGCGAAGCCTTCTCCGGCGAGGCGATAGCCCCACGGCCGGGCTCTGCAGCCCTCCCGCTCCTCCTTTGTCCCTGTCCCGGCGCCGGAGGAGGAGGAAGGCGCGCTCCGCGCCGCCGAGAGCTGGCCTCCAGCGGGAGGAACGCGCCCGGGGTCGCGGCCTCCCCCTCAGGCCCGCCGCCGCGGCATTCTTTGTCTGGGGGGCGGCGGGAAGGGGCCGGGGCCGCGCTCGGCGGTTCCCGCAGCATCGCTTTTGGGCGCGGGGCGAGGAGCCCTCCCCGGCGGCGGCCTGGCCTAAGCCGCACCGCCGGCGAGCGCGGGCGCCTTCCCCTCTCGGAGGGGTAGGGCTGTCCCCCGGCGCGGCTGCGGCCGCTAGCTGCGGGCTGCACGTGTAGTCGGCGACAACTTCGGCGTCTGCAGATGAAACTAGCTTTTAAAAGACTCGCCTGCCCTTGCTTCAACATCACTGCTGTGTCAACGAAATCCCTTTTTTTGTCTTTAATTTTTTTCCTTTTTCTTCTCTTGTTGTGTGGAAGCTTCATTCCAGCAAAAGAGCAAAAAAAAATGAGTGTAGCCTGCGAGCGTAGGACTCTTAAATGCTTACGTTAAAACAACATAGATCTGAGGATAGGTTTTTCTTAAGATTTCTAGTGTAGCAATTCTGTAGAGCACAACATAATGAACTAAAGCTATGTACTTTTTTTTCTTAAGAGATACAGCAGCTTAAAATGCCTACAGTACATGGAGACGTCATGCAAGTATTGTTATCTGTATGCTTTTGTTGAATGCACAAATTAAATTTGCCCTTAAATAAATATATGTTGGAAGAGCATACCATTTCCCAAAGAGTACAAACCCTGAAGCATTCTATTATCTAACGAGAACTGTACATAAAACTGGTGTTTTCAAAGCCAAGTCAGTTGCGAAGCTGACAAATCAAAAACTTGAACTTCGGAGACTTTAATTTCGAAGTAAGGAAACGTATTCTTAAATAGCTGTTTTCACAATTGAATTATTTTTTTCCCATGTATCTTGTTTTTTAAAAAAAAAAAAATCTGATGTGGTGCTGTGGCATGATTGCCTGGCTTTGTGGGTTACAGAACATGGTGACTCAAAGTTTGTCCTTTACAACTTTGTTCTTGAAACTTGAAGGGCATCTAGGTGAGTGTGTATGTTTAATGCTAAGAAGTTTTGGTGGGGAGAGAAGGGCAGACAGTGAATTTTTGTGCGCACGTGTTTTAAAATTTATTTGTTACTTCTTTTGAATCAGCTAGGTAAAGGATCAAGAAAAGGGAAAGATTATGATGCTATCTCAGGCTTGAACTTCATGGCCGGTTTTGCCATTTCTAACAGCTTGTTGCTCCTGCTGAAGGAGGGATTTTTTCTTCCTTCTTTCTTCCTTTTCCTGTTGATGGCTGTGCTGTCTGGGTCTCCTCCCATGCACTGACTCAGGCACTTGAACACTTCTCTAAGTTGGTTTGACTCACCACAATGGTAGCAAACTATATTTTGTTGGATTTACTTTCTACCATTTTAGTAAATTAAACTAAATTTAATTGGCTTAGAGGACCTTGATGAAGAGAGGAGCCCAGGACAGGGTAAGCACAAAGAACAGTTTCTCAGAATGAGTGAGGGAAATAGGAATATTCTCTTTCAGTGGTACTGAGCTATTAAATCATATTGCTACGTATGCAAGCATATTCTTGCTGGTTTTGTTACTGCTGGTAAATTAGAGTATGACCCTTGTGCTTTTCATAGTGATATAAGTTTAGAAATAAAGAGTGTAACATGGTTAGTCTGCCCCTTCCTAATATCACCTTTCTGTAATTGGAGGTTCTGATTCTTATTTCAGTCACACTCTTACTCATTCTAAGATGGTTCTTTCTGTTCATCATACCACAGACTTGCCTGTGGATGAGATCAAATATTTCTAGCGTGTTCTTCTGAAAAATGTCTTAGTACAACTTTTCTTGGAGGGCTTGGAAGTTGTAGCAGGTCCAAGATGTCCTGGAAACTTGCATTCTATTTGCAGTGAAATGCTCCAGTGCGGCTTTCAGACCACTGTCCCTGGTTCTGTGCAGATGCAGAGCATAAAAATGGTCCTGTCCCAGAAGCAAAAACTGACTATTGCTTACTTTTACAATGCCTGTAAAGGCATTGCAAGAAGTTGTGCTCTGAAATCTATGGCCATACCTTCTTGTCTCCTAGGTAGAAGGTGTGCTAATGACTTTCAGTCACTTGTTTGACTAGCTGACTGGCATCTGCAGTGAGGTGCTTACTTAGGTACAGTTAGCCAAACGAGTGTGTGTGTCGGGAAATAAGTTGTGTTACGGCTCTACTTCTAAATCCCACCCTCCAAAGTATTTTGTTTTAGGTTTAGAGGTTGTTGAAAGGAGTCTTGTGCTCAGAACAAGAGGATGGTATTTTCTCTTCAGGAGACAGATTCACATTTATCAGAAGTAGTACTATGGTTTCAAAAACAACTGTTTGACATGACTAAACTAAAATACATCCAGGGGCTGCAGGTATACAGTTGCTAATGCAACTGCACTGGCAACTATGATACTTTTGTGAGGGCACTGCTAGTACAGAGGGTTCAAATGCAGTTAATACATACATACCTACGTGACAGGCAAAGTATGTGCTCATTCTTCTACCGTTAAATTTTAATTGGTCTTCATTTACCTCTAGGAGGTATCTGGTAAAATGATAAAACAAATGCACTGGTGAGACTTTTGCACTTAAACCTACATCTGGTCTTCAGTGGCTTACAGAGCAAAGTCTGTTTACCTGCTATCACATAAATCATAGTCCAGACAGTAAAATAGAGCAAGAACTGGTTTGAGATTCAGGAGTAGCTGCCAGAAAAACTGCTTTTGTGTTTTTTGATTGACATAGTTTCCTCTTAATAAGCAGCTAGGCTTGCTGCCATCAAACCTGGCAGTTTTTAAAAGTATACATGGTATTTTTGTCAATTCCACAGGTAATGAAAGTTAAAGGAAAACAGTTCGTGTTTTGATTAAGGGACTTCCTACCATTGCGGTATGCCAACCACATTAGGGAATTTAATTACTAAAGTTTAATTTGTTAGTGGATATGAGAATGGCAAATTAATGCAAACAAATTATTTTAGATAATCATTTTATCAAAACAAATACAGTACCAAAATAGGCTATGTATGTCTTATATAAACACCACCCCCTCCACCCAATCTGCCAGTGCATGCAGTCCAGCAAAAAAAGGTAATGTCCGCAACTGCATGATTCTGTTCGCGTTTACTCATTTAATCAGCAAATTTTTGGTCACTTCCTGTTCTTACTATTGGAGGTAGCTGATTCAGAGTATATAAATCACACAGGTGGAGATTTCTAAGTCTTCAAATTATTTTTAAGCCACGCTCCCTATGCTAAAGAATTTAGCTATTTTCCTACTTCTTCAGTTTTGTTGTACAGCTTGTTGCTACTTCAAAACAGAATTGCAGCTTCTTACTGAATCTTCTCAGCTGATTGCAGTATGGTCTGCCTGTCACTTACCATTATTGCTCTGCCTGCTGTGGGGTCACGCGATTTCTACTCCTGAACTGCTAATGCATGGTAACTGCAATATGTGGATTCTTCGTACTCCCTTTTCCTCTTCCTCCCCTCAAACAACAGCGTGTATAGTGACGCCACCGCCGATCACTTGGTATGTGGCAATTACAGTGCAACAATTAGTAGAGAAGTTTTCAGTGTGCAGATTCTTGGGGTTAAGCAATTTCCAGTGATCAGCTGCTGACTGAAGTCCTCAGACCAATGCTGCCTAATACCTCCATATCGCTAGTCTGTATATAGCCACTTAAAAAAAAAAAAATTGGAATTTTCTTCCATTCACCAAGCCCACTTTTTTCTTTTTCTAAATATTCTCATTTGAAAAGGTGTTTTAGTCTAGAGCCTTTGTAGGTCACGCAGAAATAGAAATAACAGAATCAGTAGTTCTAACTATTGGTGCTTTTTTAGCTGCTCAGGCATTCGATATGTGATGTCTAGCTAGAGCTCTCATTTTTTTTAGGTGCTGAGTGCACTTTTGGACCTTGTAGTGGTTGGCAGCATGCCAATAGTGTGCTCTGGTGAGGAAAGAGAGGTCAGTAAAATGAGTTCTTTGGCTTGCTCCATCACTTAATCATATGCTTTACAGACCTGCTTTAGAGCATCACTAACAGGTGATCTCCTGTTATTGTAAACAATCACACAATGCTTACATTATTTCAAAGAGAAGAAATCTGATTTTCCAGTTCATAAACTTTGTACCAGTAACAAAGGAGATCTTAATAGCACTGAAGAGCAAATTACAGCTTGATCTACTGGTTTCTTACTCTTCTTTCAATCTTACTGTTAACTACAAAAGCTTACTGGGTGGGTTGGTTGGTTGGTTAAGATGCAGTATTCTGTAGCAGCTTATTAAGATTTCAGATACTTTATTTCTACTATACTGCCTCACACATTTGGAAGACGTTCACTGCAAATATCCCTAAAGTCAGTTTTTGTTTTTCCATATAATTTCTTAAATGTTTTTGTGAAATGTAGCAAACATTGGTGGGGTTTTGTGCACTGAAGCAGTATAGTGCTGGACCAGTCTGTGCTTTCAATGTTTTCCTTGTTTCTTCTCTTCCTGCCTCACTTGATCTCTTCTATGTCTTAGGGATAGATTGGTCTTTATTCTGGACTTGGATAATGAATCCCGTTCCCTACCTAACATATATAGGCATTGCAACAGTATAAGGTTTTGCAGATCAGGTGAAATGAAGCCAAAACCATCTCTAAAGAGTCTTTCTGAATATTGTCTTTCAGTAGCAGTTCCTCAGAGAACTATCAGTATAGAGAAATGTATGGAGTTTCTTGAGATTAATAGACTTAAGTGAGGTTAAGGTTTTCTTTTAATTTGTTAGGAGAAAACAGATGTGCTTATTCTGTCACATTCTGCCTCAAACCATGCTCTTGATCTTGTTCTTACGCAACAATTCTTGTACTACATATTCAAAAATTTCTGCAGTCTATCTGAAATTTTAGAAACTTTCATTAAGTCTGGAACACAATGGCTTCTTGAACTAGGTTTAGATCTTACAAATGCGAATGGGTTGTCAAGGAAGAAAATTGCTAGCTGCTGGGTGTTGCTTATATTGAAATTCAGGAGTAGGTTATATAGTAGAGTTTGTTAGCTGCTAATTCATTGGGGCGGAGCGGGGAGAAAGCAAGAAATTAATCACAAAATCTGGGATGTAAGAGAATTAGTTATCAAAACCTTGATTTTTTAAAAATATATTTTTTAAAGAGAGGTATTTTGCAATCTGAAGTTCAATAGGTTTTTGGCAATATATACTGAAATTAGAAGCAAATAACCTAGTAATTGCAAAGCTGTGTCTATTTAGGGTGCATCATAGGTGTTCAGATATGTCTCTTCTCTAGACTGATCAACTTTTTAAAGGTGTGTTCAGCATTCCCAGAATCTGGGAGCCTTTCTTATGTTTCTTGTAAGTAATTGTGCTATCCAGGTTTCTTGATGTGTTTTTGACTTTTCATCTAAGAGTTAAATGAAAATGTTTACAACCGTATGATGCCAAAGCAACATTGACTTCCTTCTTGCCCAACTTGGCAGTCACTTGTATAGCTAGCTCAGAAACAACAGTGGTTGCCCTGAGCTAAAAATGAATGCTGGAATGTGGTAGCAATAAAAGTAAACTGTAGAAAAAATTATGCACACACACATCTGATGGGGAGAGTTGAAAGGAGTGTATGGCTTCTTCTTTAACATAGCAGAGATAACATCTCTTTAAACTAGACAACTAATTTCTATTCTAGAGGAGATGACTTGAAAGACTTATTTGCTCTACCCTGAGGCATCATATTTTTGAGATAGACAACTTGGCATGATCACGTCATAAGAAAAGGCAGTGATTGTCATCAATTTTTGGGCAGATAGTTCTCTTAAATGCATATGTCAGTATTTCAGAGCTGCTTTAAATACTTTTGTATTTAGTATCAGTATAGGGAGCCATTCACGATATGCTTTTAATATTTATTAGAAAAGCAGACTGAAATTATACTTTTTCCCTATGCACCTCCACTGCTAGGTAAAGTTGCAGTGATGTAGACCAGTCAGCAGTTATGAGAGGACTGCTGTAGGTGAGGCATCAGGGTTTAAACTGCTCTCTTGTCTTGATGTGTTCAAAATGTATTTAACTGTTCTGCTTATTATACTAATGTCTAATCTGCCCTTGACTAATGAAAATATGCTCTGAAAATAAGATGCATATTTTCAACTTATGTAGAACTAAAATGGAGAAACATGCTGCTGCTGTTCCTCCATCTTAGTTTCAAATGCATTATATTTTTTTATGTGTTCCTGCAGTGATTTCTTACTTGCATATTCTACTTATATATGTACACATACCTTAAGCGTACGATTCCTTGGCTAGCACACATGGTACACATTTACTCTTGCTCTTTGTACTCTATACAAAGGTTTTAAAAAGCAGAGAATGTTTTACTTTTTTTAAGAGGAGTAGTATTTTTGCTTTCAGTTTATGAACAAGCAAGTCTGCTTTCCTTTTTGGTTTTGCTGATTATCCAAGTTGGTACACTAATGTTCCCTATTAGAGTGGTTGCACTTTTTTCAAAAAAAGGAAGGGAAAAACCCGAAGTTTGAAGCTAGAATGAATTTAAGATTAAGATTGAGGGTCTTTCAGTGAATGATCAATATATTAAGTGTGTACATTTTTCCTGGAAGAGTCCCATGTACCAGGAAAATGGAAGAACTGCAAATCCTTCTCTCTAAAACTGGAAGGACAAGCAGTCTAGCAAGTCCTTTGCATACTTTTCAGGTAACTCTGAGACTGGCTGCAAACCGGTGAGCAGGGAACTTTTCTGAGCACACTCACCAGAGAAAAAGTTCTAGTTTGGGATTTCTCTATAAGCATTTGAGTATGGCTTTGCATCGTTTTCAGAGTCTTTTTGGAAAATGAGGTTCCATGCTTCCTCAAGTGTTGGCTTCACTTAGCTTCAGATAGGCTTTTAAGTTAGCAGGCATTGCATATAAAATATACTGGAGCTTGTAACTCCCAATTTGTGTGGGGTTGTTTTTTTTTAATTTAAATTTTTTTTGTCCTTGGTAAACATTAATATTGTTTGTGGAAAGCCAAATAAGTTATTCTTGAATAAATTACTTCTTAGGAAACATTCTAGTTGCACCTTCATATTTAGCAAAACACCAGGTGGTGGTTATTTCAACTTCAGTGTTCTGTTAGCTGAGTTTTGATAGTGGATGATTAAGCACTGTAAAACCTGTAGTCTTACCTGATAAACTGTCCTGCACTATTTTAATTCAGCAAGAAAATGATCATTTGTCTAAAAAGAGCATCTCTCGTTAATCGTCACAGTAAAGGTAATGATGCAAAAAGGTTGGTCATGTAGTCATTTCTGCTGAAGAAAGTCTAAATGGCTTTTTGAAGACAGGCATAAGTCATTACTAGTTTGTCAAATTAACTTCATTAAATTATCAAGACTCTGCTGTAACTCCAGAAAAGATTGGTTCTTATTTGTCCAGTGAATCAGCTCAATACCTGGCTATTCCTTGGGGGCTTTTGGCTAGTACGGCAATGCAATTCCAGACAAAAAATCGCTGTTAAATACAATGCTCCTTCTTCATGCTTTATACATGATTTGGAAGCTGTTCTGCATGGACAGAATGTAACAAGCTATAGAGCTCTTGTGCTATGGGAAAGTTCAAAGTGAGACGACTTGCCTTGCTTTGAGCTTGTTCATACATTCTTTTGAGTTTACCAGTTTGACTCCAGAATACACCTTTATAAGAGATGCACTTCTAAAAATTGTTTCAGTCTTCAAAGCTATAAGGAAAAAAAATGATAAAACTGTAGTCAGGTACCTGCATTAATATGGTTGCTGGTTCTATTCAGTTCTTTACCCAAAATACTTTAGCTAGCGGTTAAGATATTTAAAAGCTATAGAATGCAAGAGAAAATAAGCCATTTTGCAGAGATAGGGGAAGTGCTGAAATGTTTTACCTTAAAATTGCCATAGATGTCCTATTAGAAATACTATTCAGTCAATATGTTTAAAATGTAGTTATCTTTGATACTATTGATTAGTCTTCAATATGTTTTCCAGTGTTACTGTCTGTACCATGGTACAGTATTGTGGTAACTGGTGTGTTTGTGTCTTGTGCTTGAGTGTATTTATGATAAGTATTGCCTTATAGTGCTTTGATAGTGGCTTTTGGCTAGCAGGAGTCACTTGTTTGATTTATTGAAATTTCAAGCTTGTTTCCGGTGAAATGTCAGCTATCAGATAACGACTCTTTTTTTCCTTCCAAACTAGTATTTTTCAGGCACTCAAAACTGTTGCAAAAAGGGTGTTTCCTAAGAACGTCTATCAAACGGCCCCCGGATGCGCAATACTTGCAGCTGCCTTTGCTATCTTATGCCCTCTTTGTTCATGCGTAACTGATTCTGTTCACATTTGCCAGGATAGGTATGGTTTAGAATAGTACCTTGTTTTGTGTGTAGTACTGACCAACCTATCTAAATTGAATATACGGATGCAGATTCTTGGGTGTGGTGCTTACACTGAGAAGGATGTTTTAGGCTACTTAATCTTTAGCAAGCTGAATAAAAAATTTACCTGGTTTGGGGTTTTGTTTGTTTGTTTTGATTAAAAAATAATATAATCTCTGACCAATTTACCACTGTGAAAGGAATATTTCAAAAGTGGTATTCCACAGGGAGAGTTTTTTGGAATGAGACTTCTAGAAAGCACATAAATATGGGGTTTTTTTTAGGAGGACTGCTGTCATTCTAACAGTACTTGTGTGATAATTTGTCTATTAGTATGCACCTTTCTGTCAGAGTCCTGTGTACTTAGCTGTTCTTCGTGTTGAATAACTTGGATATTTCAGGATTACTAGTTAGTGGTTGCGGATCATGTGCTTTTTCAAGGAAGTGATTTAAGCATACTGCTCCGGTGAAATTGGAATAATGCCTTTTTCAAAAGCTTATGCATTTTGTTATCTTACAACAACAGGTTTTGAATAGTGCAGATTGGGTAATGATCTCGTGCTTGATCTTACCTTCACTATTCCACTTAATGACTTAAAATACTCTAAAGTAATAGTACAATTTAATAGTGTCAGGATCATGAAAGGAGAAAAAAGGCTGTGTCTTAATAGGATTTTAAATTGTCCATCCATCAGAGCATCAAACTAAAAAGTCCCTAAACTAAATCCATATACTGAAACACATAGGTTCACACTTGCTGTTGTTAATGATGACTTTCACACGCGGTCTCCAAATAAATGGAAAGAAACTTTTTCATTCCAATCCAACTTTTGAGCTGGTTATGCGCAGAAGTTTAAAGAAACCAATGCAACAAAACAATAACCAAGCAACCCCCCAGAAAACAAACCAACAGCTCTTTATTTAAAGAGTACCAGGAAACTTTCGTGGCTGAGGTGTTTTTTTAATTTGGTTTGCTATGATTAAAATAGCTATTTCTAAGACGCCCAACTTTCTAGTTCCATGAATTGTTTGAACTGATATTGGAGTGGGGGGGGAGTAGGTGTTTGGTTCTCCCTTCACTTGGAGCAAGCTTGTGATTTCCCGTGTTATCAGTGCAAATGTTCGGTGTCACCTGGTGGCAGTTACTCCTTCAGCATTGCCGGCAACAGGGTAGGCAGCAACTGCTAATCTGGAAACTGGAGACTGCGTCCATGAAACCAGCCACCCTAGCTGTGGTGTGTTGCTTCAAAGTCTTGAGCAGCAATGGTGGGCCTAGGTATTGACTAACAAGCAAAATTCAAAGTTAAGGAAAGTCAACATTATATTTGTATTACTTTGTATTATGAAGTTCATGCTCCTGGCAGTTGAAAAGTTGGGGAAATTCAGGTAGAGACACAATTTAACATTGTAATTTGGTAAAGCTGTGGGCTGCTGAAAGGGCTGATAGCCAAAGAATCCTTAGGGAAAGGAGAGACAACTGTTCCAAATACTGTGTTGAAAGATACGAGGAGAAAAAATAGTGCAAGGAAAGGAGAAAGGACAAACAAACAGAATGCTTTTAACTGCTTTTTTTAATCTACCTCAAAATACAGTGCTAAGAAGATTGCTGACTTCTGAAAATACGATTTTGGGAACATCAGAGTATGCCAAAACTGCAATGCTGTGCCTTGGTAGAGATGCACAAATAAATGATGCTGTATTTAAGCGAAGTATACTTGGGACTTCAGGAGCAGTAAGCCTGTGTTAGCCTCTTGATAGGAGTAGAATGTGTTGTTACTGGTTCTTACTGCTCTTTGTTTTGGGCGGCTGCTTGGTTGCTGGATGGTGAACCTGTTTTATGTTCTGTCCTTTAGCAAGGCATGTGCTTATTTTTCCTATATGCTCAGTTTTCTGTCATGAAATGAGCCTGAGTCCAGAGGCTGTTTTCTAATGTAAAGAGAACCTAAAGAGAAATTTTGTTTTTTTAAGTAGTGCGCTCTCTTCTAAGTGAGTTTTGTTAGAAATTAAGGGAGAAGGTTATTTATATTCTTACCTAAATAGCCTAGTAATAATCTAGAGAGATATTTCAGTGTTAAATAAGCAAAAGTTAAGCATTATGCATATTAAATTTATGCTGTGCTTAGTTGCTGGTGTAATATTAACAGGAACTGATTTTTTTTTTTTCTAATTATTTCCAACAATATACTTCTGATTCACAGTATTTGAATGCTAGGTGATACAGCTTTTTGGGCAATAAACACCTGTTTTTCTGTTGTGTTTGTTGTCTGACTTTGTGTCTTTGGGGTGTTTCAGGGATGATGCTGTGCTAAGAACATTTTCAGGTAACTAGCAGATACCTTTTGGCATGACTTCCAGAATGAAAAGACTTAAAATAAAAAATGTTGGGATATTCTAGGTTGTGTCTATTGAAATGAGAAGCTCACAGCGTGTAAGGATTCTGCTGTATGTAACCAAACTTGAAGGATGTGCGCAACGGTATACTTAAGTATGCAAAAAACAATTTATCTCCTCTGTGGTAATCGTATGTTTAAGAAAATAAATATAGACAGTTGATGGTAGGATAAAAATCAGAGTTAATTTTCAGTGATGAATGTTTAGAGTATTAGGATCTTTTTATTATTTTTAAAATTATGATTTTTTTCTTAACTGTTTAAACTGACAGAGACACACATAAGGTTTGGGGAGGACAGAGGAAAAAGGTTCTTAAATGACTTTTAAGAGAGGCAGTCTCATTTAAGTTTGAAATTTTGATTCTGCTGTTCTGGCAGATGATCTGAGGGTTTGCAATACTGTGTCTGATAGTGTAACACCCAGGGAGATGCAGCAGTGAAAAAAGAAAAATTTTCACAAAAATGCTTTAGGAGGCACTTAGAAGCACAGGTGAGTTTGTGTGTGGGTGGATGGGTGGTTTGTTTTGGGTGGGTTTTTTTCCTTCTTAATAATATGTTAGATGAGGGTGGGGTTAGGTGACTCTTAAAACAGCTCTGTCAGAGCATGGAAACCATGGAAGCAGAGGGAGAGAACACAAAACTTTATGAAGAAGGTTCAGTGGGTTTGTGTGTAATGTGTACTTGAAACTTGAAAGCTCTCTTCTGGTGCTACCTATACTGCCTATCCTGAACTGGTTTTTTTTGGTCTTCTGGAAGTTTTAACTTACCTAAAAGTTGCTAAAAGGATTTTTTTTTTTTTCCCCCCTCTCTTAAAAGGGCTGGCTTTCTTGCTTGTCTTTTGCCTTTGGTATTTGTGTCTTTGCTGTCTTGCAAAAGAGGCTTTCTGAATAATTTTGGATAAAAATATTGCCTTGCAATACCAAGCAAGTAAAGTCTTGAGTCTGTTAGACGTTCGTGACTGTCATGCTATTTCTTCTTATTGATTACCTTTCTTCTTAATTTTTTTTTTTTTTTTAAATCAGCACAATATTATTTCTCTTACTCTGGCAAAGCCAGCTCTGCCTTGGGTGCTTGACTTCCTCCACAGCCTGCATTCTGACTTCTGGAGGGGCTTCCTCTGCTACTGTTCTGCAGAATGGGAAGAAAGCAGCACGTTGAAGAAGTTCTTTGTTCAGAGTGTCACTGGTGCCTTCTTGTACCTCTCATATATAAGAAGTCATCTTTCCCCCCCTCAATCCTGTGCAATGCATCTATTTGTGGCTGAATCCAGAGCTGCATTGCCCTAATGAGTGAGTATGTTGGCTATGGTACGCTTCGTGGCTCAGCTGAAGGGAATCTTGCCGTTGTGCAGGCAGAAAGGGAAAAGGAGCCACTACTACATGCACGCAGTGTATCCCAGACTGAGCAAGGGCATATTTTGGTCTTACTGCGCACTTGGCCTCTTTGTCTGTGTTGGCCCAAGGTAAGTGTTTCAGTTTTCACATGGCTGGGAGAGAACTCCTGTAGTTTGAGTACCTAGAAGGTTACTGAGATATGGTAGACTTATTACTATATTTAGTTAACTAGAGAGTATTGCCAGTCTCCAGAAATGACTTGTATATCTTAATTTCCCTTTATACAATAGATTGAAGATCATTTGAGCATGAACATTGTTTAACTAATTCTGAAAATAAATTCCACAGTTAGTTCTCCATTAATAATGTTTAAACATTAGAGTCAAAGGAGTGTTAGCTTGAATGACCTGGCTGGTCCCATTTGGTTTAGTGTGATGAGGGAGCAGGAGCGATAAATCCAGATGGAAAGCACTGAAGATAGGAGTGACTTCATCAGTTGATACCTTGAATTATGCTCAGAGGCAATAGTTACCTACATTGTGAAGATATTGGCATTATCATCAATTTCTGGAGGAGGAAAAAACTGCAAACCAATCCCAAACCCCATAACCAAACAACAACCCACCCCTCTGCCACTAGAACTCTGAGTTCAGGTTTTTGTAGTTAGAATTGTTTACTAAACCTGTGTTATGCAATGTCTGAGCACACAACATGTGTACACTTTACTGCTAGTTCAGTGTAAGTGTACAGTGTGAACCATTCTTTTAATATGTTACAGTTCCTAACTGTGTATCTAAACACCTGCACTTCTGCAGGGTAGAGCTTACCTGTAAATCAACAGCAAAATTTTGAAAAGTGAATTATGAAATGCTGTTGTTTTAATGCTCTCCTAAAATATGGTTTGAAATGAAAAATATTTTTCAAAATGCTAGATTTTGACAGAGTGACATCCAAGGAAGGATGGGGACTGACTTAATGTTCTACCAGACGGCTGCTATCAAGAGCACTTTGGGGATTGAATCTTTTCATATTGTAGGCATCGTAATATTATAAACAACTAAATTCTGAGATTCAAATTTGAGTCTAATGTGAAAACAAGCATTTGGAAACATTGAGGTATTAGTATGGCCTAAGAGTGTGTTCAGGTGATGGTTCACAACATAAAATGTCAAGTTTTCTATGTTTGTCTCCAGAAAAATTTCTTAAAGTATAACTGCTCATGGTAAATGTGCAGAAGTATGTATAACTAGCTTGCTTCTAGATGAAGTATGGTGCTGTGCATGTAGTTCAAGGTTTAAAAGGTAAAATGCAATTTTTATTCTGTCAGCCATGGGGTATTTTATAACGAGCATGGAACCAACACACCTTAGCATCACTCAGCAGTGCAAGGGAGAAATCTTTACACCACCAAAAACCAGCAGCTATGTTCACATGATTAACAGTCTCGCTCTGCGTGCTGTACACCTTACTCAAGCAGAAATGACCGCTGAACTTGTTACCACATCTGAATGGCACCAGTAGCTTGGCAAACTTTAAGAGACTAAGAATTTATTGTTAATAATGATCTAATCTTTACAATGGCCAATTTTTCTCTCTATTTGACATTCATGACACTAGAAAACTTTTTTTAAAAAAAATTGAGAGGCAAAAACCTGCAATTAAATCATCAGTTAGTAGGGGATTTCAAATGAATAGTCATTCGCTAATCTTAGTGTTGCTTATGGGTTACTCTAGTTTGTTTATGCTGCAGTGGGAGAGTTTGGACTCATCTTCCCATTTGTAAATTACTACTACCTCAGTACTTCAATGTTGTACTTAGACCTGTTTATTGAATTTTCATTTAAAGCACTTCAGTGCTTATATTAAATTTGTTCAATTTGACTGATACTACTGGTGGATCTAATAAAAAGGAATAATTTGAAGGAATCTGAGGAAGAAGATAACTACCACTTCGAGCAGATATACTTGACTGAATGTTACTTTAGTACATAACTGTTCTTTCTTCCCCAAGAAAAGTTTTCCTTGGGTTCTCAAACCCTGAGTAGAAAACCAATGTCTTTTCTTAATAAAAAAAAAAGCTTGTATGTTTTGTGATGTATATAACTTAATAGTTCTTAGAATATTATCCAGTTATGGAGTGACGTGCAGTAGCTCAGGAGTATCAGCATTGCATTTCAAAAATAGTTGCAAATGATCTACCTGCTGATAACATCCTTTTAAATCAAACATATGACTGTAGAGGTGGTAGAAGGCTAAATAATCTTTCTTAACAGCTACTGTTGAGTAGAAAGGGTGGGAGGAGGAGGAAGGTTATTCCTGAACGTTTATTATTTTCTTAAAAGAATAAACTTGAAAGGCTTGCTTTATTTATGCATTCAATATGTTTCACATGTTGTGAAGCAGAGAAGGCCAAATTTTCGATTAAGTCATATCACTTGCAGTGAAAACTATCTGCATCCAGAAATCTTTACAACTTCTTCAAGGTACTGTTCCCTATGTGGAAATACTCTGCATTAGATTACTAAGTCATTTTCTTAAATACAGTCATTTCCTTATTGGGTGAAGGTTTGTAAGTCTTCCCTCTGTTTCCAAAGGAGGTAGAACGGCTGTAAGTCCTCAAATAAATAATGCTGAAATTTTGAGAATTTTCATTGCTAACTTCACTAAGATTAGGCTTTTACCTGTGGCATGTGTCCTTATTTGTGCTAGCATATGTTTGATATCTAAGAATGTTTATTCGTAAAGTCAGATATATGGCTTTATGTATTGCATTCGTGCTTTGTAAATGTAGATGTAGCAAGTAGCTGTTGAGTTCATTGCTTAGAAAAGATCTTCTGTGATACATTATTCTGAAATATTTCAGGTTTATAATTCCATAGATTAATATTTCATATAGTTCCTTTTTCTTCTTGTCATATAATGCCTTTCTTCAGTTTGCCTTGTGCTGAAAGAAGGCTTAGATTACAAGTCTTTCCTTTAAGGCTTTCCTTCTATGAAGCAGTTTGTTTATTTCTGGTTCAAGGTGCCTGTAAAGGATGTTCCTGTAGTTATGATGATCAGAACCATTTTGTATATAACCTTGTCTTGCACAAATGACTGAGTCACAAGAGAGTGTAAGACTTGAGTCACAAGAGAGTGTAAGCTTATTTTCGAAAGTACAACAAACAAGAACTGGGGATATTTAGTAACTATTTTGTAATCTTTTTAAGTTTCATAAGCCTATCTTGACCCTCTTTAAGATTTGGTCACAGGCTTCTTTTTGTATTTTAGACGTATTTCACAGTTCAACAAATCTCTTAATACTCTCTTTGTGGTAATGAAAAAAGCTAGAAATGTTAAGTGTTAGTTTGATGTAAATGGTTTCCTGTAACTTATGAAACCACAGTCATCTTAGTTGCCTCTAGATTAACTCCTTAACAGCATGTTTCAGATATAAATGACTTGTACTATTGTAGACCTTTCTTATTGCGGAGGAGGTATAGAATGAACAAGTTAATTTTGTTGGTTCCTATTTGTAGAAAAACATTCAAAAGACTGAACCCAAAATTCAGAACAACAAGCAAACCTGCACATTGCCAAACAGCTGGCCTTATCTTTCCCAATAACTGTATGGTTTTATATACTTATATATTTTATATACCTTTTTTTTTTTATTTGCTAAGGTTGCTGTTCCACTTTTAATCTCTATAACTGTTACAGGAACCTAGTAAAACTGAAGATTGCTTTTAGAAGTGTTTGCACATTCTAGAATATTTATGCTTCTGTCCAATAATTTTTAGAAACATTTTAATCTTATCCCAAGCTTTCGTATCTTTGATGAACCAAAATACTGTCCAAAGTCTATATGACAGATAATACTGATGTTGAAATTGTTGGGTTTGACAAAACAAGTTTGGCTGATTTCCTGGGAGAAAAAGATCTATTAAAGATCTTTTGTCAGTAACAGAAATGAAAGCTGCAGAATTGGAGCTTTCATTTAATTTCATCAGTTTATTCCATCTCTCTACTGTGTGTGTGTTTGTCTTCAGTAACAAAGACTATTAACACTCCTTTCTTTCTCTTTTCCCACCCCCTCATCCCCCCCCAGGGAGGCAATAATGCAGGGCATACAGTTGTTGTGGATTCTGTGGAGTATGACTTTCATCTTCTGCCAAGTGGGATCATCAATCCAAAAGTCACTGCATTCATTGGTAAGTGGGAGATCTCTAAAAAATAGACAATACTGTAGTTACAGACTTTAGGCATACTAAAATAACAAAATATATCTGAGGACATACAAGGTAAGGATTTTTCTTCTTCAAATTCTCATAGGCCTGAACTGCTCTGAGTGTTTTTGAGCAGTGTGACAGCTGTAGGAAAGCGACCTTGCTTTCAATAGAGCTTTTCTCTCTTATTTTTGCTAGTCTGTTAACACCCCCCACTCTATATATGGAATATTCTGTGTCTGTTTACAGCAGCAGAGTGCCTGAGGGGATGCTAGTGTTTATAATGGTGATAGAAATGTGCTAAGCTTTTAAAAAACAATAGGGTTGTTAAAATGAAGCATAAAGAGGGAAGTTAATTTTAGATGTGAGGAAGAGGAAGTTGCTTTCTGGACTGTCCCACGATGGTGTTACTGTTTGTCCTGATCTAAATCGAAAGTTTGTTAAGCTTATTAAAAAGATTCCATGCACGTAGTTAGAAACGTATACTTTAGGTATAAAGCAGTCTTTTACAGATGAATCCCTAAGAATAAAAATTGGAATGTTTTGAAAGTTTTTAAAAACTTAAATACTCTGCATACAAGACATGAAGCGTCTTTGAATTGTTTGGAATATTTTTTTCCATGCTCAACATAATTCATTTAATTTTGTGTAATGGTTTTCTTCAGGAAATGGTGTTGTAATTCATTTGCCAGGACTGTTTGAAGAAGCTGAAAAAAACTTAAAGAAAGGAAAAGGTGAGAAAATTTTAAGAGACTACTCTTAAAATAGTTTGTGGAGTCCTCCTCAAAAGATTTAGACAGCCGATGCCTCCATAGAGGTTATGTACAATGTGTTTTTTCCAGACTTCCATCTAGCTGCTAGTTTCTGACAGGAGTCTCAATAGAAGTCCCAGGGCCCTCATGGGAAGACAGACAAAAGGAGTCTCTGTACAGTTTCAGAAGAGAACATGTTCTAAATATGAATTATCTGCAGACATTTTTCTTTGCTTAAAGCAATGAATTTAAAAAGTGAAACAACTTTTTAAAGTGTGTTACCTGTTCATAGTCATTCTAGCTCTTAAAATATTAGCATACAGTTTATGGTATGTGTTAATGTAAACAGATGCTGTGGTAATCACTTCTTGATTCAGTTTTTTTTATATTTTCTGTTATGTCTATGGCCATGCCTGGCAGCAGTCTACTATGTGAGGCAAATCAATGGTCTAGATTATTCAAAAATAAAAAGCTACTAATTGATTGCTGAAATTGAAGAACTAGTGGGATAGCTAGAATTATTCCTCAGGATAAGCCTGACTTTCTCAGCTTCGTAGGCTAATGCCAAGTTTTAGTTATTGAAATGTACTTCTTATTCTCTGGAACATGATTGCTAAATCTTTATATAGATTGACTGAAGACTGAACGTGAAAAGTATTTATCTTTCATACATCAGAAGACAAAAATGCTAAACAACACATAATTTGAACTATTTAATTTTGTCTTTTAAGGGCTCGAAGGCTGGGAAAAAAGACTAATAATTTCTGACAGGGCTCATATTGGTAAGTTCCTGTTTGTGGTTTGGTTTTTTGTTGATTTTTTGTTTAATCTTTTTTTTTTTCTCTGACCTTTCCACGGCCGTAAAACTGTGACAATTTTTAGCCATCTCTTTATATAGGTATGTACTTTTCTTTGGATTAAGTCTCCACATGCTGCTTTCGTTTATTGAAGTTTGTAGAAAAAAACCCACTTGCAACCCTCCCAAGTGTATATTCTAGTGACTCTTTAATCCTGTTCCATAAGCATAACCTAGCCAGGAAAGCAGGTTCACTTTCCGAGCCAAAGATTAGAGGTGCAAAGCAGTCAAAAAGCAGTTCAGAAGCTAATGAACTGAAGGATTCATTTCCCCCTTTGGTGTAAAAACAGTGTTGCTTATAGCAACTTTTCTGCTGGGAAACCACGTGACTGGGCGTGACTTCCAAACTAATGGGTTGCTACCAAGCACATTGCCACGTGCTTCAGAAAGGACATGTTATGAGAAGGACTGCAGGGATGGAGAGAATGGCTGCCCTCCTCACAGGGAGCTCATCAGTCAAGCATTGATTCCAGCCTGTGTTCCAGACAACTGCATTTCAGAGCCTGGAGTAAAACGGTGTTTAGAGTCCAAACCACCAACACAGAGCTTCAGGGGCTCTTCTTGTATCACTTCTAGGACATTTTTATTACATAAAATCATCCTTTAAATTAGATCTTTAGATACCGTAACATAATAGTTGTGTAACTGCATGTATTAGGAAATTAGTTTATTGCTGCTCTGGTAGTCATCTTCTGAAGATGCAAGCTTTTCAGGTCTTTATCTGATAAAGCTTATAACACTGGAAAAAAGGTTTTGCTTTTGTTTTTTGGGTGTGGTTTTTTTGTTTGGTTTTTTTTGTTGTTATTGTTAAACTGCTCTGGAATAGCTTAGTGTGTGAACATGTTATTTCAGAATAAATAGGTTTTCACCTTGGAGTAACTACTGAGTTTGAAATAATTGAGTAACTGTTCCTAAGTTACTAAAACCCTTTCTGAGAGTAGAATCACTGTAGATGAATTATTTGGAAATTACTAGATTATTAGCAAAAACTGATCTGTGATGATTCTAATGCAGTGGCAATACTGTGAAGTTTTCGTAGCTAAACAGGTCCTGAGTAAAAAGGACCCATTAATGACCGTCACTCATAATCATTCAACCTCTTAATATAAATGAACTTTCAGAGTACTTCTGTTTAGAAAGTTTTGGTGACAGTCTGGAGATCTGTTGCCATGCCTTCTCTAAAATGGGTACTGGCAATCTGTGAATGATTAGTCTGTAAGAAAAGATCAACCAAAAATAGGTTCAAGTTTCTGGGGACAATCTAATCCTTTAAATTATGTGGAAATAAACACAGAAAGAAATTGGTAAGGCAAACAAGGAAAATCACTCTTGTTCTAGAGAGACTAAGAGTACTTATTAAGTGTATCTGTTTCTTGCAATTTTTCAGTCTTTCCTGTGTAATGTCTAGACTAGTTGTTTAACTTTTGGGAGCTAGTACTTAAGAAAAATAAGCTGGCTTCTGCTAGCCAGCAAACTGTTGCACCACTGTTTGTATTTGACATGAGTCTTGTCAGATTTTTTTTTTTTTTCTTTTATGGTAGATGAAGAATTGCTGCAAGGAATACTTGGCATAATCTTTGTCATTAGGAATAGGTAGTGCTTCAAAAAAAGTAATCAGGTTTTGTGAAGATGACTTCTCTTTACATACAGACATTGGTGGGAACTCTTGTATTTCTAAATGTATTTTAATTTATGTTGTCCAAAACATAAAAAAAATTGTTAAAGAAATCTTTACAATGAATGAGAATGTTTACTTCAAGTTCCCACCTTAAATTTCAGCAGTATGCCTTTTTTTTTACTATAACCTGTTTTCCAGGATTTTTTTCAACTGCATGTTTTTTTGTGTCGTCCATACATTCTTTTGGGCCACTAAGAAGTTGAAAGGGCGTAGCTATTCTGTGGGAGATATATGCACAGTCTGCAAGTATGTTATAAGATAAACAGTTTAAAAAAAAAAAAAGAAGCCTTTGGAAAACCTTAGAACTCTTCCCTGTGAAAAAATGTAACTTGTAAAAGAGGAGAAAAAAACTTGTCATTTTATTTGCCTCTCTTCAGTATGTGGTTGGTTTTTTTCCATATTAATAAACAGGGCTAGAGTTGGTTTGAAGAAATTGTTACTGATATGGTAATTTATTTCACACAATTTTTCTACTTATTTCTATTTTCTTAGTATTTGATTTCCATCAAGCTGCTGACGGCATCCAAGAACAACAGAGGCAAGAACAAGCGGGAAAGAAGTAGGTGGTTTTATTTTGTCAAACATGGGATGACTTAGTACAAACTTGTGTATCAATATGTTGGATTTCTGTTATTGTTTGTCATTTAGTTTTAAAAAAGTATTAATTATCCTTGTAACTCTTAAATGTGGAGTATGCAGGGATAGTTTGTTACACTTTTGTCCTCCAGTGGCTAGCAAAAGGTTATATTCTTAATGAAAGGGTTGTATCTTGATACTTTGCCTTGTGAAAAGGTTCCTAGTTTCTAGTTAGCTTTATAAAAAGGATTCCAGCTTCCTAATGTCTTAATTGTTTACTGGAGATACTTTTTCTGTAAAAATATATTTCTGTTTATGAAGATTGAAGGATCCCTTAGTTCTCTCCAAATAGCTGAAAGGTCTGATACGATTACTTTAGTATCTCACAATGCTTCATTGTCAGAAGTGCGTTTAAATGTTCACATTGTCTACTACATGCAGCTACTGACTTTCTGAAGCTTTTGAAACTTTCAGAAACTAGCTGCTATGTTTCTAACTTGAGATTTCCAACTAGCTTGCTAGTTCTTGGGGATGGGGGAAAAAGCTGGCAGAGTTAACTGTGGCATGTCTAAAGCTGGAAAGTAATGTAGCACTATAGATTTCTCAGATACCAGTACTCTCTTCTTGGAAGTTTGTGTGGATGAAGAGTAATTCAGTCTTCCTTACTGAGACCTGTAAAAACTATCATCCATGACAATAAGACACTCTCACAATTAAGACAGTGTCCGATTTTGGCATACTTACTTCACATAGGTGAAGCAAGTATTGAGTGATAACTTGTGAACTATTCCTACATTGGGTCATTTTCACACTTGACTCTGCTGTACCAGCTGTGTTGTTACCTGTTGTTACAGGAATTAAAAAGTAAACAGGAAGAACTTTTTTTTTATGAGCCAATATGTGTATATCAGCTGTTCTTGAATGTTTATGGAGCGCAAACTGAAATTCCTATATGGCAATATTTGCAGTTAAAAACACTATCAGTCACTCACTATCAAGTGAGAAAGAACTACTTTATTAGTTAGTGTTAAAGGTTGTCAGGGAAAGCCCAATGAAGAAATAACCACTTTTCTTCAATTAGTTTGTTTTAAAGAAATCCAGGGGAAAAAAGTTATATCCAAAGCTAAAAAAATTTAAGTCACTCTTAAAAGTGCTCTATTTCTTTTTTCTGTGAGGTTCTTGAAATTCTGCAAGAATCGTATAGTTTTCAAGTTTGTTAAAACTGCTGATGGATTGAAAGTACTAAGCTATCTACTGCCTCCTAAATTTTAAGGCTAAGTGACTGTAGTGGCGGAAGTACTACTACAGGCTGGCTAAGAACAAGCTATCATAAACTGATTATCAAAAGACTGTCTTCTGTTTGTTGGGTTAGAGTGGGGAATTGAAGTAGCCTGCTAGCATGTCTAGCTATAGATGTGACTGCATAGCGTATTTGGTATTAAAATTTTTTTGTGTCTAACACTTCAAAGTTGATAATTATAAATAGTAGGTTTATTTTTTATTTTAACTGAATGCTTTTATCTGTTTAAACGTAGCTCAAAAACAGTCACAAGTAAGGCTCATGTAGCTTCCCTTGCAGAAAGGTTATAAAAAAGGTAATCTAATATAGTATATTATGCTTATACAATTGTTTTTAACATCTATAAATACAGTCTTCTGACAGCTTAAGTCTTTTATGAATTAGCATGTCTTAATGAAACAAAATAAATGGAACCCAACTCCTCCTTTAAAAACATTCTATGTGGAGGTTATGAACTGGGGCTAGTCAGTTATTTAAGCCACAATGTCCTGGTTTGGTTAAATGATACTGTGCGATGCAAAGTCGATTAGAATGTCTTTCTCTTCAGACTGGAGGCAAACATATCACTCCCTGAGATTACTAGGTATTCAGTCTAATGGGAAGAATTTGGGGTTTTTTTCCCCAAGATTATTGTTTTGAATCTACTTAACTAAAATGAATTATGTACTTATTATGAACTGTATTTCAGTTCATTCGCATATCAATTGATATCCTTTAACATAAAGCTTAGATATAACCTGCACCTTCTACTTGGAATTGAGTCCCTCTTGAACTGAGTTATTGCATGCTACCTTCAAGGCAGTTTGAAGAAATCTGTGCCACTCTGCATATCCAGAATTTATAATTGAAGAAGATAAGGCTTTGTGTGTCTGCTCAGGGGGGGAAAACAGAACAACAAAACAGTTAAAACTAAGTGCAAAACTTCTGCAAATGCTGGATACCTGTTCACTTAATCTTTTGAGAGCAATGGGGAAGATGTTTAATGTGCTTATGCTGAGTGCAGTTTGGCTCCATTTTGGTATCTATTTAGCAAGTCGCTGGCAGAAGACACTTCCTGAACTAGCTGTACTTCTCTGACAGAAAAGTCAGTGCAGGCAAGTTGTATCTTATGATATCACTGACTTAAGCTGAAAAAGGCTTTTCAGGCAGAGTGGGTAGGTAAGGGTAAGAAAAAGAATTCAGGTTTTCGGAATCAGCTACAGTGGAAAATCTATTCCTGAACCCGTTCTTAACGTACAGTATTTTGAGTACCATTGTCATTCTCAGATGTTCGGCAGTGTTTTCTGTTTTCCTTGCTCCAACTGAGGCTTCTAGAATTAAATGAAATATTTCTTACACACAAACTTGAAATCCATACTGTTTGTGCTGTTGCTTTTTGGAGGACTTTCTTTAGGTATTCAGGACAGTTTTTTAGGAAGGTGTTTAGTTAGTTTCAGTTCTTAGTACTGAAGGATATTGTCTTGGCATTCAGTTCCTTAAGTATAAAAGTTGGGAATTGTGTACAAATAAATACGTAAGAGTTCACTGACGTATGAAAAGTTACTGGTTTAAAAACAGAGGTGTGTAGAAGATTAAGGTCTATAAACAGTGCTGTTCTGAAACTAAGTTGCATACTAAAAGTATCTTGTGTTTTAAATGTTTAAAACAGGGTTCTAAATGCTGGCAATTAACAGCATTTCATTTTATGCTAAGCATGTACTAGCTTTAAAGAAAAAACACCTTAATTTTATATCAAGAATAACTCCTGTTATTATCTTTTGAAAGTTTGGGAACTACCAAAAAAGGAATTGGTCCGGTATATTCTTCAAAAGCAGCTCGAAGTGGACTCAGAATGTGTGATCTTGTTTCTGATTTTGATGACTTTTCTGAGAGGTAATTTGTGTATTTTAATGCACAGTTGTAAGCATAGTTTTCAGTTTCTGGGTAGTACCCTGTGTAAGCAAATACATCTGGTTGCTGTTACTTTATAAAATTAAAAATTATTTTAAATATTGAAATAATTTTATTTATAGTTTTATTAAGTGGTCTATTTACAATTATTAAAATATTTTATTGTTTAAAATTGTTTAATCACCAAATAATAGCACATACATAACCAGTAAAACCTGGGGTTGGTGGGGGCATAAGGAGGAAAATAAAAGAACAAAAACCTCGCTGAAGCATTTTTCCCTTCCAGGTTCAAAGTGTTAGCCAATCAGTATAAAGCGATATATCCTACCTTAGAGATAGATATTGAAGGGGAATTGAAAAAGCTCAAGGTAAGCCTGCTTCTATCTGTTAAATGATATAATCACTGTGTGCAGTTACTGATATGTAAATCTCTGGGTGACTGATGCTCGTGCTTGTATGAGGAGTTAAAACATAATACATATAATGGGAAATTGGTACGTATCAATTTTAAAGAGTCTGCTAGCATCCTTAAATACACTTTTGACCCTGCTTTATGCAGCATTTCAAAACTTGGCTTCAAGAGAAATACTGTAAACTTTAAGAAAAATGTTTTTGTAGGGAGTATTATTTTTGACTTCTATTTGCTCAAACATACTGGCTAAGAGAAAAACACCCCACAATTGTAGCTGGGGAAGGCATGTTTCGCTGTAAAGAATACTATTAATTCCTTGTGTCAGAAACTTAAAAACTGAAGTAAATTACTTTTCTAAGTAATAAGCCTTCAGGAAAAAAAGTACTGTTTAACAACATAGAAAAATGTAACTTGATAGCAGCAGAACTAATGAAGCCTGACTGCCAGCAAACTTGTCTTGTGGTTAATTATGAATTCTGATTTGATGTTTTCCCTGCGGTTGGGACAGTTGTGAGATTTCTCACTAGTATTAATACTCTCATGCCTAATACGGCTATTTTTGCAGTGCATCCAAGTTCTTATTTGAAAAAAATTGTCAGATGCCTTACCCTTAGCCAGCCTTTCTGTTCATGCACTTTATAGAATCTTAACTGTGAGATTTTTTTACCCTTTAGAAAGCTTCAACCAAATTTGACAAATTGTTTAAAAACGTTGAGGTATGTGTGGAACAGGGGAGAGCCTGCAGTTACAGGTTTAATTCTTTCAGAAATTCAGGCCAGTGATATTATCCTTCTTGTATCTTCAGTTGCCACTAAACTCAGTTTACCAGCTCTAAAAGGGAGTATATTGGAGTTCTTAGCACTTCTGTTTGTCTTACTTTAAATGATGTGTTACACATGTTGAATTGTAGTATTTTTATTAATATGTAGACCTAAAATCAGTTACAGTTGAGTGTTTCACACTTTGTAGTTTATTTATTAAGTGTAATGTGTGTGTATTACACGTTAGGATTACAGAATACCTGAAACTTATTGTTAGGGTGGAAACATAATATGTAGTTGTAGCCTGAGAAGAATTACTTGCATGTTATGTTTGTTTTATGCTAATGCACTTGATGAAATTCTGAAAGACCAAGTATTATGTTTCATAATGTGTATCATTAAAATGAGAACTTCTATATGTTCACATGGGGAAAACTGCTGTTTACCAAGTGTTAATTTGAACATTACTGGCTTCTTACATCCAGCTACTCAGTGGCATTCAAGCACTTGACCCTTAATTCCACTAAATAATGTCTGTCCTTCACTTAAAAGCCTACCTATATATATGTCACAAACTAATGGTGCTTTATAATTGTGTGCATTTGTTGGCTTCAGATGGCCAGAATTAGAACCCACCACATGCTGGTTTTGGGGGAGAAATTTTGAACACTTGGAAATTAAATACTGAATACAGTAAAGTATTGTGATTATGCTCAAGCTTGAATATTTCTAAAGCATTTCCAAAGTTTGGATTTTATTTCCTTTTTTTCCCCTTTTTTTTTTTCTTTCTTTCCTTCTACGAAGACCATACATGTCTATTGTGTAAATCTGAGTCTAATGTTCTTCCTTCCCTTGTTCACATACTGTGGCATATTTAACATTTATTTATGTTTGCTTTTCCTTTCCAAAAGGAGTAAGAGAATTGTTATGAGGGAGCAATAGCACTTGTATTCTGGCTGGCTTTATCATAATGAAATCATACTACACAATAGTCTTCTTTATTATTCAGGGCTGCATGGAAAAAATAAAACCAATGGTAAAGGATGGTGTTTATTTCATGTATGAGGCTTTACATGGACCACCAAAGAAGATCTTAGTAGAGGGTGCAAATGCAGCACTGCTGGACATAGATTTTGGTAGGTATAACATTTTTGAGACACATGTTGCTATATACTTCTGTTGTGAAAGACAAACACTAAATAGAAACTCTTCTATGCTTAGCTGTTCTTATGGCAGAAGTGTTTTGTATTTTGGAAAAACAGTACTCTCCATGACTAGCAAATAATTGGGAGGGGGGTTAATTAAATTATTTCAAAAAGCTTTAGACTCTCTCAAGATTAATTATTTGAATGACAGTAAAGATCAGGTAATTTTTCTTAAATAGAGTGTAGTTATTACTTCAGTATCTATAAATTTCATATGAAGTAACTCACAGTTGTATACATCTATGGAAATCTCTTGAGGAAAAAAAAAAGAGAGCTTTGAGAGGCAAAGTATATACACAAAATACTTGTTGACTTTTTAAGAATCGGCTTGCATTTTTTTCAAACCCTTTATGTAACACTTAGCATTTCACTTTCACGATATAAGGAAAGATGTTGGAAATCTGGATTGCTAATGAGGCAAGAGTGAAAAGATTATCCTAATCAATTTGAAATTATAAATGGTGCCGTTTTTCTTAAAACACTAATTAGCATCTTGATAGAAGCAGCTTTTTAATGAGATTATGATGTTTGTTATCATTATGTTGTAAGGACAGATAAATTACTGTACCTCTGTATGGGCATAAGCAGCCTATATTATTGGCTCCTGCGTTTTGTCACATTTTTCTTCAGTCTCACTAGCCTTGTAACTGCATCACTTTTATTGTTGGAAAGATGTGGAAGCCTGAAATTGAAGCCTGTAAGGACTACTGTCAAATAACAAAATTGGCATTCACTCTCCTTTCAACAGATAGGAGTTCTGATGTTGGACATTTTCAATGTTTGAAAGTTGAGTTTGAAAGCCTCTTTCTTTTAAGAGGAAGATATGTTTAAGACTAGTAACCATAGGTGTAAGCACCACGTTTTCCCATGATAATCTGAATGTTGGAAGAAAGCTCCTTTTCTAACAAGTAAAAAAAAAAAGGGAAAAAACCTCTTTAAATATGCTTGTCACAGGGAAATGTTTGATGCAAACCTGAGATATTTGCAGAAGACTCTGGGGGGGGTTGTTTTTTATAAGTAGTGAGGATTTTAGATTTCATGTAAGTATAGGAAATGCAAATAGTCTGAAACTCATCAGGTATGTCTATAATACGTACAGAGTTTTTTAGGTCACTTAGATTTTTCTCCTGCCTGTGGTGTTAGACCCACACACACAGAGTGTATCTGCTGTCCTTAGGTAGATACCATCAGTGGATTGGACACTTGGCTTAACAATAGGCAAGTCCTAGTCAAAAGATTTGGCAGCGCCAAATTTGATTGTGCGGCATTCTGAATGAGGCTGTTTTCTGTGTCTTTGCACAGAAGTCTTAATACTGAAGTGAATTTTATGAATGTGTGTCTGTTGGCAGCGAAGGTCGTAAACCCCCAGCCTTGCAGTCCATCTCTCTCTTCTGGAGCGTGTAACGAAGCTCGTGTGTATGTGTGTCTGGGGATGGGGGTATAGGTGTGGGGATGTGTGGTCTTCTGTGTTTTTAAACGCTTGAGTGAGGATAAACCAATGTCAGTATACCATGCTGGGTGCTGAAAATGAGTAAGAATTGTCTCATTGACTTTGTGGCATCCACTAGCTGTATTTACCTGTCAGTAAAGAAAAGCTCAACTACTGTGTCCTAAGAAAGATAATGACTAATAGCGCTTAAAACTGCTGTTACATATCACTGGTAAGCCTGTGTCTTTCTCCTGAGACATGTAAGCAAAAGAAGCTAGAGATACCTGAGGCTACCCTGCAACAACTCACTGAGGAGTCTCTGAAGGATTTTGACTTTTTAAAGTTGTCTGTATTGCTTTCAGTTCCTTTTGTCTTGGCTGTTGCTCTCTTACCCGTCACTGAGTCTTATACAAAAACAAAAAGTCTGAAGCAGGAGATAGAAGTCTCTTGCTTATATGTAGTTATTGTGTGCTTGAAGCATTTGTTCACAATTCAACTAAGGACTGGCATGCTCTGTTTCATCTTCCATTACTTAAGAAAAAAAAAAAGAAAAAAGTGTAAGCCTTAAGGATTCTGAGATGTTTAACTCTTATCTTTGCTGTCCAGGCTGCTCTTTTAAATGGGGGCTGAATATTTAACTAGAGACAAACTCTCATCACTAATAAACTAGACTATATTCCAGGAGTCTTTTTTTTTTTCCTTTTCTTTAATAGTGTAAATAATTTTTTTCATTTGCTTACATAAGCAAAATTTTCTTTCCAGAATTCTACACTTTGCAATTTCTTATCCTTATAATGTGCTGACCAGATTGTAGAGCTTATATTTTATTTTTTTCTCCCAAAATGAAAAATGGTAAGCCTATATTTTCTAACCTTTTAATGCCATTAAGAGTCTCCCTTCAAATTTTCATGTTGTTCTGTTAGTTAGTATATTTTATGTATTATAGCAGGGCATGGTTTTCTGGTGTCTTATTCCAGTTTTTGACTTGTATTCAGAATTCATTCAGAATTGTTATGTAGTCAACTTTTGCTGCTGTACCAAAAGTAAGTGGTAAGATTTTTATCTTTTTCAGTAAAGAAGGATTAGACAATGTACATACAGAGCTAAGGGCTCATTAAATATGTTTTTGACTGCAAAATACATTTATTGTGTGTTTTTGGTTTTTTAGTGTTGTAAAACCTAGGTAAGTGCAATGCAAGTACTGTTCCTTACCAGGTTAGATTTAATTTTTTTAATAGTTTAAAACCAGTGTTTTCATAAGTTTTTAAAAACTTTTTTTTTTCAATAGGCACATATCCTTTTGTGACTTCATCAAACTGCACAGTTGGAGGTGTGTGTACTGGTCTGGGCATGCCACCACAGAATGTTGGGGAAGTGTTTGGAGTTGTGAAAGCATATACAACAAGAGTTGGAATCGGTGCCTTTCCTACAGAACAAAATAATGTGAGTATTATCAGTGCTAGATGTAACTTGTAACTGGGTGAAATAACTTGGTGTGTCTGTCTTGCATTAAATCAGTGTTACTGTTTAAGTGCAAGTACATGACCGTGTTTGGATGTCTCATTCTTCTGATTCTAGGCTGAGCTTACAGGCCTGCCAAATCTGATTGTTGGTTTCTCAGACCTTCCTATGGAATAGAAGGTTAGAGCAGGAACAGATTGAGAGATTTGCTCAAATAACGTTCTCTTGAATTAGAAATAGCATTTTGTATTTCTGTTTTCATCCCAATGGACAACTTTCTGAAAAATTCAGGGGAGAACTTTTAAGGTAACTTACAATATTGTAAAATGTTATTAAGGATATACTTGCATCACGTATTGCCAAAAAAAAAAAAGCTCATATAATAGTATTGCTCTTTGTTAGGAAATTGGAGAATTGCTGCAAATGAGAGGTAAAGAGTTTGGTGTTACCACTGGTAGAAAGAGAAGATGCGGCTGGCTGGACCTTGTGTTACTCCGATATGCCTACATGATTAACGGATTTACTGCGTGAGTTACTTTGACAGCTTTGCTGGCAACTTGACATAAAATCATGAAATGCTGCACATTACTGTAAATTGTACATATACTAGCTAGTAACATTCAGACTGTTAGTATTGATTTGTTGATTGTTTTGATATTTTGATAAATGAACTGTCCCTTATTTTTCCTAGCATTAAATGTTTTTATATTTTACATTTTCATAGTCATGAATTTTCTTTCCTTTACTTGTAGCACATAAGTTTATTTCTCATTTAAAATGATCCAAGAAGCACTTGTGTGTCTTAGTACTTGATGTTGCAAGCTACCTCAACCCCTGTCATCCACCCAAACCAAATCAAATGTATTTACAAGGGCCTTACAACCTGATACAGTTTGTGGGGTTTTGTTAGTTTGTTTTCAAAATACTGATGGCTTCCCATCTGTCTTATCTTTAGCAGTATGTGTAATTGTAGAAAATTTGGATATGACTTTGGGACTTTAATTAAAATGAAAAATAGATGTTTGAAACAAAACTGGTATAATATTCTAGTAGATTAAACTGTGTGAATACGTGCTTTACTTAATTTGTCCTATTTTTCTTGTTCTTTGTGTTTTTTATTTAAAATAGGATGCAGCCAGGTATTTACAGAGCCAGTGTCTGATTATTTTGCTTCCTTCACTGTAGGACAGGAACATTTGGCAGAGGACTGGAACAGACAGCAACAGGCATCATGCTATGAAACAATCTCAAATGAGTGGTCATAAAGTACCTTGGCAGCACCCTGACTAATTAAAATTCTACCACTTAAAGCTATAGACGAGTCACTTTAATTGGAGAATACCTGTTCTTTGAATTTTGCCATTTTCTTATAGTGCTAGATCTAAGGATGCAACAAAAAGGCTGTTTAAGTTTTCTTTATTTTTTAAATAAACAGATATAAATAAGGTATAAACCATATAAATAGATTAGTGCCATATGAGCTATTTTTCTAAGGAAAGACAATTGCAATGTGCAGGAATCAATTTTTATTTTGATATTTATACAATGTGATGAGAGTTGAGAGTTGTTGAACTTGTTTAACCAGAGTAATGTTTCTTTATAGGTTGGCACTTACCAAATTGGATATCTTGGATGTATTTCCAGAAATTAAAGTTGGTGTTGCATACAAACTAGATGGTGAAATCATACCTCATTTTCCTGGTAAGACTACTTGTTTAGCAATTTGAGATTTTGGTGAAATGTAATCTGATACTTAAATGCATTTGACTTTTACTTGTAAAATTTATGACAGGAATGTGTTACTTCAGCATCAAGCCATTAATGTCTTCCCAGATGCACCAGAGATACCCTGTGCCACACCTGTACCAAATACTGTCATTTGTCTACTAGAAAGATGCAAAGTGGTGTATAAAGCCTCTTAAATGTAAATGTTATTACTGCTTTATCCCTCTCCTTTAATACAGCCTGCATTACCTTCAAGCTAAATTGGAAGCTCATTTCACACTCTAAATCTAGTGTCTTATTCCCACTACTGTATTCATCCCCTCTTCTAGCAGGACAAGTCTTCATTTAGGCATGTGATGAGCCACATGTGAGAACTAATCCAGTTGAAAAACCAGGTTTTTCTCTCCCTGTGTTATTTTTCTAACAGTTCAGTGCCCTTTAATGCTTCACAGAGCAGCCAAAAACCTGTCACATGTATGCAATGGAAAAAGAGGGAGAAGGGGTGGGGGAGGAAATGAGCAATTAGTTTAGGTGAAAGCAAAACTGTTTTCCTCATGCAGGACCAACATCAACTTAGCATGATAGGAATTATAGCTCCTGAGGAGGACAGTGGTCATCATTTTTACCTGAAAAATATATCTGCCTGTTAAAATTTTCAAGTATCTGTTCATGGATAATGCATCTTTTTCAGTTTGCTATAGTAGAGATACTCCAGAAAAAAGAACATTAACCAGTACTAAAGATGGGGCTTTCTGATTTTTCTAACGTGCACATAGCTGCTCGTTTCCATTCTAATTGCTACCTCAGGATTTGAGGCTGGTCAGAGGTTACAATTTTTCATATGATACCATGAACAGAGAACTTTCTGTGCGTGAGGAGATCAACTGTAGTAATCAGATACAACTCACAGCAGGATTTATGTAGTATAAAGATGTAATTACGTATAAAGGAATAAGTTATAATCTGCCAGTAGTCCTTGAAAATAGCATGTGTCTGTTGGGGAAATTCATAAGGAATTAACAAAAAATCTTCTGTTTCTCTGTGTGCTTGGAGGAGTTCTCTAACGGATATACCCTTCAGTATCTTCAAACAAAAGTGCCAGTTACAGTCTGAATGCATACTGAATGACATGGTGTGCACTTTTATTCAGGAAATTTAGTCTCATCTTACACTAAACCAGGGAAGGATTTTCCCTTTTTAAGACTCAGAGGTCCCCTGATCGATACCCTTATCAAAATCTGAAGGAAACTTGTGGGTGCTTTAGATGGCCTTTGAACGTAATGGAGAATGCACATTTGAATTGAGAACTACTCAGTAAATGCTGCTTCTGCAGCCTTGTCATCTAATCTGCGGGCTATTTGGACTGTCTTGTGCTCGAGGCAGGAGGACCTTCTCTGGCAGTCCATCATTAAGGATGACATAACAGGTGGCCATGTTTTCCAGTTTTAGCGAAGACTTCAGTGATTACTCTTCTTCTTCCCTGCTCCATACCTCCCCTGCCTCCCCCCCCCCCCCCATTTATTATGTTTCTCAAATGGGACCAGAATCGTGTTACAACTCCTGAGGGCAGACTTTGCTCCGTGTATATGCCCAGGTAACAGGTAGCTGACCTGTGGTCATAGCAGCACAACATGGCTCACCTGCCTAACTGTATTTTTCTTTACTGTATGAACAATTAAGAATTCTGGTAGAAATTTAGTAGAAGCTGTTGTCTTTGCTGTTGATGTGCTGTCTTCCTTAAGTGTCAGAAAGGATTTTGAGCTGAACTTCTGGTAAGCTGGAAGATGCTGTCTCTCACAGTGCCTCTGTGTTCCACACTTCTCTGCTATACTCCTCAACATTTGGCAGCATTGTCAGCACATATGCTGCAAGGGTACTTACTAGCCCTGCCCCCAGCATAGAAAACAAAAAGTAACTTTCTTCCCACTTTGTGTTTTGCGGGCCGTTAGGTTATTTCTGATGTCTACATCTCTGTGTGCTGTGCACTTGTCTAATTTATTTTTTTTAACTTGCTACTTCAACATTTTTGATTTAATTTAGAAGAGATCTAGTCTGGAAATCTCTTGCTGGCAGGGTATTTCTTTCTTCCCCCCGCCCCCTCCTACTCTCTTGAAGATGTTAGTGATTTACCCTTCTTGTGAAATGACTGTCTCTAAATCAGAAGCACACACAGCGCCCACCATCTCAAGAAAAACATGCCATATTTCATATATTGTTCCTTTTTCCAGCTGGATCAGAGAATCATACGAGTCTCACTCAGGTTTTTTTAGCTTAGATTTCTGTGGGCATTTCATAATCTTCTGCTAAGAAAGAACTGAAAATGTCTTGTAAATTTTCAGTTGACTTCAGTTGGTGTCATTGAGGCTGTAGTCTTTTGCTGTAGAGCTGGTCAGTATCTCCATTTCTGTTTAGTCATAAGAGTTTATGAAAGAAAGAAAAAACTCCCTGCAAGCTTTGAGATGATCATTTTGACAGGAATGTGAGAGCCATAGTCTAGTCCTGCTAATGCCTTCTGTCAAGTTTAGGCATTAGCTGATCTTGGCACAGACACAACCTCTAGCTCAGGAGACTTTGAAAACGCAGATTCTTAGGAAATTGGGAGATTATTTTGGTGAAGCTTTACTTCATGCTTGCTTTTTTTTTTTTTTCCCTCTTCCCTGGGCATCTACTATAGAATAACGAGCTAGGACACCATGCTAGATGCACCTTTCATCTGACCTGTATGACTGTTTCTATGATCAGTTTCTGGAAACTGCTGGAGGATCTTTTAAGATGAGATCTTTTACAATGGTGCCAAGATCCCAAATTTCAGCTATTATTTTTGAGTTGAAAGTAACATCACATCATTCCCTCTCCAAATTACAGTACCAGACATCACTGTATCTGCTCTCTGTTATCTAATTCAGCTGTTAATAAGGAATATTCCAGAAAGCCTAGAAGATAAATCCCCTAAGGGAAGAGCTGAGAGAAATCTAGATGGTAACTACTTCTCATATGACACTGAGCTCAATTTATGGCTTATCTTTACCACACATCATCTTTTATCACACCTGCTGGAGCAAAATGAGAGAATCACACTTCTTGATGTTTCAAGTATCCCTTTTTTCCTTCCTCTCTTTTTGGGAAGTAAGGAATTGAACTAATACAGAGTAATGGAAGACTGTAGACACCATTAGACAGTTTAGTTTGAAGTGCTTTCAGCTTTCTCCCAGCTAGCCTTATCAGAGAGGCTTCGAAGTAAAAACTGAATTGCCTGTGCACCTCCAAGACTGAAGGTGTTCAGTCACTTTCCGTCTTCAGAAAGAGTGAGGCTTGTGTCTTAGTCTCATCTGCAATGCCTAGAGGTTAGTTTGTGGTTTTGCACTTTGAATATAGCTGTTCTATTTTACAGATCACCTAGACAGCAGCTCAGTTGTTAGTGCTGATGACATGAAAGAAAGTGCTTATCCTTGGCCTCTGCAAGCCAGCATCCTTAATGTGCCTGTATGTTTGTCAAGACTCGCCTGATAACAACAAGTATTGATTCAGGATCATTTGCCTTAACCGGTGAACACCTCACGCAAAAAATTGTGCATTTCTTCACTGTTGTAGGCTTTGAAGTCAGTAGAGCATAGTCCTCTTTCACCTTTACTCAGAATGCCTAGTTCATTAAGACTGTCCTTACAACACTGCTACTATTGAACTCTTACCTGCACCAGGACAAATTATTCAATATGCTGAGCCTGAGTTTGTTGGCTACACACACGCTGGAGGGGATTAGCAATGGTTTTGTATTTGCATCTCTACTGTGCCTCTTGCACCTAAGATGCTTTCCCAGACTATCTGTCTTTGCAGGACTGACTTGATCTGAGACATGGAGCCTACATAACATTAATTACAGTGCCTTTGGCAGAACCCCGCCTTTTTCAGGAAGGCAGGAATGCTTGACACCTCCCATTTTTTTGTCAATGTATTTTGACAATTTTCAGTCTTAGGGCTTTTGTTTCGCTGCCCAGTGTCATCCCAGGACTACTGTTCAGATAATACCTGGAATGATTCAATTCCAGAACAGTGTGCTTAGCATCTTTTCCAGTATTTGAAATCATCACAGGATTCGGAGGTAATGGACAACACTGTGGCAAGTTACTAAATGAAGGACAAAATGGAATATACTCATTGCTTCTCTTCTGGGAAGTAATTAGAACAGTTACTGTTCATACATTATGTGGGACTCCACACTAATTGACAAATTTGTTGTAGAATTTTGGGGAAAAGGGTCTGTGAGTGTCAGAAGTGTGTATAAACTACATCCTATGACTGTTCTTTTAGTAAAAAGTACATTCCTCTCCTCTGCCACTTTAAAATATGTTTTAACTGCCTGATACTTACAAGCTGGTGCCTAATTTTGCTTTCACATCACTGAATTCTCTCATGAAGGTGGGGTTGCATCTTGGTATTTGTTCAGTTGTTCAGCCAAAAAAAAAAAAAAAAAAAAATCATTTTGGGGAGTTACTTTTCCTGAAAAATTATTTTCTGAAATGGAAAGGTTGTGGTGTAAGCAAAATATATGCTTGTGACTGAGAGTACTAGAATTCCTAAAGTCTTAAGTCCAGATCTTTACTGGATTTTTTTTTCCCCCACCCTCTGTTTATAGTAACACAAAAAGGACACTTCAGCACCTTCAGTGCTGATACTATCTTTATGTAAGAAAAGAATAAAAAGCTTTACAGCTGTGTGTTTAGTGGTAGAGAATATATAATCTTTGTGGACATAATATTTTTGTTTGCTTCTCAGCCAACCAGGAAGTCTTAAATAAAGTAGAAGTTCAGTATGAGACACTCCCAGGATGGGATACAGACATATCAAATGCAAGGACGTTTGATGAGCTGCCTGTAAATGCACAAAATTATGTTCGCTTCATAGAAATGGAGTTGGGTGTTCCTGGTAAGTAAAACAGATTTTGTTATTGTTTGTTGTTTTCCTGCTCCATGAAACCTATCTTGTATTTTGCCTTAATGAACATTCAAAATATTGAGAACTAGTTTCTAGCTGTGATTATTCTTATGTACCTGGTGATACTTGTAATTATTGCTTTACTACTTTTTCCTCTATCTAGTTAGCTGTTGAATTGAAAATTTTCAAAAGCTTTAATATGCATTCTTTCTTTGGCTTATACTATAGTTCTTGTTCAACTGAGATTCTTATAACTTGCTGAAATGTTTTTTCAGATTGGTTGTAATAGGGGTTTAGTTATGCTGCCATTATAAATTCAGTGGGACTACTGGCATATTAATGTGATTAAATATATATGACTATAAGAGGCCCTAAACTAACAAATTTGTCTTACGCATTCTAATAAAAATGATCCTGTGCTGGGAATGAGGAGATGATGCAAATCTTTCCTGACAGTTTCTATGTATCTCTTTTTCTGTGATCTGGAAAACTGTTTTATTTATTACGGCAGTTTCAAGACTGTTCCTGCTTTTCTAAGTTACCAATGCATTCTTACTTTGAGAAAATAGTTATAACTTCTTAACCTACTGATGGTATATGCTGTGCTCTTCTTCAGACTATGGTACCTAAGATCTTAAGCGCTTAGATAAGATACAAGCGTATCTTCTTTAAGGTACAATCCAATCTTGCTTTGTATTACTTATAATAAAAGTTTGCTTTTCTCTCCTGCAGTTAAATGGATTGGAGTAGGGAAATCCAGGGAATCAATGATCCAGCTGTTTTAAAGATTTCAGATGCATGGAAGAAAGCACACTCCTCAAAAGACTGCTCATTCTTAAATGCATTAGTAGCCCGCAAAGCAAAGATGTTGGAAAGATAGATTTTTTTGCATGGAAAGAAATGCTAGAGTTGATACCCCCAAATCAATTGCTACTCCTGAAAGAGACTTTAACATGAACCTGTACCAGTTACTGTTCAATTGCAATTTCCAGGACACTTTTCATTGTTGTTCAAGGTGCCATCAGATTTTTTTTTTCTTTACTTCATAATGTAATTCCTGTTTGAAAATCTAAAGTAGCGTTACTTTCATGACTGTTTGTCTTTGTTATCCTCTCTGCTTTTGGCGGTGTTACTTCCCTGAAATTTTAGACAGTAAAAATAATGCAGTTTTGCACAGATAGTTTTACATCCTCATTATTTGTATTCCTAAGGCTGTTGTACTCTTAATGGCTGCTCTTGTGAGTGATTAAAGAGGGGTATTCTGATTTTATAATGCTATAAATGCTGTCTAAATTATTGTGTGATCTGTTTTTTAAAAAAAGACCGTGATGCCAAGTTGTTAAGAATGTCCAGGTTTTTTTAGCTGTATAACACAGAAAACTTACTCTTTGTAACTCACAGAGGACACTCAAGTGTTTACCAGGAAATGTGCCCAGAAAGTTAGAAAATTGGTATTGTAAAAAGTTCATTTGCGATTATTAAAGAACTGTTCTGATTTTGAGCTAAATGTTTTATAATGTTACTCATTTTTTTCTGATGTTTAAAAAACCCTGCACTTCTCTACCTCCAAGGCACATATCTCAAACTGTTTCCCTAACTAAATGAGCTTACATTTATATTTGGTGAGAAGTCTAGCATTTTGATGCCCTTTTAAATTCCTTTCCGTATAGCCAGTAGAAGATCTTTCTCTGGAGAACTGGCAAAGCACGGACAGTTTTGTAATTATAAATTGAAGATGCTGTAGAAATAACATTTAAAGTATTCAACATATTTACTTTAGATGTAGGGAAAATAACAAGCGTTCACCTCATGACATCTAACATTTTGGCTTATTAGTGTTGGGAAGTGTTCTAGAATTATTTTAATTTATAACCATTATTTTATATTCCAAAGAATGATTTCTGTTGGCAACAACCCAATAATTACAGATTCTCTTTCCAGATTTTTTGAGAATGACTCTGGTTTTACATGCTATACTATGGTATTCGTGTGCTTTATTTTCCACTTCAAATAAAATTTGCAAACTTTTAGGAAACAAAGTACCAGAGTGGGGCAGTAGTTTTAGTTTAGTACATTTTGGCTATGTAGGTGAATATAAGAAGCTTTTCATGCAAAATAAAAGATATAAGGCCTTTCAGATTATGTCTTGAGTAACCAGATGTTGCCTGAAATGGACTGGATGTGTTGGATTGATGCTGCTGTTAAGGTGGTTTTTGTTCTTAATTGACATAAAATAAAATTGCTTGTCATAAGGGGAAGAACAGGAGGGTTGAAGGATAAAACTACTGATATTTAAGGACCATTTTTTATTTAATTGTTTGCATGTGACAGAGCAGTTAGCAGGGTGTGTATTTTACTGTATAACACATATTTTACTATATGATACAGTGTGACACGTTCAAAGAGGAGGATGCCACAGAACAGTGGAAAATGGGCAAATACATTGAGAGACCGTTGTATCAGTACTGCATGTAAAGAACATTCTCCTCGGCGTTAAAATACAACTTCATGCTCTTTTTTTTTTTTTTTTTCTTTCTCCTGGAGGGGATGAGGTTCTAGTTTTGCTGTCAGGCTCGCAGTCCAGGAGAGAACCATGCCGTTCCCCCTTAGCTAAGGGACATCTTGAATTAAAAATCTCTTCCTAATTCCCTGATAAAGAGAAAGCGGGGTATAACTGTGTGAACTATGAATTCCAATGTTCTTTTAGAAGGAAAGAAACACTAGTAGTATTTTCTAGGCAATGGGAGGGAATTGACTTTGCAATGTGAAGAATAGGTAATAATTACCCAGTATTCTTGTCTTCCTGTAGCTGTAGGAGACACCAGGGGGATTTGTGCAGCCAGTGAAACTACCAGCCAAGGACTTGTGACCTAGCTGGTTGAAGGAGTGAGTAGATAAATGAGGGCATGCTTTCCTTCTACAGTGAGTCAGTAAGCGAGGGCTTACTACGTAGTTGTGTTTCATTTCTGCCAAGCAGAGACCTTCAAGTTCAAGCCCTGTTTCAATTCTTCCATTCTTGTAACTCCACAGTACAAACTAACCTTGTTTTTCAGTTGATGAATTCGTATTCCCAGGTGCAGCAGGATTTCTAAGCAATAGCTATAGCCTAAAATGATACAAAGTATTTGTGCAGTTAAAGAAACAAAACAGAATTGTCTTGGATGCAAGAATGATTTATGTTCTTTTTGCTTTCTTTTAAGTTCAGCTGAGATTTTTCTTTCATTCTTCCACTCAAGTGCAGACCTGGAAAGCAGAAAACCTCCTTCTACCAGAACTTGTCCAGATAATGTGGTCCAGGATCTGTTGGTATATATTTACTCTCATGACCTGGAATGAAGAATTTTTTTCCTTAAATTTCAGGTGGTCAGACTTGGCATCTGCAAAAGCTTATTATGTTGTCCCTGAGTGCCAGTTTCACATATGTTTTCCTGGATTGAATTCTTGGACTGGTGCACAAACACCTTCCTGGTGTCAAAGAATGGTTGTATTCTACCAAATTTTTCCTTCCCCCAGTGCTACTTTTTCTACCCCTTATTTCATTTGTACGTATGAGGAAATAGGCTGGGATGTGTTAAGACCAACCTGAATGTTGTAGAAACAAATGTTAAAAGTTATGGAGATAGTTTCAAGCGCTGTGTGCTCTTCTCTTGAAACCATGCTATGTTCAACTGTAGAAGCAAGGAGGAAGAAGAAAACAACAGTCTAATACTTTACTACCAGCCAGTGTATTTAGCAGGGGCAAAGTTAAATGGTTTTGAAGGCAGTTGTAGTTTTTTTTCTCTAGCCAAAATTCTCTGTTCTGCTTTTTTTCTGCCTTCATTGGTCAAGAGCCCTTTAGCCTTAAAGGAATTGCCACACTCATTGGCAAAAGGCTTTTGGTTGTCTGTCTCAAGCCAGTAGTAAGCTGTAATGAAAGGAAAAACCTTTGTACTTCAATGACAAGCATGTATTTCTCAGGCCCTTCTTCTCTGAAGTCCCTTCTGTTGCTACCATCTAAGCGGGTAGGATGGCAGCATAGGATAGTAGTTGAAATTATTGTCATCCAAGTGTTCCCTCCCACTAATGGGATGTTTTCAGGAGGCATGGATACATGTTAGACCTGACAAGGCTGATGACAGAAAAGGTATTTTGATCTCATGCCATTCTTGCTGCCTCTGAAATATTTACGAGGTTGATTCTCCTAGGCTTGTGCTGTACTGTGGCATTTAATAGCCCGTGTGTCCCTATGGTTTAGTGAGTCTCCTTTGGTAACTAATAGGAGGGGAAGTGAGGGATACTTCTGCTGCGTAGCCTCTGCATTTGTATTCCATATGTAATTGTGTTTTGGCTGGCAGCTAATGGACAAAACCTTCAGGTAAAGTGGCAGACAGATAATGTTGATGTAATGCATGACAGCTGCTTTCATCTATCATCATCCTGGAAATCTACTTTCTAAGAGGAGATCATAGTTTCCTTTTGCTGTCACAGCCAGCTCCCTTAATGAAACATAAACAAATTTGGCTGGTTTAGAAAAAGTAAAAGGCAAAGTAGCTGGGAATGAAGGTAAGGGACAACTCAGTCTGGTGAGTTTTCTCCCACCCATACTGCTGCTAGTCTCTGTAACAGTGAAACTTAATAAACTTGGTGGTAGAGTAATTAAGCATGCTTTTGATGCATGACAGCTTTACCTGCTTAAGGCAGACTGATGTGCATACATACATACACACACAGAGATGATGTGTTATTTGCAGAGACTTAAAATTTTATACTGTTCTCTGTTGGAGTGTTACAATTCATTTGACATGTCATCTTTGCAGTACCTTGCAATAGATACACATTCAAATGTCTTCCATTCAATTTTAAATGGATAATATTGAGTTAAATCCTAATGTTCTTCATTGCTACTTTAGAACTATTAAAACAAGTGTATTAAAGCAATGTATTTTCTTACACTATGTTAGTTTTTTCAGTGATGAATCAATTTCTTCATCTATCCAGGTAGTCACTCTATATACACTTTCTATGTACACTACTGGCATTATCCACAATGTGTCTCAGTAACTGTTTTTAGATAACAATCTGCATGAGTACAAATATTTTCAATATTATCAACAATTCAATATCAAACAAATTATTCTCCTTGGTTGCCTTCTGCATACTGCGACAGGAACTGGGATACCTAAGTGGTGGCAGTGGAGGGAGAGTATGGTTTTGGGGGACAGGTGGCACTCTTTTTTTGGGAACAGCGAAATGACAATTTGCTCTTTTCTCCATGCAGTTTAAGACTAGTTAGTTTACGCAGAGCAAACCTCCCTAGTTGATCTTCCATACCCCTTTCGCCAGGAAAATCAGCATGGGTTACTTGTGTTGAGATACGGCAAGTCAAATGCTGCTTTGTATGAAGTTTGGTTGTACCAGTCACTGGTGGTCTTTTTCATTATTTTTTGAAAATGCACATACTTAGAGCTGAATTGTCAAAGCTGGGTTGGACTGGAGTTTCAGCTTCGTAGTTTACTGGAGCCGGTTGCAGTTTACTGAAAGGTCTGGGCAAAAAGCATAAATCATTCTGTAATCTCATGCTGACATATGGTATGTAAATACCATGATCCACCCAAAGGGTAGCCAGCATTATAAATGTACTTTCTAATCTCCTGCTGAAATGAGCACTCAGTATAATGCAGCTGTAATCTAATAGATATTAACAGCCTGAGAATGTACAGTAAGACCTTAATAATTCAGTATTGTTTGATTGGCTCCATCTGACTTGTAATTAGCACAATAAGGGTTGTATCTCTTGCACTTGAGCAACTAACAACATTAATGTTACGAGAATTTTTAAAGCCTTGACTTCCCAACAGAAATAGCCTGTGACATTTTAAATTTAAAAAAACCCTCACAACCCATATTTTTAAGTTGATGTGCAGTACAACAAATTTTCATTGGGGGGGTGGGGGAGGGAAGCCCAGCATTTTTTACAACCAATTCCATTCTAGATTCTCATATACATCATAAATTCAGGTCATGCAGCACTCCTGGTATGGCCAAAAACTTTTGGATATAGTTTTGGTTTACTCTGCCTGGATCCTCTTGTTGTTCCTCTTTTAGGCCAAAGTCATAAAAAATCATTAGGGGTTGTTGCAACGTTGCCCAAACTAGACATAAAAGGGAAAGGCTTATTCCACAGTTCGTACAGGTTTATTCCGACGCACAAGCTTACCCTGGAGCCCTTCTGGTGCTTTGTGGATCCGTCCTAGTTGCCCGGGATAGAATCCACAGACATCCTTTCCAGGACGAACGACTGAGCTGATGAAGCAAGCAAATAGAAGATAGTGAAGGTAAAAGCAGGAGACTAGAGAGCAGGAATCCCACCCATGCTGTGGAAAAGCAAATTTCTTACATGGCAGTTACGAAAAAGAAGTATTTTTGTTCCTGTACTGACCTTACTAGCAAACGAGGGAATGACATTGATAACGTGGCAAAATCTTGCATCTTTTGAAAAAATGTGAGTTTGTGCAGATGAATGCATTTTTTTTTTAGTTTAAGAAATAAAAGCCGGGCAAAGGTCTATTTAAAAAAAAAAAAAAAGTATCCTTCTGAAATGTTTAAGAGTCTTGAGCAGATTTCTTGTATAACCTGGCCTGTATGTGCTGTGTGGTTCAAGAAGCTTACCCTGGTGGCAAGGTGGGTACAGGATCTGTAAAATCCCTTAGTTTCTTTGTGGGGTATGACATGCCAAATTCCTACAAACAATGATGTAAAATGTTAATTTTTTTGTTAAGGAGCTGCTGATGGACCTAAAATAACTTGCTTACGTGGCTTGAATGTATTAATCTCCTCTGTGGGATAGAATACGGATTGGGAATCCCCCAGGAAGAAAAGAACCAGTGTATGCGTGTAAAAGTAAAGGTTCTACGAAACATTAAGTTTTGCAGAGCTACGGGAGTTTCTAGAACAAGTTGCGCAATATTAGTGGCAGGCCTTAGAGTAGAAACAAATGTGGGAACCAGTTAACTTATTTAAAGAGTATTCTGTAATTCAGGACAACAGCGTGCTGTTCTGTGACTCAAAGGAGAATTTCTTTGCAGGCTGATTCATTGTATCAGTGGGTCTGATGGTCTGCTTGTTTGTCACAATTAAGTAATAATTTATTCTACCTCCCGAGGAATTAAATTTGGCTGCTGTGTATAAAACACTGACTCACCAGTATTTGGAAAACAAAGTAGATGTTTTCTGTATTTTGTTGCCCATCAGAGTTGGTGAATTATGTTTTGGCCACTCCATGGCAACTACTTCACTGGAGTATGAATTAATATTGCAGCTCCGGGAGTTTGATGTTAAAATCAGTTCTCACCAGAGATCTTAGTCAGACTATTGTTTGGAATAGTATCATGACACAGCCCTCTTGGAAACTCTTTTGAATACATCCGCAGTTCCAAATTTTTTTTTTCCCCTAAAACTAAGACCATTGCATCTTCCGCTTAGTTGTAGAGCATGATATAAAAACTCCTTATCCAATTCAGTCTACAAAAGAATGTATTTTCATGCTTTAGATAATTTCAGTCAATCTTGGAAAATGTAGCTATACAACATACAAAAGTGACAACTCCAACACTCACACACAATATGAGCTGTTGAGAATCACTGTTATATTTACCAACATTTCCATATCCCTGTCAGCCAGTTCTGCACAACTGTTGTCCTCATCATAGTCAGCAGCACCAACAGGGATTCCTCTCCTCTCCCCAGCTCCTCCCCAGGGCTGATTCTTCTTCTCCAGTTTTACCCTTAGCGTGGCTTCAGCGGGAAGTGTTCCTCATCTCTGGGGTACGGGGGACATTGCATCTTCCTTCCTCCAGCAGGAATCGTATGTTCAGGTTGCAGCCCAGCTACCTGAGATAGTGCCAGTAGCAACAGTGTCTACCACAGAATTTACAAGATTTCCTCCAAACCTTGGATTGCTTACCTGTTTCCTGGTATACACTTCAAAGGCCCTCGTCTCCAAATTTATCCTCCATCCTGGGTACATCCAGGAATATTTTTGAAATTAGCTGTTTGAATGCCTAGGTTACAGCTTTCTCTTGTAACTTTGCATGTGAAACTTTAATTACATGTCTCAGAAGCTTTTGAGGCCTCATGTATTAAAAAACTGAGCACACTCTGAACAAAAGTGGCTTTGGTCTTAACAGACCAGGCACATAAAGCCCAAGAGGAAGGAGAGAGCCTAAGACAGAGGTTAAATGGTTCATGCAGGGGCCTGCAGGAAGCCTATGACAGACAAGGGAAGGCAGTATTGCTACAGCCATATAATTATTATATTATAATACAGTATAAAGCTACAACTATACAATTAAAATTGCGGGACCATCTGTAATCTACTTGCTTGTGCTAAGTAATAGTCATCCATTAAAAAATACCCTCATCTTGTTTTGGAAGCTTATCTAACTCAACACACTGAAAAAGAATTATTTTTTTTTTCCAGGATGAAATCCATTCTGCTTTCCAAAACCGAGGAACCCCATACCAATAAAGTTTACTTAACTAAGTGGTATTTATTTCTTTACAGATTAGGCAAAGACTGGGGCTGCAACGTGAGCTTACCTTTCCCGGTTCACACGCAGTGAGGTTACTGACTTAGATTAATCATGGAAGGAAGATCGGGAAAGGCAAAGCTTGCAGGCACAGTGTGGGGCCGTCTGCCTGAGCTCCCTCTCCCTTGCTAAGCTGGTGCGAGTAAGTCCCTCTACCTCACTAAGCCTGGCTTTGTGACGGAAAGGAGGAACCACCACTGCCATTGAACGGGGAGCGGCCCTCGGCCTTGCGAGTGCATTTTTGAGCGCTGTTTGAGCCAGCTTGCTAGCGGTGTTGTAGTTGACTATATATACAACAAAATGAAGGAGTGGTGTCGTACTGAAGACGAGAGCCTAAGGAGACTTAAGAGCTAGACAGGAGAGGAGAAAAGATAATCTATCGGCAACTTGCCTGGAAACTCGTGCCCCTGCACACCTGAGCCACCGTCCTGCGTGCTGCTGCACTTTGGTAAATTGACTGCCGTGTCTGCTAGTCCTCAGGTTGCACGGTCCTCAAGTTACTCCTCGATCTGAGTGTAGGAGCAGCTCTGACAGTGGTGAAGTTTACACAAGAAAGTTAACGGGTGAGAAAGCAAAAAAGATCTGACAGAGCAAGGAGTGCAGGGTTGGATCTTTAAGGGTAAACCTTTTTCTGGTGTTTTATTGCACATGCTCTTCAGCACATCTTCCTTGCTGTAGACAGAAGGTAAAGCTTCCTTTAACCTTTCTGGAATTAGAAATGTAGGTGTAATTTGAGTCTGGATTTTTTTATGCACCCTTCTGTCATATAAACTGCGACCTACATCTCAGCACTGAAATGGGGAGACTTCAGGAAAGACAAGGTGGGGCAGGGAAGAAAGAAGAGCTGTGTTTGCTTCTGAGACACAGACCCCTGGAGCCAGGAAGGACCATGAGGGGCCTCCAGTCAGTGGGGCCTGGGATGAGAGGAGGGTCTCTACCTTCGCTGATCCAGACAGCCACTTGCCTAACCTCCTACCCTGAGACTTCACAGCCTCCCCGGTGATCTGCTTCGCCATTTTGCCCTTAGAAAGTTGCTCCTACCATCCACTCAGATCCCTCCTGCTGCAATTTAAGCTTGCTGTTTGCTATAGACAGGGAGGACAGATTATTCCCTTTTCCTCTGCAGCAATGTTTTGGGTGTTTGCTGTATCCCAGTTGTTTTTTCCTCAGGCTGATCAGTTCTCTGACGTTCTGCTTGGCGGTAATTTTTAGAGATCTCCAAGGCTGTTTATTTGGTTTTTTTCCTCTGTCACTGGGGAGTTTGGACCTGAAAATGGTTGCAGTTCATTCACTGATGTTTGCAATGCTGAGTGGAAGGGATGGATGACGTCACATATCTTGCATCAGGAAATCTAATTATGGATTCTAGTATGATATTTCCCATCTTTCCAATGGCATAGCTTTGCTGATTCATATTTCGGTCAATTTTGCATTTGCTCTATTGATATTTTTTTTGCTTACACGTAGAAACTTGCCCACAGCCTTACTGCATTGCAGCCTATTTTTCTCAGACCATTTCTCCAATTTGTTAAAATCATTTTGAACTCTTACCCTGTTTTCTAATGCACTTTCAGTTCCGCTCAGCTTTGCATCACCTGCACATTTACTAAGTACGCTCTATCCCATAGCTGACTTCACCAATGAAAAATTTGAATTGTACAGAAGCAGGACCCTTTTGCTGAATACATTTTGCTGTTTTAATGGTGAACCACTTTCCAGTGTGTAGTTTTTTTCCCCTGACCAATTCCACACTTAACCCAAAGCAGTTTTATCTAGACCACATTCCTTTGTTTGCTTATGAAAACATTCTGCAAGTCTCAACATGTCACCATTTCACCTGATACCAGCAGCTTTCTAATGCTGTCACGAAAACATCCCGATCTTCACCTTGTGGTTGCTGAACCTTGTACCAAACCAGTTCACCTTGCTAAATAGGCAGAAAACGAGCCAGTGGAAAACAAGCAAAGAGGGGCCTGTGGGTTCAGCAGGTTGACTTGACCCAGTGAAGAGTCCAGGGAGCAGGCGAGGTGCCACCAGGGAGGGGATGACACTCAACCACAACGTGCAACTTCACACTGAGCCACCATCAGGGCCTTGCTGAAGCCTGGAGGTGGTGTTTGCTGCTTCCCATGAGGAAAAAAGGTTGATTTTGCCTGTTGGATAAAGAATTGAGGGGTAAATACAAACAATGTTTTCATTAATCTCTAGCTAATATTAACTTATTCATAATTAATGATTAAGTCTAGGGTGATCTTAGGTAATCTTCTTTAATCAGGTTATTTTTTGTGCCGCTCTTTTTGTGTGAGAACACCCTCAACATACTTGTTCAGTCAACCGCAATTCATTAATTAATGTGGATGACAGCTCTGCGTACTGAATCACTGAAAAACAAATCTGAAAAGGACATACATGTCTCACACATGTTCCCTCTCGCTTGCCTTGGTAGCAAGCTGGCTCCACAGCAGGATGGAAAGATGGGTTTTCTTCATGTTGACCACCCTGCTTGCTCCAGGCTCTGGCCATCCCTGCAGGGACACAGTTCAGTTCATATCTGGAAACAGGTGACGATGGTTGGATTCAGTCCTGGCATTTCACAACCCTTCTGTCTTTGCGTTTTCTCCCCTTGGACAAAATTGTGCCGACCTGGTAATCTTGGTACAGGAGGTGACTTGTCCCTGGAAGAGCAGCCTGCAAGCGGTGGGGCTGCACGGGAGACGAGAGGCGGAAAGTGGTAGTGGCAGAGGGCTGGTGCGGCCCCAGGCTTCGCTGGCTTGGTGGTTTAGAAAAGAAAGAGCAATTTACAATTTCAGCACAGCCAGTAAGGGAGAAAATTAGACACAGTAAATACAGAAACCTGCAAACTTATTTTTATAGTCATTCTTGGGGACAGAGCTGGATTTATAAGCCCCTTGGCTGTGACACTGGTCCTGCCTATGGCCACGGTCTGTGCCCGGTAGCAGGCGAATGGGAGATTCCATTCCTCATTGTAAGAAATCCATTACCTTTTTTTTTTTTTTTAAAATAAAGAAAAGGAAAGCAGTGAGAAGATTTGCTTCTTTTCTGTCAACTTATCCCCCCCGAAGTTTCCCGATGCCGCGCCTGCATGGAAGCTCGCACTAAACATTTCCCTTTGGGTGCTGCCCTCTGCAAAGGCGTTGGGGACGGAGGCGGCTGGAGAGCTGAAGTTTGCCGAAAGCGAGCACCTTTGCCACCTGAGAGCCGCCGTTCCGCTCCGGCGCCGGGCAGCTCGCCGTTTGCCGGGAGACAAAGGGAGCCGTGCCGGAGCCGCGCCGAGGCTGCACTTGCCAGAAGAAACCTAGCAATTCTTATTTACCAAATTGACAAAATCCTATCATCGCAATTAAGGGGATATGTAATTAACTGTGTCTTAATTACAGCAGCTGCCACTTCATCTGAATGCAGCAATTTGCCGAGAAACCGGGGGAGATGCTTTAAATTTGCGTGTGTAAACAGCGCGAGCACAAACAGCGCGGCGTGCGTGGCTCCCGGAGGTGCGGTGCCCTGCCCCGGGGGGCCCGGAGCGAAGGCTCAGGCTCGCCAGCTGCCAGCCCGCCTGGCCAGGGTGGCCCTGTAAGTCCCGTGGGGAGGCAGAGAGCTTTTGAAAACCGCGCTACAAACCTATCGCCCAGCGGTTTTCAAGCATTTTGCTCCACTTCAGCTTGCCGGGCCGAAGAGCAGGACGCTGCCCGACGCCCGAAAGACCTCCTGACACAGCAACGTTTCTGAAGAGCTTCTCACTCCCGACTCCAGGCCCGGTAAGGAGCGCGACCCCCGCTGCGTGTGCGGGGAGGCCCTGGGCAGGAGTAATGTCGCTTGGTCTCTCGCCGTGCGCTTCCACGGCTTCGTCACTCTTGGCTGGCAGGAGCGGACCGTGCAAAGGGATGGCGGTAGCGCCCGCTCTGATGGCCTGTGTCCTTCCCGTCCCCTCACCGGCCGCGCTGCCGGGGAGCAGCTGACCCTGACCAGCCGCTGCAGGTCCGCAGGGCATTTTCAAAGCGCTTGCCGCCTTTGCCGCTGCGGCCTGCCCCGGCTTACGTGACTCATTTCCCGGGAGCTGCTGTGGGTTTCTGGGGTGTCCGAGCTTCCCCTCCCGAGGCACCTGGAACTGGTGGTGTCTGTGGATCCACCTGGGTTTCGCGGCCTTTCCTGCCTGCCTCCCTCAGCAGTTGCCTGCTCCCACTGCCTGCCCATCACCGGGACGTGGTGGCTGGTTTAGGGTAGGTAGCAAGCTGTGATGGGCATGACACAGTTTTCCAGATCTGGAGAGACAGCATGAGGTTCCTTGTTCTTCTAAGGCAAGAGCCATGGGTGCTTACTAGCTAGGAAGAGGGTGCTGGTCCTCCAAGACCTCCTTCCAGCTCTGCTTCCCAACAGCAAGTCTTCCTGGAGATGGTGCTGAGGAGCCATGTTATCCCTCTGTGCCTCAGCTTACCCACCGGTAACGAGCTCAGAGAACTCACTTGACCCCAGCACGCAGCATCTGCGCCTCGGGTAGAGCTCACAAGTACCGAGCTAAGCCCAGAAGGCGCCTATTGCTAAGCTGCACCTTGGAAAGAGCCATGAGCCCCCCTGCTAATAAACAGGACTGAAGCTACAAAGGCCAAGGACTGCCCCTGCAGAAGCTGGTAGACATCATTTGTGCTCCGTAATACAGCTGCATTGGTTTGTCCTGTATGTGTCACAGGTGAAATAAAGCTTCTGTCTGTCAAGCCAGCACAGGAAGGATGTCCTGCTCGGTACCAGCAACGCTCCTCCGGTTTCCTAACCGAAACCTCAACTGTCTTCTGAATATTTCAGTACCATGCAACATAAAAAAAGACTGGCTTATTAATACGCACATCAAGAATTTGAAGAGATGGGATGACATCCCGTCACTATTTAAATGATGACACAAGCTCCCATGGATGACTGAATTTTTTTATGGTGCGACCAGAGTTTCACCAACCACTGCTACTCAGCTGTCACAAGCTATCTCCACATCACGCTGCGGGCCTCTGGACTGCAGTTCAGCGGCACTTTGAGGAAAAGAAAAACACAGTTAAAACTTGTTAAAACTTATCCATATTAATCTCTTAAAAAGCACTTAGTTGTTGTAGATTTACACGCTGAATGAGGCTTCACGGAAAACTTTTGAAGCACAGTTCTTTTTCTGTCTTCTTTGGGAGGGAGCGCTACCTGCATGATGTTTTTAATACCAGTTAAATTTGTGTGGATACATGCGCTTCGTTTCATCGACCTTTGTGTTTTGCTGCCCACATTTGGAAAGGTAAAATAATAGAATATTCTGACTCAGTTATTTCCACAGCACTTGTTTGTGTGTTACTGGCTATGCATTGGGTATGGTCTTAGCAGGAGAAGTTAAATTAAAAACCAGAAGAAAACAAAGCAGCCTTTCAATTTGTTTAACCGAAGTGGAGTGTCTAGGCAGGAGTGATATAATTTTCATAGCCACAAAGCACGTTGGCTTTCGCTGACGCCGTTTGTGGCCTCCAGTATGGATGCCAGGCACCTAGCTTTCGGTAACAGGATTTGGAAACGCCACTCAAAGGTTCCCATTGCCATCCAAGTGACCTTAACAACAAACACAAAAGAAATGCAGAAAACATGAGACAGCAGAAGAATGTTTTTTTCTCCAAGTTCTCCGATAGGTGCATGGTTTTGTCATGCCCTACTGACACTACCATCTTCATAGGACGCATAAAGTGCTGTCAGCACGGTCACCTACTGAAGACTTCCCTCCACCCTGCCATAGCCTAAGTGAATTGTATTTGTGCTCCCGCTCATAAACCCTGCTACACAAATTCGCGGTTGGTCGCACTTTGGCAGCTTATATTCGCGCGCCTGTTACACAGCTAAAAATGTTTGTATTTGACATCAAGGTGTTTGACAGGAGTGAACGTCTGACACCCAGGAGGTGGTGTCGCACCGCTGTCTGTCTGTGAAAGCCCTCCCTGCCCCCCTTGTTTCAGGGCTGAGTCCCTGGATCAGAGGGACTTGCTGGTTTTTGCTAACGCACCTCCCCTCTGACCCGCACCATCTCTGTTACCCAAATGCTGGCTCCACTCTGCAGGAGGCCGGCGGGGGCCGCCGGCTCTAGCAAATCGCCGGGTGTGAACAAAGGACCGTGAGGAGCTGGAATGAGATCACCAAATCCATTCGATTTGTTCAGGATTTCAGCCTAGGTCTTCTGAGTGAAAGTGAGTGCGTTAACCCACTGCAGGAGTTAATTCTTTGCCTAGTCATTATTCAGGCATCGTTAAAGTATGCATTGTGCTGGAGGTCAAATCAGATTATTCTAAAGAATCTGGAATGGGAAAAATGCTGCGGGTTTTTCACCAGCCTAAGTGTTTGGTTATCTCAGTGTTTAGCTATTTATATTGTGCCTGTCACTGTGGCATGTCGCTGTATAAACAAAGGGATGCTCTAAATCTCTTATTATTTTAATGCTATTAATGTTCTTCAGCTGAGGAAAAAGGAAAATAATTTCCCCCTGGAAGATAACAGAGCAAGTGGTTTAACGTAAGCAGCGGCTCTGGGAAAACTGCGCTTGGCAGGCTCACCCAGGCGGCACGGCGCCGCGGCTCTGCATCGGCTGGCACCAACGCCTGCCCCGCTGCACCGGGAGGTGCTGCTACCCACACCCTCTCCTGACGCCAGGGACAAGCCCCCGCTGCTGCACGGGCTACCCAGCAAGAGCGAAAATGTGAAGGAGGATGCCAGCCCGGATCTATTTAACGCTTCAAGAGAGAAAGGGGAGCAGCACTGCGTGACATTAAGCTCGCGCGCGTGAGTGTAACTATGAGCAGAGCTCTCCTCTGCAGAGGTAAGCCGGGTGCCTTGCCTAAATCAGACGCTCTGGCACCGGGGCGAGAAGCAACACATGGGCTGGATGAAGGAGTATTCGTTTCTTGGCGATTTGCAGAGATCCAACTCGTAATTGCAGATCCAGACATATGCTGCCCTTATCACAGAAAAGAAAAACGCTAGGATAACAGCAGCATGCTGGAGGGGGATCAGCAGGAGCAAACGAGGGGCGCAAGGAGTCAGCTCCCACCTACGGAGAAACCTGTCCGGCTTTCTGGTTGTGGCAGCAAGGGGAGAGGAACTAGAAACGGGAAGCAACTTGGAAACCAGATCGATCTGGACTGCAACTGTAAAATGAGATGAGGGCCCCCCCTTGGGAACACATGGTGGCTGGGGAAGAAGTCTCAATAGCGAGACTGTTGCAGTGCTGAGAGACGGTGCTTGGAGAGCCCTGGTGTCTGGGACACCTCTGCGAGGAAGAGAGAGGACGGGCGAGAGCACCAACCGGCTGTACTGGGCATGACTAGCAAAGGGTCGCTCCAAAGGCTGGAAGAGGCCTCCCTCCACAGATCTTAACCTGTGGGGCTTTCTCTAGCCTTGCTTCACATGGAAAGAAGGCCTCGACAATCACTCTGATAGCTCCTGCCAGATGACTCCCAAACGTTCTGACCAGTTTGATGGAGGTGATGTTCTCAAAGACGTTCAGTCCCTGCAGTTCAGTTCCTTTGTGCAAACAAGCATCCCAGAAGGAAAGACAAACCCGGAGCCCCAGGAGCTCAGGTGCAGTGTTAGCTTGGTGCCATGAAGGAGAGGGGTTTTATGAGCAAGAGGCAAAAGGAGCGCTGCAGAAGCAAAATGAAGAATTGCTAAAGGGAACACATTAGACAAAGGGTAATCCAGGGGTAGGACACACGGTTGTATGATCCAAGCTTCATACGTTCATGTGCCCAGCAATAACTATTTGTAATTCGTTTCAAATTGAATCTGAAATTTCTGTGGGTTTCTCCATCCAGGGACTGACACAACCTTCACATACTGTGAGACCCAGAGGGGACATGTGTCCTGAGCACAGGACTCAACGCAAGCCCCATACTGCAGGAGATTGGGGGGCATCAGAGATGTACTGAGCTGCGCTGAGATGTACAGTACTGAGACGTACTGAGCTGCTCTGCCCGATCAGTGTGGGAGAACAGGACTGAGAGGTGCACAAACCTGGAACCAGGAGGAGGTCCCTCCTGCCGTCTTTTCCACTCTTCACGTGTGAGGGTGTGGAACAAACTGGAAGTCCTCTTGAGGCCCTTCCAGCCCCACTGGCTGTGAACCTGATGCAGAGCTGAAACAGTGCATAGCCAAAATGTCTATTCCTGGCCAGTAATGGAGGGAGCAGAGACCACTGAACACCAAACAAGGATCTAAGCCACGTCATTTGTGTTTCAACCTAGCACACAGCGGGCAGGCTCTGTGCATTAAAGGAGAGAGACAGATTGCTGCCTCTGTTTCTAAATATCCTGGTTCAGGCGTTATCTTCACCTTGTAGCAAGAGAACCTGGAAGCACAGCGTAAGATCAACTTCCCGAGGAGGAAATTGTTCAGTGCATGGAGTCTCAGCGGTGAAAACCACTTTGTGCTGTGTTGGAGATGGTCCTGCTCTTGCACACATCTGGATTTCACCCACGATCTGTGCTCTCAGCAGGAACAAGAACCATCTAGCAGCCCTGTGCTTCTATACACTGAAACATGCAAAAGCGGGAGCAGTCACGTGCTGGAGCACCAGGCGTTCAGGTACTGGGGCAGCCTGGAAAAGTGTCCTTTGTGGCTGCTTTTGCGTCCTCCTCAGATTCATTGACCTAGTGGCCTTATAGGTCCTGTACAGCGCTTTTGTAGGATGCCACCGGGAGTCTCCTAGTCTTCTTCCCTGTGTTATGTGATGGCATTCGGGGCCGACTTCCCACAAGTGGTGGGACAGGAGGCTTATGAGCCAATGCACCTCTTTGGGGCAGGACCCCTAACATGCAAATACCTGCTGATCAGCATGGCTTTGAGTTTCCAGTAGCACGGACTCGTTTTACAAGGCGAAGTAGGATGCTCAGCCTAGGGTGCTCAGCCTGCCGGCTCCAGCCTGGCAGGCTGCCGGGGTCACGAATCTGGCAATTGCCAGCCTGTAACAACTGCGGGAGGGCAGGAATGGGAGATGCTGGCCCGTTCTCCTGCAGGGGTGAGGCTGCCTGAGAGGGACCTAAATGCGCCCGATGCTGGCTGGGTGTACCTGTGGGTGTGTGGAAGCCAGGATCCCACTGACACAGTCTGCCCCGCATAATTGCTGGACCGTTCATTTTTGTTTTCAATGTTAAAGAAATATTACAAAAGAGTTACACTGGGGTTTGCTAATCTAACCTCTGATGGCACCCATTTAACACCTCGGTGGAAGACTGTGATGCTTGCCTCTTGTTCTCCAGCTGTAACAGTATCCAGTGATACCTTTTAAATCACAACTGGGGCAGAAGTGATGCTTATGCTGTGAAAATAGGTCAAACGTGATGCGACACCTTATCCGTTTAGCTGTGAACCCCACCATTGCTACTCGGCCTCCGTATTGATTATCTGAATGTTTTAAAATGCTGCTGAAACCTTTGCCTGTCGCCTCATATAATTGCATTAAGGAGTAAGCACCGGCCCTATGTCCTTTCAGCTCGGAGGATCCAATTATTGTTTCTCATTTCTGCAGCCCAGGAAAAGAGAGAGGGCCATCTTAACGCACAGATGGCCTGTGGTTTCCATCAGGAGCCGTGGGGTTAGGGACCGTCCCCACAGAGAAAGCGCACTAGCCTTTCTTTTATTGAACTGTCTGCGAATGATGTGTAGTCAAAATCCCGGCCACCTGTGGCCATTAAAGATCCAGTGGTGCTTTTTGCAGGACTAACATCCACATCCTGAGCACATTTGGTGTAAGTACAGTCCAGCTTCCTAAATCCCACTTCCTGATTAAATTGCAAGAAAGAGGCATTATCTCTTCCTGCCCTGAGTTTTCCTGTAATGTTATTAAACTGTAGGCAATCAAATAGTTACTGCATGTTGCCCCAGAGCTGGGAGCGTTTCCCCTGTGAATTCAGGAGATCCAAACGTGTCGTTTCAGTTTGTGAAGTGCCTGGGAACGGCGCTTACTGCCTTGAGAGAGCTCTTCAGTCCTGCAGGCGTTTTTATGGGGCTGTAAAATGTCCCCGAGACTGCTAAAGACTGAAATATTAGCCCCCCCTCCAAAAAAGCAGTTTTTAAGCTTCACCTTAAATCATTGGATTTGTATGAAAGATTAAAAGTGTTGGGGAGGAGGCTCGGCTCTGACAACAGCAACGGTGCAGCCGTGTCACGAGTAGCTGCTTCGTTGGCGGAAATGCCTGGAAGAGACACCAAACACATGCGGGCTTGTTCTTCCCCTAATTGCATGACTTTTATTGAGGAATACAGAAAATGAGCACTTAAAATTAGACTCTGAGAGCTCTTGCTTAAACGAAGAGACTGTCAATATTTGCAGAGTGATGCTTGGGCTCACCCAGACGGTATCCGAGTACATGGCACTTGAATGGCTGAACACATGGAGCACTCACTTCCCTTTCTCTGCTTAATGAAAAACAAAATGAGGAGAGCCTGATTTTGCTTTTCAGATTCATTACATTCATGTTTTTTCCAGATGCTCCCAAACTTTGTCTTGACTTTTCAGCAACTACTTCAAATAGCAGACTCAGCACAATGGCATGTACTGGCCTAAGACTATATGAAACACAAAACAAAAGGGGGGGGGGAAAAAAAAAAAGGCTTTTTGTTTCCAAATGTTGTAGGTTTCTGCTTCTCTAATCTCCCTTTCTATCTGGGTTGTTAGATGAAATACCCTGAGCAGACATTGACTGGTTCCAGAAGCAGAGCAGGAGTGCATTGCCTGAAGGCTGGATTGAACTGTAACATGGTGTGATCTTGCCAGGGTGGCTGAGTAAACCATCCCATACAATACCCTCATTTCTTGCACTTTTATCACAAAGAAATCATCATTTTGAAGCTGATGGGCATTACCACCCCAGGTGGCTCGCATGTCTTTGTGATTTTTTTATTTTACTTTGCTGGAATAGTGGGTCATGAGAGCCTGGTCTGAGGCAATTTCACACTTCTCAGGTAGGGACAAACTCTCTTGGATCCATAGCGCTACAAGCTCAAAGTGACCAGAGCGAAGGCTTCTGCCCTCATCTTTCTGTGCTCAAAGCATTTCTTATCCATCCCCAAGCTCTGATCCCCTTGGTATCTCTGGCTTTTGCAGGCACTTAGTTGCCCTCCCTTGCAAAACCTCCCCTGTCTGTCTCCCACATGCCAGGGAGGCTGATGCCCACCACAGGGGGTGGAAAGTCTCGTGCTCCACAGCAAGCACGGCTGCTTCCCTGCCCCCTTGCATCCATCACCCTGCATGTACCTGGTTGGGTACCTCTGCTGGAAACAGCAAGAGCGTGGACGCAGTTCACGTAACAGCACTCCCTACCACTTCCATCAAGATCTCCATTTAATAAAAATCTGGTAAGCCTCCTAGTACTTTATAAAGCAGGCTGAATATTATTATCTTCCCCATACAGCTCAAATGTTGCTAAAAGCCATACTGCATGAGGACCTCGGTTTCCATTTTCCCGAACTGATCCCCTGGCCATGGCACCATGATGCATTCACCAGCTCCCCCATTTCACACAGCAGGTCCCTGAATGCGAGGACACGTTCCCCACCTGGGAGCGCTTGCTGGCCCATCCCTGAGGTCAGGGGATACAATTTCCTACCCTGATTTCCTAGAACAAACCAGCCGTAAAAGCAGAAGTATCTGACAAATTTGGTCTGGCACAGACTGTTCAGTGCAAATCTTAATGCAAATAAGAGAAATGTCAGTGCAAAAAGAAAAAGAGTATTTAGGAAAAAAAAATCTTGTGCTGTTTTGTGGCATTTGTGCATAAAATAATGAGACCAAATATATCACCATTGGATTTGAGCCAGATAAGTTCATAACGTCTAATCCAGCTGGTGGATCACGACTCCCTTCATTATTTAAAGCAATGCTGTGGGAAAAGACACACAGCAAAGCTGACAAGATGGTGCTTGAGCTGCCATACTCCTGGCAGCCGAACAAATGCAGCGTGCGTTTTCTCACACCAGCAGGGAGAGGAAAGGAAAACGTGGCGCTAACGAGGAGCCCAGCATCCCCTCACGATGCAGACTGAGCCTCACCCGCTGCCATCTCCCCTGCAGTCTGGCTCTCTTCGTCTCAAGTGAGTGTTTCCCTGCTCCTCCTGACCACAGCCCCGGGGTTTGTACGGCGGTGTGATACCCAGCCAGGAGAAGGCTGCGCTGGAGCAGAGTGTTCCACCCGGCTCTCCAGCCTGTCCCTCCGACGCCGGGAGACAGGCGGCAAGCACCTACCTTGTGGTGCTTCCCCGAAGCACGCTCCTCAGCAGCTCCGGGGTGGAGCCAGAGGTGGTAACTTTGCACAGATCAGCCCTTCAGTGACTTATGTTCTTCTCCCAATTCATCCAGTCTCCCATGCAAACTTTTGGAGTCATGGCATCGGTGTAGAAATCATGTCTTGGTTGCATCCTCTTGCAATACCTTCAGACGTCTTCTCCACTCCTGGTCTCCGCTTCCCTCCCACACTTCTGCCTCTTTGCTTGCACCACTCTATGACTCACCGAGGGGGCCTCCCAGATTTTGGCACTGTTGATTTGGGAACCCCACCCTGCACTGGTCCCCCTGCCTGTCCCCTGCCAGCCCCGCAGGAGCTGATGGACATTGCCCCAGAGCCACCAGCACATCCCCATCCCCAAATGCCATGCAAGTGCCTCCGGCAGCTTTCAGCTCCGAGAGGCATCATGCTGCCTTGAGCATAAGACGATGTTTTTCGGGCTGTGAGTGCTGTGGGTCCAGCATGGCTGCCATGGCAGGGAGGACACGAGCACTCTGCCTAACTTGGGGAGTGCGGCTTGGCTCAGAGGTGGTTGTGTGTGCCTGTCTGCATCTTTCTGTATAATTGTGGGGAGGTTGATCGGGGTGCAACGGCATTGGCACGCACATCTCTGCTTCTCCTCCTCCGTACTTAGGTCTTTCAGCTCTTCTTTGCCTGTTTTGGAAGCGCCTTTCTGTGGAAAAAATAAAAGGACACCCTTGCTTCATTGCTCATGACCTATAGCTGCTAGGACAAAGCATTTTTTATTTTTCTAGGTAAAATTAAAAAAGGCATCCTGGTCATGACATTTGTTTTCCCTCTGAGGTTCGTTTTCCAGGAATGTTGATTCTTATCTCCGAGAGCTCATCAGGCACCTCGGAGAGCTTGGCACCTGTCAGCGTGGTCCTTAATTGATGCATCAACAGGGCTGTCGCGTTTCTCAGGTATCTCCCAAATATATGAGATACACAGATATAAACAAAAGCTCGAGGCACAACCAAAAGCACAAAAATATGATTAAGTCTCTTCCTTGCAAATCTATTTTCACCTGCTTTTTTCCTCCTCTGTCTCAATCTGACAAGCTCCTCTGTTATCCACCCAGGCTTCCAAGAAAAAAAAGCAGGGCAAGACAAATGTTACCCTCTACGGTGGGAAAACAAATTGACCCCTCTTTGTATTGTAGGTGAATATTTGCAGTTGCCCTTCACACTAAACAAAGAATACGGTGTTATCTACCATTTGTACATCAGCATCTGAGTCCTGGAGCTCTAACAAGAGGAGACAAAGAGCAGGAAGCAGAAATAGCTTTATTGAAGTGCTGGGTGTTTCAGCAGAGGGGTGGAGAATGAGGAAGGACAAGAGAGGTAAAAGAGCCCATAAACACCCAGAAATAGGTGTGGTGCTTTCATCGTGTGCTCAACTGCTGCCGGGGGGGGGCGGGTTCCTTAGAGGGCAAATGTTGACTGGCTGCAGGCTGAGCTCAGGAGGCAATCGTTTTGGGCAACGATTTTGGGTGAAAAGGGCAGAGGCCAGGTCTGGACTGTGGGGAGAGTAGGAGGGGCAGTGGGACGGAGCCTGCTCGGAGGATGCTGAGCAGCAGAGCCTTGAGGCTCGGGAAGCTGAGCGTCTGGCTGGGCACCGGCTCCGGCACTGCAGTTGCTGCTGGCTCTGCAGCTCTGCCGGCTGTTTCGCCGGAGTGATCTGGCGGGGCCCGCCAGGCTGCCGCTTTCCTTAGGCTCCCAAATCTCTAAACACACACACCTGAAGGTGCCCCAAGACAATCACCATACTCCCTTGCTCACTCGCTCGCTCAGGAATGCATCTCACAGGTGCCGTCCAGAGGTGAGAGGGTGCCCAAACGCTGCTGGTCACCCACACGCAAGGCAGAGAAACCCGCACAAAGAGCACTGGCATGTTTCCTGCCCAACAGGTCTTGTTTAAGTGCCCTTTTCCAGGAAAAGGGAGAGCGCAGTAAATGCCTGCTTGCTGAGCTGAGAAGTGGCACCTCTCCTGCCGGCAGCCTCCCTTGCTGCCGTCTGCATGTGCCGCTTCCCTCTCTGCTTCCAGCCAGCATGGAAAACTGCCACTTTCTTTCCTTGTTACCATGTCCTGCCTCCGTCTTCTCATTTCTGGAGCGAACAAACACAAAGCCATCAACCGTTCTGAAAAGCTGTGTTTTGGGTAAGGCTGGCCTTTCCGGTGGTTCGTCAGTGGCCGCTCGCTGGTGGAGGCTCAGTGTGAAGCGGTATCAACGCCCCACGTGGAGGGCTGCTGTGGCCTCGCCTTGGGCTGGGCTTTGGGAAAAGCGACGTGCTTGTGCCCACACGGTGGGGTGAGGCATGCGCCAGAGAAAGGGAGCAGGATGGCGGCCACAGCACCACCTCTGCAGAGTTACACAAATGCGGCTTTTCTACCCTTTTAGGCCACTTTTTGGTTTTCCTTGAAGGAAACCCCTCAGCTTTTGCTCTCCTGCTGCTTCGCCTGCAGCCCCACGGGCATGGGGCCAGGCTGGGGAGGAGGATGCACCAGGGAGCAGGGGTGAGGACAGGGATGGGGACAGGGACAGGGAAGCCCATCAGCACACGCCAGCAGGGGAAGAAGACAAGAGGCCTCCAGAGCTCCTCCCAGCAGCTGCCCCCAGCAAGCGCTGGTATGTTTTTTAGTGTTAAAACTGGCTGAGTGTTAAAAATTTTGCCAAGTGACGGCGGCGGCTGCCCAAGCACAAGCTCTCCCACTGTCGCTCCAGAGAAACGATGGCGGCTGGGGAGGCTCGGCCCCTGGTGCCCAAGGGCACAGGCTGCCGCTTGCCTGAGGTGCCGGAGGTTTGACTTGGCGAGGCAGGGAGGCCTCCACGGGGCACCGGCTGACCGCCTGCGCCAGGCGTTGCGGAGCACAGGGTGCTGAGGCCGAAGGGGAGGCCGGGGGCACGGCCTCGGGGACTCAAACCGTCGAATTTATTGTTTATTTTTGCCCGTAGTTTCCAGTCGAGGGCAAAGGGCCGTCCCTGCGCCGGCCCTCTCGGCGTCCTCTCGCAGGGGAGAGGTGAGGGACCCTTCCCGTCTCCCAGGAGCAGCACCGGGCGGTCAGCGAGCCCCGCTTCCCCGGGGGGAACCCCTGGGCGACCCCCGGCTTCCCCGCCAGCGGCCTGAGGTGGAGCGGACCGGGCCGGTGGGCAGCGGCGGGCCCGGGCCGCGCGGGCGGCAGGTGGAGCCGCGGCGCCGCGGCGGGGCGGGGCCGGCCCGGCCCGGCGGACGCTAGAGGTCTCTCGCCGCTCGCGGTTCAAGCGGAGCCGGGCCGCAGCCGGCGGGGCCGCGCCGGGCGCTGAGGTGGGTGGCTGCCGAGGGCCGGCGGCGCCGCCTTCCCCTCGGCGACCGCGGCTGGGTCAGCGCCTGACGCCGCCGCCGCCGCCGCCCACCGGCCCCACAGCGCCGAGCCGCCCGCTGGCGGGCACCGCGGCTGCCGCCGGAGCGCGGTTGGTGTGGTCCGGGGCGAGGGAGCTGGGGGAGAACGGGCCTGCCTTAAGGCAGTGACACCGAAGGCGTTAGCGCGCCTTAAATTTTTTTTTTTTTTCTTTCCCCCCATTTACTCTGTGCCACACAAGGTGAATTTCCATGCGGCTTCTCAGCCGCACACGCAGGCGTCCGGTGCCGCCGTGCGTGGGGAGGCCCGCGGAAGCCCTGGGTCAGGCCGTAGCCCATGGCCCCGGCTTGCCGGCCCGCCGCTCTGTTTCTTTGTTAGCGGTGCCGTACCCGCGCCGCGAGCTGCGTGCACCTGAAAAGGGGGGGAAGAGCATTAAAGCAGCGACTGGTTTAAAAGGGGATTGCACTTTGCTGGCAGGTTTTAGGGCTGTTATGAGTCCAAACTGTAAAACCTGACTGAGAACTGACAATCGGGAGTGCAGGAGGTGGATTTTTTTTTTTTTTCTCCTTTCTTCCCCCAGAGACTCTGGGTTTTGTTTCAGAAACTTCATAGGCGTAGGAGCTGGCTGCAAAGGTTGAACCAGATCTATTCCAAGTTTTATCTGCCTCACAAAAGTAATTTTGGCAGCCAGGGAACCGACAAGACCTGAATCCAAAACCCAACAGAAGTTCCCCAGTAGAAACTTTAGAGCAGGAAAATGTCTAGCACTTCGAAACAATATAGGCTTTCATGTGAAGCTCTTTGCAAAGTTGCGACAGGGTGAAAACTTCGTGGATTAAACCCTGTTTACTCACATCGCAGGCTGACACCAAGTCCAGGTTCCTCTACCCGAGGCGGAGGGCCTGTGAGAGTGTGCAAATTTGGCTCTAAGTGCGTATTTGTGTATGGCACCAACACAAAACAAGCTGTGACAAGCAACTGAATGAAGTAAATGCTTTTCCTACCGGAGTAGTTCAGTAAGTGCATCTGAGGCCATTCCTCTTCTCCTTTCTAGTTTGACATTTTCCTGGCCCCGTATGCTAATGGAAACCGTCCTAAATTAGCAGGTATCACCTGCCCCTGCAGGGAAGCAGCATCTCCCTCTCCTAGTACTTGCCACCAGTGAAAATTTCTGGAAACAAGTGAGAAAGCTGAGTTAAAAGGCTTTATCTTGCACTTGTAACATTGCTGCTGAATGTGATACAGACCGATGAGTATCTGAACCTGTTACAAAACTGCCTTTTGGCATGGAAGCAAGTTTCTTGAGCATCACAACGTGGCCCCGCATTGGCCTTCTGAGGTCCCTGATACGAGGCTTTCCTCTCTCCGAAGACCTCTCAGATGGGGCAAAGATTGCCAGAGGAGGTAAACATAGCCAGGGAAAGTGGAATTAGCCATCATGCAGACGGGGCTTTTGTGTCACTGGTTCCCCTTGAAAAAATATGTTCCTTTTACTTGTGATTTATTTGAATAATTAAAAAGGCAGCATGTTCTCCAATTGATTGTGATCTGAGGGGTGTTCTTCCTCAGCCCATCAACCTGGCTGTGGGGAGGAAAACCTGCTCTGCTGGGAGCTGAAGGCACAGTAGTTTGCAGGAAGAAGAGCAGGAAGAAGGACTCCAGTTTGTGGAAAACTTAAGGGGATCCAAGGAGGCTGCAAAACCAAGGCTGTTGTGTAAAGGATAATGCATTGAAGAACAGGACTGGAGGATGTTGGCTGTATAACTTTGTGCTCATCAAGCCACCTGATTAGACTGCTTGCAGTCTCACGGGACTGAGGGTGTGTGGTAGCCATCAGTAAGAAGGCTCCGGCTGTGTGGGGACATCAGGACTTTGGGAGTGACACCTGGAAGCTATTAGGCTTCATACGAAGAGTTGTCCGAGCTGCTCCAGGAAGACCACTGATTAAAATGAGCATTAACCTTCAGCCTATATGCTCCACAACTGTCTGGACATAGTAGCTCTTAAAAGAACATCTCTGATCACAGTAACATCTTTTAGCTAGGGAATCAAAACACCCTAACACATGATCCCATGGTGTATGGAATAGCAGGGGAGTTAGTGCATGCAGGGGTCCCAGCTCTGAGGCTGAGGAACTCTCATTCCAGTGCTTTTTCTAATGGTATATTTACCTGCTTGTGTGTGCCATGCAAAGTGCCCTGAGACATTTCAATCAGAATTTTCAGCATATGTTTCTTGACTTGGCCTGAGAAGCCTTGTCTGCATCTTGTTCCGGCTGTCCATCTCTTCCTGTCTAATAGTTGTTGTGTTAGAGAATTTAGATTTGAAAGCAGGAAAACTGCATGGACAGATGACCCAGAAACTTTCTGGAAGCATGATCAAGGCAGACACATAACTTCTTTGGTGACTTTTTAAGTGCTTTTCTCCTCTGCTTTATTTCTGGGTTCATATCAACAGAGTTTTCTTATTTATCTACTTCAACCGTCATGTCTCCTTCCAGGGCTGCTATTTAATTATTTTCCTGTAATATGCATCTGGAAGCACTGTAGTTTCTTTCGTCTGTATTGCACTGCATGTGATTTGTTTTCTTGATATCCAGCTGGATCATGCTTTTTTATAGATGGAGATTTACTGAAGTGAGAATCCTTTCTCCAGTTAAATGCTCTCAGTTTAAGAAGTCATTCTCATTTTATCTGCAAAAGGATCTTGATGCCAGTCCAGGCAAAACAAGGTAATCGATGTTTCCTCCTTGGTGAGGTCTTTTCCAGTTGTTTGTGCAATATCAGTGTGAACACTGTGTACTCAAAAGGTTATTCATGAATAATGAACATACAGAATTCTTGGTCATCGGCCGAAATGAAAAACAGAGAGAGGGCTAGCCCACAGCTCCTCCTGAGGCTAAGGGTCACTGTCAACATCTGCCCCAAGGTGCTGGCACTTGTGATGATTTGGCACTTTCCAGGAATGGTGCTCCCAGGCTTGGAGAGTCTGGACCAGGGTGGTTTGTCCTGATGGGTGCATCATCCCTGGCCCCGCCGGGGTGATGCCCTGCCCACACTGAAAGGCAGAGTTCAATTTTAAGGCAAGAAGTGTCTTTAGTACAGTAATGTGGGGAGACATTACAAATTTAGGGGTGCTGGAGCCACTCTTTATCATCTGCAGATTCTCTTTGAGACCTGTACCTGGACAGCATGCACTGAAGATGAAATGTCAGCTCAATCATTCTTCAGTGAGGTGGTGTTGCATTTTTTTTTTCCTAAAGATACATTTGAAGGGCAACTCATTTGCATAACATTTTCATATCCCCGGTCTTTAAAAGGCTTAAGGAGCCAAGACTACAATCTGAAATCTAATATTCTTACCTTTAGCGGTGGCAGAGAACGGGGGAAATGTCATTAAAAAACATCTCTATTCTCTTTGTGAAAGAACATTGTGTAAACTGGGAAAGACAGTCAATGAAGGGTTAAAATAGTAAATAGCATTACAGTTTGGGTTTTTTTAATTGCCTTACCCCAGGCGTTTGCTGTGGGTTATCTATGTGAAGTGTGGTGGAATTATTGTGAAGACGTGTTGTTTAAATATTAAACATTAATGTTCTTTTGATGGTGAATCATAGAATCATTTACGTTGAAAAGGACCTTTAAGATCAAGTCCAACCATTAACCTAACACTGCCAAGTCTGCCATTAAACCATGTCCCCAAGTACCACATCTACACGTCAATTTTTCGTAATATCTAATCTTAACTGCCCCTGGCACAACCTGAGGCCGTTTCCTCTTGTCCTAACACTTGTTACTTGGAAGAAGAGACCAACATCCACTTCGCTTATAACCTCCTTTCAGGTAGCTGTGGAGAGTAATAAGGTCTCCCCTCAGCCTCTTTTCCTCCAGGCTAAACAACCCCAGTTCCCTCAGCTGCTCCTTAAAAGGCTTATGCTCTAGACCCTTCACCAGCTTTGTTGCCCTTTTCTGGACACACTCCAGCAACTCAATGTCCTTCTTGTAGCGAGAGGCCCAAAACTGAATGCTGTATTTGAGGTGCAGCCTCACCAGTGCCAAGTACAGAAGGACAATCACGTCCCTAGTCCTGCTGTACACACTATTTCTAAGACAAGCCAGGATTCTGTTGGTGGTCTTGGCCACCTGGACACACTGCTGGCACATATTCAGCCGGCTATTGACCAGCACCCCCAGGTTCTTTTCCACCAGGCAGCTCTACAGCCACTCCTACCCAAGCCTATAGCGTTGCATGGGGTTGTTGTGACCCAAGTGCAGGACCCGGCACTTGGCCTTGTTGAACCTCATGCAGTTGGCCTTGGCCCATCGATCCAGCCTGTCCAGATCCCTCTGTAAAGCCTTCCTGCCCTCGAACAGACCAACACTCCCACCCAACTTGGTGGCATCTGCAAACTTGCTGAGGGTGCACTCAATGCCCTTGCCCAGATCATTGATAAAGATATTAAACAGAACTGGTCTCAAAACTGAGCCCTAGGGAACACCACTTGTCACTGGCTGCCAACTGGATTTAATGCCATTCACCATGACTCTCTGAGCTCGGCCATCCAGCCAGTGTTTCACTCAGTGAAGGGTACACCCACCCAGACCATGAGCAGCTAGTTTCTTCAGGAGAATGCTGTGGGAGACACTGTCAAAGGCTTTACTAAAGTCCAGGTAGACAACATCCACAGCCTTTCCCTCATCCACTAAGCGGGTCAACTGGTCATAGGAGTTCAGGTTGGTCAAGCAGGACCTGTCTTTCATAAACCCATGCTGACTGGGCCTGATCACCTGGTTGTCCTGTATATGCCATGTGATGGTACTCAGGATGATCTGCTCCATAACATTCCTGAGCACTGAGGTCAGACTGACAGGCCTGTAGTTCTCTGGATCCTCCTTCCAGCCCTTCTCGTAGATGGACGTCACATTTGCTAACTTCCAGTTAACTGGGACCTCCCCGGTTAGCCAGGACTGCTGGTAAATGATGGAAAGTGGCTCAGTGGGCACTTCTGCCAGCCCACTCACTACCCTTCGGTGGATTCCATCTGGCCCTGTAGACTTGTGTCTAAGTGGTGTAGCAGGTCACTAACCATTTCCCCTTGGATTACGAGGGCTTCATTCTGCACCCTGTCCCTGTCTTCCAGCTCAGGGGGCTGGGTACCCAGAGAACAACTGGTCTTACCATTAAAGACTGAGGCAAAGAAGCATTAGGTACCTCAGCCTTTTCCTCATCCTTTGTCGCTATGTTTACCCTCACATCCAATGAAGGATGGAGATTCTCCTTAGCCTTCCTTTTGTTGCTCATGTATTTATAGAAACATTTTTTATTGTCTTTTATGGCAGTAGCCAGATTAAGTTCTAGTTGGGCTTTGGTCCTTCTGATTTTCTCCCTGCATAACCTCACAGCATCCTTGTAGTCCTCCGGAGTTGCCTGTCCCTTCTTCTAAAGGTCATAAACTCCTTTTTTTCTTGAGTTCCAGCCAAAGCTCTCTGTTCAGCCAGGCTGGTCGTCTTCCCCGGCAGCTCATCTTTCGGCACATGGGGATGGCCTGCTCCTGCGCCTTTGAGAGTTCCTTCTTGAAGAATGTCCAGCCTTCCTGGACTCCTTTGCCCTTCAGGGCTGCCTCCCAAGGGACTCTGTCAACCAGGCTCCTAAACAGGCCAAAGTCTGCCCTCTGGAAGCCAATATTAAAGCATCTAAAGCCAAATTTGTTTAAACTCGCAGTTTGCTGTCGTCTTCATAATAGAAAATACCAAGTAAAAGCCACGCAAACCTGAGAATAAATCGGAGCAAAATGTGGGAGCCAGCTACAGGCTTCCTTGTGCGACAGAGGGGAGATGAAGGGGAAGAGAGAAGCAGCAGGAGGGGAAGGAAGAAGAAAAGCGGCTCCAGGGAAGAGAGGATGAGGGAGGAAGAGAGGAGCATGTACAGAGCAACAGGAAAGGGTTTGTAAGTATTAAACGCACCCGTACGGTGACGAGGTCGGTGCAACTTCTGCTCAGCAAAAGGCATAAGCTTGTGTTGGGTTGGAGAGGGGTCAGCATTGGGGGATGCCGCATGCTCATATGGACAAGCCACCACGGGTGGGCGAGGGACGTGGGGTTTCTGAGCCCGAGCCGGTGCCCTCACAGCATTGCCAGGGGGAAATAAAGGCAGCGATACTTCATGTCCGAGTTTGGCCTCAGGTGCGTTATTTTATCGCAGCACAATGGCGAGACGTGTAAATCAGCTCCTAACGTTGAGGGCTGCCCCTGTAAAATCGCAACCAGGTGGGAGCCTGTACCTTCACCGTTGTTTTGTGATTGCCAGCGAGAAAAATAACTCTCAGGATGTGTTTGTGTGTGATCCTTTGGAGCATAAATGGTTTTAAGCTGTGGTTGGCAGGTACAGTAGTGGCTGGGCAGGGAGATGGAGTAGGAAGCGCTGGATGAGGCTGCATTTGCCAAGCAGGGAGAAGGATTTTACAGTAATTGAGATGTGAAATGCTGAGAGTCTTGACAAGAGTTTTAGCTGTACAGATGGGTAAGGAAGGCCAGATCTCAGAGATGTTATGCAGAAAGAATCTGTAAGCGGCAGAGAGCAAGCTTGGATGTGAGCCCGCGGGAGGCACCAGTGGGAGCCGCTGCCCAGGTGACTCTGCAGAGTGACAGTGTGGTGTGACGGGTGGAGGGATGGATGGGTGGGTGTCTAGGTGGAGGGATAGGGTTTTGCAGAGCTATCAGAAACGGGGGGATCCCTAAGAGGGAGAGGCAGCCATGTTATAGCCCTGCTGGGTGCAAGCTGGTGGCTGCTTGTCCACGCAAAGCTGAGAGACTTCAGATTTTGCTATGGGTAGGAGACAGGTCTCCAGTAAAGCACTAGATCTGGGAGACAAAATAGAAGGTCCCCAAAACAGATACCAATGAAAACTTCAAACACCTTCTGGTTCTGGGGTATAAGGATCCTGCTAGCTGGACCAGGACACATGGAGGTGCTGTTTCACCCCCTTCATGCCCTTGCACAGATGTAATAGTCAATGTCTTTTATGGCTAATGAAGAAGTGGCACCATGCCCTTCATCCAGTGAGATTTCCAGCTACACAAAAGACCAAAGAGTGATCCATTAATATTTAATATAGGCTGTTTTATTTAAAATAATAGGGAAAACAGGCCCATATTTAACTTTGGTTATTGGAGTCTTTTTTTTAAACACCACTTTTCCGTTGTTTTAACCAATCCAATTAACCCTGCTGGAAAAGTCCCATTCAATTTAATAATGATGACATTGACAAGGACTTGTAGACATGTAGAACCACTACAAAATCTGGGGGGTCCTGATACACGAGTGGCCTAAACTGAGCTGTCAGCACATGAGCACTAAAGTAAAAAGGGTGATCAGCGCTGCTGTGGCAGTGGGATATGGTCTAGCCAACAGATGGGGCAGTGAGCGAGCAGCACTATTTTCTGTTGGATTGTGCAGGGCAGCCCCAAAAAATACATCTCTGCTGATGGTCATATTTTTCACCTGAATTATTTAAGACCTTTCCTGGAAGGGCCATCTCTGTGTATTCCTTTCCTTTGCTCTGTCCTTCTCCTCTTCCCTGTTTTTCTTCCCTCTCCCCCTTATGTGACCAGCTCATTTGCAACATTTCTGCTGTAATCCCGCCAAGATTAATTTTCACTTTTTTATTGAAAAATCAAAATCTTTGGAATTAAAAGCTCCCAATATTGAATTTTCAATAGCAGGTGAAAATTATGCTCTGCATGATGATGAGGAGAGGGATGCGCTGAGGTGGCAGCGTGGTGACATGGGTGCCAGCGGGTCATGTTTGACCCACACAAGACAACTGGGGCAAGTATTTAAAGGAAAGGAAAAAAGCAAAGGTCATTTGGGAAGCACAACAGAGAACATGGGGGTAGGAAGTTTTCCATTCAGGGCACGGGTAGTAGGAGGAGGAATTTTCCTGCCGTTTGATTGCAAAGCAAAAGCAGAAGCAGGGTGCAAAGTTTTTGGGTGATGGTGATTTGTGGGAAAGCACTGGGGACTTGAAGGTTCCCTTCAGGGGAGAAACAGCTTCATAGGTGCCGCTGTGGCTGCCCCCAGCCGTGCTTCCCGGGGACCTCGTGCCTGCAGATGCCTTGCTGTGCCCCGGCATGTGGCGAGCAGTGGGACAGTGGGTCGTGGCAGTGATGGGTGAGCGCCTCTGCTGCGGCAAATGCAGCAAAGCAGCCGAGGCCATTTTCTTCATGAAATCTTCCACAACTGAATTAATGCAGATGCAGCAGCCACTTCACCAGCTTCACTGGCACCCGGTGTTACTTTAATTACCATCCAGCCTTACTCTGGCCAGGGTTAAGCAAGGCCACAGCGACACTGCCAGTACATGCTGTGACTGCTCATCCAGGCTCCCACCAAGGTATTTGCATCTTGTGCTTTTCCAAGAGCATCCTCCTTTCTTCACGGGGCCCTTTGTGGCTGTGCAGACCTGCGGGCCCATGTCCGGAGAGCGGCCACCCTGGGAGCCACACGCCGAGGGAGCAGCCCCGTGTGTGCTGGGCCGTGGGTCGGGGACCCCCCAGGTGCAGGGGAGCTTGGCCACCTTCACCAGAGGTCGGGCCTCACTCCGGCAGCGCAACAACTAGCGCTAACCAAGGTCAATACCCTGACTGGTATTTCTTTAGTTTTATTTTTTAAAAGCTGCTCTTTCAATCAGGTCTTTCAAACCCTTGCCTTGTTTTTCATGTAGCATCACAGGGCGTGCAGAAGCTGGACTGGACAGCCTGAGAAGGCACGTGCAGTGCTGCTGGGGAGCCTGCTGGGGTGATGGTAAGTGGAGAAGAGCAGATGAGGTGGTTTCCTTATGTCTTCGACCACGTCACAAAACATTTTGCCACTACCTCCCCAAGAGCACGCTCCTGCTCAAACGCTGTTTCATTTCCTGCTAAGCTGTTGTCATGGATGGAGACTTTGAAGATAAGGAAAATCATGTAGGTCTGAGTAGCTAGTGAGATACTCCAAAATTAATTTGGAAGAGTCATATTCTGCTTCTCCCCCCTGCTGCCCTCCCCAGAGCCCAGTCCTGCTCCCTGCAAAGTTGGGGGGAGTTTTGCTGCTGGCGTCGACTGCCCCGGCTCTAAAGCAGTTTTATAAAAACCAAAATCCCTCAAGTACAGCAAATCCCTCAAGTACCTGGGCCGATAAAGAGGCAGATAGCCAGCACCAAGGGCCACGGCCGTATTATCCGTGCAGGAAGCCCTCTCCAGCCGGAAAGGAGGTACCAGGTGTGCCCCGGCACTGTGGCACAGCTCCAGGCCCTGGAGCGAGTGGCCAAGCACCGCCCAGCCCCGTCGGGCTGGGCACCCTCGGGTTGCATTAGCTGTGAGCCTGCCCCACGTGAGGAGGCGACAGGAGGAAATCAATCAGGAGGCAAAGCGTTTGAAAATTTCGCTGTGGCTCCATCCCTCCCACCAGTCCCGGGTCCCTTCCCGGCCGGCCCCGGGGAGAGCAACTGGCGGCAGCACGTGAGAAGCGCCGCAGATGGATGGTGTGTCACGGGCACAGCTGGACGGATCTGGCACGCAGGTGTTGGTCCGGTGCCTGCCAGCTGCCCAGCTGCTGCCAGATATTTGTGGCGGAGGGATGAAAGGGGAGGGGAGTCTCCCTCCTCACTTGGAGCACAGCAAGGGAGGCAGCCGTCCCAGGGGAGGAGTGGGGGGAAGGCAGCAAACCCTTCCCACTAAAATCTGTGGGGATGGATTGCCCCGCCGGTGAGGGCACGGAGGGTCTCGGGGCTGGACATGGAGGCTGCTGCCTTGCAAGCCGGCAGCCCTGCAGGTCCCGCCGAACTGACCTGGCACGGCCTTGGCTGAGCCGGGCTGCAAGCACAGGGGGAAGCCTCCATGGGAGGTCTGTCGTGATGGAGAAATTAATCATGGAAATAAAATTTGGCGGTTGCTTAGGTACAAAATGATCATGACCGTATTTTTTTGGTGCAGAAGGAAAAGTTAAACACCAGTACTAATGAGTGACATTTGGTGCTTAGGTTTCTAGAGGGAGAGTATGGGCTGAGTAACCTGGGAGAGAGAACAAGAAAAATGTTCATTGCTGAAAGATATTTCCTTAAATGCCGAATCCCTAAACTCAAAGGCTGGAGAGGTTATGTGCAAAGGGGAATAAAACTAACTGACGTTATATGTACATATTTCTAAAGAAGTATATGTTTGCGCATGTTACGTGTGGAGTGTGCATACATACATGTGTTTGCACACACATGTAAATGGAGCTGGAAATCCAGGGACTGAGGACACTGCGAGGTCTTCCCTGGACAGCGGATGTGCACACCGGTGGCCCTCAGGAACAGCCAACAGGAGGACCAGGCTTCGTGGTTTCCTTCCAGCCTTTGGCATTTCCGTGTTGATCATGTGTCTGGGAGTCTCAGGATTTGTGCCATGTGGACGCACATACACCAGCGGAAGAAAGGGAAGTGGGTTGCAATAAATATTGCCTAGAAGCAAGGAACAGTAAAGAATTGGTAAAACAAAAAATAATGGCTTATTATTATATCAAGTTGTAAAAGGCAATAAATGGCTTTTTTTAAAGCATATTAGTAGCACAGGAAATCTGAATAACAGTGTGTCATTAAATGGAAATCATAACCCGTCAGTCAAACACTATACAAAAAGTCTCTCCAACCAGTAAATACTCCTCTTGTGCATTTGGGAGCGAACACACGCTGTATTTGCATCCTGAGAAGATGACAAAGATGAGGATGCCTGGCTTTGCAGCCCCACATCGGCTCACGGCGCAGTTAGGGACAAGCTCCGGCTCCGCAGGGCGCCGAGTGGCGCAGAGCCCGGGGCAGCCCACCCCGGGGGCAGCGAGGGGTTTGGCCAAGGACCTCCCTGGCAGCTGCTGCTGTGATGGCAAAGTCTCTGGGCCTATCTCCCATGCTGGGCTACCACAAAAACTCACCCCCCTGCTCAGGATGAGTCCTGCCCCCATACCTCTATGCATATTTTGTCAAGCCAGGCTTGCACAGACCTGCTGGCGGGGGTGCCTGGGGACAGCAGGGGTTCCCACTTTGGAGGGCAGTCCAACCTTCTCCCTCCAACCTTGCCCTTCAGACTGAGCCCCCCTCTCCTCCCGCTGCCTGGACAAAACCCACCACCCCCCTGCAATGGGAGGAATTTCCCCAGACCAGCTGACTCCAGTTGCCCTCACCAAACCAGGGCAGCACACCATTTAAAGGCTGCCCTTTGAGAGCTGTTCCTCTCTCTGGGCGCAGTAACTGTGTTTACCATTAATCATTATATTAATGAGACTATCAGTGCCTGTTTTTTTCAGAAGTGCAGCTTGTATAATAAACAGTTACAACAGAGATTTCAATAGCTCCCATTACAGGCTCAACTTTAGCCAACATCTGGGAGAATCTCTCAAGATGACATTTATTATCTGTTTTCTGCACAAGAAGATGCTCAGTTGGCTTCCAACGACTCAGCAAGCAGAGGTTATTCCTTCTCTCTTTAAAGAGCCTGCCGGAGCTTTTTCATTTCCCTTAAGATATTAATGGAAATTACAAAGAAACTTAATTTTGGTTGGCTGGCCCCTAACCATTAAATGAAATTAGCTTACCTTAGCTGTGGGCCCCCTCTATCACCAGCAGGACTGCCTCGCTCTGCTAACATCCCGCACGCTACTGCCTCGGCCTGAATACACAGAAATATTCCAGTGCCGAGCCAAGCCCCTGTACATCGTATTTGCATCCCTCTGCCCAGCCTGTGAAGTTCGCGTGTTGTCTGTTCCCATCACGCCATCGCCCTGCACCTCAGGAAGGCTGGAGACGCGCGGTCCCTGGCAGCCGGCAGTTAAGGGTGACAGAAGGAAGGATACAGACCATCTTCCTTCACGAGGGCTGTGGATGTATTCAAGTTGATTACGTTTGTTTTCCTTCATGGAGAAGGTGGCTTTTTTAATTGGTAAGTCCCTTTTTCTAACCTGCTGGAAGCTGGAGTAAAGCAAGTTACTACAGAGTTTAGGACCAGAGGCGCTGCTCTGCTTATTTCACAGATTTACTTCTGACCATCAGTGTGACATAAGATGATAAAGAATCATTTTCTTGCCCTGCCCTGCCCTGCCTCGCCTCCCCAATAAGGACCGGACAGACGCGTGCGGTGCGGCCCAGAAATACTGACCCCCGCCGTAGGGTGCAAGCTGGGGCCGTGCAGGTAGAAGCTCTGAAGTGGCTCCGCAGAAGCCTGAGGGGAGGTTCCCGAGCGGCACGGGGAGTGCAGCGAGGCTGGGGGCAGGCCCTGCAGGGACGTGCTTGGGGCACGGCGTCCCCCGCTGTCCCCGGCACGGGCAGGGACAAGGCGTCAGGGCTTAGCTCGGGCCACCCGCGCAGGGGCGAGGGGGTGCAGCGCAGCTGCCTTTGCTGCACAGCTCCCTCTGGGTTGTTTAAAAACACCGGGGGAACGTGGTGGCAGGCGGGCCCGCAGAGCACCTCTGTGGCCAAAGCCACCCCTTCATGCCTAGCTGGGGAAATTTTGATGGTGGTGTTTGAAAAAACAGATGCTTCGCTGAAGGGAGGTAGTGACCACGTTGGGTGGAAAAGGAGGTTTTAACCCCTGCTAGGACAGGGAGGGCGAGCTGCTCCCCTGACCCTCCAGGAGGGAAGCCGGCGATGGCTTGGAGCAGCCTGGGGCCAACACCAGCCCCTGCGGTTGGGCGAGTTCAGTCTTACCATTCCAAGCATCTACGAATGCAGCTAGGTCTCTGCTCTGAGCTAAGTCCTTTAGCAGAAGCACTGTTTTTCTCTGAAAATCGCTCATATGGGCAGTTTCCACCCTGCTTGAGCTCAAGGGCTTCGGTGGTGCAGAGGAGGGCACCTCCATGGGGGCTCTCCACCAGCTCCCAAAGCTGCTCTGATGTAGCCAGACGTGGGTTGTCCCCACGCAGGGTTGGAGCCACCGCAACAGCGTGGCACCCGTGACCGGCCCTTTGCCGCTCTGCCTTGGGGTGCCGGGAAGCCTGCACTTTCCCATGCCACAGGCAAGACCCTGTTGTGGGTTGCGAAGCGAGCCAAGCTCAGGGCCACTCTGCAGGGATGAGCAGAGGGCTGGGCAGGAGAGCCGAGTGCCTTGGACCCCGTTTTGCTCCTGGACAGAGCTGGGATGCAGCTGGGGGCCAGTTGGTTGTTGCATCCCCTTCCCAGAGATTTCTTTGGGATGGCAGCCAGGGTGCAGGGACAGTGTCCAGAGCTTAACTCATATTAAGCTAAAAACTAAATTCACATTAAGTTAAAAATTAAATTCACATTAAGCTATAAAAATTCACATTTTGCAAAATCCAGTTCAACCCCAGTGTTGAACGGGGTTAAAAAAGAAAACCCACGTAATTAATTACAGCAACTGCGCAACAGTGGTGTTGGACCCCCTGTGCCTACGAAGGGTGGGCTGCAGGGATGGCCAACCTCAGCCGTGGGCCGGGGGCTGCCGGGTGGCCCCTCTGTGGGTGCCCGGGGGCTGCAGCCTCCCTCGCTCTTGCCCTGCGTGAGGGCTTCGAGGGCCCCGAGGCCTTCGAGGGGACGGGGCAGCTGGCTCCTGTGCTGGCCCCGTGGGCGGGCGCCAAAGGGGAGAGGGGCGACGGTTCTGGGGGGCTGCCCGGTAGTGCGGTGCTGCTGGCCGGGCCGTGCTGGCGGTGCTGGGGCGAGCGCGCCTCGCCGGCCGCAGCCACCACGCCGCCTCGACTCCCTGCCCGCGGGGCGGCTGGGCAGGGCGAGCGACCTGCGTCTCGTGCGACCACACGGGCAGGCTAATGGGGGAGGAACCGCAAACTTTAAAAACAGCACGAGACGTTCGGCTTCACGGCGCAGCCCCGCACTTTGCCCGGTGTCGAGCCGGTGCCGAGCTGCCCCGCTCTGGTGCACGGGGTGAGTGGAGCCCCCCTCGAGCCGGCGGGATCCCTCCCCAGGGCCTCGGCGGCCGCGGGACTGCGCCCAGGGCATTCAGCATCGCTGCCCGCGTTGGAAAGGCCCCTTGGGTTAGTCCGGTAGGGAGGATTAGGAATAAAATTTCATGTTTCCGCCCACCGATTTGTAATGTTTCTGCTGCGTTGACAGCGGCAATTTGTTACGGTGAACAAACGGGGCGTCAGGAGGCTCGCTGGGAGAGGGGTCTCTGCGGAGAGGACCCTGCCCTCTCCCTCCCCAGCTCCGAAGGGTGCCCCCGCCGGATCTGGGAGAGACAGATACTATGGGATTAGTGCGCGGCGCTGGAAGGGCTGCAGCCGGAGGGGAGGCTTGGCACCGCTGCCTGGATGAGAGCTCACAACAATGGCGAGCTGCAGCCTGCCAAATCTCAACACAGCAGGCAAGGCTAGGCGCAGCTCTAGCTAAACGGGAGCCGTGTAGGACCCTCCATTTTGGAAGAGCACTAGCAAGGTCTGGCACTTGGAATTCTTGGCATCCACAAGTGTCTTCGCTCTTTCTTATCCCCTCCTGTTCCCAGTAGATTTTGCATCCTTTACAATGGATAAATTATACATGCAGAGTTTACTCTCCTACCCGAGCTTTGAGAATACCCCAGTGCCAGCCAAGGGAGCTGGTGCATGGGGGAATAGCCAGGAATGTTTAAAATAGTCTGGCCATGTGACTGGGGATTGGAAAAGGAAAAAAAAAAAAAAAAAAATCCTTTCCCCCAGTGCTTTAAATGCAAGTGAACTTTTTTTTGCGGGAGAGAGTCATGAACCAGTGATCTGTGCGCCAGTCACGAGCCAGCCGCTCTGGTTTCCCTCCCGGCTGCAGAAGCGGCTGTGGCTGGGCCCCGGGGCGAGGCACGCGGAGCCAGAGCCCGCATGGGGGACGGCTGGGTCCAGCCTGGGCCAAGGTGGCGGCAGCCACCGCAGGGAAAGCGGGAAGGTGGCAGAACGCTCCTGTCCCTCCCTCTTTGGCTGAATGATTAAAACCGAGGCGGCTGTACCTGTGCTTGTACATACAGCCTGTTCTGTGTCGTCTCTTTGCAGGGAGAAAGACCAGCCGTGAAAAGGGAGATGCGGGTGCTGCAGGTCCCAGTTCGCGCAGGGAACTGGCTGGGAGAAGCAGAGTGCTCGGCCCCATGTACTCCTCCCCACTCGCCTGCCCATCCGTCCCCTGATCGCCCATCCCTGCGTCCCCCTGCCCAGCCCTGGGAAGGCTCCACTGGCCTGGGCATGGGGACAGGGACGGTGCTGCCCACTCCTCCAGCGGCTCCCCATTGCCACCAGTCCCGGCACTGGGGGGCAGACGGGCAGCGGTATTAACGAAGCTTTTAATGACGGCTACCAGCTTGTACTACAAGCATCTGAGTCTCATTTGAATTCAGGCAACTTTAAGCTCTTTTGGCAGTATAAAAGGGCCTGAAAGTGGATTCCAGTCACATGTGCGCTTGCTTTTAGATGCCAGCACAGTGCCAGCGTGATGTAAAGGGGCCTCCGTGAGCCGGAGAATCAGGCCCTGCATATTTTACACTCTTTTGTAGCTTACTGTGACTCTGCTTATCTCTAACAGTTAAAAACCGAGTGCCAATGGTCTACACGCTGGATACGTATCATGCAAAACCAAATATAGCACGGCTCAAGAACACTCTTTGCATAATGTACATATGTATTTCATTTATTTTTGTAAAAATTCTGCTTAAGCATATGGAAGGGAAGGAGTGATAACACTGCCTAGAGGCAGATATAATGTGGTCAGGCAATGTGCAAGCTTCCTCACACAGCTCGAGGAATGTGCCTGAGTTTGAAGTTGTTACATGAGTCCTGGACAATTCCTTAGTGGGGAGAAGCAAATAGGTCATACAGATGTGACAGGGGTCTTCCTTCGTATCAGGTGGCAGAGAGCCTCCAAACGCATTTCACCTGGGGCTTATGTTTTCTAACCCAGAACTATGGATGTGCAAGACTCTGGCTGAAAATAACCATGTAGATCCATATTTAGGAGCCTGCATGCATGAATTTTTCTGCAAACTTTTGGCTTGCCGCACCGACGCTGTCCTACCAGTAATTCTACAAACCCTCTGGCTTACATTGCATGGCACAACCACTACCACCAATTGCAAAAAAAAAAAAAAAAAAAAGGCAAGACACTAACAGAAAAAATAATCACATTTGATAAAATTTAAAGCTCCTTGTCCTCCTGGGCAGGGACAACTGGACAGGACTGACCCCAGTGCCTGGTCCTGAGAGACGCTAGGGTTCCTGACAGTGCTTCAAACAAGACCTACACTTCGTTCATCTCAAAGTGTGCCTCTGTCTGTGCTACTTTTTCCTACTTTCCTTGTATGCAGACAAAATTGTATTTTTAAAAACCAGAGTGGCTGCTGGTAGAGGTTGGGGTAAACCATGTGTCGGCTTTGACTTGTGCATTCATTCCCTCTCAGCCGCTGCAGGACCCACCAGGGTTCGGTTTGACATTGCATTGTGAGTCCCAGCTTCCGGATGCTTGGCCAAAGCCAACTCCAAGCCTTCTGGGGCCCTTGGCCAAACCGCAAGACCTCGCTGTGCTGAGGGGATCTTCCCGTCCTGCCGCGGCTCCTGGCACGGCCGCTCGCAGGCTGGAGCACCCATGCTGCCGTTGGGGCAAGGGGAAAGCTGGGAGCACTGAAGCTGGCCGGGCTCTTGCTTCCCCTTACTGATCTCTGCTGGATTTACCCCTGTTTTTTACAGGTGCAAGTAACTGTCCAACCAAGTACACCAGCATCAGCTGATGTCCGCAGACCCAGCAGCGTGAGGCATTTTGAATCCAGTGTGCAGAAGGCAGCTGCCTATACCGGGGGACACACAGTCCTGTGTTCTTCCAAGCTGGTTGCGTCTTGGGTGGGGAAGATGCTTAGACATACTCATGAGTTCATGTTTGGTTCATCTTGTTCAGGAAAACACTGTAGCACGTATTTGGCTATAAGTGGATAATTTAGTGTAATTCTGGATAATTTAGGGTAATTCATATAAAAGGAGTGCTTCCTGAAACAGGGACCATGAGAACACACCTAAGCCAAGCTGGAGTCAACGGGCTTGTCCTGGTTTCAGCCAGGGTAGAGTTAATTTTCTTCATAGAAGCTAGCGTGAGGCTATGTTTTGGATTTGGGATGAAAAAATGTTGATAAGGTGCTGATGTTTTGAGTTGTTGCTAAGTAGTCAAGGACGGTCCAGCTTCTCATGCTGGCCTGCAGCGAGCAGACTGGGGGTGCACGGGAAGCTGGGAGGGGACACAGCTGGGACAGCTGACCCAGGCTGGCCAAAGAGATATTCCCTACCATATAACATCATGCTCGGTATATAAAGCTGGGACGAAGAAGAAGGAAGGGGTGGAGGGACGTTTGGAGTTATGGCGTCTGTCTTCCCAAGAAACCATTACGCGTGACGGAGCCCTGCTTCCCTGGAGATGGCTGAACACCTGCCTGCCCATGGGGAGTGGTGAACAAATTCCTTGTTTTGCTTTGCTTGCGTGCGCGGCTTCTGCTTTACTTATTAAACTGTCTTTATCTCAAACCATGAGTTTCCTCACTTTTACTCTTCCGATTCTCTCCCCCGTCCCACCGTGGGGGAGTGAGCGAGCGGCTGCGTGGTGCTTAGTTGCTGGCTGGGGCTAAACCACGACAGGGCTTTACTTCTGAGTAATGTTAGCTGATGCCTGAAGCACCAGGATCAGGGTCTAAATGGCTTGATGGAGAAGGGAAGGATGAAGAAATAAAGATTACAGTGATGCTGACATGTGGTTACTCATGGACACAGGTGCAGGTTTAACTCACAGATGTGTTTTACCTATGGGTTACGTAGTTTTTTGCTAACAGGCTTTGTTTTGGAAATTGGGGGATCCTTGGACACGGTGTTATCTTACTGGCATGCACACACTTTCTGCTGAGAGGCTGTTTCGCAGAAGGAATTAGAAAGACTGGTCTGAGTGAGAAGAGGTTGGAGCAGAGACTTTTTGAGAGGACAAAGAGCTGTCAGGGTATGAATATATGTAACAGGGGCAGCAGCATCCAACAACAAAATACCTTTTTCTGTGTTGTGATCTCCCTTTCTATCCTGAGCCAAATCTTAATCTAATTTTTTTACTGGTACAAATCGATTTGCTTAATATAGTCTTATGCAGCTGTAACTGAGAATAAAATTAGATCTTGGTGTGCTAATTGGGGCCCTGACCCAGAGGAGCAGTTAAGCATACACTTAGCGTGAAGTATGAGAGCTGCTCCACCCAAGCCAGCGAGGATACTCCTAAGCTTTAGGTTAAGCACCGTTTCAAGTGTTTGGAGCACACAGTTCACAAGAGCTGGTATCTAACCTCCTCCCCTCAAACCTCCAAACATTTTCATGTTAAAATAGCGAGGGTTTCAAAGGGAACTGTTGCCATTTTCCTACCTTCCTTGGAGGAAAACTGCCCTCTAAATTAAGGGGTGAATTTCATTTTAGGAGAAGGGCAAGAGTAGAGACAAAGACGTGTCTCCTTTACTGGCCTTCATCCCCGTGGCACTGGGTGTGCTTGATTGCTCCTGCAATGGAGGAATTAGAGAGGGATGTTTGTAGGAAAGTCTGAGGTTCACTGGCTTGCAGATCGTACAGTACAGGAGGACTGGACTTCAATTTAAACTTAATTTGGAGGGAAGCAATAAAACAGAAAAACATGTAAAGATTTACTTGCCCAAAAACCTCTGAAATGTCTCCTATTTTTAGAATGCTCTGCAAATGCTTTTCATGCAAATGTACACGCACGTATACATACGTATGTTTATCTCTGTTATGTAAATCAGCTCTGGCTTCTTATTCACTGTGTTAATGAGCTTTGAAAAGGCTTTGGCATTTCCTTTTCTGCAAAAGGAGTTTTGTTTTTAACGAAATAATTACACCTTCATATCATAAAGGTACTTTTAGAGCAGCCAGATTCTGATAGTTGTATTCAAGCTAAATACGATCTGGTTGTGCAAGCAGTGCCCTGAAGCACTTCCCTGAATACTGAAGAACTTTTAATCACTCCCTTGAAGCTGATGCTGAAGTCCCTGGCTGAACTGAGGCCTTATCCGGCAATCAGGGGTGCCTGGTTAGCACCCAGGGCGCCGGAGGTCTGCCGGCGGCGTGGTGGCACGGTACCAGCAGATGCCGGGTGAGAATGGCGCCTTCTCGTTTTACGGCAGCTCTGCACCCCCCGACCCCTGCCCAGACGGTTTTGGAATGAGAACTTTTCAAAGCGCCGTGCTCATCAGGTGAGATGAATGCCCCGCTTTATCCCAAAGTCGGAGTGCAGGCATGAACCTGAGTGGGAAGGTGAGCGCTGTAGGGGATCTTCCTGAACGCTCCCCTGCAAATGAGGCACTTGACTGGGGTGGGCAGGGGCAAGTACGAGGAGTTGGCTCAACCTCCCCGACCTGCCAGAAAGCACTGATCTGGCTGGTAGAGCCATGGGGCAGCCTTCGCCTGCGGTGCACGGTCACACCGAGCATCCTGTCCCTGCTACGCCTGGTTCTGCAGCCACAATTCCAGTGACGGCAGCAGACGGGCAGCACTGGGTGCGCGGGGAGCGTGGCACTTGCCTTGCGGGGCGCCTCTTTTGGAATAAAAATTCTGTTCTTCAGGTCTCCATTTGAGTCTCCATCCTGCTGGCAGTGAGTCGGGAGATGACTACCGCGGACCCCTTCAGTGCAACATCACCTCTTATAAAGTCATCAAAACCCAGAGGGAAGCCAAGAATTCCTGAGGCTGGATTGCAGCCCAGAGTGTCCACTAAGCAAAGACGTACATTACACGTATGCCTAAAATGGAAACGCGAGCTGGTGCTTACTTCTACAGCTTCAAAGGCAGCAGACAGCAAATTCTCTCTGGAGCCCAAATGCTAGTCCCAGCAGACAGCACACCATACCGGCTGAGAACAAAGGTGAGCGGCAGGTCCCAGCCCGCAGGTGCTGGAGCATCTGCAGAGCAGCAGCTAGATCGGGCTGTACATCAGAGGATATCTGCAAATAGAGTGCTTGGGTCCCACCACAGCTGTAAGAGAACTAAAACGTGCAGCAGTCAGAAAACATCTCGGCAAATCAGGGTTTTGTTCTGGAAGTAGAAGGATGTTTCTCAGTAGCAGCTTCTGTCCATGTCCGTCACCAGCTGCTTTGTGTGACTTCTCTTTTCACTTTTAGCTGTCTGTACTGAACGCCAAAGGAAATGAAGTGGGATTATTTTACATCCAAGTCGTATATCCCATAAGAAAGGGAGCACCCTGCTGTGCCAACTAGTGGTTTCCATACAGTGGCAATGCATAGAAAACAGACACTGAATGCATAGAAAACAGACACTGACTTTGAAAAGTAAAACTCTCCCGGGAGTCAGTCACTGCTCTCCCTGAGGAAATACCGTTTACTGTGCACTAGCTCTATTTGTTCCAGGGACATTTCTAACCTGTTGCCTGGATTTTAGTGCAGTCCAGGTTGTCACATGGCACCAGGCTATGAGCTGCCTTCAGCGGGTAAGAGCAACGGGCTCAAATGTTTGGGTTTTGCTGGTCATAAATATTGTTTATTTATGAAGATCAGTGGAGGGGCAGCCGGATAATGGAAGCAGAGCACTGATGTCCCTTCCCCGCGGACTGCCCTCCTGGCATACCAAGGACGGGAGGACCAATTGCCCCCCGCTCTTGGTTTCCACTGGGGTCTCAGTGCTGAGCTCCAGCTAGAGAGGCGAAACCAAGCGGTTTCCGTGTCGTCTGCATCCCCTGAATATTCATCCCTCCCGCTCAAAAAGGAAAAGGAAAAAAAAAGGGAAGAAGAAGAAAGCAAGCCTCACATTTTCTGTGGCATCTCAAGCTGGGGGGAAAGGCCAAGATAAATGGATACTTTCAAGGTCATTACCTTGTGGAGCTCACAGTTTGTATTGCCCTGCCAGAGCTCGGCTTGGAGAGGTTATAAATGTTTTTTCGGCTGGAGCAGGGAGCTCATTGTTGGAGTTTGGATCCTCTGCTTGGCTGACAGTGAAAAATCCAAATTCTGGTGGAGCAGGGCCCCCTCCCCGCCTGGGAGGTCTTTTGTCTATTCATCTGTAGCAGAAAACATAGGGAATTAGAAGTGCAGCTGAAGATATTGCAATGCCTTGCTGCTATGGATGCTGCCACCAAAAACGCCTCTGGGCAGCTGACCTTCCTGGCTGCCCACCAAAAGAGATGCAAGGTCAAGTGTTGCTTGCTCTCCAAGAAAATTACCTCAAAATGATGTGTAGTCCTCTCCAGCCTCACCAGCCAGCAGCCCCACGGTCTGTGGAGAAGAGACAGAGGGCGGGACAAAGTCAGAAACTTGGGGCGTGGGGCAAGGCACCATCTCTCAGCCCAGGCAGACCGCAGGTTTTGGGGACACCCTAAGCTGAGGCAGTGGTGGGTGTTTTTCAGCTGTGGCAAGTACAGCACCACAGCAGCTGAGTCCACCTGCCAACGCGCAGGTGTCTTCTCCTCACCCCTGCTCCCAGGCCTGCCGAGAGCCACCACTTTTGGCCGTGTGTTCATCCAAGTCAGTAATGCCTTCACCTGGGTATTTTCTGTGCTCCTCGGGGCCCCTGAGGTGTTTGGAGGTGCGGGGGCACAGCCATGGTGGCGGCAAAACTCAGCCTCTGAAGAGGGAGCTGGTACCACCCTGCCTTACCAACTATGTGTCTTCTGCCTTTTCTCTGCTTTGCCGCTGAGCAGCGAGGCTGGGCACAGGGAGGGTGTGTGCAAGGGCAGACATCCTTCAGTCTTATTGCCCTGCCTTGAAGGCTGCTGTATGATGCTATGTAAGACCAGAGGTCTTCCGTCAAAATTGGGTCTTCTCCATTCACCCAGGCATGGGCTGGGTTTGCTCGGTGGATCGATGCTGCTCTCAGCATCTCAGGCCCCACAGGTTCCAGGGGACTCAGAAACGGTGCAGATAAATTGTCGTTTGGGGTCAATGCCACAGACTGAAATGGATAGAAAATTCCAGCTATTTGGTGCTCAGTCAGGCCAGATGTTTTATAGCCTCTGGTGGAATATCAGAAGATGTATTTCACAGCAGTAAAGGTCAAAGATGGACTCTAAAATAAGTGGAGCCAGCATTTTTGATGGCTTTCAGATTAGAGGAATATTTACTGACAGATAATATCTGCAGAACTAAAACTTCTCACTCAGGAATGGGAGAAGAGTTTTAGCAGCAGCCGGGACCTCTGGGAACCATCAGGTCTCCCAGACCTGAGGCTGTCACGGAGGGTCCACAGGGATTTTGCTCTCTTCTTCCAAGGCATGAGAGGCACCCTGATAACTGGAGCCAAGCCCCTCTGCCCCTTGCCTGCACACCACTGATGGGACTCCCGTGGTGGCTAACCACAGGGATTTCTGTTCATCATTTCGAGGACATGAGACTGAAGTACAGGGAACTTGGGAGCTGCAATCTCCGGGATCTCCATCCCCTCTCCTTCCCTTACCCCACCAAACACATGGATCTGGCTCATCTGCTGCCTGCACTGACCTGGTAGCTGCAGGGACATGTCTTTCCAAGCCCTTTCTCCCCACCGCCTCCAGAAACAAGGTCCCAAGAACCTCCAAAAAGCCGCTGCTCTGTAGCGATGCCTCAGCATGGAGCAAATAATTTTTATTCCCACTTATTCACAGCAGGATCTGCAGGACAGCTGGACCAATCTGAGATTTAACTGCCAGGTACAGATCCATTTTACTACTGAGTTTATCCCCAAGCTAATCTTCTATGTAAGTTTTAGTTTATATAAAGGTCTATCCCCAAGCATATATAAACTGGGAGCTGCAATAATACAATTTGAAAGTGGACAGGGCATGAAATAGCGGTGCTTTTGCAGAGATATTTCCGAAATGGCACAAAGAAATACTGAGAACAGATGTTATATTGCTTTTAGAGGACAAAAATGGGTCAGACCTTATTAGCAGAGTTTCTAACCACCACGTAGTCTCTGCTGTCCTATATTTCTCAAGATGAGAGTGGGGAACACTAACTCTCCTGCTCCAGCTGTCCCAAACCTCTGGAACAGTTTGTCTCCTAAAACACTACTGATGCTGCACTGGTGTGCACGAGAGGAAGGTCTGCCTTCCTGTCTGTCGTCTTCAGAAAAATAAGTGGTCTCCAAATCTGAATCAAGCAAAAGTAAAGTGATCGGCCCAGATGTCATCATCCTAAGAATGAGAGTTTGGGGAGCAAACAGATCCCAGGAAGCATGGGATGAAGCCCAAGCGGCTGTGAGTGCCCTGGACACAGTTCTACACCACAGCCAAGGGCTGGAGGGGAGGAGGAAGACCTGTGAGGCCCACTCAATACCAGGCACGTAGCACAGGCCTGGCAGCCAGGCAGGAGCCATGCTGGGGCTGGAAACCAGGGACTGAGTGGCAGGCTGTGCCTGTAGCCCAGGCAGGGCTGACCTTGGCTGAGGTGGAACGGATGGATAACCACGAGGCATCGGCAGGACCTCCCTGACAGACAGGCCAGCCTGAAACGTGAGGCCTCCGGGCGGGAGACAGATCATTTGCCATTGCCTTGTCACTGTCCTGGGATGACCTGGACACTGAACTACTTCAGGTTGACTTGATGGTTGGAGAACAGCCTGGAGCTCCTGGGACAAATAGCTTCCCTTCACCTTAACTTGTTCAGTTTGGCTAGCAGGAAGCTACAATTCAGTGTTGTTGTTTTTTTTTTAAATGTTTGATCTTTTTTCGAGTAATAATTTCCCATTATGGAGGGTCTTCCTGAAGAATTGCCTTCGAGTCACCTGATGCTTGTTGGAAAGTGAGGTTTCCCTGGGCAGCAGTGGTTGAAAGATGCATTCATGTTCTGTGCATATTGCCAAGGTCCGTACCGCTCTGTGCTGACTGCAGGCAGTAACGAGTCACCCTGTGGCTGTAGTAGCAGGAGAGTTATAGGAAAGGGCAGAAGTACACAGGGGCAGCATACCTGTGATTCCTGCTAGCAGGCCCCCAGGACAGCAGAAGGCAGGTAGTGACACTTTAACTCCACTGAAGACACCAGCAAAAGCCCCCCCTTGCCTCCCCACACAGCCCAGGCTTCAGCTCCAGTGTCCCCGTCACAAAAGCAACTGGGACAGGAAGGCTGTGCTCCACAGGCATGGCAGAAATCCCAGACAAGGTCTAATAGAGAGACCACCCGCCTCCCTGAGCGCCTGCAGTGCTGGGGCAGGGCGGCAGGGATGGCCGGACCTGGCAGGGCTCCCCTCGGCGCTGGGGGTCACAGCCCCATGGCCCCCGGCTGCGTTGTATGCTAACGAGGGCGAGCCTCGGGGACGAGCATCTCCAGAGCAACGAGTGAGACAACGGCAGGAACGCGCTGGCCCCGACCAAGTAGGCCATAAGTCAAAACAGGCTATCACACCCAAAATCGTGTCAGGGGATTTGCTAGCACCAGTGGAAACCTTACTGGGTTTCATGCTTTAAATAAACTGACTTAAAATATCCTAACAAGGTACCCAGTCAGAAAAATGCCAAAAGATGGCCAAAAGCTTACCAAGGCAGTCAGCAGGGCAAAATAATTCAGCCATTCAAAACCATTCATTTTTCACATCAGTCCTTGATTAATAGGCGCTTAAATTAAGTTTTGTTTGTTCATTCGTTCTTCTGGGATTAGCTGTTTTGCTTTGAAAGAACACAAGCCCCTCAAAAGATAAATGGAGGCAACATGCAGCAAATGTCCACTCGCCCTCTGCTTTTTTTTGAAAGGCTTAGATGACTTCTGACTCTCCTTTGGGGTTTCCACCTGCCCGAGACGTGAAACGGCAACTTTGTGGGTGCGCTGGGTGGCACCAGGCTCACTGCTATGCTGGACCACAGCGAGAGCGTCGGTGTAGCTCTGGTGACTGATAATGAAGCAGGCAGGAGGTTTTGGGTCTTCCCCTTATCCTAAAACACCATCCCAGGGAGGTGATGCCAGGCTCTGAGGGCTCTCTTGGAACAAAGGTTGGATGCGCTGCTCATCTCGGTGAGAGGAACAGAAATTAAACTTCATGAATTTGAACAAAAGACTAATCTCTGGGAGGGGAGAGGGGAGGGAAAGAGAGAGGAACCACAAACAATTAGTACTCTACAGGCTCTGACAGAGTCATTAATGAGGGATAATATCCAATTAAGGAGGAGGATGGGAAATCTGGGGAATGCCTGTATATATTCCAGTAAATCGCTTGTGGCTCCTCCCTATTCCCCTCCCCAACTTTGATGATCATCTAAACAGGAAAGAGACGTTCACGTGAAATATAGTTGATGGAAATATTTGGAGCCCACAGGTAGGTGGCTTGCTGCCCAGACGTCCTGGGAGCGCGTCGCCGCTCGCACGCCTCATCAGAGATGCACACGTTGAAGGGTGCGTGAGAGGGAGCCTAAAAGGTTCTGGCAATGATTTAACTCAATTAAAGTCTGTGGGAGGGTTCAGCTTCACATCATGAAGCAAACACAGGATGAGTAACTGATATAAAACTGAAAGGCACTTTTCTTGTGTCTTTTGTCTTTAGGATGGCAGGAGGTGGATAATATTCCTGTGCTGACAGGGTAGGGCTGGAGCTGGGCAGACTCTTGTAAAGCATTGCGGGTTTTTTGTTGTCAAAAAGGTCATCAGCAGCTTGGAAATGCAGATTTCCTTCCAGCAGGAAGTCTTTTTTTTAAAAAAAAAAAGTTTATACCCACTTCAGCATTTCTTTAAATGGAACCGTTAGTCCTGTTGATGTGACCTAAATCAGCAATGTCCTGCATAAGAAAGAGAAATAACTCACGGTCCCCAGTGCCTCAGAAACACTTGTCTGGATTGACAGAGCGACAGTCTGTTTCCGGAGAGTCTCCTATAAAAATAGCTGGTAGCAGTTTTCAGAAGTTTGAATTGTCTGGGTTTGGGGGTTTGGGGCATTTTTGGAGGTATGTTTTTCTTGGATAATTTTATTTTTAAGGCAAAACCCCCCAAACATTAATTATGTCAGCAGTGTTTTTAATTTAGCATCTCCCTTAAAGTGATTCCCAAAGTAGTTTTGGGAGTAAAGCTTAATTTGTTTAAGTCTTTGCACGTGTTGTATTCGGGGAGAGCTGGGAGAACTCCTAAGACTTTTCCAGAGCTTTTTTGAACACCAGTAAGTCCCTTTTCCCCTCAAGCTTTATGACTAAACTCTCTCCCCAGCATTGCTGTAAGGAACAGAGACCTTTACATGTCTGCATTTACAGATGAGCTTAAACAGCGTAATCACTGAGTTCTCAATGTTCTGCAGAATGGGACTTCGCTTGCTCTTGCCATCACTCCTTTTCTCCATAAATATATATATATATATGCTTAATCCCTCTCAGCCCCAGTGTATACAACCAGTGGTTATCACATTGGTGAATGTTACAGATCCCATTTTTCCCAGGGCAGGGCCCTTAGCGTGCACAAAGGCACAATGCAGGGAAGATTAATATCAGCTTCTGCTTTGCCATTCCAAGCCCCTGCTAACTGTAAATAATATTTTAGCAAAGATCTTGATGCATCATGATCTATTGTGTTGCAGCGATGATGCTGCTTGTTATGTCTTTAGCTGTGATTTATCATCCTCTGCAATGACACAAATCACGGATGGCTCATGACACTCCAGGATGTATGATCTCTTAGTGGTGGCAGTGATGAATTCTGCGCTTAGATCATAACATTTTGAAACCTGGGATGTGGAGCTGATCCTTTGCTTTTTACTTCTAAAAGGTAGCTAAAGCAATAAAATCCTCTCTTTATTAACAATACGTCAAGTAGCACATCTCCCCCTTTCACGACAGCTCGATATGGTTAATTTTGGCTAAGCCTCGAAGGGTTATCAGGCAACTCCAGATTACTCATTCCTTTTGCTTTTCCCCTACTACCTCCTAACCTTTAATGTCCTCCTCCTGCATTCTGGTCCCAGGGACATATTTTGAAATTCTGCTGCATGTATAATGAGTATAAAATGTTCCTCTAGGAGCTGGAGAAAGCTCAGATGTTTGGGTACAGTAGGCCCATTCCGACACAACAAGCCTACGCTCAAGCTGTGATCCCAACAGAGAAGAAAGCGTTTCAGGTCTGAGCTGCTCTCATCCAGTGAGCTACTGCTGTATCAGCTCCGCTCCGAGGAAGTGGAAGTGCTTGCTTTTATTTATTTTTATCCTGTGGCATCGAAACGCCCCAGGTAAGAGAGGACAGAACGGGGAGGGGGGTGTTGACTCTTCACCGCTGGGTCCCTGACAATGCACATTTTTTTTAGGCAACTTGTAAATTATTGTGAGAATGCAGGTTTTGTGATTTTAGTATTGAAAAAATAGACATGAATGTCAAAGGCAGGGGTAAAAAAAAAGATGAAGAAAAAAAGAAAATCCCAAACAAATCACAGGGGTCCAAATGCTGCCCTTGGTGATGAGGACCTGAGGAGCTGCTCTGCCTGTAGTCGGAGGAACCTTCAGGCTGCCTTCGCCTTGGGTACGGCTGGAAACCTGGGGCTGAGGGCTCGCTCCTGCAGTCAACACGCCCCCGGGCCCTGACTGAAGTGAACGGGCCCCTCCTGGCCTCGGCCCCATTGCTCTGCCTCTTCCCAGAAGCGATGGGGGGATCAGCCACCCCTTCCTCATGGCCCCCACCCCAGGGAGGACTTGGACCCGCAGCTGGCCGGCCGTAGTGCACCGCTGGTACCCAAAGGTGAGGGTCACCGGCTGCTGCGGCTTCCTCAGCAGCCGGGGCTATAAGGCAGCGACGGCGTCTCGCAGCTGGAGGGGTGCTGGAGCCTGTTGTCCTCCGCGGGAGCGACGGCTGCACAGTGGGGCTGTGTGCTCCCGGCACCCTGTTACCTGGGGAGGAGCTGGGGCAGGCGAGGGCATCCTCTTCAAGGGCTGCTGGAGACCCAGGCAGGGCAGCTGAGGGGCCCTGTGCCCCTCGGCCTCATCCTCAAAGCCTGGAGGCTCCAAGGTGGCTCATCACCACTGGATGGAGCAAAAGAGGTGGGCGAAGAGAGCCGAGGAAGCCTCCCGGGATGCTGGGCTGGCTGCCTGCCTGCCCTGGCCCGGGCCCCGGCTCGGCTTCCAGGGAAGCCGTTAATAACCCGGAGCCTGCCTTCCCCTCTGCTAGCGGGGACAGGGCCCCTCGGGGCGCCCCCCTGCCGCTCGCTGCCTGGCCTGCTGGCCCGCCAGCCCCCTCCGCCACAGCTGCTGCCGGCGGGTGCCAGCTCTCCAGGTGCTCCACCGGCCGGAGACGCCCCAACGGCCAAAGGTCCTCGGCAGAGGGGCCTGCCCCGATGCCCGGCATACTCGCTCTGCTGAAGCAGCAGACCCTCTCAGGGAGGGCTGAGGATTGGGCCCAGGATCTGCGCTACCCGCCTTGCAGCTTCTGCCCGGCCGCAGGAGTCGGGCAGGGCGGCGGGGCATTCCCCGGCGGCCCGGGCCGCGGCTCGGCGGAGCAGCTGGGCGCTCGCTGCCGGCCCCCTGCAGTGACGGAGGCAGCTGGAGGAGCGCAAGCGATCACATCGTGAAAGCCACTGCCTGACTGTGCGGCCTCGACACCCCCAGAAAGGAGGTTCCCAATTATTTCCGTGTAGTGCTGGGGCCCGGGGAGGCAGCTCCCGCTCCCCGAAGCAGGTAAGGGAGCGTGTTGCAGGCAGCAGCACCCAGGAGCAGCGAGGGTGAGGGAGCAGGACGTGGGCACGCCACCCCGAAGTGACGTCTGCTCAGGTCTGCCCAGAGGATCTCGGTGCTTGCCCCCAGCCCATCTCTGCCGGACACAACCAGCCTGGTTTCTTCAACGCTATAACATGGTCAGACTTGGTGGCATTTTGCTGATACACCATATATTGCTATCAAATCTCAGAGAGCTGACATTTTTTCCTCTTCCTTCCATCAAAGAACAGAAGTCCTAAGCCAGTCAATTAACGTAAGAACTCATTTCACATGAGAAAAAGGCCCTATTTAAGGAAGGAGCTTTTTTTTCTAAAACTTAGCAAAACAAGAGCCGTAATTATCAGCCTGAGACAGCCAAGCATCATGGAAAATTTTACCTCAAGTGGTGAATGTTCAGCCAAGTTAGGATATAACAAAGCAAGATTTTAGAATAAAAAATCTTGGGCAATCCTGCTTATGGTCTTCAGTGCTCATTAGTGCCTCTGTTTTCTGTAATACTGTAATTCATTCTATAATATGATATCATGATATGATATTGCTGCAGCAGACAGAAGAGAATTATATTGAGCAAGAAACAAATGCATCATAATACATACTTCGTAGGCTACATACTCTGGAGTGGTCAGCTATAAAAACACATAGCAGCCTTTCAAACTGAAGCCTTCCTTGCTACTAGTCTTAAATGTCCAGGTCCAGAAAGGGATACCTCTCCCCATGGCTTGCAAGGGTGAGAGAAACCATTTGAGATACACCTTCTCACGGTATCACATTTCTTCAGTTCCCAGTGCATACATGTGGTTGTCACCGAAATTCTTAACAGTGGAAATTCTTACACACACAATAAATTTATCACGTATAGTGCTCTGTAAATATAAAAATGTATTTGAAACTCAGAGAGATGGACCAAGAGCAACTTTATATCTTCTAACATGTAACACTTTACAATATACTTCTCACTATTTTATATTCTTTCTTTGAAATAAACATATTTCCATACCTGATATTTCACCACGTATTTTCAACTTGTTGAAAATGTTGTAAGAAGGACTGTGCAGCTAATTGGGGTATTGAATGTGTGTACTGAAGATATGAATAATTGGATTTGATAAAGAATTAAAATGAGTCAGACTGACCAAAACCAGACAAGAATTAAAAAAGAAAATCTAAAAGTGATTTGATTTAGGTAAAGAAAATGAAACATATTCCTAAGCCAAAACAATCACAATAAAAAAATTACAATTAAAAATATTAATGAAAGCCAAGGGATGTAAAAGCTGGGATGACAGAATGGGAGAGAAGTGCTCCTGTGAGCTAGTATCGCAGCAGCCAGAGCAGTTTTGTTAACGTGAAGGGCTCAGGTTTAATATTCAATACTCTCCCGTGCCCAGAAGAGATGCGAAGCCGCACCACAGCTCTGTCAGACAACACCCCAGACAAGGGACTACAGGCTTCACAGAAGCTGAGTCTCCTTGTCCTCAGCGACTGCTCTAACCACTGTGCTATTGAATAAAAGGGGTTCCCTTGTCCCTGATTTTATAGGAAGCCTTCCCTTTTTTAACAGGTGCCGGAATCTTTTGACTATGCTAAAATAGCTAGCAATGGAAATTATGGGACTGGTTTGTCTACCATGTTCTGATGTATTTGTTTCAGCTGAAAGTCTCTGGCAAAATTGATTTGAATTTGCAAATATGTTTGAGCTGCCCTGAAATATCATTTATGGAAGCACCTCGTATTTTCCAAAATATGATATGATGATGATGATAAGAGTAATGATAACAACTGTTATTTTTCAGGTAACTCTACCAGTATTTTCTTATTTCTTCTTTTACAGCACTTTTTTACTGCTTCCTATTTCTTTACCTACCTGCATGTGTTACATATGCTTTCCTATTTATTTTGCTTCTTCCTTTCCACTGCCATACGTGATGGTGCCCTCATGGCTTTATATAGCCTCAGGTGCACAGCCCCATGACTTCTTTTTATAGTGTCTGGGCCAAATCCTTCACAGCGTTACTCCAGTTTCCCTCAGGTGCAATGCCAATGAAATCAAGTTATCTCAACACAGAGTTGTGCAACCGTGGAAAAAGGAGAGCCCTTATCTGTATAATGCCTTGATATAGCTTTTGTTTCGTAATGTCTTTCTCGACACATGTCATTATTTACAGTTTCCTTTTTTATTTCTCTGCACCTAATTTTACAAACCTGGCTTCTTTACATTCGGTAGCCATCACCGTGATCTATCTGATCTAGACAGCTGTGCCGAGACAGGGGATTTTGAAATATTACTGTAAAAAATTGGAAGCTTCTTGCCACTCTTGTATTCATTTTAGTGGTTATCACTGTAACAGTTAACAAAAGACACAAAGACACCCATACCCAAAACATAGCATATGAAGATTTAATTTTTTTTTTTTTAAATGGCACATACATTTAAATAGCTCCTACTTTTCCCATTTGGCAAGGCCATTGTTGTGGCTAATGTATGTATTTCTGAAAACAATGATACATTTCCAATAGTATCTTCCATGATTTTTTTTCAATGAGCAATAAAAGAGGTTGAGGTGGGATGTGTTTTATCCCACCACATTATATCATTCCTCTTTTTCCTCTTTGTTGGATGGCAATCAGGAACCCTCATGCCAAGCTTGGGAAGCAACAGCATCTGGCTCCTTGGCAGATTCTGCAGGCGGTCTTGTTGCCAGCCTTTAAGCTGTGTCTGGGTCTGCTGCATGGTTTGGCTGCAGATGGGCTCTCTGGGTTGCCTTGTGCTTATGGGTGCCAGTTTTGGCTTACCTTTGATTCTGAGGACTTTACTCATTTTTATTCATTTGTGAATAAGGACCCATCCAAATGCTTCATGAAACCAATATCAGAGTGTACTGATATTTAAAATGAAAAGGGAAGGAGGCTGTTTCCCTTCCCCCTCCCCTCCCCAGGATGAAACATTATAATAGCATCTGCAAATGGATCTGGATCTATCAGTATTTCCATTATAAATCAGAGGCTTAGAGCTTAGCCATGAATATTCCTCCCAGAATGAAAGGCAATGCCACCGCTGGTATCAAAACAGCGCCGAAGGTTTTTTCAGACCACCTAGGCATTCCCACACTCGCTTTCCCTTCCTTCAAGGGGGATCATTTCAAAGACGTGACAGTCCGACATGGCGCATATGTCCAAAAACATCTGCAAGACAAAAAAAATGCTTCCTGCTGATGTTGCTGGACGCTGAGGTTCAATACAGTTTTGGAGCCACTTACAAGAACAGTGCCCAGTCCTGGAAGAAAAGCTTCGGAATCAGAGGCTTGGTGGACACCGAGGGGGCTGTGGCTGTGAACACAGCCTTCCTGCCCCTCTGACCCGCAGAGGCCCGAAGGCTGGGAGGCTGCAACAGGGGAGCTCGGTACCCGTCTCCTGCTTCGGCTCCTGCTGTGCTAGAGATGTTGCTGGTGAGACCCAGTTAGGCCACCCTTCTGCCCGGATCCGGGCACCCAAACATCCCCCTGGCAGGAGCTGCCTCCCCCGGAGAGGATGGGGGGAGAGCGGGGCGCGGGGAGGCTGTGCTCCCTAATCGGAGGTGTCAGGCTGTTTGTTGGGGGGGAGCCAAGTGCCTCTGCCCAGCCAGCGAGTACGGATACTGCTCAGCACAGATGGCTGGGGGGGGCTGCCCAATTACCAAAATAAGCCTTCAAAACACAATATGACTCCTAGCATTTTGGAAGGAACCTTTCTGGGCCCCGGACCCCAGTGCCTGCACGTCCGCATGCCCGTCCGGACCAGGAACGGCTGCTTTCAGTCATCTTGGGACGGCTGCCTTTGGGGCAGCTTTATTTTTTGGGAAGCAACATTCCCATTGAACCAGAGGAGGTGCAAGGACCTGGAGTCCCAGAGAAGTGGGTGGGATGGGGGCTGGAGGGAGCGGGGTAGCGTGAGGAGCTTGTTGGCCCCCTGTCAGAGTGTCCATACAGTATATAGGTGACGGTGCTTGGGGACGAGGGCGCTTTCCCCACCTACGATTGGGCCCTCTCGGTAATGCTGGATACTGGGCAACGCTGGGTCACAGCTGTCCGTGCTGATTCCCAACGTGACCCTGTTTCCCTGCTGAGTGCTTCTAAGTGAGCAGAGCAGCCTCTGAGCAGCCAGCCAGGCACTGAGGACAATGCGCCGCAAAACCTCTCCTAATTACGGCCGGATCCACAGGCAGGAGTTCCAGTACCAATAATGACAAAAGAAAATTAAAGTAAAAAAGCAACAACACTTTTTTCAAAAGGGTATTTCTATTTTTCTCTTTGCTATACGTAATGTAAAATACCACCGCACGAAATTTTATCCTTATGTATATGCTGAAAGAGTCACGTCAGTGACACATACTGTTAAATGAAATCCAACTAAACATAATGCAACATTCAAAGCAGCAGTGTTCTGATGTCCCTTGCTTCTTTTTTTAAACCTGTCTTTTCTGTATTTAGGAAAAAGGTTTCTTTTCTTTTCTTTCCATATTTTCCTGCAGTCTATAGACAGTCTCTGCACATGATTTATAACAATTTTTCTTGTGCAATCTCTTCCAAGATTCATCTTTTTGCAATCCTCTGTAACAATCTCTCTTACAATCTTATGTTCTTGCAGTCTTTCTTAAATGAATCAAGGCAGGATGTCAAATATGTTGGTCTAATGGCTGGCATCTTCTTCCCCCCCTCCCCTTTTCTTGTTAGCAACGTGGGGAAAAAAGTTAAATCATAACAAAATTGTTATAGATTCTCTTTTGCAGGTTATCTGGGGAGGGGAAGTGATTCACCTTTAAAACAGGTGATGATCCTGGTTTGGTGAAAGACTTGAGAAACCGTGCAGTTCCAAGTATGGGAGGAAGCTACATGCATTTGATGAAATTACTTGGGTTTTGAATTAGAGTTTAATAAGCTTCAAATGTCAGGTCTCATTTTTGCACGTAGGTCAGAACCTTGTCTAATGTTCATTTCTTTTTTAGGCTGGTAAGAGCACACACTGCAGATCAAAATAATAACCAAATAACCAATTAGGCTCCTTAATGTGAACCTCTCCCCTCTCCTGCATGAGTAGTAAAAGAATTCATCAGGAAATCACAGCATTAAAAATACAAGCTAATACCATCTCCAAGAAAGAGTCCAATATGACCAAAGACTGAAGGTTCAAGTAACACTGCGGGTTAAGTGCTGAAAAACAGGACTGGTGAATATTTGTTTAAATTCTGTTTGTGTTCTCATTACATGCTGTGTCTTCTGGATATTTTTTTGGGTAAGTGAGGGTTGACTATTGTTGGAGTCATTGGTTGCTCTTTGTAATGTCCTCATTCACATAAAAACCCCAAAAGTTTATGTGTTCGCAGTGGTATTTCCTTGTTTACTGTTCTCTTTGACAAGTTTCATCTACCCAGAGGGAAACAGAAGGGGTACTGTGGTGTGGTTTAGGTGATCAACTCAATACCATGAGGGGTGAATGGCAAATAGGAAACTGTCAACTCAAACAGCTCATAAATAAGGCACAAGATGAAAATCATGAGTCTAAACCATTGACAGCCAAAAGCAAAAAATATACCAAAAACTTAACGAATATGCTCAATGCAGTTCCAGCTGGTCCATCAATCATTCACCAACAGAAGTGCTACAACCATGGCAGATAATATTTCAACAAGTAATATTACTATTGCTAGCTCTGTTGTGCATGACTCCTGTCTCATGGAGGAGGGTTAGGCAAGGATCTCCTGCCCTGGGTTTTGAGCACGTCAGAAATGCTTCACAGAGATGCATACTGGCCCACTCTGTGTGTCCAGAGCCACCTCCTCCATCTCAGATCGTTGCAATAGAATCATAGAATCATAAAGGTTGGAAAAGACTTTTAAGACCATCAAATCCAACAGTCAACCCGACACCAGCATGACCACTAAACCATGTCTTGAAGTGCCACGTGAAAAAGTACAGGATTCAGTTATTGCTACTGGAGGTTTACTGTGGATCTAGGCACAATGGTTGAGAAAGGCATCTTTATTGCTGTCTCACTGGCCAGTTTCTAGTGGGCCAAGGAGCACAGCACAAAAGCTGTCATCCCACTTGGCTCTCATCACTCTCATTTTTGGCACCAACAGCTGAGGCCAAGGACTGAATGAGCGCAGGGGATGAATCCTTCTCTGAAAGCTTGCAAATCAGGACTGGGGCATGCTGGAAGAGCAATGCGAGATGCCTACACACCTCCTTTTTGCATGGCCCTTTTCTCTGGGTAAAGAAGGGAATTATGATCCTGTGGGGCTAAGGGCTCTTCTAACAATTTTGGCATTCTCACCAATGGTTTAAGAAGGTAGCCAGGTTTAGAAGCTATACTCCAGGAAGGGGTGCTGCTGGAGCAGATCGTTCTTTGGGCTAAAAGCAGCCCCTTGACTTCTAGTCCACAGGTAAATTTTTTAAGGAAAATTCGGAGAAAGCACATTTCAGAAATGTTATTTATTCTTTAGGTTGATTTGCAAGCCATCCTTTGCCCTGCTTTGAACAGTCATCCATAGAGCATTTAAACAAACACCTTCTTCCCTTTTTTGTTGGGTCTATCTTTTCATTTCCCTTCCATGCATTTTACCTGCAAACTTAAGGCTCTTGCCATTTGCCAAGACACATCCTCAACTCCTCTCTGGGCAACAACGCATGCACACATGAGCAGCAGCTGCTCCTTTATGTGCCTGGAACAAGCAAAACTTGGAAAGTCGGAAGAGCCATGTAGTGCAGCCCGATGTATGCAGAACCGGGGTATTTGCCGCACAGCAAGCCAGCTATGTACATGTTGGCCCTGCAAAATGGCAGAAGCCCTACGTGCCTCCTCTGCCTGCCCACTTTACTCTGCTTTCCAGCTAGGGCAAGGCAGCCCAAGAGACGTCGAGTCTCTGCTGTGCCCTCCCCGGCCGTCCTGCCCGAGGAGAGGAGGGAGGGGACAAATCCTCTGCTCTGGCCCTGGTTCCTGAAGCAGAGGAGCCGTCAGACAACAGCACAAAGTAAAACAATTGAAGTAAATCTTCAGGTTTCAAGAGTTTGGTTTCTTTTTTTCCTTTTCTACTCTGTAAGCTGTCTCGTTTTTATTTTCCACAAGTTTGGCAAACATTTTGCTTTTACATCTCAAACTTTGCCCAGTCACTGAGCTGCATATAGGCTTTGCTTAACTTTTGACTTGCATGTTAAACAAGAATTAGGAAATAAAAGAGATATTATTAGGGTTTGGACTTTCTGGTTTTCAAGTCAACAGGAGCTTTGTTGTCCACTCCTGGCAGAGAAAGATGGAGAACAGACTGCCTCCTGTTAACGTTGTAACCCAGGTACGTTTGCTCTTGAACCCCTAACCAGGTATATGCTGCCCATCTGACCTCTTCCACAGCCTTGCTTTCAGTCCCTGGCAAGAAAACCCCTTGTGTTATGTTCAGCAGCAGCAGGATATGGCACAGGGTGTTTAAATCCTCGATACTTTCTGTTATTTCCTGACAATACCCAATTCATTGGGCCAAGATCTGAATACACGTCTTCCTCGCACCATTTCACAAAAGGCTTGGATCCCAAGAATAGGAGAAACCACTGCACTACAACAAGGACATATAAATATGAATGTCAAACTGCCCCGTCAATGAAATGCTTTAAAATGCAGGGACTGCCATGGTGCAGTGGGCCACAGAAACACAATGAAATGATAATGAGGACAAGCGGAGATGAAGACCACCCACCAGTAGTTTTATGACTGTGACTTGGAACGACAGTTCTCAGCGGGGCCATTGCGACTGGATGCCATTGTCATTTTTAGCACATGTTAAAGTAGCAATTGTGCACGGACATTTCAACTGTTGCCTCTGACAAACAGCAGCCAGACTATTTATGAACAAGCCCCAACCCCATTCTTGCGCGTTTGTCCGCATCTGTAGGTGGGAGAGAATGGAAGACTGCTACTTTGTTCTGACAGGTTTTCCCATAGTCGGTGTCTGCCACTCCTTGCATACACTTAATTTTCTGAGGAAGAGCAATTATTTACTCTGGCCCCTTCCTAGCCAGCTCTCTGGCGTTAATCTTCTCTTACGCAAGCTTCATCCCCACTTAAGGTGTAGTCTCCTTCATGCTCCATTGCGTTTCCCTCCTTTCCTAGGAAAAACCCCAACATTCAGAATTAGGGTGTCAGAATAAACTTTTCTAGGGCTTGGTTGTGCTCTTAAGACAAAACTTGGGTTTTAGAGGAATGAAGGAGGGAAAGAAGAGGCACGAGTACGTTCCTGATATGTTGGTTCTCCCTGCCAGGGAGGTGCATGTGCTGGATCAGAGCATCTCCCAGGTGTCCTGGCTTAGGTTTCTGCTTCTCTCTCCCCAAATGCTGACACGCATTTTCTTGGCAACTCTCACCAACACCTCACCTCTAGCACAGGGCACAGGGCGTCCAAACAGGGTGTAGGAGAATTTCCTCCCACCCAACTTCCACGTCAGAAGCCGTTTGGCTCAAGTTTTAGGTAAGAAACAAGTCTTCAAAACAATAATCCAAATGCAGGTTTGTAACTCCACTAGAAAATTACCAAGTCACATTCAAAAAACACAATCTTTTAGGTTTTCTCACTGTTTTATAAATATCTATAGATTTCACAGCACCCTACAGCTTGCCTTTGCGTCTTACTGTATTAAGAAACTCATCCAAAAAGAAGCTGATAACTAATATATTCTTAATCCTTCACTCTTCAGACCCTGTCATAAAATGTGTAGCTGAGAGACGCTGTTCACATTAACATGCCACCATACCGGGTCATCACTCCCAAAGCTTTCATCATGGGATGTCACTGAAAGGTGCCACCTTCACAGCCAAGAAATGCCTAATTTATTCATTAGGCGTTCCTTCAGTAGTCATTTAAAGTGAGCATGATTTTTTTTTTAACTTTCTATGTTTTTCCAAGGAGAGGGCTATAGCATGGCTCTGAAAATAAGCATTCATGTTATTCTCAATGGCCTGTGCAGAAAAATATGTTTAAATTACATAAACATGATGGTAGAGGAAGCTGACTCAGAGTGAGCTGTTGGTAACAGGTGTTTCTGGATGGTCAGATTTAAGGGACTGCAGGAGCACTGAGAGGTCCCCAGCATGGACCAGAGCATTGTGCATCTGGGTGCTGTTCTAGGTGTTGTATAACCCCTTTATAAAAAGATGGGGGGTTATGTATTCATCCCTGAAAAAAAGGATGGAAAAGAAAGGAGGTAGAGAGGGAGAAGGAGGGGAAGAGGGATGCATGGCAAACAGAAATGCACAGCTGAAAGCCCAAGGAGACAGGCACAGCACACCCAGCTTATTAACCACTGCGGAGGTCATTGCACATTCAAGACTGTTTTTATCTTACCAAAGCTTTGGGAGGAGACCTGAGACACCTCCCTGAGACCTACCTTGGGCAACCTAGGTAGTCAGTGGATAGATGGACCAGGAAGCGGCAATTTAATAAGACAGTTCAATAAACCTCAGATAAGAGTGTCTTCTGGAGCTATCTATCACTTTCTGTCCAACCTTGAAATGTGGGGTCCTGCACTGTCACAACAGATGTGGAGCAGGCAGCCAATTTCCCTGGTTCAGGAAGCTTCTTATCAAAATCTTCATGAGACTGACAATCACAAAATATGTGAAGCTCCTCCTGCAGCAGCTCACACGCAGGTGGTAACTGTGGCTCTGCAGGAGAGGTGTGCTCTGCTTCTGTGACTCCCCTGTACAGTTCCTGTGCTGGGCTGATAGCTCGGGACTGGCAGCCGAGCTCTTGAGCCGGAGGACGGTCTGTGTAATCCAGACGTCTGCTTCTGGATGTATGAGAGCCAAAAAGGCCTGCACCATGAAGTTGTGCAGGCCAGCTGCATGTCCAACCCAATCCCATCCCAACACGGACCAGAGGGGCCCCTGGACAGTAGATGTCATCTCCTAACACCTCCTCCTCATCTCAACTTTCCAAGGCACAAGGTAGGGAGGGGGTGTCCAGTGACTCTGCCATGAATGAGATTCTGGTTTGTAGATTCTGGCTGGGAAACTCAGCCTTTCTGTGTAACACAACTTTCCAGCTATAAAGCCACTGGATCTACAAACGCTGTAGAAGTGATTGAGAATAGTGCAGGAAACTGGAATTTCCCCTTGCTCCTGGTCTTTGACTCCTCCCATCATCCCACAGCTTCTCTGAAATTTTAATCAATGAGTACTTTGGTTTGCAGTGGAAATATGGTGCAGGTATATGGCAGTGGTCTTTATACCTCATGGGGTATTTGCTGTTGTGTCAGCAAGCAAACAAGAAGAGTCACCTCACAGGAAGTTTAGCAGGATACGCTTGGCAATAGTATTGACATTCTTTGCCAGGCATGAATCCTCAGACTGCTGTTTCCAGATCCCAGTCTCCGCTTCCTTTTCTGCCTGGTTAGTTAATAGCTTCTGTATGGTGCTAGCCTAAGTGGGATCTCAGAAACTCACAAACACGCATCAAGGACACCCAGGAAGAGCTTCATGGTGTGGGCTGTCTGGTGTTCCCATTTGACAGATTTCCCAGTCAGGGCACATGTTGATGAAGTGGCATGTCCAACGGCGTGCAGGAAAATTTCTGTTAGAACTGGGAAAAGAACTCAGTGACTTTGACTCCAAGTTCTCTGCCTTAACCCTCACCCTTCCTTCCCCTTTGTCCTTTCCTCTCCCTGAATCCCCATTCTTCTCAACGCCTCAATGTATAGATTCAATAGGCCTTATTATATGACAAAGAGGACACTTTCGGCTGGAAAGCACTGTATGTTTAAATTCAGCATAGCAGTGAGAACAGGCAACAAGAAATGGGTTTACAAACAGTCAAGCAAGTTCACACGTTAGGTATGTCCAAAGAGAGTTGCTCTCTGTTGTTACAGTGTGCTCTGCTCATCTGTGCAGCTGTGCATCTGGCCTTTTGTTTCTCTACCTATTCTCATAGGTGACTGTTGTAATGAGGAATGACAGAGATGAGGAGCTGACGAGCAGAAACCTCCCAGATGGGGTGAAGCGTGGGACTCGCATGAATAAGGCTCTTGAAGCAAGGGAATCTGGAAAGAGATTCAAATATATACGAATACATAAACATTATGAGCACCACTATCACATGTCAGCTCCGCTCTTCCAGCAGACTTCTGTATGCATTCGGCCCTGCATCGGACCCTCTAGCACATCTCTCCTGTTTATGCTGCGTGTGTCCAGGAGCTGCGGCGGAGGCCACACGGTAGCTCTGTTCCAGTACCCGGTCGGCAGCGTGCAGCCGGTCCCTCCGCTGGACTGTGCGGAGCTCCTCCGTGCTTGGTACAGCTTGTTCCCTGTGCCAAGCACAGACCAAGCGACCTCGCGCAGTATTTTTCAAACTCTGCGGCCGATCTCTAAATGGTGGGTTTGATACTTCGTAGGGGAGATTGGAGCCTGGCTGCCAAGGAATGTTTATTTTTGTGTTCTTGCCTAATCATTGTCACAGATGATTCAGCAAGAGCAGAACTGCCACTCTGCCTGAAAAAAAAACTCTGCCGGGGCTTGCTCTCATTCAATTTGGAGTGGAAATCAACAAAAAATATATAAAAAGCCATCCTTGTCCTCCCAGAGGGTACTTTTCTGCATTTTGAGGGAGGAATATTGAGCTAAATTGGAGAAACTGCACAGGTAGAAACATTATTAACATAATTAACGGCTTATGTAAACCAGGAATAATGTTGTCTGGGGGGTGTTTTGCTGTCTGCAAAAACCCAGAGACCTAACAGGTACCTGCAATTCCACATCTTGATGTTATTTAGCCAATTTTCTCCTGCCATGAGGAGGTCAACAGTCATGTACCTTTCTGTGTTGGACACTGTCAAGCCTTGTTTACTGTCATTAGAAGGTCCCAGGAGAAAGCTGGTGAGTTTTTGGCAGTTTGTGGCAGAGGAGAGAGCTACAGCTGCAGAGCAGTTGTCATAACACCTATTCATCATTATCTCTCCCATCATGAATCACCTCCTGATAACCAACCCCTTTTTGTTTACATCCATCACAGCTAGAAAACCCGCGCTTCCCTTCAGGAATCACATCTCTACCTGGGAAAACTCTGGGCAGTTTTGAGCCAGTATTTCTTCTCCAAACACAGAAAATTCTCGAAGTCTCCCTGCTGAGAGAACAGGGACAGCTTTTCAAATGTTTTGTTCACTTCCACTTAAAATTCAACTAGAGTATCTAAATTAGGAATGCTGCTACATTCCAGCTCAGAAAGCTGCAGTGCTCTTTTACAAAGAGGGGCTTCGTCTCCTCCTCGTCATCCAGAACCCCGTCTTTCTGGATCGCCTGGTCCATTCGCCTAGGTGGAAAGCTTGGTGGGGGCCCGTGTTGTACCCTTCCTTCTGCGTCTGGTACAGCGTGGAGCACCATGCCAGCGACGCACTAATACACAAGAATAATCAGCTCATCAAATCAGCTTCATTAGTTGGAGCTCGAGAGCACAGCTCCGCTGCCCAGCCCCGCAGACACGCAGCCTGCCTCACCGCTCCATCTGCTGCAGCCGAGCAGGAGGGGGTCTGCCCACTCGGCTGTTCACGCAGAAGTGCAAAAGCCTGGGACATCGGGGGTACTTGGAGCATGTGCCATGTTCCTGCCTGACACATGTCACTGGGGGGCTGCTGCTCCTCCCCTGTCTCTCGTACGTAAGACCAAATCCGACTCCGGAGCGCCAGCCATGAAGCCGCTAGAGCGAGGTTTTAGGCCACTGATGATTTCCCTGCTTTTTTAGGGGAGGGGAGAGGAATCTAGTCCAAAAGGTCTGCTTTGCAGCCCTATCGCAACTTGGGCTCCTGGAGGCCACCCCGTGCTGCTGGCGGGTGGCCCTGCAGCGGGGACCCTCACTGGGAGGGCTCAGGGCTCCGCGGTCCCTGTCTTTCGATAGCAGAGGAGTGGGACACCAGCAGGTCACGAGTTTCACAGGTTTGTTCACTGCTTGGAGTTTCTGAGCGAGAGTATTTATGGATAGCTCTGGAGTTATTTTTACGGGAATGGCTCTGTAACTAAGCACAGAAAAAAATCAGGCCACCATGTAGATGAAAAGGCAGGTGGAGAGGGCTTCGCTTGAGAGTATCCGGCTTGGAAACGAATGGGTGCAAGCACCTAGCAGGTGCTTGCTATGAAAACCCCTAGGGCCAGTTATCGTCACAAATGCTCTTCTTCAAACAATGATGAATAATAAAAACATCCATAAATCTCTCTGTCTTTGGTATTGCCAAGGGTCTGTGCAGAAGTATCTGTTGCTTACACTCAAGTTCTCTCTCTCTCTCTTTCTCTCTGTGTATTTTTAGTATGGATGGAGATATAGTCTCAGAAAATGTAATGACATGTGACATGCAGGATTCATATGTATCTAGGCAGTATGGGAATGTACCATGTAGGAGGAGATGTAACATACTGCTTGGCTTCTAATACCCATTACTTAAGCATAATAAGGCGCATTATGGAAGCAGATAAGGGAGCTCCCCATTGTGCCTAAGCATTAGAAGACATATGTTTATCCCATACCTGTATTTTCCCTTTGCTTTCTGTCATTATGTTAAAGTTGGTTCATGCAACATTGACTGAAGATTTACACTGGCTTGTCAAAAATGCTCTAGGCATTTGTCTTTAGAAGACGATCAGTTTTCACGAGAAAACAATTATCAACTTGATTCCACTGCTCCCATGCCATTAGCAAATAACTGCTAATGAGTCCAATCGGATACCAATGCAAATGCTATCGCAAATTACCTCATGTTCAGGAGAATTTCTCTGCTGATTTTAAGGGAGTCAAAAGGCAATGTTCTGTCCTGGAGTTACCTTTGAAACTCTAACAAGATGAGACAGTGAAGTTTTGCCTTCTAAGTTGTTCTAACGAAATGTTTTCCCAAAAAATAGCATGTTTAAGGAAGCCTTTAATGTCCACAGTATCTCTGCCACTGGGAGGAAGTGTCTTGGGAGGGATCAGTCTCTTCCCTCCCTTGTTTTCAACTTGCAACCTAGTTTTAACAGGAGTTGTAGTCTGCAAATGGATACAGAAAAGGGCTGGCAAAGGATCTTAATATCACAGTTCAAGCAAAATTGCCTATTTCCCTAACCAAGGTTTGAATTGCATTGTAAAGATAGACACTGGAACGGTTGACAGCTTTAACAAGAAAACTGTGACTGCAATCCTAGTGCAAACCATACATCTTGTGAGATCAAGTGGAATGCTCTGTACAGATGCCAAAAAGAGCTGAATTTTTAAAGCCTGTTTTTTTATTAGTAGTTAATGGTATATATTTAGCACTGAAAAGATCATTTGACAGCACATCAGTCTTGCCAGATATATGAGTAAAAGAAAACTCAAAAAAACATATCTGTGTGGGGTCTTTTTCGTCTGAAATTTCAGGAGGAACCAACCTACCGGATGCGACCTCTGCTGAACTAGATGGAAAGACTGCCATTGATTTCCACGGACTTTAGATCAACCATAAGGAGAGGAAGCAAAAGGCATGCTAGGATGTTTCCTTGGTTATTTGCCTGTCCTTCTAAATGCTATATGTGACATTTTAAAGTTCAGGTGTTAAAAAAGGAATGATAGCTTCATGAAGGGTTTGTCAGTGAACTGCAGAGTTTAGAAGGCTGTTAAAAATATGAATATAAATGTCTCTGTGCATACACACTACAGGGACAGAATTTAATTTAGCTGGAGCTGGTGGTACCTGACACTTTCTGCTATGAGAGCCTGTTTTCAGTTTTCTATAACTTTGCCAAGTTTTAACCATTCAGTGTCTACCTCACACTGAATATTTTGCATCTCTTGATTCCACCAGCAAGGTGATGAAAAGCTACCCAGTATCGCAGAATGGAGAAGGCAATCAGGGGATCTGGCCACATGGGAGAGGGAGTAAGTGACAGCGAGAGAAGCATGCGAGTGGACAAAGTGAAGTGGAAGGTAAATCAGATGGGGGCAGCCAGACGTGAGAGAGAGTGATGGGGTGGGGTGAAGGGCTAGGCCAGCAGGAGAGGCAGCCAGGGAGAGAAACAAAGGAAAGGGTGAGGAATAAAAGACCCCCAAAGCAATCGGAACAGTAAACCCTTGAATCATGTATTCATCTTCTTTAGGGTTTTGTTTTCTTTTTTCCCCCCCAGGCTAAAGAAAATGATTTATGCAGCACCAAGCGTAAGGGGGCCCCATTCTCCACTGGCTGGTAAGCATTGCTGTGAGGAACACAATGGCAGCAACAGCAAAGGCAGGAGAAGATGCCTGTTGTCATTTCAAAAACCCTGGGAATGACTCATTGGTCAGACTGCTCCCAAGAACAGGAGTTGCTTAGTGCAACTGTTTGCTTTCTTTTCCCATTGAGATTGCAGTTTTTATATTCATTTTCCAAGTACTAGGAAGAGGCTACAGGACCTCAGAAGTCAGAAGAGCTGAGAGAGGAAAGGGAGGGCAAGGCAGTGGGGGGACGAGCAAAAACACGCAGCGAGGAGGGAGACAGAGCATAGATGAGGAAAGAGAGAAAGTGACGAGATGCACAGAGGGGAGGAACCACCAGAGCGGGGGGCAAAAAGCCAGATAACAAAACCTCTCAGCATTTGTAACTCTACCCTAATGTATGTGTATGTTGCCTGTGCAATCATTTCTTCCCAGAGGTGCTTCATCTCCTGGGTACAGGGCTGTGCGCAGCATCAGTAGGAAGGACAGCTGGAGAGGTGGATGGTTAGATGTTGATATGTCAAAGGATGTACCCCTGTACGCACCACCGGTAGCAATGCTTGAAAAGTCCTGATTCCTGTGTGCTCTCACTCTCTAGCTGCTAGACTTAAAGCTTAATTTCCAGGAAAGCAGCACACATTTCCTTGCCCACCGACAGTGGGACCAGAAGCCAGCCCCACCTGGGGCAAGGGGAAAGTTTCCCATGTTTAGGTCCGCCGGCACGTTGCGTACCACATCTGGTTTTGTGGAGCTGTTTATGTGAGGTCCTGCCAACGTGCACTCTCCTTCTCGAGCAGCCTGTGTCTGCGTGTGTCCCTGATCCGCAGATTAATGATAAGATTATGCTTGCGGTAGCTGCCTTGTTGCACTGCTGCCGGGAAACAGCATGTAGGCAAGGAGGTGTCCCTCATGCTCTAACAGCATGTACCCATCGCAGGCATTTGTGTAAGGGAGGTTATTTTGGAAGTGCAAGGAATCACACGATTCCGGCACAAATGTTTCCAGGAGATGTTGCTCTTCCTGCATCTGTTCCAAAGGGAAAAAGAAAAGGGGAAAGGTGGAGGGAGGCTTCCAGCCAGTCCCGTTAGCTTTTGCAAATGAATCCTCTAACAAATGCAGCCTTCTCCTCACAGCGTGAATTTTGCACACAGGGTGCAGCAAGTTTCATGGGCATGCCCCTGTTCATAGCTGCCTGGCAAGGAATTAGGGCAAAAAAAGAGAAGCTCTTTAAAATGCTGCCCTGGACTTGACGGTAAACAGGTTATTTGGAATCTTGGATAATCACTTTCTCTGATGGATTTGTCATCCGTCTTTAATGGCATTGTCTCTGTGCATGGCCACCATAGGAAAAAATTTGTTTTGTTTTTTCCTGTTCAGAAATTATCCACACACATTGCCTAAACATTTGAAGGATCTCAGAGTGTGAAGCTTTTCCAAATGGCTTCAGGAGCCCTTCTGTGGCTAATTTATCTGTGTGAATATTTATTTTTTAGCAATGACACCATTCCCCTGATGGATGCAAGCGTCTGTGGCAGTTAGGCTGCTTTGCCTGACAGGACCCTAAGTGATGACCAAGAGGAGAAGATACAGATGTATGGGTGGAATGGAGAAAGGAGGCCGGGCAGGGTGACTGCTGTGGTTTAAACAGACCCCAGTTGTCAAGAGGTTATGGCTTCTCCTGCTTCTCTCACTTTTCCTTTCACAGGTAGTCTGGTGACTACAACCACCACCACCTTGGTAGGTAAATAAGGTCTATACCACCAGCAGAGGGAATCAGTAGTTTTTATTCACTAAAATATGCTTTTTTTTTTTTTTTAAAGCTGTAGTCACACAGCTGTAGTCTGGACTCCCACGTTTCAGCTGTTCCCTCTGTCCACGGGCAGAAGTAATGCGTCACTTTCTGAATTGTTGCTTTTTAAAAAAACCACATAAATTGGTTAATCAACAGCAGCAGTAATGCCAAGTGGAAATGGTCCGTTTAGCTTCGGCCAGGAGAGCCGGTGTGGGCTATGGCGGGTAACCGCTGCAAGGCTCAGCGCTGTTTTCGGCACGTACTGTCCCCCCTCAGCCTCCCAGAGGGAGGCTGGCCCACCCGACCAGCGCCCAGCGCTGCCGCCGTGTGCGCGGCGTCACGGTTCACAGCCCCCAGGTCTGCCCGGGCACCGAATAGAGCCGGTTCTGTTAAAATTTAAGGGGGGTTCACAACGCTCCACGTTCAAGCAGGCTTGCCGCCGGCCCCCGGAGCCGCAAGCCCGGCCACAGCCTGGGCAGGAAAATGCTGCGTTCCCCGGCAAGACGCACAGGATTTCCTGCAGCGGGTCAAGAAAACATACCTCCCCATTGTCCCCGCCATGTCACGGGGCGTCCCGGGGCTCCGCCGGGGACAATGTCAATTCCTACCCTGGCAACCAAGGAAAACAAGGAAGGTTGTTCGGCATTTTACGTGAAGCGGCCGCCTGCCTCCCTCACCAGACAGGCTCGGCCCTGGGAGAGACGGCGTTCCTCATGGCTGCTAACGAACGTCCCTCGTCAGCCGTTGGTTGGCCGCTGAGGCGGAAAATCTGTGGCAACCCAAGGAAAAAAAGCTGTCGTTAAGACAAACAAATGTTTTGGGAGGAGGCGGGAAAGAGCAGACACCAGCCGGCTCCTCCGAGCGTGGTGTTGACTCCTGCCCTCGGTCTGCCGGGAGCGGCGGGCAGGCCGCAGGGCGGCGGGGCAGCGCTGGCTGGCCAAGAAGGGCTCACGAAGGGCTTTTTGGGCCAGCACCAGGCTCAGTTGTGGCAAGGGGTTGCCCAGCACCGAGGGCCTGACCCGGAGGTGCAGGACCAGCGCGGGAGGCCAGCTCAATGCCCCACAGTGTGCCCGGGGCCAGGCGTGGTGGCCACCCCTCCAGCGACTCTGGGTTAACTGTAGAGCAGGCTTCATGTTGTCCCTGTCCTGATGTTCAGTGTATTTGCTGTTATTGTCATATTTCCCCCTCTAGAATCACTTTAACATTAGAAGAACAGTCATAGTGAGGAAACGGCAGTCTTACATTCTCGCAAAGCCCGGGGAGTGAGTCTTTTAATGGGTGTTGGATGCACAGAGGCACTACATGCCATGCTGCACCTCGGAGACGTGGCGCAGACCTCAGCAGCACACGTCTCCGAAGCACTCTGAGTCCACAGGCTGGATCCTGACCCGCTTCGGAGCCCCATGATAGAGGTCAGGCAAGTCTCAGTTTTGATACCGCTGGGCTGGCACACCTCCAGGATTAAAGGTGCTATTTGCTTCCCCCGATGCTTTCGTGAACCCCCGTTTGCTTTTTGTCATAACACCAAACCAGCAAGTGCAGGGTGAGACAGAGTGCCTGGAAGGCAGTGGCAAAGATTATAAGAAACTGAGCATTTTACTACAATTTAAAGCAAAGAAATACTCACTCCAACCGTTTAAAGTAAGGCCCTCTCAAAATTCACATGGAAGAAGTGTAAATCAACTTACTGTTAACAGTGACACACAGATATGTTTTTGTTTTTAAACTGATAGTAAGATAATCTCTGGGAAGTTGACTCGAATAAAAGAATATCAAACTGTAAGAGCTGAAAAAACACACACCCAGTGCATAGGACATTACCTCTGTGCTCAAGAAACCACGTTTGAGTTTCTGGCTAAAATACAGATTGTTCCCTCCAGTCTTGAAAAGTCAGTCTGTTCTACATTTCAGTGCTCCCTAGAATACCAGAGTTGTTGTCTGAATAATAGTGGTTATTTGCTTGATTAAGGCTTGCTAATAAACCCCAGCATGATGTGAAGGTGAAAATACTTAACACACAGCATAGGTGAGGCTTCAGAAGTGCCCCTGCCACTAAATCAAGTGCAGACCCAAACTGCCACGAAACAGAGCTGTGTCCAGAGCCAGTGTTACTGTTCTGCAAGGTCCATGGAGGGTATCGTGTACAAGGCTGCCCATTCAAAGAAAGGCAAAAAGGACACGTACAAAAAGATTTCAAGCATATTTTACTGTTAGATTAAAAAAAAAAAGTTGAAGAGTGTTTGTCCAGGAAGGGGGAACATGTGTCTTTAAATTTATCATAGATAAATGGGCAGAGGGAATAGCAGCCAAGATTTCCTTGTCTGAGAGGCTGAAGCTAATACTGTCATCTGTGGTTAAGACCCACTTGTCAAACAGAGTATGCTGAGAATAAAGAAAATCAACTTTCCCTTCCCTTTTTAATTTGACTTAATTAGCCATAATTCCCCTTACTGAAATAAAGGCATTTCTGATTGCAGGACACGTTGCTGTGCCCTTACTTTTGCTAACGCAAATACATAGCTCTGCATGCAGGGAAAGCAAAAGCCGAACAAATGCGCTGCAAAAACAAGATGCTCCACTACACTCACCTCCTTCCTTGGGAGGGGAGGACAGAACAAACAACACGTGGCAGATGTTAGCCACACAGTTCAGTGCCCTACTGGGAGGCATGCAAATACTATCGTGATAAGCAGGCTGGGAGATGCCACACAGGAGAAAACAGCGCACTTGTTGTATGTATGTCAGATTTGCCCCTCCATAGCTAGGAGGAGGCATGCACTCATAGCACGGCACGGAGTACATAACGCAATTATAATTGGGTGCAATATGTTCACAGTGTTTAAAAAACCGTTGTCTTAAAAAAATGAGTGCCGCGTTCAGATGGCTTAAATTCCCCATGAGCCCCTGTGCCTACTGCTTCCTACTGGCTGCTTCTGGTCCTTCAGCGGTGCCCAGCCAAGAGGAAACTTCAGGGCACAGATGGAGTTCAGGCTAGACAGTCCATAACCTTCACTGGATCCCGCTGGCATCCTGCGGTGCGAAACCTGCATCCCAGTATTACTTGGAGCCGTCGTCCTCCCGAACCCGATGAGCACACTCGCCTAAAATAGTCTCTTGCAAAGGTGTGGTGAGGCCAGCCTCGGGGCTCGCAGAATCGCTGAGGGGGACTGTGAGCCTCAGAATATCCTTGTAATTTGTCTGTAATGTTAAACTTTAAATAACTGCCTTCCTCTTTCACTCCTTTCTACCTCGGCTAAGAAATGCGACATGCACTGTGTAAAGGGACTGTCACCAGCTGTTAATAAGAAAGCAGCTTTAGCTTCTCTACGCTTCTCTTGTTCACACGTAGACAGTGTTGGAAATCAGTGAAAACGGGTGTAGCCCCTCTGCTACCGCCGCCACCACCTCCCACAAAGAGAGCAAGTGAGAAAGGGAAGAGGAAAGGTTGAAGAAACGGGCTGACCTACTTAGGTACTGCGAAGGACGAGCATGCGGGCTCCGAGTGCTGGGATGGCTGCGCGCGTTTGTTCTGGGCACCTACTGTTACCCTGGCATCCCTCCAAACAAATGGCTTTACACCCAATTCCAAAACAGCTCCTTCCTCCTCCTCTTCAAAATATGCCCTCCCCACCGCGCACGCTCTCCCTGTGATCCTCGCCGCCTTGGTTTTAAAACGGCCGCTTCCCCGAGCAGGCAGCCAGCCCCTGTCTCCTCACCCACCTGTTAATACCTGGCCTCCTGTTTGTCACACGGCAGCTCTGGGCTCTCGACCAGGATCCCCCCCTGCTCCTGTGCCGCAGCCACTGCTTCCGGCACGGGCCACCTGTCCCTCCTGTCTCAGCTGAGAAGGGACAGGACCTAACTGCAGGGTAGGTGGCTGTCAGCGAGTGGACCCGGCTTGCGAGGAGTGGTTTCCAGAAGCAGAAAGGAGAGAGGAGGCAGGTCTCCTTGCTCTCGGGAGCCCTGACTCAGACCCCTTCCCGTGTGCCGCACGCCGCCTCCTCCCCTCCGCTGGCTCCGAGCCCCCGAGTGGCATCACTCGAACCCTGCGAGTTAGCCAGCCTGAAAATTATACCCACTGGGAACTGGCCAGTTTGCAAAGCCTAATATCAGCGATTGCAAGGTGGGATCAACGCATTCAGGCGACACAAAGATTGCATTATAAACCCTTTTGGATTTAGATGGCAAATGATCCTTTTGCTCTTCAAGACAGTATTTCTGGCAATTCAGAGCAGTTACAATCGCTCGTCAGAACGACCAAAAGTGCTTCCCTGGCAGCACGGCATATCTTACTGAGAGACTGGAAGAACCTTCTTTGGTTTCTATATAAAACCCACTGATGACTCATATAGGACTCAGAAATTGTCCTAGTTAGAGATAAATGGGAAGATACACTGCAGATCTGGAGAGTGACGCTTGAGTCACAGAGCTGGAACCGGGATCAAAAGACAAACTTCCCCGAACTTTGGGATCCTAGGGAGACAAAGAGGGGTTTGTTTGCATTTTTCATGCAAGCATCACATTTGGCATTTTTTCTTTCTCTGTTCCTTCCCACTTCCTCACTGGATGTGTTCTGGAATATGAGAGGTCTCGTAGTTCCTTTTGTCTGCTCCCTCTACCACCTTTTGTCTTGCGTCACGCTGGTGATGGAGGCAGTTAAAAGAGGTTCCACTGGGTTCCGCAATGCCACATCAGCTTCGGTCCCTTACCAAAGACTACGTAATGACGTTACACACACAAACCGCCATGAAAGATCATTGCTAAGGGTGGCAAAATCAAGCGCTGAGAAGCTAGAAAAGGCCACCGCTAAGCTGGCTTGCGGAGCGTCAGTTTGGCCCCTCTGTGCGTATGCACGTTGCAGCAGTCTTTAATTACATGAGCATAATCCCGCACTGTTTGTCCCACAGAACCCCTGCCTCATCCAGCTCACGGAGCAGGTGATGCTCACTTAATGAGCAGCTATTTATGTCGGGTCTGTGCTCAGCGCAAGACCCGGCGCCTTGTTCACTGAACACTGTTCAGACCCCAATGTGAAGACGGAGCAGTTCGCTCTCCTGCAGGCTCTTCTAGTGTACTTACCACTGCGGTACCGGCGGGCTTCATTTTCACAGCAACTTTTGGAGGTGAGGAGGTGGAATTGTTCCTGGTTTTAGATGGTGGATTACACAGGGAGATGGGAAGGGTCCAGTTTTTTGGGGTGACCCCTGCAGGGCTCCTGGGCTTTCTGTGCTCCACACACAGGCTCCCACCTGCGTGTGGGAGCTCAGGACTTCTACACAAAAGACTGTAGTAAGCAATCTTGGTATCCACTGTGGAAAATCTGCTTTCAATGATTTGCCTTATATCGTGTAGGGTCTTCTGGAGCCTTCCAGGATTTCCTTCGTATACAAATATTTGCCAGAAATAACAGTGTGAAAGAGATTCACTCAGAAAAAACTTTTGCAATTCTTGCACACTCGCTATGCAAAACAGCTAATTTTAAAATATTAATTTCTCTAGAAGTAATTTTATATACCCTTCAGTTATTTGTAGATTGGAAAGGACTTTCACATCTTCATTTGATACTGATACGTTGCCCCACTTCTTTCCAAGTAGGATGAAAAAATGCACTGAGTATTTCTGCATCATTAACAATGTTGGCATCCCCCCCCCCAATAATAGGCTGATGCCAATTCCTTCTGCTTCTACTATATTAAATAAATAATTCTTGACTTTCTCAGTCCACTGTTTCCTCTGCTCTTTGAACCTGCTTTGTTTTTAAAACTTGGTGAGTTTTAATGCTTCTTGTTTGGTCTCTCTTGCCCTTCCATTTGCATTTTTTCCCCCTAAGAGATGGCTCTTCTTTGCCGTTGTTGTCAGACAAATTTGCCCTTTTTCTTAATTGTGGAAACTTGACCTCTTGACCATATAATGACCTGAGTATTCTTACACACCTTTCTTGATGTCTTTGCAAATTTTTACTCCCAGTTTTCCTCACATTTCTTATCACCCTGAGGTATTAGCCCTTCTCAGGTGTCAAGTATACGTACTGCTGAGGATACTGTCTTTGGTGTAGTGAGTGCAGTCAGGTCATGATAAAGGTCCTTAAGCAGCCACCAACTTGCAGTCCATTGATTATTTGATCTTCAAACACCATAAGGAAGTCCAGACTGGAATTTCTTGATGCTGACTGTCGCGTCTCTTGTGTCAAAGCAGTCTCATCTACAGTGCCCTCCTGTGAACACATTCCTCCAAATTGGAAATCCATTGGGATTGCCCATAGCAGTACAGTTGTTCTTTCCAGACACTGTCAGAAAGTCACTAAGAAATGCGCTCTGCTGGTCATGGTTGGTCTGCCCATTCCTCTTCATGCTTTTGTTTGTTCTGTCTCCTTCCCTCTGAATGATTTATACCACAGCCTCTCTGCTCCCTACTCTTGCCTTGTTGTTTCTCTTGCCTTCTAAGACCTCAAACTTATTTAGCCCAGGCTCTTTACCTCACTAGAGCCAGTCTCTCCCTGACAGCTTGCTCTCTGATTTATGATCTATACTTTTTTCTTAGATGGGCCAACAGGCCTAATTAAGCTTTCCTGAGCTTTCTGTCCATTTGTGGTGCTCCTCTCCATCTCCACTTTGGCGCTTTTACTTCTTGTCCCAGGCCATACTCCATAACCACTTCCCTACCACATTTGTCTTCCTTCCTCGGTTCTGTTCTCCACCTCCACTGGTCTGATCATGCCCTGTGATCCAGCCTTCCTCCTGCCCCAACTCCACAGATGATCCTGTTGTCTGCTCCTCTCCTGTGCTCACTCACTTTAATACCCTGTTGCTTCCCATGCCTGGCTCCCATTCCCAGCCTACTTGTCCAGCTAATCCCAACCCCAGTTGATCTTGCTCTCCTAGCTCTGGTGTCAACAGACCTCTTTCCATCCCTTTCCCCATCCTCATGCCAGTTGCTGTCTCTTCTGCATTCGAAGCCCTCAACTTAAACAGCCACTAGCAGGAGGGGCACTGAGGCAGTAAGTTGACTGAGCAGAAAGTACTCGAGGTCTTGTGATCTGCAGTCCTGATTCCCTGGTCATCTACAAAGGAACTGCCTTTCTAGAAGAGTTTGGAGAAGTTTGCAGGTCCACTAGCATAAACATAACCCGAGGGTATCATATGGCTATAGTCCTGTGCACTACAGATATGGCCCCTCTTCTCAGTGCCGGCTCTAGCTCAGCCTGAAGCAGCTATTGCAGGGAAGGGCTGGCTTTTCTCCTGTAATGCTGGCCTCAGGCATGCTCTGTTACTTCACAAAGGGGTACATGTTCAGTCTCTATTGTCTCTTGGAGATAACGACGAGATGGAGCATGCTCCATGACAGTGGCATTCTTGGGGGCTTTATCTGTTATAGAGTTATATCTCTTCTATCTGTTATAGGCCTTCTATAGAGTCTCCACTGAGAAGCTATGAAGGGAGATTTTTTCCCCGCAAAAGCATGTGTTGGCCAAACTAAGTGGATTTTCAGAAAGATAGTATAAGGCACATCCCTGAACTTGAGGCCAATGCCCTGCCAGATTTCAAGCCCTGCTTCGAAGCATGGGAATGCTACAATAGTTCCAAGAAAAAGTTGCCAGAACGTTTAAATTTGGGCAAGCCAACATAATTTTCCCAAACTCATTCTTGGAAAGGCCAAAGCTGATGGATCAGAAATTAAAAAAAAAAATTTAAAAAAATCAGTCAACCCGAACAGTATGGTAAATTTAATTTCAAATGATTAATGCTCGGCACAGCTGTAACCTGCCAAAACCATGGTCTTGTAATACAAAGCTATGGGCAGTTTTTATAATAAACAGCAACCTCAAATCACTTGTAATTATTATTATTATCCCCTCTTTAATTTTTGGTATGCTTCTCTCTTTCCTTCTTGTTTACAAGTTAAAGTGGATTTTCACGTATCCTAAAAGATCTTGTAAGGTCAACACTTCACCTTAAAACACGCAATGGAAATAGATACCATGCTTTTACTTTCAAAAACCAAAATCAAAATTACAAAACAAAAAATAAGACTGGGAATTTGCTATTTTTCATTCCACAAGCACACCTCACAAATGTCAAATTTCTAAGCTGTACAATTAATAAGTGAGGTGTAGAAAACTACTAAATATTTTTCATCTCATTCAGAGTAAACACACAAACAGTGACTTATTTTCATGGAAATGCACAGGAGTGTCTCTTGGCTCCAAAATTAATTGCCACATCCAAGACAGCTGAAAATGAAAAATTTGGAATATAAAAAAGTTTTATGGCAACTGTTTTTGTGCAGATACCTGAGGGCCTGTTATCACTCAGTAGTCACTAACTGAAAGTGTCCAGCACTTAAAATAAGTGTCACCAATGACAGCATTATCGCTGCGTTGCTGTACCTTTCCTTTAATGACACAGGGTGTTCTCGCTTTGTGTCTGGCTGCAGAGGTAAAGCCAGAACTTCTTTGACTTAAAAGTGGCTTTTCCTATGCAAAGAATTTAATTTCTGATTTACTAGCTATTTTTTTTGCTCTTGTGTTGGTGACTTTTCTTCCCTGACACAAAAGTGTGCATTCAGATATCTTTTTGAGAGCTGTCTCCTCTGGCTTCCCCAGGGCAGCAGAACCACTTATTTTCCTTCACGAGGTGGCCAAGCTCCGTGAAAACCCTATTTTTTAGGATCAACATGAAATAACGTAGCAATCATCTGTGGAAAACTGCAAAGGGTGGAAACGATGTCGTCATATATTAGCAATGCTCAAAAATAAAATAAAATAGCTCCACAGGGCTTTTCCAATATTTGTGGAGTGGCACGCTTCCAAAGCACACTCCATAAGGACAGGGTGCTTTCGGAAAGCTTATTTGCATGCACCCAGGCGTGCAAGCGCACACACACACACACGCACGGACTGCGGGCACAGACCTATTTTGCCGGCTGGGAAGAAGTCAAGTGTTGGAGGACGCTGGTCAATGAGCTGCTGCCTTGCTGCCAGGCTGCATAGTGTTTCTCAGTTTTTCCGCACTGGCGGTGGGTCGCATCTGGGAAGAGCAGTCCTGCCCTGTCCCCGGCTCCTCTGCGAGTCCCCAGCGGGGCAGGCAGGAGGAGGGTGGCCAGGACCGGCGTCCCCCACGGGAGACATTTCCCAGGAAGGTGCCAGCAACGTGCTGGGGATCGTGCTGGCGTCCGGGAGGGGAGAGCGGCAGCTGGAAAAAGGTTGCGTCCCAAGCCGAAGCCGGTTGGGGAGAGCTTTAATCAAAGGATGATATTAAAAAAAATTCAGGAAACTGGGTATTACACCTAGCAGAGCCATCCCCGCACTTCCAAGCGCAGTGCTTGCTGATGGCAAGCTCCACACACAGATCTGGTGTGCCCTGCTCGCCTCTCATTACGTTTGTATTAGACTTTCACTGAGGAAAGCTGCAGCCGTAACCAGCCCCAGTTACTCATTTTCTCCCCGGCCCCCGTAGCAGGAGTAATGAGCACGCTGAGGCTCTGAAACAGGTAGACAAAAGATGACAGCATTTCCTGAGATTTATATGGCACATAAATATTTAGCGTTTGATTTACGCCGTGTTGATGCTATTTATCAATTGCCTTATTAAAACCCAGAAACTTTGAGCAAACGTTGTTGATGGGAGCAAGGAGAGGACAATCTTCCCTCTGATGCTGGAAATGAGGAAGAGTCAGAGCTCTACGTGTTGTGGGCAGGGGCAGCAGCCCTGTTCTCTCTCTGGTGGCCGTGGAAGCTGCGGCTCTGCGTTTGGTTCACAGCCCAAGGATCGGGAAGGATACCTGCTCCTTTTCACAGGCAGCTATAGCTGTACAAAACCCTTCCAGGTAAAACCCGGTGGATCGGGAGTTGTGCTTCTTCCCCCACCCCATCCCCAACTTAGAGACGACATAGCTGCGAGGATGCTGATGTGCCAGTGAAGGCAAGGGTGAGCTCAGGTGCCGAGAGGGTGAGAGTGTGTGTCTGTGTGTGTGTGTGTGTACGTGTGCATGCCTGGAGCTCAGTCAGGGCCTGGGCATCTTTTGTCGTGGCCTGGGGCAGCGGAGCAGGGGACAGGGAAGATCGCAGCCCCAGAAAGTTTGCGGCGGTTTTGTAGTCAGTAGCCACCGTACCAGTCATCTCTGCAGATTTTAAAAATGACAGGCAGCTTGGGCATCTGCTTACATCAATATTCTGTAAATACAAGGATAAATTGGTAGCCCAAAAGAGTGAGAAAGCTTTGCATAGGTTCTGTTTTGAATGCTATTTATTACACAGCATGATATACACAGAACTCTTATTCATGTCAGTGGGAGTTTTATGCAAACACGGAAAGCAGAATGTGGCTCAAAATTGTAACTTGATTTGCTGTAGACAGGTCTTTCTGCATGCAAGGCTGCGAAGGCAAGTTCTCCTCTTCACACAAGAAAAGGTGCAAACCTGTCACCTAAACCCAGTGTAATAAGGAGGCTGTGGTAGAGTGCAGAAAGGTCCTGCTGGCTGGCGTGCAGGAATTTTACACCAATTCGCCCATCGCCAACAGGAGCGAAGAGAAAGAGAGAAGGGAGCAATAGTGGAAAATATGCATAGCTAAAATGTTTCCCTGCAGAATTTCGTTCTATTCAAATTTGCAACTGATTGTTTTTAAGGGGTAAGTGTATTTCTAGAGATGGGATATTATTATGGGGAGATGGTAAATTCTCTGCAGATAATGATGTACTTAGATTGCTGGTAAAAAAGCAATTTCTATCCCCCCTGCCATCATCTAACCTAAAATGACTGACCTGAATAATCATAGGTTTATGGGTTTATACTTTTACTCTTTTGCTAGGTGTTTTGCTCTGTTTTTAAAAGAAGCGTTGAGAAGTCCTGCCTTCCTGACAACATGGAAGTTTAAAAAGTAAGGACAATTATTTTTTTCCTGATACCTTATCTAAATTTTTTTTGCCCTAATTAGAAATCTGATTTATACTGGCCTTCTTGCCCACTTACCAGTCTGACTTCTGGACAGTACTGTAGTGACACTTGAATTTGTAATGTCAGGAAAGTATATAACTTCAGTATACTTAAAGTAGGAAAATTTTATTACACATTGAAACAAGTGGCCACAGGGTTTGTGTAACTTGGAGTTCACAGATCAAGAAACACCATCCATGGGGAAACTCAGATGCTTTGAAAATATGGCATTAGTACCATATAGCATTACAGCACTGATAAAGACCTGCCACTGAAAGCTTGGACATATTTATCACCCAGAACTCCTTCTGTGATCATAACTGCCACAAATAAACTCCTGCAGAGCACATAAGCTTTGCACAGAACAGAGTTTTTTCCCTTGGTTTTTTTTTTTTGCTTAGAATAATGATGGTCTCCCTTCACAAGCAAGATTTACCCAAGACATTTTTGTAGAAAATGTAGAGGAAGGAATCCCTAAAAAATTGTATATCAAATGCTTAATTAACACACTTGGGCTGTAAATGCAGATATGTACTATAAGGAAAAAAATAGTCGCTTATGTTGAGTCTATTTCATATTCAGTTTGGAAATTCTAAGCTAAGACAAAGTTTTCAAGATATTTCAAAATATACTTAAAAAGATTCAGCCCTAGAGCTCTGTGAACCTTAACCCACTGCTGATGGCAGTATGCCCTATATATCACTACAGAGAGCCGTGTTCTCTGTATACCTGCGCTGTATACTGCTGAGGACACTACCTATTCAAGGTGTCGTGGTACATTATGGCTGAGAAAACCCTTTTAATTACAGCAAACTGCCTCCTAGATTTGCACTCTACAACATGCCATGTGCACCATACATACAACATACACTGGCTGGAAGGTAGCTTTGCAGAGAAGGACCTGGGGGACCCGCTGGGCACCAAGTTGAGCATGAGCTTGCAACGTGCCCCTGCAGCAAAGGTGGCTGACGATATCCCGGGCTGCATGAGGAGGAGCGTTGCCAGCAGGTCCGGGGAGGTGATCCTTCCTCTAATCAGCACTGGTGAGGCCACACCTGGAGTGCTGTGTCCAGGTCTGGGCTCCCCAGTACACGAGAGAGATGGAGCTACTGGAGAGAGTCCAGAAAAGGGCCAAAAAGATGGTTAGAGGGACTGGAGCACCTCTTCTCTGAGGAAAGGCTGGGAGAGCTGGGACTGCTCGGCCTGGAGAAGAGGAGGCTTGGGGGGAATCTCATCAATGTGTACAAATATCTGAAGAGAGGGTGTAAAGAAGACAGAGCCAGGCACTTTCCAGTGGTGCCCAGTGACAGGACCAGAGGCACTGGAACAAACTGAAACACAGGAGGCTCCGGCTGAACGTCAGGAAACACTGCTTCCCTGTGCGGGTGACTGAGCACTGTGACAGGTTGCCCAAAGAGGTGGAGTCTCCTTCCTTGGAAATATTCAAAAGCTGTCTGGACATGGTCTGGGCAATCTGCTCTAGGTGGTCCTGCCTGAGCAGAGGGGTTGGACCAGATGACCTCCAGAGGTGCCTTCTAGCCTCAAATGTTCTGTTATTCTGTGGTACTGTTAAACATGCTGAGCAGCAGGTTTAAGCCTACTGACTAGAGGTTTCCTTTCCATAGAACCTTTTCTCAGGCCTATCTAGATACCTCTGGTTTTTTTGTACCACACTGAAAACAACTTCTCTGGTCAAATTTACTACCTTGCAATTAAACCACTGTCCTGTTTTTACTTTTTAAACAAATAATGACCAAGCGATCTAGCATTTATAAACCTCTGAAGCAGTCAGAAAGATTTTGATCTTTCATGTTGTAAAGAGTATATGCACGCTATAAGGACATATATAACCCTCCTGATGGAATCAGCTTTGATCACAGAGATGTCTTTTATTGCGGTAGAGTATAGGGGGAAAGTTAGTGTGTGTGTGTGCTCACTAATTTTTTAAAATGTCTACTGCTTTTTTTAAAACCTTTACTTTCCATTTCAATATCTTGACTTGAAAAAAAGACTTAATTTAAAATGTTGTCAGTTTTTTTGCAGTGTTTGATCTGTTTTTGCTAGTTGACCTTCATTTTTCTGACCAGAAATAACTAATTTAACTAGTACTGCTATTTATTTTAGTAACTGATTTAGAACTGGTGCAACCTGGTGGGGCTGCTTGTGCCAACGGCATGATGGTTATGTCTGCAGCAGAAAACCTGGCATCGCTGCTTGTCCTGAAGAGTAAGGAATCCAATTTGGAAAATCGTAGCTTTTCTAACCTCTACCCACAAATCCAGCCTCATGCACACATTAAATCCCATCCGTTTTAGATATGACCTGGAAATGTGCCAGTCCCGTCCCCGCAGCACCATGTATATCAGCAGGTCTGACCTGCAGATGAATTTGCTGGGGAAGCATCGCGTGGCTGCTGAGACGGGGGAAATGGAGAAACCAGGACAGGATGAGTATCCCGGGGCGGGGGAAAAGGGGCACCGTGAGGAGGGGAAGTTCCCCCCCCTGCACCAACCAAGCTTTCACCTCTGTGTGCATGTGTCCTGTGAGTGATTGTTGGTGCACATAGCGTTCCTCGTTCAAACCTCTCACTGAGGCAAGTCATTGCCAAAAAGGCCCCCCCTCAGGAGACTTCAGTCCTTCCTCACATCATACATTAGCACCTCAGATCTCCTGCATTACTGCTCAGATTAAATGTGCATTTAAAAAGAAAGGAAAAAAAAAACCCCCACACAACCCCAAAACAACAAACCACACATCGCAATCTTCCTGTGAAAAAGAATCACAAACATGAGGATAACACCCCAGCCCCGGCTGTCGGGAAACGGTCTCGGTTCGGGGGGGGTTTGCTAACTCGTCCTCTCCGTGGCGGCCAAGCCACCTCAGAGCACAGGCAGTGGAGCGTGTGGAGCCCACTGAGGAGCGTGGCCCTTCTCCTGGTGTTGCCGCTACAATAGCCGACTCGTTAAATAACTGCAGCACTCGGAGATACGCAGAGTGCTCAGTGACCCTCATAATTTCTCATTTCTTCCCTCAGATGGAGTGGTCGGCAAGTTGTGCTTACGGTAGTAGTCTGAAAGATGTGGGAGCTCTCGGATGATCTCTGCAAGATGTGCTTTCACTTACCCATGTGCATCTCTTTGTTTCTGAATTTAAAATGTGGTGTATCTGAGTGAGGAAAACTAGGTTTCTATGCAGGCTGCTTCTTTTTCAGCTCAGAAGTAAAAGATGTTGAAATATGCTTTTTGAACAAACCTGCTTAGGGGCAGGAGGCTTTCTCTAATGATCAGAAAAGCACAGAATGACCAAATTGAAGTAAAAACCCCAGAATGGTGGGGAGCAGGGTATCATTATTTTTTACAGATGGCATGTCTGAGCAGCCTTTGGCTTTGGTTCCTAGACCAACGCAGCATGTTCTTGCTGCTGGTAGCGGCAAATCCAGCCCACTAGAGAAGGGAGTGCTGCAAGATGCTCCTGAGGGCCCCCAGGATTATTGCAGCCCTGCCTCATTTGGGGTCATGTGGCCCCTTCTCCAGCCTCAAATCTGCCAGTGTCAAAGTTAATAGAAAACACTGAAGGAGATATTGAGGAAAGCCTGAAAAGTTTCCTGTGGGAACGCTGAGCAGGAATCCCAGAAATGCACAGAAGAGTTTTCAGTCCGAGCACCTGTGTCACTTAGGCATCTTTGAAAGCTTTAGCCACAGCTTTCCTGTTCTAGGGCCGGTCCCTGGCAATGCAGTTTCTAACTGGAATTTTTTTTTTTGGCAGGGATTTGTCTGCCTTCATCTCTGAGGAGTTCCCATTGAAAGTACCTGGAGGTGTGTGTGGCCCAGGACATGTGACGAGACTTCTTTCTTGGAGAAATCGCTAACCCTCTCAGTGCCGTGGTTTCTTGGTCTGCACAGTGAGAACGGTGGTACGTGCTTGCCCTCCTCTGCAAAGTGACCCCGGTAAAGTTGGAGAAAATTTCAAAACCAGCAGACTTTTTTAGCCTCTTGGATCTGCACAAACAGGAGCAGAGAGCTTGTGAGCGCTGAAAAGGCTCAGTCCGTCTGTTGCAGCTTGCTTGTCTCCCCAGACAGCAGTTATAGCGCACTGGAAGCTCAAATGACTCAGGAGGGGAAGGGGGAACCTGTGAAGTCAATGCTACCGAACCCAGCAACTAAGCGGTGAAGAAGACTTCCTTGCTTTTGTGCCTGCGAGCAGGACAAAGCGCTCCTGCTGCCAGCCAAGTAACCCTCAGCAAGCTGCCCCGCGGGCAGCTCCAGCGGCGAGCGAGCCAGTTTACCGCAGCCAGGTGAACGGCCTCGAACGCTCCTCCGCGCACCCAGACCGCTCATTTGGTTGCCGTCTAGACAGCAGAGCCCCGGCACCTCCCGCCGCTCTGCCTTCCTGCCCTCCTCGCCCGCCTTCGCTTGCCGACTTCCCCATCGCGCGGGGCTGCGGCGCTGCCGGCGCAGGCAGCCGGGCTCCGCTCGCCCCCGAGGACGCCGGCCCGGGCGCCGGCGGCAGGCAGGACCTTGAGGGCGGGAGAGAAAACGAGCAGTTTCTCCAGACTCCTGCTTAGAGGCGGTTACAGCAATTCTCACACGGTGGAAGGCAAGCTGGCGGCGACGTTGGCAAGGCAAGCTCCGGCGGACCGTTCAGGCCCTTTGGGCGCGAACCCTGCCCCGCGCCTTGCCTCCCTCGCACACGCGTGAAGCAGAAGTGCTGCGCGGCACGCAGCGCAGCCGCACGCACCCACGTGAGGCGAGCGCCAGGCTCGCCTTCTCAGTAGCCTCTAAATGCCGCTCTACCCAAAACGAGCCTTTTCGCTAGACGGGCGTACAGCACGGGTCCTGGGCAGCAAAAGCGTGAGATTAAGTCGTAAGGCAGAGGTCTAGCCATCGCGGGAAAGAAATGATAACGTCGGCATAGGCAGCAGGCGCTCCGAATCTCCACTGGCAATATTCTCCAGAAAATGTAAGCGAGCCCTACAATTCCAGGTCAGTGGAAACCCCCACCCCCCAGCGGTTTCCATTTCGTTTTTCGAATTATTAAAAGATCAAATGTTGGAATGCTAGATAGCCTGAATTCATTTGTCAGATCACGAAGTGCTCATAACATTTCTCAGCCTTAATAACACATCTGCTCTTAAAATGTGGTCTCTTGATAATAGCTGGCTGAAAGTGTCTGAATTTAGGGATTATTTGAGACAACAGATTTCCTTCTATTTGGAATTGAATGAGGCATCTGCTCCCTCACCGTCAGCTTTGTGGGATATTCTCAAGGCAATCATAAAAGGGCAGATCATTTTGTACATTATGAGAAGGAAAAAAGACCTTTGTTGGCAATTATGAGACTTGGAAGGGTGAATTAGGGACCCACAAAGGTACCACTTCGTGTCCAAAAAATCTAGCTACTCCATCCATTCTCCCCCCTGCGTAGGGTGGGATGCAGATTTATCCGATGAGCAGAGAGGGAGGGGGCAATTCTCTTGTCAAAGCCAATGTTAGCAAGAGGGAAAGAGAAAGAAAACGAGTTGAGAAAGGATGTACGCACTCCATCTTGGGTAACTGACCCAACAACATATTAGAGAGATTAGGTCTTGGGACGGAGAGTGAGGCATGGATCCCTTTAGAGGATTAAAGGAAATTCTGCCAATGTTTATGCCAGTTTGGTACGTCGGAAAACCAGGACAAAAAAATAAATGCTTGCAAATTATTTAACACGTATTCATCATCAGAATCTCCTCCCACATATCAGCAGGAGATGATTAATAAAGAAGTAAAAAGAAAAGCAATCAGAGCTGAGAGGAGGCACTACTTTGCACTTTGCTGGTATATCATTCATTTCTAGATGTGAAGCATTACAGGCAGCGCCCAGATGATGACATTTGCCAAGGCAGGGCAGGATGCATGCTCTGAACTGCCTGCCCTGCCGAACACACAGGTGAACGCACACAAATGCATATATACATAAATATACGTAAGTACATACACATAAATCTATATGCACCCGTGTATAACAGATGTATATACTCACATACATACACAGATCTATACATATAGATGTATAGACATGTATATATAGCTTCCTAGTCAAGTGACGCAAATTGCTGCAGCTGGAAATAACGCTGTCTGCTCATGAAAAGACAGGCGTGTACTTAGACTTATTTATGTGGTAGGAAATGTGTTCAAGGGATGCGAGCTGCCTCAAAGCCTTTGTCAGAGGAGAGGGGAGCAACCTGTGAGACACCTTGGCTGCATTTGGGTCTGGGAGTAATTATTTACTGTAAGACTGATCCTGACATGAAATGCCCGGAGGGGGACCTCCTGCCGGCGGCAGGGATTCAGGCAGGTGGGAACGTGTGCCCCACGGCCTCACCGTCTGCGCCGGAGTCCCCAGCGTGTGTTGGGGAAGACTTTTTGGGTTGGAAGGAGGTGAGCTGCCCTGTCTGTTTTACCTGAGAGGGGCAGAAGATGCCTGATGCTGAGCTCTGGCATGCAGACATATTGATGAAAATACGTAGCCTGAGTTTGGAAAGACCGCTGAACCTTAAAGGAGATGACAATTATCTTGTACTTTCTGGTACCCAACCAGATACCCAGAGACTGACTTAGGAGCCATGTGTGAGGATCTGTTTTTGAAAATCTCGGCTCTTCATTTTGAAGGACTGAAACTCTAGAATATAACCTTAGGACCTCCCAGCTCCCTGCCCCAGCCGCAGCACCAGTGCTATAGGCATTACCACCGCCTCCGTAAAACGGTATATTGTGCTTTCCCACCATGGAGAGTGTTTGGCACCGCTGCACAGTCCGACGTACGCAGGAGCCTCCCAGAGGCGGAGAGGCCGTGGCTGGGCTTCCTACCCTGGGCAGGCAGCGTTGCCGTTGGGTCAGGGCAGGCATCCGGCTCACAGCTGGGGCGGGGAGAAGGAGCAAATGCAAGCGCGCTGCGTAACGCGTAATACGCCCACAGGTCAGCGAGCGCTGCGCGTCCTGCTCTACGCGGCAGGCATGAGTCTCTGTGCTCAGCGCTCTACTCCGCAAGGCAGGAGTCCGCCCTCGTTCTCAACCCAAGAGACTCGCTCTTCAGCGAAAGCCGTGGAGGATGACGCCGCGAGGGTCCGTGGTGCAACCCCTGGCCTTGGCAAGGGTGCCCGGCGGCACCGATGCCAGCCCGAGCCGCACCGTGTGCTCCCCCACTGCAGGCTGGGAGCGGAGCCCGGCCGGGGAGCGGGCGACGCACCCCTGCGCGGGGCTGGGCGAGCCCCCCACCGGGAGCCGGGCGGGGCCTTTAGCGATGGGGTTTTTATTCGGGGGCAGCTCGGTTTCAAAGGCAGTTTTTTAGCGCTTTGGTTGAGGCCCGCATCAGTTCTTCATGTTTCATATGAAATATTGCAATTTATATTAGGAGAGGTGTTTGAAGTTTCTGATTTTCCCCTTGGCCACCTTTAAATCTAATTTCTAATCCCTCAGTCCCTCTAATGAAGTTCTTGGTAGTTTACATTGTTATTAAACCTCTGTTTGGGGAATATAATTTTAATCTTCATTATATGCTAAATATAGGTATCAAATATTCATTTGTAATTGCAATTAAAAAATATGGCCCCCCAAGGGATCTTTTCTATTAATTTAAATTATCCTGCACTTATATCATGGTCGGAAATAACCTGTACTGCTGAAAATGTCTTCATTGAAATAATGTCTGTAGTTATAGTCAGAACACCTCGTTGTTTTGGTTAAATCCTGTTCTAAGGCACTGTAGCCATGCAGATATAGAATTACAGCACTATTATATTTGAACCTTTTTTCCCCTCTCTTTGTACTTTAAAGAAAGAGTTGAAATCACTGATTTTGCTTTCAATGTTAGCAAAAGTAGAGTAATTAATCCAGGCAGCTTTTTTATGCATTTGACAAAGCTTCTTGTCACATGAGCTGTTTTCTTTTTATAATCAGAGAGACAGATTCTTTACTCCTGAAAAGCCCTTGCAAATATCAAGAGAGTAATCAAGAAAAATCCCCATATAACAAATTGAGTGACTTAAAAATATGGAATTTACAGTTTCCAACTTAAACATGGAAAAAACAATTTATAATCTTTTGCATATAGATATCATGGGTTCGAGCAGATTTGCAGTGGATTTCAATAAAGCAAACTGCTAGCAGCTTACAAGATTATTCATTTAAGCTAGTGTTTGTAGATAATAATACCAACTTAGCTTTAATGCAGCTCTTTTTATTCTCACACTGAACGCTCTTTACAAGAAATAAAAAAGTTTTTTGAAGTCTTTAGATGACAAATGTTATATTTACAGATGATGATCTCTGTGTTTGAAAACTGCATTAACTGGCATCATCTTCAAGCAGAGCCATTTAGGCATGGCCAAGCTTAGTGTTATGTAGCAAGTCGCTTACAAAGAAGGGACTCCAGCCCTGACCTTTGGAGTCAACACTCCAAGCAGCCGGTACAACTGGGTGGATTAGCCACAGAAGACCCATCGCTAGCTTGCCGTCTGCATTAAGAGGTTCACATATTTTTATTTAAACATTGTGGAAGAAAGCATAAAAGGTCACATTTCTGTCCGCTACATAGACTATTTTTTTTACAGCAGTAGTAAGTATTAAATGTAGAAACTGTCATGCTAAAGTAGAATTAGGATTAAAACAAATTACGAAATCCAAACCCCACTACACGTGGAGAAGATTTGTATGCGAGTTTTGCAGTCAACCCTCTGTTTCTGCAAACTGACAAACCCAAATGGGAGGGCCAGGTGCAAATTTTCAGACTCAGGCCCGCCTCTGTTTGAAGCACGATCCTTGGCACCAGTTTTGGTTGCTCCTCAGGCTTCCAGCTCTGAACTTCCTGGGCATCGCCCGTGTGAGAACGTGGCCTCACGTGAGAGGTTGGGGTCTCTCTGCTCTTCGTGTGGATCGAGACACCAAGCTTGATCAATTCACCCATCTCTGGGGTCATTTGCAATGTGGTGACTCAAAGCTCTTGGCGAGGTGGGACCTCACCTCACCTCCCACTCTTCCCACTGCCCTGGCTGCAGCTGAGACCGTGGCGGTTCTGGTGGCAATGAGCCCCGTTCGACTTGCGACTGAGCAGTATGGTGGTCCCTGGGTGTCCCCCAGGCAGACTCGTGCCAGGCTGGTTTCCATAGGCTCCCCACCTGCCGGAATCACCTGCAGGTCAGGAAGAGGGGGATTTATGGTGACGGTCCTCGGCAGCATTTTTCTGGGGAGCTCAGGGGCCTGAGGACCATCCTTAACCGGCAAGACTCGACATCCCTTTCTCAGAGGGCTGACTTTCTGCTTTTAAATGACGAGCACTGCAGGTTCACTGTCCAAAACCGCACCCACATTTCATTTACCTACAGGTATCTTATCTCCATGCCTGTCGCTAATCCCATGCGCAGGCAAGCATTGTTAGTGCTTCAAGAATTAATCACATACTGTTCGAAAAAAAAAATTGACATTTGCATTTCAAAACTCTTACCAATTCTAAACATTTATTCTACAAAACTTGGAAAGATTGTAGTTCTGTTTCAAATTATTCCAGCACCGTGGGCATTGCCACAGAATGTAAAATTACAGAACATATGAGACTGAAACCTGACACCCGTTCTTCCCTGTTGTGAAGTGTCGTTGATGAAAAGTATACTAGATTGAAGAAAAAAAAAATAATTCCGTAGGAGCATGACCTATTCCCAAAGCAGCTAGCCAAATTCACTCTTGTTTCACAGGGAGCTGGGTATGTAAATAGAGCAGGGGACCCCTCTTCCAATACAATTATTTCAATTCAAAATAGTAAGAAAACATGAAATAGCTCCTGCAGAATAATCTCCTGATGCTCTTGCGAGAACGTTCAGAGTGTTAGCAGAAAAGAAAAAGGGCAGGATACTTTCTGCAAGTATCTTCTGTAGCAGTGATTTTGTAATCAGAATGACACAGAATTTAGTAAAATTGGTTTGTATTGCTATTCTGTAATCCTTCCTTTAAGCATTTTCCAGCTAGGAATTTTTAAGTTTTGTAATCAGAGCCAATGACTTTTGAATGTAATGAATGATCTACTCAGACATTTCAGTCCTTTAAAATGATCTAGAAAAGATGGTGAGATACAGGTAGAAAGGAGTGTTTGTACAGAGATGGCATGAGTAAAACTGGAATATAAATACAACTGTATTTTTCCTAGCAATGTAAAGTTAAGTATGTAATAATTGTTCCCATTCAGGAAAAAAATCTCATGTGGGTATTTGTACGTACACATGTGTGTATTTCCATGCACAACACACTGATGTAGCTATACAACACTTCCATCTGAAGACCCCAAAATGCTTCAGAGAGCTGAGCATTGCATTTTGGTGCTCTTATTTTACAGATGGGGAAGTTAGAGTGCAGAGAGGTTACATGTGCAAAGCACATTGCTCTCTTGAATGTAATAACCAGTAAATGACTTCCCAGCTAGCAGAAGAACTGCCTCTGCCACCTTCAGCAAACCACCTGTTGCTTTTGAGTGAAGAATTAGCCACTTTGGTCCAGGCATTTCATCTTCCCATTCCAGCTGCTAGTTCTCCCTCTACCTGAAGAAAGCATGGAAAGCCACAGAGAAGTTTTGACGTGTTTCAGAGCCGTCCGTTCTTTAAAAAAACAGGTCCAACCTCACGTGGCACATGCCATTCATTTTCCTACATCTGGACCAAAGTCCTGCTTCTCACCCGTGCAGCATTTAATTCGCTTTCTAAACCTCTCTGTATCCACAAGTAGGTAGGAGTGTTATTTGAGTAAGGAATGAGCAAGAGCTGTAGGCTTTAGCCTTTGAGTTACAGAGATGGAATAGCTTGCGCTTACAATATGCTTTATTATTTGAAACACGGAAATAATTTTTCTTTGTGAAAATTAAATTTAAAACATATGACTACGATTGCCCACATCTTTCACAAAACACTTGCATGTTCCTGAGGGCCCCGATTTCACAAAGGTTGGACAATTTCAGTTTGATTCCCTGGACTGTTCATTTGCTCATCTCTCTCTGATCTGTTTTGCCTCTTACTCTGTTTTCTCAAATACCGGGATAGATAAAAATGAGCTGTCCCACATAGATGGTCTGTTCTGGTGCGTATATATAGCAAGAAGCCCTCCAAAACCCCAGGACTGCAGAGCTGGCATCTCCCCCTCCCCAGCCCCCCCAAGATTTTATACATTGAAATCCATACATTTTCATATGACTGATCTGCCCAGTGGCCCGCTGAAGGGTCCAATTTTAAGACACGAGTTTGCCCATTCTCTGCCAGCAATGGCCGGGGAACAGCGATGAAGGAAGATCTCTCCACTACCCATATGGGCTGCCTTTGCTGCCGAGCGTAAAACCCTGGCAGACCCTCCCGTCTCCCTCTTCCTTCCCCCCTCTTTCACACCAAAAATGCTCTTGGAGAAATTCAATTTTAACTGTTTCCTCATCACATTGTAGAGCCTGTGCTGCTGCAGATTTCTGTGCTGGAGGAGCTGCTGCTCACAGCCAGTGCCAGCAGGAGCCCAGCTCCTGGAGCCGAGAAGTCATTGCCTTGGGCTCCAGGCCCACGTTGAGCTTTGCTTCCCTACCAGTGGGGTGGCTGGGGCAAGGCAGGGGCGCACGTTAAGGTCCACCACAGGCTCCTGCCCTGGCTCCCCCGAGCCCAACACCTTCAGCCCTCCAGCCTGTCCCTCTCTCTGCTCTTTGCTTCTAGGGGCTTCAGCCTGGGCTGCTCACCCCTGTAGTCCCAGCCTCTCCTGGTAGCCCCAGTCCTCCACCACTTCTTCTTCACTGCTACCCACTCTTGCTCTCCAGGCTCCTTCTTCCAGTCAGCTCTGCTTCCTCCCGGCTCCCAGTCCACCTCTCCCGAGTCATCTCGACAACTGGGCTGAACGTGGCTGGAGCCTTGGAAAGACGGAGCAGCTAAAGGGGCCAGCAGGACCGGCCCTGTGGGTCTACAGGAAGAAAGATCTTCCAAAGACTGGGCAGTAGCGTGAGGGAGAGCAGAAAAGAGGCACGACCCTCCCCTCGAGTCTCACGGCAATCAGAAGCACGTTAGTACTAGAGGTCATGAGTCAAACCATGGTAGGATTAAGCTTTTAACACGAGGAAACTAAAAAGCGTTGCCCAGTCTCGTTATTTAAAATGGTAGCTCTGTTGCAAACTGCTGGATTAACTCCAAACACTTCTGTAAGACACTTTCGGTTTCATCCCCTTTATAATAGTTACACTGGGATTTTGCTAAATAGTATGCTCCTCAGCGGTGCATGATTCAGAGCCAGATTTATAAAGACATTTAGGTGCTCCTTCCCACTGATTAAGGAAGTAAAAGCCTAAATTGGTTTAAAAATCTGCCCTTGGGAGCTGCCATGTGCGTCTGGGCACCCGAAGCACTTGAAGATTTACTGCATCTAAAGACCCAGTGAAGATCAGAGAAATTCTTTGCCAAACACAAATGGCAATGAGACATACTTTGAACTGTCAGAATTACTGCCTTTAATTTTCTCTTCTAAAGATCACTGTCAATGAAGAATATACAGAGTCTGGGTTTGGGGACCAGTTCTGCAAACTGCGTCTAATGCTGCTGCCATGAGACCAACTGTCTTAGAATCACAGAATGGTTTGGGTTGGAAGGGACCTTTAAAGACCATCTAGTCCAACCCCCTGCAATGAGTAGGGACATCTTCAACTCATCTCTTCCCTGGTTTCCGTGGGCTCAGGGGAGAGGTGAGACGCTGTGCCCACCGAGCAGCAGAGCGCTGGATCCCACCCAGCCTTGCAGGGACGGCGTGCGAGCGTGCGCACAGCAGCACTTCTTTGGCCTTTGGCTTTAATCGTGAGCACAGGCTTTCCATGTCTGGCTGGTAATGCTGGGCTCTCTGAGGTACACACTCTTTTTTGTAACGGGAAGTTGGAAATGGAAGACGCTTCAAGATAGTTGTGTGATTTTTCTGTTTGATTTGATTAAACTGATTAGAAGATGTCACAGAGTCAACAAGCAAAAAATGACCTTTTCAAACACATTCAATTCGTTTGAGTCCATTAGGCTTACGAGAATAAATAAAACCTCTCTCTGTGCTTCATAATATCAATAATACCCCAGAAATTATTCCGCACTTAATGACCAATTTAAGAGCATTAAATGCTGTTACCAATCAATTCACTAGGTATTATTGTGCTTCTGTTTATAAATGTCTAATTATATAGGTCAGACTTGCTTGTAGCATGTTACCTTTTGGAGCCAACTGCAACCCTCTGCCTCAACGTGGCAAAAACCAGTCGCTTTATAGACCTCTCCTAAAGCCAACAGCGGCACCGGCGCTCCCGTACAGCTCTCCGGGTTTCTGCTTTGCCATCCGTGTGTGTCCTCCTGCTGCCCCTGGCTCCGTCCCCATCCCCAGGCACGGCCACCCCTCTGAAAGCGGGTAAGGAGGAGGGCAGGGCCGCGGCGGAGTGGGGAGCGCCACGCGCCTGGGCAAAGGCTTCCCGTGAAGTCCTCTCCTCTCCGCTCCTCTAGCTGCCGATGCGAACTCCAGCCGGTCGTGCGCACAACTCCAGCACGCCGAGCCCGCTACCCCTCGGCACAGCCAAATGTTTCGGCAGCTGCCCTTTTGTCCCGTTTCTTAAATAAACAAAGAACAGATACAAATTAATGACCTAAATTTATGGCAAAACGCACTGCCTTCCCAGAGCAAATAGCCTTAAAAGAACAGATGTTAAAATAGCATTTTGTACTCGCAGAGAGAGCAAACGGCTACTGTGGAAATGTAAAAGCTCGGGACGTATAGAAAAGAGTATCTAAAGCATCTAATTGTGCCACGCTGCCTCCTGCTACACCACAAACCCCGTAACCTTCTGATGGTGCCTCGTACAGAACAATTACCCTCCCCGGGGCATTCCCCAGCCCTTCCTGCATCCTCTTACAATCCCAGTAAACTTTCTCCTTTCATTCTTTTATATTCCTTTTGGAGATGAAAAGAGCAAAATGATGATTTTGCCAGCACGTTAAATAGCAACTGGCAATCCGGTGCTGTAATCCTGGATGTAATTTAGCCTGGAAGAATTGTGCTCCCGCAACGCACCATCTCAACAAACCATTCCTTTGAATTACCTCTTTGTCTTACCCCGAAGGACGCATTCATTACGCAGGGGAGATTAATTCTTGCAAGTTTTTTTTTTTTACTGAGACTTATTAAATATAAAATGCTTTATATTTAAGCAATTGTTAATTATATCCATATGCAAAAACAACAACAAAAAAAGAGGGACAGAGGCTTTGGGGAGGGGGTATTTATTTATTTATTTATTTATTTATTTCAGCGCTGAAGCAGAGGGAGACACGACCGCGCGCGGGAGGCGAACGTGCCTTTCGGTCGGCGAGCTGTCCCCGCCATCCGGCACTGGCGAAGGCAGGAGCAAGCGGCACCGGGTCACGGCGAGAGGAATTAAAAGGCATCTCCGCTTTCCCGCCCAGCGAGTGCATTCTGTTTATACTACACCACATTGTATTTCCAGCCTTACTCAACGTTTTAATATACATTTTCTTGTCAGGCATCTTGGCAATCGGGTACACGACTTGCAAGATGGACTGAGAATTCCACAGGTGGACTGATTAGTGGGTGGCATTTCTGAGCTCCAGCAAGCTGTTAGCATTATGTCTGTTTGCTTTAGGTACAGATGTGAAATGATTTGACAGTCAATCTCAGAGTGTGTGCAAGTACTTGGGCTTTTTTTTTTTTTGCTTTTTTTTTTCCCCCCTTCTTGGTATGTCAAACTCTTCTTATAATACAATCCTTATCCGTCTGGTTGTCCATTGAAAAAGCATCTCCCCCCGCCCCCCCCCCCAGCCAATCTGGATGCGTCATGCATTATTCAGGAGATATAATTTGTAAGTGTCAGAAGTGGATTTCGTTTTTTCTCCTCTTCGCTCGTTTGAGGACCACAGCTGTCACGACCGAGAGTCCTTGCCGGGCACAGGGGTTACCCCGCCGCAAAGGTAAATTGTTTCCTTCGGGCACCTTGTCCGAATGCAAGTTTCCTTAACAAAGCCGTAGTCGTAAGCAAATGGTGTTTGACAAGTGGAATTTTCTGTTGACTTGCTCATTTCATTTCCTTCTTTTGGCAGAAACACTTGGAACTTGATTTTCTTGCAGTTACTATGAGCCCAGAATAATAACTCCTAAATCAACACTGAGGAGGTGGAAAGGTACAACAACACAAACACTCAGTAACAGTCAGGACAGCGACATGGAAATATGAGTTGACATGCAGAATAACCACAAGTGGTGCATAATTTATTGATTGCACCTTGTCATGGGAATGATGAGCTCTCAGCTAGAGGAATTATATTTTATATATTTCACAACTTTGGGGGAAAAATATAAATATTATATATACAAACTGCATATACAGTAACTAATGGATAGAGCAAGATTCCTATTTCCAGTTAGTGAAAAAGTTGTGTGCATCACAAGGCAGTGCTGTCTGGAGCCGGGCGAGCCCGGGAGAGGGGAGGCAGGAGGGTGGCGAGGGGGGATGCGGTTCTGCAGCACCCCTTAGGTGTTCAGGTGGACGCGGTTAGGTTAGAGCCATTCCAGTGTTAAAATTCCCCAAATGCTGGAAAGCAGAGGTATTGTATCGTAAACACTGAGCTTTAAACTTGCCCTAAGTTACGATATAATATTTCAGCTGTGAAACATTATATACGTGAACCCGCAGAAAACAGCAGCATGAAGCGGCACGTGAAGAACAGCAAATTACCCTGGAACAGCGGGGTGAGAGGTCTGAGAGGTGTCTGTTTCTTAACTCCTTTAAAGCTTCCATTCGGGCAGGCTCCCGAGCCGCTCCGCGGCTAGGCACCACCCGACAGCTTCGCCCTCCTCGCCTCACCATGTTTGTTTTCAGCACCGGGGGAGCTGCTGGCTCCCGGGCTGGGGCTGCCCCCCGTTCCAAGCCCTTGCTGTTTTCTCCCTGTTTTAATCCCTGGGTAAGCAGGGCACCCGCTGAACGGGGCTGTTTCCCTGCTCGGGCAATCACGCAGAAGAGGAGCCACAGCCACAGTATCGTCTGCTGAAGGATGGTGGCTGAGTCTCGGGGCGGGTGGCCGGCAGCAGAATCACAAGCGGGAGGCCGGCCGGCCGCTCTGCCAGCGGTGCTGACTTGACTGAGTGGTTGAAACCCGCAAAAAAAATGCGCCACAAATCCAAGCGTTTGCCCTGCCGAGGTTTCATCCTGTAGGAGCAGGCTAACAGGTTAGCCAACTGAAAAATCAGTTTCTGCCACTTTAAATAAATTGATCTTTCATCTTTCTGCATTGGAAAAACATGTAAGCTCTTTGATTTCTGCCGATTACCCACTACGGCTCTCGATTTACAACCCTGGAGTCAAAGCTTTCTCTGAGCAGAAAAGCTGTTTCTCCAAGTGCCTCTTTTTTGGTGCTACGAAGAGACGTGTCAGAGGAGACACGGCAATGCACTCCAAATGAGAAACAGGGGCTCGGCTCAGTACTTGCTGGTATCAGCAACAGATTTGTCTATATCACCTTCTGCAGCTAGGAAAGTTACTGCCGTACATTTGCCATTTAAGTTGTGAGCTGGTCTCATGCTGCTCAAGGAACAGCTCAAGTTGGAATAAAAGCAGCTTCATCAGAAGCAACCAGCAACAAAGCCTTGGGTACCATGGAATCGCAGCAGAAAAGTGCCCCTCAATATTCCTAAGAAGAAAGAGCCTTCAGCAGAAAGCTGGTGGTCCTTCTCTAGAGAACGGCAGCCGCCGCCTTGGGCTGAAACGCAGTTTGGTTTAAATGTGCTCAAGGGCCCACCCTGGTTAAGACACACACTTTGCTTTATTTTCCCCCTCCGGACCCAGAAATATGTTTACCACCCTGCTCCAGGCGATATATATCTCACCATTTCCTGTGATTTACAATTAAATCTTATCTCACAAGTGGAAATCATTTCTGAGCTGTTTATAATGTGAATGTGATGGAGACCTATGACTAAATATCTCATTTATTATTTTGCATTAGTCTTCTGACTTTTTATGAGGTTTCTCTATGTTAAAAATAGAGGACGCTTCTGTTAAACACATATTTCGGGTGACCTTCTCAGAAAAAGAAATTACCAGGCTGAGTACACCCAGATGTGAATCACAGGGAGCGTGCGGAGGGCTGCGAGAAGAGGCGAAGGCCCCTGTGCGGATGCTGCGGCGGGGGATGCAGGGCTGGAGGACGCTGCCTCTCCCCGTCCCCGGCCGCAGCAGAGGTCCTGGCCGAGCAGCCGGCGGCGGCACCAAGGTGCCAGGGCTCTCTCCGACGGCGATACATCCCTCACGAGGACCGTGTCCGCCTCCCTCAGAGCAGGATTCCTGCCCTCGGCAGCCCGGGACTCGCCGGGTCGGGAGGTGCGGTTCGTGGGTCCCCGGGAGGGAGGGGGGCAGCGGCTGGCAGCGCTGTGCTGGAGACCCGGCCTTGGCCTTCGCCTTCGCCCTGCTCGGCCCGCGGCGTCCCTGACGCGTGGCTGGAGCCCAGCTCCCCCCGCTCGGCGCAGCCGCCTCTTGCTGTGCTGCTGGTTCGCACATCCCGGCGCGCTCTGTCTAGCTGCCAGGGTGCCGCTGCCAGGGAAGCTGAAACTCCGCGGGCTCTACAAGCCCACCCAGACCACAGGCTCCAGAGTGCACACTGCTGCCTCTTCCTCCAAAATTAATATCTCAGCGAGCTAAATTAAAGCACGCAGGGTTTCACCCAGGCGTGTTGTGATCACACCTCCGACTTGCAATACAGACTTACCATGTAAACTGCTAAGCAAGGTACAGTGCTCTCCCAGCAGGAGAAGACAATGTCTGCCTGCAAGGAAAAGAGGCTGGGGGTGGGAGAGCGGGGGTGCGGAGCCCTTCTCCAGGCGGCTCCCGGGCGCCTGGGCGCGCCGGCGCAGGAGACCCGGTGCACGAAGAGCGGGCTGCGTCGAGAGAGACGCTGCTCACCCGGGGAGCATGAAAGTCAGAGGCGTGAAACTCATTTTATAAAGGAGGCAGCAACCTCCGCAGCCGGGCGAGCCGAGGCAGGGAGGCGAAGCCACGGGGGCTGAGCCCAGCGCCCCGCGGAGGGGGCCGTCCTCGCACCCCCCCCCCCCCAGCCGGGGTGTTTCACCCCTCTCGCGCACCTGCGCAGAGCTCGGCGCTGGCCGGCGGGTCACTCCTTCCGGCCAGCCGCCGGCTGCGCCTCTGCGGCCCGCTCTTCAGCGCCGCTTCGCCTGCGCCCAACGCGCTGGTGAGGCTGTTGGGGTTTTTGTTCTTTGCTTCTAAATCGGTAGGCTTGTTACCGTTTTTTTAAAGCGTGAAGAGCTGCAACAGAAGCCACCAATTAGCACAAGCAAACAGGGCCAAAGTCCTTCCTTCCTCCTCCCCCACAGCATATTGTGAGGAGAGCTGCGCTCTCCTACTTCGGAGGCTGCTGGAGAGGCTCTGAAGTTGAGTGGTCCCGCTGCCGCCTTTGCATCTGCTCTAGGACGGGCAGTACGCTCGACGCAAGGGAAGCAGGATGGGCTTTCAGCGCTGGCACCGGGACAACGGGAGCGAGACCAGCTCAACAGCAGCAGCAAAGGAAGGCGATTTTTTTCCCCCTTTCTGTTCCAGAGAGCCTTCCAGGGCTGAGGGAGGTTGCCAGAGGTTGCCTGTCTTTTTCAAGCACCGTTCCCCCTTCCCAGTGTTCAAGAAGCTGCAGAGGGAAGCCCCTCCAGCAGCTTTGCTTAATTACCCTGATCTGTGGAGAGGTTGGAAAAGGCTCTCTGCTGAATAGTTTGCAAACCGGACCATGCGTGCCAGAAGATTTCTGTTGATTAGACGATGCAGAGTATTAATTAGAATATAGATTATATGCAGGGGCTTTACCATAAGTTTGCTGCCATTTGGTCCGGGCACGTACATTTCTTGCCATATTGCTTTTTCTCCCAGAAAACCAGTCTCATGGAGCCAGCCCAGCTCCTAACACAGTTCCTGTCCAGCAAGGAGGAGGCCAAGTGCATCCCCACTTGTGAGTGAGAGTGCTGGTCCTTACCAGCCTTGCGAAGGATGCTAAGAATTAGAGCAGCATTGACCAAACCCCACCAAAACACGCAGCTTGTGGGTGAGACCCATCCCTCCTGCCCAGCCCCTTGGCCGGTGGCACCACGCTGCAGTCAGGCACCGGTCACCAGCCAAGCCAGGCAAGGGAAGTGCAGTCAGGTGGCCACCGATTTAAGTGCCAGCGTGCGCTTGCCATGGGCTCTCCACAGTCCGTTTTTGAGCCACACCAAATGCAGCCTCCAGGGCAGGAGGGTTGTTCCAGCTGCCAGTCGCTCCGTGTTTGCTAGGGCCCTGCGAGTTGCGTGCCCAGCCCCCTTGGGCCATGCTCTTTCCAAGGGCAGAAGGACGTCTGGGATGCAGTTACTGCTGAAAAAAACATAATTTTTCAGACCACAGGGCAGTTCAATAACCTATCTATCTCACCTGCTGCTCTTGTCGACAGCCACAGGTCCTTGAGAGCAGGGTACAAGAATCCTACGTTGGGCAGTGGCCCACAGGGGAGACTTCTTTCCAACCTTTGGTTGGCTTACTTCCCAAAGCATGATTTATAGCTCATTATCCATATAAATATATATTTTTCTTTCTGTAACCTTTTTGTGCCCTTCCAAGGATGTGTACCTTGTGGCACAGAGTTCCAGTGGTATATTACCCATGCTTGGTGAAAATTTTCTAGTCCTCATCATGTGTGAGTAAATAGAAATTACAGTCTCGTACAGAGCGAACAGGAGCACAGGCTTATCTCTGCTGTCCTATTCACTGCCTTATATACCTCTAATGTGCCCCTCTTCCTTATCGTATTTCTAAATTAAACAGTCATCCTGTTCTTCACATCTCTCATTATATAGAGGTCTTTCCATATGTCGAACATTTGTTTGAGTCTCAATACATCAGACCATGTAACATGCTGATTCATAGAAATCTCACGTTCTGTAATGACCCAGCCTTTGAAATCTCTCCGCATTTTAAAAAATCTGGCTCAGATTTTGACTTATCAAATGTTACCTGACCACCTCTCTTAATCAGGAGTCGCTAGTATTGCTTTCAAGTCAGATTTGACCTCAAGCATTCACGCTTGGTTCAAACTCAAGTTTATTGGAAACAGCAACTTTATTCAGCTCTTTAAAGGGCAGATAAACATCCCCCTGACGTGGCTGCGACTTGGAAACGTCTTGCCCTTACCCTGGATCACGGCTCATTTAAAAGCAGGCAAACCGGCCGCTACCCCTTCTAAAATACCACCTTCATACCCCCGAGTTTCTGTGCCTTCCGAAAGCACTTCAAGCCCCGCAGCTGCTGCCAGCCGCTCACGAGGGGACGCGGTAGTGTGGAGGCGGGCAGCCGGGTGTCCCCGGGGGTCCTGGGTGCCTGCTAGCTCGGTGGTCAGCGCCGCGGGGGGGAAGTCCTTTCAGGTCCCACGCGACAACTCAACTCTTTGTGGAAAACTGGCCGAGCGAAATGGCGTCTCTCTTGATCTGATGTGTGCAACGGGAGGTATTCAAAAGCTGCCCAGACGCGGTGCCGGGCGCTCTGCTCGAGGTGGCCCTGCCGCAGCAGGGGGTCGGACCAGGTGACCTCCAGAGGTCCCGTCCAACCTCAACCCTCCTGTCGCCTGTGACTCTGTGGCAACGCACCTGCCCCCGCCACCCGCCTGGTCACAGCCGCTCGGTGAGCCACCGGCGCCGCGGGGCCGGCACGGGTCTGCCGCTCGGGCTGGCAGCAGGGAGGAGAGCTGCGGACTGGGTCCCGCCGAGGGCTCCGGCTCTGCCCCAGTCCCACCCCCGCAGGGCTGCTGGGACCGCCGGTCCCCCCGGGGCCGGGGAGGGCACCTCCTGCCCCTCAGGATTTCCTGCAGGCCAGCACGCCCGGGCCGGAAAGAGACAACTCGCCTGTCGCAGCCTCAGCTGAAAAACAGCCCTTGCTGCACGTCGTGGTTTAGCCCGAGGCGTTTCAGCGCTACGCACAGGTAAGGGAGCGGAGCCGCCGCGAGCCTGGCTTTGCCCGGGCCCACAGCGGCCGCGGCGCTGCGCTCAGGCGTCGGTCGTACCGGCCCCACGGAGGCGTCTCACCGACCCTCGCCGGCTCGTGCCATTGAGTCTCCCCGGCTCAGTCTGGACGCTGGTGGTGCGGCGGGCCCTGGCCCAGAGGCCTCCCCCGTCTTCTCCATTGTGCAATCCCCTGAAAAATGTCTCGGCTCGCCGCCTTTACTTCTGGCATTAGCCACGAGGGGCTGTGCCCTCCCCGCACCAAGGGTGCGCGCCCGTCACCCTCTGGTCGCTCTCTGTGCCCCCGACGTTCAGATCAGTGTCTGGCCAAATTGATCCAAACCCAGGAGGTTTCCTACATGCCAGTCCTCCAGCTACCCTGCGGTGTAACCCACCCCGCCTTTCACGCAGCTTCGAGGTAGAATGTCCCTATTATCATTTCATTCCCTTGAGAGCCTCGACCTGTCGGCTCTTTCTACATTTCACACACTGGTGGTCTTATTTCCCGCTTGTCTTAGCCCCATACCCTTCTCATACTGAGCATCTCCACCTTCCTCAGACACTAGTCCTCCAGCCTCATCTCAGAAACCCATTTGCTCTTTTCGAAAAAATACTTCTCTATTAATTAACATAAATTGCATTCACTTTTGCTGGCCACAGATTGCCACAGTCACTGCCTTAGGTTCATCTTTAAGTTCAGGCAACTAATTTCTATTGTACTGAAAGGTTTTGATCTCTTTTCTGGGAGGCGGATCATTGAGCCTTAATACAAAGCTCCGGTTGAATGCTGTCCCTTTGCTGTTTTTAAACAGAGTTAAGGCTGGAGAGTGGATCGTTCAGTGCTCGGGACACTGAACGGCAACACAAGGGACCGTGCTGCAATTTCTTTTCTGGCACCGGCTTCCCGCAAGGCTTGGAATGGTCACTTGGTCTGTTTGGCTCCAAGTGCCCCAGAAAGGGCTCGCCAGCACAGCTCCACCACCCAGCGCAACTACAGCCCATTGCAGCAGGCGGCAGTTTTTCCTTGGACATCCTTAAAAAAACCTGCTCCCCGAGCCTAATGATCTAACCCAGGAGAAGAACGTTTTTCCCTCTGAATGCAACCCCTGTTAGGCTGCGATCAGCACGGGCACAGTGACGAGGGACGTGAATGATTTCTGTCCTTTTTTACTGCCGCCGCTTGCCAGGTTTGCGCGGAGAAGTTTTGCTGGCGTAGCCCGGGCCAATGCATCCCCGAACCTTATGTACGAGGGACAATAGGCAATCCAGGCCGCACAGACTATTTAAGAATAAACTCCAGACTGTGAGCTGCTCAGACATCTTGGTTGTCGACTGCATATAGGTGCCATCCTAAAACTGTGAAACTGAATACCCTTAATTTAAAAATTCATGCCCAGATCTGTGCTTTGCCCTTCATCCTTGCATTTACAGAAGGCTAAATCGAGATCCCAGATTTTACATCCAAACGCTGAAATGTTCACAATTCAGATTCCTGCGAAGGCTTGCAGACAAGCACATTTTAAAACAGCATCGTGTAAACTGCTGAAGGAAAGCCAGGGATTTTGCTAATGACAAAGAAATTTTTCTCTCCTGTGATAGCTGAAAGAATTCCTTTAATGACAATAAACCCCCTCCTTTGCAAATTTGCTTTGGGTGGATGGCAAGATTAAAGAACATCCAACCCAGCTATGATTTTTCAGATCGCGTAAGTACCTTAAAAAGATGCTCATTATCTAAAGTGATGCCTCTTCCCTAATTGCAGTGCCACTATTATGCCAGATTAATTTCTTTTCCCAAACCCTCGTAGATGGTAAAACAATGTTTTCAACTCAGGAGCGAGCCCCACTCGGAGAGGTAGCGTTTGCTGCCGGAGATGGGGGCAGGTGTGGGTCCCCCCTGATGGCCACCCGTGCCGTGCCGCAAGGACCGCTCTGCTCCTGTCCTCGCGTCACCCCGCCGCATCCAATCTGCTGCCCCAAATTGCGAACGGGAATGAAAAGGAGCGCAAAACCCTTGACTGGGAGGCTGTTACAGAAAAAGCTGAGGCTGACACTGCAAACCACGACAGCTCGGGCCGCCGACTCCGACAACTTGCACGCAAGGAGGGACGTTTGCTTGTTTGCTTTGCCTCCCGCTCCCTCCCATTACCTCAGCGCTGGTACCTGCCCCGCTCGCCGGCAGCCGGATGGCAGGAGACCTCACCGGCTGGGGAAACCCGTGAGGTTTGCCACCGCCCTGAGAAGTTCGTCACAACGGGGGCTTGAAAGCATCCCTGCCCAGCTGCCACGGCGGGCAAGGCGGGCAGGGGAGCAGGTGCCTCCAAAATTTGCAGGTGGCTGTCAGTGTACAAAAGGGGCTCTGCAAGGAGGCTTTAACCCCCTTCTATTAGTTTTTTACAGCATCAGTGTTATTAGGGTAATAATTTATTTGGCTTCCTATTTCTCTTTGAAATACTGAAGCATACCATATGCACCCATACGTGCGCTTGAAATTTCTGGGAACTCCGTAAACCTTGTAATTTTAACCCTATTATACGCTTTATATTTAATTGATTGCTAGTCAGAGATGAGAATTTCACAGATCTTCTAAAAGAATGAGTATTTTTAATCCGCTCATTTAGCTAGGGAAGAGGATATGCGTCCTCCCTCTAAACCAGCATTTCACAGCGCCGCACAGGTTCCAACTACCGCGGGAGTCGGTTACCCCTCAAAAAAAAAAAAAGTTGAAAATTAATCCAAAGCTAAATTAGTGACATGATTGTATTCCCATTACATTCCACTTAAATGCATATGTTTACAATATCCTTTAATTACAATTATTATTAAACATAGTAAAATAGTTCCAAACTTGGCTCATGGCATCATTGTACTTCTAGTGGAAAAAAAATTATCTGAAGCCTTGTCAATATGCCACTTCCTCCTCCCCCATCTTTTAACAGAAGCAGCCTCCAGTGAAATAATCCAAGCTGTGTTCAAGAAGTTGGCAAGTGGGTCCAATTAAATGTGGTTTTAGTGTATTCTGGCATTTGCATATCTAGTTTGCCAAGAAGTAATGTTTTAGGAAAAAAAAACACAGTAAAAAAAAAAAAAAACCCACCACAAAAACCCCTGCGTCGGTCCAGACAGAGAGTGGATGGTGTGATGCATCGCTGAACTTTGTCCCATGAATCACGGAGATTTCAATAACTAACTAAATAAATAAATCATTTTTTTCTCGATTGTTGCCCCTTTTTGGTTGACAGGCTTTACAATAATCTGTATGCCCTATGAAAGAAAACATACAGAGGGAATACTAGAAAATTAATGCAGCAAAAGCGAAATCAGCTTTAATATTTAGTGAATCATTTAAAAACTTAAATCACAATGACCTTTATTTCATGGAAATATTTAATGCCTTAGCAGAGCCGTTTTCCAGCTAAACAGTGATTAAATAAAGCAGTCCATCAAAACAGCGCCTGTTCTCCGGGACGCAGAACGGAGAAGTCGGTCGTCGTTGCTCGAGGACAGTTTACCGCTGCTGAGAGCAGTGCCTTGGTTTTTGTGGCTCCTTCCCCGCCCCTCGCTGTAGCGGCCGCCACCGTCCCTCCGGCACCCCAGCCTCCGCATTCCCCTCTGCCGGTGGGTTACGTGCCGATCCCGGGGCGCGGGAGCGCAAACCCCCCAGTGCCCCGGCCATCGCTCTGCCACCGTTTGCGGGATGGCACCGAGGGGCCGCGGGTGCAATCCCTGTGCCCCCCTCCAGCCCCGCGCAACGCGGGCAAGAACGCCGACAGAGGAAGGACGGGTGGGAAAAAAAACCAAACCAACCACCCCAAAAACTCCCTGCAAGCCTTAACCCTCCACAAGGCTAAGCGTAAAATGATGTTTAATGTATACTGCCCAGCCCTTTCACTCATTTATTCCATAGCTGGGACAACCTTGCTACAAAGCAAGGAGAGTTAATTAACAAAACGAGGCAGCGTTGGAGTTATATGGAATCTTTAAAGCCTTTATCAGTTTGCCAGTCCATTAGCGGGGCTGCATTCTCCGCAAACTCCCTACTCCAATATGTGCAGCAGAGCAGTTAATTTCTTTTGGACTCGGTCTATGGCACCAAGCTGGTTTTTTTTTTTCCCATCTTTATCCAAACAAACTATTAAATAATCAACAAATAAGAATATTTAACCCAAAATAATGAGAGGAACGATCGCGCGCCTAAAAACTATAAATTAAAGCTATCCAGTCACAAAAGAAAGTTGAGTCATCCATTAAACAACAAAGGAGAAGGAAAAAATAGATCGCACTCGGATGTTTTTGTGGCGCTGGTTGCCTCGCAAACGTGCCTAAGCCGAGGCCCCAGGAGGATGGACAGCTGGAGACCGAAATCGCTCTGGGACCTTCATCAGGCACGAGCTTCCAAAACGTTAGCGCGCGCCCCAAGAAACAAGGAAACAAAAAGACGAAGGCCGCTGTGTCCCTCCCTCCGGCCACGGCGCGGGCTAGACCTGGCGCTTGGCGCTGGCTGTGGAGGGGGAGCCTTCGCCCCGCAGCAGCGCGTGGCCCGGAGGAACGCACCACGCGGCCCCGGCACGGCAAAGCCCGGCGGCACCGGCGACCAAACCACCCGGCACCCGCGCTGCAGCGTCCCAATCCCCCCTGCCAAGGCGCTGGGGGACCTCCCCAAGCTGCTGACAGCCCGTGGGGCCGGGAACGCTTCCCCTCTCCCTGCCCGTGGGGAGAGCGACGGGGCCATGAAGATGCCACCAGTCTCTGTCCTGCCCGGCCACGCCGAGCCCTGCCCTGTGTGGCTGCCGGGGGCTCGGGCAGCGGCAAGGCTTCCCGCAGGGCTGCAATGGAAAGCAAGCCCCACTTTTAGAAGGCTCTGCTCCCCTCTCCCTCTTCCCTCCTTCTCCTCACCCCCCCGCCAGCCGCGCAGAAGAGCCGTCGTTAAAACGCGGGGGGGGTCGCAGTGATTTCCAACCCTCCGGTTGTACTTCTCAGAGTAGTCGTCTTGCGGATGCTGTGCTAACAAGATGCTTGACAGGCACCAAGCTGCGCGCTCGCAGCCACGCAGCCGACTGCCGAGATTCACAGCCCGCTTCCGAGCCACGCGACGGGCGAAAGCCTCATTGGCGGCGTGCGCCCGGGATGGCAAAATGGTCTCCTAGGGAAAACGGGGCTGGGGAGGTGGGAAGGAAATGGGGCGGCGGCAGGAGTATCCATATAGCCTGGCAAAATGCTGCAGCTGAAGTCATTAGCCCCCTTCTTATTTTTCTAAATAAATAGTGTGGACATAAACCAGAGGTTCCAGCAAATGCCCACTGAAGACCACCAAGTATCTCAGGAGGGTTTGTGATGGAACGAACGCTTCCATAATTAGCTTGATTTCTGCCCGGAACCCAGGGATGAACTTCCATTTAAGCATACACCTCTGGTGTTCTCCAGAGGACTTGAAGATTACTTTCTCTCACTGACAAATAACTCTGGGAGAACGCGTTCAGCTCGGGTCAGCAGACAGCAGAAAGGCGTGGAGCCGAGCCTAACATCAGGCATCAAACGTGGTGCACAAAGGGGCTGGAGAGGTAGTGCAGAAGATGTGGTGCAAACGCTCCGAAAAATCAAACCCTGGATAAACATGGCTTTCACTTCCTTTTTTTAATATTCCTTCATCCTTCTTCAATAAGTTTGGCGGGTTTGGATGAGCCATGTCATTTTACCAAGCAGTGTTGGCTATGGGCTCCCCATCCCCAATGCCTCATTCGGTAGGAGGGCAGGAGAAAGCCGGGGGCCTCTGCTCCACGGATGGGGTCTCTAGACTTCCAAGTGTGGGCTTCAAAACCGGGATTCTGCCATCTGTAAAGTCATGAGGAGGAGACTTTCCTTTCTTTGTTCAAATAAAAGAAAAAAAGAAAAAAAAAGAAAGCCTTTGAGATGAATTAAAAATGCTTCATCCTCCAGGACTGCACCAGGAGCGAGGCTCACAACCTTGCCATGGTATATTGTTTCCTTCCTAAGAGCCAGCAAAAAAAAGGAAAAAAACCCTCATAGTGCTTTTTGTCCTTAATAAGAATCAAAGTGGTGTAGAAAAGAGGCTTTATACCTCCCATTCCCATAGCCTGATTAATGTGCTCTGTCTTTCAACATGTGCTTTCCCTTAAACCTCATTTTTCTGTAATTTCCTTCATTCTTTTAACAATGTGCTTATCCCTCTGCTAAAAAAAGCCATTATTTACAGATGTTCCCTCTCTTCTCACCACATTCGAGTCCAAAGCGCAGGCTCCTCCTCCTCCTCCTAAATAAAAGGAGATCAGATAGGAGATAAGATCCTTTCAAAAGGTGAGCACCGATATTAAATTTTAGAAATACATGCTAAGCTGATGTCTTTGTAAATCACTTTTTTCTGCTCCAGACATATTTCTACCCTGTTCTGGAAGTAACATCAGCCACCCAAAGGAGCTGGGTATTCCCAAAAGCAAAATTTTGCCTGCTGTTGATACAGGCAGTTTGGACCGAAGGACTCTGGCTCAGCCATGAATGACTGTAGGGCCTATCAAAGGCTCTTGTTAGAAAAAAAACCCCTGCGTTAAATGGTTGTGCTTTCGTGTGGGAGAGCCCTGAATCTGAAGAGCACCAACCTAAAATAGAAGGCTAGCATTAGGACGAGTGCTAGTCATCTCCTCGCTGTCTTGGGAGTGACTCACAGGCAGTTCACCTCAGGTAGGTCCCAAACCTTCACGTCGCCGCTCGTCCTCGCGTGCGTATTCCACGAAAAGGGGTTGAGAGATCAGACCCTTACCTTTAGTATATATATATATTTTTTTTTAAATAGCCTTGCAATGCAGCACCCAGATATCCAGCCCCAGGCCCCCCGGCGCTATTGCGAGCCCAGAGCGTGACGCTTTAAAATCAGCGTGTACCACCAGGGACTTCTCTGACTTGCACGGCCCTCGGCCCCGGGCGGGCAGCGGGCGCTCCCTCCTCCGTTCCCCGCCGAGAAAGGGCCAGCGCCGTTGCGTTGATGCCGCGTTTGCGTCGCCCCGCATCACCCAACGCCTCCCCAGCCGCAGCGCTCCCGTCACTTTCGATGCCAGCCGCCCGCGCCGGCTGCTGGGGATGAAGGTGCTGGTTCGACACCGGGCGCTCGCCTCCAGCAGGCGACGGAGCGGGGAGGGGTCCGGGTTGGCCCCGCGGACGGCGCCGGCGTTTGCCTCGCGCCCTCGCCCCGGCACAGCGCCCGCGGGCTGGAAGGAGAACACGGCTCTGCTGTATTTTCTCTGCTCGGCAGGAATCCCCACCTTCTCCTCCAAGCTGCAAACTTCGTGTTGTATATTAGTGAGGATCAAAGAGCGCAGGAAAATTAGCACTCTGTTTAAAAAAAAAAAGGGGGGGGGGAGAAGCTGTCATTTTTGCTTACTGGTTATGGGCTTTAAAAGGTCTCCTTGCCGAGATTTTAAAATGCATGGGTTTCTCGATGCAAATTTAGGCTAAAAATAACAAATTCCCTAAGCGAAATACTGCTTTACGCCATTTTTTGTTCTCACTTTTTGGGAAGTTTTCTCTCTGTGAGACTTTTCCAATCGTTATGAAAAAGAAATACGTTTATGTTTATCACACTGAATTGGGCAAAACACAACTTTGCGTTCACCTTGCGTCTCGGGAGCCCTTTCTTTTACGCATAGGGTACCGGTATTGCGAGATCCTTGGAAGTAAGCTGCGATGAGTTATCCAGCACTGGCAGAGGTACGTTGGTCGGTCTGTCAACAGGGAGCCCAGCATTCCCGTGTTCATTAAATTACATTCTCATAATTAACAAAGAAATGCACAGCTCTCCATTCCTCCAAAAATTAAGAATTGCCTAGTGAGTCTCGGCTCGTTAAGACACAGCTCTTTCTTAAAGTCACTCAGTCATATGAAAATAATTAAACAGCAGAATTTATAGTCTTTCCAAGCTGTCATACATGTAAGCCTGAAAATCATCTACGAACAGAAATCAGATTCTGGATAGACGGTGCCAGTCAAACTACTTTAAAAAGAGAGAATAAGCTACAGAAAATGAAGACCTGGTAGCTATAGCCTATGAAGACAGGATATGTTTCATTAAGATTTTTAACCGTATTTTATCTCGGTATGAATTTCCAAAATTATCTCAACATGAATCCTCACTAAGTGCGAATACGTAGCAAATGCAGTTGAAAATAAGTCGTATCTTGTATGATAAACCTCTATCAGTTTCAAGGGGGTTTATTTATAGATAAAGCACATTTTTAAAATTGTAAAATGTATATTGGGAACACATCCAAAAGTTTATAAAAAGTAGCTTTAATGCTAAAATTGAAGACAATTTGACAAAAGCCTAAAATGTAGCATCGAGGGTAGTTTTTGTTTTCTTAATAGCTGTAAATAAGACTTAACCAAAATGTATTTCGGGAAGGTTGTGAAAGAAATATTTAAATCCCTATCTAGACTTCCATCCAGATACAGCGTATACCATGCCATAGAGCTGTTTTGAGACAGTTAAGCCTTTTAATATACCTCCTGTAGTACTGAGGCAGTAACATATTGCTTTACCAGTTAAATCCTTTCGGAAGTCATGATGTACGTGTAACTTGCTCTCCAAATATTTTACTAATTTAAAGCTGGGTGTCGGGCACCGGGTTGCAATGGCTGGGGATGTGCTGTGCAAATCCCTATCTGGCATGTTCCGGACGTGGCACAAAAAAATCCTTCTTGGTGTTCACGTTAGCGCTTGATAACTGCAGGAATCACAAGCAATGGGTCGCACAAGACCACGTTGTGTTGGCTGCTACGTACGAACACTAAACACATCTCCCAAAGATCTTTAAGGAGAAACTGAGACTGTGATTTCGACGCACACCTAAATAAAAATTAGCAAGTTATTTTAAACTACGTCTTCGCAGGCGCGCACATATGTTCATGCGCAATATGCGCTCTAAGGAGCAATGCTGAGGTTAAGCGATACCAAAACACTGCACATCAGAACGTCCTAAAAAGTAGTCACCAGCTGTATTTTGCAATTAATCATTTATTTATTTCCTGCAGTCCCCAAAATCCCCATTCACACGGCAATTTCAGCTCCAAGGTTAGACGGCATACGCTCTCCCTCGTAGCCCCAAGCAAAAGCTTGTTAGAACCAGGCTGTAATACCTCAAAAAAGAGAAAATTTGGCCCCACAGTGAGAGCCGTGGTACAGGAGCGAGACGAGGTCTGTCCCAGCCAGGGGCGTGTTTTCACGCCGGGGTGAGCCCCTGCGGCCCCCGGCTACAAAGGGTCCCTGCTAAGGAGTCCTCCGGAATGAAGACTCCGTATCTTCTGCAGGGAGACGATGGTGCATTAGCGGACTAAGGCAAAAAACCTGCAAGTAAGAAGCTAAACTAACGCAAAACGGACCTGAAGATGATCAGCACACAGCCTAGGCGAGCTCTGCCCGTCTGAAAAATTAACTAGCCCAAGAAATTCCGGTGTAAGAGAAATACTCGAGGTCAAACAGGGATTATTTTGGAAAAAAAAAAGCATATTCTTCCTTTTGTTGGCAAACACCTCTATCACGCAAAGCCCCTGCAGCGTTCGCCGCCGCTGTCGCAGTTAAGCCCGTGCCACCTCTGGCTTCGCGGCTGCCCGGCTGCGCCGAGGGCTCAGCCCTCTCCCGCCCGGGCAGAGCCGGGCAAGCTGCGCGTTACTTGCACTGAGAGCATTTCGCTTCCACAGCCGCTTAAAAGTAATGCTTCTTTCTTAGCCTACGAGAGTAAAGTGGATGGTCTTTCCGAAAAGGGCGCAATCTCTCATCGGTAAGAGCCGTTGACAGGGTTAGCTGAATTTTACCACGGGAGCAGGAGCTGCCGGCTGTAGGTTGCAATAAGCAGGGCTCTTCTTCCCGTGACTGTCTTCCTTTGCTGGCAAAAGGGGAACATTTCCACCTCCTGCCTAAAAGCGTTTGCGCAAATAAAGAAGGAACTCCTCTCTCACCGTCTAGAAAATAATTTTTGTTACCAAACTCGCTACATTGATGACATGATTAAAATATGAGTGAAGCGCAACAAAAATTAAACAAGGACTCCTGAACTAGAATACGTTGAAAGAGCCCAGATTTGTACATCGTTTTTTCCTCCCTTTAAAAATACCCGACAGTTCTGTTAAAATTCACGTTTACCGTCCTAGTAAAAAGAAATCTTAATGCTTTGGTTAGATTTCTTTAATAAAAGACCGTACTCTGGAAATACTTCAGTTTGGAAATCACATGGACAAACAGTGTTAATAACGTATGGGTTTGAGAACCCTGCTACGGAAGGCTACATGACAATATTTTAGAATCGGTTTTCTAATTTTAGGGCATTTTTGCGGACTTGAAACGTATTTCACCTTCATTCTGAAGGGATTTGCAGTGCTTCAAAACATGAGGAGGGAGCAGGCAGAAATTTTCTTCCCTTCCAAGTTCTCACCAGTTACGAATTGCTGCAGCATCGTTGATCAGAAAAAGGAGGGCTCAGAGTTTCATTTCTGAAAGTAGGCTGGAAAAACGTTATTTTAAAAGTTATATAACAGGAGTCTGTTAAAAAGTTAGAACATTCGATTATTGCAGAATTAATTAGGGGAAAACCAAAAAAGTCAGGCCACTGCCGGCAAATCCCTCGATCCGTCGTCTGCAGACGGACAGCAGAGGGTCCGCGGCGGCAGCGAGGGAAAACGGTGGCATCCTCCCCGAGCAGGTCCAGCACGGCTGCTGGGGCGGGGTAGCACGGCGGGGAAAAGGGAGCCTATCCCTCTGCAAACCAGTTTTAAAATTTTATATAGGCTTCCAACAAGGCGGTGCAAGTTTGGAAGGCATATGCTGGTTTCACTTCTGCTCAGCAGAAGGACATGGGATTGTGCGGTATTCGCTTTTCCCCTAATGCAGGAGATCAGGGGGAGCAATGAGGACCCCTTCCCTTCCTTGGCCAGAAAGTTTGATTTTAAACTCCTACCAAGTTCTTCTTCAAATTGCACCTAAATCATGCACAGGTCTCGGTACGTAGAATGGTCTGTAGAATGCTGTACCTAATTCAAAAGTCTCTGTTGCACCGAACACCTAAGGCTGAGTTTAGAGAAATCATTCGTAATTAGAGAATATTAAGCTAACACAGGCAGTGGTTAAAAAAATAGCCGAATGATATGTTTAGCATGTTCCCCGTGAGTCTTGGGCTAGAAGTACTCACACTTAAAAAGCGATGACTACCTCCGGTCAGAGAAAGTCTTCCGAACCTGTGAAGTTTAGAGCGTACAGTCTCCATTCCCACAATTTGCCTTCGACCATCACGGCAACATGAACGGTGGGGGTTTTGTTACCACATATCCTCCAACCAAATAAAATGTTCTCTCATGCTTCATTATCTAGGGACTGTATTAAAAAAAAAAAAAAAAGTCACCGCTATCTAGCTATGTCAGTACATTAAACCTTATGGAGAGAAGCAACATGCAGGAGTACGTTTCATCTTTTCACTGAAGTAACACTTTGATAGCCACAAGCAAGCGTGTGCTGCACGTGTATATCCCACCTAGCTAAAGCCCAAAATTATAAAGGATATTTTGAATTATTTTGTTGTTAATGACTAAGTTATGTTTTCTGTTACCCTTCTGAAGAAGGGCTCCTTTTAAGTCTAGTTTTATTTGGGAATCTACAATCCGTGAAAATCTTAATGTTGGAGAACAAATGGTGAATCTGCCTAGAGCCACATCCAAAGCTCAGCAGCAGCACGGATTTCAGAACGGCAACATTAGCCGTTTTTCAGTCTTGATGATACTTTAAACCATCTTAACTACACACGATATTCTGTCATATGAAAACCTACGGAAAAGGTCTGCTGCTAGAAAGAGAGAAATCAATGCGGCCAAAGACGCTAACACTGGCAAAAGGAAACGTTTTCAAAATATCTGTAATGACTCAAAAAAAACCCCCAAACACAGCAAATGATGCTTGAAAATTGTTATAAAGCATAAAACAGTGAAAAAAGATAATTTCAGCTCAGTACAAATTACTGTAGGTGTAGGAAGACAAGCAGAATAGCATTAGGCACTGAGATTCACTTGGTCAAGGGACAACTTCAGTTGTACCTAGGCAGATGACAAATGTAATGAAATGTTTAAATTAAGATTACATTTCCCCCCTCCTTCTTCAAATTGGTCCTGCTGTCTCTGTTCCAGACTTCTAATTTAGCTCTACTTTCATATTCCCATTGGGCTTTGCAGTGCTGGTCTCGTTCCTAGGATGGAGCGGCCTCAAGCAAGAATTCTGGGTATATCCTGCAACAAGCATCTAAACCAGGTCTTTTTCAAAGGTTTCGCTAAGTTTCATTTCATTACACTTAAAGAAACATTTAGTCCGTAAGAGAACTCCTCACAGACTTAGGATTATGTTAATTTTCCTCTGCAATCCCCACAGTTTTGATGTATTGCCGGTATTTTGGACATTTTGACTGCCTACTTGTTCTGTAACGTTGATGGCCAGTCAGTTCCCGGCCAGTGCTTCAGATTAAGCTGTTGCCGTCTGCCCTCCTGTCCTGATGGAGACCGAATACAAAAGAGTGAGCCCGAGAGAGCTCCTTGGGTGAAATTAAGCCCAGAAAAGGAATCGTGTGTATAGATATTTGCACAGTAGCAAAATTTCTGAAATTTAATAGATTGCTTCTGCGAGAGTCTTTGGGGAAGAATAAAAACACTATTTAAAAAAAAAAAATCCCTTTACAGAATGATCAAGAGCTACACACACAGAAATGCTTTCAAAACACAAGCATTTAATTTTTTTGAATGTTAAGTGAGATGTAAATACGTACGTTAGCAACAAAGTGCTCAAAAGCATACTGAAAACATGTTCCATACACAGTTAGCAATAGAAGTCTGTACAAAAGTAATAAAGTTACACATTATAAAAAATACTCCGTAACTATAATTTAAAAGAGGGAAAAAAGACAAGGGAATTGATTTCTCAGTTCATATAATTTATTGCAGTTAGCACACAGTTTAAAAATTCACCAACACACCAATAGTACAAAACTAAACAGCATTATAAGTTATTCCCCCCTCAGGAAAATAAAACATACTATGATTGTCAAAGCTAGATGTCAGTCTAAGTTTTAGAACAAAAGAAGAATGTGAAACTAAGGAAAGGAAAAAAGCAATCACTCACGAGGACCACAAAAAAATCCAAGAGAAAGTCCGTTTTCCTCAGACACTGATTGTCTTCTCTAACTTAAGAAAAGAATGTAGTTTTAAAACCTAGAAACTATTCAAGTAACTAAAGATAACGCTCCAAGGCCATTTTCACAGCTTTTTTTTTTGTTGTTTTAAATGCCATTACAGCCAAATTAACACACATTTGACCAAATATTTCCAAAACAGTCCAGCAATACACAATGGAGTTTTCCATTCAGTATCTTAAGCACAAAAATAGGCTATGTTTACAGTAGTTAAGGCGATCAAATTTTAAACAAAAGCAGAGGAAAAAAAAAGATAAAAAGAAAAAAAAAAAAGGAAAAACAGCAAACGTTTTCCATGCTACTCCCATAGACCTTATTTGTAAGTGCAAGACAGGAAAACAAACACTGTGCAAAATGCTTTTGACCTGCGTGTTGGTCATTAAAACCACACGTCAGGCTGCAGTCTCTGCTGCTTGGATACACATAGTCCTTCCCCTGCCCTCCCCCGGCCCCCTGTCACTCAGGCCTTCCCAGGCCTTTCAGCCCGGGGCCTTTTTTTTTTTTTTTTCCTTTTTTTTTTTTTCCCCTTCTTTTTTTTTCTTTCTTTTTTTTTTTTTTTTTTTTCTTTTCAGTCCACAGCCTCTTTTCAACGGGAGGGAAAAAAAAGAACGACCTATTGTGGTGGAGCGGTGCAGCAGGAATCCTACAAATGCTCATCTGGGGAAAGGGACGCACCTCAGCTGGAGCTGGCGTGGGGTCTGTGCAATTAGAAGGGGTCTGGGGTTAGTAAATGCACACCGCACATGCAAATCTCGAAGCCTGGTTGTAAACATTCTTTTTTTTTTTTTTTTTTTCTCCTTATTAACGTAGCTAAATCGGCGACTCGTAGCTTAAGTTCTTCTCAACTCAAAGACAGTGGGAAAGTAAATTTAAATTAGATAAAATAAAAACAGTGCATTTCTCTTCTTCGTAACACCGGCATTTTCAACGGTGTCGGGTTTTTTTTCCTAAGGAAATTAAATAATTTTCAACTCACTCGTTAAAGTTATACAATGCAAACAAAGACAAAAATATACTGAAACTCATGCATTTCTGTAGCGTTAATATTTACTTTTCAAGACTCAACTAAGAGCATCAACACAACCTGCCAAGTTCTTTGATACCTCCCCCCGGCCCATGTAATCAATTACAGTATACAATAACAGTAATTCACATTTTTTAAACACACAGTTCATCACTGCTGAAGCTGCAATATCCTTTTTCATCCCAAGCAAACCTTCACGTAAGACAGAGTCCCAGTGATCCCAGTGTACTCTCAGGGTTTTTGTTTTATGTTTTTGTGTTGTTTTTTGTTTTCTGTTTTGTTTTGCTGTTGTTTTTTTTTTTTTTTTCCAGTGGGAACTGTCAGAAATCCAGAAGTTGCCATAATAAGTTTTAAGTCAACCGCTTGTTTAAAAATAGATAATCCAGCATTTCAGAAATTTTCCATTTGGGTCTAAAAGCATTCAGGTTTCCAACAGCTAGAAAGGACTCATGCAATTATAGAAATGTAAAGGAACTGACAAAATTGGGAGAGGATTTCTACATTCAGATTTTAAGAGGGAAAAGATCGAGAGCTTAAAAGAATGCAGTGTTTTGGGGAGAATAAAGCCACGTCCAAATTTTTTGAATTGGAGATTCCTTAGAAGTAAAGTATCCGCTGGCTTCTATTCTGAAAAGGGGGAAAAATACGCTCCGTAATTTGTTACTTTGTCGGATTACCTCTACAGTTCATTTTTATCGGAGTGCTAAATTAGTGAAATGTTCATGCTGCCTTAAAGTGCAAAAACAAGCTAATAGCCAAACTTTCAGTTCAAGGAAACAAGATTGCTTTTAGACTGTACCACAACTATATAGATTTATATATATATTATTTATATATATAAAAATTTTATTTCCAAAGTTCTTGTGAGCTATCTTCTAAGGTCCAGTCTCTGACAGTAGGTAAGCTCAGTGCTTCGCTTTTGACAGACAATGAGTTCACCAACTCACAGTGAAACTTCCGAATGTGTCTGTAAAGGTCTCCGGACTGCGTGAACCTGCGTTCACACCACTTACAAGCATGAGGCTTCTCCCGCGTGTGAACCACTGCGTGGCGGCTCAGGTTGTGGGAGTACTGGAAGCTCTTCCCACACTGGGTGCAAGTGTAGGGCTTTTCACCTGAATGAGTCCTCTCATGACGTTTCAAGGTGTACATGCAAGAAAAAGTCTTACCACACAACGAGCAGGTCGGGACATTGACATCGGTTGCAGGCTTGCTGCGGATCCCGTCCTGCTCTCGAAAGTGCGTGCTTAAGTGGATCTGCAGGATGTGGGGGCTAGGAAAGACCTTGTTGCAGAGAGGACACATGAAAATTTGGCCCGCAGGGCTAAGTATGTTTGACACGTAAGGGAGCAAGCTGCTGTCCATGTTTCCTTCCACCTGGACTCTCTCGTTCTCTGGAGTTATCATTTCATCATCGCTTGCCTTGTCCTCTCTATCTAGCTCCCTCAAGACCGAATCTTCCCTCATCGGAGCCAGGTGGGCCGGCTCGTACTGTACCCTGTTATTAGTGCTCACACTTTCTTTCACAGTGCTATGTTCCATATCATAGTCATTAGTGCCAACATCACTCTCATCACAGGAAGCCTCTTTCTCCACCTTCACCTGAACCAGGCTGCTTCTAAGCATGTCCTGCGAAGAGAAATAAGAACTGTTCAAATTTTCAACTCCTGAAAGGCTGGACTTGACAGACAGGTCCAGCACGCAGTCAACATCTGCTGAATCCCTCACGGAGGTGACAGACCTCTGGGACAAAGACTCTGTTGAGCTGCAGGGGCTGGCTACTGTTTTTCCAGCTGCTGCTGCGTGCGTCTCTGCCTCTCCGCCAGTCTGGGGAATGCCTGCTGAGTCTGAGGGCAATCTCATCCACATGTTCCCAGGCTCAGCCGCCAAGTCCCTTTTGCTAGGCAGGATGTTCAATTTTTCATCTTCTCCGTCATCTTCATCGCTGGGCAAGTCTCCTGGCATGTGGCTGCTGCCATCGGAGAGGCTCTCCACTTTGTCTGAACAACTTGAGGCGTCTTCCTCCTTTTTCGTACTGTCTGCCTCCGTGGTTGCTTTCTCTTTCAGCTTCTTTTTGCAGACTTTGACAATGTCATACATGTGGAGATAACTGGCAGCTGCTAGCACGTCTTCAATGGGCAAGTCTTTGAACTGGAGCTTTCCTTCGTACATGAATTCAAGCAGGAGAGCGAAAGCTGGGGCTGTAACAATGTCGCTGTTCAGATGAACAATGTCCCTTTTGTCCAGCTGGTCCTTGTAAAAGAGGTGGAAATACATGCTGCATGAAGCCAGTACAGCTCTGTGTGCTCGGAACTGGGCATCTCCTACCAGAACAGTGCAATCACAAAGAAAACCCTGATGTCTCTGCTCACTCAGACACTGTAGCAAATGTCTACTGTGGTCAGGAAACTCCATACTGTCTTCATAACCTATAAGCAACGAGATTTTTAAAAATTAAATGTAGGTCGGAATCACAGAACTTACAAATCCAAGTTATTCCACTCTAAAAACCTCGTATTTATATTGCCAGAATTCTGGTCCTGACACCATGCAAAGATTATTCAACACGCACGTACGATGGCAACTCTTCCCCCGATCAACCACTGAAAGTTACCATTTCCTTTCCATGGTAAATAAACCATTCTAATAAGCAAACAGGTACATTTGTAATTTTTTTAAAGTATCACTGCTGTTCATAGAATCTGTTCAGCAGGGTTGTTTTTTTTTAGGAAACTTCCTCCAGACTGCACCCCTGGGAGGGCAGACCTTCCCCCCCAACAAATTTTTTTTTTTTTAAACACTAAGTTTGAGAGATCACAGAGGGGGAAGAAAAAAAAAAATCATCAGATGATCAACCTTCTTTTTAAAGTCAAATTGTAGTAAGAGGAGAGGTTCATGCATGAAGAAATGCTAATATACCCAAATCTGAAGGTCTAACATTCATAAAGTACAAAAATTATTTACGGGTGTCAATTTACAGGGACAGCAAAATCAGTGTTTTTATAAATTTAGTCTGCGTGGTTTTCTTCTTGTGGTAAGTCAGTTTCAGGTGTTCAACCTTCTCCATGCTGTACAACAGAACATGAACATTTTTTGCCAACATGCAGAATTTACAAAAGCAAACTAACAACCAAAATGCCAACAAGCACTGCTTCCCCTATGCAGAAGGACAGAAATTTCCCTTCCCTCCCACACCAGCCAGAGTTTGCAGTACCAAACTTAAAAAAAAAAAGTCATTCAACGTGAGCGTGTGTGCATGTGCGCATATTTAAAAATCAGTTTCCCGAGTACTGTTCTTACCCAAGTATTTTTCTATTCACCTTCCTTGATGATGAAGAAAAAATAAACTTCAAAGAAGTAGAGAAGTCAAAACTCAAATAGAAAGTAAAATCTCTTAAAAACCTGTCTTAATCTATTCTTCTGTGATTGATAGCAGTGCTCTCCCAAACCACCTAAGCAGATCGTGGCTCTCTAGGCTGGCAGATATTATTGAAAAATCCTCATCCCTCGCAATCCAAGACGTACTAAAACTTACAACACAACTCCCACTATATTCTGTAAAATACCATTGCTAGAGTAAAGCACAAAGATTTACAATACAATCACTTTAAGTGCCCCACAGCCAACATCAATCCTAATCCTTAAGAGGGCTAAAAATAAAGATTGGAGGGCAGCTCACAAGGTAGCTGTGATCAAATTAGGAGGCTGAAAGGACAGAGAGGGACGAAGAAGGAAGCTTATAAACATCTGATCCAGCTGACTGTGGCCATATGGCAGCTGCTGCCCAGATAAAGAGATTAAGAATAGAGGAGTGCGATTACAGCTGTCTGGCCAATTCAGGCAGCTCAAATCTACAAGTTCTAAATTAGTCGCAAATACAAAAACTCCTTCAAATAATTATTGTTATGCTGAAATAAAAGATTTCAAATGCTGCATGCGGAAAGAAAAGAGGAAACCAGTCAAGCCATTCTCCCGGGTACAAAAGTTTTTAAACACATAACTGTTTTCTATCTTTCAGAAGCACTACAGCTGTATGCTACTACGGTTCTGCGCTGCTGGATATTTAACCGTGAAGTTTAATGAAAGACTTCCCCACAAACACATTTTAGCCAGAAGGGTCCTTTTTCAAAAAGCACGCTTTTGTACATTTCCCTGAAATCCCCGTAAAGTCATTTAAAAGATGCAATACAAGACCATAAAGCAGAACTCTCTTTAGGCTCGCCACTAAATCCATTGCAGTTTTGGTCTCAGAAATGAACAACGAACTTGCTCTCTCCTTCTTCCAAACCAAGACATTCTCACAATATGCATTAAAGTTAATGCTAACAATGTGCCCAAGAACTGATACTCTCCAACTGTAGCCCAAGCCTTTTGACTAAGTCCGCTTATCCATTTAATACTCAATTTCATATATTACCTCTAAACTTGGTTAGAAAAGTAATGTGATTTTTTTTCTGAAATTCAATAAACAACACACCAAAACAGAAATATGCTGTATCTAATCTATTGCTACTCCTACCTTTAGTACACATAAACCTGATTAAGTCCTTTCCTCTGAGTCTTGCTGGCTCCAGGTCTGTTAGATCGGTGGAAAAAAAGCAGACTAGGAGAGACAGATGCAAAGTGGAGATGATGTTAGAGAGGAATGAGATACCTTCTCCACACACAGATCTGCACACACTAACTCCCTGTCTGTGTGTTAGAATAAAAGGCTGAGGGATGGCAGGCTGTCAGCTGCTCTGACATCATGTTCAGATGGAAATGCTACCTCCAGCTGTGCTCCTTTTAATGCCATATGCTACTCCTCTACACTCCTGCCACCAGCTTTTTCTTAGGAGAACTTTTCTCTTCTGTTAGTATAAACAAAATACTTCAAAGTCTCTTTTTTTCAAACTTTCTAACAGGGAGGGGGAAAAAAAAAAAAAAAAGAAAATCCTAAACATATGGGGCTCTACTGTATTTGCAGCACAGCAACACTTCTGCCTGCAGTTGGAGGACCGCTTTACATCCTGACAGCATACCCCAGCCACGGGGTGACCCGAGCAACCCAGACCACTTCGGCTTTACCGAGCCCAGAGGCTCAGTGAAAAGAAGAAATGCAGCAAACCTATTCACGCAACTCACAGCTCCCCGCTTCGCCCTCCGTCCTCTCAGTTCCAGCGCTCAGGCAGCGTGAGCGGCAGCCAGCACCGGAGCTCCCGCTCCTCCAGAGGAGCGCGGCCGCCAGCCCGGCCGGGGCCCGGCCCCGCCGCTCAGCTTTGCTCACACATGGCTTTTCCCCTGTGGGGGCTCGGGCTCTCATTTATTTGACCGCTGTGGCACCGGGACGCCGGCCCCCCGCCCCGCAGGCTCCTGCAGCCCCATTCCCCTCCCCGTCCGCCGGGGAGTGGAGCGGCACTCGGCGCGGCCGGGCGCCGTGCCCCTCGCGCCGCCGGCGGGACCGGCCCCGCCGGCCTCCACCGGCTCCGCCGGTGACATTCGCGCCCCGCTCGTCTCTACCAAGTTGGGCGGTTCACCTGCCCGCTGCCGGGCGGGGGACGAGCCCGCCGCCCCCCGGGCCGGGCCGTGAGGGGAGGCGCGGCGCCGCGGGCCGCCGGCGGCGGCCAGCAAGTTCCCGGCGGGCCCGGCCTCCCCATCGCCGCCGGGCGGCGGCAACTTTTCGCCGGGGCTGCCCCACCCCCGCCCCGACACCCCAGGCCGGGGCCGGCCGCCCCCCGCGGCGCGGGGGCCTGGTCCCGCCGGGCAGCGCCGCCCCCGCCCGGGGCCGGGGCCGGGCGCGCCGGCGGCCGCCCCGCGGGGAAGGAAGCAGCTGCCCGACGCGCAGGAAAAGCCGCCCCCGGGTCACGGCGGCAACAAAAGAAAAGTAACCGGGAGCGGCGCCGGGGCGGCCGGTCCCGCCGCCCGGGGAAGGCTGCCCCCGCCCCCCGCCCCTCCGCCCGGCTGCGCCCACCCCCCGCCGGACCCGCCGCCAACTCCGCCCGCCCCGCGGGGCCGCACCGGCCCCGGCCCCGGCCCCGGCCCGGCGGGTGTGTGGGGATGGGGGCAGCGGGACTCACACTCCGCGGCGGCCCGAAGTCCCCGCGCTCCCGCCGCCGCCGCCTCCTCTTCGCTCACTTGCCGCTCCGGGATCGCGTCTCGCCCCCCTCCCGCCCTCCCCCCGCCCGCCCCCCGCGCCCGCTGGCCGCCGCCCCCCCGGCCTCCCCCCTGCCGGCAGCTGAGGAGCGAGCGGGGCAGCCGGCGGAGCGAAGCGGGCCCCGCGCTCAGCGGCTCCCCATGGCACCGACGGCGGAGACGGCGCGGAGCCCGGGGCCGTGCGGCCGGGCGCGGGGGAGGGGCGGGGGCCGGGGGGAGGGGGGGCGGGGGCGCCGGGCGCACGCAGCACGGGCGCACGCACGGCGGCGGCACAGCCGGGCCCGAGCTGCGGCAGACAGATGTTCGCCCCCTCCCCGCTCCCCACTTCGGACTCCGCTCCCTGACTGACAGCCCGGCCCGCCCGCGTCGCCACCGCCGCCAACCGGCGCGGCGTCCCGCCGATGAGTGACGGGCCGCAGCGGGCGCTGAGTGGAGGAGGGCGTCCAGGGAAGGCGGGCGGCGCCGCCAATCGTGGTGCGAGGTGAGACAGGAGGCGTGAACCGGCGAGGAACCGAGGCGGAAGGGGGCGGGGCCCCACAGAGCCCGGGGAAGGGGCGGGGCCGCGGGTGGGGCGATGGTGGGGGCGGGGCCTGGGCGGAGCTCTGCTCTTGAGGGCGCGCGCGGGCCGCGGCCTCGCGCCGCTTGCTGGGTGGGGGGGGGTGGGGTGGCGGCGCGGTGCATGGCGGGGCGGCGGAGGGGTGACGGGGCGGCAGGTGCGACCGAGGCCAAGGCTCGGTGGGGCGGGCCGGCTTGGCTTGGCTTGGCTTGGCTTGGCTTGGCCTGGCCTGCCCTGCCCTGCCCTGCCCTGCCCGGGGGTGAGGCTGGCCGTCTGTGGCGTGTCCCTGCGCTCTTTGTCTGGCTGCCCACATTGGTGGGGTCACCTATGCCAGGCTAGGCCATACATGGTGGGTTTGTGTGTAAGTGTGTCCAGCCCGGCCTGGGAGGTCTTGGCGGCTGCCGGTGCTGGCCAGGCCGGCATGCCCAGCCCCATCCTCTCTGGCCTCGCAAGGAGTTTGCCTGCAGTCCCCATGGGCCCAGTGCAGGCTGCCCGCTGCCTGGGTGTTACTTGCCATGTTAGTGCTACCTCAGGGCTGTTCATGATGGAGATTGTGATGTAAATTACTGGGACCATGCAGCCACTAGGAGCCAAGAATGTTATTAGCATATAATTGCTGCGTTATTATCTTGGGACCCAAGACCCATCACCTGTCCCTGCTAAGAAGAATGAGTGATCGACTAAGATAAGGAAACTGAAAAATTTACTGAGGGATCCATATCTGAGAGAAACACAAGTTGCTGATGCCTGATAACTTTGCAGAAGTTGATGACGGAAACATCTGGATTAACAGATAAGCCACGAGGATGCAGATGGATGCTGCTGCTGCAAGACCTCCAAAAATATAGTTGCTTTGCTGTACCGCATTTATGATTGGATAATTAGAAATACGCATTAGTAGGTAATTAGGTAATTCATGTCATACCCTTGTTTGAAACCCTTAAAGAAAAATCCCTGGGGTGTACGCAATTTGGCTGGGGCACCTCATGTGCATGAATAAATATTTACCTTTGTAATCGCGTAGTTTGTGTCCTAGCCTCTCTCCTCAGTCGGCAGTGGCTAGTTGTGAATTTGTAACAAGAGTGCGATGGGAGTATGCTTTGGCTTCCCTCTCTTCTAATGCATAGCCCTGCCCTGGGCTAGAGTTTTCCACCTCTAGCATTGTGCTTCTGTCGGTAATCTTTGTGCTTCCTGCTGCAGCAGGGCAGGTTATGAGGAGCAGTGCCACCAGGTCTGCACCATTTGGGATGGGCATGTGCCCAGGCCTGCCTGCTCCTGGGCAGTGGTGGAAGGACGGTTCCTGAAGGGGAAAAGGAGCTCTCCCGACCTCGCAGTGGTTCACAGGCAGATTGAGGTCAACCACGGCTTAATGGTGGGTTAGGATAGGGCAGTGGAGGCCAGGTTTGAAGAGCTAAGGTCTTCCTTAGGAAAAGACTAATCCAAGGACTTGGGTATTTCCCCATCTACCCTTCAGTTTCAGGTAAACAGTTAACACAGGGAAGTGTTTTGGAGAAAACAAAGCTCAGCAACAGAGACTTGGAGTTTAAAGAAAAAGAACTGTTATGTATTAATAACCAAAATTGATTAAGTAGATGGAAAAGGTAAAGGCATATACTTGGTCTCCTTCAGTAATATGAATCTGTTATAAAGAAACATACTGAATTCTAGCTGTGCCTAATTTATTTGACAGCACTGCTATGTATACCACACAGCAGCTAGCATCTAGGTGTCCATATGCTTCAAGCATTACATACATACCTATTGAAAAAAAAGTACAAAAGAAGTCACTTTTCTCTCTATCCTTTGGTGAGCAGATTGCTCATGCAGTCCTGGTGTGGGATTTTTTAATTATTAACCTCACAGTGTCTCAGTCCATCTTAGATGCTGTTACAATTCCATCTTTAAGGTTGTGTGGGTTTTTTTTCCATCGGCATGTTCCATATTCCATTATTATACCTGGAACTCAATGGCGTTTTGTCCTTGTCTTCAAGACACAGTGGCTAAGATGCTGACTCTTCATGTTTCCTGATTGTCTCCTCAGTGCTAATAATCACTTAATCTGAGAAAAATTAGTACTGTATTCCCTTTTGCCTGTCATTTCTTGAACATCTTTCCTATAACTACTAAGCTGCTTTTTCTTTCAATTGCAAAAATAAGTGTTGAAACTATTTTTTAGAGGAAATACTGTTGAAAATATTTCTAAAGTTGTTTTTTTTTTAATCTAAAGCATACAAATAACTTACGCAGATATAGATATTTGAACTGGCAGTGAATGTGCCTGAAATGATTACATTAACTATGTTGTCCTAGATCTGTAAACTGCATCCTGCCTCATGCTTCCTAATGTAAGCCATCTCACCAACTGCTTGGGGTCGGTTAGGAAGACCTCAGTTGATGAATGCTTACTTTTACAAATGCAGTTTTACTGAGGGAGGCAGTTTAGTCATTCTCATGATACAAAACTCTGGGAAAAACGAGGCTGCTCAATGTGAAAAAATTTCTTTGCTAAAGAGGATGTTTAGCAAATGGATTTTCTCAGGTACTTATAGACTTTTACAGGACCCAGAATTTAAAAAGAATCTTAAAATGAAATTTCATGGAGCATTACTGTTTATACATTCTGTTCACTTACTATTTCCTCCTCATACACGTGAACTTGCCTCCTTATGTTTTAAGACATACTGCGAAAAATCTTACTGCTCCTCACCAGTATTTACAGTGCTGACTACTGATTAAATCAGGTTGTATTCTCTTTTCCATTCTATCACTTGACCATATGACCTTGGGCAAATCACTTTGTCCTTTTTGTCTCTTCAGGCTGGTTCACCCTTGGGGCTACAGGTTATTTCGTACTAGTTATATTTAAGAGAATGATCTGCAATTACAGTTTATATAACTATTGTAATAAAACTTTTTTTTACTATTTCTGAATAGGAGATATAATGAAACAGAAAAAGAGTGAGTGTAGGTAACACTTTAAGATTAAAAATCTTTTTGGCAGTGAGTCAAACTTCATTGGTTTAAGCCTGGAACTGTTGACATTTGTCTGTGGTCTTTTTTTTAAGTGAAAGGATCTCTAATTTTTTTAAAGAGTACTTTGAGAGGCTGAAAGACTTAGCATTATTTTAAGTACAGAAACAAGATGATAGAAAAGTGAATTAAGAAAAAATCCTACACAGGGAAATCTCATAAATACCCTGTAGTCCAGTTGATCCTCTTTTAGAAAAAATAATGTAAGACGAGCGTTCCATTGGAAGGGATGGTGAAGCCTTGTTGTAAAGGGACATAAACATCTGGCAATACACCTGGTCTCTACACATATTTATAAATCACCTCAGGCATCCCAAGGTACCTTAGAGAACACACACAGAAATTGAACCATGAACGTTCCTAAGCCAAAGAAAATAAAAATGGTCTTGATTTAGCATGGAAAGAAATGAGTCTCATTTACTGCACAAACACAGTTTGGAAAGACATGATGCAATTTTGCACTTCTTGCACCTTTGCACCTGCTGACTTTCATTTATATCCTCCAGGCAACAAGCGAGCCTGAAGGCCTTTGGCTCATAACCAATGCTGACGTTGCACGTGGTGCTAGAGGAGCGCCTGCAGCTCTGGTGGAGCCTCCCTGCTTGTCTCTGATCTGAGAACATCGAGGTTTCCTGGCGTCTTTTCTCAAACGGTTTGTGCGGTGAGTCTCCCAGTATTGTTTGTTGCTGCTCAAGATGGATTAATACGTAGCGGGCTGCTTTGCAGATGCCAGCGTTGCCTGCAAGGCTCGACATGTGTTCGTCGCATTCGTTTCTGGAGTTTTGGATTGTGCTGTATGCTCTTGGAAACTCTTCTTGAGGGCAGTCTATCAGAAGAGCCTGAGCTGAAAAAGGTCAAAGATGCTGGTGTGATATTCAGGTCCAGAGCCATAGTGTTAAATGTTAACCCAACACAGCTGTACCATGGAACCAGCTGCAAATTTGGCCCTTAATACTTCCTTCATATACCTACTACAACACAATTGACTACATTTTCTTCAAATTGTAGAGCAGTGCTCTGCTAATTACCATATATACCATCCATTTTGTTCTCCATGGGAAAAAAGAAATCGACAATGAAAACTGCTCATCTGTAGTCAAATATTCCAGGTTTACGCTTTACAGGTTATTTTGGACCAGATATCGTCACCCATACGGTATTTTTACTGTTTTCAGTAAATAACAGCATTATTACTGTTTTCATTGATAGGAAAGTGGAAAGTGGGTGCCCCCTTGGTAAATTAAAACTTTCCCAGAATGCTTTGACTGATACGACCGGAGGTACAGCAGCAGGTATCTCCAGTTATGTATCCCAGAGCAGTGAAAATTAGGACTTGTGATCATGGCACTCTTGTTTTTTTGTTTTGTTTTTTTTTATTTTGAATATATTATTTTTAATCGTAGTGAGGCTTAATTAATGGCAATCTGGTTTTCAGAAAAATGAAAAGTTAATAGTTTCTGGAGCTGCCATCACACTTGAGGTTCAGCTGATGTCACCATGGAATCGAGTTTTTTCTCTGGGGAACCAGTATTGGGGAAGTGCCAAGATAATATAATACAGCCTCTGCATGAATTGGCTAAATGTGCATCTTACTGTGCCAGAGTCTGACTGGATCAGTAATTCTTATCAGCCCCAGCTATGCTGGGTAAGCCACCAGGATGTGCTCAGCTAAGAGCTTTTCTTAGCATGTGGGCCAAAAATTCCTCTCTCCTCTCGAATACTATCACGTAAAGGAGAAGGAGCACCATGTGCCGAGGTTTATCACCGAGGTGGCTGCTAGCGTTCACGCTGCAAGCTGAGGACAGGCACCACTGATACACTTTCTCTAGGTCCAGCTGTCCTTTTCTGGAGCAAAGATTTGTCTAGCTTTAAGCTACAGCTTCTGCTTCACATTGGGAAAATTACCAAGATCAGTGACTTCCTTCTTACGTCCCAAAACAATTTCAAGACAGTGCATAAAAATTTGATCATAAAGAATGGAATTGGCCTCGTGGGTGGAGATGTGAATTGGAATTCAGTTGGATTTGGTTGCTGAGTATTAATGACATGCACACCATCACTGGAACCAGAATAGAAATGTTTTCTCTCAAAAGACGGCTTCTTTTGGATAGAAAGGAATTGGCTTCACATTCCTAGCCTAGGAACACCTGGCTGCTGGAGTCCAGTCTCCCACAACACTGGCCAGCCATGAGCAGGTGCTTAGTCCGGGACAGACCTGTGCCACATGCCACCTCGTGCTCGCGAGAACACACCAGTATTTCCCCGAACGCGTATAACAAGTGCAAAACCAAGAGCTCAGACAGGCAAGAGACACAGACCATGATGCATCGAAAGGAAGAGGGTGGGAGTGGCTGTTAATTTGTGCCCCGGGTCCCTGCAGCGGCAGAGACGTACTGGCTGGGGCTGCTCAGAAGATATCTAGGTATCTTCCTTCCACAAAACCATCTGCGGTACCTGCTGAAATCGCATAGGTGTGACGGGGTATTGTAGTTGGGAGTACCTCTGAGAAAGCTGCAAGGTGGGAAGCCTTTTCAACTAGTGTGGCCAACACCAAGTTCTGTAGGACTGCCCTGTTCAGAAGTTAATAAATAAAATGCCAACTTAGTTTTACAAAGCTGTTTGCTTGATTTTTCTCTCTCTATATGCTGCGTGTGGGTATATGCATCCATGTACATTTGGAGGGAGCCCCTTCTACAAGGACATGCAGCAGAAACAAAATATGTAATAGCCACTATACTATTATTTCACTATATTTAAAGCAGACCTGAAAAATACAATATTTAACCAAAACCCAATTAAATTGTCTTATGCTTTTTCTGTAATTCCTTTCCTATCATTACAGATTACAAAGACATTTATGCCTAAACAGAAGCTGTCTTCTTCCAATCAGCCTGCTCGTTCTGCTCAGTTCATTCACTAAATCATTTAATCACCCAAGGCCATATGTTACCATCTTGTGTAAAACGGGTGGAAGAGAAAAAAAAAATGCAAAAATCTCTGCACAAGAGTGGGTGTCAGCATCCAGCATAGCTCCCACTAGGAAGCACGAAATATAAAATGTTATCACCAGTGAATGTGGCTACGAAAATAAACGGAGACAGGCAAAAGAAAGAGACAAGGCATTGCAAAGGTGAAGGAGACAGTCTTCGAATCTCAATTCTGGGTGGAAAAGTTACGGACTTAATGTTATGTGTTAGTCCATGTGCTCATATTCTCAATACTCCTGCCATTAATATAGCTGCTGTGCTCTGCTGTAATTAGCTTGAGAGCGTATTAACTTGTGCTCACAGCCCTGTTTTGTACATTGCATGAACAAGACCCTCCCCCTGCCTTGGTTCCCTCGTGGCTCTTCTCTTCCTCTCTCTCTGTGTACTGGTGCACGTTGTGTCCCAGGTATTTCTGTGCGGAGTCGTATGCTTTTACCACTCGGCTTCAGCTGCTGTTCACTGCCACGATTACTGCGCGTGGTTTTCTCTCTTGGCACGTTTGCTGGGTGACAGACCCTCTGGAAACACGTGGCTCGTAGCAAATCGTGGGGTGTGTGCTCCTGTCGGGGAACGGGGAGGCTTGAGGGAAGTTAGAGGTGGAAAATCTATTCTTTTTAAAGCATGGGGACTTCCCAGCTTTATGAAAGGACCTATAATCCACCCTTTCTTCATACCTTCAGGAAGCTATTGTGTGTTTTCTTGCCAGCAAGCTGGTGAGAGCACTGCAGCTGGAGATGCAGCTGACCGAGGGGTCTCCACCGAGAAGCCGCTGCTGCTCTCCACTCGCAGAGGCTCCCAAGACAGGGGCATAACACTACAGACTGCAAAAAACCCCCGATCCTCTAAAACGGCACATGCCAGTTTATCCTAAGACTATGAAAGCATAAAAGATTGTATTTTCATTTGCATGGTTTGCTGGTTTTTATTTGGCAGCTACAGTAACAACAGGCTACACTGAGCCCATAAAACAAAGTGAGAACAGCAGCTCATTTTTGTGGCAGAATGTAATGGCTATGGCTAAAGGGCTTACATAATTCATCTTAAACCCTTATGCCTCTATTTATTGATGTTTAAATGAAAATTAAACTCTTAGAGCCATAAGGAGGCTTCTGGTATCTGAAACGGGATTTTGATGCCGATACTTTTATCTGACTCTACCAGCTGAAAGCTCCCGTCCATGGGGCTGGGAGGGGAGATGGGCAGCGATGGAAGCACCGCGGCTGGGCAGGGCTGGGTCTCCCCTCCCCTGCCTGCTGCTCAGGGTAGCACCAAAGCCCTCGGAGACCCGTGAATGGTAGCGGGACTGACTGGGGGTACTGGCCATACCTGGCAGTCTGACCTGAGATGTTGCAACCGTAAGCTGCGTTTCCGTGATGGGAGCATGGTCACTGGGGTGACCGGCAAGGAAATATTTGCTGCTTTGGCAAACTGAGAAGGTGAAGTAAAGCTGAGGCATCTGGTTTCCTCAAAGGCAGCTTATGGTAAGAACAGCATCTCTGTGATGAGTCTTCCTAATACATGAGAATACGAAGGATTCAGCTAACCATACCGTTAGGGTAGAGAAAGGAGTTTTAATTCCCAGAGGCTTTTAGAAGGTTATTTTGTTTGTTTCTCAGATTTTTCAGTGATGTCTCATTTGTTTTTTCCCCCCTCTCTATTCTCCAGAAGATAGAGCAGACTCAGGAAGTGAATTGCTGCTTAGGGAAGTGTCCTGCCTCCAAGCTGACTTATATAGTAGGACATATGGCATAAGTTATATTTGGACAGATGTGAACAAGTAGTCAGTGGATTTGATAAGATTCTTTATTTAAACTAACTTGCACAGTGTCACTGTTCTACCATCTTTCCCTCCTTCCTCAATCTGATCTTTTGCTGGTTTCAAGTATTTTAAATATACATTACGTCAACTAGTCTGTAATGCTTTAAATGCATTTAAGAGCATTCAGTCATGACAAAAATATCTGATTTTCTCCACATTATGATTGGCAAATATCTGCTTTTGGTGATAAAATGGGTACAGATGATAAATTGTATGAGTTGCAAACCCCAAGTGATTAACCAGTTTGAGACAGCCAAGCTCAATGAGAGTAATTTTCATTGATTTGTTGAATTTGGCCTCTGATACTTCTGTTTCATTGGTGTGGAGTTGAGGCACAGAGAAGTTCTGTAACATAGCAATCATGCAGAAAAAAGGATCAAATTAATTTCAAGAGATCACTTAGTTCATCTCCCTGCCTGGATTGCTGTTGGGATCATCTGTATCTGGGCTGTTTCTGACACATGCTGGTTCGTCCTGTTCTCACAAATCTCTAGTGAAGGAGACCTCACTGTCCACACAGGCAATCCTCCCCCCTGCTCCATTAGCCTTTCCAGAGATAAGTTTTTCCTGGTGTCTTCTTGCAAGTATCGTTGTAAGAAACTTGTTATTTCTTGTCCTACCCAGAGTGACCACGCAGAAGAGTTTATGTCTTCCATACCCTAATAGCTCATGTGCTGGAGGTCAGACATCATACCTCGTCCAGCCTTGTCTTCTTTGGATTAAACAGCCCTACATGTTCCTTGAGGTCACGTTTCTCACATTTTGTTTCATTGTTTTCATCTTCTAGTTGGTCCACATCCTTCTTGGCCATGCCCTGGCAGATTATTATCCCTAACTGAAGCAGAGAATTTTGTTTTTGTTATATCTGCCATGCACTCAGCTTTTTCAAGCCATTTTCCAATCTGCCAGAACCATTTTGAATTATCATCTTTCCTCCAGTGTGCTTGCAGCTCATTCCAAGCTGGTGTCATCTGCAAATTTAAGAGTTGTACTTTTAATCTGTTTATCTGTATTGTTAATGAAAAAAATTGAGTTGTATCAAATCTAGGACAGCTACCTAGAGAACTGGGCTCAGTATAGCCCTTCAGTTTGGCAGTGAATTTTTGGTAATGATCCCTCACGTATGGCTTTTCAGCCAGTCCTGCAACCACTGCTTAGTTCTGGCTTAACCACCTTCCCTGGTTTAGTCACCAGAGCATCAGGTAGGGCAGGGTAAACAGCCTGGCTGAAAGCAAGACGCAATGTCGATTGCCTCCCCTTCGCTCAAGGCCTCTTAACCTGTCTCAGAGGGGAACTGAGTGTATTTCACATGCTTCGTTTGTGATAAATCAGTGTGGACTGATGCTCATCTCCTTGTTGTCTTCTACGTGGTTTTAAAGTGTTTAATTATTTGTTCCAGCATTTTTCTGAGAAGTTAAGTTTCATAACTGGCCCATAATTCTCTTTTCATCCTCTTTGAAGGATAAAATATCCCCTTTGTCCTCCATACGTTCTCAAAAATGGCTGCTGCTGATCGGGATGCTGCTTCAACCAGCCCTTTGCTATCCAGGTGCTGAAGGATCAGTACACTACAGGGTAGGAAATAATGAACACCTTACCAACGACTTGATAGAAACCGTTCGGCGGTACAAAGGAGGGGTCGCGATGCAGCCTTTCATCCCAGCACACCACTTTCTCACCAGCCTCAATGAGAGAGCCCACTCCCTGACGTTAGCTCCTAAACCACAGCTCCACGAAATTAAACTTTTCTAGCGTGTTATAACTCTCAAAAGATAGCGTGGGTGAAAAAATACATTGCTCAAGGCTTGAAAATAGATGTAAGTGGATATTTGGCATAAAGATAACAAAAAGAAAAGCCATGGAAATATATTAGCTGCCACAAAGATGGGTTTTAACTGCCGGCGGTGGCTTAGCATAGAGGCTGATAACTTGGCCTAATGCTCACCTTTTTGGTACAGACATTTGCTGCATAAGCATATCTGCCATTTTCATTCCCAGCCCCACTTTTTAATGGTTAAAAGCTAATTAAAACATACAGTGGCATTTTGAATCAATATAGCGTATGAACTGCTGCAGATTCTCTCATCAGGCGTGTTGCCCTCAGGAAGCAGCATTAACTTCAACAGCAAAATAGGGCTGTGAGCTCATTAATCATCAGACTCAGAGATAGTCTGGGTGGCGGTGGCAGCAGCTCCGTGTGTTTCTGGTGGTGAAGATCGGATACAATGGTTAGATATGTGAAGTGTTGCACAAACATTAACTATTACAGCCAACTGTCTTTGTGACTGACGTTTATCACCTCAGCTGTTCAGATTAAGAGAGCAGAGATGGATCATGAGAGGGATTTTTTTCAGGCAGTAAATAGATGTCATGCTGCTATAAGGACTCAGCATCCTGGCTTCCTAACTATGAATTCCCCTTGCATCCCTGTAACAAAGAAAGAAAACCCCAAAACAACACCCCCCCCCCACCTGGGAATGTATGAGGAAGAAAAAAACATGTAAAAGAGGGAGAAAAAAATAAGGGAGGGAGGGAGGTGGAAGGAAGAGTTGAGGAGAAGGAAAAGGAGGATGAGAGTCAGAGACCAAGCTAAGGTTAGAAGAAATTAGGCAGTAAAGGGAAGGAAATTGTTTTCTGTTTATAAACATAGTCTTCAGTGCCCATGAGCAACCTTGAGAGCATCTTCTGACCTCTGTGCTTTGGTACAAGGTGCTCACTGGAACCGAAAACATGTGCCCTTGCAGCCCCTATCCACCTTCTCCCCATCACATCAGCCTTGGTGGATGAGGTGGGGCTTGCCAGAACAAAGCAGAAAAGGCTCCTCACAGACTCCTCTGTCCTAATCTTGCTGGTCACCCAATTTAGGATGGTGCTCTCTGAAGCAAAGGTTCACAGACTCTCTTTTGCACTAAAACCTGCTAAGCCGTGGCAGTTTTGCTGTCCTTCCTGTGGCCAGGAGCCCTTCTTACCTTTTGTGTGGACTCTGATGAGTAACCTCCAAGACATACAGCTGACACTTGTAGTGAGATCCTGTGATTGATTAGTACCTGATTTTCCTGGGACATACTGAAGAGCAGAAAGAAAACCTGAATGCTGGCTCTTAGCTACATGTAGGATTCAGATGCATGAGTTCCAGTATAGATGCTTTTTATTGGGACTTTGTGTTTAGAAGAATTCAAATTTTCATTTCCATCGAATCTTTGTTAAGCTTTTAGCTGTCCATGTACGCTATAGAAGAAGCTGGAGCCACCTCCTGACTGAGTCTGAGTGAACAGAGGGTGAACAGTTGAGCTGGGGTTATGGTATTGCTCTTCGTCTTCCTCCTGCATGTGCTTTCTCCGGTCCGCCTGCCTACTCTTTGGTCTCGCGAGGAGAGCACTCCGAGGTGCGTGCCGGTCTCACTGCGTGAGCTTGCCTGTACGTGTAGCTGCTTCTGGGGGCACGGTGGTATGATTGCGGATCCATCTCCATAAAATCTGGAGACAGCATGCATTAGTGATTGACGAGGACTGAAAAAGTGCCAGGGAAGAGAGAAGCTTCCAAAGAAAATGAAGTGCTATAGGAGCGGGGGCTGCACGTGTGTGACACTGCCGCTGCCTCACCGGGTAGGGGCTGAACCTCCCTCTGGTCATCCAGGAGGAAATATCTGCATAATCCCCACCGTGGTACAACTTCTACTCACCAGCTGCCAGCATTGTATCGCCTGTGTGCTCCTTCATCCCTGTCCTATATGGATCCATCAGTCCTGCTTTCCTGCACAGCAGAGTTGATTTTTATGCCAGGCAGCGCGTTTCATACCTTCTACTTTTCACCTCTGGAGCTATACAGCTTCTAAGAGCCCCTGGCAGGTTTCTCCTCCTTGAGGTGCTAGGGCCCTTGCTATTGTTCTCTTTTTTTAAAGCAATTTTTGAACAGAAGATGGAAGAAAGGTCTAGGGGGAGATGCAGGCGCAGAACTGGGAGAGGGGGATGCCTGTAGGAACTGGCGCAATGAATCAAAGGCACCTTATCCCAGACTCTTTCAACAGGTTGTTTGGCTGTGTGCTGGGGTCAGGTATGACCTGAAGGCAGCTGCTCAGAGAGGTCTGTCCTGCAACGGGGAGGCTTCAACATTAACCCTCGGTTAAACTGAGCCAGCATTCACAGGGCCTTCCAGGCAGAAGAAAATAAGATAACGTAACATAAGAGGGCACAGGAGAAGGATTTTGCTCTGTAATGGCAAATTACCCACTCAAAAATAACATGAAGAAGGGAGGAAAAAATTAACGAATAAACTCTGCACATTATTTTAAATCACAGAAGTGTCAAAAATGGTAATGCCTATATCAAGGCTGCCCTAATGTAGCTTTAATTTGCATGCCATTGGCATTGATTTGATGTGAATATTTACTCTCCTATTCAATTAAGAAAATCCATAACTGCCACCATATTTTAATGTTAATGTATTTTTACACAGCTCTCTGTTTACCTTATTTTCTCTTCTATAACATTAACACTTTTTTTTGTTAAAAAATGTGTGAAAGATTAATTTGTAGAATGACGGGATATGTGGGTGTGTAGCACAGGCCAGATGGAAGGGGTGTAACATGACAGTTTTCTTCTGTGGCTTCGTTTTGTTTTTATTGTTGCAAGCGAGCAAAGTATGACTAAAATTATCATTTCTTCTCTGGGCAGAAAGAACTAAGTGGTAAGTTCCTCTTTTACTGCCCGTGGCTCTCCATGCTCGCCATGCAGCTGCATCCCTGTTCGGCATTGCTGACAGGCTGATAAACATTTTGTCTAAAACTTCAGCTTATGCGTTTGGAGACCACTGTTATTTAAAGCAGGGAATTTGTACCTGGGGTTCCATAACTCTGCGTTGTGGAATAGGTCTGAATGCAGCTCTATTAATAAACAAGAGCCATTTGGGGGAGAGTTATTAGTCTTCTCTTGGATGGTAAGGATACAGAAAGGTGAAAACAGCCACTCATGCCGAAAAAAGAAAGAAAAAGGAAAAAAATCTGTCTGAGACAAAGCCTTTTTAATCTACAAAGCTATCCATTCAAGAAAGCTATTTAATTGTTGAAAGAGGGCTGTTCCAAGGCCAAATTCTAATTTACACATAAGTATTGTAGGAGTTTGGTATAGTAAATGTCCTTACTGAAGAATAAAGCAATTAGCACAGTAACTCACTGTCATCTGGCACGTACAGGCATTCCAAGAAAAAGTTACGTGTTGAGGAAAGGAGAGAAATTCAGGACAGCATGTGGGAGAGGAATATGGAGGCTCCTTTTTATGCCACTCAGGAGAAAAGGAGGGGAGAGAAAACCCACTGCAAACTTAATCTCTTACCTCATCACAAATTGACCCAAGTTTCTTCCCTCCTTTTAAAGGAAGGAGGAAAAAAACCCTACCTAACTTATTAGAGGCTAAAATCCCGAAACCATGATACCATAAGCGATAGCTGTACATTTTGCATCCTCATACACAAAACGCTTATTCTGCGTTGTGAGCGTGCCCGTGTGCCTGCGACCACGCACACGCTTCAGCAGCTTCATCTGATCCTCTTCTGTGTCTTCAGTGTCAGTGCTACCCACTCCCCTTTATACGGGAAATCATCCCATAAAAACGGTTACCCTTTTTTTGCATCCCTTGGCTGTGTTCTAACGCCCTGCAAGTCTACCTGCTGCAACACCTGGGATCTTTAATGGGGCACACTGGACTTTTTCTTCTGTCTATAGACACACACACACAAATGCTGTTAAAAGTTTGCACATCGGGAGACCTTTTTACTTGCCGTTTCAACCACTTTCTGTATGGGTGCATGTATATATATACCAGCAAAAGTGTCTATTTTACTCTATTCTCTTGACTGAAAAAAGGAGGATTTACTCAAGTTTTCAAACAAAGAAATTGTTTTGGTTTGAGCACAACAAGACTCACTCCAGAGAGGAAACTCCTGGAAAGCCAAAAGTAATGGAAATGGAACATTTTAATTCAAATAACTACTTTAGCAATAACTTTATTTGATTTTCTACTGTTTGAGTAATAAAATAGAGCTAGAAAGATGTATTAAATCCTCCCATCCCTGTCCATGCATCCCACTGCAGGTGGAGGATTATTCCATTTTGAGTGTTTTGCCTGGTCTAGGTTGCTGGGTCTTTGTTGGGTGGTTTCTTAGGTAAAATTAACAAGGTTTTTACCAGTTTCTCTGGGAGAACACTGCTTTGTGTTGGCATCATGGCATTAGTCTGGGACTTGCTGAGTCAAGAATCCCTTCTTCTTTTTTTTTTGCCCATATATTTTTCAAACATTAGCAGGCTTATGCCCTAAATTTAATTTTAAAGGAGCAGGTTTCCACTTTTCTCTTTACTATTTCCCTCAGAGTGAGTACTTCCAAACCTGTGAGCAGTTATAGGTTCTTCTCTGGTTTATCAACACTTTGACGCTTAGCCTCAGTTTCACATCTTCAATTACTGGAGGGTACTCCGGCAGCTTATCTGGTCTGTCTTGGGCTTGGTGTCACTTGGAGATGTTTTGCTCGTATGTCACGTTGTGAACTCACGCCTAGGACCAAGGAAGTGACGCAGCTACGAGAAACGATGCGAACGCTTCCAGCGCGCTCGGGCGAACGTGAGAGTAGACCACAGCTCTTCGCGTTGCACGTCGCCCTTTGACGTAACGCCGCTTGGAAGGTGGGTTTGTGGATGTGTGGGGACTCCTCGGTGCCGCCTCGGTGCGGCGCAAGGGTGTCTAGCGCTGTAGGCACCAGGCCCCGCCAGGCACGCGAGGTGCACCCCGGCGTGGTTTGTACGGCTGCACGTGCCAGCCCTGTGCCTGATGAGCCCCATCCCTGCCCGGGTGGGTTTCGTTTTCTAATCCAGAGAGAAACGACGGTAGAAGTGAGCCTAGCAGGCGCCGGCAGAGCGGGGCAAGCGAAGCCCCGTGTTGGAGGTAGAGAGAAAAGTAGGTAATGAAGCACAGGTGCCAGCTCGTCGTGCTTGCGGTTCCACTACGAACACGCCGTGCTGCGCCGGGCGGCCGTCGGGAGCTCGCTGCCGCCGCTTAAGTCCGCACGGCAGCGAGCAGCCGCAGGACTGACTGTCAGAAAGCACAGGCTGCCCCTTCCCAGGTAGCTGTGCGGATCCAGCTCCTAAGGGGGTGCTGGAGCTGCTTCCCCCGCGCCCAGCGGCTTCCACCTGCTCCTGGGGGTACAGCGGGTGCCGGATGAGGCGGTAACCGAGCAGCAGCAAACCACGGCGGCAGGCAGGAAGGTATGTTTGCCTGGGGACACCCTTTGCAAATCCAGCTCGGTAAAGCAAGGAAAAAGAACGGCAAAGGAAAGCTTCCCCAGTCCAGGAGGGTCGGTGCCACCCCTGAGTCCGGGCGAGGAGCTGAGCCGCCCCACCGGCGTGCTTCCCTTCTCCACAGCCACCTGCAGCAGGCCCCGCTCTCCCGCCCGTCACGGGAGGAGGGGAGCTGGAGCTCTCTCCCTGCTTAACAAAGCTGCCTTGTGCCACGTGGTGCTCTGCTGGGACACGCTCCTTCGGTAGCACTTGGCTGTTTTGGGGTAATGTTTCGTCTCCCCTCCCACCACACCCCCCAGCACCCACTTCTTTGGAGATACTGTAGTTTGGTCCCTGTTAACAGGGGAGCGAGAGCTAGTTGGTGGGCCACGGGTTTAAAAACTGGCCCTTGCCAACACTATTTATGCCAGTCATTGGCCGCATATTAGTCTGCCTTGATATGGATCAGTAGGTTATAGTTTCCCACTAGTAATACCAACCAAAATGACCTTCTTTTTCCTTCTTAAAAAATCCCAAGAACACACAAGTTTTCATTGTTAAAAACTCATTGCCAGTACCCTTTTCTTTAAAAAAAAAAAAAGTAACAACCAAAACTGAGAAAACTGTCTTCAGAGCTGCTAAGACAGTTACGGTGAGGTTTTGAGGATGAACAGGTATAAGTGGTCTTCAGAAAAAAAAAGTATGCATTCCATCGCTGTAAAAAAATAAACAAACTCTGCCAAAAATCAAAGTACTGGGGGAAAGCAAGCAGACTGTCAAGCTGCATAACCTTGTCCACTGCCATATTTATACCTGATGTACAGGATTCAAATCAGTACTGAAAATATTGATTACATACCTCATTTTCTCCCCAGTTTTCAGAAACTAATTTGGGGTTTTTTTCCCTTTTTATCCTGCATATGTAGCACACCGCCGCAGGGCTGTACTTGCTCCATAGGTGCAGATGAGGATGCAGAGGGGTGGCTGCATGCCAGCCTGCTCTAAGTCCCGGGGATCTTGGAAGTGGGCAGATGCCCGATCAACCCACAGCCTAACCTGGGCCACCCTCAGGGGGTGGGTGCCAGCTGCAGCCCCCGACCGCGGGGGTCCCCGGCAGCCCCGGCGGGAGACGCCTCCGGCGATTCCCCATTTTCTCCCTCTGCTTACACTCCTCGGTCTCTGGCACTGCTCTGGACTCACATGCCTGGCACCGGGGCAGGTCAGGGAAACCTTCCAGGTCTCCCCTATGGCACAGGGGCTCATGTCCATCGAGGCAGCTCCTAGTGGAGAGGCCGGGCTGTGACCCGGAGCCGGGACAAAACACTTGGCTTTATTTTTTCATGCAGATTTGTGTGGTTGCTTTTCATTGTTAGGTTGCATTTTCTTGCTTAACAGAAGTGATTTCCAGACTTTTTTCCACTGGTTGGTCTTACTTTGTCTCTAGTCATCATAAAATGCTAGAAGTATCACGATGCAAAAGTTTCTCGTGTATCATTCCCTACCAGTAGCCAGCTCGACATGGACTCACATGCTTTTTCCATGCGCAAAAGTCAATTTGACCAATTTTAGCAAGAGGCTGAAAAAACATTATGCACATCTCTAGAAAATATTCCTTGCCCCAGCCAAATGAACAAACATTTTGCAAGGCTGAGCAATAGTGTTGTGCTTTCAAGATATGCTCTGCCAAGGGTTTTGTTCTCCTGATGATACTTAAGCCTTCTACTGATGGGACAAAGACCTCCCAGGAACTGGCCACAGCCAGAGCTTTCCCACTTCACCAACAGCAACGGGGCTTGCAAAAATTTCAGGGAAAGGAATGAATAGGCAGGCTCCAGTGAAATCAGCTTTAAAGAAATACGTAATTTGCCTCTGTTCCTTTATTTAAAAATCACCAGATACTGTAACATCCCTGTTTCTTTGAGAGCTTACTCAGCCTCAGGGTGGGTCAGGGGCAGGTGATTGCACCCTTGTCGTGCCACCCGCCGCCCCTCAGTGGGGTGGGAGCCAAGAAGCAAGATCTAACCAACCCAGCCACCTCGTTTCTGGAGAAGCACTGACTCCTGTCCTGCCAGACAGAGCTCGTGTGGAGTGTGCTTATTTGTTGATGTGCTCCGTAAAAAAGTGACACTCTCAGACTGCATCCTCTGTGTTCAGGCTGGGTTTCGAAGGAATGGCGAGACGAGCCGCGAGGAAGTCATCTGGAAGGTACTCGGTTTCAACAGTAGTAACGAGAGGAAGGGCATGGTAGAAAGCACTAAAGCTACATTGTCTGCCACCAGCTTGCTGGCAAACCTATGTTTTCTTGAGTGACATGGGTGCTTCCCTGTAGGAACCTAAAGAAGAGAGACCAAGTGATTTAGGTCATTGGGCTAGGACTTGGGAGATGGTCTAGGCTCTGCCCGCAGCCCTGCGGCAGACTCCCTGTGGTAACCCCTACCCCGGTAAAGGAGGTTTGAGTTACCAGTGCTGTGCTCTGCAGAGCTACTTGGGAGGTTCTCGGATCAGACAGCAATGAGCTCCACAGAAAAGCTTATAAATATATTAAATTTATGAACATTTACTGTACGCTGCACACTGAAATCTGCCAACACTAATCCAAAAGAATTACACATTTTAGGCCTGAACATAACATACTGTATGCAGTAACTCACATCAGAGCAACCCATATGCTACTGTTAATGTGCCAACTGACACATGTTAAGCCACAAACATAAGAAAGGATTGGATTTCAACTGCACTTTTGTATTCCAGTTATTTCTGGGGTCCATTATTTTTATTCACCATCTCCTCTCCATCTCCATCTTCTCTCCTCACTCTAGACAGCCTGCTCTCCCTAATGCATCTTCCACTCCCCGTACCAGATTTCCTGCTGGGTAGAGGCTGCCCCGAGACAAAGTGACTAACATAAGCACACAGGCCGAGAAGCACAGAAATAGACCCCCCCCCGCAATAATCTAGGTCACGTAATAGCCTACTTTCAGGGTTCTCGGTGAACCCTGTACCCACTCCTGCTAGGCAAAGAGAAACCCTGAGAAGAAGTGGGTGGATGAGTAGACAGCCAGCCATCCCAAGTGTCAGATCTGACTTCTCGGGAGAGATGCGTCGAGGATGCTCTGACAGAATGTGTCTGAGCTGGAGGCAAATGTTTCTGTATTACATTCATGACACAAGAGTTCTGCCACCTTGCAATATGTGCATGCTGTCGCGGCTTGATGGTAATGACTGGATTTTTCCAGGGAGCTGGTGAAAGCACCCCGATGCTGTTACAATAATTAGGTCTCAAAAAGATTTATTGAGCTGGGATAATACTCCAGAAACTGGAATGTTTTACATGAAGTGAGTCAGGAGCAGTGGCAGGGACTGAGCATAAATGTGTCCCGCGTAGCAGGAGGGAATCTACTCCTCGCCTTTCAGGTTCATCAAGGTGTGACACCAGCAGTCGAAACATGTGACGAGGGACCAAACCGCAACCGGCTTCAGTTCTCCTCCCCAACTAGCCAAACTCATAGATTCACCTGGGGTTAGTGGCAAAAATTGTGCGAAGGATGCTCTTTCATTCTGTAAGCAGGAGGGTTTGAAAAAGGAAAACCAAAAAGAAGACAAGAGCACATGCCATCTTGCAGATTTAAACCGCGAACTTTCCATTACCTTATCAGATAAATACTACTTAGGGAAGCAACTAATATATTTTATGTAGGCCAGCTACTGAAGAGGATCGGGTAGAGATTTAAGTGGTAGATCCCGCAAGTATTTGGCAACGCATCAATAACGTACTGGAGAACCAGACTCCCGAGTCTCTCCTTGATTAAAGGAAAGCAGCTGCTGGAGTCTCAGAGCTAGAAAAAGCAACTAAATGTGCCATGTGAGAAACCAGGATTCAGTTCCCACCTCTGCTAGAGCTGACCTGGGGTAAACTGTGAAATGAAGGAAAGAATAGCTGACTTGTTTTTAAGGTAGGAGGTGAGACCACCACAGTAAAAATGTTCTCCAGTGCATGGGTAGAGACACACCACGATGCGCATCCCCCCAGCCTTTACTTCAATATATTCCTATGGATTATTTGGATCCTCTCTCTTTCTCTCTCCTTTTGGCCTGTGTAGGCAATGCAGCGTAACCCGTAGCAGCACGTGCTGCAAAAGCTAATCATACCCTGGAGATGATGGAAATAGCATCCTCGAGGTAATCGCTTGCACTTTAATTTCAGCACAGAGAAATCTTGTGGGATTCCCTTATTCGGAGTTATATACCTCACTCTTTTCTAGAAACTTCAAAGACTTTTATGCTAAAGAACCCTTTCATCATTCTCTCAGACTGGTTTAATTAAATTTAGGAGACTACTGCGCTCTTATAAAATAAGCAGAAAAGTGCCTACCATTTAAGTATACTACAATATTTAATTGTATTTTTAACGTTATTCTGACTTCCTATTTTATTTCAAACATATATGTAAGATTTGCATGTGAGTGACTATGGAGCCTAAACCCAAAGAGATTAGGCATGTTGATAGCCCTGCTCATGAAAGTCTGCAGGATTTAGGCATTTAAGATGGTTCTGAGTATAAGACAGAGGGCTGTTCATGAATATTAACTGTAATTTGATGAGAACAGGCTCCCAAGAATCTCCTTCTAATCAGTGAAGAGGGAGGTACCTCCCTGAGGTCTCTTTGTTAGACCTGCACTCCAGAGCCCTCCCAACTGGGGGTCCAGGAGAGGATCTCGCCTCTCTCCATTGCCATGAGGGAGAATAGCTGCCGAGCAACATATCGAACAGAAGTATTTGGAGTAGGCTAGCATGAATCCACTCCACAGTGTGTTCAAAACAATGCCTGCTTTTTATGCCTAAAGCATTTGTCTGTAGAGGTGACACAGAAGTCACTGTGTGCAGTAAAATGTTTGAAGTTCAGTAGCTGAGGTTCAGTAGTGGAAGTTCAATGGCTGACAGAGGGTATGAAAGACACGAGAAGAGCCATGCTGTGTCAGATCAAGAGTCCATCCCGTCAAATATTCTGCATGGAGCAGTGACCAAAATATGTTACGGGAAAAGTGTAAGAGCAAGAAAAGCATATAGTGAAACAAACCCCAGAACACTCCCCCAGCATCCAGCAATTTGCAACTCGGTGACCTGAGCCAGGGGTGGTATCTTGGTGTTTGACTGTCCTTGGTGGATTTCTTTTCTTCTATGAATTTGTCCAGTTGCTTAAGCCTATATAAACTTTCAGCCTTTTGAGGCAGACCATACTCTAGCTAAACCACATGTTGTGTGTCAAGGTGGTGAATCTTCTTTCATGTATTTTGAACCAGCCATCTGTTCTTTTATTGGAAGAGACAATAAACAATCCATCCCTATTCGCCCTCTTTACACCACTCATTTTTTCATAGACTCTTGTCATCTCCCCTTCTTTTCCAGGCAGCAGAGTCTTGGTCTACTTTCTTATTCCTAATATGATGTGCATGAATCTAAAACTAAGATGAAAATTAAATTGTTCTGTTCAAAAAGAGCTAGAGTGGATAGATGAATAGAAATGCTTAAGCACAAGTAAACAGGCAACCAAGAAAATTATTAGGCTTTAGTAGGTTTAGCTGGTACTCACCTCCAACTTGTGCCTCTCCCAGGGAAAGGTGGCTGGAATCACAGAATCACAGAATCATTAAGGTTGGAAAGGACCTTCAAGATCATCAAGCCCAACCATTAACCCATCACCACCATGCCCTCTAAACCATGTCTTGAAGCATCACGTCTACACGTTTTTTGAACACTTCCAGGATGGTGACTCCACCACCTCCCCGGGCAGCCTGTTCCAATGCATGACCACTCTCTCAGTGAAGAAATTTTTCCTAGTATCCAATCTAAACCTCCCCTGGCACAACTTGAGGCCATTTCCTCTCGTCCTATCGCTGGTTACTTGGGAGAAGAGACCAACACCCACCTCACCACAACCCCCTTTCAGGTAGTTGTAGAGAGCGATAAGGTCTCCCCTCAGCCTCCTCTTCTCTAGACTGGACAACCCCAGTTCCCTCAGCCGCTCCTCATAAGACTTGTGCTCCAGACCCCTCACCAGCTTCGTTGCCCTTCTCTGGACACGCTCCAGCACCTCAGCATCCTTCTTGTAGTGAGGGACCCAAAACTGAACACAGGATTCCAGGTGCGGCCTCACCAGTGCTGAGTACAGGGGCACGATCACTTCCCTACTCCTGCTGGCCACACTATTTCTGATACAGGCCAGGACGCTGTTGGCCTTCTTGGCCACCTGGGCCCACTGCTGGCTCATGTTCAGGAACTCCTTTCTCAGTCCCTGCAGGTGGTTCTCTTGGACTGACGACATTCCTCCAGTATTTACCAGGAAAAGCAAAACCTCATGTTTTCCATCTACCCTATTTTCCCATCACGGCTATAGAAATCCTGATGAGAAGAGACATCTAGTAGCTGTGCTGGGAAGCTCTTTCTTCCAGTATCATTCACTGCGTACACAAATGTCATGATGACATCTCAGACCCCATCCTATCCTTAACGCTTTTTCAACTTGCACTAAAATTAATGAGAGCAGCACAATGAATTTAAAACTTTGGCTTTAAAGTGGCTTTAAAGTTTAATGCTGTCTTATCACACTTGGGGGCATTTGAGATGGAGTGGGGACCAAGATACTGAAGTGCTAGTGTTTCCTTAAACGGAGATTACATTCCTAGTGACCTGCCACCGCCACGTGTCATCCGGAACTGAAGCTGAATAAGCAAGTCAATGATTTCATTTCCATGGTTTAACTCAATAGCTTGGAGATGTTCGGTCTCCTCCTTCCCCCGTTCAAGCGAGAATGCAATCTTTGCAAAGCACTGCTTTCATTTAGCTATACCCAGTTGGTATTTGTTGCCAAATGGAACGTGGATGTGCCTCAGAGAAGATCACTCCTGACTAGTGAAATGGCAATTCATTTATGCAACTTATTAGCATTAGTATTTATTTTACTTTACAAAGTTACCTAAAAGCAGCCCTGAGAAATTTAAACTGCAGCATTATCTGTTCAATGCTATCTTTTAAATAAATCATCCCACTAGATGTAAAAAGCTGGCATTTGTACTGCATGCACCTATGTTATCATCGTCGCAAAGCAGATGCGGAATGTAAGGCGACTTGAACAATCAGCACTGTAATTTGCACAGTAACATTGTTTTAGATCTAATTAGTGCTTATGCAGATCCCTTACAAAAATGTGAAAACCGCACCAGGATGTAATTGTTAATGAATTTAGTGCAAAGCACATCTGCATAAATTCCATTTCAGCAGGAAAAAAGACCCCAACCTCTAAGTTCAACTGCTATTTGCTCAAGAGCCAAAACACTGTGAATTGTGCCCACTATGTTTTAGCCTTGCTCTGCTGGCTTTGATATTTCAAATAAATACTACAAAGTTAAAGCCTCCAGCTGCAGACCAACCCATCTGTAGATGTTTGTTATATTTGGCAGTATTCAAAGATGATTTGCCTTCCTGCTGAAAAATAAAATTAAAAAAAAGAGGTTCTCTCAGCAAAAAAACAAAATTGAAATACTTATCAGCCAAAAAATAAAGTTTAAAAATACTCTGCGTGGGTCAAGTGGCAGAACTTTTGGAACAGCAGGCACACATGTGTACTGCACCTATAGCTTGAACTCTATACCTCGCTCCGTGTGTGTGCGTAAGTCCGTTTGCACTCGTCCCTCTCTGGTCTGCAGAACGTGTCCCTGGCTAACAAGGAGTGCCACTAATGAATGCAATTAACTGATCTTAAACTTCCTGCAACAGCTACCTCAGAAACTGCTCATCTGCCCTTCAGGAATAGCATCAAGATGTACTCCACATACCTTTGTTTCTTCAGACTTGTTTTCTGCATTTTAGACAGGGCTCTGGAGTTGGTCTTCCAACAAAGAACGGGGCTCAGAGGTTTTTGTACCAGCATCAGAAATCTCACTCAAGACTTTGAAGTTTGTCGTGAGCAAATTTCAAGACGAGAACATCTATTTGCTATATCTTGGCTTTATTTATGGCCTTTACATGTGAATGTAACTCAGGTGGACCTTGCAGCTACCAAGCCTTCAGTAAACTCTTTTGTAGGCTTCTTTATGGAAGTCTTGGATCCATAGTTTTCTTCCCTGAATAGAGTGGAGATGTTTTTTACAAGACCAGGTAATATTATGATTATTCTGACTGGCATTAGCCCATAACAGTGTTAGGGGAACATCACAGTAGGAGTCGGGAACATCCAAAACAGTGATTGTGCCTGTCCTCCTACCGTAGTCTACCTCAAAAACATCTTCTGACAAACTCAGGTCACTCAGAACAAGTGACTGACCCAAAATCAGAAGTTACGTAGTGTGTGATATTGAAGAGATTTTACACACCAGCACATTGATACCTATAGACACAAGAGACATATACTTGAAATACATGATCAGTCTTGGTCTTATTTTTTTAATTTCTTGAGGTTTTTCCCCCAAATCTGGCATACACAGTCAGGTTTAGACCCTCTCCCTCGCTTGTCATTATCTGAAGCATCTTTCATATCCATCAGTTTTTTAAAAGCGCATTTTTGTTTTGTATCCACAAAGTCTGCCTGTGCCTTTTGTCTGAGAAATCAGAATGGATTCATGGGAGAGGTGGGGATGGTGGTGCAGTTCAGACAGCTATCTCTTCAGTCTCTGTCACAGACTTCCTATGGGTGAGTAAGTCAGGCAAGCAATTTAACCTTCCATACCTTCATTCTCCATTTCTGAAAATTAGAAACGATAGCACTGGTTTACCTCACTGGGGCATTCACAATGAATGACTATGTTAAAGATGCTGAGACATTCAGATATCATCTGATGGACCTACATAAATATCTTGATATAATCTAGATTCTTAGATTTAAATGGATAGCTTCACAAGTTAGTAGATGAGTCTAGTGAAAACCTTGGTGAGATTGCTATCCATAAATTTGTTAAAAGGAGATTAGTAAGATACATCTTGGCCAGCAAAAGCACGTGCTAAATGCCCAAGGCCCACAGCACTTCCTGATCTCCTGACCTGCTCCCACGTCACTGTCCTGGCCCTTGGAGATGCCACCAGATTTTCCCACTTGAGTAGCAATTAATGCTTCTATCTTTTTTTTGGCTTGGATTTTTTTTCCCACGTACGTTTCAGGCATTTCTCTGTGCTCTTCATCTGTTGCTGGAGATGCCCATGAGTATCGGCTTCTTTTGAGAACTGGTTCCTCCGAGCAGTTGCTCGTGCGACTTGAGCGGCTGTGGGAGGTGAGGCACGCTGCTGGCCTGGACCAAGGAGGAGGCAAAATGGGAATCCTGAGGGCTCCCAAGACGGGGAAAGCCTCTCCTCCATCAGCACACTGGTTGAAACCTGGCACACGGGGAGGACAAGCAGGTGTTTTCCTCTTCGCTCTGAGTGCCCCTTTTAATGTAAACTGTGCAGTATAGAAAATTCAGCTGTTCCCTGTTCCCGCAGGTTAGCGTGGATAATAAGGGCACTTCGCGCTTTACTTTCAGATATTTTTCTAAACAGTTTTGATCCCTGAAACATTTGTACTAACAAAGAAATTCCACTGCCTCCTCGTCTCCCTCCCTCCCGCCCTCACCCCAATAACTTGCTCTGTCTTGTATCTCCGACTTGATTTTTGGCATATATTTGCATACATTAGAAATGGAGAGAGGATTAAAGTTTAAGAGGAAATTGTGGCTAGTGTGAAAGGGGAACAAAAGGACATCTGTGAAGGAGCCCACAACTGGCAAGGAAAGCTATTCCACCTCCAGCACCAGCTGCAGGGGAAGTGGTGCCCACTACCCCAACAAGACCTTCTTTGTTTTGCTGCAAAAACTGGGAGTGGCAGCTTTTAAAGTGACACAATTTGAGGTGAGGAGCTTCCCTTTTTGCTGCTTTATTCCAATATTATATGGCAACAGATGTTTCCTAAGGAATTAATTCCTCCCACTATTACCCCAAAAAAATCTTCCAAATGCAAAGGGAATACGGATTCACGGCGCTGGGTCTCCCTGCACCCACGTGCAAATCCCTCCAGGGCCCACCAGCCCTCCTAAACCTGCCACCTCCTCCCGTGGCAGAGGAGGATGTTTTCCGGCACCACTTGGCCCCGCAGCAGCAGCAGGAGCTATGGGAGATGGGAGGAGGCGATGAGGGACACAGAGCAAAGTGGGGCTGAAGGGGAAGCTTGAGAGCAAAAGATGCAGACTGGAGGAAGAAATGTGTGTGTGCAAAGCTGGCTGTGAGTGAGATAAGGCGGCTCCAAGGAGGAGCGGCACAGAGAACAGAGATGGGGAAACACAGGAACATGAACTTTATTCCGTCCAAGTTGCGGGACCCACTTCTTACTTCTGAAATAGTGGAAGCTCTCCGACTGCGTTGTAAGTGTCCTAAGTGCCCCCCTATTACTCAGTGAAAACAGTACTCCAAAGCCTTGCTTACCTTCTGCTTGCAGATCCCCTAGAAGCTCCACCATGTGTTCGTCCTCTTACTGGGGACCCTGAAAAGAGCCGTGTCAGGAGGAAGACTGGTCAGCTCTCTCTCCTAACATTTGTTTTTCTCAAAGTGCTGCAGCCAGCCCCCCAGCAACATTCCCTGGTTTTGTGCCCTGAGTCTGTAAGGTGTGAGATCTAAAGCTCATGTCTTTCCTTCCCGGGTGCAAGAAGAACTTGGACCATTCCCTGCTCTGCCTTGGCCACTTTGCTGTTCTCTCCTCCCCTGGTTAAACTCCTGCTTGGAGACCGTGAGGTCAAAATCAGTCCTGGGGGTTTTCCCCATGTGAGATTAATGGCAACATAATGGTGACAGCTACCCAATGTGTGCTGCAGGCTGCCTGGTGCACGCAGCTTGCGTGTTGTGATGAGTATCCTCCAGGCAGACACATCCGTACGACTTTTCTCAGGCTGGCAGAGCCCTCCCTGCCTTCCACCATCCTTAAGCTTTAATTAAAAAATAAAAGTGGCTCCAACCATCAGCTTTAAATTACTTTCATGGAAAAACCAATCAGCCAAACCAAAAAAAAAAAAAACCTGCATGGGCTTTCATTTGAACATATGCAACTAAATGTTTTTAAAAGTCTCTGGAAACTCTCACGTGTGATTTGGTTTTCTACAAATCACTCGGTAACTGCCAGGCTCCCTTCCTTCCTTGTGTGCACTTGGAAGAGGAGGACAGGAGGATATCTAAGCTTAGACCATACCCAGGAGGGGCAGAGCTGAGCTTTTTCAAGTTTTTTTTTGTTATTTGATTTTTCAATTTATTCCCATTAAAAGAGGGTGGGATTTCTTCTTAAAGATGAAAATTATAGCTGGAATTACTCAAGGACCAGCTGCTCGGCTCAGGGTCATGTAGTTTTTCAGGACACGTGCAGCAAGGACACACGGGGAAGTTTTAGAAAAGAACTTTACTTATACAAGTGATTTTGCTGGAAAATTAATATAATTCTTGAAATTGTAACCTGATTTTTGCTATTGTTGGCAAACCCGTGTTTAAGGCTTTATGTTTCTAGTTGGGAAAGTACTGAATCCCAGTCTGTGATGGGGAAAATGAAGTGGCAACTTCCACTGAAATGTTACATTTCTACCTGTCAGTGTCCTCATAAGCTGCTACGTGGAATCTTCTGATGAAAATTGACTAGTAAGATGGACATGAAAATCTCCTGTATTTATCCATACTGATAAAATGTATTTGACAATATTAAAAAAAAAAAGATAATTTTTAATGGTCAAGCCTGAAAAATAGCATAGACTATAAAAGATGATCTCAGTTTTTTCCTGGCTCTCATTAGCTGAAATAAGCTGACTTTCCATTTCAACCTGTGCTGACTCCCATTTCGTTGTGGATACTACCAATCAAGTAGACCAAGTCTCCTTGCTTCTCCCTGTGTCGGCTCCCAGTCCCCATGGAAGAGGCTGTGCGTGCTTCACAGACGGAGTTAGGCACTGCGTATGGAGTTCGAGGGTTAATGGTGATATGGCTGGTGCACCAAAAAGAAAACAGCCTGGGTGCCCATTACATGAAAGTTGTTGCTCTTCAGAGCTTGCCTTCACAAAAACCAGGAAAAATATACGTTCATCACTAAAATGTTAGCACGGCTATATCAGCAAAAGAAACAGATCTCAAGGGTAAGAGGGTGCCATTTCTTCATAGCAGTTTCAAGGCAAAACTGCCCTAAAAGATGGTGCAGTGAGTAGCCAAATAGCACTGAACCGAGGAACCCATTCAGAAGTTCAGAGTATGGAGACAGACAACTACTTAGTGTGAGATGGGGTTCATCACAGATTGACTGGACCTGACTCAGGGAAGAACATAGTGACTTGTAACAGAATAGGATAGGATAGGATAGGATAGGATAGGATAGGATAGAATAGAATAGAATAGAATAGAATAGAATAGAATAGAATAGAATAGAATAGAATAGAATAGAATAGAATAGAATAGAATAGAATAGAATAGAATAGAATAGGACTGGACTGGACTGGACTGGAATAATTCAGTTGGAAGGAACCTACAATGATCATCTGGTCCAGCTGCCTGACTGCTTCAGGGCATGTGGACTAGATATTCATCTGTTTTTAATGTATTTATTCTTTTGCCACACACCTATGTAGCTGTTGGCTATCCAATTGCACGTATTCTTCACCATGGTACATGAAAATTTTGCCTTTATTCTTACCAGCTGATTGAAAAAGGCAATAATAATCCAAACGAAATTACACATTTCGAAGTATTGAAAATATTGTAAGTTTTCATCTATTTTCACAAGAGTGAGCTCTACAGTAAGCACATTTCCAAGTGGCTGTTCACTGTTCCAGCACTGTTCTGTGACCTTTTTTGAAAGTACACAATCCAGTGCTGATTCAGGACAATGTTTCGTGCCATGTCAGCCCATCATTGGCAGGAGAAAGAAAAGAAAGGATCCAGCCCAGATGTTTCTCAGAATGTTCTGATAAACTCAAGATCTTAACGGCATTTGCTACAATAGAAAAATAATGAAAAAGTAGGGAGAAAAGAGCAAGTGGGAATGCTGGGCAGTCATGCAGAGGTGATCACTAAATGTCCTTTATGTACCCAATTTGTTCTTGATACTTAAGGACACTGTGGTGCTTGTACATGAACTGGAGCCACTTGTCGCTAGAAAGGCTGCCAGGATTAAATCAGTAAGAAATTGTTTATTCAGCCTGTTCAAACAAAAAATGAATTGTTTTGATGAATGAGATTTTTTTTAATGAATTAGCACATGTCATGCCAGAAGTTTTTAAATGTAAAGCACTGAGAGGGTTTTTTTTTCCCTTTCATTCTGACATAACTGCCCTAAAATAACTGAAGTATCTGGGCTCCTGCAGCAACACATTACATTATGTATTCCAAAGGACATAGTTGCAACTGTAGGTAGACAAACACCACTTAAAAAAAATCTCAGAAAAACAACAAACAAATAAACTCCCTTCATACATTGTATATATTCTGTAGTAGCTTTGATAACATCATCTTTATTTTCTGCAACAAAAATCCAGTGTTTCAGTTAAATGTACCTTCAGTCATGATGGACATTTTTAAGTCCCTCTATTAGGCTTATTACCCCAGGGCAAAACTCTTCGGATTCTTTTGAGGGAGGTCTCAATACTGGTGGTAAGTTGCATGTATCAAACTAAGACCTAATCTTCCCTGCTGTTTTCCTGCAAGAAATGTAATTAATTTGGGATTCGAGATAAAAAATTAACCTTCCACTTGTGGAAAGCAGTGTGCCTGCTAAAGCTGAGGTTGCCAACAGAAGGGAGACCACAGCCACACATTTACCTTGCAAAAGGTCAAAAGCATCATCAGTCCCTGCTGGTTGCTTCCACCTTTCTTCTGCGAGGGGTGGAAAAGCTGGTACTCCTCCTTCTCCCCTGGCAGTAAGTGAGCGCAAATCAGGGTGACTAACTCTGCATCGAAGCAGTTTGGGGTAATCCCATGGCCACGAGTGGTGGCAAGTGTCCAAGAGGTCGTAACAGCTTCAGGGGCACGGTGTTTGCAAAATTAAGGTCTGTGGCCTTACGTTTGCCTGTAGTCTAACTCTTCAGAATGCTACCTGGATCCAGAAGAAAGTATCAGTCCATATATTACTTACTCTGTGTTATAGCCCTGGCTTGTGCAAAGCACAGAATAGCTGTGCAGAACAACTGGCAACTGGGGTTCGATAGAGACCTGGAACCAGGCAGAGGACTTGCAAGTAAGGACGGCAGGGTTTGGGCTGTGGAAGAGGGTAACAGGTACGTTCATGAGGGGTAAGCTGAATTAAATTTTTGACATGAAAAAAACCCCAACAACTCAACAACCCAGAATCATACATGGGTTCACCTTGTCTATGTGAATATTTTCAATATTTCAACTTCAGTTATTACTATTAGGAATGAGATGATTCATATTTATTAAATCTGATATATTTCCCCTGTTGTTAGAGCATCCATGGCATTGGCGTAAGCTGGTTTACACACTGCTCATGTCCAGGAATGTGAAGATTCATTCACCTGGGAGGAAACATGTGGCATCAGGCAAGATGGGGCCATGCCCATCAAAACTCTGACATCATACCCATTCTGGCTGGAAGGGGCATGGTTTCTGGAAAAGCCCTCAGTTATAACTAGCGAACTAAGCTTGCTCCACACTCAAGGCAGGGAATCTGGCATGGAAAACCTCCAAAAGCTTTTCCATCCCATCCCAAATTGGCCACTATAGTAACATAATTAAGACAATAGGGATGTTATATTTGGAAGCATGGTGCTAATAGTAAGTACCTTATTTAAGGAGCATTTCTTCCCCTGCTAAGTTTTGGAAATGCCTCTAGCTGAAAAAATGGAGAGTGAAGAGAGAATTCACTGATATACTTGGAAAATGAGTAGCCAAAATCTAAATTATGGTTCAGAAACCACACCACCAAGTCCATTTTATTTTAAAGGCTTACTCAGCCCCTTGCTCTTTGTATTGGGTTTGTATGGCCAGGTTTGGTAGCGGGGGCACTACAGGGGTGGCTCCTGTGAGAAGCTGCCAGAAGCTTCCCTTGTGTCTGACAGAGCCGATGCCAACTGGCTCCATGACGGACCCACCGCTGGCCAAGGCCAAGCCCACCAGCGACGGTGGCAGCGCCTCTGGGGTAACAGAGTTAGGGGGGGAGAAAAAACAGCAAGTGCACCTGGAGAGAGGAGTGAGAATACGCAAGAGAACCAACCCTGCAGACCCCCAGGTCAGAGCAGCAGGAGGAGCAGGAGGGGCTCCAGGCGCCGGAGCAGAGGTTCCTCAGCAGCCCCGGGGACGACCCTGGTGAGGCCGGCTGTGCCCCTGCAGCCATAGAGCTCCACGGTGGAGCAGATCTCCACCTGCACCCGGGGAGGACCCCATGCCACAGCAGGGGGATGTGCCCAAAGGAGGCTGTGACCCCATGGGAAGATCATGGTGGTGCAGGTTCCTGGCAGGACCTGTGGACCCATGGAGAGAGGAGCCCAGGCTGGAGCAGGTTTGCGGGCAGGACTTGTGACCTTGCGGGGGACCCAGGCTGGAGCAGCCTGGTCCTGAAGGACGGCATCCATGGGGGGACCCAGGCTGGAGCAGTTCATGAAGAACTTGCAGCCCGTGGGAAGGACTCATGTTGGAGAAGTTTGTGGAGGACTGTCTCCCGTGGGAGGGACCCCAGGCTGGAGCAGGGGAAGAGTGTGAGGAGATCTCCCCCTGAGGAGGAAGGAGCGGCAGAGACAATGTGTGATGAACAGACCACAACCCCCACTCCCCGTCCCCCTGCACCGACGCGGGAGAGGAGTTAGAGATACATATATAAGTATATGTGACCTGAAGAGATGCATCCCTGAGGAAATTGGCTGATGTAGCTGCCAAGCCACTCTCCATGATATTTGAAAAGTCCTGGCAGTCAGGTGAAGTCCCTGGAGGCTGGAAAAAGGGACATATTGCACCCATTTTAATTTTAAATAAAAGTAGCAAGGAGGACCCTGGGAACTACTGACCTGTCAGCCTCACCTCTGTGCCTGGGAAGATCATGGAACAGATCCTCCTAGAAGCTATGGAGGACAGGGAGGTGATTCGAGACAGTCAGCATGGCTTCACCAAGGGCAAGTCCTGCCTGACCAACCTAGTGGTCTTCTATGATGGAACTAATGCATCAGTGGACAAGGGGAAAGCTACTAATGTCATCTATCTGGACTTCTGTAAGGTCTTTGACACGGTCCCCCACAACATCTTTCTCTCTAAATTGAAGAGATATGGAATTGATGGGTGGACTGTTTGGTGGTGGAGGAATTGGTTGGATGGTCACATCCAGAGGGTAGTGGTCAACGGCTCAATGTCCAGATGGAGACTGGTGATGAGTGGTGTCCCTCAGGTGTCTGTATTGGGACCAGTACTCTTTAATATCTTCACCAATGACATAAACAGTGGGATCAACTTGCATCCTCAGCAAGTTTGCAGATGACACCAAGCTGAGTCGTGCAGTTGACATGCCTGAGGGACGGGACGCCTTCTAGAGGGACCTGGACAAACTCGAGAAATGGTCCTGTGTGAACCTCATGAGGTTCAACAAGGCCAAGTGCAGGGTCCTGCATCTGGGTCAGGGCAACCCCCGGTATCAACACAGGCTGGGGGATGAAGGGATTGAGAGCAGCCCTGCCGAGAAGGACTTGGGGGTACTGGTGGATGAAAAGCTGGGCATGAGCCAACAACATGTGCTTGCAGCTCAGAAGGCCAAACGTATCCTGGGCTGCATCCAAAGAGGCATGTCCAGCAGGTCGAGGGAGGTGATTCTGCCCCTCTACTCTGCTCTGGTGAGACCCCACCTGGAGTCCTGCATCCAGCTCTGGAGCCCTCAGCACAGGAAAGACATGGACCTGCTGGAGCAGGTCCAGAGGAAAGCCACAAAAATGATCCGAGGGATGGAACAGCTCTCCTGTGAGGACAGGCTGAGAGAGTTGGGGTTGTTCAGCCTGGAGAAGAGAAGGCTCTGGGGTGACCTTACTGCGGCCTTCCAGTACTTAAAGGGGGCTTATAAGAAAGGTGGGGACAGACTCTGTAGCAGGGCCTGTTCCGATAGGACAAGGGGTAATGGTTTTAAACTAAAAGAGGGCAGATTTAGACTAGATATAAGGAAGAAATTTTTGACAATGAGGGTGGTGAAACCCTGGCACAGGTTGCCCAGAGACGTGGTAGATGCCCCATCCCTGGAAACATTCAAGATCAGGTTGGACGGGGCTCTGAGCAACCTGATTTAGTTGAGGATGTCCCTGTTCATTGCAGGGGGGTTGGACTAGATGGCCTTTAAAGATCCCTCCCAACTCAAAGATTCTATGATTCTATGATTCTGTGCAATCAAGAGTAAAGTTAAGCCCGGAAAGAAGTGGGGGGGAAGGTGTTTTTAAGACTTAGTTTTTATTTCTCATTATCCTACTCTGATTTGATGGGTAATAAATTAAATTAATTTTTTTCCCAAGTCACATCTGTTTTGTCGATGACAGTAATTGGTGAATGATCTCTCCCTGTCCTTATCTCGACCTATGAGCCTTTCATTTTAATTTCTGTCCCCTGTCCAGCTGAGGAGGGTAGTGGTAAAGCGGCTTTGGTGGGCACCTGGCATCCAGCCAGGGTCAACCCACCGCACTCGCAAAAATAAACATGAAAGAAATAACAAATATAAAAAAAGAAATAACAAATACAGAAATCTATAGTGGTTGTCTCTCCTGCTGTGTTGATTGCTTTCTGTTGAAGCTATCATTCGACGAAGCAGAACATCTACAACCTGCTTTGATCAAATGCCGTGACATGCAGGAGTGATTCCAGGGTACCCAGCTTCCTCATCTGATTCCCTGAAGTAACATGCCCTTCAATAACTGGTGGTTGCTCCTGGCAAGACCTTCCTGCATTTTATTGCTGAACAGTTAATTAAGACAGCAAACTGGTAATGAAACTCCACATTTTAGCCTTATTTAGAAAATCTTAGGAAACTTTGCATAATCTCCATGCCTAGATAGATTTATCCCTGTTAGCACTTGGATTACATTTCTTCAGTTAATCTTTTTAGACAGTAATAGCTGATGTTTACAGAGCTTTCACATGAGGACTTGGATTTATATTACAGTTTTCATGTTTTTACTGTTTCTTGTGCCTATTGATAGAGCAGATGGTTTGGTTTGGTTTCATTTTACCAGTGATGGAATGAGCATGGAAAAGGCTTAAGAGATGTAACTAAATTCAGGGTGCAAATCAGTGACAACGCTGGTACAGGAACAGTTCTCCAGCCAGCGGCCCTGAAAGATGAACAGCAGTCTTGTAAAGCTGCCCTCATGCTTTCCTAAAATGTTGAGGGCAAGAAAGCTTTCTGACACAGGCGTGAATGAATGGCAACACTGACCTCCTGGTGGGCTGGTTTCTGGTATCCTGAATCACTTGGAATAACAGCTTGGTCAGTGAATTGGTCTCAGTGGAATTGCTTATGGAGGGAGTGCTAACTAGAGAGGGAGGGGATCTGGAGGTCACCGTGTAGAGCAATGTGTCTTTTCCGCCTAGAGTATGCAGGCTTGGTGGTTCTTCTCAATCTGTCCCCACCCCATCCCCATCTCTCTGAGTTTTTAACTCTGCTGGAAATTGTGGCTCATGGATCTTGCAAGGAATTAAGGCTGCATTCTGGCACCTTGGTGACCACCATCTCCTTCTCTTGCCTGCAGCTGATGCTGCCTTTGGGTCCATCTTATGCTCCTTACCCTACTTTTTAAACAGGCAAATATCTGTGTTCTTATCAAGGGGGCAGTTGGTCCATCCCTAGCAGAACTTCAGAGCCTTTGGTGAAATCTTTCTGAGACCTGTTGTCCCTGCTACAGCCCAGCCCAGCATGGTGACCCACCAGGGGAGGCCATAGACCCTGGCAGAGGAGGCACAGGGTGCCTGCACAGTAGCCGACAGTGGGAGTTTCCCTGACTATCCCTGAGCTGACAGCGACAGGGCGAGCCTGAAAAGGGGTAGGCAGGAGAAATCTACAAGGTCCTTTACAAAATAGTGTCCGCTTTTTCTGTTTTCCATCATCTGACAACGAAACGTGCTCCCCTTGACAGTGTTACACCGGTAATGAATGCTCTGTGCTGTTCTTGTTTTGTATGGCTTTGCTTTCTTAAACCTTTGGTAATGTATGTGCAGACACACGCTCACACACACATACCCAAGTCTATGACAAAATTTTCTGCTGCGATTCCCCACCAGCTAAAAAGTGCTAGAGCCACCACTGACTCTACCGATACATCAAAATGTGCAATGGGGTTTCTACAGAGTTTGGAGCACTCTTTTACAAGTGATGTGAATGAGTACCTGATAGCATTAGGGGCGGGGTAGGAATAATTAAAAAAAAATCTTTTCGAGGGTCAGGGGAAGGATAAAGACCCATATAACTCTAGAGAAAGATAAATAACTACAGGAAAATCTAAGGACAAGGGAAAATAATTAAGCAAAGCTGAGGAGCAGAATGGGCAGGGGAACGAGGAAGAAGGGGGGTATATTGCTGGATCACTTTCTGCATTGCAATTTAGTTTTTCTTCCCCAGAGGAGCACATCTGGTACTCTCTCTGTGAGCTCCACGTAAAAATGCAACCTCTTCTCCCACCCCTCCACTGTGGCAGAGAATCTGGCATTTAAAAAGCAAAACTAAAATCTCTCCACTAATATTTCTAGTTGTGTTTGGCCTTAAAAGGTTACATTATTCCATGGGTAATCTCTGGAGAAGTATTTAATGGGTAATCCCTGGAGGACAGAAGGAAGCTTGGCATTCCCAGTAAGCAGCTTCCTTGCCTCCTCACCGTTGTCCGTAGCAGCCCTTTCTGAGTTTCATGCTGTGAAAACTGGCTTTCAGAACATTTTCTTCCCCAGAGAGCCAGTGTCAACTTAACTTTACGTGGACTGAGCTCATATAGACTGACCTATCTGCTACTTTGGGCTGTTTTACGTAGTTTGATCCCTGAATTTAAGGTTCTCCTAATGACCTTGGCTAGGATGGTTTAATATGATGACTGGTAGCGTACTGTGCTGACATGGTGTTGGGCAACAATTCTGCTTTCACAGCTTTGTCAAAGTGAAGTGACTAGGTAAAGTGAATCGTCTCACACCAGGGATGAGCCCCTGTTCAAGATGACAGGGTTCACCTCCCGTGAGCATTGGCTTATTTCTTCCCATCTGTCCAACCACAGATATAATGCTTAATAACACCTAAAATAAAAAATACTTAAGTAGCAAAACTCCATGTAGGCAGGGACATCCCTAAGGACAGAAAAGGTTGGGGTGAAACCGAGAGGATGCCTACTTCTCCTCTCCCCTTCTCCTTCTGCAGCGTGTGCTGAAGCCAGTGAGATTCCTCCAGCTTTGAACCAGTTTCTCTAAGAATCAAATCTGGTTCTGCACTTGGCAGAAGCACAGATACAGAAACATGATGCACAGCCAGATCTGCAAATAAAGATCTGCTAGATTAAAGGGCAGATATACAGTACATGTTTTGCTTTCCCGGTAGCCTGGAGAGAACCACCCAGACTTCTAACTTGTGTACGTATACTTTCAAAAGGGCAAAAATGTTGCTTTCATAAATTAATTTCACACACTTTACAGAGATAAAAATAATCACTGTGACATTTTGTTTGTCTTCCTTTTTTCCTGTGTGCAAGCAGCCAACTCTCAATTACTTACAGCCCTAAATTTGTTCCGCTCAATTGTGAGAAGCCCCCGCAATATTCAACAGGAGAGGAAGAATTCTGATTTGTGGAAAGTCATCGTGTTTGCAAAGAAAGCAAATTTCCTCCTCTCCCAATATGCTGCATATATCAGCCAAAACAAGACTCTTATACTGAGTGCCAACCGGTATGGATTCCAACCATTTTATGTATTATATATTAATGTTATAAAAATATGCACCCCGATTTTTTATAACAAGAGAATTTGTTGTGGCAATATCTGACACCACTTCTGAACTGACGTAGATGTGACAGCCTAACAAAAACGTGCCTGCCAGCATGATGGCATTGGTTATGGATACAGAATTGCCTCGACAATTCACGGGGTTCTGTACTGGCTTTTCTTCTGTAACAACCATATCTGACTTGCTGAGCTTTTCTCTAGCTACTTACTACACTGTAAGCTCAACCAGGTCTAAAAAAAATCAAGTTTTGATTATGTTTCTTATTTGATATTACAAGTAACAGATACTGTATGGACATCAGTTTGTTGTTAGGGTTTTTTTGCTGATGGCTGGTGCGTGACTGCCCTGGGTACTTCGGCAGGATTTAGAGAAGACCCTTTCTTTTTCCTACAAAATCCCACCTCCATTACCCTCCGTGAGGGGAGAAGCCTCACAGGAGGCATCTGTGTGGTTGCAGTGTGTGATGAAGGAAAGCATCACATAAACTCGGTGGGGGCTCCGGGGATCCCGTGTGTGCGTGGAGTATGCACAGACTGCAGTGAAAGTTCGGGATCAGCGCCCAGCTGTCCGTCAGGGTGGCTGAATACCGCGGCAGGGTGCAGCCCGGGATGTGCTCACACGTGGAAGCTGGGACGAAAGCTCCGGCTTTGTGAAAACGGGGACGATAGGAGAGAGCAAGTGTCAGTTAACGCCGAGCGCCTCTTCAGCGCGATCCTCGTCTCCTGGTGTTTAAGCACGTAGGAACTTAGAAACCTTTGGCTGACAAGGTATCTGAAGATACAAAATCTTAGGTGGTCTATTTACATAATTACCACAAGGCATGACAAACCCGAACGCTGCCGTCTCTCCCCGTCGTGAAAGCCGGGGGGAATGGCTTGCCTGGGTAGGGAAAGCTTGCAGGGCCGGAGGCTGCAGGGGCAAGTGTTTCCAGGGCCCAGTGGGAGCGTCACAAGCACCTTTTAAACTTCCCGGTCGGCAGCGCCGGGAAGCCCCGACCGCAGCGAGGGCTCCCCGGGGCGCGGGGCGATGCGTGGCCAGCTGCTGGCGGGGATTAGGGGGATCTGCCCCTGCCAGGTGCTGGTGTTGCGCCCCTTCACCAAACATTTTTGTGTGCTGATCACCTCCCACGTAGGAGACAGCTGTTCTTTCTCCTTCTTATCCAAACGCTTGCTTCCCTTTATCCTTTGGTTTCTTAAACCACCAACTTCTGGGTCGCAGTGCTGTGAAATAGATAGCCATCTCCTCCGTCAATCAGTCGCATTGAGTTCAAAGAGCAACCCCGCAAAACTTGGTGTAAAACACTAGCTGCCCCGAGCCTTTACTCGTATCCTGTGTAACACTTTTTGTTAGCAAGCTGTTTTTCCTTTTTTTCCCTTTCTGTTTCCTTTTTCCTTCCCCTCTCCCCTTCCTCTCCCTCTCCCCCAAAACAGAACTGATTTCCAGCTATTTTCAGTCAGACCAGGAAAAGGCTTCCCCCAGACTCTCCTGTTAGATTCTGCTAGACCTCATCAGTGCCCCACTTGTTTTTTTCACCTTTCCCTTCCAGGAAACCTGCTCTTTTATGTCGGTTATAGGTAAAAAATCACCACAGCTACAGGAAACGAGTGGTCCCATTTTCTAATACCAACGGTATTGTGTGTAACTCATTTCCCCTTTAGCAGCATGCTGTTAGATTGCTGTTAGTATTGTTAATAGTAACTGTGCAACATGCGTTGCAGAAGCATCAGGCCCAGAATCAGGACTCCAGTTCAGGCTAGAATTGCTTAAAAATACATGAACACCTGAAAACACAAGTAAGAAGCAACTCCACTGAAGGGACGTCTACCAAAATGCCAAAGATGAGTAGCCCCAAGGAGATTATTCTAATAATTTATACACTGTGTGGACATCAGCTGCTTTTAAGAGAACGCTGCAAATGAAAAGACTAAATAATATAGAAATGTATTGGAAGGCAGCGAAGCCTGATGTGTAGCCCTTCAGCACTGAGGGTTTGTGGCTGTGGAGCTGAATCAAACGTAATTCAGCAACATCGGTGCCAGAAATCTCAATAAACTGTGCTTCATCCAAGATCCTGGTGTGCTGGGTACCAGAAAGCAAAGGAAAGAATATCCCAGTGAGACAAAACAAGCTCCATCAGTTTTTGTCATGCTCTGTGCTGCCATTTGTAAGAGCGAGCGCATTTGCTCACTGGAGAAGGTTCCTCTGCAGGCTTCGGCGAGGAGAGGCTGTGCAAACCCTGCCCAGGCTCATCGGCTGAAATGAAGCACAGAGCTGTGCCCCATATCTGAAAAGGGCGAGAGGCTGCTGGAGCTGGCTTTGGGCTCCGCAGGCCTGTGTTCTGGGCTTACAAGAGAAAAGGGCACCTAGAATGAAAGCGGAGGCTGGTCGCACAGGCTTAAGGTGACAAAGAAGAGCCAACGCTGAGGCAAAAATGAGGCTGTCTTTCCCAAAGTGATTGCAGCTACTGAGAAGCAGAATTCGGCCTCTGAAGAGCCAGTACATGCGGTTTTTCTGGGTACGTGGATAGACCCAATAGTGAAATTTTGTATCTGGATTGAAGAGGAAGCTCCAGTCCAGACTGGAAAAAATACCGTACAGCTCTTGAGTGTGCAAAGCCCAGTAAATCCCAGAGACAGAACCTGCAGAGACATCTGTCCTCTCTCAGCCACAGCCACATCAGAAAACCGCCAGTAGCCAAGAAAAAGCAGATGATGTAATGAGATGACTCTCACCCAGCCCTATATATCATTACTTATTTTATCTTCCAGAGCGAATGTACAGGTATTGGGCCCTGGTCCAGGAAAGCACTTAGGGCCGTATCCTGATAGCGTGCAGAGGAACAGTCCTTTGCTCAGCAAACAGCACCACTGAAGTCTTCGAGGCGATTTACGGAGTTAAATTTGTGCAGTGCAAAGGCACCAGCATTTGTTTCCTGAGCGTTTGCTAACTCCGGTGATGCAGGTCTCTGCTGCAGGTTATTCACATGTGCACGTGCTTTGCCAACAGACCGAACTGATGACCCAAGACAAGCAAAGAGAGGCAGACCTGCCTTTGCGACTCCCAGTCAAAGCCTGCAGTGAAAAACATCGGCCAGGGACCTCCAGAATTTGGGAATTTGCTGCAAAAGTACACCTGCCACGTGGGCCAGGAGAGTATGTTTCGGGTCACAGGCTGTTAATTCCTGATTATTTAACTCTACAAACTGTTCAGAGAGGAAGCCAAAGGTACCACTGGATAAAAGTGCAGATACTCCGGATTAATGTTGGACTAAGAAAAATGAAGCACCTTCCCCTGCCCAGGGCCCCAAGAAGATCCCCAGCGTGCAGCCTAAACGTCTAGACCAGTCCTGGGGAAATGATTTGGGGAGCGGGTAATCTTGAAAGTACTGATGGGTACTCTGATTCAGAGCCCAAGGAGAGACTTCCATTGACCTAATTGAGTTTTGGATCAGAGCCTGCAGCAGCCTTGTCCAGATTTGAATTTAAGATCTACATAAAACACTGGGGGAAAAAACTAGACAATTTTCTGATAGAGCAAAGAAGTTACGCTGCAAGATGAAAGAGTGCTCATCATTTCAATGAATAGAAATCAGGTTAAAAAATCATTTAGCAAGTTGGATTAGCTCCATCAATATAGGAATCAATTCAAGGTAAGGTATGGAATTGCAGCAAAACCTAGTGCCACTCTGTCCATAAATGATTAATTGGTGACTGTTACGCTTACTGTGACTGCAGTGACTCCAAGGCTCTGGCACTTCACGGGCTGTAAATGAAGACACTACTCCTTTTATTCTGGGTCTTAGATTCCTGTAGCAAAGGTATGAGGAAGAGACAGAATTAGTAAAATGACAGTTACCCAGTGGGGGCACAGGGCTATTTCGATGGTTTAATAAAAGCTATGTATGGAGTTTTTTTGAAATTGGAAAGCTTGTCTCCCTGGCTGCTGAGGCAGGTGGGATCAGCCACCCACCCGGAGCGTACCATGGCTCCTTGTGGCCGCTGCGCCCGAGCTTCTGTTTTGCAGAAGCGCAGCAAAGGCCAGAGGAGGAGTGGGTATTGGTGCCCCGTCCCCGTGGGTTGGGGTACCCAGCCAGACCCAGGAATTTGCAAGTTTCCCTGGGTTCACACACGAGGAATAGCAGGGAGATGAAACACTTGTTCCAGGTTCACAAGAAGTCTGTGGTGGAGCAGGCTTCTTGCTCGTAAGCCAGGACCCAACCAGCCAGGTTTACGCGGTACTGGGAGAGTATGCCGTGCACAGCGGGCAGCACGTGGACTGGGAAAAAGAGGGGATCATCAAGGCTGGTGCCTGAGCATACAAAGGGACATTATTCATTATTTAGTAACTCAATGTCCAACCTGTACCTGCTGTTGCAACAGCGTGTGCTTTAATCATATTAGAAAAATTGCACTTCTGCATCCAAAATCAATTTCATGGAGATGTTGCCTCCATAATATACAGGGCCAGATCCTCAATAAGGCAATCAGCAGAGTTGTGTTGACTTTGGAGAAGATGTAATGATTCATATCTGCTGGGGAACTGATCCTCAGTCACAGAGTGTTGAGATAAGAGAAAATGTTGAGCTGTGGTGACTGAGCAGCATCTTGAGAATGATTAACAGGCTTCCTTTCCGGGTGGATGGGTGAAATATGGTTTATCCGCAGAGAGGCGGCACCAGTCACAGGCAGTAATTAAAACCCACGTGACCTTTATTTTATTTTTAAGTGGAGTAAAAATGGTGCGTAGGAGTTAATTTTATGAGTAGGCTTTGGTCTCTTTAGGACATGGTGGACTGAAGTCAGAAATTGGGGAAGGCTAAATAAAAACGCAACACCGAATACAAAAGTGAAAGGCCCTTGTGTGCCGTGAAGGGACACCCACTGCATGTACAAAGCAGGGGTAAAAAAAGTCACCCGTCGTTACCTTTTTCCCCGCGAACAAGTGGCCGCCTTTCGCTGTCAGACGTGCCAAGGAGCAGGAAGCTCACCCCAAGGTCGAGAGAAGTTTTCTTCGGGGTGTCTCTGCCGGCGCGGGGGGGGGGGTGGGTAGCTGCCGCCCCCCCAGTCGCCCCCCCCAGCTGGGGTATCACACCCCGGCGGTACCTCTGCGGGGACAGCAGCGAGCCAGCGCGTGTGCAGCTGTGGGAAGGGGGGATTAAAGCACGTCCTAAAAGCTTGCGGCCGGCAGCCAGAGCGGCGTGTTTCCACCAGACGTCCGTAGGTGCCGGGGCGCTGGGCGTGCAGACGGCCATTGAACGAAAGGCAGAGAGCAAAGCGCTCGCCAAACGCAGGACACCGCCTGTTTCTCTCCCCTCGGGCAGCCCGGCGAGCAGCCCGGCGGCAGCCCGGGCGAAGTCCCGCTCTCCCTCCCCGAGCGCTCAGGTTGTCTCCTGCCGCCGATCCACCGCCCACCCGTGGCCGGCAGCGACCGGCCGGCGGCGGCTGACAGCTGGGGAGGGCTGCGTGACCCGCTGCGGGGTGCTCCCGCTCCCCACCGGGAGCCGGCGGTGGTGCCGGCTGCGTGGCCACGTCCGGGCAACCGGGAGAGCTCCGGCTGTTACGGGCGGTTCGCTTGGCGGAAGCAGCGCTGCCGCGGGTGGCTGGGGTCAGCTTATCCGCTGGGAAACCTGGAAAAGAAAAGTTACTGCGGCTACATCGGTATAAAGTCCTAATTCTATGGACATTTACAGACTGGGGTTTGAGTAGCACCATTCCTTGTGGCGTAGCTGGGACTGCAGCTGAGCAACACAGCTTCCAATTCCTCTGCTCCCAACTATTCCCCGTTTGGTGTACGAGGGTTTAAATTGTAGTTACCGCTTGATACAAATTGCGGCTGACTTAACTAGTGGTTTTGCACTGTGCAGCGCAAGGTAGGGGAGCACATGACTAAACAGAGGACAAAGGATTGCTTAAAATGGCCGAGTCCTAAAAACCTCTCCAGCTGCGACAGTACGCACTCATTTGAGGTGTTTCAAGCTGTTAAATATTTTTCAATTCAATGTTTTTATTAGTTTGTCCTGGGTCTTGTCTTTTTTTTTTTTTTTTTTTTAATCCTCTTTCCTGTGAATTCACTTTACTAAAAATACCAGCCAACGGTCTCTTTGTGCAGCGAAATCAGGTTGGTGAAAACTGGTTTTGTGCAAGCAGCATGATAAAAGGTGCATTCAGAAATATATCCAACAAGTAAGCTCTCTGCAGGGTGTAAGTCTGCTGAAAAGGGAAGCCGAATCCTGCAAGCCCTTCCATTGCACGCTTGTGCTGCTATTGAAGACAACCATGAATAAGGTTTTGCAGGATCAGGCCCCAGAGTTCAGCAAAATTTACTTCCTGGCTGCTCTCCACCACATTTAATGGCCGAAATAAAAGAAGGAATTAATTTCTGTTTTAAATCCTTGGCAAGCAACTTCATCTCATTGCTTATCTTTTCATGGGAATCAAAGGATCCTGCCTCGTTACAGCTACTCGCGGAGTAGGGGCTCGAGGGAGAGCAAGGTATTTGCTTTCTTAGATGAAAATCAGATTCTGATCGGTGGTATTTTCAGTAATGTTTAACAAAGCCGCATCGCTAAAGAAGAGGCAATATTGTGGCTTCTCCATTTTTTCGTGTTTGCCCTAAGTATGGTTCATTTTTCAGCCAGAGTTAACCATTTCTGCAGTGCTCACCCGGCACCCTGCTCTTCCTGGTGGCTTCTATCAAACTCTGTTTTACTGTGAAGCATTGCACTTTTGGAAAATATAGCCCACCAATTTGGTGGTAAACAAGCCTTGGCTTTAAGACAAAGCTTGTTTTAATCTCCATGATCAGGCTACAGATCTGACCATGTTTTTTAACAAACCTCTTATGAAGAAATCCTATTCATGATTATTATCTATATGAGAATAAAAATGTCTAATTACCTTATATTAAATCTGTATTTATCAATTGTGGCTTTCTCTGGGAAATTGTAATTTGCAGAAATGCTCCACATTCCAGGCTGTAACAGTTGGAGGTGGATGTCCTTAAGGATGGGGAAAAAAGTTCTTTTTTAAATGGCACATTTACTAATTATAAAATGCTCTTATCTCTCTGCAGCCAAAGCCAAAATGAACATGTGCCTTGCACTAAGAAATCCCAGGATTGTCACAACTTGTGCCAGCTGTTGAGGTTATGACACCTGTGCCAGCATCGCCAGCTCTGCCCACTGTCATCTGTTCCAACTGTTCCATCTGCACTGTTTGTACCAATTCTCCCATTTCTGCATCTGTACCTTCTGCAGAAACGGGTCCAACAATGCCAGCTGTGTCATCGGTGCCAAATATGCCAGATGTTCTATTTGTCCACCCTGGGCCAAATCAATGTAGTTTTGTGCTCATTAGTTTTAGCTGGTAGATTCTATTTCACAATTTTTTGAGATGCACTTATATTGAATCAATTCTAAATCACCACTACAACTGCTTTACATCTATCTCGCCATAAACAGAACTTTGTTTGTTGTCCTGCATTTGGTCAAAATTATTTTGATCTTATTAAATCACACGTGATGATACAGGTTCAGTTTTAATGACAAGGTTCTTTTCTTTTTTTTTTTTTTTTTTTTTTTTCCCTGTAGAGGATGTAGCTGTAGAGAAATGAACAGAAAAAGATAAGGGTCATGGTATCCAGGCTGTAAATAATCCCCATGGTTACAGTAAAAATTGCCCACACATTGATACACCGACTGAGGAACCCTGGTCCCAATCTCTTATTCCACCACTGCAGATCAGGAGAAGCCCATCCAAATGTCAGTTTAGTTGCACCAAGTACGTTAAGCTGCAAGGGGTAGAGGAAAATGAAGCTCTGGACGCGTGCTGACCATGGGCATGTTTACCGGAGCTGTGCTTAGGATCTGTTCTCTGCATGACCCTCTTGCTCATGGTCGGAGAGGGAGCTGTTGTGCTGCCACTGGCCCTCCACAACCACCTCGTGGCTGCACCCAGTCTCCATAGCTTTTCTGTTGGCAAGGTTAACCCGCATTGGTTTGGGTGACGTGGTCTGCCTTTTCTGTGCTTCACTAATGATATAATATCTGAAAGCCAAATCTGCGACTCACTCTTTATTTGGATTTATCATTTACTCAGAGGACTGTCCTTGGCCACATCGTGAAAGATTACGCTGCGTTCCTTGAAGGTGATGGGACTTCTGGGTGTGTCATGTCCTCTGGGATTTGGTGCTCTGGGTCAGTAAGAAAAGTCAAAATTTGCTACTGTCATGTACCTCAAAGTTACTTCTTGCATAAGAGAACAAGCCCAGGTTTTCCATCTCTGTCAAATACTGCTCAAAGTAACTTTCATGGTAAAATGTAAGTAGGACATAGATGGCATACCGTGCTGGCCCAAGGTCTGCAGGTGACCATGACTGCACGGGCACTCATTCAGCATGAGTGACGAGCCCAGACCTGACCCCTGTGGGTCCTGGCTCTGCCCCAGCAGTTCTGACATGAGTCCTTGGCACCTTGGTCCAATCTGCAGGTTGCTGCGTGCAAGGAACTGGGCACCGTTGGCACCTACAGCCCCACGTGGCCGTGAGCACGCTCAACAGCTTGCGAACCGTACGTGGCATCTTGGGTGACCTGGACCCACAGTGCTGGAGGTGACACCCATGGTCCCATCCATGCCCCCCCACTGTGGCAGAACTACTCATCCCCACGACAGACAGCAGCATGTCACCGGAGAAACGTCTCTGCCAAGTGGGGAGCCAGAAAATGGGCTTGTATCAACTCAGTCTGCCACTCCGAGCTATTGAAACGAGCAGAGCCGACAGCTCCTCGTCAAAGTATGGTAGAGATTAAAAAATGGCAAGTCAGTTGATTTAGGAAAGGGGACTGAAGCAGAGGGAAAAGAGGCATTTAAGGGAGAGGAAGGCAGTAGGCGTGGAAGGAGGCTGGAGGTCCAGCAGCACCCTGGAGATGTGCATGCTGGCGACCTGTCCCACCGGTGGCGGGGACCCGTGAGGAGACTATCTCAGTGACTCTGCAGACCACTTCAGTCCTGTGCTGCAGCTGTCATGACAAATTTCATCTTGGAAGCGCCTTGAGCTCTAGGAAGTTACTACGGGCAAGGGCTCCAAAGTGTAGTCGCATCTGATCTGTTTGTCCCTTTCTTTGATGGGATTAAGAAATAGGGAGAAAATGGAGAAAGAAGATAAGGAAGAAATGTTTTCTGCGTCTGGTTTGGGTAACTGAGTTGGCAGCCAATGAGAGGGACAGATTTCTTATTAAGAAGTAACTTCTGCAGCTTCTCAGGCAAAACTCCAGCTGAAATCTGTGATGCGTTACTTTAGAAATTCCTTGGATTTCCAAAATGTGCAACTGGAGGACACCCTGTCCCCTGGTCTGCGAGCTCTGCCATTGTGGTCAGCGGCCACCTGCCAGGCGTTGTCTTCACTCGTACGGCAAATGCCTTGAGATTTATTTCTGTGGCGTTTACAACAGTGGGTCCCTGATCTTCACAGTGACTGCTGCAAAGCACCATCTCATAGTAATAACCAAATAATCCTTTCTCTGCTCCACAGACACCTGTGTAGGCTACCCCATCCCCGCACTGCTGTGAAGCAACGCAAGAGCTTCAGCCCACCCCTGCCTCCTTAGCAGGGCTTATGGAGGAGTCCTTGGAAAGCATTTCTGAGGCTGTCTTCCTCAACAGCTCAGCTGAAAAGATTTTGTCCTGGGCATTAAAAGGAACTTTTTTACTGCTAAGGGAAGGGCAGTGAAGAAGGGCTTGTCACCCCCATCATTTCATGCTGTCCTTGGTGATGGGTCACATACAGGATTCTTTCCATACTTCACCTTAAACAATAATGAGAAGTTTTGGTGGCCAGGGAGATGGAGAACCAGCCTTTTCTTTAAGAGAAGGCATGAAGTCAGAACCCTGGGGATATTATCAGCTTCCAGTTGTGTCCTGAAAAGATTTATTCCCTTCTTCCCTAAAGGCCATTGCTTCCTCCCTTTTCAAGTCGTCTTGATTACACGGATCTCCCCCTCCTTGTCCCAAGCAGCACAGCTGGCCCTTTAATCACTCCGTTTGCCACCTAGCTAGCAAATGTAGGCCACCTTTATTTATTAAAAAAAAAAGACAAGACTGGGAATACGGAGCAGCTCCCAGTTTAGCTTGAGTTTAGCTTGGGTTTTGCTTGTATGCTTGAAAAGGAAGGAGAAAGTGGCTGAGAGGGCTATGTGTTAAAACCTGGAGCACTAGCTATTTAGAAATGCTCTGCTCCTTGCAACCCCTACTAATAACACTAACATGAATGTGCACACATTCACACACCCCCAAATGATTGTCTCTTTACTACTGTGTTTGTAGACAGCACAGGCCAGTTGCCATTAAAGTCCAACTCTTGAATTCACTGGGCATAAATCACATTCAGGATACCTTTTGGCCTGAGCTTGGGGCTGGCCAAAGGTCAAAAACGGTCCTTATCCCACATCCACCTTTGGCGGCTCTCCCTATGGCGAGGGATGCTTCATAAAGAGGCTCTGGCTGCGCCCACAGGGGAAATTGTCAGTTAGCAAAGCTCAACAGAGAGATGGAAAAGGGACGCAATAGGAACTGAGATTGTGTTGAAGAATTTTACAGGGCTTCTGTTCTTTCTCAACTTTTTCTCACCTTTCTGGTTTCATCTGGGTGATGGTAACAAAGACAGGAGCATCCTCTTTAAAATCCTCCAGAAGAATTCCCCAAAAAAGGAATTTGCACAGTGAACTCTGCATATGAACAGCCCAATGGGTGTGACTGGAAAGGATTTTTCTTGCAGCAGAAAACACCCAGGCTTTCAAAAAGAATTAACCCACTTTGGTATTTTTAGTTATTATTGCATTCATTTAACGAATGTCATTACTTGTAGCTTAAAAAATGACAGTGAGTTTGTGTGAGCTCTCCTGACTCTTTTTTCATTATTCTGGTGGGCAGCAGGAATAGGCAGGGGAGGGAGGAGGAAAGCAGATTGTAGTATGCCAGAAACCAGAAAATATCTATGCAGCAAAAAAACGTTTAGGTGGTACTAAAAAATTTGCGGCATTGAGCAATGGTATTGGATTGCCTGTAGAAACTTTTTTTTAAAATATGAGAATAGCTCATTTGTTGAGTTTTCAAAAAATATCAGATTTCACACTGGGCTGCTATGAAGGGTGGAAATTTTCTTGAAAAATTGTCATTTTATACGACTCTAATTAGCAAACTGTTCATATAAACCCGCAAGCTGTGCAGCAGATTTCAATTCCAACATCTCTACAGACAAGACAGAATTTCACCTACTTATTTACTGATCATGTCGCAGCATCCTTTTGCTACTCACTGATGACTGTTCAGTGGCTTACGTAAAATGTGCTGGTGATTTCACGGCATTTCCATTGGACAAGTGTGCACGTGCTACAGCAAGTCACCATCACTTGGCACGCTCCTGTTGGCAGTCTGGTTAGGCAGGAACCAAGGAGTAGAAGATTGAATTCTCCTTTTAACTTGAGAGATGGTACAACCAAAAGCAATTGAAAGGCGTGGATGGGGCTGTTTGGGGTCTCACGCACGACTCTTTCCCTCTTGGTATACCTTTTAGCAGCACGAATATTTACGACTGTACTTTGTCCTGTTACAGACAAAATAAGAGACGCCCAAGGGGATTCAGTCAATGCAAATAAAAGCAACGTTTGCAAGCATGAGTAAATCTCAGTCACGGTACTTGGCATTTTATGTCAAACACAGCCAAAGCGCAAAATTGCAAGAGATAGAAATGATTTCAGGACAGAGCTGATGTTGGAAGGTCACTGGAGAGAAGTGGAGCCTTGAACCATGAGTCCTCCCTCTTTCAGGCCACGGTCAGGCGGGGTTGCCCATGCTTCCTGTGTAGCCACTTGGGGATCATTAATCCTAACTGAATCCCCTGTTTCTTTGAGGTGGTAAACTCACAAATACTGGCTGGCGCTCTCATTCCTCTACAGCCAGCTTGTAGCTTCCACTAGTTTCTTATATGTTTCATAATGCATTTATCCCTGAAAAGTTTTTCACTCTGGTAAAAGTCCTTCAGAACTACACTTGTTGGACATCATGTCAGAGACTGACAAGGAAAGATAAGACCTGGTTAAAATCAACTAAACTTATTTCATTCTTACTTTATTGGTAGCCCATCTGTAATGAAAAGAAAAAAACCAGACCACAGTGCAAGAAGGCCCGGACTCAGCAAGCATCTGCTCAGTATTTGTAACGAAAAGTGTGCCTTCCCCCTCTGGTTGTCTTATGTGATGTCATGGGGAACAGAAAACTCCCTCTAACTCTCTTCATTTAATTCCACCACTTTTGCCAATGTTTAGAGATATTGTTGTTGCGTTAATGTTACTTAAACTAGATGCATTTCATTTAAACTGTTACTGATCATATTTATTCCGCCATTCCTTTGTATGTCAATAAAATGAAATTTCCCCCAGTAGAAACAAGCCAAGTGAAAGTCTCCCTATGCTCTTCACATCTCTGTAAGCTTAAAGCATTCTCAGATATGGTGTCTTAGATTTCAAGAACTAAAAAGTACATAACAATATGATTTTTTCTTCATTATGCCCACAGTCATTGTGACTTCCAGTCTAAATGACACGCAACAATAAAATTAAACTTAGATATGTTCTGGTTTTTATCTTTCCTGTTGTATTTATCTCTGCATGTCTTATTTATTTGTTCAGGTATATAGAAACATTTACTTACAGATAGTGACCACCTCAAAGTATGCTTTCCCAGGTACTCTATTCTCTGATTTTAGATTTTGTTATTTGCAATTTGGAGAAGCTTTAAAAACTTTTTTAAAGCTTTTCATTGTGGATGGTTAATTTGTCTTAAATATGGAACCCAGACAAATTCGTTTTTGCTTATATTTCTCAGTACTCAATAAATGCTAATCGAATATCTCATTTGTGTTTAATATATACTTATTAGGGCTTGGATTTTCTAAGCTATGCAAGATACAGTCCCTCCCAAGACCCACCAGCTCCCTTTGGACATCCAATTTATTTTAAATCCCAAGCTTCTTTTCAATACCAGCATAACTCAATTTATGAGCATAACTCAATTTATGGGCATGAAATGTCTGTTCAAATTTGTATGCATTTATTTATTTTTCTGTACTTTTCATTTCTTGAAGCTGCTATAAACTGAAATGAAAAAACAATAAGTAAGTGTAAAACTAATGGATCTCTCTGAAACATAATAGCTGCAGGTTTTTATTATTTAGAGCTCTATGGAGCATGATCACAGGTGTACTGAACTCGCAGTCAGGTATTTTCTGACACGGCTTTGTGTCTATACCCTTACAAATTGGTGAGAAAGCTTTTACTGCCTTTGCCAGGTTATTAATCTGCCTCGCCTGATTATTCCTCTTCCTTGCAAAGTGTTACAGTTGTTTTGCATGAAAATAAGGACTTGCATCCTCACTGGTTCTTTTCTTTCTGTTTGGCTTTACAATAAAGTCATAATGATGAACCAGTGACTCTTCAATTTTATCATCTCAGCAAGTCATGTAAAAAAAAGAAGTACAGATTCACTGCGGGATGAAATGGAAAGAAAAAAATGGTTTGGAGAATGCTCTTTTCAAAAGCCATTATCTAAAGAGGTGTATCATAGGCCAGAAGTATGCATAGAAATGCCTGTATTTGTTTTCACCCTGTTGCTTTTTACTCACATTTGGCTCAGTGTAGTGCCTGTCAGCACTAGGTGGGCCATTGGAAGCTCCTGTGCAACTTGAATTTGTGTTGAACTTTGTGTTTTGCCCCTCATAAGCTGTTGCCTGATGCAAGGTGGGGCTCTGGTAGGTGCCCCGGTGTTTGGCCCAGACCCTTCCCTCTCACCATTGCTCATGGTCGGCTGCCTGGAGGGAAAGCTGAAGCGTCTTTGGAAGGAAACACCTCTGCAATGAGGGCACCACAGGGCTGATGCTACTCATTTAGCTGCTCTGTTTTCAGTTATTCAGGGCCAAATGCCAAGGCCTGTGGTCACAAGCAATGATTTACTGGCTTGATGGGACTTAAATGGAAGCATAGTGCAGCAGTTAGCGTGAGTTGCAGAATACAGTCAAGAGAGAGGAAATAAACTATTTGCACAGTGGATTTGCTGTCCTGTTTGAGACTCTTAATGGTGCGGTGGCATTATTTAGACATGCACTGAAGTCGAACTGCGAGAGAGGGTGATAATAGAAGAACAAGTGTGGTGGTGAGAGGAGAGGCCTGTCAACACCTACAGCTCAAGCTTGCAACCACATCTCAATTGTTCCTCCTAACGTCTTGTAACTGTAGGGATGGGCATCTCTAAGGGTGCAAGTCCGAAATGAGCTGAAGGTCTTCATGTACGTGTAAGTAAGATAAGGTATGTGGCAACACACATTCACTGCTAGGGTTAGGTCTTCTCCATTTAAGCAGAGAATCAAAGGTGTGATTGGCTTAAGGGCACAACCAGAGACAGTTGTTGAATTCCTTACTCCATTCAAATACATTCTTTCGTACAGATCTAGAGAAGAGACTTTATCTCCTGAATTAAACGTTGGCTTTGTCATAAGAAAGCTCATGAAAGATCAGGAAAGATTCTGACATCAAAACTATCCATCACTAAAGAAATTTCTGGAGGCTGAAACACTGAAGCTGTGTGTAATTATGCTATCCCCATGCAGAAGACCAGCACAAGTCAAATGAACTTTAAAGTCCTTGATCACTTTATCAGTGGGGTTGTCATGGTACATAGAACTTATGCTGTTCATATTGTGTAGGGATGATTTTTTTCCTAAATGAAAGAAAGATTGGGTCAGAAGTGCATGTTTATGACTACATTTCATATGCCAGGTTTTTAAAACTACAACGATTTTGTTCTTTTTTTTATTTAAGGTGATACATTTTATTTTTCAGTTTTCCACTATTTTTAAAAAGGATTTTAATAGGCAAGCACCAGCTTCAATAACACTTGTAACATGAACAGCAATTAAAGGAAAATATTTGCAGTGACTTCTTTGGAAGCCAGGTTGTGTCACCCGGGTTTTACAAATAGGAGTTTCCTTGAAATGTTGCTGGACATACACCATGCTGCTTTCTGTGAAATGACAATGATGTTATCATTTACCAATAATCACAATCCTCTTGGAAGCTGAACATAAATGATACTGTTCTCTAACATAGGAAATATCCTGTAATTCATGTTGAATGCTGCTTCTTCCCCCAGGAGGGACCACTGGATAGTGCTCCATATTGTTCAAAAAGTTCAAGTCAGGAGTGATATCTAAGCAAATCGCCTTTAAGAAACAGAGACCCTGAGTGGACTGGCATGGCAAGAAAGAAGACGACGAAGTGACAAAGAAAGTGAGGTGTGGAGAAATGCTGGCAGAAGACTTGGATCTTTAGAGGCTCAGAGTTTGACCAGGAAAGCTCACAGCTTGTCGTATGATGAGGAGCTAAAGAGAACATGGAAGAGTCAAGGATGGGCCATAAGAAATTAAGTTTCACAGGACTGACTGTATCAATGAACTGGAGAGAGATCCTCATTTCTACACCGGTAAATTGCAAGGGATTACATCAAAAGACATGGTCACAGGCACCGTTGTAGTATTTATAAACTGGATTGCTGCTTTATCATTTGACTCTCCTTTGCTGAAGGGTGTTCCCACACCTCTTGTTGCAGTGGGGACGACGGATTTTCTGCCTTTGGTTCTGCAGGCCTCTCTGGTGCAAGGGACGCGTTGGCTGCAGCAGGAGATGTTACTGTAGCGCAGGTGCGGAGGAAGGGGTAATGATGCAAACCCTTCTTTTAGTAGTTCCAATCAACATTCCAAAGTTCAGAATCAATTTGCTAGAAATTTAGCAGATGCCAAACAAATATAATCTGTCTTTGCATACCTCTGCTAGAGGAAAAAAATACTATCACAGTTGCATCCTTGGAAACAATAGGGTTTTGGAAAGTGCAGCAATTTCTTAATCTTGGTATTGATAATTTCCCTTATTATCAGTGCTGTATGGCTTTGAAGAAACTTTGCAGGCAGGCACACTGGGCTCTCTCCTGTCCGGTTTCTGCAAAACTGAGGTGCCTGGCACCTACCAGGCTGCACTGGTCTTACGCTGAGGAAAACCTCAGGAGTCCCACCTCGCCCTGCAGTGGTTCCCCGGCTGCGACCAGGCTCAGCGAGCTAACCTGGAAGGCGGGCGGGATCTGCCGGAGGCTGAGCTGGGTTCAGAGGGCCTTCAGTGCCGTCCACAGCAGTGCCAGGTGCTGGTCCCTGGGGTGCCTTTACCTTCGAGAGGGTCCTTAGTCACAGCGCTCCAGGCACGGCGTAGACACAGCTGGTGTTTTGGACGCTGTGCAAGTAGTAAGTCCTTCATGCTGCAAATCCACGAGCCACGTTAGCGTTTCGGTGGTTTGTGCAGCCGCTGAGTGCTGGATGGCATTGCATTTGCCATCAGGGCTTTCCTCGGGGTACAGGGTGTCCAGGTGCTCCCGGGGCAACTGGCTTTCCGTGTGTCAGCTTGCTGTCTGCACGGCCCCTGCTTTGAACGTATAAGAAGGATGGCAAAGACTGGGGAATTCCAAGAACGCTGTATTTCTTTGAAAACCAGAGCTGAATGGTTTAAGCAGGGAGCCCTAAACAAACGGACAGTAAAAGACGTTGACCCGAATTGCCTTGTCTCGGGTTCCTCTCTATAACGTGAGTATAATTCAACTGCGTGTGGTCATAGGAGCGTCGCAAAGGACAATGATCAGAATCCATGGTTAGAGCCCTGCAGAGAAAACGGTGAGGTTAACCATCTGGTATTTGGTGTAGAGTTTGATTCACACTACAAGGGGGGGAAATTAAAGTTTCATGGGCAATAGTTCCTCCTTCCTCACTGTGGTTATTTGACTTTGCAGCTGTAGCATACCTGTAACATCTTAAAAAGCCACCATAGATTTCGGCGGACTTGCACTAACCTGTGTCGGCTGAAGGTTTGCCCCATTATAATTCTGTTGGACAGACACAATATCTAATCACAGGAACTTGACTACCAAGGTCTCCAAAACTCAGTTTCCATTTTTTTTTCTAGGAACTTAAGTAGAAATCTTAAAGGGAAAATAAACATCCAGGGTGAATCACTGGGAGTTTCATGCGAGTAAAAAGAGCTGTAAATAGAACTCAGGGTGGCAAGTTACGGTACTGAGACATCTATTATTTGTAGAGTCAAAGAATAATTTGTCAAAGAAATGTGAACACCGTGACTTGGTACACCAGTAATTGAAATGGGCACCATCTACCATAAGAGAAATATCTGTTGCTTGTTCTGTATATTTAAAAGTGTCTCTTTTAACTTCAGAGACCTATCTCCTCTCCCTCAATCGAGGAAAACAGGCGAGCGTTTACCACTTAGCCTGAGTGTTATAGGTAGAAAAATCACAGAGTAGAGCCCTCAGCACGTCGGTACGCTGAAGACACCACGTCAAGCGACAGAACAGCCTTAAAGGGCTAAAATGAAGGGAAATTTGGTGAACTTCCAGAAGACGGTCTGGCCAGGAGAGGGATTGTCTGAGCCTTTGCTTGTAAGGGCCACTCCGCGCTGCTGTTCAGCGAGAGGCTTAGCAGGCAGCAGGTGTGGGATGCCTGTGGCTGCTACAGTCGATGTCGCTTGGCAGGGGTTGTGATGGTGTGCGATCATATTTTGAGCTTCTTCAAAGGCATGAAAGGAATGAACAGAGGTTACTGTAGTGCATTATCAACAGAATAACCCCCATTCTCCACTTAAAGTAATAATCCTCTCTTTGTGCGCACCAGTAATCTGCAGCCAGCGTGCACAGAGTAATTTGTAATTTTCTTTTACCTCTGCACAACCTGCAACAGAAGAATACAGACGACCCCCAAAATAACTTGGCAAGCTGTTTGCTTATGCGTAGAACAAGCAGAAATGAGCAGGATTGCACTAGAAAGGACATTGTAAAGCCTGAACTTCGCTCGGTGGGCTCATGGCAGTCTCATGGCGTCGCATAAGTTTCCACTTGTTAACAGATCCTTCATTTTTCTTTCTTTCTAAAACTTCACTTTAGCATATTAAAATGGTTTCCGTGAGCTGTCATCGGAAGCCAGAGTAAGCATGTTGCTTTTTCTTGGGCTAAATGTAAACTACTACACTTTGCTGAGCCCCTCTTGTTGATGCTGAAGAAGAGATTGAACAGAGTGAGGCTTATTGTTTCGAGCTACTTGTGCAGAAGTGGTTTTGGAGCTTGTCAAAATTACCAACAATTACGCACAAATCTGAAAGGTTGCTCCACAGATTAAAGAAGCAGCAATTTCTTTTGTCTTTTGATGAAAAGATGGAAATAAAAGACAACAATGATTTTATAAGTGTGTTAACAAATAACCTGGAATAAACAAGAAATTAATTATTTTTAAATCCTTGAGAAAATCTTGAGAAAAATAATTAAAAATCTACCAGTAACTCCCCAGTCTCATAAAAATTATTTCAGAGGTTTCACGTTTTGTTGAAAAGACAGTATTTTTGATTTTTCATATTAATAAAATCTGATGATCTGTAGTGCCTTCTTTATTCCTTTCACATGCTAAACCAAGAACATTTACAATTATGCTTTGCATTATACCTTATATTCTTAAATTCATCACATTATTATAAAATGTCAGGTATAAAAAGACAGGAGAAACACAGTTGATACCTGAAGTTAGAATTACTCCAAATGCACCACCATTAACAGCTGAAGACCAGAAGTATTAGCCCTCTTACTAACATGATGAGCAACAGCCATCTGTCTTCACAAAGGATCCCTGGCCAAAAATGATTACCTCAGTCCCAGGAAACTCTTGAACTTTTCCACGTAACAGTAAGGGGTTTAATGAAGGAGATGATACAGAGCGAAGGCCCAGGCCCTCAGAGGTCTACTTAGGTGTTTAACTCTTGTAGAGGCTCTCTCTTCCATGAAAATCTGTACTCCAAATACTTGGAACAGTATACATCTTCTGTTAGGAAGATAGAGAATTAAAAAAAAAAAAGAAGTCAGTAGAACAATTTTCTGTAAATACCTCAGAGAATCTGGTTCAACTTCTCTCACCTGAACTCGCTGAAATCTGAGTTAGTCCATTAATAATTCGTTAGATTAGGTTTACCCCAACATAATAGAAAAGGGGAAATAAATAAGCAAAAAAACCTAGAACAAGTTGCCTTTCAGAATTTTAAACTGATAATATAAGTGGTGTCAGAGCTAACTCACTACCTGAATGTCTGCTCACAATGCTACGTCAATGCCTGGTGTCAAGCATCTCTTGGCTGACATATGGGAAACAAACGCACAACCCCAGGACTAAAAAGGTATCTGTCTGTACGAGATAGATAGAAAATCAGTCTTTTATTGTAGTGGCATGCAAAACCCCGTCTTCTCAGTGTACCAGCACAGAATGGAATGTATATATAGTCTGTGCAGAATTACAAAACTTGACCATAAAATCAGAATATCAGTGTGCATCAAGATCAATATCAGCAAATAATTGCAGCCAGATCAAGGCAAACATCTGCAGGTGGAAACACGTGTGTGGATATTTGCATCCACACAATCAAAAAGAAATCAAAAAGTCCTACCCAGGAAAATGGATCCTTCCACTTGGATCCATTTCCTTGAGGAAAGCCATAAATTGTTAGAATTAGGTGGTTTATAATCTGAACAAGGCCGAAAGAGTCATTGCTTTTCCAAAAGTAGGAGGATGGACACCGCTAACATTGAGACAAAAAAATAGCACAAATTGGGATGAGTTGTAAATCAGCACTGACAGGGACAGAAAGCAGGCTGACTTCAAATACTAAACAGGTAAAATTGAAAAAAAAAAAAAATTGGAAGATACTACTATTTGGGACATATGTAACACTTTTTCGTTGATAGATTCCAAAGCGTTTCATAAGAATGGATAAAACTCTTTCCTCCTGAGTTTGTAGCTAGAGTAAGTAGGTCACAAGGAAGTGCAGTGACCTTGCTAACATTTGTCTCATGGTGCTTCCATAACTACCAGCATGGGGAAAAAAGATTCTAATGGCTGTATTTTACAAAGGTAGTAGGTTCTGAACTTATAAAGGAAAAAAGAAAGAAAATCTCTCAGGAGGAGGAAATGAGGAAGAAACGAATAGGAACGGGAAACAAATAGGAACGAGGAGTGAACGGAAAAGAAAAAGAAAAGGAGAATCTACAAGAGGATAAAAGGAGAGGGTTTGTACAAGCGTGTGAATATTCACACCTTCCCTGCAGATACACACACAGAGATTTCCGTAGCGCTTGTGAATTTTTAACAGGGGTACCTTGGCGTCAGGCTCCGGCCACGCACGCAGGTCATGACTGCAGCCGAGCGCCGCGCGCGGGGCCGCGGCAGCGGGACCCTCCGCGACCCGGCTGGAAGCCGCTGCCATTAGCATCGCCTTGAAAAGCGTCGCCCCGCGCGGTGAGACGGGCCTTTCCGCTGACAAGGGTGCAATCAGCTGAATGACTAACTAGTTTGGCTTCCTGCTGAAAAGCTTGTGAGTTAGTCCTGTATTAGGACAATTTTCTCCCTCCCTTTTCTTTTTAAACCTGTGAACTCTGAAGTTTCTTATAAAGAAAAACAGCGTGTTTTAAAGTCAGTGAAAAAAATAAGTAATCCTCAAGAGATTTGAGGCCAATGCAGACAGCCTGGGAAAAATTTGTTGCTGAGTACGACACTATAATGAAAATCAGTGATGGAAAATGGTAGCTTTTTGCTCAGCAGTTCTTAGTCAGACACATCTGTTTGCCTTAAAGACAACAACTTAAATGCTGTTTGCTTTTGTTCAGGCTGCAGCAACACGGTGCCTCATCAATCGATCAGTTTCCTCAGTTTTGATTGATTATATTTGTGCCAAATTTTCAGAACTCTTCCTTTTATGGCCTGATCTGCATCCTGCTGAAATGCCTTCTTTTCAATCACTCCGTGCAATTTGGCTCAGACTTATGAAGATTAGATATTATTTAGAGCCTGAATTTCACATTCTGAACCCTGTGTTGAGTGTAGGGAGAGCTCATATGCAACCCCAAGATGCCGTGTTGGTTTACTTATAGTTAGCTTGTAAATGGTCTATTTTTTTAACTTCTAAAGGAAGCAGGATCAATATGAAAGGGAAAAAAATGCGGTGCCCTAATAAATAATTTTTGTAAGATCAGTCTTTGGGTATTTACAATTGATTTCCCACAGCAAGAAGATTTCTTTTATCACTTCTATTTCTTCATTACAATTTTTTCCTCTCTCTAACTGTAATATTTCTTTAATGATTTTCTGTTTAAAGTTGTTTTCTTTGGCTATAGTGGAAAGTAACAGTAGAAGAGTGTTAAATAGTTAGATAGTGAAAAACATGGAAAGAGTCAAGTTCCCATACAGATTAAAAAGTCAACGAAGGGCTCGAAAGAGGCCAAAAAAATCATGGTGTTTAAAATATCATCAAAGCATAACAAAAACCTTTCTCATTTAAACATTTAAGGTGTGCAATCGTTTCATTTCCAAATGGGACTACTTGTACAAGAAATGGGATAGTGAGGACCAAATTGCTGAAAATGCTTAGGGTTGTATTTGAGCACCTGTGCGTTTTGCACTGCTGCAAGTTAGCCCCTGAAAGCCACTGGAAGTGACCAGGTCCAGTCCAAAAGAGCACTGCTCCTTCTTTTCCAAAAACTGTGAGTGCCTGACGGTAACGTGCATTTGCTATTGTGGCTCAGGCGGCACTGCGTGTGCATTTGTAACGTAAACATGGAGGATGGCAATGGCCACGGGTCTCGCATGACTGGAGCAGTCCCAGAAAAGGATTTGGGTAATGCGTCCTGAGCAGACGGCCTCCTAGATGACACACGTTCCACCTAAATGAAAGAAGGGGCAATCCTCTAAATAAAAGCATTCTGAAAATTGCTATGCTCTACTGGTATTTTGAGCTTCAGGCCCATTTATACACCCACTGATCCTGGCTCAAGAGTCTCACTGGAAACACGAAATTGAGTAAGTCATTATAGTGGGGGAAAAAAGTCAGGCTCTCTGACCTAATGAATTCTACAAGAGAAAAAAAAAACCCAGAAAAATTAGTCCATGGGCTTTCTGGGTCATGTGTGATGAAAGATGAATCATGAAAGATGCACCAGGACCGCTGAGTAAACCAAGCACATCCCTCTCTTGACAGAAGCTGGAGAAAGCTCTGGAGATGTGTTATTGTTATTGCTCCAACCCCATTGAGTCGAGTCCTGAAGGAGGGGATATTTGAGAGGAAAGTCATCTGGATACACTAGATACACCAGCGGCATTCAGATTGTTTTCTAAAAGATAATGATTTACACATATCTGGATGGGAAAGGGCTGATACGATTCAGAGGCTGGGGAATAACAGCAGGAGGGTCACGTAGGGCAAAGGGAGGAGGGCGAGCGTGGTGGGCAGCTGAGGCGCGGGCTGGGCGGGCGGGGAGCACGCAGGGGTGGTCATCCAGGGAGACCCTGCACCCCGCGCCAACCTGCTGCCATTCAGCGAGGCCAGGACAAGTCCGGAGACAACAACCAAAATCAGCCAGGGGCTGGCGCGGGTGATGGGGCAGGCTGGCTAAAGCCAGAGGAGAGTCAGCCTGTGGCTCTGGGTCTCTCTGGGTCAGCCGCCCCCTCAGGGGTGGGGTGGGGTGAACACCCGTAATCCTTCGCAGGGTTGTGCCTTTGCCTCTACGGACAGGTAAACATTTTACAGACAGGTCTGTGAAGGAAGGGGGGTGCTCTTAATACTGACAGGTCTGTAAGCAAGTATTTGGAAAGGTGGAGTTTTATTTGAATAATGCTAAGAAGTGTGAGTCTGAGTTTTTTCAGACATACAAAAAGTAGTAAAAATGAGTGTTTTTCGCCGACATTATAGTCACACAGGTAAGCGTAAAGAAACTTCAGTTTATTTCTTTATTTTATGTATTTAAAAATTCAGTTACATGAAGGATTCCAACCAAAAGCCAAGGTGTCATTAATAAAATTAAAAGCCTGCTTTTCCAGCTTAGGTTTCTCCCTTACCCCAATTTTGTATTAGTGGAGTCTGAACGTGTCGGTTCCTCCTCAGTTTTCAGCTGTAGCTCCATGATAGGACTATCATAAGACATATCTTATTTTTTGTTAACAACTGTAAGTGCTGGACTTTATGAAGATTTCAGCTGCCTTGTTCTACTCCCTGCTAACCCAAATTCATCAATATATACAATGTATATATATGCACATCACTTTACATGCTGCTTTACACACTGATTCATTTTTTTGTAAGATTTTAAGGGTATTTGTAAATATACACAAATGTGTACAAAGGCACAGAGTATATACTAGTTGTGAAGCTGTTTGTATTAATAAAAGGTTTTCATGGTTGCAAACAGATAGAGGTGTACATTCAGTAGCAGATAATGTGTAAAAATAACTAGTACACATTTAAAATATACTATACAGAACACTGAACTAACACAAAAAAGTGAAGAAAAGAAATACATAGGAGGAAGGCCAAAAGGGAAATCAAGAGATGCTACACTGCTTACAAAGGAAAAATTGACATCTAAATGCTAACAGAAACATGAGACAAAATCTGTATACTTACTTTTGACTGTGTTCCCTGTGTTGACAGGGAAATGGGAAGGGTGACATTTAAAACCAGTGGCTACTGAGTAAGAGACCCATCTCATTACTTTGGATTGCTAGATAATGGGGCAGAAGAATAATAATTAACATATAGACACAGCAGTTTTTTTAGATGTCTTTGCTTGTTATTTCCAGTACACCTTTAAATGACAAATTATCACAGGAGAACAAACTTCAAGTGCAGCTTCAGAGAATCAAAAGGCCCTTAAAACTTCTAGGTATGATGAATTTTGGACTCCAACAAATATATTTTTATTTCTTTTTCATGGGATGTAACTGACTTGAGTTTTATGCTTTGTGAAGAACAAAACAACGGTATTCTTATACTTACATCATTTCATGAGCTTACCATTCAACTCTTAGCTTTATGTAATTTTAATTTCAGGTGGAAATTGTTGTGAAAACCCTTTGTTTGGTTGAAAGCAAGCAGAACTTTATTTACCCATTTTTCCCCCTCATTTGCAATAATTCTTTCACCGTAGTTCTGCAGTTCCTCTTCTTTATGTAGCACCCTTCTCTGGATTCAACTTAAGGGAAATTGCCTGGGAATCTTTACATTTTATACTCATTTATTTTCTTCCAGAGAATTTTCTTACACGTAGTATCAACATGTGATGTCAAACATCTACGTATACATGTTTAAGGGCTGGAATCAAACCGGTGCAGAAAGTTGTAGTGAGTCATTGCCCAACTGAGGATGAATCATCCCCTCAGCACCTGGGACTGAATCATCCTTCAAGCAGGCAGCCACTGGCTGCTGCCTGTACAGACACAAACATTGTCTCACAGATAGCAGTTGTCCACATTAGGATTTTGCTTGGCTTGTTATTGCAACCATTAATTGAGCAGAAAAGAAATGGCTAAAAAATATTTGTTTTCAGTCTGAAAGTCTTCCAGCCCGCTTTCCCTATGCTTTGGATGCTTTCTTATATCCTTGGAGAATACTTTCCAAACACCCAAGAAAAATGCCTGAAATTTTTGTCATTGATTTCATGTACGAGGTGCAAATATTGCTCACAAGCTCTAGTCTACGTAAGCCCCCAACGAGTTATGGACTATCCAGAGCTATCTTTCAGATCATCAGCTTTCTAGCTTGACCCTGTTTTGGGCTTTGATACCAGTTTGATTATACTATGGCATGACCTATAGTTTACCTGTCTTGGCTTACTGATCCTTGCTTCATGAACTTGGTATGATGTCAGGCTTTCTGATTTAGCTCTCTGAACCTGGCTTGATATCTGATTCTGGTCTGCCCATGACCATGAGTTTGGTAACCAGGTCCTGGACCAAACCACAGGACAAAGTTTCCCATTGTCCCAGGAAAAAAACCCCAAAATCTAAGGATTTGTGTATAGGGGTGACTTTCATCAGTTAAGGCAATATAGTTAAACTACTTCTTACCTCAGTACACATAAAAAAAAAAAAAAGGAAAAATTGTGTTTTGGGATTAAAGTCTTCCAACATGATAGACCTGAAGAAGAAAAAGAAGCCACTCATTCTGAGATATGTGTTAGGTATGATATATCTGCTATAACTGCAGTGGTTTAAATAAACACTTTGGCTTATTACAACATACAATGTTTACAAGCCCTAAATGAATTGTAAATGACACATCTTCAAAGTAACACAGGTTCCTGATTGTGTACAAATGCATTTTTCCCCTTCTTATTTTTGAAAAGAGGTATCTATTTGCCATGAACTTTCGAGGGTGGTATTCAGATACTGTAGGTACCTATGCTATTTTAGATGCACCTGGTACGCTGCCACTCTAGAAAAGTAGAGGTCTTCTGCAGGTTCCACATCTACGGTAAATATCTTATGAATCTTAAATATGCTAGACACCTAGAGACTACAGCAGAGACATCCCTTACTCAAATTAGTAGGAAAAAAAGCTGCTTTACCTCTCTCCCATAGAGTGAATGCTGATGCTTTCCCCCTCTGCCAGCCTATTTTCAGTCTGAAACAAGCTTTACAATAGTGGAAAAAATGGAAAAGTCTAGACTGCAGCTAATGTTTTCTGAAAATTCTCCTGTTGTTCATTTAGAAAAGTGGTTGTTGCATGAGAATGAAAAGACAGACTGCTATGGATGTAAAATAGTGTGCATATATAAATACAGATGTCTTCTTGGCCATTTCTGAAATGAAGGACAAATCAGCCTAGATCTGCCTCAATAGGAAAGGCTGTTGCTTCATTTCTGCTGAACCTATTTTCTTTATTGAAATGGAATCTTCCTATGAAGTCTATGCTGTGATTTTATCAAAATAAGGATTGTCCCATATTTCTTTCACAATCAGACTGAGTAACAGCCAGCGGACTTCACACCAAACTGGGAAGTGACAATAAATTCTTATGAGAAAATGATTTCAGATTTCTTTCAACTGACCAAACAGGCGAAGTCAGCAGATTTTCCAGAACATGCAAAATGTGTTTTCATGTATGATATTCTCAAAGTAATTTAACAGTTTTTCTTTCAAGAGATGGATCTCAGAATGTTTCAAGACTCCAGAGGTTATTAGCAATCTAATTTTAAAATAATCACTTTGCCGTAGTCTTCTTGTGGCAGGGAGGGGTGTGTGTTGGTGTGATGTATGATGAGCGCGTGGTAGAACCACGGGTGCTCTCCAAGGTCCTGAAACACGGAGCTGGATTTCACAACATATTATTGCTAATTAAAAGCATTAATGTTTTACATTAACAGCTTCAATTAACTACGGATGAAAAATATTTATTTAAAAGCTAAAGATTTAAACTCCGAAGGAATAGGATCAGTCTTGGAAAAGAGAACTTGGATTTAAATATATACCTATATTTAGATCACATTTAGATTGCACAAAGTACAAATGAGAAAGCAAGGAAATTGAAGCTAAGCAACCCCAGATATGTAAAATATCATCCTTGTGATTTAAAATAATTGGAAAGGATTTTTCATGGATGTTAAATTCCGGGAAAACAGGGTTGCTGAGATTTGCCAGACAAGCTGAATAATATGAAGTTCTTGCTGAGCCCTGAGCTATCAGTAAGTTCATTATTAATAAACATTGCTGTTGTTTCTTTGCATATGTCCCCTAACATTTTTTTAACTTGGCAGTGGTTTTTGTACTCAGAAGAAATGCAACAGAAGAAATGTCATGAGCATTTGTCCTGAAAATTGAGGCATTGCACTTATTTTCCATTCCCCTTTAGTACTAACTTTTTATATGAAAGGATGGTGTGGGGAATTTTTTTTTCTTGTCAGATTTATTATCCAAAGTTGTAGCACCACATAAGTTCTGAGCTGCAGGAGCTGATACTGTGAAACACCAGTTCAAGCTTTGAATAGACTGGTAGTAGTCCAAACTGTTCAGCACATAACGCGTATTTCCTATAAGTTATGGTGGTCTTATTGCAGAAATATGCACCTAAACATCTAACAAGCTGGCAACCTTGCAGCCTTAATAAAGAGTCTAAGGAGCCTTAATGAAGAATCTAGGGACTGAATGTGAATGTTGACTGAGCTATCAGTCTACACTTCCATGCCATTCTCTGTTTCAGAGCTCAGGAAGAATGGTCAAGTTGCTCAGAAAAGCTTACCCTGCTGGGCCATTTTCATGGATAACTAAATGGCATTTTTTTACCTACCTTTAATTTGATTTTTCTTATCCACTAACCTAATTAAATTTAATAACGTGGTATAAATTAAACTTGTACTACTCTACTACCTCAAATTTCAGGGAGAATTTATTAGTGAAGTCTCCCTACCATAACCCCTGAGAGGTAATTTATTTAGAATGCCGCTTCCACTTCTTATTGTGTTTTCTAAATTATGTTAAGATCACATGCAAACAGACAAGGCATAGCTCTTGAACCAGTGAAAATCAGGACTACTGAAGACAATGCAGTATGTCAACATTAAAACATCAGGAAATACTTTAAATTACAAAGTAATATGAAGATATTTGTACCACAATTATGGTTTAAGAAAAAACATGTATACATTATAATCACAAACTAGTGATGAGTTGTCACCAAAAGGAATGATTTTAAAGGAGAAAAAAAAATTACTAAAAATATTTATTCAGAAGTTCTTTCTCATTTAATTACTGTTTTGGACACCTGATTTGAGACTGTATAAAGGAAGGATTAATTTAATCAACAAACAATTCTCTAGGTACTTCATCAAGAAGAGCAGTTAACAAAGTGGAAAGACATTTCTGGACTGGAAGATGTGAGAGTCCATTATGAGACTAAGCATAATCAGGGCAAAGTGCAATTAAAAGAACGTTCATTATAATTGGAAACACAGAAAGCAAGAATTACAAGATTTTCAGAAGGCAGTGAAACAAACTTAAGTGATCTACTTTGAAGAATGGCTTCTTAAATACAGAATTTAAATGGAAATACTAATAAAGACTACACCAACGACTTCTTGCAAGCACACCTAAACCAAGCACATGAGCTTGAAACTGAACTTTAAGAATTTTTTTGTTGATTTTAGCAGTTCCAAAAAAATTTTACTGCCCTTATGAGCATTTCTCAGATCACCTTCTGTACTGCATGTGTTGATGATCTTTATGAAGGACTACTGAATTTGGTACCACAAATGAAATGTAGTTTTGTGTCCTGGTTTCAGCTGGGACAGAGTTAATTTTCTTCACAGAGGCTAGTATGAGACTATGTTTTGGATATGGGACAAAAAATCGTTGATAACTTGCTGATGTTTTGGGTTGTTGCTAAGTAGTCAAGGACAGTCCAGCTTCTCGTGCTGCCCTGCCAGCAAGGAGGCTGGGTGTGCAGGGGAAGCTGGGAGGGGACACAGCCAGGACAGCTGACCCAGGCTGGCCAAAGGGATATTCCCTACCATATGATGTCATGCTGGGTATATAAACCTGGGGCGAAGAAGAAGGAAGGGGTGGAGGGATGTTCGGAGTGATGGCGTCTGTCTTGCCAAGTAACCATCATGTGTGATGGAGCCCTGCTCCCCTGGAGATGGCTGAGCACCTGCCTGCCCATGGGAAGTGGTGAATGGATTCCTTGCTTTGCTTGCATTCAGGGCTTTTTCATTACCTATTAAACTGTCTTTATCTCAACCCACGAGTTTTCTCACTTTTACTCTTCCAATTCTTTCTCCGGTCCCACTGTGGGTGAGCAAGCGTCTGCATGGTGCTTGATTACTGGCTGGGGTTAAACCATGACATTTTCACAATTGAGGTTCAAAAAGTACCCGAAGCTTCAAAAGAGTGAAAAAAATAAAACAATATTATCCCTCTCCAGGGCTCACTATAGCTTCAGGAGCACACCTGGTGGACAGGAGATGAATCCACCAAAGAAGTGGTCCCTTTCAGGCAGGGACAACTTTCGCATAGCTGTAGGGATATTTAAAAAAGGAAGACTGGCGATCAGCAAGTTCATTAGCTGCATAACTGTGAAAGGGAGATATGGACTAAAATAATTGCAAAATCACCACAGAGACGTGTTGAAAACCTATTGCAGATTTATTCGTTTGACTTCTCAATGGATCTCCTATCCCAGATAATGGACTTTTAATTAAGACTTGGACTTAGTGTTTGAAGGTTGAGAAACACTGCTCGCAGATTATACTGAGATGATGATGCAATTCAGTTTCCTGGGTTGCAAGGTAAAGATTTAAATCAGTGTTATTTGAGATGGTTAAGATAAAGCTCAGGTGTTTGCATCTGTACCTTTTTAGTGCCAGCAGCAACAGCTACATCAGGTTTTTTGTTGTTTCCTGGAGAAATCTCTCAGGTTATGATATACTTCCTTCTTTATAAAATAAAACAGATTTCCACTAGAAGATGAAAAGATACTGAATGTTACTCATAAAGCTTGTGCTGCTCCACTCCTAGGAAATTAAAAATCTTGTTACCAGATGTTCCACATGGTCCTGTGTGCTGAAGCTGGGGAAACTTGCGTCTACGCTTCATTTACTGTTTGGGAAGCAAGATGCAGAGAAGACAATGGTGCTTACAAGTATAAAGCAGCACTCTGAAGAGCTCTGCTGCTCCACTGTCCTCTGAACTTGAGGGCATCAAAATTTCATAGGCTTTATCCTGGTTTCATAAGGTTATCAAGTTGTCTTCTGTTGTCATTGTCTGTTCATCTTCCAGTTCTTCCTAATAACTTTTGAATCCATTATCCAATTCCAGTCAAATTTGGCGGGGATTTAGAAATCTCTAAAGTATTATGTTTCTACAAACATTGTGAAAATGTGTAGCTAGGCAGGGAGGAGAAACACAAACAAACGCTTCCTCAGCCCCTCCAAGGGAAAAAACCTATAGTATTGCATTCAATAATTATCTGTCACATTCTGTTTCTGAGCTGAAAGTATTTTCCTATCAACTTTACAATTTGCACAAACTCATCTAAAGGCCCATTTGGTTCAAATTTAAGTCTTGTGAAAACCTGCCTTCTGTCTTGTGGACCTCTACAAATGTTGGCTACTGTCATTCCCTGTTTTCGGACTTCTTTTCATTTGATTGCTGCAAGTTTTTAATTTCTTTGGAACACACATTTATTAAACATTTGGGAATTATCTTGCACACAGTGGGAAATACTGAAAGGGATTAAGAATAAAGGGTTTATCACTTCTTCTAACCTAGAGTGACAATGGTTTACTGTCAGGATAGGGCTCCTCTCTAACAATCAACTTTTTTCTTTCACACTACAAGAAACAAAGGACATTTCTTTTGGTGCAGTATCATCTAAGAACCAAGCACTAAAAATTCTTTCCTTCTGTATCAGCATTCTCTATTTTCAAATTATTCCTTAAAAATTAAAGAAATTGCTGTGGAATTGACAAGTAGAAGCAAGACAATATTCACCTCGTGTAACTTTAGACACCCAAATGAAATTTTTGAATTAAAAAGCAAATCTGCTGAGACCACCCACAAAACAGATGGACACAGGCAGGTTCTTCTAGAAGGTGATTCAGGGCAGGACTCCATTAACAACACTGAAACCCCAGGGAATTTGCTTTCCAACTAGTATCATAACTTAGTCTTCTAAATGTGCAGTTGGGAAGTTTAATCAAGAGTGGAAATCTGAAATCCATTTTCATCTTATTCCCATGATTATCTGTAACCCTATAGCCAGGGTCGAGAGTTATTATAGTAATTCTTAATTACAACCCTTTTGAAACAAATAAATCTACCACTGGTTGCAAGGACTAGCACAGTTGAAAAAACTATTTGAATTTTCACCTATCCTCTATGCAGAACTAAGCCCAAGCCTCTAGTATGATTTGGAAAGTTTTTTCTAGCTTTGTTCACAACTGGAAAGTGGGAAATAAAAAGCTGTGGGAGTGGCAGGCTCGTTTGCATAGACTTGATATGCACAAATGAAGGATAGTAAGGAATAAATAACCTGAAAACAAGAAGGATGATAAAAATTCTATGAAACTACAGCCCAGGTGAGTTCTATTTGCAGTGCTATGTTTTGTAGATGATTCAAAGGAATCAGCTTATAACTTGCTTCAATAAGATAAGAACAACAACAGTGTTAAGTGCATTTACTCTTCTAAGATGAGTGTAATATTTTAAAGTCCTACTATACAGTAAGAGCCATAAGTTATTTAAACATTTCTGTAGGGTTTTAAACATCCTGATGAATCATTTATAATTAGCTATGATTAAAATGTCACTGTCAAATAGATAACCCCAATGAAAAATATGGTACAAAGCACTTTCTCAACTCACAATATCTTTCTTTTTTGTGTATTAAAAAGTAAAAATATTTTACTCTAATTACAACCCTATACTAATGATTCATAAGGAGATATTATAGTTGGAGCGCCTACTGGTAGCCAGCCCTGATGGCTAGTGAAGGGAGTTAAAAGTTTCATGTTCGTTATAAATTTAAGCTTAAGGCCATGCCAAAGGAGTTTTTCAGATCAAAAAGGGACAAAAGTGAAAAGATACCAGAAATAAATGCCATGTAATAGAACAATATCAACCATATGTGCATTTCAGATTTGTAGATCAAGTTACAAGGTTGGCAATCAGATTTTGACTCCCTAAATATTCTCAGAGTTCTAAATATAACCTTCTATTCTTCCCCCCCACCCCCAAAACTGTTGTGTAGCATTGTTATGTGCAGTAAAGTGAGCTGTCTTGTTCAACTCAGAAAAGGCTGGATTTGGTTTGTGAATAAAATGACATTTAATACTCCAGTACTGTCATATACTAGTGTAAAGCATAGGGTAGAAGCATAGGATCTTTCACAGAATTGATATTATCTAAGCAGTCTCAGCTTCTTGAAGTTTTCATTAAAATTTATGGTAAGTCAAGTAGATAGATAAGGACAACTTTTCTCAGAATTTTCAGCCTGGTAACTAAGGAAATGCTTGCACTGTCTATCTTTACACCCATCTGCTTCCCTACCTGTCCTTTCTCTTCCAATAACTTTTTATCTATGTTCCCTCTCCCAAATAAGTTTCAACGAGAGGTGAAAGTCTCAGAGAGAGTAAATTCCTAAAATTCTCATGAACACTGGCCACTGAGTGGAGGAACTCTCTCCTGTTAGTGTTTTCTATATGGCAAAGTCTGAAATATTAACGGGAGGAATCACAGTGGTCTCAGGCACATAGGGAGGACTTAGCGTATTCTTGAAGAGGTGAGATTTTAGGGATCTGCAAGGCAGCTGGAGTCACAAAGCGTAAGGATGTGGGAAATAGAACAGAATTATTCCATAAAGAATCCCAGCTTCTTCGGTTCCACTACTCATGGGAAATCTTATTTTTTAATTTATAGTTGTCTATGTTAACAGCCAATATTTGTCTCCAGATCACTATACTGGAGTTCAAAGGGAAAAAACCAAACTGTTCACAAGCTCAGGTTTTAGGACCAGAAACGATTACTGTGATCATCAGTCTGGATGAAAAGTTAATGCAAACCTCAGCATTTTCCTAATTTCTTGATCAAGACTATAATTTCAAGTGAGATGAACAAGGGTATTTAATTGTAATCTAAAATCACAGAGAATCTAGCACACATTGCTTAAATTGTTCCAATTAAATATTGTTCCAAAATCTAATACTCTTCACTGCTAAAGCTATAATTCCATTTTGAGTTTGTTTCCTCTCAGTTTTCATTCACCAGATCTTCCCAAAGACCCATAAAAAGACCTTTGCCTTTATATGTCGAGTACTATATTAGAGTACTCCGTATTAGAGCACTCCATTATTAGAGTACTCTATATTAGTAATATATAATATTCTATAACTATATAATAATACTCTATAATAAAAAAATCTGTAATTATAAAAAACTATATAAAAATACTCTATATCTACTCTATACATTGAGTATATATTACAGTACCCCATGGAGTACTCTAATTAGTCTACCGTAATTTGTTACACAGAAAAAACATTTTACAAGGTGCAAAATCTTAATTCCTCCTTTCTTGAAGAGATCAGACTGTAATCTTTCACTATAAAGTAAGATTTGAACATCAGATCATTAATTTTTAAATTCTTTCAAATTCTCTCAGCAGCTTTTAAAATGTGAGCACTGGCTGGACGTAGTATTCTAGTACTGCTTTAGTAAATGTGCTACTCACCCACCTATCTAAAAGTATTAAAAAATAATACTTTGAGTTTACTGGCATTAATTCACCCCGAGCAGCTTATTGTGTTACTTTCATTTCAACCCAGATCTCATGTCAATAAATATGTTGTATTCTTGGCGGCCTCAGTGTAGATTCCCTGTTAAGGATATGCTAAAACTATGTCAAAATTCCTTGCAGTTATTTTGGATAAGAAAATTACTTTTTGAAAGGAGCTGAAGACTGGTTCTATGAAGACGACATACTGACAGCTTACTAAAAAGTTCACCCTTGAATCATCTATAATAATAGCTTTTTCTTGGTTTACAAGATGGATAGATTATAGAATGAGGCAAGTTATGAATTCCTTACAATAGTAATAAGAATTCTTATCTGTTGTTCTGAAAAAGGAATTGCCGAGAGTTTTTAACATAGCAACAAACCAACAATGTTTTTGATAGAAGGAACAGTTACAGAGATAACACAAAACTCTGAATTTTAACCAGTAAATCTAAACCTCTACCTGGAGGAAGATATCACAAAATGCATACCAAAAAATGGGTAACAAAACAGGACACACAGATCAAACGCAGAATTTCACAGTGCCTCCTGTGGCAAAGCAAGACCAAGGCAGAGGAGCTTCCTTTAGGCCACCGTGAGCCGACTGGAGAGACATTGTCAGAGCTGACTCACAAGTTTCAAAGTCCACGAATATCATGGATCACCCCTTTGCAAGCAATAACAGACGGGGCTTCAAAATCTATGCCTTAGCTTTAGTAAGTGAAGACCTTGTTTTCCTAGCACTATTTTGTTTTCTTCCTACTTTGTTTGTAAAATGTTATTTTATCATAATATTTTTTCTTGATTCTTTTTTTCTGTTTCTGTGGTATAAATTCCATAATTTCTGTTGGGTGGAGTTCTGCTGTCTTCAAATTGGTGTGCAGTTTATAAAACTGCTATAAAAATGAAATCTGAAAGAAATTAATTATTTGCCTGCTGCCTAAATCTAATAGACAGCAAGCTACTCTACAATACTGCATTTCAATATATTTAATGAGAATTAATTATTTTAATGTTAACCTGAAATAAATTACTACACGAAATCCTAACTGCTTAGAATGACAATGACTTTAAAAACAATAAAGGAGATATTTAAATTTTTACATTTTGCATGATAATGGGCATAAAACAATTCAGGGGGAGGGGACAATTTTGTTACGAAAGGTTAAATCCTTCCCATGGTTATTTATAGGCCATTCTCACAGAAGTCAAGGACATAATCTTGACCCAAGAGTGTTAACAGGAAGTCAGAGGATTAATTAGCTGGGAAAACAAAAGCAAATTCATATAAGAAGAAAATTTCAGAGACAGAATTGTTAAGGATAGTACTTAGGACATTAAGATAATTAATGTCTGTTCTAGAAAATATGCAACGTTCTTGTTATAGCCATTATACTTTTAACCACCATTTTATAACATTTACCTAAAGTTTATTTGAAGAGAAGCCTTGTTTTTAACAATCATCTTAAATCCTCGTAAACTGAAGAATTAATTAGCAAGCATAGAGGATCAGCAAACTAATGCTTTAGTCTGTTAAACCATCTGCTCAGGAGCATCCTGTTCAAATCTTGGCATTAGGAGAGGATGGGTGAATACTTTTGTCTCTTGCACTTAGTTACAACTTGCCACCCTTTGCTAATGCACTTTTTTTCCCCTCAGCTCATGGTAAATAAACTTATAAAGAGGTTGATGCTTGACCAGATTTCTGTTATCCTAAAGTTTTACTAAACAGATTGCTAACAAATTTGGCAGAAAAATCTTACTGTAGCCATTCCTCTTCTTTCATACCAGATTCCTGTATACAATAGGTATGTATGAAGGGACAGATTCAGCATTATCTTTTGTTAGCTTTGCCTTGTACAAAGGCAAATCTATATCCAGTTAAACCAGCCAAACTAGTGTAAAGTAACTGAAGTCTTCAAGGCAATCTGTCCTTCAGTTCTGAAGACTATTAATGAATGCTCCATTAATATTTTAGTGCCTCATTGTATTTCATTATTAACAAGAACATACTTATCAGATCTGAGGAGGTCCTTGTTATCGCAACCCCAATCTGTCTTCGTTTTCTAAACTTCCCTGCTAATTCTTTGATTTCATGTCCCAGCTTAGTTTCCAGAAAATGCAGGTACTTTCTGACACGTCATGAGTCAAGGGTAGCATTTGGCAATGAGGGTAGCCAACAGTCTAGCCTAGTGGAATGTTTTTATTGTTGACACTAAAACAATTTCCCTGTACTTCAGCCGCTCTCTTACAGAGTGAAAAGATGAGGGCTATCTCAGCTACAAATCAGGTGATAGACACAGCTGGGAAGCCATCCAGCAAATCACACTGTGAAGTCTGCGTGGGGCACTGGAAGGTGCTCCAAGTAACACACGCAAAGGGTAAGGCGCACTGTACCACTGATAACCCAATTATTTGCCAAAGACAGAGGAACGTTCTAAATAAAGGCAAAGATCTGGACTAAACCTGGTAATAGATGGCATCCCCTCCCTCCACTAGCAGCCAGCTTTCTCCTCAGCTGTTTCTTTCTAACTCTTCAGGCAGCTGTGACCCTCCTAGAAACACATGGGTAAAACTTCCCTACTCACAAAACCTCCAAAGAGAAGACATTTGTTTAAAATTCTGTCCCTCTCCCCATTAAGCTTTATACTCCTTGATTTTACTCATGCATTACAGACTTGATCCTCCTAACTAGCCTCATCTGGCATTTTCTCATTGACTTCAATTAAGTGAGACCAGGACACAGATAAAGTTCTGTGTGAGAAATCACTGTACGCTGGTAATTGCAGAATTTTATTCAAAGACATATTTTATCTGTGTTGATGAAATTAAAATAGGATAGGAAAGAGAGGGAGAAAAAAGCTCAGGCAGAAAGGCTGGCATTTTATTTTTTTTGTCGGGTTGCTTCTGTAGTAGATTGACCTCCCTCAGATAAATCTGTGCACCATGGAAACTATTTTCTCACTGAGGAAAAATTTCCAAGTTCAGCTGAAGGCCTATACATCAAGTTAAGCATATAGCTAAACTGTGCAACTGTGTAATCTTACTGCCCTCTTCCCATCCTTCCCTCCCATTGTTTGTCATCCTTACTGTCATATCTGGTTTCAAAGCAGGGTAAGGTCATTGGGGTAGGGCACATGCCTTCCTCTGTGTTTGTAGAGCTCCAGTGTGTGGGAGTACGGGAAAGAAGGGGAAGGAAAACACGTTTTTAGATCTTCGGAGGATAAATAATAAAGCAATAATAACATGCTGTAAAATAAATGCTATCAACTGATATTTTACACAGTCTTTTATCGAAAATCTCTACTGTGTTCAGCATAATTATAGTGCTGCTCAGAAAAATATAGGTGGACAGAATAATAATTCCTTTATCGCTATCTTGCTTTACTGCCTATTCACAGCTAGCCTACACCCTGCAGGTCTAAAATAATAATAAGAGTCTATATAACTGTAACTACTGATGAACTGTGATCATCTGCGGAAAGGAGAACTTTCTGTGTCCGGGCAATTTTTACAATATAGGTAGGAGCAAGCCAGCAACGTGAGTCGGGCCAGCCCGCCGCTGACAGCTGGTGTTGAAGCTGTCTCATGGAACTGGTGGAATGTTTAGCAAAACACAGCCAGCAGAGGCAAAATCTAGAGTCCAGGGTTTTTTTTTTTATTTTTTTCAACTCTTTATATATTAGGAATAAATGAATGTCTCTAATGTTTTTTTACCCGAGCATATCACAGATATCCGGGGACATGGAGTGGGATATTGCTCTCTGAGAGAGCCTCAGAGGCAGAAATGCCAAAAGTAAATTAACTGAGACTCAGAGAGAGTGAAGACAAAGGAGAAAGAGATTAAAGCAATAAAGTTATTTAGAAGTGGATGTGACAGAAAGGAAAAAAAAATGCACTATAAGACCACGAGTAAGTTCCGTTTCCTCCCAGCGTCCAGTGGATTGAAACATCCCCCTGCCCACGTTTTTCCTACGTGGCTGATCTGAATTCTGCAGCTTTACAATGAGCCCTTTCTTGTGAGGAATCCAATGGTCAGGAGAGACGACTACAATTGGGATGGCAGTGGTTAAAGTCCCGAAGTGTCTGCGTGCCTACGACAGTACAGAGAATCCAGAGTCACGGGCTCAACATGAGCTGAACCTGTTCGCCCCTTGTAGTAAGCTGAAACTCAAGCCCGCTTATGGGTGTCTTTCAGCTTTTTTAAGAACTATTTTTTTCTTTACATATATGTAACGCTCAAGCCACGACTTTTGCAGGCAACACCTTAACTTCACTATAATGAGGTGTATAATAACTATCTTAAGCATCGCTTTATGTAGGGCAAATTTTGTTGCCCTCCTGTCAGTCAGTTTCTACTGACATTTTGTGTGCTTTTCGAAGAATAACGAGGCAGACGGTAACAGGGAGTTTAAAACCAGAGATTGTCATCTGACCCACTGTCCTTTTTTTTCTTTTTTAATTGCTACAATTCAAGTTAATTTTATTTTTAAAATGCATTCTTACATGGAAACAAGCCTATTAGCTGACATGAGGAACTTGGAATGAAATTAAAGTGAAGGCGATGTAATCCGTAGAGGCAGAGAGCACGGGTGTTCTGCAGGCAGGATCTTCTCCTCTCCCGTTTAACTGTTTATTTTCAGGATGTATAGCTCTGTTGTCTTAGACCTTATCACTCTGGTAGCGATAACACTTAACATAAACATGTTAAGTGAAACAAGGGGTACATCCTTTTTTTGTCCTAGAATGGACAGAATTTATAGGCATTCTCTGTAGGTTTTCCCTTTGGTTTCTGTTGAAATCATGATTACAAGTGATCATAGAAAAGTTTATCGACCTTCTTGGTGGTGCCAGTATAGATGACAATGAATGGGTTTTATTCAGTTTGTTTCATGTTTCTGTATTTGAAACATGTAATGTCAGAGGTTCCCCTTTTCTCCTGAATTTACAGGCAGTCCTATTGTCCTTCTCATGTGAATTGCAACGTTTTCTTCATTAGCATATGTTGTTCATATGTTCATTAAATTCATGTCACATTGTAATTAATCGGAAAATGATGTCATTTCTGCAGAACCTACAGCCTCATTATGTTCACAGTATGTACATCACAGCCATGTTATTTCTGAAAGAGTTATGCCTCTATTTGGTTATCAATCAAGAGGTCATTTTTGCCCAGTTTAGGAGGATTAACTCGTTACAAGAAGTCGTTCTGAAGCTTTGGAGTAAGACACAGAGCAGTAAAATAATTATATGCTTTAAGAAAAGAAATTAAAATACTGTTGCACAGTAGCATTTATTTATATAGCACATTTAATAATCCATACAAAAAATGACAGGTTAGATTCAGCACGTCGAGGGCCATATATACGGCTGAGCAGCATCAAAAACTTAGGAGTAGCTAGTGACTATGGATTTCCAAACAGAGCAATGATATTTCATTTCTAAGGAGTAAGATGATGGTGAATCTGATTTTAAAGTCACATTGAGCAAAAAAATGATTTGTCTGTGGATAGCTGTCCATATTGTATAGGTAAAATTATCCTAATCGACTATTGCTAAAATATACATGTTTAGTCTCCAGATCAGTATGACAGATTTCAGCCCACTGTTTCTTTTTCAGTGATTTGTAACAAAATAAAAATATAGAAAGATGTCTTGTAGATCAATGCGATGCTCTCTAATAAAAATATTTTTACCTCTTTTTTTTTCTTTTACCTCATTTTTTTTTCCTTTTACCTCTTTTTTTTTTTTCTTTTTCTTTACCTCATGTGTTTTTTCTTTTTAGGTGTAAACAAATGTGCCTTTATGTCAGATTTTCCAGGGTGAATTACACCAAGTATCTATTTATAAATTTAAGCAAACTTATTGTCATCCTAAAAGAAGTATCTCATAGGTGGCTTTTTGAAAATTAGGAGAAACAAGCTAAAATGATCAACTATACAAACACACTAATAAGAAATCTGCGATTGTTAGCGGCAGGGATTAATGTATAGCAGGAATACAACATAAATTCCCGATCCGACTGATATCAAATACCAGGACTTTCTGTGGGCCCAGATTTCACACTCGACATTTGGCATCTGAAGAGCTGATCGCCCGTCTATCAGCTACTGCCCATGCAGATTTCATGCTGCCTCGGGTTCTGGGTCCTTCCTGGGAAGTGCCGCAGACAGACGGCACGTTCCAAGAACTACACCTTTAGTTCTTCAGGATCAGCGATCAAAGGAGACGTTAGTGAATAAATGTGTTTTAATAATTGATAGTATGGCTCCGTGCAAGTATCGATAGGTGATACGATACTCGCGTCAGTAAAGTGTTTCTGAGCAAGAGGAAGACCGAACGGTAAATTCTGGCAAAGGAAGTAATGCTCGGCAAGGTACTTCTAAACTTCTTTTTCAAAAAGATGCGTTAATCTCGAGTACGTAATAAATTTTCCTTTTCTTCAGAATTAAGGGGACAGCGAGCTCAGGCTGCAGCCTGCTAGTAGGAACAGTGCGGCAAGCAGACTTCATCGTTCCGAGAGGAAACTCAGCGGATTTATGAATGGGATTATTGGTGTGGTTGCCTGCCACAGCAGGGAAAGGATTCACTGCCCCCGGAGGCAACTTTCCAGTCCTGTGCCAACTCATATGATCATTTAGATCCTCGAAAAAGACTCTCTGAAGCCCTGTAGTGGCACGGGGAAAAGGAGGACTGATGTTTCAAATGGTTGTAGAGGAAGGTAGGGTGTGAAAGGAAGGAAAACTTAGAAGACCGATGTAGGTACCTCCTAAAGAAACGCTTTTAGGTGTGTTTTTGTTTTTTCTTTTAAATGTGATTTTGACGAATGTCTTCACGTCCGTTTTGAGAATAAATTCTTCACTGACGAAACGGTGCAAATAGCCGTATTTCAAGCAATCAGAAATACCCGTTTCCCCTTTGCAGTAACAGGTTCTGACACAAGTCAGTGTCAACTGCAAGCGCAATAGATGCATTTACGCAGAAAATTAGTCTGTGCCTGTTATTTAAACCAGGAACGACAGAAAGCATGCTTACGTGCACTGACCTCACGTGTGTACACACACACGCACGCACGCACGCACACGCGGCCGCTTAGCCGTGAAATGGAGCGTCGAGGGCACCCTACCTATATGAACCTCGCGCTCTAATTAGCAGAGTTGCGAGGACCGTGCTCGGCTTCAGCTGCAGCAGCGCGCGGGCCGGGGGGTCCCAGCCGCGGCAGCCCCACGCAAGCTGGACGCCGTGCTCGGCACCCTGCGGCGCGCCTGCCCCGCCGACACCCGTGACATTTCTGTACCGCGCGTGGCAACAGGGCATGTCACGAGAGTCACGAGCCGATGAGCGGCGGCGTGAGGTTCCTCTAAGTTGCTTTAGGCACCCGTTGGGATAACTCGAAGCCTGCGGCTGGTGCGTCCACCGAGCGCTTCCAGGAGGGACGAACGACAGCTTCCTGCTGCGCAACGGGCAGTTTTGTTCTCGGAGGAGCTGGCGGAGCTGAACGGGCCGCTCCGGGCACCGGGGCACGGCGAGGGAGCGTGTAAATGCACCAGTGCGAGAACAAAGGAAACGCGACCCGGGACGTACGGAGGGGTCCGGCGGGGCGACGTGCTGCCGCCCGCTCCAGCCGCGGCGGGGAGAGGGGCCGCGGCAGGCGGGTTTCTCTTCCCGAGGAGGACAGAGGCAGCTCCGTCTCCGCGGCCCCCGGGCCCAGCCAGGGGCCGCACCCCCCCGGCGGCGGCAGCTCCCGACCGCAGGCGGCCGGTCTCCCGGTCTGGCGGCGGCGGCACCGTCCTCCGCCGAAAGCAAAGAGCCCGGCGCGGCGCCCGGTGCCGGCAGACGCCGCTGCCTGCATCCATCCTCCCGCTCCTACCCGCGGCCCGGCGGTGGGACGGGACACGCCGCCCCGCTCGGCTCCCGCCCCTGCCCGCCGGGCGGGCTGCTTGCCTCGCCTCCCCGCCCCCCCTCTCCCGCCGCCGCCCCCCGCCTCCCCCACCCTCACCTCAGCCGCCCCCCTCTGTCTGGCTCCCCCCGCGCTGTCTGGCGGCCCCCCCGTCCCCGCCGCGCTTCTCGCGAGAGCTGGGGATGCCGCCGCCGCCGCCGCCGCCGCGGAGGGGGAGACACTCGGGGGGAGCCAGTGACGTCGGGAGTTTTCCTGAAAGTCAATAACGAGCCCGGCGGAGGCGGCGGGAGGAGCCGAGAGCGGGGCCCGGGCGGCTCCGGGGTGAGTGCGCCGGGGGGAGCCGCCGCCGCCGCCCTCCTGACCCCGCGCATCGATGCTGCGGCCGCGCTGCCCGCCCGGGCGCCTCCCTGCGTAGCGGGGCGCGCAGCTCCATGTAGCCGCCGCCGCCAGCGCCCTGGGGCCGGAGCCGCCTCCTCCCGCCCCCGCGGAGACACCGGCCACCAGGGACCGCCGAGCCCGGCGGGGGGACAGGGGAGGAGGCAGCGGCGCCCTCCCTCCCCTTCTCCCCCCGGAGCCGCCGCCGTCGCCGCCCTCCGGCTCCGCAGCAGCGCCCGCGGCGCCGCCGCCTCTGCAGGTACGGGGCGGGCGGGGCCGGGCGGCGGCGGGGCGCTTGGGCGGTGGCGCCGCGCGGCCGGGGGCGGCGGGGCGCGCGAGGCGGGGGCGCCCGTGGCCTAGCGCCGCCGGCGGCGAGGTGTGTGGGGGGGTCGCGCCGCCGGCGGCGCGGGGCCGAGGTGGGGAAGGGCGGGGCGGCGGGAGGGGGCGTTTCGGCGGGGAGAGGTTATGTAACGGGGCGGGGGGGGGGGGGGCAGGGGCAGGGCAGGGCGCGCGCCCGGGGGCGCTGCCTGCGCGGGCGCGGGGCCGGCGGTTCCCACGCGGCGGCGGCCCCTCCCCGCCGGGCGCGCGCGCCAGCCCCGCCCCCCCCAACCCCCGCCGCCTCCCGCGGCCGTGCGTGCGCTGGGGGCGGCGGGGCGGGGTGCCGGTGCCGGGAGTAGCGAAGGGGTTTTGTCCGCTGGGAACTTCTGTTGCGTGCGCGTGTCTGCGCGTCCGTGCGTGCCCGCGCGTGCCGGGACTGGCGGCGCGGCCGGCGGGCCGCTGATGGCCGCGCCTCGCGCCACTGATGCTGCAGCCGCTGCCGGCGGCTCTGGCTGCAAGTAAACAAACCGCCCCCTCGCCCCCGCCCGCCCCGGCCATCATGGAGGCCGCGGCCCACGTGCCGAAGTTGACGCGCAGCCGGCTGTTGGGGGTGACCGGCCGCTTTAGCGCGCGGAGGCGGGGCCGGGCCTGCGGCGGGGTCGGGCCTGCGGCGGGGTCTGCCCGGGGGCCTGCCTCGGCCGGGGGCGCGGGCGTCGCTGCGGGGCGGGGAGCGCCGAGCGCGCCGGCGGCAGCACACGTGTCTGGTCGCACCCCAGACGGACATGGGGTGCCGGGGTACGTACCCATCCAGAAACGCTGCGAGTATGTGAGGCGGGTCAGTGTGACGGGTCAGTACGGCGCCTCCGAACTGAATGTTGTTGTATCGCACCGTCATGTATTGCGGTTTAAACGCAAATGGTCGTGATGTAACGAGCAGGAACAGGCTTGCAGGCGGTGCCGTTGCTTTCTGTGAGCTGCGCTTCTCGGTTAACTTTTGGATGGGAGTCCAAGAGGCATGGAGTAGCCAGTGCTGTTCGCTTCTCCTTCTCCCACAATACGTTATTGAAAGGGCGTATGGTAAAATGAAAGAACAAATTTTCTTCTTGCAGCTGAAAACGAATAAACAATTTCATCTCTCTCGAGCTTTTTCTAAATCTTTTTCTTTAATTATTAGTTGGCTGGCTACTTGGATACAGCTACCTCATCTCATTGCTTTTATGGAAACGTGTCTCAGACTTCATTCGCTTAGCCTCTGTTTAAGAGTTTTATTACAAAAATTACGATATACCCGATACCTGCCTTGCCAGCTTTTTTCAGTACTGAAGAAACCTACAGCAGTCTCTTCTGCTAACGTTTGTTTAGGTTTTGCTGAAACTTTGCCAATAGGCAAGCATGTTTCCCCACGTTTTGCTTATGGGGTCTTCGTTTCTCAAGGCGAGAAGCATGCAAAAAAGTAGACCTAATCTTCTCACAAGTAACATTTTAAGCACAATCTCTTGTTTCTGCCAGCTTCTGTATAGGCCAGTTCTGACTCTTCTGCACTGGGATATGGAAAGAGTGTACATGAGATAAGGAAGGAAGCTTATTTTGACTTTTAGAGTAAGCGTACTACTTAAGAAGATTCTGTTTGTAGAACTGTGTGGTTTTTTGACAGGAGCCTTTAAGTTGACCCCAATATCTTTAATTGGATTGGATAGCTAATTATAGGCCATGTGGATGTATTTTTGTTGGGTGCAACCAGTAAGTAGAGTTCAAATAAGGGCCAAAGAAAAACTGCGGAGATGAGAAAATGTCTCAGTTTCCTCAAAGGCTACGCATAATGTTTGAATAACTCATTTTTTCCTCTAATGTAAGTGCGTGTGTATACGCAGGTAGTATTAACAAGTCTGTCTTGTTTTGGACAGTTTGTTCTATGGTGTATTCCTGCTTACTTTAACTAGGTTTGAATGAATTCAGTAGTCTCTTTAGTTTCATAAATAAGTTCATAGAAGGCAGTATTTCAGTGTCTTACTCCTTCTTTTTCTGTGTGTTTTGGGGGAAGATAATGTCGTGTTAAGCAAAATGCTGCCATTCCGTGGGAGGTTATTGAGAATTCTGACAGGGACCAGTTTTTATTTTGCCCTTGTTGAAATAGGTACAGTTTTAAGGGTTGGATGGCGTTAATTTGCACTAGAAAATGTTGACTTTTTGACACCGGAACAAATGCTTCGTGAAAGAAAAAATAATTTGGTGGGTTTTTTTAAGCTTAACCCAAAACCACTTACTAGAGCTCTGCTATTGTTTGTAATCTGAGCTTCTGTTTGCAGGATGCTACCAGAAACCATGTCTTGACTTCTGACTACAGTTTGAAACAGCATGTGTCTGAAGTTTGTAGAATAACTAAAAGATCCTTCAGACTACTTGGAATTTGTCTAGCACCGACTGATTGAGAGCTCTTTCACTTTATGAGCACACATTTAAAGAGACCTGTCAAATAATCATTTCTATACCCAAGAAACATTATTTGCTAAATAACTTTGAAATACTCGATTGTTTTGGCAGGTGTGACACCATTACCGCAGTGCTTCGTGTTGAAATGTGTTTGAAATCTCCATGACGTTCTTAGTATAAAGAAGATACAGTTTCTTGCAACCGTGTTTGGTTATAGTTTCGTTTTGTGCTGTTAAGGAGGTGGACTTGGTGATGTAGTAGCATAGCTTTCCTTCAGTTTTGCAACAGAGACCCAAGATTCTTTGGTATCTTTTATGGCTTGGGCATACTACTAATATTAATCGATGCTGGAGGGCGGAAGGACATTGAAATACACTGAATGAAAACTTTGTTGTACCGTACTTCCATTTTGATATGATAGTGCATAAATGAATTGATTTGCTTTAAAAGTAGTGCACCATACTGTAGCTGTATGTTTTGTAGGTACGTTAGTTGTCTATATACCCAAAGCCCTCTGTTCTCATTTTCCTAAGTAACAAAATAAACATTCTGTTCAAAACGTGCAGTACTCCCTTTGCAAACAACAGTAACAATTCAAAAAGAGGTGAATAGTTAAATGTGTGCATCCATGAGTTTTGTTTAACATTAAAATGTTGCTTTTGTTTTCAGTGTTTGTATGAAAATTACAACCCGCTCACTGTTTTACATGCTGTCTTCTATAAGAAAAGATTGCCAACTTAAGTGCCCTTTAAAATTTTTCTAGAATATTAATTTGTGTCATCTCGGATTCTCATTCTGCCAGGATATGCCTCATAAGAATATCGTAGAGGGGGAAAGGGGATACTTTCTAGCACAGCATGTACTTCAGGGAGTTTCGCTTTGCTTGTGAGGAACGGTGTGTTTTCAGTGAGAATCTCTCTTGTCCACTACTAGGTTTCCTCTTGGTTCTACAGAAGAGACTTTCCCAGTATTGCAGGGTCTCCTTGGTAAATGTGTTGCATTAGTTACTCTTTGCAACAAGTTGGCATAGTGTAGAAAAGATTATTTTCTAAAGAGAAGTTACATAGTAAATGGAAAAGCTGATTCAAAGTGTTTTAAAAAGAATCTGTTAAAGCCAGAGAAACAAACCCCCCCCTACTAGCAAATAATAAAACTTTGAATGTGAAAGTTAACTTTTTAGTGTTTTACATAGTATAAAAAATAATCTTTAAAATTTTGGTTTATATTTTCATCTTGACTAATTGTATAAGCAACATTCCAGGCTACCTATATGAAGAGAAGAATTTGTAAATGAAGCTTCTGTGGACAAACCACTAATATATGCTTCTAAAAAGACTGCAGAAAATGCAAGGGTGTAGTAGTTGATTATTTGGCCTTTTGTCCTGGTTTTGTGGCTCTAGATCAACATTAAGTATGGACATTCAGGTAGTTTTGATGCATGCCATGGATTTCAAACAGATTCTTTTTGTCTTTATTATTTAAAGGTGGTGTTCAGGTGTAGTAGGAAGCTGTGGCAAAGTTAATACTTCCCCAAAAATCTGCCCCCCCCGAATATCATTAAATGTTACTGTCAAGGAGAGTAAGCATTTTTGTCTTGTGTATATGAAGATACTTACTTTTGGTCACTTTAAATATTTCTCTGATTTTTGATATTATTTGTGTCAACACTTCTTATGTTTAAATAACTCAGTATATGTTGAGGCCATCTTGACCACTCCTCCTTTTCCATGTATTTCTACGTGAGTGTCGAGGTGTGAGTCATACGGATCAAATATAGCGTTAAGAACAAGTTGTTGCCTGTGATTGTTTTTTTTCTCTGTAATATCCTGGCTAAAGAACAGTAGTAATTTCTAATTTCCCTTAAGAATGCAACTGGGACCTCAGTATTTCATATGCATGTCTGAATGACTTGACAGCATGGTTTGTCAGACTTCTTCTCTGTGTTGTCCACATGGTAAAGTTATGTGAGTACCTCCTATAGCAGGAGCAGAGATGAAGGGCCTGCTTCAGCTTCGCTGACATCAGTTGAAGGTCTTACCACTGCCTTTTCGTAGGTGTGGAATGGCTGTGCCCAACAGTCAAAAACTTCTAGTACAGCTGATTTAGCACCACAGAATTAATAGTGTTGCTCAGTTGAGTCCCAGCAATCATGCAAAACAGTTGCCACCAACACACATAATTTTTTTTGCTTAAGCATTTGGTGTGCTTCTCAAGATACGTGTTCGGTGCAGCTTGCCTTGCAAGACTTTCCTAAAATTATATATTTTTCTAAATGTATTGATATACTTTGAGGCAGAGAGTTAAGGTTGTATGTGTGAGTTTCCTGTAATCTGACTTTTTGCATAACATTTGCCAAAGATCTTGATGTAGTGAGCTCTGCGTTAGCCTGAAATGTGTGTAATTAACCTTTGAAAAATACACAATCTTCATTTAAGGTTGTAGAGAGTTCCTTCTGTCCTTACGAAATTCATATCTCAAGGTGATGGGAATAATGCTTTTTGAAGGTGAACAAGAAGATCCAAAGGTTTTACCTTAGAAGTTGATTATGTTCTGGTCATATTGCAGTGTCAGAATTTGACAGATGCAGCAATGTTTGATTGCTTTGTAGGAAGGAGTCACCAAGCTCATCCCTATTGTTGCAAGGCAATTCAGCATTTAATTTGTTCAATATCCAGATAATAAATAAATCCTACTACAAGAGTTTAAAAGAAAGCTACTTGGTGGATGTGTCATTGAACTTTTTCCATCTTTTATATTAACAGTTTGAGAACACATTTTTATCTCAGTACTTTCCTTGTTACTCATGGCACTTCACATATTTCTGGTTTCTGTTATCTTGAACAGCGTGCTCGGTGTTTTACACACAAGACAATGTTGTGCTGCTGAAAAGTTACTATCATACAAATAATGAAATATATTAGCTTAATGAAACCTTATTTTATATCTCTTGAAGATATCTTTTAAAATATCTCATCTCAGAATGAATTAGGACCAGGTTCTTTGAACTTTTGAAAATTAGGTTACCTTTTTCGGAGTATTCTAGACATAGAATGCCAATTTTAGTCTGATTTCAAAATGTGGAACTTGGGCTTAATTTTACTTGGTTGTTTGAGTCATTACTAAACTATTTTTTTAAAAGGGCAAAGGAACTTTTTCTTAAAAAGGCAAGAATTAGTATTCCTACATTAATCCTCAGCAAGTTAAATTTATTATGTGGATTTTTGAAGTGTTGGGGGGAATAACATTGTCATAGTTGTGATACTGAGCTCAGCTAGTCCTTGGTTTGACTTCCTTTAAGTTTCAAAACTCTCCCGAGTTCATTGTCTCAGCAACTCTTTTTTAATGTGTAACTTTAGCCCTCCTTTGGTTAAGTTTCAGACTGATACTCTCATATGTTTTATCACTCTGCTTCTGTCTGATTTTTGGTTATTGTTTTATGTGACTGGGGGGAATGAAAAGGATTTAAAGCATTTTTGTCAATAAACAGTACAAAACAATGGGTTGTTAATGTTTCACGTGGGATTCTAAAGAAACAATTTAGTTACTTTTAGAAACTTCCTTTATACCTTGGTAAACAAAGGCAGGGGTGGCTTTGTTCACCTTACTTTAATTATATCTTTGTCCCTTAAAATAACTTGCTTTGTCATTGTAGTAGGAAAAGAAATATAGAATTATAGTTTCTTGTTTTAAAAATATAAGATAAATAAGATAATAAGATGAACTAAGATATAGTTAAAATAATAAGATTTATAGTAATTTAATAAGATAAACTTATTCAGTTGCAGAATCTAAATAAAACGTCTAACTTGTATATTAATATTTCGCTGTGCCTGTAGTCTTCTAACTAGGCTTATCTGAGCATATATTAGTTACGTGCAGCTTTCTGACATACTGAAAGTGAAAATACAACACTGAAAACATTTAAGCACAAGGCATAAGCATGCTTTAAAAAGAGGTATTTAGCTTTTCCAAAGTATGTTGGTTTTCCTGACCACAAGGTGTAGGCAGTGCTATTCTCCTGTTATCCCCGTCATAATTCCAAGTCAAGGGTTATGAAATGAAGTTGTTAGGAGTAAATTTTTGATACCAATATTCTTAAAGACATTGAGGCTTTTAGTGCAAAATATAGTTTAAAAAATGTTTGCAGTGCCTATCATGGAGATATTTTGGAATTTTTTATATTTGTTTTAAAATTTGTAAAGTATGAACATTTCCACTTAGAAAGTATTTAGAGGTATCTTTAAGTGTCTTAATTATGCATACATAAAGATTACCATTTTCTAAAAATTAGGATCTATTGTCTTTTAATAATCCTGGTTTTTTTTAATTTCTTTGTCTTGTCAAACCAGTTCATGTTTTGTTTTGTTTTGGTTGGTTTGGTTTTGTTGTGGTTTTTTTTTCGTTTTACATTGACTCTTAATAAGTTGAACAAATACTATCTGCCTGCAGGTTCCTTTTTCTCAGGCTAAGCAGTGATAGTAGTTAAATCAGTCAGTCCTCCTGAGACCGTAAAAAGGGACATAATCCATCTGCTGTGTTTGAAGTATAACCAAAATTCCAGAATAGGTAGTCTGTAAAAGCCTGTATAAATACTCTATACTTCTTAGATAAAGCACTCAACTGAATGTGCTTCTTCCATTAGCAATGTAGGCTAATTTGATTTAGTAGGTTTTGTAGCAATCTCTGTTCTGCAACGTAGTCTTTTGTGTAATTTTTGATGTGCAATATGTCCTCTAATTGTTTGACCAGACTTACAGATAACTTTTGTAGGGGAAGAGGATATACATGCGTTTTTCATATAAATAAAACTTGGATCTCAGCTTCCAATCCTAAAGAGAACTCTCTTTTTAATTTAGAGCATTATCTTTTGAATTCCTTGCTCTGTGATTGCAGCCAGTGCTGGAGACAGAGCCTGTTCGGTTGTCTTGGAGGGCTCAAACTCAGATTTGAGAACACCTCTTTAGATCTTGATCTGCTACCAAAAAAGCCCCCAAGGCACGGAAAAAAATGTGTGTGTGATGGAAGACACTAGAGGATGACTGAGAGCTGCTTTTTTTGGTAGTGTGTATTTTGTGTGTGCATGCACAAAATTTTTCAGTTACCTTTTTGAGAAAGAAAGAAAGAGATGATAAGATTTGGCTCTGCTTATATTGAGGACCAGAGAATCTCAGTGAGTCAGGCAAAGTGAATCAGACAGATTCACTTGCTGTTTTTTTCCCCAAATATTTTATTAAACAAATGATTACTTGTAAAAAGGGAAAATGGTAGTGCCCTTAGTGATTCATCCGACCTTATTCTCTTAATATATAAGTTGATAATGCTACAACAAGTTATACGGATCATCTCTGGAAGTGCTGAAACTGATCCTCTTGGTGTTCTCTCTGGTAACTTGAGTTGGTAAGTGTGAGAGTATCTGTTTTCTCTCAGCTCCAAAATTGTTGAAAGTAGGAGCCTGTGTTTATGAAAGTTCTTACAACAGAGACCTGAATCATACAATTTACACTGAATTTATGGGCACTGTCTTCTTTACTCAGCTGTCTCTTGTCACGAGGGAAATGGGAGGATGCCCAGATTCCAAGGGAGTGTTGTCTGTTCTTATGAATCTCGATGATTATTCACTTACACATAGTGGTTGTTAAGTGTAGACCTGAACCACTGTTTTTAGTCCTGCTTGGAAGGCATTTCTTTCCTTCTCTCCATCCACTGGGTCTTTGGAGGTACCTGGCTGCTGTGATGGGCATGAGAGCCTCGTTTAATTTAAAACGCAAGTTGAGGAAAAGGTGTCTTCCTACTGAATGGTCCATTGCTCATTTTAATGGTTGGTCTTACAGTTACCATATGGTAGCATCATGAAATGAGCTGGTTCTTCTCTATGTTGCTGTTATTCTTAAAGTTCAAGATGAAAACTGAAAAGGTATTGGCTAGTTTTCACCATGGCTTGGGAAAACTGTGAGCCTCAGCAGAGGGATCTGGAACTCTGTTGCATGTAATAGTTTCTGCTTACCCTTTGTTCAGAAGGATGCCTTTGCAGCCTCTACAGCTAGGAACTTCGAAGTGTAATACTAGCTCTTTAGAAGGGTGCTGAATTGTTTCATCTAACACTATAAAAGTGTCTTAATAGCTTTCCAAAGAAGAAAGGAAAAGTTTCACGATTTTTTACCAGATCCAGAAAAATACAGGTGTTTGTCACATGACTGTGATGGAGTAAGTTTTTATGCCTGCACTGTAAAGCATGCAGACAGGAGGTTCTTGTATGTATTATGCTTATACAGGACTATCTGATACTGTCTGCAGAATACACACAATATGCTGTTGGAAAAGTATCTTCCAAGTTCTGTTTGATAACATGGCAGGGGAAGCAATCCAACCTGTTCTCCAGTTGCTGGAATGAATATAAAAACAAGTCCAGTTGTTCCCAAGCAGCTGGAATGCAAAATATCTTCAACTTCAGTTTTTACACACTTTTTCCGTATTTCTGGGGGTTCATCCTGTAGCAATAAGGGAAACTCTAAAAATTGCTATATACCAGCCACTGAAACTTGAAGCGTATTGGGAGAGCAGAGTTGGTTGCTAACAAGTATTTAAGTTCTACGCCAGCTGTGCAGAATAAACATTTCTGTAGCTTTTCTTGAAATAGTTGAACTATAGATGAAATGCTGTTTTCATCTGAGAGTTCTGATTCCATGTGTTTCAGGCAACTCCTTTACATCTATAGAAATCCTTTATTACAGCTTCAGGGAAGAAGGTTTCTGTATGACTGTTTTTCATTAAGGTCAGTTTTTGTCATGGTAAGAAGTAATTCTCAAAAGTCTGCTCTTTTAGAGCTTTGCTAAGTGGCTTTCAGCGTAAAGGAATACGGCTTTTGGAAAGTCTCAAAGGAATTTAATAAGGGATAATGCTACAGATGCTTATATATGGCTTATTGAAAGTGTAGTGTGAATATATAACCTTTATTTTCATTAGTCTTTTAATGCTTTGATTTACCTCCTTCAGCTTCCTGTGTAATTCAGCTTGAGTTTTAATTACCCGTTAAGGGACTGATCACTATAACCATACAACTGTTGATAATTCTTAAGTTGTTCCTGGTAATACTGTGAAGCTGAACTGGGGATAATTCAGTTAGTTTTTGTCACCATATTTATCTGATTTTTGTATTTTGGGGGTTTTGTTCAAAATTCAGTATAGTAGTACATGTGATGGCTGGGATGCAGTCCTACAGACATACACACTTGAGGTTGTTGGGACACTGGCTGACATGAAAATCGGTTGATTTTGATTGAGTAATACTAACTGAATCGCAATCAGTGGATAAATAGGGAGCTTTAAGCATAAATTCATTCATTAAAACTGGGTATCTACTGAAATCATGGACTTAATGATCAGTATGTGGGCAGACAAGATTATTGCTACTTAGTACAGAAGTTCATTTCTTATAGCTTAGTCTCTACTAATAAAAATAAATTATTGCACTTTTCATAAGCGCACACTAAAATTGGGAAGTACATTAAATTTGCCAAAAGGGTAAAACATACTGCAGCATATGCCAACCCAAGCTAAGTACTGTGTCTTACATTACTCATTTTGTCTTTACAGTTGGGGGGAAAAAAAAAAGTCACCTGGGATCACTTCTTAAAGAATGCAGTGAAAGTCTTGTAGGAAGACCGAACTTTAGTCGGTTATTTGGACACTCATGTGCTTACGCTCCCTTCACAGAACAGCTGCTTTTACGTCACGGTTGTTTGACGTGCACCTCTGGCTTTGTAAAGATTTGTGTGTTTGTAATAAGAGCTGATGCTGTGCTGCGGTGATCCGGAACGGCAAAACTGCAGCAGCCTGCTGCCCGGCGTGTGTCTGCGTCTGTCAGGATCCCTTTCCACGCACAGCTGAGAGACTTGCTTATCTCTAGTTGGGAGCGCGCAAACAAAAGTTCTGATAACGTATGGCCCAGAAGATAACTCTCACACTAGTAAGGCTGAAGGATGTGGAAATGCATGTTCTGGTTATTTCTGCCATAATGACTTGCATGATACAAAGTCTAAACAGCTAAAGCTAGTGGGGTCAATTAACAGTGTACATAACATTTTCTTTTAACTCTTGGGAAAACTTAAGCCATATTTAAGTCTTAAGGCAGGGTGCAGTTGCATAAACACAGGTGTCTGGTGTCCTGTTAGGCTCAGTGGCATATTATACCAATGCAAAAGGCTGTGCATAGCTGCATAGGTCTTACTGTCGTATCTGCCAGTGCTGTGGTGATCTCTCAGAGGCACTGTATTCAATATTACTTAAACTTTGCAGTATTAATGAATTTAGCATTGTGCTTTTTACTTTCATGCAGCTGAAATTCTGTACGTTTTTGAAAGAATAGTTCAGTGAAAGGAAAACGGTAAAATTGACACACTTCAGTGTTTCTGTAAAATCAGGTTGAACTGCATTTTTTTGTTGCATGCCACTTGAAAAAAATGCTCATACCAAGTTCTATTTTGCACAGCATCCATACAGAAGTAGCCTTCCATCTAGCTGCTCTGTGGTGCAAATACACATTTTTCAAATGATAAAAGAAGAAATAACCTGTAGATGTAAAATGGTGCAGTTTTTAGCCTGTAACTTGGTTAGATTAAACCAGCTTATTTCCCAGTCCTTTCTCCAGTCATTGGTTGCACACATTGCTTCTAGCATACTCATATTTGTTTCTATCGCATGTTTACATTTGTTGGTCAGTCTGCTAAATGGATATGTATGTGCTGCATTTGTTAGTACTAAACTGGTGTGCGGGTTCCTGTTCCATGCAAGCGCTGTGTACACGCGTGCTCCTGTGTGTACAGCTGTAGAAGGGTGTTCCTCCACCATCAGAGAAATCCCTTTTCTCCGCTTCCCACCCTTTTCTAGACGAGTGTGATTTGAATGCTTCTTTTTATTTTGAAGGATGGAGGGGAAAGGCAGTCTGCTGGCAAAAGGAAATCTCCCCTTCCCTCTGTTTTCTCTTCCTACTTGATTGTAGTGCTATTTGTCTCTTCTTCACAGCTGTTAGGTGCTCTGGGAGTGAGGTGGTCAGCAGAGAGGGTTGTGGCTTCTGAGAGTGGCACGTCGTGTTCCAGGGCTGACTTCCCTTCTGTCCCCTGCAAGCTGGGCTCTGTAGGGACAAGAGCACTCTTGCCACTGCCTGGCTTAAAGCCTTGAGAGAATACGTACACCTGATCTTCATAAACTAAACGTCAGCTTTTTTGGTTAATTTGTACTCCTAAAAAGTTGTTTTTCTGTTCGTGTACTTGCAGATGATGCCGTTCTTAAACAACTTTTATAAGTTAAGGATTTGTATTCGCTATAATGAAGTTATAGCGGAAGTAGGAAGGATATTGTATTTCTGTAGCCTTTACTTTTTTTTTTCTAAATTCAAGTATTAAAAAACCTAATTGCATAGCTGGTGAACTGTTTACTACAGATTTTAACAGTTATGAGGATAACCGTATCCATAATACTTACGGCTTTGATTTTAAGCTCCTTTACAGAACCTTTCCTTCCATTTTCTTGCACTCTTGATATGATCAATGTAGCCATAATAGAGGAACCACTTGTCCATTGCATGGATTCTGAGAAATGTGGGAATGGTTAAAGCTCGTGGGGTTCACACTTGGACCTGTAAAGCAGTACCGTCACCCTTTCATTTAGCAGCATCCTGTGCATTAGTATGAGAGAATTCTATTGTGTGCGTTTTATAAAGGTGCAACATGACTTAAAATTTAACACATTGCACTTCTTTTAAGTATTACAGTGTTCATGGCAAATGTGCTGTAAGACTAGAAACTTGGTTCTGTTACATGGTTAATTAAAAAAAAAGATTTTTAATATGAACTCAGTCAGTGGAAGACATCAACAAAGACTTTCTTGTTGGCTGTCAAGTGAGAAAAACAGAAAAGACTTAAATTCTTTCTCTAATATTTCCTTCCAGGCTGACTCATCAGTAGAAATTGGGAAGAGCTGCAGAAGAGAAGCCAAACAGACAAGCTGATAACTCAAAGAAATACTCTTTTGAGTTGGGGGTTCAGAGTGGAGCCATCATGAGCGATGTTACCATTGTGAAGGAAGGCTGGGTTCAGAAGAGGGGTAAGTTCTACCCTTTAATGGAAAGTTCTTCTGTCGTATTATGTGCTGTGTGCAGTGGCATTACCTGGTTACACATATGAGCATTCTTGATTTATCTTCAGGTCTGCAGGGAGCTAATCTGACTATATGGAATTAACGGCCATTAAGGCTTTGGTCTCGTTAGTACTTAACCCTCAGCACTGCCCCTGTTTATGGGGGCAACTGACAGTGAAGAGGAAGTTGGACTTGGTAATTCCCCCTTAACCTTGCTATTGTAGCTGCTGTCACCCATGTGTCAGACTAAGTAGGCTGTTGTGGCAGCTGGAAGGGGTAGTAGTAGAGGTGCACAGTAGAAGGTTGCTGGGAAGTTGTTGCAGATGCAATACTTTGTATGAAACTTCTTAGATGCCAAAATCATTCACTGTGGCTCAGCTTGTATTACAAATGCAAGTAGTCCCCGTAAAATCAACATAGTACTTGCATAAAGCTCAGCATACAGCTAATTACTTTGCAGACCTGGAAGCCATATGATTAAAGAGTATGTTCCTAATTATGAGCCAGTCTGAAGTATGATTTTCTGTTCCTGCAAATTCTTGAGATGTCACCGTGTGATTTACAAATTTGGGAAGGTTGCTTTATGTTAAGCTTTGAATGGGAAACCTCTGGAAATATCTGGCACTTGTATCATGTAATGAACTTCAGATGAAATCTTCCATGCTTCATGCTGCTTTGCTTTGGGTTGTGGTTGCACACACAATTATTTCCAAAAGAACATCATCTCTCTTGCAGAGAGAAGGTATTCTGGATTATAGGGTGATTTATGCCATGAGCTTCTATGATTCTAGCCCAGAAAGATTTAGAATGGAATAGTGGGAACAAAATTACCCTTTAATTTACAAAGAAATGCTTTGTTTCAATAGCAGTGTGTGAAGACAAAGATCGTCATTAGCTTTGTTATTGCAGATTGACATTAAATGTCAAAGAAGCCAAGAGAATGAGAAAAAAAGTTTATTATTCTGTTAGTATTCCTGCATAAATTGTATTGCAGGATGCATTATGGGTATTGTAGATGGAAAATGGGCTAAACTATGTGAAGCTTAAGGCCTGCTTCCTGTTTTTGAATATATGCTTACGTTTATAACAAACCAAATTTTTCATGACAGGAACTATTTAAAATTTTATATTATTTTTCCTTCCCATCATGTTGTTTACTCAGTTTGGCATCTGATTTCCTTTTTTGATTATTTCATATAAGTTTCTTTCAAATGTGTTAGAAAATTATTAGTATGGTCTAAATAATTTTCTTTTACATGACATCAGTTCCTTCATGTAATATTGCTCATTCTTATTACAACCTGATATCAACTCTGTGAGCACTGGATATGCGTATATTAAACACTGGCGTCCAGAAGAGGACAATGTACAATGAAGCTCAGTGTCTTACTGAATATTGGAAATTCTGAAATGTGAAATAAAGGTTTTTCTCCCCATGCTGTTTTACTATCTATTAATTGAAGAAAAGCCTGAAAGAGTTGACATTTTGATGTCAGTTTTGTTAGTAATTATTTTCTTTTCTAAGTAAAGACATTTCATGACATGCATTTGTCCTTATTTTAATTAACTTTGAGTGAATGTATGGTTGTTTTTTTTTTCCATCTTGCTATAGGTAACTGTGTAGGTTTAAGTGGGGATTTTTTTAATTGGATCTAATATTGTCCTTAATTTTCTGTGTGTGACTTGTTCTGGTTGTTGATGGATTAAAGCATTTGTTTTGTTTGTTTCTGAAAACAAAAGGAAAAGTGCAGTGTTGTTTTCCAATGTCAAATATTTGTAAGCATTTAATTCAATGGTTATACATTTCATGTAATTACAACTTCTACTCTGACCTTGCTGTGGAGCAAGAGAATTGAAATTGTTAAATGCTTTTTTTATTGCTGCCAAGAAAAAGTATCCAACCTTAGTCTAAATGCTGAAAGTGGAATATGCTCAGTAGACACTTCTCATTTTGGCAGCTAAATATGCTGTCTCTGTACCAAGAAGCATCGTGGGATTTGGTAAAGCTGCCCTGCTTCTGCAAGCTATCATGCTATTACAGTTTTAAAGTGAATTCTATGATCATCCCCACTTGACACTCATTGGCTCAGTTCACAGAGTGGTTTTGGTAGGTACAAACCAGGTTCCTCCTGGAGGAAGCTGAGCATGGGATCTCTTCTCCAGGCAGACACTGAGCGAACTCCAGCCCCAGCGATTGGTCCTTTGGACAGCTCAGAACCACGTGTGTGGTGCTACGTTCAGTCTGAGGCTCCAGGCTGAATTTAACTTGAAATAAAACTCATAAAGCCTACATGAACATGAGCCGCAGTGTGCCCAGGTGGCCAAGAAGGCCAACAGCGTCCTGGCCTGTATCAGAAATAGTGTGGCCAGCAAGAGTAGGGAAGTGATCGTGCCCCTGTACTCGGCACACACTAGTGAGGCCGCACCTTGAATCCTGTGTTCAGTTTTGGGCCCCCCACTACAAGAAGGATGCTGAGGTGCTGGAGCGTGTCCAGAGAAGGGCAACGAAGCTGGTGAGGGGTCCGGAGCACAAGTCTTATGAGGAGTGGCTGAGGGAACTGGGGTTGTTTAGTCTGGAGAAGAGGAGGCTGAGAGGAGACCTTATCGCTCTCTACAACTACCTGAAAGGGGGTTGTGGTGACGAGGGTGTTGGTCTCTTCTCCCAAGTAACTAGTGATAGGACAAGAGGAAATGGCCTCAAGTTGCGCCAGGGGAGGTTTAGATTGGATATTAGGAAAAATTTCTTCACTGAGAGGGTGGTCAGGCATTGGAACAGGCTGCCCAGGGAGGTGGTGGAGTCGCCATCTCTGGAAGTGTTCAAAAAACGTGTGGATGTGGCGCTTCAGGACATGGTTTAGGGGACATGGTGGCGCTGGATTAATGGTTGGACTTGATGATCTTAAAGGTCCTTTCCAACCTAGTGATTCTGTGATGATGGAAATGTAGGGGCCTGGGTACCAGCTGCTTCAGTTGACTGATCTGCTTCTATTATGCCAAATTACTTGGTCATGTGGTTATAGCCTAGGACCTTTTAAAATTGTTCCCTTCAGCAGTCAGGAAGGTTTGTGATACAGGGAAAGGAACAAAACAATCTCTCTCTGCAATTCACAGCCGAGTCAGGGAGTATGAGGATGCCTTGAAAGTACTGGGATGAAGAACAGTTTTGAGGAGCCAGCTAATGATACAGGCCATTACAAAGGCGGGTTAAGTGAACTGAATGTAGGAATGAGAGGGGAGGACTAAAAGTTGAGCTGGGGATCTCTCTCTCAGTTGAGATGCTGATAGAGAGAGGCTGGGGAAGACAGAGTCTATTAGGGCACGGTGTTACAATTCTTAATGGCTGTGAAATGCACTGAGAAAATGTTTGCTTTATTATCCTTAGTGCTGTATCCATGTCAGTAATAGAGGGCTGAGGGCTATATTTTTTGTAAGCTTTCAACCCTGCTGTTGAGCACTGAAGAGTCAATGTGATGCTACACAGTTGGCTTCATTGCTCTGTTTTTCTGTGTGTGCTTAAATGATGAACCCATTAAAGTATTACTATTTTAAAACCATCCAGCACTCAAAGTTAAGAAATGCCAGAATTAAGTTTGTTTAATTAAGGATGATCACAGTCAGGCTTTGAGTACTTTTTAGGAGAAGAAGTTACAGTGTTGTCAGAGTAGATGATACCGAGGAAGAGTAAGCTGTTACATGTGAATGGTCAAACCGGCAGAGGTGACAGGCTGGAGACTAGAACTTTGGACAGTAGAAGACATAAAACCCAAGAAGCAGCAAAGCCTGAGAAGCTCAGTGAACCTCAGGTGCAGTCATCCTGTGAGATGGGACCTGAAAGGACACCCTGAAGCATAGTGGCTGGGCCTGCCTGAGCAAGTAATGCAGGCCAGTGACAGCAGATTCAGAGAATGAAAGAAGTGGGGACCTAATACCTATCTACACTCAGTGCATTTGCAAATTGAAGTGAGTGTTACTTTGGACTGGCTCCTGGCTGCTCCTGTGCCCCTTTGGCCGTCGTAGTGCTCCTGGAGTACATCTTGTGGCTTTCAGTTTCATCTGAAAGGAACCAGGTTTGTGCACTCCAGGACTGCTTCACGCAGCAAGCGAAAGTGCGTTAGCTGAGGTGACGGGAAGATGTGTTGCAAAAGCACTCTCCTTATCTGAACAACAGTACTAGTGCAGGTGTACCCCGCGAGACACCCGAACTCGTACGAGTGGAGAGCCAGCAGAGCAGTCGTCTTAGAGTGGCATCTGCTCAGGCGAGAGAGGAGTGGGAATGTGTTTTGTGCGGACAGTCTTAGGATTGTCCGTGACTTACTGTCAGATCTAGCGATAAGGACCAAGCATCTCAAGGCCTTGTGTCCCTGCGCTGCTGCAAAGGTGTTCTTGCGATTCGCTGGCTTGGTGTCTTTTGTTTCAGAGAGGATAATAATTTTTCTTTCTTTCTGTTCTCCAGTTATTCCTCTAGCCAGATAGAGAGGTATGTTGTCTGCCTTTATCAGTTTTGGACGACACCAGTGTTTTTCTTTCTATATGCATTCAGGTGAAAGGGAGTGATCCTGCCTAAGAATCTGCAATACAGTGATCCAAATGGCGCTGCCGATGTGCAGAAGTTAAAACCATGTATTTGACATTTATGCAGCTAGTGTAAGGGCTCCGTAGGAATTGCTGAAATGACTTCTACATTTTGGATTTGCTTATAAGCACAATGTTTTATAGAGTGTTTTTTTTTTTTTTAATTCTTGTAAGAGTTAGTATTTTTGATTTTATTTAACATGTTTTTACCATCTTTACTAAATTAAATTTAATGTTTTACGGAGGGGGGGGATATGTTTTTAATTTATCACTTTGGAAAGAGCTGTTTTTTTAAATGGATGAACATGCCTAGTGTGATTAGAACTATATAATTACAAAAATGGGTTTTATGCATATAATTCAAGTGGTATTTTTTTCTTTAAAGCTAAAGTTTCCCGAGTTGTAGAGTTGACCTTGTCTGTCGTCTATAATAGTCACAACAATTAGATTTAAGAATCATTAATAACTATGCTTAATTGCAACCTAATTTCTTTATATATAACCTGTGCACAAGATTTCAATTAGTTTAAACATATGAAAAGGTTTAAGAGTCTTTGTTACCATGTTATTAAAGGATCATTTGGGACAAAGGAAAAATTGACACAGATGCTAACTTTCTAAAAGACCCAATTTTAAATATAACATGTCAACTAACTTTTTCTTTAATTGAAAGAGTAAGGTGGGTTTTTTTTTTAATCTAGGGAGAAGATACCTAATGTGTATTGCATAACAAGATGGCTAAATCATTATTTAAAGACAAAGCAAAATGTTGTCAGTTTAAGTCAGTGCTTCTGTTGTCATACTTCAATTACCATACCTCTCTTCGGGCTTCCGTGTTCAAGTGTGTTACATTAGATAACGCTGTTTGTCATGGCAATATTTACATGGCTTACATGATACATTTTTACCCAAATTGTATTGAATAGATAATGTATCTGACTTGCTTATGGGGGTGACTTTAATATAGCCTTACAATTTTATATGTCCTCATTTTATCTCACAATGCTCACCTGAAGTACAGAAGTACTAGTGTACCAGTTTTATAGAGAGGGAACTGAAGTATAAAATTGCTGTGGCTTAACCATGATATCTTAAGAAGTTTGATGGAATGAGATGGTGGTAAAAAACAGGTGTCATGAAGCTTTCCTGTAATGAGATTGTCCTGTAAACAGTGTATCACTGAAATACTATAATACCATTTTTCCCACAATGGTGGTTTGTGTTTTTTTTTTAATGCAGCCTTTCATAACTTCTTAGTATCCAGAATTGAATTACTTGAAGTAGTGTTAGTATTTCTAAACTCATAGAGTTTATAGAATAAGATGAGCCTGATTACTGTGATGAGATTCCCTCAACTGCTGGTCTATCTTCATTTTTGCAATTCAGGACATGATGCAGCTATCGTGGGATTTTAAGAAATTACCATGTGGAAGAAGAATCAAGAAGACTAAATAGAAGAATAAATGGAAATAAATGGTGGAATAAATCTATTGTTTCAAGCAGGAATGCAACTGTTGTTTAAAGTACAAATTATTTACAGTCTTAGGGTAACATACCTTCCCCTCCTACCTCCCCAAATCCAGAAAAAGAATTAAGTAATTTAATTTAATGTACCTTGGGTTTTACAGTTGAACCAAGACCAAACAGATGTTAATTTTGGAAATACACACTGGAGATTGAGTTCACGTGGTATGTTTGTGGTGTTTGTGTTGTGAGTGTTTTTTTGTTGTGTGGGTGGGGTTTTTTTGGGGTTTTTTTTTGATTGAAAAATTAATCTCAGAAGTTATGGTACTACTTGAGTGTTATTCACAACCTGTCAGAAATCTTGTTTGCAGATTGTCTGAATTATTTGAGTAGTTTAACACACCTCTAACAAAGACAAATTTAAATAGACTATCTTGAACATCTGCTACACAAAGTAGAAGAAATTCAAACTATTATTTTATAATTGTCTTAGTGAATAGTAGTTTAGGGTAAAGTTTTCATTAATGAACCACTTGAAATCAAGTAAGCTTTTCTTATTACAATCTTTCTGCTCTAATTCTGTCTAATTAATAGAAAATGTGAATTACTATAAAGTTCCAATAAAATATATGAATGTAAAAGAGGCAGCTCGATGAGGACCAAAGAGAGAAAAAATGACAGTGCAGGCTCTCTTATGTAAATGTTTATACCTCCGTCTATCTAAATTAGATTTTTTTTAAGTTCTCAAATAGTTAGAAGTTTCTATATCATGCACTCAATGCAGAAGTGGATTTAGGTCAATCTGTAATGTTGCTTGCAGTTGGGGAAACCTCACACACTGGGATTTTTTTGGTTTACACATATACTCTGAGCAGACATTTGTGTATTTAGAGGCTGTTTTCCTGCAGCTACCCCACCGGGAGAGAAGGGCCCTCTGTGCCCTTCCTCTGTCCCATTCACTTTGTAGTTGACTACCCAGCTCTTCTGTTTGGAATAATTACAGCCTTTTTTACCTTACTTGTCCCTGAAGGAAGGTCAGAACCACGTGAAAATCTTAAACTTGATGTAACTAGGATGAGTGTGGGGTGTTCTCTTTGCTAAATAACTCTTTACTCCAGGTACTTTTTAGGTAGTAAATAGGTGAGTGTTATTTTTGCAGTTCTCCACCTTAGATTATTACCAGTTTCTGCAGGTAAAGGCAGTTTGATATAGTAATTGAAGCCTGAAATGCAGGTTATTTTAAACAGTATCAAGATTTTTCTCTGCAATATCCTTGCTGAATGCCAGTTTAGATAATTGTGCATGGCTGATTCAATTTTTAATTGTTTTTGTTTCAGTGTAGCTGTAATACAGCCTTTCCCCAGTTTTTAAATAGTTGTACAGCTGCGATTCTGATTGGTAAAAATGACGCTTTTCTAGATGGAGCTGTATTGTAGATGATAGTGGCTAAAATTCTGTGCATGTTCTTTGATTAAATGTATTGGTTCCTACCACTAGTATGTCAGATAGAAGTTGCCATAATATATTCAAAGAGAGGAAGATGTTATCCTATGTTTGCATTAATAGGGTATATAGGGGTATCAACATGTTTGACCTTGGTGCTATTGATTTTCAGAGTTTTGAAAAGAAGTTGAAGAAATTCAGTACCTAAACAGAATCCCCGTTTATTAGCATCCTTTCAGTGGCTTGTAAGGCATGTTTCTGGTGCTTATCACCTTGGGGTTTGGGCTTTCACATCTCCTGAGTTTTATGGCAGAAGAGTGCTTTTACTATTCCTGACAAGTTGCTTTTTACACAGGAAAACACCTAGGCACGGGTTTTCTTGAGTATTCTGGACACACTGGTGTTACGTATTCTTGTACGTCTGTTCCATTTCCTATGTAATGAATGCTGCCTTATTGCTCATGTTCTGAAGGTTTTCTCCATTCATAATGGTTTCTATTACTCATATCAGCTTGTTACCCATGAGGACAATACTTTTAAAGTAACAAGGTTAACATTCTCTGTTGCAGGGCTTAGAGAGGCAAGATGTTAAAAATTCATTGTCCTTTTCCTGCTCACAACCCTTGTGCCCTGGCAATACTGTGTGACCAGCAGATGTCAAAAGTATGCTGTTGGGGAAGGCTTTGAGGAACTGTTTTCCAAATACTTTTTACATTTACTTAAAGCTTAAATAGTCACACTGTTTAATACCTCTGGCATACTGTAATCTGTGGATTAAACATGAATTTTTTTGTGTTTCTGTCACTTTCACATTGAAGTTGTTGTTAGTGTTAGGATAACTTGCGTGCAATACCAGGGCTTTTGATATCTCTTTAAAAAAATCATCTTCCCTCAATATACCTATGTGCCAGTCCAACAAATCTCCCAAGTCTTTGTGCTTTCTTTTATTTCAAAGGCAATCCATGTACCTGTTCTTCTCACCTCAGCTAGGTCAATCAGCATATGCCTCTGTGGGACCCACTTCTTTTATATATCCCTGCTGTAATCATCAAAAACATTAATAAGGGCAACAGCTGTGACTTGAAACTAGGTCCTGGAGGAGTTTTAGGACTGGACTGAGAAGTCAAAGTTTTAGGGCGTGAATATCAAAGAGGCAACTGAGACTGCAAATTGAAATATTGAAAAATAACTTTGGGAAGAGATCAGGCTAGTGATGATTTAGGCAATGAATAGAAGGTGGAGGACAAGGGAAGAAGGTTTTGTAACCGCTCGAGTGCTGTCTTGGTTACCTTCCGTTGTCTTGGAGGAACTGTTGACCCTTCATGAGCATCTCTACAATCTGTTGACAAAATGAGACGGGTTTTTTCCCACCAAAACATGGGAAGAAGACAGTAATAGTGCCTGAGGTTTATTCAACCTCCAACTTATTGCGAGAAGTTTGATCTTTCCTAAATTCCAGGCAAAACAGTATTGCTTAGTTCCAGCAGCACAGACTTTTGACTTGTGCTGGGAGGGTTTCCTGGGTCACAGGGTAGGTCTACATTAGCGCATAATATAGGACAATAGAACAAATCCATCAAGAGGTGCTTAAATTTTGGTGTCCATACTATTTATGCATGTTTCCAGAGCTTTGCTTTGGACTCACTGTCATGTCTGTTCCTATGCACTGAGAGCCTCTTGGCAGTGGGAATCTATGAGGGGTGGTCACAGGGTAAGCCAAAGCTTGTGAGAGTTGATAATTAGGATATTTGCTTCAGATGAATACTCCTTATCTGTAATGTAGATGTACCTCCAGTCTCATTTTTTCCAGTCCTCTTCAGTACCATCTGTATCTATGTCCCAGCTATGTGTTGTTACTGATTACTTCCGTTGCAAATCAGGGCAGTGTTAGCTTACTTTTTATAAATCTTAGTACATTTCTTTGTAATCAGATCATTGCAACTGACATCTTGTTTACCATAAATTCTGAATTTATAGCTTGCTTTCTTACAGAGTGCTTTCTTAAAACCGGTAGGAAGATAGGAAATGAATGTGTCAGCAGCACACTGATAAGAAAACACGTTTGCTTTTTTCAAGGTAGATTCAGAAGTTCACTTTCAAAATGTTGGCTGTCTTGCATTTGGGGATAGTCTTCCCAAAAATATGTAACTACAATACGATAGCATGGTAACCGTGTAAAATTAGAAAGTTGCTAGGTTCATTAGTTGCTGCTGTTGTTACCGTTTTTACATTGAAATTCTAACCTGCATAATCCTGAGTTATTCACATTTGAACAGTTGAAGTGTAAAAATTTTACTGGGGGATAACTTCCTGCTGGTCTTTTATCAACGTTGTCATGCTAAGAAAGTTATTGAAACTGGAATAGTCTTCACAGATAGCTGCTAACTAGGCCTACATAATGAGAACCACACCACCAGAGAGATCCAAGTGCTACTTGATACAAGTGCTCTGTGCTTTTGGTTATGATAAACTCACGGACAACTGTGTTCGTAGTGAAGACAGACGTGCAAGTTGGTAAATTATGTAAAGAACTAGGTCAACAGTAGCTTCAGTTTGGTACTCAGTATTGTGGATTTTAACCTGAATTTGCCCAAGGCACAGTTTCCCTCAGATAAAATGGAAATTGTGTTGCTACTTCACCTTGGAGGCTTCCTGAATGTGAGTTTGTTCATCCTTGTGAAACTTGTGAGTGCCTTACGTTTCAACATTTATGCTTTTTAAAATGTAATTGTTTATATAGGAAGTAGAATGAGTCTAATAATAGTTGAAGGAGCCTGATGGAGCAGCAGTGGATTTTTTGGATTTTGTTTATTCTCCTGACAGGTTGCCGAGGAAGAGATGAAATCTGTTACGGCATACAAAGGGAGGAGTTGTTAATAAGATGCAAAAAACCAGTGCTCCTTTATAAATTCTTAAGGTTATTTTTTTTGCTGGATATCTTCCAGAGAGACTGGAGGAAGGCCCTGAACAGCAATCACTGGGAGAGTAATCCATAGGAACATGACAACATCTCTACCTATACTTACGCTCTTTTGACCCGATGCGGCTGTGCAGATGGATTAGTGGTACAACTTCTACACATGTGAAGATGCTTACAGAATAGTGTGCTTTCAAACAGCATTGATTGCTTTACTTTGTTTTGAACTGTGCTGGCTTTTATAATATCATGCCAGTTTATGTATGCTGACTAATACATCAGAAACTGTTCTGAACAAGTTTATTCTTATCTTGAGAAGCAGCAGTGCTTGTGAACTTGCCCCTGATAGATCCAGTTCCCTGTTTACTTGGAACTTGTGTTAAGTGGAAGCTGTTGCTGAAATGGGGGAAGTGTCATGTCCTCTTCTTGCTCAGTTGTTGGCACTTGTGCTCATAACGGTGACACGGTGAATCATACCAGGGAATTTATCTGGCTGAAAATGAATCTGTTCTTATTTTCCTAGCTAACTTTCAGAGGGGTCATTTCCTGACCTGACTCACCATGTAGCGGCACAGACAGTAGTGCTGGCACACGCGGGAATGCAGGGGCAGGACGGCTCCCTCCTAGTGGCAGCCCCCACCTTTGCAAGAGCGAATTGGTTATGGAACTGCACCTAAAACTTAGGTTATCACCATGCCCAGGCTGCAGCACAGCTGGTTTGTATTTCAAGATGGCTTTCTTTGAAGTTCACGTTTGGAAAAGGGCCATTGATTTACTCTCTGTGCTAGTCAGAAACGTGATTGAATTAAAAAATGCAACCAGGAGGTTAGCTAGTTCCTATTCCTGTGTGCTTATAGTATTTAAACAAACTAGTTTTTAACAGAATAGTGACTTGGCTAATGTCTGAAACATTAAGTGGTTCCTTAATCCAAATGATACAGTAGCCTTGTAATCCTCTTGGGTTTAGAGTTTGAAAGCTGTTTAAAAAGAATATTTTAACCAAAAAAACACACAAAGCTTATGGTAGGTATCTTTCTGAGGCTATTGAGTTGTTGACTTCTACATATTAGTCAAGATTAAAATTATACTTATGCTTCTCAGAGTTCAGAATGTATGTTGGTAGACAATCAGTGAAACTTCAAATAATGTTAATTTTTAAGCCTCTTGAGTTTTCTGTAGTTTCTGCAGTAGAGTTTCTGTGGAGTTTCTGCTACATTTGGTAGAATTCCTGTAAAAGTAGATTATGGCTGAAATTAATTCTTTGCAAGCCTGCTTCTGGGTTTGTTTCGTTATATATACCAAAATTTGGAGAAGGATCAAGCTCTTTATGATTTCAACTAGCACAATGAATATTTGAAATGAATTTTTGTTGTAAACATTTGTATTCGGGATCCCTTTGGATGGTTTTCAGTCACAGCCAAGATATTACGCATTTAATTTACACCGTGTGCATAGGATTTTATCTGGAACTGCTGTTGCCACAAAGAGGCTTCTGTAGAGCTGATGAACTTTTCCCTCACTTGATCCAACCATCCTTGCTCCAGAGGAGACAGGGAGTTGCTGCTATGTGCAGTAACAGATAAACTTCATGGCGAATGAGTGTCATATTCTCCAGGCACATACGAACATCTTGTAGTTCCCCATTTGCCACAACCATAATGCTAGCTGTCTTCCCTAATTAAAACAAAGAAACAAACACCAAAACCCAAAACAAAAACCAACCCACCTAAACCCCCCCCAATCAAACCCTAAAACCCGCACCCAACCCAAAACAAAAAAAACCAACCAAACCTAGCTTTTTTTAGGGATCTCTTTAACACTTTGTATTCCCCTGCACCCTCTCCAAGAAGATAGCTGTAGATATTATTTAGTCTACAAAGAGACTTAGGAAAACAGTTATGGTCATACTGCATTATATGGGGTATATAATAGATAAGTATGTATTACACAGCTATAAGTCTAAGTGAGATTTTTTTTTTTTGTGCCAGCCTCCCAAGTGTAAGTATAGTCATTAATAGGTAATTAATAATAACAAGTGTTGAGTGTATTGGTAGTGAGAATTTAAATACTCTGCTGTGGATAGGGAAATAATAATAAGTGTTACCTTTTGATAATAAAAGCTTGACCCACTCAAACAAGGTCACATTCTAAAAAATTCTAATATTAATAGGTATTTTGAGTGTTTTTGAGGAGCATACTTCAATAATTAAACTTATTCTTACATAAGAACATAAAATGTGAATTTATGTTGGTTTCTTGTAATGAATTTTCCTGTAAAAGGTAACAAATTGCTACTTTCAGAGCTGGGTAAAATAAGGGGGAGAAAAAACCTCTTTTTGTGGAGAGGCAACACGGGTGGAGGAGCATCACTGTCTGGTCATCCATAGTGTGCCTGACATTTCCTTACAAAAGGAAAATATCTCTATAATAAGGTGAGTTTTGTTGGATAGAAAGTTGCAGATCTTCATATTCAGTGAAATCATTGTCACTGGTAAATTGCCTCACAGTAGGCATTTGTATTTTTGTAGTAAATACTTTCCTGCATTAGAGCTTGAGCATATTAATAGCCTTTCCCTTCTTGCAATCCACTTTATTCCCTAAAAGCCATCCGTGGTTGGTAGACTGTTCCTGTCAATATATTTGTAGCTGTAGTGTAGAGGAAAGTTTTATACTGATTAGATGCACAGTTTGAGGGTGGCTTACCACAATCCTTGTCTTTTGCCAATCGACATACTTAAAAATGCTCCAAATACCTTCTCGTCTTTGGAGTTCCTTGAATGTCTGTTTATATTTCTTCTCTTAGAGTGTGCATATTTTATTTTTTTAATACGCAAAGCAAAGAAATGAATCCATTCATTAACGTTTTAATCTTTCCTCAGGATAGGTAAATGTTAACAATTACTCTCTACCAAGAAATTCGATGCATTGTGATTTAACCAATGCTTGAAGAACGCATTGTTAAATGCTATTTAGAACATGCCATACAGGAAGACAATGGTGTTTAAAAATGCACCTTCTTAAATACAAATGTTTTTAGTGTACATAAAGCCTTACGGAAGCCTAAAATCGGAATGATAGGACTCAACAAAGCATGTAAAGATGGCATTTTTCTTCAGTCTTCATTGTGAGAAAAGAGGTGTATCTTTTTTTCAATTTTAACTGCATTGATGTGCCTTTTTAACTACAGAATGGTGTGAGCTGCTGTGGAGCCTGGGATACGGACTAGGTACCAAGAGCAGTAAAGATGAGGAGAACTTTCTCGGAGCCTGTTGTAAGGATAGTCTCCAAGGACATTTTGAGACTTTTATGCTCATGCTGTGCTGAAAAGTGTTTTTGTTTCTGAAAGAGAAAGATGCAGTGATGGTTTCAGTGTCTACTGTAAGTTAGAGATTCTGTTCCTGGTTTGAAATGATAAAAATGGAAGAATTAAAATGAAAATATCTGTAAGGCATTCTGATTTTTTTTTTTTTTTTTCATACTGTAACTGCTATTGGTTATTCCTGGCCTAAAAGTTCGTCATTAGTTTTGCTACACCTTTCCCTTGGCCACAGTTGTTCTCTGGTCTTGTTTGAAAGACTTGCTGGTAAATGCTACTATTTTTGCATGGTTCTAAGCAGCTGGTGGGCCTGTCGAGGGTAGAGAGCAATTGATAAAATGGGAAGGATACAGAGAATGGAGACATTTAAAAGATGGGTTGGATAGGCTGGGAATGTGAACAACTCTGGTATAGAAATGAATAACTATCACTAGATACAGTAGCATCAAAGAAGAAAAAAGTAAACAAAGTTTATGAGGATAGGATTTCAGAAAAAATACTGAAAGCTTACATTGGAGAAACTGGTAATTTTTAATTACTTAAGAAATCATGAGACCTTTCTGTAACAAAGAAGAATGCTGTGGTAATTGCAGTAACTTCTGAGATGCTGCAACATGTCCTTGTCTTTCAGTGATTAGAAGATGAAGTTAAATGAAAAGCATTATCTATTTTGTTTGTTTGTTTGTGTTGTTTACAATGCTATTATGTAATTATGCAATAAAATATGGGAAAAAAATCTAGGCAAATATAATTAATCCCTGGAAACTCCCAGCTCAAATACTACACTGGAAAGTAAAAGAATACAAGAAGGGAATAAATCTATGTGTCTTGGTAGTAAGGTGCCTATCATCTGGGGATTTCAATAAGGAGCTAGCGTTACAAATTGGCAAGGGAACAATTTCATTTAGCAACCAAATAAGATGTGGTCATAAAAATCCGTGTTTTAAAGAGCAGGGTGTGAAGCTTCAACTCAGATATTTCTTTCCATCTCAACATATGGATGTGAAAGCTGGAAATCCAACAAAGGTACAGACATCTAAATGCCTTTGAAAGCAAATGCCTTAGAAAAATACTATGTATTAAATGGAATGAATTTATAACAGATGCCAAGATTCATTAGACAGCTCAAAAACCCCTTGGCTCTAAAGTTATCCAGAAAAGAAGATGGAATTATCATCTGGAACATATGTTAAGAATGAAGCCAGAGCATCTGTCATGGAAAGCATGCCACTGGGCAGCTGGAGGAACACGCAAAAAGCACCAACTGAAAGAGTCTCTGCATTGAACAACACTTAAGGTAAAAAAAAATTCTGGGGCATCGTACCAGACAGGCAAGGAGTGGCTCAGAGTAGACAAAAACTGCACAGGACTTTTTTGCTTCTTTTTTTTTTTTTTTCCCCCCAGTGTGTGTAAACTGAAGGTTTTGTGTTGTTTTCTGTTAAGATTGCAGATAGTAAGGGATGATTAAAAATTGCAGGTCAGAATTTAAGAGTACAGATTAAGTACAGTGCTTAATTGTCATGTATTTTAATTTGTATTAGAATTTGTATGTAATTTCTTTAGCCATGAAAAGAGAAAGAAGATTGTGTAATTACATAAATCTTCAGATGCATTCCCACTGATTGGCTTAATCTATTATAGAGCATTCAGGATTGCTTGGATAAAAATCCAGAATTATTTTATCCAAGTAATGAGAGTACTATGGATTTCCTTTTCTCCGAGAACACTTGCTCTTATCTTTTTCTACTTTTTGTCGCTTTGCAGGAGTTCTGTAGTTTCTGAACTATCTGCTGCCTGCACTATACTATCTTTTAACTTGCTCTAGTATTAGCCTAATGTTACAAAGGTTTGTGTTAGAAACAATTTAGCAGAATTTAAAATTTGTGAAAGACTTCTAGTTTAAATGTAAGCTTTCGAATCTGTTATCTCAGTCTGTCTCTTGATCTTGTGTTATGCAAAACGTCTTATTAAAATATAGCAATCTGAACGAAGTTTGTCTGAAGTAAGTATTCAGTAATGTCTTAGGCTTGGTAAGTAACATTGTTTTGTGTTCTCTTTTCCTCTCATGTTTTTCTGGGAAGAAAAAAAAAAAGTCTTCACTCAGTAACATGGAGGCACTCCAAAGCAGGTGTGTGTGTGTGATATAGCTTTTTTTTTTTTTTTTTCTAAACTTGGGTTGCTTGGTTTTTTTCCCCCTTGTTGAATCATCTCACTGACACCCAACCTAGCACGTGGGAATGAATGCTTCCTGTGAGACGTTTGAACAACCTGTTTACCTTCTAGATGCATTTTATGGGTCTACGTAGTGAACCAAGACTGTTAGTTCCACTTAGCGAGTTAACAAGTTTAGGCAAAATGAATAGCTCCTCAAACATTTCAAAGGTGTGTTGATAGCTGCAGCTTTTCTGTTTCTTGCACTTACAGTATAATGAGTGTTAGAGTAATTATTTCTTAATGCCTCATAAAGGTGAGAAAAGCTTGCAACTGCAATTCAGCTGCAGTTAAAGGCTCAACATTCTGGAAACATAATTTGTTTTTACTTTTAAAACATTTACAGATATTTTTATCCGCTTTACATATTTGGTGTTGATGGCACTCGATTTAGGTGCCTTCTTCCCATGCATTGAAGGTAAGGCATCTAGCTATTGTCTGTCCTCAGAGCCTATGTGGTCATGATTTTCTATTTTGACAGATTCTGCTTCTGATTTATTGTGTAATTAGATCCAGTTAGGACGGTAAAACTTTTTTTAACAAAATTTTATCAAAGATTGTCCATTGTGCCAAATTCAGAGCAGCCTTTGGTTATGTTGTATGGAAAAATAAACCCAGCACACCCCTGAGTATCTTTTCTCCTTTCATTTCCATGACAGTTTGCTCTTTTGTGTGCTTGGCAGCTGAAATTTCTGTGTATTCAGTTTGTAATAAAGTACTTCCAGTAGTACTGAAGGCAGGCTTGGAAGTTGTGTCTCTGGAAATAAAAGAAGTGAAAAGGCATTGTGTAGTATACTATTTCAAGTTGTGTATTGGCTAGTGTTTTGAAACACAGTTGTCCAGTGCTCACTGCTAAAGATTTTTGCTGAACAATAAAAAAATATTCAAGAGCTAAAAATACAGGATGACTATGTGCTTTGACCTGTGGTCAGTGAGTTGGCAGGAGTGGCCTTGTATTGTTTGTTCAAGGTTTGTTTGATGAGAACAATTATAGGATGATCATTAAAAATATTGACATACTATTTTTCAGGAGCAGACAAATTAAAAACACACCTTGAAGAAAGAGGGTTTTTAAGTATTCAGTTGGATTGCATTAAATAAAGTAGGAATGAAAAGAAAACATATAATCTTCACTTGAAAAATAGTGAATTCTAGTTATTTGAGGAAGTGTTTGTTTATGGAGATTGTGTATTTTTCTGTGCATTTTCCTTGTAGTGTTTTGAAACAATATACTACAAAATCTTAATTTAACAGAATCTTGATCTCTGAGAGATGCAACCCCTCCATGTAGAGGATCTCCAGTAGGATGAAGGAAAGCCCTCAGTGGATTTTTGTCAAAGACTGAAGGAAGACTTCATCCCCCCCATTTTGACGAAGAATCAAAATCAAACTAGACATACAGGGTAGTAGTTATTACTAGGAGGGATTTCTAGGTTGATGGTCTTGAATGAGTTACTCTCTGGGACAGAGATCTGGTTTGCACAGATGAGTGTGTGTGAGTTCCCAGAGTACAGCTCTGCTGAGTTTATGCCAGACTTTTGACTAAATTAGTTCTGTAATAAAATCGGAATGTTTCAGTCTTTTGTTTTTCTGCTGTGTAGGGTCAGCATTATTTTGTCCTTGTCCCTGACTCAACTTTATTCCTTTTGTAGCTGATCTGAGATGTTTTGGGAATTGCCCGTGAAGGAAAACTGGCATTTCCTTCCACTTTCCTCTTGGGTCTACTGATGAATATAGTCACTCCCTCCTCCCAGAAACTGCTACCTGTAGTTAAGGTTAACATGAATAACAATGTTGGGCAGCAATAAGCAAACAGGAGAGAGCTGACTTCCTGAGCTAGGGAACTAGAGCACTGGGTTGGAATATGAGGGGACATGTACGGATAAAGTCACCTTTATTTTAATTCAGTTTAGGATTCTGGTTAAAGTTCAGAGAGAGCTCTCTGTTGCTCACAGCTGTTTCTATTGCCAGACTGGAGATGATGTGACTCGGACTCTTCCTTTGAGAATGAGTCCACTGGGTCTAGTTGAAGATCCAGGTGGAATGAGAGGTGCTCCATATCTCCCCCTGTCTTACTGGGGAGTAAAGTGGAGTAAGGAGTGTAACTCATGTCCAATTAAAAACAAAATAGAAATTCCTCTCGAAACCCAGTTTTATTAAAACCTAGGTAATCTTTAATTTTATAATGTTTGAAAGTGATCCATGACTGTTGTTAAGGTTGTACTTACAATGATGAAAGAGTGCTTCCTTTCTATAAAAAATGTTTATTGAACAAATGAACAGTTGCAGTTCAATTGCAGTGCAGATATGTGAGTCTTAATAAGAAATGGAAAAGTATATCACTTCCTCATTAACCTCACTAAGCTAGGTGAACCAGTACAGCTGTCCTTATGTTGCAAATTACCTATCAAAATAACTAGTTAACTTCAAAAATACTGGCCTGTATTTCCAACAAGGCTGCCAACTTAGATTATGTGTTGATACATTTTTATGTGACTTAAAATGTAGTGTTGGAAGAGATTTGGAGTGTCAGTTGTCTGTCCCCCATTTTGATGCTGAGTCAAACCCCAAAAAAGTCCTTGCACGATGTTTATCTGGGGTGTTCTTGAAAGCTCCAGTGACCTTCCGACACAAAGTTGTTCTGCAACTTAACAAACTTTATTTGGACCAACTTTCTAACAATATGTAGTCTAAATTTCCCTGCTGATCAGTTTTTGTACTGCCATCTGTAGTTGTGAAGCACAATTAATCACTGTCCTCCTTATGAGACTCGCATATTTTAAGATTATTATATTCCGCCTCCCTCTTATTCCCTACTATATTCTCTGTTCTAGGCTAAGCCTAGCCATTTATTGTAACTGTACTTCAAACTTCGTATTTTGTTACAAACAAAGAAAGAAAAGACATTATAGTATTGTTCTCTTAGGACTTTTCTCAATTTAGTTCCCCTCCCCCCTGCTTTGGTAGTGCTCAAAAATTTGTGAATGGTGATATTTCAGAGCTTTTATCTTTGCCTGAGAAAAGAATAAATTGTTTTATTTTTTTCCCTTGATTTACAGTACAAAAACTTTGTTAGTAGGTAGCATAATGATATTTGTCTCTTTTGTAACACCATTGCATTGTTTGTTCATCCCAGGTTCTTTCAAAGACAATCACATTTCTAAATCTAGACTACTTTTCCAAAGAACTCTTGGTGTCTGGGTGTCTCCATATGTGACTGATTTGTAACTGGATTATTACTTGTTTTCACCTTTTGGAATATTTGTCTTGGTCTTTATTGTTCTGTAGCTGATTTGCTAAAAACACCCTTATGCCAAAGTTGTGGGTGTGGTGGTTTTTTTTTTTTTGAGATGTACTTAACTGTTCTGTGGTGGTTTTATTTTTTATTGATGCTAAAGATAAATAACGTTTTTCAATATACCCAAATAAATGACCTCTTCAGTATATCTGTGACATTCAACTCACTGATCAGTAAAAACAGAATTCAAAGAAATAAGAAGTGGAGATTATTCTTCCTTCCCTCATTTAAAATATTGGGGAAAAAAATACCTGAGACAAGATTAGTTAGATTGGCTTTTAATGAGTGGTGACATCAGAGTGATCCAGAATATTTTGTTTATTCTGGGAAGCTGGATGAATAATACTCATAAACTTTTTTTTAATCTGTTGATTTCCATCAACTGTCATGGTATTGTTATAATCTTATATTTTATTAACACATCCTATTACATTTAAATTTGGCACTGGCTTTTTTTTGCAAAGGATTGCTTGTTTGTTTTAATGTATTATAAAGAGAGTTGGAAATGGTGTTTAACTGTGGGTTTTTTAATCTTTTGTTTCTGTTTGGGATGTTTAGTGACCTTTAGTCTTTTCTAAAGAAAGAGATGACCTTTTTAAGTCAAAACAATGTATTTTTGTGATGTTTTACTCTCTTGAAAAAAAAAATCAGTTTCTGTTTGCTTATATAAAACATACTGATTTCACCTGAGGAAAATAAATACAGTGATACTCTGGGTTGGCAATGATAGCCTGAGCAATATTGTACAAAATCTTTGACCAGTGATCACCATAGAGCTTTTGTTTTGGTGAGAGATTAGATGGTCTTTACTTGTGACCCCTACTGTCAGGTATTTTTAATAGATTCATACATTGTGTGAGGCTTACAAAATCTCTTTGAAAGCGGGGCTGTGCTTAGGTGGGATGTTATTTCAGTGCATTTACTTCTGCTTGGGAGGCTTCCTGTCAAGTTTGTGCTAGTGCTAATTTTAAAGAAAATGGCAATTTATCTTCCAGGTTTTTTTTGGGGGGGGGGGAGTGTGCTTGTGTGTTTTTTTTGACGTGTGTCATCCCCCCTGCCGTTGGTTTGCAAGAAGGGGCTTTCTGCTGTGATGCTGTGGTAGACTTGGGAGTAGATTTGATCTGGGAGAGCCTTTCTGGTGCCGCGATCTCCTTGGCTGTTCCTTTTGTACCAGCAGCTTGCAAATGCGGTTATACAGGAAATAAGTTTTTGAAGTTTCCTTCCCTTTCTCTTGCCTCTAACAAAATAAGGTAGGGAGCACCCGGTATGTCCCTGTTCCTAAATGTTAGTGCGATACAAGTTTCCTGCACGTACCCTGAATGTTTAGCGGATACACCTCCCTTGTTTTAGGAAACTTGCAGGCAGTTTCTCACCGGCGTCCCTGCCCGGCGCCGCGGGCTGTAGGAGCCGGGCGGGGCAGCTCCCAGGCGGGCGGGCACACGGGCCTGTTCGCTGTAGCGTGGCAGTTCACCTTGCTCCGCGTAGCAGTCAGCAGCCGGGCAGCCGCAGTACCTGAGGCCACCGAGGAGGAGGTGATCTTCTTACAAGCCAGGACGAATCCCTCAGTGAAGGAGAATTCCTCCAGGTTCTGCCCTAGTAAAAGGTGGGGGTTACCTGCGGCGGGCAGGCGTTTCTCCGACAAGATGGCTACCTTAGCAGGGATTTGCACAGCAGGCGAAACCTTGACATGGAGGTGTTTTTTTTCGATAGAAAGTTTTTCCCATAAAGCTGTAATTTTTGCTGTTAAGTTCACAGCTTCAGCTTATGGGTATCTACAGAAATGTTTGGGATTCCAGCCCCCAGCAGGGAGGGCCTGGCCCACTAACACACCTTTTCCTTTTCTAACCTTCCAGCCGGTGACCAGAGAAGCTCCAAAACCTATAGGTAGGCCAGTCAGGTTTAACGTGCTGATCACAGCTGCCCTAATACATGGGTACCTAGGAATATGTAGCCAGCAGTGAACGTTGTTCCTGGTAGATGCTTGTTCTGATTTCCTTTCTTGCTCCCCCCGCTCCCAGCCCCCAGCTTTCCCGATATTCATCGTCTAGGACTTCTGACACGTACGTTGGTAAGCACTTGCTTTTGAGGGCTTGGATCGTTTTGGAGGTGGGAAGTGCCATGCAGTGCTAGCTGGAGATAGAAAGTTTGGTATACTTTTCCTGAGAAGTTACTGTACATTTCCATGTAGAATTCTGCTTAAATTCAGTGCACTCTATCCTCTTCTGATGCAATTTTTGTTGTAGCATGGCATTTCATACTCCTTGTAGTTTTAGACTCACATTCCCTACTTATTAAGCAAATTGGGTGCTTTAATGTGGTGCTACAAGTGCTCATTAAAGCTATTTTACCAACAGCTGATCATTAATTCTCCCTTTTCTGATTTTTTTTAAATTATCTTTTTTTGAATTTGAGAAAGCTAGCCAGCAGATATTTTTATTTCATTTGTTCTGTGTAAAACAGTCAATTCCTTTTTCCATTCTTTGTTCTTACAGCTCTTAAATGCTTAGGAATCTGTTTTCAGTTGCTGCAAGTAGCCTAAAAAAGTTCGTCTGTTTTATTCTTACCTGTGGATGTCGTGGGATGCTCTGTTTGTGGTGCCAGACACGATAAGGACTCCATAATCCGCTAAATTACGCTTTTCCAAATGTTTTGGGAGTGTGAATCAGCTTTCTGAAACCTATTCCTGAATTTTGAAGTCCCTCCTCCAAGAAGCATGAAACAAAGGAATAGAAGAAACGGGGCTGTGAACTTTGGTCATACTGTATTTTTAAATTTTCATAAACTTATTTCAAAATCAAATTGTTATATTGGACATGAGTGTCCAGTGACTCAGTTGGCATTGTTTTCAGCAATGGAGATGATGATAAGGATACTTCTTTTTAATGTGTGGTTTGACTGTGCATTGCGTGAATAACTTTTCTGGATGAAATAAACCTAACCTGAATGTTAGTTGCATAGTCTTCCCCTGCAGTTTAATAGTGTAGATTTTTTCTGTGGTACATAAGTGCATTGATACATAAAACATGACTGAAGTAGTGTAAGATGGTGATACTGGAGCAATTTTGAATCCTGGACTAATTCACTTTAACTTTGCGGGAGCAAATTTTGCCTTTTCTACTTTTAGAACCCATTTTGATAGGTATGTTTTCTTCAGAAAAACGTACCTATGGGAAGAGCAATAGTCATTCCCTTCTATAAAGTAATGTTTGCTAATGGAATACGAGGGATGTGTTTGTGAATTAGTACACTTGCACAAATTACAAACCAGAAAGTAAATATTCACTTGTTTTGTCATATCCCAAAGTTCCTTTGTGGTTTGTTACAAATGTCTGGACTATGAATATGATCCTTGTACAGAGAAATATTTTCATGGTTATGCTGCAGTACCTTGACTCATTGCTTCATTGCCATTAGATTTGGAAGATTTATTTGAAACCTGGCAGAAGTGTGGTGATGGACACAGATAGGAGGTAATGCGTACAATTCTGGTCATCGATGTCCAGGGTGGGGAGGAAGGACCTGAATAAAGACCTGTGGGTAAAAAAATTTCAGTTCACATCAGAAATGCAAATTGTGACTTGCACTTGCATTAAGTGAATGTAAGGGAAACTGAATATAACTATTAAATATTTAATATCTATGTAATAATAAAAATCTGCTAGTGAATACATTGAAGAAGTTGATTATCAAGCTGAAGACTCTGAAATGAGGCTTCTAAGACCAGACAGGAATTATGTTTAAATACCTGATAGCTCCTGTAGAAACTGTAGTATTGCCACATGTGAAACTGTGAGCATATCCTAATGTTTTACATGTACAGCGAAACATTGCATTGATAAAAATATGAAAGCCTGTAGCAGTTAAATCAAACTCCGTAACGTTACTGTATCATGTAATTGAATGCTTATGTTCTGCAGGAGTTTTTGCCTGTTCAGGTCTTTGATGTCTGTGCTGAGCCCCGTTGAGATGAATTTGAATCACTGCCAGTGCATTGCTCTGGTCTGTTACAGCCTTACTTCTTACAGTGGTGATTTCTCCTTAAAATTATAGATTCCAAGCTAATATGGCACTGCATTTTAAATACACATGCTTTAAGATTGGTTTTAGGGTGAAGCATTACAATAGAAGACGGAACAAAGGCTTTGACCTCACAAACGAGCGTAGGCTCTGCCGTCAGATCGGTACTGGCTTCCTTGGGGCTTCTTAGAGCTGCCTCCCGCCTGTGGCTGTTGCACCTCGGTGACCAGTGCTGGTGGCTGATCAGAGAACTTTAAAATGAGAGAAGTGTGATGGATCAGGCCTATCTATTGTTTTTACCAGGCTTCTGCTGTTATTCTACCCGAATTAGTAAAATCTTTGTTCAGTAATGCGTTTTGTCGTCTCTCTCTCTTTCTCCCCCCGTCTCTAGTCGCCAGGATGTTGAAACATCAATACCTGAATTTTACATCCCTAAGGGTAGGGCTCCCTGTGTTTCTGAAGATACTTGCTCCCCTGCTGGATGTATTATTAACTTCTGTGGAGTCTGTGATCTTTAGACCTTGGAATGTCTCTAAATATTGAGGTGCCTAAATAAGGAGTTAGGGTCTGCCTTCAAAAAATACAGAATTATGCTTATGTAGCTTACTCGCAAAATTACAAAGTTATGTGAATATTTATGTGCATAATTTCTTTAATGTTAAAAAGGGAAAAGTATTTTTAACTCTGCTTTTCACATAATTGCAAACTCACGCAATACAGACAAAACCATAAAATATTCTTAAAAATGTGAAGATGACATTTTATTGCTTACTTAAATCCACAAAGGAATCTCACAGTATATTGGTGGTCTGTTTTCCAGAAGTTCTGTTACTCTAATTCAACCCACCTCGAGAGCTGGTGATAAAAATCTTGATGTGAAACACACTTTCACAGCAGAAGCATGCAGGTGCAAAATAGAAGAGCAAGCATTTTTTTCAAGTGGGCATTGATTGTTTTCTCTCCAATATGTAGGAACACCAGAATATTTTTAGATGAAAAAGATTAAAAAATTATCCATTGCGTTTGTGATAGCTTATATGTTTGGGTTAGTTATTTATCATTTGCAATATCCATAATGCTATCTTAAGCATCCTAATTTAGGTTTCAGCTTTTCACAGGGAGGCTGGAAGGCTCTCGTGCAGTTGTGGTGCTGTGGCAGGGTGCGTGCAGCACAGCTGCTTTCTGATGTCAGTCGCTATTTCAATGCAACGAAAGTGGGAGAGGAAGAGCATTAAAAAGACAGTTTTTAAGAAAAAAGTGTCGTCAGTAAGCAAATTATTTTTGTCTGTGTTGTTTTGATTAGGATATGAAATAACAAGTAAAGTCTGATTGCTACAAAAGAAATTACATCTGGAGAATTTAACTGGGGCAGTTTCAGAAACTTTTTGGTGAAATGTGTCATTTTGCCCCCGCGCTCGGGAGAACTCTGGGTTCTCTTTAGCAAAACTCCTGGTAATACCCATATTCACCTGGCCTTCAAGCAGCGCGGAGTCCTCTCTCCTCAGTGCTCTGCATTAGGAGTGACCGTGCCGTGTTCAGAGACACCGGAAGGATGGCGGCTTCCCTGCGGAAGCGGGGAATAGCCGCACGGATCAGTGCGTAAGGTGCTCGGTACTTGTTGAGCAGCACAAGCGTTCCTGGGTTTGTTTCCTCCCTTTGTAGGCGTCCTTTTGCTGTGCTGGTAACGGCATGGTGTCTTGTGAGGTTTTTCTTGCTGTTTTCTGGGATTTTGTAGGTTAGGGTTGAAAGGGACACGGATAATTTCTACTGATCTTTGTATTCAAGGATCTTGGTTTCCAGAATGAGGTGAAAAATGTTTCTTGAAAATGTTTCTTACGATGGACTGGCATTTTCCTTTCAGATACATCCACACTGGCACATGGGTCTTGTGGGAGGGCAAGAAAGGTGAATTCATTGTCAATTGCAGTGAAGGAACTAGGGATTTGTGGGTTGTTTTTTTTTTTTTTTTTTTAAATAAAATCATGTGAAGACTTTGGAGGGGTTGCATATAATATAAAAAAAATTCTATATCTTAATAGAAAATATATTTTAACATGTATTCATTAGAAATGTAAAAATGGTGAACACTTTTAAAAATGAGTAGTCTGCTTATCCTGAATTTGCTTATCCTGCAAATGGTGCAGTTAGTTTGGCTTTTGGTGCTGAGGACAGTTACCCCCAAATCATTACAGGCCCCAAGTGTCTTCAGCTGCTGGGTGGAGCGGGTGGGTGGCTCCACGGGCTGCGGTGGATGGGGCTCGGCACCCTGCAGACTTGCTGCCCCACCGTCAGCTGTGGCCGGTTTAAAGCTTGTGCCTGCGTTTGCCTTCTCCTGTGCAGAGTCTTGTGCCGTCCGATAATACATCGTCCTCTACTGGGAGTTTTCCTCCCGCCCAACCGGTTGCACATTTCTCCCTCCCTTTGCCACGGGTGTCCACGTTCACAAATTTTGTGGGAATGTATCAGAGATGCCCGCTTTTTGTCACACGCAGATGATGTCAGCTGCTGGTTTTAAAAGGTGTAGGGGAAAGAAATAGAGTTGATATTCGAGCACCTGATTTCCTTGGTCTCTATTGTTGGACAGGCTTTCTGGCAAAACTGCGTTTCCTGTGATTCGCCTCATTCGCCTCTTCTGCTCATCCATTGTGCTGCCTTATGAAAAATGTAATTCTTCTGCAGAAGCTATCTCAAAGAGAAAATTGGAGCATATGTTGGCTGAAATGTAGTTTCTCTGAGACACCACAACATTTCTAAATTTAGTATTTTCTAGGTTTCTTCTAGACAAAGATAAAACTTGCATTTTGATTTAGTTTCAATGCATCTAAGTTTCAATGCAGAAGGCATGTAGAAAAGCTGCTTGGAATTATAATGTAGGATTGAATGAATTATGGGATAGGCAACAGTAATGGTTTGCTGGTTTTAGAGACCTTCACTAGACAACATTTTTTTTTCTTTTAATTTTTAATGTATGTTTTTTTGTCTTTTATGGTACAGCTGTACTCATGAATTTTCACTCATGAATTTTTCTTTTTATGTTGTGAATATTTTGAATATTTATTTTAGTCAATTTTGTAGTCTCGTATTGTCCCTGTATGTTTGACTCTATAGAAATTACATTTGGATATGATCATGTTTTACTATAATTGCCCCATTATATTTTGTATACGCAGCTATACAGTAGCAGATTTAATTAGAAATACTGCAAAAATAGAGGAAGATAGAATTAAAGTTCAGCATCCACATCAATAATTTATATTTCCAGAAATTCCAGCATACAGAAAACCTCCTGGAAGGTTAGAATGAAATAAACATAAAGGTATAAAAAGGCAGTTGAATGAATGCTTTCAAATAGCTATAGCTGCTGGATTAAAGTATTTTAAAATATGTAGACCCAAATGAGCTTTCAAATTATTTTTCCTTTTGGGAGACACTTTTTTGTTCTTTCATTCTTTCTCATTTTTAATTCAGTTATGATATCATTGCACAGGGAGTTAGGGTTTGTTGAATGTGATTACTTTTTTTTTTTTACCTCCATAATTAAAAAAGACTGGATTTATCTTAAGCTTTGGCTTAACTTTGATAGCTTAGGTTTATAACACTTGTAGACAATCACAGGAATAACGTAGCTATCTTCAGACCTGTTCAAAAATTAATTCTATTTTAGTAGTTCCATATGTGTGCTCATGCATGTATGTACACGGTTAAATTTACATTCTTGTAATAAAGGGTAGTTTCAACAGTGAGTGAAGTGATGGGAACCTTCCTCTGAGCTTGGAGGAGAAAATAAAAAATAAAACGAGTAATTCAATACTTGATTATGGTGACATGTTACATCTTTTTTTAAGAAAAACTTGGTCAAAATATTATTGTTTCACCCTTTTTATTGAAAGTCTTGGTTGTTCATTGAACCTTTAGTTGTTAATTCTGTGCAAGTTTAATAACTTTATAGAGTCATTCCTCAAGAAACTCTAAATGTAAGCCTTCAACAGTGATACAACCTCTTTATTTTCGTATGTTTGATGATTTTATGGTGAAGTAATAATTTTCTTCAAACAGCTCTATACTGATGTGCCTAATACTTTTTAAAAATTGAGGAAATATAGATTGCAAAATTAACTTGTTTTTTATTTTTGTTGATATCAAGACTGAAACTTCAGAGTGTTTTGCAGTAAAAACACTTAGAATTCGTCTGTATGCCTGTATTAAAATAACTTTTGTGTTCGTATTTCTTCCATGGGCCACGATTTCTTGGATATTTTTTAGACTTAAAAAGTTGTTGGGATAACTTTTGCAGATCTTCTGTAACTATCACAACAAAATAGATCAGATTCATGAATGACATCTACCAAGACTGTTACGAGTCGTTGTGAGTTAGGCTTGACCCCCACTGCTGGGATGGTAGTTCAGTGTGTACTGTTAGATTAGGTTATATATCATTGCTTTTTGGTGCCGTGTCCTTACGACTTCTCCCTTATATTTTATTTGGTTCCAAAACATGGGATTGAATCAATCATGCCCATGTTAATCTTGAACATAATTCTTGACAGTTTTTTGTGAACTGAGGTGGCAGCTGACAGTTGAGCTCTTCTGTATTGCTTCAGTATATTCGGATCAGCTGAGAGTCCTAATCTGCTCCCAGTGCTTTGTGTAAATGAATCCTACTATGTGATTTTTATTGGAATTCATCCTCTTCAGGTTATTCCACGTCCAGTTAAGGTAACTGGTATTTTTATGATGCTGATGTATCCATTCTTTGCTGTATAAAATGGTGACTGTCTTTGTAGCATTTTTGTAGTTGAAAATGTAATATTAATTTAAAATAAATGGTCGTCTTTATTATTAACTACATCTGCAAAAAAAGGAACATCTGCCTTCCAAATGTTATTCAATGATTGTAATTAAAAGGTTAAATAAAAGCTGAGGCAAGCTTTGAATTTTGAAGCATTTGCAGCAGCTAGTAATCTGACTTACTGCAGACATTTTTGTCAAAGTTGAAAAAGTTAGAGCTAATTAATTTCTTGGGAGACATATGATGAAATTGTAGGTGTGATAACATATTTGAGTAACATATGGTCGTTATGGGGCACCTTTCTAATGACTGAGCACCAAGTTAAATATAGACTTTCCAGTTTTTCACTTCTTCTATTAGTGGTTCTTTGTTACTACAATTTAAACTCTTCTTATTTTCCATTGTGTATGACATAGGATTCTGTATACGTTTGTAAGAAATTTAAAAAATACATACACAGTGCTGTGCCTTGGTGAAATTTACTGAGGCAGGCACTTCATCTGTCTTTGTGATAGCCTTCTGATTTTGGTAGCATTAATTGAGATTATGTACGTTTTAACCTGTATTTTGTAAAACGTGAAACTTGCTGCTGTGAGTGTTCAGGTGTGTGTCCTCGAAAGTAGGAGCGAAAACATTTTTGAAAGAAATTTGGTAGGAAATGCATGTTGCTCCCCCTATATGTAATATATTGAAATTTACCTTAATAAGCTATTTTAATTCATTATGTTGTAAAAAGGAGGACAGAGGTATTTTTGGAACAATTTCTCCTTCATTCCCAAAGCCATAATAAACTGTATCATGTTCCATGAGAGGTGGTTCTGCTGTTCCTTAGGAGGATGTACATAAAGATTGTATTAGAATAAATAAATGCTTTCTTTTGTAATAAAAGTAATCGGAAGCTTTAACAAGTTTTAAATTTCATTTATCTATTATTATAATTTAGAGCAAATTTCAAACTCTATTATTTCAGTGTCAACAAGTGGAATGAGCAACTCAATTTAGTGATAATGACACATAAATGAGGAAGGAAATCAAAAGTGTTTCAGATGAAAGTGAGGAACAAAATGCAAGGAGGAGAGTGTGTTTTGGGGCAGGGGGGCTGGAGAAAGTAAAAGATGCATGAGAAAGCTGCTGTTTGTGGTGGGAGGAGGTAAAGGATGCATGTTGATGGGGGCTAAGTACCGGTGGGAATTGTGTTCTGAGTTGAATAGGAAATTTTTTGCAAGACATGCTTTTGTCTGTATTTCAGTATCAAATGAAATGAAAGATGTGGGTGTTTTATTGCTATAAAAATGGCAGTTAATTAATTTGGTTCAAAAGGAACTCTATTGCTGATCAGTTTTGCATTGCTGGAGGTGATGCTGGATTATCACAGAATCTGATTTCACAGTATCTGCAGCTTCACTTACGAAGTTTTGTCGTACAACCTATACCTGTGGCTACAGAATGAAGAAGGGGTTTTAACTACACAAGAAGCATGGTAACGATTATTACTTTAATGTGGCCATCCTTTTCTTACAGGAGAGTGAAAAATCTGTGCTGATACTCAGAGAGAAAATCTCATATTGCTTGGAAGGAGCAAATGGAGAATTGTGTCTTGGTAGCTATGGTATTAGTGGAGAGGAAAACAGCCTGAGAAAGATCAGACTGGGATCGCCATTTTCACGCAGCCAAGGCGTCTAGCACTGTGTGCAATGTCGTTTGGACTTTCTTACATTGATTACATTTTTTCTTTTAGGTAATTTTTGTAGAAAGGGAGCTTTGATATGTTTCTTGCTTTTTTGTATAAGATGCTCAGATGATATTTTCTGGCAGGCTCTTTGGCTAGAGAAGAGAACTAAATCATGATTTCTACCACTGAAATTGTGTTTTGCTGTTTGCTTTCCTTTGATTACGCCTGGCACTTACAACATGTACTAAGAATTGCTCATAAAAATATTTTTAATGGATATAGTCAAACAGAGTTAAGTTTCTCACAGCCTGCCTTCCCTCAAACCCTCCAGCTGATCAAACTGTTTATTTACTTAAATATTTATTTCTGCGTATCGCTAAAGCATTAAGAGCATGATCACAGATGGAAGTAAGTGGAAGCAGTTTAAAGTCAAGAAGCCTTACTTGGTTTAACACTTGATCATTCTGCTTTTTGTTAAATTAGAAATATTTCTGATAATTTTGTCTAAATAAAATTAACTTTGTGAATAAGTTACTCTTTCACTATCAGAAAGTGATTGAGTACCTGTTGACAACACAGGTAAAGGGATGTGGGTGAGGAGGAAAATACAAGGCAGTTATGTTCAATCCCGATAAGTCTGCTATGCTTTATACATGAGACATTTGTATGTTTTTATTTTAGCGTGTTCACTTACGAGTAGGTGTGCTTAATTCTAGAGGATTCACATTTGAAATCATCAGTAGTATACTTACTATGCGTAAGTGACGGTGCCAGATGCGATGAGGTCAGGACTCCAGCTATTCACATAGTTAGTTAGTTATTGTTAAAAATTGCTGAAGCCCTGAAGGGACTAGTGATCAGGGAGGAGGGTGTATGTTAAAAATCTAATTAAAAAAAAAAAAAAAGGCATCTTGTGGCACATGATGAACTCTCACATCTAAGCATTTTTGGATGCTTTCATAGCCATCTGTAGAGGGAGGATCATTGATTATGCATCAGCCAGATAAAAGAGATCATTCTGATACATTTATTTTTTTCACCAGATACCATTTTACTGCAAAACACTATCGTATCTTGATCAAGTGATAAAACCAAATTTTTTTTTAAGGGGTGGTAATACAAACATACTGTATAGACAACACAAAGATATGCTACAATGAGAAGTTGAATTTCTCTTAGTGGTTTCTGATAGCTGCATAAATCATAGGAGGGAGGAAAATCTTGATGAATCAGACTTAAAAATGAGTCCCCATCAGAACCACCACCCCTCCCCATCCCACTGTGGGTGTGCTTTTCCTGTAGCTTCTTCTGAGTTGAAACATTGTAAAAACAATTTTGACAAAACCTTGTTTTCTACTTAAAACTTTGAGTATTCAGTTTAGCCTTATGTAGTCTTCGTAAGTTATGTAACTAATGAAAAAAAAAAAAAGAGGTATACAGTCATTTTTTTATTAGAAACAAATTTGCCATCTGCATTTGTTTAGGACGATGAAGTATAGTGTATTAAGAATGTACATCGGACCAGTTAGGTTCTATGGCGTACAGAGCGAGCAGTAGTTTATAAAAAGAGATGTGAAAGAAAGATCCCTATAGTTTCATATGGGAGACTGACATAACTGAGAATAAATTTCTGTTCTGTTGCTGATCACTTTGTTAGAGGTGTTAGATCACAGTATAAACTTCATTTGCCTCATATGAGCCCCATAGTGAATTTTTTTTTTTAGGAATTCAGAATAGCAGAAAGCATGATTTCTGTATTAATTTGTTTTCTCTTTAGAACAGTTTTTCAGCTTTCAGTATTGAAATAATTCCAAACATTCAAATGTTAAAATACCACATTTGGCATATGACATTTCTCATTGAGGAAGAGATCTGTGTTTGTCATTTTTCTGTGGTTTGGGGTTTTACTTGGGGCTGGGGTGGGATGTGATAACTGTTTGCAAGTTCTGTACTGCATTGTCAAAAAAATTGTCGGAATTTTTATATCCCAGCTCTTTGCTACCTGTTGAAAAAAATCTGCAGTTGCAGAAAATAAATAAAGGAAATTGTCCATTTTCTTTTTAGGTTTACCTCAGCAGTTCAACACTGTGAAAGATACGCTCATGTATTTTAGATGATGTATGTGCTGGAGCAATTTCTGTTGTTTTACAGTTCTCAGTTACTTGATACTGTGAGTGGATACTATTCTTGCAATTGCCACTGAGATTGGGGATTTTTGTTGTTGTTTGTTGGGGGTATGGTTTTTTTCCTGGGGAGATCTCTAGATATAGAAATGGCAGAAAAATATGGTGTGCCAACAGTTACTCTTTGAAATAAAAACATGAATTAAAATGTAGGTAAATAATAGCCTAACATGGAAAATCCACTGTCAAATATATGCACATCAAATTAAGACTATATTTAATATGCATACAAGGTAGGCTCTCTAGTAAGTGTGTGTAAGGGTTCTTAAATTCAGTGTATCTGCTGGAGAATTTGAACAGACAGTATGAGACAGAGTTGGGGCCAACTGCTAAATGAAGAATAAAGGAACTACTGAGTAGCTTCTTGCTCAGTGACAGGAGCAGAGTTCCCATGCTAATGTGTGTGTACCTGAAATTAAGCCTGCGTAGTCGGCTTTAGTTCGGGCATTCTTTAAACTTTTGGAATACTTCATTTAGTAACTAACTAGTCAGCGTTTTAAAGGAGTTTGCTTTGGATGTGATTTCCTATTTAAAAGCCAACTGAAAAGTAATTATATCATGTGGAGTTATATCATCTCTCAGTTTGGGTTAGAACAGCCATTTGCACTTGAAATACGTAATTGGTATCTGTAATAAGCTCTTATCGGTAATGAGAACTAGCTACTAGAGGGGAATGAAACGCTACTTCCAGCGGTTTTCACAGCTGTATGCTGACAGAAGAACGTAACAACTGGACCCCTAAGTTCAGATCTTTTTGGTAAATGTACTTTCTGACCTTGCCGCTCACTTTTCTTTTCCTTTCTACTTAATCCCCCACTCCCTTTCCTTCTACATTCATGTTCTCCTCTTGGTTGCCTTGCTGCTATTCACCCACATTTACACCTTCCAGATCTGGCCCACTTCTTTTTCTTTGTCTTCTCAGACCACTGTGAGCCCCATGTGGGTCTCTTGCTCCATGCTCCCAGCTCATTTCTATGACTATTTTGAATTTCTCTCAACTCTTAAACTTTCTAGCCATCCACTTGCCCGCTCTGGCCATCTTGTGCTTTTTATCTCCTGCTGCCCCATTGTCCCATTCAGAATTCTGCAACGCATTTGTTCCAGCGTGAATTATTCCATGTGGACAGCTTGCTTAATCTCTGTGCTACCTGGACATCATTAAAGGTAATATTTGGAGCGCAAGAAAGAGCCTCTCTGCTCTCAGTCAGTTGCCTGGCACCGTTGCAGAAAATTGGTTGTCAGAAGGAGCAATTGCAGGAAATGACCTGGTCAGTCCCTGCATCAGGGGAGAGAAAATGGTCTGCGTTACAAGCCTTTGGAGAATTGGGCTGCCTGACTCAACAAGTCTTATCTTAGCAGGTGTGAAGTTATATATATATATATTTTCATATATACACACATGTATATAAAGGTATTTTTTTTATGTTCATCACATTTGTGTGGCTCTTCCTACAGACACCTCTGATATCAGATAAGTCCCCTGCCAAACTGCATCAAATTTCAAAGCCTGGTTATTAGAGCTTTTTGATAGAAGGTTTACTATAATGTTTTTACACAGTAGCACGGCAATGTAGCTTCCCCTAATTCCCTGAGAAATTATTGGCTTAAGTCAACTTGTTTCAGCTTGTATTCAACTTCAGCTAAATCACTGGAAAGAATACCTCTAAGTAACATGGGAATTGGCTCAGGATGCTGAGGTTGCTCCTGTTCAAGGAGGTGGTGACAGCCATGCTTCTGTCTGCTCTTTCATGCTTTGAATATGTTGATGCTGCCCTTTAGCATTCTCAGATTTTCTTCCAGAAATTGATGGTTGTTACACTGCGAAGAAGGAAGGTAGAGAGATGGAACAATCTTGATATAGTCTCCTCTGAAAAGCTCAAGGTAATTTAAAGGAACTGATTTGCATTATGAGGGGAAAAAAAAATCAAAATGCAGATACAAGACATAATTTAAGTGTATACAAACTAAATAAGAATATTCCATTTATTTGACACAAATGTAATAGGTAAACCAATCTAGAGATCAAAGAGCTTTTAAAATGTAAATGTGTTTAAAAGGATGCATAAAGTATATGCATATATGTAATTATATACTTATTTTCCCCTTTGGAATGAAATTGCCTGAATTTTGATAATGAGAATCTTAAAATTGTTTACCAGATGTAGTTTTGGAAAATTATTTCTAATGTTAATTGTTCAAAACAAGTAGGTAGTGGTTACTTCTTCGTTGCCCAAGAAGTCCAGACTTGTTTGTCTGTAAAAATAACATGTGTAAGGTACAGTTAGTGTAGGTAATCAGCACAGAAGAGAGGAGCATGTCCAGCATCTTGTTTAGCACCCTTGAAGTCTGCAGTCTGGATGACCAGAGAATGATGTTTCCAGTAGATGTCACTTGGGATTTTTCTTTACACAAGCATAGGAAGAGAGTTTGTACTCTTGGTGTTTAATGTCTGGCAAGACTCTCTAGGTATGTGGTGGCAGAGTTGTTACTTCCTTTTCTCAACTGGTTTTATTAATGTAAGAAGGCTGTAAGCATGTCAAGTTCAAAAAATTCAGGCTAGCTGGTTTGGAAGGAGATGGCTTGAAATGCTTGTGTATACTTGCTGAATGTGCTTTAGTAAGGAAGTACCATTTAGCATGGTTATTTAAGCACTTTGCTCCCAGTGGAACTGTGTTTCTGTTCAAAAGTGTTTTTTGTTGCTTGAGCTCTTGTAGTTTTTATTTTTCTTTCAATTTAGTAGAAAGTTTGTCCCACTATTCTCACTCTTTCACTGCAAATACTTGTTTAGATGTAAAACGTGACTAAATAGTCTCTTTCACATTCATATACTGAGTTTTCTAAGGTCTGTTTAAATGCTCAGTTCTTTTCCCTTTCTGTTACTCTTATGATCCTGTACTCCTTCAAAGTCAAGATTATCAGTGTCCTGCTTCCTTGGGCTCAGGCCCTGATTATCAGGGAGTTTTGCAAATAACAATGCTCCTTCTTAGGAAGATGAAATCGAGAATGATGAAAATGGAACAAGACCTGAAAATCTAGAAGGGGAATTATATTACTAATTATAACTGTGCCCTGAATTGTTTATAAAGGTGATGATGATTTTTATGCTGGAAGTCTATGGATAGAGAATTACTCATCAATAAAATAAAACTGCAGAGGTTCTTTTTCAATGTTAAAAGTACCAGTGGTTTTCGATCCGCACCCAATATGTTTTTTTCCAAGGATATTCTTGTATTGGTCAGATACTGAATTCCATATCATCTGTAGGTTATACTTTCTCCTATCTGCCAGAATACTTTTGATCTCTCCCTATCTGCCCACTTGATACAACAAATGTGGAAGTTGGGCACTTGTTTTAATTTGGAAATTGCATTTTGAAGGAAATATGGCTTAAGTGTGGTCAGCTCTCACTGAAACAATGTGAGAGCTAGGATTCATACAGGAAAAAGACCTTTCATTTGTCCATCTATCCTTGAAATAAATAGTACCCATCGTTATAGCACCTGTGTCCAAAAGTTAAAACACTCTAATTCTAGTTTTTGAGAGACTTGGGCTCTGTGTCCAAGGGTTTAGAGATCTCATGTAGGTAGAGATCAGAATTTGAGAAAGAATCTCTGAAACATTTTGATATTGCATAGAAGACGCCTGCCTAGAAGTATCATTTGGGAGAAGCCGCTTAGAAGCAAACACAAACCATTTAAACCACATCCCTTGCCAAACTGGATCTTGTGACAGTGGAGGTCCTGGTACGCGTGCATTAATGAACTCAGTCAGGAGCTTACTACTGACTCTGTTTGGTTATATCTACAGAAACGACCTGTTCTGCAAATTAACAGGGAAGTAAGAATAGCACCGCTGGTTACTCTTAACGCATATCCTGTCTCCGATGGTAGGGGAGAGTATAAAGAACAGGGAAAGATGTTAAGTCCTTCTGCAGTTCTTCACAGTTGGCTTTCCTCTTCACTAGCCTGAACAGCTTTGTATAATCACCAGCTTTGGTTCGCCCACCTCTTACCTTCTTTTACTGGTCATTTATTACTATAATTGACCCAAGAGTAGATCACTGCAGGTCTCCACTGATGACCTTGCTTTTCATTGTGAAAACTGACTATTTACTCTGCCCTTTTGATGCTTGTTTTCTGACCCTGGTTGGTTTTACTTATTCTATTTATTTTTATTGTAAGGAGCATCCCTTTTGTCCTGTGGAAGTTTAGGTGTTTTTAGGTTAAGGATATTGTTCAGTGTTGTTTAGAGACCTACACAGTCTATATCAATTGGAGTTTTTTCTGATTGAAATACTTATTAACTCTTTAAAAAGAACCCTCAGATTTCTGAGGTGTAATCTCTTTTTACAGAGGCTGTTTTGACAGTTTTTCCATACTTACTTGTCTGCCCACTAATTCTGTTCTTGAGAATAGCTTATACTAATTTGCTCAATTCAGATGCCAAGATTTTTGGTTTGCGGTTTTTCTGGATCTCTTTTGTAATTCAAATTAGAATTTCTTTAAGCCATATTACAATTGGAAGAGTGCAGAGGAAATCAGAATTGCTCAGGAAAATCTGCCTGGATAGCACTTCCTGAGTTATCAAAACATATAAACCAATGCAAAGGCAGACTGTCCTTTTGCAAAGGCCAAAGGTTTGAAAGTATAGTCAAGAAACCAGAGGGTATTTGCTTTGAAGGAGAGCTGTTACCTTTTATGTTGCTTAGCTCATTGACTTTTAGCAGGAGGAGACTTTATAAAGCACTCGATCTGATTTCCTCTATTAACATATAAACCTAAAGAAGTTTATAGCCATGCTTTTCTGGCACAGCCACTTGGGTGAAAATCCTCAAAAATGTGATCAAACTTGTAAATCTATAGTAATTAAAATCCTTTTAAGGTCAGAGTTGTGTGAGGAGAACACAGTGAGTGTGCACATATGAGCTGCTGTAAAAATGTCAGGAGTTACCAGAAAGGAGCAGTGATGATCAGTAGTGGACAGTTATGGAATTTGTTTGTCAGGACGTGTGAGACGTTCTTACCTGATCTCAAAACCTTGCAACGGTCCAGGATGCTGAAACACATCTTTTGGACAATCTTTTTTCTCTCAATACTTTTCCTTTTTTTTTTTTTTTTCTTGTCATATCGAAAGCTTTTAGCAAAAGGTAGGGAATGTGGTTCAGTTGTGAACCCAAAATCTGAGGGGATCATTGTGCGCATACATGCGGCATACATTGTCTCAAGGATATTCCCTTTCTTTGCAATTGTTTTTTAAAGATTCATGAAGTGGACTTCTTCACATTGGAAGTAAATGTAGCACATTGGCTTTTAATCTTCCAGAAGTTTGTTCTATGAATTCTTTTACGTTTGTAGGCTTGAATGAGTTTGGGGGTTTGTTATAGAAGCAGTTCTTAAAATTGTTGAAAGCATGGTAGCTCTGCACTTACATGAAGTGAGTAAAAGGAGATTGAAGTATAAGAACAGGGCTTGAAATAAAATTATGGGATGACACGGACTGGAGAACTGAGGAAGAAAAAAGGAGTTTGAGAAGATATATTTTGTTTCTTACTTCCTAAAAGAGTGAATCCAGATGAAGTTGCCTAGATAAGGTGGCTTATTTAGATAATTTATATTCTACATGGCGAAATGCTGCTGTGCTGTGCTCAATATATAAATATTTATCACAATAGGTATCCCAAAATATGTAAAAATCTGGTGTGTTTTTTTTTTAAAAAAGTGTACTGTAACTGTGAGACTTTGTCAAGCCTGCATGGCCTCTCTGTATTTCAGACATCAGCTGATATTTTGCTGGTTGGCATCCTTTTGAAATTGTTATGTGTTCCAACTGCTGCTGCATAGTGCTGAGCACAATGATTTTGTCTGTTAGTGGATGTGGACATTGTGGCCATGTATTGAGAGTGTTGTAAGTGATGTCAATATGTAAAATTGTTTCCCCTATGACCACTGTGATGCTGCATGGATACTGGGAGAGAAGACAAAAGAGAGAAGTCAAAATGAGCAGTTAATGTTATCATGGTATTTTTCTTAATAGGTTTCACTTAATATATGTCTATTCCTGATGCCGGCCAGCAATCAAGTGGCTGAGAAGGTAAATTAGTAGTGCAGTCCTGATCTAACAGAAAAGCTGCAAAACTTTGAGAACTCACTTCTCTGAAAAGCATGGGGAATCCCCTCCAAGATAAGAGCACCAGGGAATGGAAGTGATTACCTCAAACTGTGGAGGAAGCTTTGAATTTCTTCTTATGGTAGTTTGTCTTCCAGTGTCGTCAGTCAATGATTCATCAGGCGATTGTGAGCCCGGAGGTGCGTGTTGCTATGAAAGGGAGTGTCAGGCATGTGCCTTTCAGCAGTATTGAAAGCGTGGCTGAAGACCTTGAATACTTGGGGTCGCAAATTGTTGCAGGGTTTATTGGTTTGGGTTTTTTTTAATTAATTTATTCCTGCTCTTTACAAGGTTGTGAAATTCATCAGTTAAAGGGTTATTTTTCCATGGCTGCACAAGGCCTTCTTGATTACTTTGGAAGGTCATAATACTTAATTTGGGGTAGAAACTGCCTCAGTTTTACGTAATGGAAATTTGATGTTTTGGCCCCAAGCCACTATTGACGTTAATGATGATGCAATTTCAATTGCTGTTCTGTGAGATCTGAGGTTTCTTGTACAACACTGACTTAAGAAGCATTTTGCTCAGCACTTCATTAGGAGGGAAGATTTCCACAAGACTTCAACAGCCTGTGAATGTGGAAGAGTGAACAGAAGTTGGAGATGTGTCTTATCAAAGCTAGAGGCTTCAGAGGAGCTCACTGATGCGAGACGTGCATACCGTGTTTTGTAGAAATCTGTGGCAGAAGTACTGGGGGTCTGACTTAAATGTTGGGAGGAAGATTTGAGAATATTTTCAGTGAGTTTTGTATAAGTTTTGTGTAGGGATGTATCTGTGAAATGCCCTTTCTGGCCAGGAATTAGGGTAACACTTTGAGATATGAGGAATCTTAAGGTATTGTAATGAAGGTGGTGGATTTAAAAAAAAAAAAAAAAAAAAAAAAAAGCTTTATTAAATTCTTTCCTTAAAAAGATACAGCTCTATAACCTATACTCATTTTAGTATTTTTAATTCAGCTTTAAATATACATCTAGATATTTATAAATATCACACAGAACTTTGTTTTTTCCATTATGTAACTGTTACTCCATACCGGTTCTCCCTCTTGCTCAAAGTAAAATTCAGAATGAATGAATTACTGTAGGTAAAATAAAGTAAAAAAGCCTCCCCCTCAAGATCACATGCCAAAAATACATCACCGGAAGTTCTTTTCTTAATGTAGCTATACAAAGAATAGTTTGCAAGTTCAAAAATGTATTAGCAGCCTTTCTCAGTGGGAGATTTATCCTTTGTTTCAGGAAAGCTGTTCTCTTGACTCTTTAGATTGTGGTTTTATCTGACAAGTTAATGGGCAAATTTGCACTTTTCCATTAATTTTTGCACTGTAATGTCTAAAATTGAAATCCCTTCTAAAAATCAGTAGCTAGATTTCAATTTTTCTTCATTTAATCTCTTGGAATTCTGTATGGTAAATACGCCGTAATGCAGGTTCTCACTAAAGATTCATTAAAGAGTAGAATAATCTGTCATGCGAAATTTAGTTGTCTTCACTCTTCATCATCCTGGAAGGCAAGACATCCTTTCCTTTTAGGGTTAATGAAAGATGCTCATGTGTAAGAATTCAGAGTGTTTAAACTGCATTTTCCCATGAAAAGAACTGAAGTTTAAATCACCAATTACAATGGAAAGGTGGTAAAACTGGGAATGTAAATGATACGGTTTCTTAGATTAGAAAATTGTCTCAGCTCATAGTTTTAGGTAAATATTTACAAAAAAGTTGGCAGGCATTATAGAGCTCATAAAACAAGGTAAGATTTCACTGTTTACATAAAAGCAATAGTAAGAAAGAAAATAAGTTAACATTTTGTGTAGCTGGCGGATAATTATGTGTCTGCCTCTAGAAGTAGAAATTATGTGAAATATTGGAAAGGAAGTTACTGCTGGTGTTGATGGATTATATAGCCATTGCCATCTTAGAAGATCTGTTGTAGAAGGGTCCAAAAAAGAGAATTTCAAGGTGGTTATAACAAATCTGGGCAAACAGAATTTTTGAGCCCTTTTTGGCCTGCTGCACTATTTCTCATGATTTGCAACAAGAAATACAAGTTGTAAGTATACGATATAGGGCTTGTTTGAATGGGGCCTCGAAAGCTGCAGAATCAAATAGTGTAGAGCCAGTACACCAGAGTTAGAGTGCATATGCCAAACTGGATACATTCTGTATTTCACTATTAATTTTTTGTAATCATGTTAATTGAATTTCGGATATGTATGTTTATTCGATTGATTTTTGAAGTACAAGTAGTTCCCTCTTCAGCCCTACCTGTTGGTTAGGGCATCGATTTTCATTGGTGATGCAGGGAACGAAAGTAAGACACGGAAGCAAAACATGGAGCATGTATTTCTTTCTGCTTTGAATAAAATGCAGTGGCACTTGTATGTGAAACGCTCTGTGCCCAGGGTGACACTTAAAGGCAAGGACGGTGCTGTTGGCTCTGTTTCTCAGTCTCTAAACTCACAGAAATAGCCCAGACAGTTTGCCGACCTCAGGGAGACCTTTAAGTCTCTGACTTGTCAGACAAGAGGGGCAGCGCTCTTCATTGGCATTCAGATCACGGGCGGCCGCTGCGCTCAGCGCGCAGCCAAGTGCCGCTTTAGGATGCAGACAAAGCCACTCTGGCAAAACATCCCAGTTGTCAGGGTAGCTGGCGGTTTCCTAAAGAACTGTTACATAATGGAGAGGCTGAGAAAAGCTTTAGGATGCAAATTTTTTTTTAAAGTAAAAATTAAAAAAAAAAAAAAAAAGTGGCAGTAATTTGTGAAAAGAAACAGCCCCCCCCCCCCCGCGATGATCTCATTCATTGTTTCCTCCTTCTGTTTAACTTCTCAGGATCATAAATGTAGTTTGCTGTTTAAAACTGTAGTGATGTCACTCCAAAGGTATTTTGTGGAAGAGGGGAAGGGAATTATCTGAAAGTATTTGGGAATCAACACTTAGAGATTTATTGGCTTTACTAGAGGTCAGCTATTTGCATGTCTCCTTCTTTGTGCTTAGTGTAATGTAAACTGGGAATTCAGTTATAGAGTTAATGTTTACATTTGAAACATCCCGTGGAACAGAAGCAACGTTGTATTTATTGCTACAGCTGCCTCCTCGGGTGAAATGGTGATCTAAAGTCTCGCTGGTCCCCGGCCAGAATTACAACCTGCCCCCATGTGCCGATCCCCATGCACAATGCGGGGGTTTGACGCTTCCTGGTACTGTTCCTCCCCTGCGGTACCAGCGTGACATCATCCCGGGCACTGCTCCGAAAGCCGCTTACAGCCCCTGCCGGCTCTGGGAACAGGACATAAGAGCAGCAACTGCTTTACGCTGTGTCGGGGGTGTGAAAGTGAGCACCACAAAGGCTACTTAAAAAGAGGCGCCGCAGGTGCGGTTAGAGTGGCGTGGGGGACTCTCATCTCCATCACAATGCGCTAGCTCTGCCGTGGGTACTCTGGTGTAAGCAAATTTCATCTAGTCAGCCTTAGTTGTAAATGCATTATAATGTTTTAATTGTAATATGGCCCCGTTTAATAACTTGCTTTTGAAAGTGTACTTATTTTAAGTATCTGTACAAGTACTGATGTCTCAGCCCTTTTAAAATACCGTTCCAAACACTAGACATTGCTTATTTGTTAAACAACAAACTGGCAGAGCACTTTCACCCAATCTGCTGAAGAAGGATTTCAGAGAGTATGTACATTATCTGTAACCATATGATCTTGTTTATTTTGGGTTTTTTTTTTTTTTCCAGGAAATAAAGAGGAATGAACTATGGAGGCAGCCAGAGAACACAACCTACAGCACATGTATACTCTCCACACATAGGGAGAGTATACTCATTCCAGAAACTTGGTCTTTAAGGAAGGATGCCCTTCTTCTGCCAAAACCCTGTTGTTGCGTGTTTGAGGGGTCCTTAGAGAAACACTTAATATGTGACCAACTTCATTTCTTACCTAGAAAACCAGGACACTAAATTATGCTTTCTGGCTGGCCTGTAAGCAGCGCTTTCCCCATTGCAGCAAGTCATTGAAAGGACTAAAGACAATGAAAGATCAGTCTGGGAAGTCTGAACCATTGGTAATAGAATCATAACAGTATCAGTAATTGTGCCCAAAACAGTAGTCTTGACCCAAATCTCCTACAGCTATGAGGCCTTGCTGAAGTAGCCTGCTGCTAATCTGTTCCTCTGGTTGTATTTCATTTGGTTTGTTGGTAGAGTAGTGCTACCTCCTGGGCAGGGTAGTTCTTTGGTCCCACTTGCCAGAGCTGTATGACCAAGTTACAGCTTTAGGTGGTTGCTATTGTGTAGGCTTTAGTGCTCTGCAAGGTTTGGTTTGAAGACTGCGTGGTCCATGCCAGGTTGTTTCTGACAGCCTTTTTAATTGTTCCTGCTAACTTTGTTAGCTGCTAGTCCTTTCCAAAACTGGAGTGGTTTCTAACTGGTCCCATTAGGTACATCTCTTCTCTTGCTCTGTCACCCAGTCTGTTAGATGCAACTCCTCTGTTGCTTTGGATCTTCTTTCATAGCAGCCCCGTGTGTTTCATTTTTGCAGTGGTCAGTCATGTACACAACCTTGTATGGAGTCCTTGTCCCAAAAGGGAGACTTTCTGAAAGGAGATTTTTCCTTTCCTTACTAACAATTAAATAAACTCTAACCTCAGGAACAGGTTGCCCAGAGAGGTGGTAGATGCTGCATCCCTGGAAACATTCAAGGTCAGGTTGGATGGGGCTCTGGGCAACCTGATCTAGTTGAAGATGACCCTGCTTATTGCAGGGCTTGGACTAGATGACCTTTAAAGGTCCCTTCCAATCCAAACTAGTCTGTGATTCTATGATTCTCATTAAAACCTTTGGTTAAAGTTTAGTCACCAAAGCTTAGAGCCTGTAATTGTGGGCTAGGTTACTTCATTTGGAGAGTGTTGAACACAGTTAGATTGCTCATGGTTTCTTCAGCATATTAATAAATACCATAATTTCTCTGGCATTGCAGGTCAGTTCTCTATAACAGGAAGGCTTCAAACGGATGAGAAGTATATGCAAAACTTGTGTAGGTGTGATGCTTTGGCCCATGCTAATCACTTACCTTTCCATTTCTGATGGACGCTAGCTAACTAAGTACTCTTTGGATTCCTGAAAGGAAGGACGGATCGTCTGCTTCAGACTTCACCACCCTGCTTGCTTATGTGAGCTTTTGGAAGGAGCAGCTGGTCCATGCTAAAGATCCCCAGTCTTCCTGAGGAAACCCAGCAGTCAGATCTGACCTATTCAGATATAAAGCACTTGTAACCACTATATAATGTTTTGCGGGAAGAATATGGTCTTAAAACAATAGTCTGATATGAGACTTCCTAGGAGCGTTAGCTAAGAACATTAGCTTGATACAAAAATTTCTGTCCTCATCTGCCCAGCTTTGTTTTTAGGAAGATCTCACCTTTCATCAGAACACATGCCAAAAATGAAAAATCTGCATGCAGCATTTTTGGATGCAGAAAAGACGTTTTTAAGAGAAGAGTGTAATGAAATGCAGTAAAGCAGGGGTAACTGTAATGCTGTAAAACTCAAAATGGTCTCATGTTAAAATTATGTTCATTTCTTCCTTCTCTGGAACCCATGGCTGATTAGTATAGATATTTTTTTGACTGATTCACTTAAGACTTGCAATTTCAAAGCATTTCTTTAGAATGTTTTCCTATTGATCTGGTATGAATGGTTAAATATGTTTCTATGATTCTATGATATATGCCCTGTAATAAAGTGATTGTAAACATATGCATAGATTTTTGGGGATGCCGCTAGTTTGTAAAGCTTTAATACTTTTATAAAATAATGTTTATTTCTTTGCAAATGCTGATAGTGACCTCCATTATGCACTCTTCTTTTTCTCCCTCTCATAGCTTTCACTTGAAACACAGAAACAGTACATGCTTGTGTGTGTAAATGGGATACCAGGCTCTAAACTCCTCCTTATGTTGGAATTCAATACAGTATTTCTCCTAATTAGCTGCCTTTGAGTCTCACAAAGAGTCTTAAAGAAACAGAAAGCAGATATTTCTGCATGTAACTTTATGCGTAGTGATCATATGAATGAGTCATAAACACCCTTATAGTCATGTATTCTGTTTAGCATATAGCTTACTTTATTTGACAATAAAGTAACTGAACCGTATTTGTGTATCTACTTGGAGCTGTTCAAGCATTTCACAGCTGTTTGTTCCCCCTTCCAACCCCTTCTTGTAGTGACAGTAGAAGTTACCATTCCCATCAGAAATTCTGTAACAAATTACTAACTCCTAGTCTATCTTACTGCAAATCAGAAGGGTTAGCTTAAGCCATTACATATCTCTTCATGTGCCGAGACAGCGACATGATGGTATACTTAGATTAACTAAACTAATGTTTGGGTCTAACATTCTCTAGAGAGAAGGGGGAGGAAGGGGCTGCTAATTGCGACCTTTGTCTATGCATTTCAGCTACATCTCTTGGTGTAGCAGCAGTGCTCATCTAAGTGAGCAGTGTTGGTTCAGGGAATTAAACTGATGCAAAAAAATACCCTATACCAAAAAGAGAAGTCTAGCTCCTTGAATTGTCTTACTGCAGGTCAAATGAACGGTAGCGCTGATGCTATGCAGCATTTGCGTTTTGTCAGTGTCTGGGAGCTACTGTATTGTGAAATTTGATTTGGGATTACAGTGTAAGAGCTAGGAATACAAATCAAAAAGATGACTCTAGTACAAGACAACATTCTCTTATTTACAGCTGTTAGTGTCCATTAAAAGCTTAAGGTAATTCTGAATCCCATGTTTCTTCATGTTTAAATATACAAGCTGTAGCTATAGTAATATTTTTTTTTAGATAACTTGCCAGATTTTTCTGTTTGTCAAGAGAGAAACAGCAGAGAAAAAGAAATGACCATGTCATTGTGGGGATTGCTTGTACAATTGAAACTGCTGGGTTCACTATATACATCTTTTGCCATAAGAGCTAACAGAGAAAACGAGTAGCTATTGGTCTGTCATCCTCAGTTTGGAGTTCTTAAAAGATGGTGTCTCTCTGGAATAAGCCCCAAAATTAGTTTCTCCTGGAATTTTCTAGACATACAATGCTTCTTGCATTTCTGGGCGAGGTCTTGTAATATTACAATTTTTTATTAATCTTTTCAGTAATTCTTTTGGTCTCTTGGAGAATAACTGATATGAGTACAGTGTGTATTGCTTGTCTGGCCCAATAAAACTGAAGCTTTTGTATAATTTCCAGCTGAGCAGAAGTCGGTGGGAAGAAAGTAGTGGACATTGCTGAAAATTTGCAGAGTTCTGTAAATCAGCCAGTGTGAACATCCACAAAAATAGAACTCTTCTGTTAGAGATGGAAAAAGCATTAGCGGGACCTCGGGTACATTTTGATATTCATAGAGGATGTCAAATTAACCTGTCAACAGTAGGCTGTCTTCCAGTTTTGGAAAGGTGCTGTATCATAGATTTTCCTGCCTGTTTCACCCCAGGAGAAAGAGCCTCTTTCTTTCCGTCGCCTGTAGCCTGTCCTTCTTCTAGCACTGTGTATTTATCATCTTTAGCCCTTCCTCCCAGCTGTGTTCTTAGTCCCTGGGCAGTCCCGGTTTTTGCTTGTTAAGCTTTTCATTTGTGAAAAAGATCTTCTCTCAGCAGGTGCTGAATATGGAATTATTCAGTTCAGTGGTTAAAATCTGGCAAATCATAAGGTAGGAGAATCGGATTTTAGCTATCTATAGGTGGCACTGCCAAGCGTATGAAATTAGCACATTAGGGTTTGGCTTTGGAGAAAAGGCCACTAGACTTGTTTATTTTTCATGTTGAACTCACCTATAGAAATGCATCACTGTGGTGGAGCATTTGGAACTGCTGAAAACCAAGAGCTGTGTAGATGCCACGAAAGGCTGAGTGCGAGGCAAGAATAGAAAGACACTTGAATACATCATTTTAATAGGAATAAAAAATAATGTAGAGGTGCTTTGTATGTATTTTGTACTCATTAAACAGAAGGAAGCATGTGCATTCTGACCAAATAATTTTAAAAAACATTTACTTGGAGCTTACTAGAAGGAGTAGCAGTCTACAAGCAAGACTCTATCACCCATTGTCTGATAAAACTAGGAGTAAAGTTCTTGTTATTAAAAATAAATCTTGTTAGTTCCTGAGGACATTTCTGTAAAAAAGGGAAATCCTGAACATTGAAGGCTTACTATTTTTATGGTGCTATTTTGGCAGTTGTCCTTGTTTTCCTACTCATGACGAGTGTTAAATGGGTGACCTGGCATTGGTAGGATTGTTAAGTTATTTAATGCAAACATTGTCTTATCATGAAAGTGTCACCAATCATAAGTATGAACTTATCCTAGTGCATACTGAACTGAAAGCATAGTAATCTTTAAACAGGAGGCTAGAACCTTAGCTTCACTTAAGTTTACAGATTGCAACCAACACAATACTGAACAGGTACGGGGGGCGGGGGGGGAAAAAACCCCAAAGTGTAGGAAAACAGCTAATTATAGTAATTGCAGCTGGTTTCAAAGTACTTCTAACAGTTTGTGCATAATGCTTACTTGAAAGCATCAAATGGGCGCTAGTTGTGAAATAGAACACCTGTTTGTTGTTGAGCATGTGTTTATGCAGATGATTTTTGTTGTCAAAGCACCTTGATGTAGAGTAGTCCTGTTTACATTTACATTCTCCCCAAAGGATTAACAGTGTTCTCTCAATAAATTTGCAGTCTATTCTCCTCTCAAAGGCTGCTGTTTGGAGGGTGGTGTGAACGAGGCAACAAGTGCTTGCTAATCACTTGAATATACATAATTAGCGACAGTCTGGTGCACTGGAGTCTTTGTACAACCATAACAATACTGATTGGCAGCGGCAGATAACAATAGTCGTGCAAGGTGCTATTTGTTGAATATTTGAAGGTGTTTTTCTTTTATATTTGCAGTGGGCATTTTGAGTTAATTATGCCATTATTCTGGAACACTCTTGCTATGTTGTGATAATGTCAGAGTTAAAGATCGGTCATGTGGCCTGTTGTACACAAAGGAATAAGACCTTTACTAAAGCCTTTGCTTCCTTTGAGACTAAACTGGGTTCTTTGTTTCTTCCTTCATAATTTTATGAGACTAAGCTGGATTCCATTTTTTTTCCCTTCCTATTTTTATATAACCCAAAGTCAAACTGGAAGGTATGTCTAAAATTTTGGGAGATGAATGTGTGTGATGATATTCTTCTTGTATTCTGCAGTGATCAGTTTTATGACCGATTATATTTGACAGGTTCAGTAATTTAGAAAACAAATGCAGAATAATTGATGATAAAATTTATAGACAACATAGACTGTAATGTAATAAATAACACTGAGAAAATTCTGTGGATTGCTTTTCATGTTTTTATGTTCAAAATGTGTTTTAATATGGCAAAACAATTTAAGAGAAAATACTAGAACAAGTAGACTATTTAGGAACATCTAGAAAATAATGAGATGAGTCATTGTGGATTTGGCAAGGTTAAATTGTATCAAATGAATCAAATTTCCTTTTATTGACAAGGTAGCAATCTGTGTATAGTAGAGAAGCTTTGGATGTCGTGTCTTGGATTTAGTCAGGCTTCTGATATTCTGTGAATACCATTTTCGTAAGGAAAGAAGAGACACGCACATTAGATTGAACAACTGTGAGGCTTGTTTCTAAGAGCAAAACTGTTACAAAACTGTGCTGAGTAATTATTAAAGGTTCAGTATCAAAAAGGAAGTAAATATGGAGTAGAATTTTGTTAGGCTGTTTCCTGACTTCTGCTTAGGCAGTACTTTCATTGATGAGGTAATGGAAAAGAGAATGATCATTAATGTTTTGAGATGTCTCCAAGATGAAAGGGACTGCAAGTGTGCTGGAGGATGGAATTAGAACTCAGAATGTTATCGATGTGGTGTGTGAGGAGCTGGAAGCTATTCAGGGGGAGCAAGTTGACATATACTCTAGGATGATCTACTTTACAAAGAAATGGATGGAGAATGGGTGGCTAGGTAAGTAGCTCTTCAGAAAAAAGTCCAGTAGGTACTGTGGGTCACAAGCTGGATATTAATTATATCTCACTGTTGTGAAGAAGGCGAACACAGGCATGCATAAATGATAATAGAGCCTGTACCATGCATCCTTCTGCTCCATTGAGCACTTAAGGTCTTAGCTCGACAACTGCATCCATTTCTGGATGCTGCAGTTCAAGGTTACAAAGACTATGAACAGAGACCAGCAATGAGAGTCATCAGTGATTTAGGGAGTGTGACCTGTGAGTATAGCTTGAATGAATTGCAATTACTGAGGCTAAATAAGAAAAGAGGAGTTCTTCATGTGTACAGCAGAGAGGAGAAGAAATCATGCTTTTAAATTGTTGCAAGGCAGTTGGCTTACAAACCAGGAAAACTTATTTCAAGTAATCGTAACATAAGAAAAAGCCTGCTGAGTCGTACCAGTGTCCCATCTTGCCCAGTATTCTGTCTGCAGCAGTGGCAGAGGAGATGCTGTTTAGGGAGAGCTTGCAAGCTTCACCGTTTTCTTGCCTTTCATCCACCTTGCGCTTTCCCAGTGTCCAGAACTGTTGTATTAGTAAAGTTAGATGGTATATCTCTCTGTGATCCTTCTAGTATCTGTTTATGGACCTGTTTCACCAAGTGCCGTAAATATTGTATTGTGGAATTTGGTGAACAGCACTTCTGCATTTACCTACTGCCTTCATGAGTTTGTAAACGTCAGTCTTCTCCTCTGTGAACAAGAGCCCCTGTCTTTTCATTGTCTCTTAGAAAAGGCGGTTGCTCCATCCCCGGGATCATTTTTGTTGTCCTTCTCTATATTTTCTCATAATTCCATTACCTTCTTCCTGAGATGCGGAGACAAGACTGTGCAGGGTAATGAAGATGTGGGCACAGCAGTGTTTCCTGTGTCAGCAAAATGACGTCCTTTCTCTTGTTGTCAGTATCCTTTCTGACATGCCCGACATCTTGTCAGTTTGTTTTGGCTACTGCTGTACATGAACATAACAATTTCGTAGAGCTGTCAGTGGTAACTCCAGGGCTCAACTAAACTATAATTTGTGGTTCTAAGGTAAACATTGTGAGGCATAGTTTAGATTTTTTTTTTTCCCCCTAGATACATTACGTCACAGTTATGTACCCAATGTTCATTTGCCACCTTTGCTCCCTCAGTTCTGTGAGATTCTTCAGTTTTTCTGTGCCATTGACATGGCATTTGACTATCCACTACAGCGTAGTGTCATCTGTAAGCTTTAGCATTTCATGGATCACACCACTGTCCACGTCATTGATGAAGACGTCATATAAAAACGATCCCAGCAGGGATCCCTGGGGGATCTCCTGTCTGTCTTAGGCTGAAAAGTGACCTTTAAGCTTTGTGTTTTGTTTCCTCTTCCTTACACAACTTTCAGACTCTTCTCCAATCCTGTGGCAACCTAGTTTCTTTAATTGTATTTGGAGATGAACCTTGACAAACACATTATACCTACTGGATGCCCTCTGCCTTCATGTTTATCCCCCCTCTCGTAGAAGTCCATTAGTTCAGTGAGGCAGACTTTCCCTTCACAGCAGCCGTGATGGCTCTTTCCCAACAGATCCATGTGCTCTGTGGTCTTACTGTAGACTCTGGTGACTTACCAGAAGGAGGAGTCAAACTCTCAGATAGTTTATGGGATCCTTTCTAGAGCCTCTTTTTGTTTGAAGTTATGTTGGCAATCTATCAGTCTCCTGGGCATGTGGCCATTCGTAGTGATGGGTTGTACTCCTTGGCCAGCATCTCTGTGCTTTCACCTTTCAGTTCCTTCAGCACTCCTGGCTGACTGTCATCCAGTCTTGGTGACTTACTGACATTTAATAATTCCTGCATGTTTACGTTAAATCATCTAGCTTTCACTTGTCTACTACAGGGTTTGGGTATCTTTCCAGTGTGTTCAGCAGTAAAGACCAGGGTGAACAATCTGTAGTGCTTCTCTGCTGTGGCTTTATTATCCTTGAATTTCCTTTCTGTGCTTTTGTTATTGAGCAGTCCCACTGATTTCTTGTCTGGCTTCCTGCTGTTGATGATGAGCACCATTTGCAAGAAGCTGTTTGTAAGGTCTTTGAGGCTAGTCCTTTGCTGCCGCCTTCTGTTTTTTTCCTCTTTTACTTGTTTTTACCTATATTTTTCTGTTGATGTTGAATATTTGCATATCAGATTTACTTGGACAGCTTTCTTCCACTCTAGTGCTAAACCTACTTATGAAGCGTTCACATAGCTTAATGGGAGATGGAGAAGTAGTATTAGTTTAAATAAGAAGTTAATAGTAGTTAAAGGGATCCTGTTTGCAGATCTGGGGGATCTGTGGACTGCTTTGGAAGAGTCTACAAAAGGTTATTGAAAAAACCCCAGCCAACCTGTTAAGGGAATAGGACACAGCATTTCTCTTGGTATTTAGGACTCCATGTTTCTTCTGGAAAATGTTAGGGTTCCATGAACTGAAAATTTTGAGACCCATTGAGTTAAAATCTTTAGGTTCTTTAATGCTTGTAATTCTTGAGGGTTCCTAGTCAAGTTCTGCTGAAAATGGTTTCTTTGCAGCCTCTCAAGATGCACAGTAAGAAAACAGAGAAGTAAATTAGCATAGGGAGATGGGAATTATGAGTTCCATTCCAGTTTCTCTTTTAATATTTAATAGTAAAATGAATATTTACATCCTGGAGAAATAGTAGAGGAAAAAAATGGTAATATTTTCAGCATTGGAGAGAATGGCTTTAGAACATGAGATTCTGAGAACCTGTGTGGATATTGAGGGGTATGGGATTGACTTGCCATGAGAAGGAACCTTAATGGGGAAATGTGGCAGTATAAGGAGTAGTGGAGCTCTATGACTGAATATTGAATCCAGATGTGTTCAGAACCAAGATGAGGGTGACTAAGAGAAAGATCTGAAAACCTCTAAGGAGAGCATCTTTATACCCTCAAAACAAGACAGAGTGCGTTTTAGAAGGTAAGCACTAAAAAACCAAATAGTTTTTGACAAGGGTATGCATAATGGGGAAAAATTCTGTGGCCTTTTTGCTTGAAGAGGTCATACTGAAATGATGAGATGTTCCTTTTTGTCTTAAAATTTATGATACCATGAATAAAATTACACAATGTCCTATACAGATTCACAGACAAGATACTCAGATTAGCAGTGAAATGTGAACTTGTTGAGAATTTGTCCAAGACTTGCTCAGAGTGTTGTTCAAATGAAACAGTAAAAATCCAGTTGCTCTTTGCTGAGGTCCCCGCTGACATGTTATTTGAGAAACACTGTATGAATATTAAAAGATAAAACTACTGTAGTTCCTAGTGTGTTTGATAGTCTTTCTTAGCTGGGTACTGCTGCTGCCACCAGTTTGGCACTTTTGTACTCAATATCATGGACAGTTAGAGCTCTCTTATTAAATGTGGAGTGTCCACATACTTCCTTTGCTGTGTATTTTTGTTTTCTCATTAAGTTAAGCCCATTAGTCCTTTACACTGAAAAGGACTATGTGGAGGTACTGATTCATGGTAATAAAGTAATTTGTTAGTGTTGTTTTGACATGTTAAGTAAGTGGAGTTGTTTAAAGATACTGTAAAGGCACTTTCTCTAGCGTGTGGAGTGTTGCTAGATTAAGAATAAAAATGTTGTGTTTGTGGTAGCAGAAATACAGACATAGAGAGAGCGCGCTAGAAGTATTGTGTAAGTCTCTGTTAATTTTCCTCCTTAAATGAAGGCAGGGCTGTTACTATTTCTGCACTTTCACCTAAGGAGCAAATGTGCGTGAAGGATGCAACAGGGCAGCAGGACCATCCTTTTACAAACAGGGGCCGCAGCAAGAAGCTGTATGTTCTGCTTTGGTGCTTCTACAGTCAGCAGTAGAGACACGTACAGCTCTCCCACTTGGTACTCGCATTACCAGATCCTTTAAACAGACGCCCAGTGTGTCAGGGAGAGAGAAGTTTGGAAAACAGTACCCAGAGGATGTTTTCTTTTTATACCTAATCGGATCTAACGGTGTGCTGCTAATGAAGGCGGAGGTTCAGATAGGCCCTGCTTGGAACATATCCCCCTTGCCGCCTTGTGATGAATTTAGCAAGACTTGCCCGCTGAGGGGGTCAGTTATATGATCTTGCAGGAAACTGTCCTATTCCTGCCCTTCTTCCTTCTCCCCCCGCCTTTTTTTTTCCCCTGTTGGACTAGCGTGCTGCACAAGTGACAGCCCAGACAAGGGAGACCACTGGACTGCAGGACTGGAAGGAGGAGGCAGATTTTCTCCTCAGCTGGATCAGCTGAAGTATAATGAGAAATTGCACCTAGAATTCTTTGAGGGGTTTTGTTGGAACTGGAGGAGTGTGATAAAAGTACATTAGAGAATGCCCGGATCTCTGGGAAGTGTTGCTCCCCTTAATCATCTCAGATTGTCTGAAGAGGACTTGCTGTCTGTAACGAATAATCATGTCACTAAATTTCCTTATCCTTCCTTAGTCATTCCTTACGGTCATTCCTTATCAAACTGTGATCTGTTGGTACAAGATCGAGCTGTCACTGACAACTAAATAGTCTTGGTATAAAATTTAACTGAACTAAACTACAGACATCCAGAAGAAAACCTTTTGTTACAACTGTTTTAGCCATGCTGCTAATGCTGGCTTTCTTATGTGCACACTTGGTAACCAAAATATGGAAGACTCCTAGAAGAGATGAAAAATTTGTGTCGCTTCTCCCTGGTGGGGAACTCAAATTCCCGGGGGAACGTCAGCACGGAAAAATGCATCAGCATCGTAATGGGCACTCATCTGCAGCACGACCCCCGGAAGACAAAGCAGCGTTTTACCTCTCGGGATTAACAAACCTGTGTCAGCTTTAGTTCTGCTGTTTGGTAGTCAGGTGATAGACTGCCCATATGTCCTCGTACCTCATTCTGGCATGAGATGTTTGGGTTTTTTTTCCTTTTCCTCTTTGGAATTTGAAATAAAAGCATAGCTTTATTCTGTTGTATTTGTTCCAGTTCTTATGTCACAGATAGGAAATGTTAAAAGTTGTTTTGAGAAGTTCGGTACCTGAATTTATTTTTCTCACTGTAAGTCTTTATTGGAAGGGCTTCTTTGTTTGTTTATCTTTACTGGGCACATACAGAAATGATTATAGAACATAGATGACTTGCATCAAAAGAAATCTAAGTATGTAAATAGTTAAGCTATAAATGCTCTAAATAGGTAGATGAATGTTTAGGAGTTCTTCAAGCACCCACACAGCTCAAATCCCTTCCCGAAGGACAGCATGGTCCTTCTGGCAGTGCCATGCTCCCAAACTGCACAGGGAGAAAGGAGAGAAGGGAAGGTTTTTTTCAGACACTTAAAACTTGCATCTAAGTGAACAAGTGTCCCCGTCTCTTTTAAGTTTGTGTCTCTGGGATTTGGACCAGTGCTGTGAGGATTTCTTGGCGTAAGAGAAGCAATTGCTGAGTAGTTCGTGTTTGCAGTGGGGAGAAATGGAAGATAATATGTGGCTTTGAAGTATCATGAAGTTAAGGGGTTTGATTTAAAAATAACTGCAAGCTTAGAGAAACTGTGTTTTCTGTCGTGTGGTACTTTATCACTGGCATTTTAGTACTCTGAGGAAATAATTTGTAGTTCATTTTAAGCAAATCAGAAGACGTGAGCGTTACCTCAGTGTTATGCAAACATCATTATTAAAGGCTGATGGAAGCATGAAGTATGGATTTCCCCTCGCTCTTACATGGGTTTCTATATCCATTATAGATCAGATCCTTGTATTTCATCTATTTAGATTTTAGCTAATTTATTATTTTTCAAGGGAGTTGCAACCATGATTCTTAAGGAATTTTGTAATTCATTAAAATAAAAACAAAAGTCACAACTACCTTTAATAAATGTTTTGATTAAAATGGACATTTCTGAACCTTCTACAGACAATACCCGCTCAGATGTGACAGCATTTGTGACATCACCAGTACAGACTTTCACAAGGATTTTGAAGTCAGTGTTGTAAGTCAGTTTCCATTTTGTTTTTATTAATTAGAAAATTGTGCTATTTACTTTCTAGAGGAAAAAATGTCCACTAAAACCATATCAAATTTGTTTAGTAAATTCAATTATAATGCAAATATATTTTTTTAAAATTACAGTTCCTTATTGGTCTTCCTTATTGGTTCCTATTATTTTGGTGTCACAAATGTTAAATATTTGGTGCCAGTTTATTGTATGTATACTCAGAATTTCAGAAAGGCCAGATGCAGGAGGAGATTATCAGTGTTTTCTGTTGTATGAAATTTGACTTTTGCATTGAATAAAATAATTGTAGAGTTTGCTGAGATCTGTTTAAGGTCATCCTATAAGTTATTCGACTGCCTTTTGCATCAAAACTATTTTGGAGGTGAAGTCATTAAAAACTTTTCAGTAATTCAGATTAGGAAAAAAAAGTATGCTCATAGCAGAGAAGTCATAAAACATGTGTCTGTTAGCAGAAAAGCAGTAACAAATATCATCCTGAGATTGGCTAGATAAATTTATATGTCTTATCCAGGTCAGTCATCTTTCAGTTCCATCTGGTGGCTGGAATTGTGGGGTTCATAAAGCTCTGTTTTAAAAGTTTCTAAAGTGACTGAAAATGAGGCAAAAATTTTGTGCTCATAAAATTTCAGGGTCCAGAATTTCGCATTTCTGCTTATCAGTCAAGCTTTCTTTTAATTCAGAAGACTGGAAAAACTTGAAACAAAAGACTTTTTTGCAAGACCTCACTTGCCTGAATATGCATTGCAATTGTAATATAATAAAATAATGCAAGATAAAATATGTAAAATATGTATATTAAAAATTGAACTGTGTTATGATCCTTATGAGGGTTATGAGCATTTTTCTTCATTTTAAGGCAGTAAAATATTTTAGAAATATATAGAGTCCTGAGGTTAAAAACTTGACTTATTTTTTGCTTCTATTCCTTTAATTATAGTCTGCAAATTTAAGAAAATACTGACCAAATTGTTCTTATCTTCTTGGCACTGTTTCTAGTATGGGAAGTATTGCACGGCTAACTCAAAATACCAATTTATATTGGGATCTCTGTGTTGCTAAGATTTTGTTAATATCATTAAATTGTAATAACTACGTCACGAATGCATGTCAAAGTATTTTATTTCTATCTTTTTTTTCCAAATTGCTAATTTTAAGTGATTTTTTAATTATTTGCTAGAGTACAGAGATTTGTACATATTCCTTAGAGTTTACATATTTTTTATCTATAATTTCTGTGTACATGTGTAAAGAAAATGTTGTCAGAATGTATTCTGATGCATATGTCAGAATATAATTTGCTTGTACGGAATGTGAAATTGTATTAGGGAAATTCTTGATTTAATATTGCATCAGAACTATTGTGGCATCGTTGCTTAGAGATGCAGTTGATCTTAGACATTTGAATAACTTGCACCTGATTTTCTAGCTTAACTGGAAAACAAACTTGCAGTCACATGGTAGACCAGCAGTCTGGTTAATCAGTTGTTAATCTTGCGTAAGTTCATGCTGATGCCCCTTGTCCCTTGCATCTCTCTTTCCCCCAGCCAATTATTCCCCATCTCTCCTTTGTCCTGATAATAGCTGTACAATGAACTGAAATTGTTTTGATCTGGTCAAAACCTATTTCCTGGGGGTGTGTTTGTGGTTAGATTGTTTTCTAGACCTGCCTCAGCTGTGTGGATGCCAGTGCTGATGCAGTGGAGTGGGACATGGGATACACTGCACGCTTCCTTTGCAAGCGCTCCCCGGCTTCCCAAATGTGCCGGGCTGGTAGTAGATTGGATTTAAGGGGAACCAAAGTGGCCAAGGACTGGGACTTTTAATTCACCACCAGTGCTCCCTGGCTAGTACCAGATTTGTGCTAGGACAAAAATGGATAGCAATTAAAGGAAGAACCTGCCTATGTTGAATATTCCTTTACTCCAATTTCCTGAATGTGAGGTTTTATTTTTTTTAAGAAAAAAGTTCCCACATAAGTTTGGAGATGCCTCACAGCGTTCAAGGAGAAGGCTGTCTTTTCCTAAAGGTGCTAGTAGGTGTTGGGTGCTGAACTGGTGGGAGAATGGCTGGCATTGCCATGGTGCAAACCGCTAGTTACATGGTGATCTTACAGAATCCAGTTGGGACTGTAGGTGCTGAATGTTTGAAAAAATCTGTTCCTGAATTCTTCTCAAAATGTGTTGCTGTGAGATGACTGATACTCTACTATTGGCCATTTGTGACATTAAATCCTTCTGTCGTAGTCCTTCCTTTGAAACTGAAGCCTAATCCAGTCTCTCTCGCCTCATTCTGCTTCTCTCTAACTCCAGTTATTTTTTTTTTTTGTGTGTTTTGTTGCTGAAGCCCTTCTGTTCTCTTGTCATTTTAAAAAAAATATAGTTCGAAAAACTACAATTTCTTTCTTTATCATGGAATGATAAAGTTTTCAGTATTCCTAAAGTTGTTTACCTTTACAAGTGATAATACTTTATTTTCTTTCTTCTCAGTACTGCATACTAATGCAGAAGTTACATTAATTGCTCTTTAGTGGTTAATTTAAAACTAAAAAGTGTATGTGTATTTCAGGTTATTCCTGTAAGTGTGTATTAATTCGAGTAATTCTGCACTGCATTTCATCTGGTGTTTCTCAGCTCACTAGCATAGCTTTGCCACTCTGAAATTCTTAACATTCTGAATAAACTTGCATAGTTTGACTGCCTTGCAGTACATGCAGTGGTGATCCCAGATCATTGCCGTATATATTAACTAAAAATGTTCCTAACTGAGAACTGTAGAGCATCATGTATTGAAATTTGACTGTATAATCCTATTTTGCTGTCGTCTTTTTACCCAGTTTCCCATTTCTGTTCTGGTCCACCACACAACTTTTTTCTTCCACACAACTACTCTTTCCATAAACTTATTAAAAGCTTTTTAAAAGTTGAAATAAATTGTGTCAGTTAGTCTTTATCCACTTTATTTTCTTAACATTCTTAAAGAAGTCCCACATGTACAATGGGCGTGATTTTTCTACTCGAAGGCAGTGGTGCCTTGTTTCTTTTATGTCAGTTTGCATTATTTGAGTGTATGATTAAAAACAGAATTATAAACAGTTTTCTTTGATTACCATCCAGCCAATTGACTTGACCCCTGCCCCCCCCCCCTTTTTTTTTTTTTTGGTTCTTCTTAGGGGGATGTGGTATAGTTCTCCATTTATAATCCTTCAGTTTAACTGTTATCATTGAAAGGTGGCCGGTTTTTGGCAGTAGTTTTCACCTCACTTACAATTTCTTAGTAATTGTGGAGGTATTTTGCCTAGTTCTGGAACTCCTTAATACCTAGCGCTCTGCTCTGATACCTCCTTTTTGATCCAGAGACACTGAAAATAGTTGTCTGTTACCTGAAGCAGATTTCTGTTGTTGTCTTCTGAGGTAAAGACTGATAGAAAGAAACCATTCCAGTTCTTCGCAAATACCATTATCCTCAGTTACAGACTTCATTTTATGTCTAGTAATTTTTCACCGAATTTTCATCTTTTATTTTCCTTGAGTTTTTTCTTTCCCTTGCTTGGAAGTTCATTACATCTTATTTTCTGTAAGCAGTACTTCTAAGATTTTTGAATTTTGCCATTTAACTACGGTGTTTGCGTTATCTAAAGAAGCCTGGGTTTTCCCAGCTCCACTCAACTGGTTCCTTGTCTTCTGCAGTTCCAGGATGATTTGGCGGCAGGAATAGGGTGAAAAGCTGGAAGTATGTGGTAAAGAGCAAGCAGCCCTTGAGGGTTGGATGGTATATTTTCCAAATTTTGAAGGTCCTCATGAGTGAGGGGTTTGGATCGCTAAGAAAAACATTGGAAAATACGGTCCAGGAAGAAACTGGGGGTGGAGGTGGGGGAGTGGATTTGAAGTCTTTGTCTCCCTCCCGTGCCCTGTGCTGAAGTTCAGTTTCACCTTTTAAGTTTACGGAGCAATTCCTTTCCCACGTACGATGGACGATGGACCTGAAATATTTTGTGGTTACTGTTAAACGGTTCTTGGATTAATTCCCTTGTACTGCATGGACGAAAAGGAAAATACCTCCCGCTCATGTGTTTTAGAGCCAACAGTATCAAGGAATATTAGTGTCAATAAATTACTTCTCTGTACTTTATTATGTGTGATATTTAGCCAGTTTGAGAGAAATAAAAAATCCTTGAAGTGGACACTATTTAAATTTGGGGGCATGGGATTTTCTGCAATTAACTAGATTGCTATGGTAGGCCAATATATTAAGCTCAGGCAGTTTTGCTGCTAATTACACACAACTTCTCTGGAGTATCAGATATTCAGATCCATTTTATGAATATGGTAGAGAGAATAACAACTGTAAAACAAAGCACTGTGCATGTAAGTGACTGTTAGCGTGTATTTCAGAAGGGATAAATGCTCACCATATGGTACAATTACTGTGTCCAAGTTTTCAAATTAGCTTCTCTCATCCTCCTTATTACTGTCTTTAAAAAGAGAGGAAAAAAACCCAACATGATTTATCTGCTCTGCAGCAGAACTCTTGACGCAAAACAGCAGCCCAGTTCTGTCCAGTTTTTTTTTCCTAGCATAATAGAGGCTGTCGGACTTTTTTATACTAATTACTGTGTGAGCCTCAGATGAACCCCCTTCAATTCACAGGGCTTTGTTAAGGGAGGAGCTGTCAATGTGTCTGCCCGTTTGCAGCTGTGCTGTGGCTTTAGCTTGCTTAACATTATGCTGCTTTTTAGACTTGACAGAAGGGATTTTTTTTTTTTTTTTTTATTAAGGCAAAGCAGCCTTGTAGCGAAATGGTTTAAGCAGCTGCATTGTGGGGAAGCACAAAGAAGTTATTATTGTGTCTGTTTAGGGGGGTCGGATGGAGGGGGGAGATATTCGGCTGCTGTTGATGCCGATTGTTGACTTGCCATCTGCCAGATAGGGAGAAGAAAAAAATGACAGCTCCAGCAGGGTGTTCAAGAGGTTGTTTGGAGAGACGCATAAACATGTGCAGATGTCGAACTGAATAATGGCAAGAACTTGAGACGGTTTATGATGCTGCTGTTGTGTGTGCATATACAGAATGAATGTATGTGGAGATTTGGTTAGGAGGAGGGTACATATTAATTATCATTGTCCCCCACCGCCTCCTTTACTTCTGTTAATTAGTTCAGGAGTTTAATATCTTCCCTCCCTCCGTTGTTTATTCTTAAAAAGAGCCTTTGCTTGTAGGGAAGAAGACTTCTGATTTCTCCATGTGGTGGGTTTAAAAAAAAAACCCCACAACTACTTGATAAATTTGGTACTTGTGAAAGTAGAGACAGTAATGCAGTTCTTTCAGTCTCAGACATTTGGTGGACAGGTGCTACACAAGTTCTTACATAGCTTTGTCTGTCTACCTCAAGACTGATACGTTGCATACCCCTACTATTGCATCCTGAGCTTTTCTTGTGCAGAAAGTGCCAATCGGTGATTGTCTGGTATTATATAGCAGACAAGTAAATGCAGGGGTTAGAATGAGATTAGCAACTAATTTGCTCTTTCACTTGATCTCATTTTCAGTTCTTTCTCCAAAGGCAAGGAGCTGGTCAGGCATAACTTATATTTTCCTGTTTGGCAGTTGCATGTAAAATAAATTTGGATTGCTCTGTAGGAATATGGTTTTCTCTCTTCCACTAAAATCCTTTATAATTCTTGTTTGGTGATTGCTGCTGCTGCTGCTGAGTTTCCAGGATAATGTGAAAAAGAATGCAAGCATAGAGGGAAGTTAAGTTAACCCCAGAAGGCTAAACGAAAGTAATATCTTATCCAGGTGATCTCTTACTTCAAAGATAAAAATGGAAACTTTAAAAAAAAGGATTTTCTTCTTGAATATTAGATGCAAATTTAGCATTCTGATATCTATATTGAACTGGAAAATGGAAAATGAAATAGTGGTTGAGGTTGCAGACATGTCTTCCAGTTACCAGTATATATCAGAGTTTTTTGGTCAGTCACAACATGACTTAAAAATTATCTGAATGAACCTATCCACCCTTCCCACCAGTGCCTCACTGGAAGGGGAGGTTTCTTTACTGAGATAGTGGTCAAACATTGGAACGGGCTGCCCAGGGAGGTGGTGGAGTCACCATCACTGGAAGTGTTCAAAAAACGTGTGGATGTCGCACTTCAGGACATGGTTTAGTGGGCGTGGTGGTGTTGGGTTGATGGTTGGACTTGATGATCTTAAAGGTCTTTTCCAACCTTTGTGATTCTGAAAGTGAACGAACCCCTTTTCTTCTGCTTTCCATCATAGTTCTAATAAGCACCTGGTCTGTAGGTCATTGATAACAATAACATTTGATGTTCCCTTGTATCATCACCATGGCTGAGTGGACTAAGTCAATTTTGGATTATGTCAACTTGATTTTAACTGAAAATTCAGGTGTGGTTGCCTCCTACCCAGGTTCTGATTTTTGCATCAGAGCCTGGACAGAGGTCAACAGCACTGCAAATGGAGAACTCCTTTTTGCCTGTTAGTTGGCTTATCGGTTCTCCTCCGCAGAATTGTGTGACAATTTCTGTGTTCTGTTGGTGGTGTGATGTCCAAGTTACTCAAGGTAGTGCTGCACTGCTGCTTATCATGAAGCATCTCACGCAACCAAAGCGTTCTTCTCATGACTACAGCAGTAACGGAGCTGTTCTTTTAACTCAAGTAGTTCGAGGGATGCTTCTGCATATCTCAGACTGGTTGTTTGCAGATGATACAGGCTAAATGAATAGCAAGAAGGTTGACTTTAGTGATGTTCTTGAGGAAGAAACGTAGGTGAACGATGTTGGTGCTAGCTTTTTGGCACCTGGCAAGGTCTGGGGCTAGGAGCACACCCAATGACAAGGAGAAAGTTCAGAGCGGCTATTTTAAAATTACTGCGATGTGCCAGTTTTAAAAGTGAGACAGTTTGCTTTGCGAAAACATGCTAGCAGGTATACCAGTTTTAAGACGAGAAAGTCACATAATTTTTGACAACACATTAATCTGTCAAAGAAGCTCAGCTGAATGATCATGCTATTGTCAAACTTATCATACTGTTTTGCAAACAATGGAAAGTTTGAGATTTCTTGTGTAAACTATAGTTGGCTGTTTTACAAAAAGTTGTAACTAGAGAATATGAAGATGTTTAATTCACATTAGCTATATGAAAAAAGCATTTAAAACTTAATAACTTGATTTAATATACACATTTGTACATGAAATTAAATCATTGCTGCTGTAGCTGACTGTCTTATTCAGTGTAATTTATAGATGTATGGTTGTCCTGCTTTTAAAATACTTTCAAAATCTGAAAAAGATCCTTTGGTCTACTAGCACTTGATAAAAACAGAAGAAAGTAACATTTTTTTCTGTTATATGAAGTACCACTTGATGCTGATAATCCTATTTAAAATTATAAATATTTGAAAGTACTGAGAATGTGAAGGTTTTTAGCTATTTAAAAATTATGTAAGGCAATATTCTAAAATTTTTTTTGCATTTAGCACAAATACATCTCAATACCGTTAAAAACTGCATAACTGCTTTGAGAAGCAGCTAAATAGTGTAGCATTTTGGGCTTTGATCCTACAAAGCCTTATGGAAGAGAGAAATTTTTAAAATGTGAGCAGTGTCCCTAAATGTTTCTTGGAAATAGACCTTGGTTTTCCATTCCTAAACAGCAGACATATTTAGAAAATATTGATCTCCTTTGTTGTTCAGGGATGCTGATGCAATACAGGACTCTCTTATTCCAGACAGCATGTGTTAATATCAGCTGCTATTTAATTTATTTATTGTTCTAATTCTTATCCTTCAAGAATGAAGGGGAAGTGAGAGTGATGTTGAAACTGGCAAGTTTTTCTTCCCGTTGGCTCAAAATGGACATGATAAAGGTCAATTCTCAATTTGTCAGGATGTCAGCTAATTCAGTATTTCTGGTACAATTTTTTAGGAGGACAAAATCTTGTGCATATGAAAATCCATATGCTGTGAACATTTACTTTCCATGAGATGCCAAAACATCAGCAATTTTGTGTGGATATTGTAGATGCCCACTTTGAAAACTGCATTGACATTTGAATAGTGGTATGCGTCTCTATTATTGAGTATTTTCCTCTAGATATTTAGATATTTTTGAGAAGATATTATTAATGCAACAGGAAAGGGTTGAATAAACAGCAGGAGCTGAAGTACTGTTGCATTTATACAAGGTAGGACACTGACTCACTCCAGTAGTTGTACTGAAAAAATCAGGGTGGGTGGTGATTTGCACCCTCGTGAACTTATAGCTGGAGCATGCTTGTAGGTTGCATTCAGAGCCTGGAGGGAAGAGAAGCCCACGGTAAGAGCAGGGCAAGCCTTCCCATTGAGAAGCTCGGTCCTCCCCATAGCTTTAGCTGCACCAGGTGGATGCCGAGACCATGGATTGCTGCTCTGTGGCCTCGCCCTGCACGATGACTCCACCTCTCCGCTTGGCATCACTGTTTTACTCGCAAGAGCCCTTCTCTTTGCTCACTACCTACTGCTGCTTCGGGGAAGAAGATCCTACCGTTTGCCTGCTCTTCAGCGCACCTTGGCTGGCATGGAGGAGCGGGCTGTCCCCTCCTTCCTCTCTCCTTGCTCAGCAGAGGAACTTCTAGAGCTTGTTCCCGAGGCTGCTTGCCGCCTTCTGCAAAATCTTAACGTCTCTGTAGTTTTCAGGGGTTTCTGGCCGCACTACTGTGAGCAGCTACAGATAAATTGAGCAGTCTTTATATCTGCACTGGATCGTTGTGATAGCTTGGACAGTGAAGGGCACTTGAGTTTTCTCACCTTAATTCCCCAATATGCAGGAAACTTAATGGAAGCTCAGCTGTGGTATAAGCCGATGCCCACACGTAGCATGAATTGTTTCCTATTTCCCAGTTGTGACTGGAAAAATTCCTTTGTCTAATGTAAGTACAGATGTGCTCAAAATGTCATTTAGCATTATGGGGAACTGTGGGAAGAAAACAGTATAAATAAATAATCACTGTCTTGCAGTATAAGACAGAATCAAAAAGCGTTAGTTCCAAATTCTGCTTTTCTTTGAACTGCCAGCAAACACTTGGGAGGGAGAATATAATAAAAATAGCTTTTAAAATGCTAAGGCATGTAGGAAAAATTGCAGTTAATTTTTTGGTATGCAGTAAGATTTTGTAAAATCTTTTGCATGATGTATAATTACACATTTACATTAGACTGAAGGCTGAAATTGAATCATGAGGACAAGTATACTTTTTAGTTTTTTTCAAACATTTATTTTTTACAGTAGCATTGAACTGTATTGCAAATTTGTTATCATGAAATCAGAAGTAAGTATTTAACAGAAGTGCTTTAGATTTACTAGTGTCTACTGACTTAATCAAATAGTCTGCTGATGCTTCTAATCGTGCGTTAGGTAACACTGCCCTCAGAGGGCCAAGGTAAGTAAATTCAATCTCAAAACCACTGGCTTTACTTCTGATATTTGACTTGACCTGACATTAATTATAGTTGTTTTTTTCAAGAAAAGTTGCATATGGTTAAGTTGTTTTATTTACTTTTATATAATTTTTCTTAACGCTCTTAGATAAATCCATTTTTTCCCTCCTCTGTTTATTAAATGCTAGTGTGGGGGATCTGGAGTTTAACAAAAAAGTTTCTTGAAAAAGAAAGAAAAAAAGAAGGGAGAACAATATTTGTGTATTATTTCTATTAAATCTATTTTAGCAGATTGATGACACAGACAAGAGGCAGATTTTTGGTGTTCTCTGCTTGGAGGGGGTTTGGGTGTCGCCCCCCCCCCGCCCCTTCCCTTATATCTCACTTATGTCTGTGTGGCAGCTGTTGCTTCTTTTAAGGAAGCAAGTTTTTGAACTCAGGTTTCTGTTGCTTATCAGCACTGTATATTAAAGACATTTTCTTCACACCTCTAAAACCATTTACATATTGAAAAATGTAGATGTTTTGCAGAAGTGATTTTTTTAAAAAATAAGGTTTAAAGATAATATTAATTTTAAATTACTGAATAATTTTTCAAGAGTTGCTGAATTTCCATATGCTTAGGGGTTACAAATGGTGAGACGAACACTAGCAACCATCAAATCTGAGGTGAATTATACGTTTGAAGAGAGTTTGAGTTCTGAGGTAAAGTAAAAAAAATAATGAACTTTGAGTGATACATTTGTCCAACACAGATTTGTTGACTATTCGTATGGTTTCTTAGAAAGCTCTTCTTTGTGAAGCTCCTCAGCAGTATCAAAACTACAAACATTGCATCACTAGAATAAATGTATTTTGTGAAATGTCCTGAAGGCAGGATTCTTGTTGCTAGCTGTCAAAAGCAAGAAAGAAAAATCATTAAGGTTGCAGTACAGAGGCGAATACAGAGCCAGCCACGAGGGTCATGTTCTAAACAAACCTTCATTAAGCATTCTTTGTTACTGTTGTTAGCCAGCGTATTATTAAATACAACATTAATTAAAGAGTTGCATGTTATGAGGGTGCTTTTTGCCTGAAGATCAGATTGCATTTTCACATGCTTCAAGAATGTACGGCCGTCTTCTTTCATCTTTTGGGTGTATTCTCTCAGTAGTTATTAAAAAAGCAGATCCCAACAGCCTAAAACTGGTTCTAAATTTGTATTTTGTGTGTGTGTATCTATTTATTGTCTGTATATATCTGTGAGATGTATATTCTAGTGCCCCTTTTCTCAAGTAGCTTTAAAAGCTTTGAGTAGAATTAAAATGATGTAGGAATTACTTGGCTTTCTTTGCTGCAGTGGTTGAAATTAGAGACCTTTCCTTACTGTCTAATAAACAGATCCTAAACCAACATGTTTTTCAGCTTAGAAGGGTGTAAATTTAAGCAAAATAATAATTTAGCTTACATTAACTCAGCAGGAAGCAGGGTACAAACTGATTAATTCTCTATGGCAGATCCACTGCTTTTTTAAGTACTGCAGCTCCATTTCATTAAATTGTCAGGATATCTTGTGGTTTGGTTAGACTGTCTGGACTTCTCCTTTCTCAAGGAATTTCTTTTCTTTGAATTAATGAATTTCAGATGTAAATTTCCTGTTGTTTGCTTGTGTTAGTTGTTAAACATACACTCCAAATATCTTTAATTAAATATTGCTTATAGTGTAAAATATACTTTTTTTTTTTTTAATGCGGGGTTTGTAGTTTAGAAGACGTGGAAGTGTTTTTTCAAGTACTCTGCTGTGTTATAGTATTTTTTGTATGCAGATTTCTCTTTCAGAGCAGTTCAGTAAGCACATGTCTGTTAAGAAGTACAGGAAAAAACGTTTTCCTATCTTTAAGCAGATTATGTAGAAGGAATGTAGTTATAAGAGAGCACCTAGAGTGCATCTTGAGAGCCATTAAACCACTTGAGCAGCTAAGTGAACTGTTCACTGATACCACTGTTTACTTTAGTCTTCAAAAGTGTTCACCCATTTGTCAATTAAATTACAAAATAAATAAAGGGCAGATGATAAATATTCATGTATGGGCCTTAAAGAGGGATTGGAATATTGGTCATTTCAAGACAAAACTCGTTTTTTTCCTCTGTGTGTGTGTTTGTACAGACATCTTGGAAAAAGTAGTCTGACTGTGATTCATGTTGGGGAACCATTTAGGAAGAAACATTCTTCAAAGAAATACGTCTGAAAGAAATATATGGATCCTTATGAAGCCATAGTGTTTTGCAATCGCTTTTAAATTACATGTGCTGTGTCTGGCTGTAGTTTGCAGGGCGAAGACAGAGGTACAGCTATGCTTGTGGATAAACTGGTACTTATAGTCATTCAATATTTATATCTTCTTGAGATTAGCTTTTGTTCAAAGCCGCTAGCTCTCTTCAGTCATACTCTTCTAATGTTTTTTCTCCAGGCAGAACATCAGCAGCATAACTCAGTAGATGATCAAAAATCTGTTCTGTTTTCTGATTAAGAGACTCTGCGTCCCTAGTAGAAGCCAAATGCAATCTGCAGTGTTGTCCTAAGAGGAGAAGAGGGAGTAAGTGATCAGGGAAATGTGCACTGGGTCTCTAAGGGCACCTGCTAGAACCATCTCCCTTTCTACAGGTTTAGTTCTGGAGAGTGTGTATGTAAGTAAGCAAAGGCTTCTGTTCTTTCCTGAAGTGACTAATGAGTGTACTTACCCTGTCAGCTTTGATGCTTGGAGCAGAGTCTGCTTAGCTCCCTGTCCAGTTTATTCCTTACAAAAAGGAGAACTCTCTTTGAAACCTGAACCATTGATGGCTGACCTGTTTTAGGCATGTTGGTATTCTCTCCATGCTGTCCTTGAACTCTTCTTCAGTAGTTTTAAGTGTCTGCCTTCCAGTTAACACACCTTCTAGATAAGACCAAGATCTCGATAGATTTTAAAGCCAGTAACAAGCACTTTATCTCATAACAGTCACTTACTATTACAACTAAATAAGATATAATTTATTAGAATTGTACTGAAGATTCTTTGCGGTCTGTTTAACTTTCAGAAAGCAACTAGGATCTTAATATTTTTAAAACTTACATTGGATGATCTGATACGTAAGGTTTTGTTTTGGATTCAGCTTTTGAGTCCATGCAGATTTCGACAAATTTGTCACAGGGCATATCTTAAACGTTCTTAAAACATGAGTCACACCTTTACTTAGGCCTATGATTATTTAGTTTTCAGGTATTCAGCACACTTAATTTAAGAAATGTCTTTACCTTTTCGTGTAACGATGATAGTTTTTCACCATTGTTGGTATTAAAGTTACGTATTTGTTTACCCATCCTGCACTTGTATTTCATCTCCAATTTACAAATATGTCATACCTGTTGTTTTGGTTTGGTTTGGTTTTTTATTGTTTTCTTTTACATTAGCTGGGATTTCCCATTGAGAAATCAGTTCAGACTGGCAGTGTCAGTAAGGATGTTCCCAGCTGAACTAGCAGCAGGGATCTGAGATAGAAAGCTCTGAGTCAATACAAATGTAACTAGTGCTGTATCTGCTCTATTAATTTTGTGGTCAAATTAAGTAACACTTTGACTTCTTCAATTTTCTTTCTATGAAAATGTCTAGATAACAAAATCAAGCAGGTACCTTGCTGTCTATGAAGCAGGACTAAATAGGAGGAGTCTTGCTACTGAGGGCCAGGAAACATAAGTCAGCACAAATAGCCTGGTGTTCATTTTTCTTACTCTTTCCTCTTCTCCATCTCCTACTCCCTACCTTGCTCCTCTGCTTAAATACATGTTGAAAATTGGAAATGTTAATGGCTGCAGTTAGATTTTTTTTTTTTTTTTTAAAGCCATGAGCATCGTCAAAATACTTACAAGTTGTGATCAAGTTCAGCAAGGCCATATTAGCAATTCTGATGTTGAACTTCAGTGACAATTAGTTGATCGCTCTGATGGAAAGGTGAAGATGCGATTAATGAATTTTTAGATTAGCCTTTAATGGAGTAGTCTCTGTGTCAGATGGATGTAAACTTCTTTCTGACCTTTGAATTGTCTAAAAGCTACATAGCTACAGTTAACAGGGTGCTGAGGTGGTAAATGGCACTAAAGGGCTGGGCTTAGTCCAGGACCAGTGCAGCCCCTGGAGTAGTCGGTTCTGAGCATTTTGCAAATGGTGAGAAGTCTTGGGCATGGTTGGAAATTCTACATTGTCACATACACATTTTTCTTAAAATGTTCACTTGCATAATGATGAAACAGTGACGTATTTAAAGCCTTAGTAAGTACTTGTACATATGTTATTCACTTTGCAGCGTTGATAGAAATCAAAGACAGAATCACAGAATCATTAAGGTTGGAAAAGACCTTTAAGATCATCAAGTCCAACCATCAACCCAACACCACCATGCCCACTAAACCATGTCGAATTTGCCCCAAGACGGGCAAAGTTGGGCAGATCTAACCTCACTTGTACTTAACTGAGTAATTGTACTTTAAAAATGAAGTTGTTGCCGGTATTTTAGTGTGGCATTGTTAAGTTAAATGCTATTAAAGTGATTTTTCACCCTTAAATAGCAAATAAGTGACATTAAGTAAGCTATAGTGTCTTTGCTGACCTGTTCTGTATACTTCTGGTCCTGAATACCTCATGGCTAGCAGAATCTTCTGCTCAGACTGGGGTAGGGGGAAGGTGGAGGTAGTGGGTTTATTGGTGGATTTACCTCTTAAAAGTTAATGGGCTTCTAAATTGTCTTTTTTATTTATTTTGCTTTCAGATATATTTGTTAAGTATAGTTCGTGTAGGTTCTTCCATTACCCCCAATTTTCTTGTATTTACTTAGTCTATGTTTTGAGGAAATTAATGTTTTTTGCTTTGGCTCAGCAGGATAAATGTTCTACCTTGTAGTAGTGTAGATTTCATTTTCTCATTAAAAGTCAAACTGTAGTGCTTATTTTTGCCTGCAGCAAATTTTGAACTGTTTATACGTGTAAAGATGTAGGATTTTGAAGAGTATACTGTGACAAAATTTAGAATTAGAGAATATTACTATACAGTGCTTGTAGCTTCTTACTCCAGAGGCATCATTGTGTAGTCCAGGCTTACCACTGCAATTCCATTTTCTTTTCTTTTGGAGGGAGTTAAGGTTTCCGCTGCAAATTAAAAAGGTCTGAAAAGATTTTGCTATAATTAATGTTAGACACTGATAATGTGTTACGTTTTTTAATATCAAAGGATTTTTTTTCTACGGTACTAATGACCATTTTTTTTTCTCCTTTAGGAGAATATATAAAAAACTGGCGGCCGAGATATTTCCTGCTAAAGACAGATGGCTCTTTCATAGGCTATAAGGAGAAGCCCCAGGATGTGGATCTTCCATATCCACTCAACAACTTTTCAGTGGCAAGTACGTATTTCCAGTATTTATTATCCTCTCAGCATATAGACAAAATATCTGCTACATATTGCTTCACGTGTAGTTCAGAATTTATTGGTAACACTGGAAGTTTGGTGCCATGTGTCAGACTAGTGCACCGCTAATCTTATGTCTAGCTCTACATGATAGCTTTACAAGAGCATTGAAGATTTTACCATGGGTTGGTTTTTGAATATTTTTGGAAGTCTTTAGTTCTCATTTTTGTGTGTGTGTGTCTGAAGTGTCTGTAACTAACAACAGCGTTTGACAAATGATTGTTGTAAGAAGAAAATTCCTGGAAAGCTTACCTTCGTTCAGATCGTTGACCTCTTTTCTCTTTTTCAGTAGTATCTCTGAATTCACTTGAAAACTCAAATTAATTGGAAAATTATCTAGACTGTCAAATGACACAAAATCATGCTAAATTATTTTTCTCTTGGATAATCAGGTAATCAGCTCTCCAGCCTGGTTAATCAGTAATTTCAAGCAATCAGACAATTTGCATATATTAGCAAAGCTACAAAGAGTGTATCTGTTGGATTAAGTGAAGACATTTCGTTTTCTTGTTTTCCAAGAATATTTCTAAAAGAAAAATCTGGTTTTTTTTTTTGATCTGGCAAAGTGAGATTGGTAGAAGAGTGTTTCTGAACAGAAATGAAAGAATTTGAGGAGCAAAACTGAAGGGGCAAAAAATGTCCCTGAGTATGAGTTGTGGATATCATAGCTAGAAATTTTCAAAGGAACGCTAGAAAATTTACCCAATTTCTTTCAAAATTGTATTAGCATATTGCAATACAGTAAATGGCGGTGTTTAGTTTTATAGAGGAGTATTGGAGCCACAAGAGCATATGTACTTAGGGGAAGGGTTCCCTTCATCTGCATTCCTGAAGATGGAACAAAAGAGACTGAATTTACCTATTTTCTTATTTTCTTGATAAAGTTTGTTCTTGGGATGGACTCAGCCTTTGTATACGAAATAATTTAGGTATTTTATTTGGTATGAAAATAATCTCGTGCTCCAAGCCCATGTCTTGTCCCACAGTTAGAGGAGGAAAACTTTGTATGTTCTGATTGTGACAGACATCTTAAAAATTATATTGAGTGTGCAAGCCTTCTAATAATATTAGAGGCTCATTTTGCTTCATTGCTATTCAGCATAAAAAGCAGTGATGTCTCTAAGTTGTTCATATGAGTAGGAATTGACTAGCTCGTAGGCTGTTATTCCTTCCGTTAGTGCTCTGAATATCTTAACCTCATCTATAGCAGTCAGTAGTTTCCTAGATACTTTTTCCCCAACGTGCAGCAGAAAGAACATCTGTAGAACTACAGTAGGGTTTTTTTGTCCTGCTTTACCATGTTCTTCATTTCATATCTTCCTTTGCTGCAGCAACTAGAAGGATGACCCAAACAGTTTTGCTAAGCAAAAAAATGCATAATTAGCAATTAATTCCAGTGTGGTGATACTGGTGTTGTTTTTGTTTTGATACCCAGAGGTCATCTAATGTAATTCTGATACTAAAGTGCTACCCCTGAGCTTTGCCTTGATGGAAATTGGAAGATTTGATAGTTTTCCAAAATGACACCATCACCACCACTATCCACCCCCCTCACCACCCCGCCGCCCCCCCCCCCCCAATCAATTGCAAAGGGCTGTAAGTTTTTTGTCAGCTATTTTATCTGTCTGAAGGGAAAACAAACAAACAAACAAACCCACTATGTGAATGAATCAGATCTCATTGGCAGTACCAGGTAAATGTCAAGAACTGGTCTCAGCCTCTGATCCAAGAGTTCCTGGGCTGCTGTGGTAGGTTTGTGGCCACAAGCAGTGCAACATATTTTTCCTGTAATAGTGAAGTACATTTTTCATAAATTACTAGCCAGACAGATGGAGTGTGAGATCACTGTTAATACCATCTTGATTAGGTTGGCAGGAACTTAAAGATATGTCTTTACAGTCCTATCTTCATGTAATCTTTATAGCTATCTGTAAAGTGAGAGTGTGGTCTCAGTCTACTTTTTGCTCTCCAAATGATAGACATCTTTGGCTCTTGCTTACAGCTTGTTATTTAAGCAGAAAAGGCCAAGGCTATGGTATTATTTTCATAGTGCTGTTGGACTTCAACACTGGAAAGTTTGCACAGCTCTGCTTTGTATGTTACTTGTTCTGTTGTTTAAAACTTCTGTATCTAGCTCTGTCAGACTAGTTACTTCCCTCGTATAGGTATTTTCCCACCAGTGTCTGCTGCCTTCCTGTGACTTTTGCAAAAGGCTCTTTCCCAGGCATAGTATAATTTTTCCCTAGTGTGGCTCCCTGATTTCTTCCAAGTTTATAAAGTCCCGCACCTGAGCATTACTCTTTCCCTGGACTTGTGTCTGCGTACTGCATCAGGAATGACAGGCAGGCCAGAGAGAAACTGCTTCCAGTGCTAAATACGTCTTTGTTAATAAAGCCTTTCTTACCAGGTGGTGTTTTGTCACAGGACAGAGTGTTCAGGGGCCATCCCTTTTCCTTGGGGTTATCTGGGAGGAAATGTGGAGGGAAGGCGTTGGGAAGTGGGTGTGTAAACAGGTACAAGCTTTACGTAGAGAGGGAGAGCCTGAGGCAGCGCATGCACGCTTCAGCCCGTTGCCGGCCACCCAAAATGCGAGGGAACTGTGTGGCCCTGGGTGGGTGATCTCTCTTCCTGGAGCTTAAGTATGTCCCTGAAGACGAGATGGAGTTGACTGAAGAGCATGATGGAGGGGGGCCTGGACGGAGCTGGGCCCTGTCAGAGGATAAAGGACTGGCCCCTCAGTGTTCTGGGCAGGGGCTTCGCCTCCCCACGGCTACTGCTCTCCCGCCTTCGGGCACATGTGAAAGTCAGTGATGGGTACCCCGCACCGCACCTGCAGAGCTGCCGCAAGGGATGAACAAATCAGCCAGAGCTGTGACGTTGGACAGTGTGTAGGAATCACTCCGGTTTGTCTTCTGTGGGGACAGCACTAAAGAGAGTAATTTTTTTACCATGGGAGTTCAGAGAGCTCTGTGTTTGAATTATGCTTTTAATTCCTTAATGCTCATCCTCTGACACTTAGAGTCGCAAAAAGGTGTGCTGTGGTATCTAACCATATACTTAAAGATAAGTGAAGGTGATATAATTACAGTAGTGGGAAATTCATTGTGGAAACTTGAAACTGGTTGCTACTGGTTTTCAGAGGTAAATTCAGAAGTGTGAGCTTACCTGAATTGGCTGGTTCAAAATCAGTTTAGCTCTTTTCAGGTAGAGACAAGCAGTTGCAAGTAATCAAGCTATTGTAGCTTGAAGACATACTCTTGATTGACTGAGTGGGTGTGCATTCCTACCCCACTTCAACTGCAAAATAAAATATGTGAATGTAAATTGCTTTTGCTTAGGCATTTAGGCAGTCAGAACCAGTTTAAAAATAATTTGGATTCGATTGGTATAACTTCTCTGTACAGTCAGAGGCTTAAAAAAAATGTCCTGGCTTTTAAAACTTCATTATGCTTCTTTGGAACAAAACTAGTACTCTGGGTGACAGGATGCATATCCCTAAAAACGAACACAGCCTTACAATGCTGTTTTTAACTGATCCAGTGTTGCCTAAGTAGAATCAACACTGCTTTGTGTAAACCACCTTGGTCTTTGATGGTCATTGTTATTGGAGAAAGCAGAGTGGGAGAGAAGAGGCAGTTGCTTCAGTTCTGCTGAAGGAGCATTTGTGGCTTTACTGATAAAAAAATACTTCCCACATATGCGATGAGTATGTAGGTAATCACATAGCACATTTGGGATGAGGCATCTCTAAGAATTGGCCCTTTGCCTTCATTTTGATCTTTATGTAGGGAATAATTGGGAAGAGCTGTATCCCTTCACAGTAGCCTTTGAGCTTTGGCCAAAAATGATGTCACCTGGAATTTCTAGCATATCTTGAAAGATAGTACTTTCTAAGCACTCTGTGGTACAGCTACCCTTTTTCTCATCTCTGAAAAGAAAAAGCAACTTCTCGTTATTGTGAGAAAGTAACATTTTATAACATGTTTTCCTTTACTTTTTTTTCTCTGCCAAAATTATTATTAATGAACCTTGGCTATTCTAAAGAATAGAGAAGCTGTGCTACTTTTTTACAGTCTTCATCTTTCAGTGGGCCAGAGACAAGGTTTTATTATTTTGGGGATTTTAAAATCTTCAAAACATGGAAATCGAAAGGTTTCAGGGGAATGATGTTACGGCTATAAAGAATTCTGAAGAGACTCTGTAAAGAAATGAATAGGAAAATACATACGTAAGTTTTAAGTGAAATTAAATTATGCATCAAAATACTTTGGTATTAGCTATGACCTTGCCTACCAGTTGTTTTAATTGTCACAACACTGGATGACATGAACCCAGAGATAAGCATGTAGGTGTAGATACTTCTAATTGCGGTATAGAATTCATTCCAAAATAATAATGATGCAATTGAATAAATAATGTTCATTCAACACTGAAAATACTTGTGGGGAGAAAAAGGAAATGTATGTGTAATGTACTGCATATGCAAATGCATCTATGGAAATTCAGACTCAATGTGTCTAATGTGTATAACCAATATTACTGTCTGTGTTGAGTGGGGAAATGTTTAGCTTTCTGGAAAACTGGATCAGTAATTTTCTTTGTGAGGCTTTTATATTACTTTGTGAATGGTTTCTACGTGGTATAGTTGGTATTTGACTTAGAAGTTTGGATTCAGTCGTTGGCTTGGGTCATAAATGAGTATGAGTTCCTCGGTCTCGTCCTTCCATTTTCATGGGCAGTGCTTTCTCAGACACCAGTATAACATACTGTAATTTCCAATTATCTGTAAATAGGGCCTGGTATGAGCGTGGCAGGTCAAAGTTGAAGTTTATAGCCAGGTCTGAGAGTTTCTGTGCTGGTGTGATACACCCAGTTGCATAAATAAAAATTGAGGTGTTTGCATGAAAGACAGTAGAAGGATTCTACTGTCATCTTTGAAAACAAACGAAACCCCAGGCAAAACCTGACAATAACAGGCAGAAATCTCCTCTTTTCATTCTCCCTTTTTGCATCAAGGGACAACTAGCAAACTAGTTGTAATGACAGAAAGACATGGATGCTACTTCAGTATTTTGTGGAGTGTTGGAAATAAAAGACTTTCCAGCATGATGAAGTGCATGAAGGGTGATCTTTTTCAGCTTCAAGGAGTATAATTAAGTTTTTTGTGTTTATTGTGCAGTCATATATGTTGTATACGCACATATAAGTACTTGTCATGAGCCAAGCCCCACAGAAGTGGGATTTCTACTCGTACAGAACAAAAAGTCAATCCCTGCTCCAAAATACTAAAATTCCAAATATAAAACAAGGGACAGCAGATGGATGCAAACAGATGGGGGGAGTGTGAGAAAACAATGAGACAGTATTAGCCTGTAGTACAGGCGTGGTCTCAGCACATCAACAACTAATCCATTGTCAAGGTTAGATTTTTACTGTCTTTTCCCTTCTTTTCTCTCTCCCTCTTTCCCTCCCTCCTGTTTTTTAAGACATGGTGAGGGAGAGTTTTAAGGAGGATTTAAAAGAGAACCAGTATGGCAAACAGGGAAATTAGAAATGCTTTTGAGAAATGGTGCTGAAATTAGAACAGTAGAAGGATGGGTAGGGTAGCATTTTGATACTGAATAAAGAGTGATGCCAAGGATGAGGGTAGGCTGTGGAGAGAGACAGTGTTGAAAAGCTAGCTATAGTTGATGTAATAGAGCTGGGTAAGATGTGAGGAATGCAAAGAGAAAAGTGATATGATCAAAGGGACGATGGAGAAAAATGATCTGTTCAGCAGTTTTGGGGATGATGTTTTTAGAGGAAGACTGCATTTGTTGCGATCAAAGAAGGGATATTAAATTGTTCACATAAATCTCTATGTGACTAACCTTACTTTTAGAGGTCGTGCTTCCTATAGATAAAATGTAGTGAGCAAGGACAGTGACTTTCGGAAAGCCTCAGAAAAGAAGGTTTCCTCTAGGGACTAGGTAAACAAGTGGGAGAATTGAGAGAGGACCGAGCTAAGCCTGTGTGTGTATACACATATATTTGTACATTTATGTAAAAGCCGTGGCTTTTCATATGTATGTGAGCAAAAGCATGTGTATCTGTCTCAGTGTTACGAAAACAGTGTATTAGTTCTGCTACTTGGCTACTACTTGTCTAACAAAAAAGGTCATCAGAGAAAAGTGTGGATTTGGGGTGCAGAGTAGCAGTAATGGAATAAGGTAGTAGTAAGCAGTGTGTTCATTAAATTTTGACATTAGAAAGAAAAAATGGGAGTAGCAACTGAATAGGCAAAGGTTTGGACAAAAGTGTTTCTCTTGTGAAGGAAGGACCAAGAGAAGAATAAGAAATCAATGTGAAGTTGTAATGCAAATAGGTAGATAGATAGATATAGATATCTGTAAATAGATAGCACTCTCTGTATATATTTAAAAGTGCATATATTCTGAACAGTGCAAGCAGTGGTTCAATACTACTTCTTTTATATCATATGATAATCACAGGAAGTTATCTTTTGTGCTACAACTCAGTCTATATTAGAAATAATTTCTCAAATATGCAACCTTCTGTTCATTTTTTAGTGCAAATTTTTATGGCTGCTTGTATGTTTAGTATTCTTGTCTAGCCATATCAACAAATTCTGCTGAAGTTGAAAGCTTCCATATATGAAATAATGAAATGGTATTAGAGTTCTTTCTGGTTTTTATACTGAATGAATGTATTTAGGAAAAGAACACTGGTGATTATATGGTTAAAGTTATAGAATTCAAACTTTAAACTTTTTAATAAAATCTGAACAGATGATCTGTGGTGTTTTTTTTTTTTTTTTTTGGAACTGGCAGGTTTCAGGCCCTCTAATTGGCTTCCCAGCTTTGCAGAGTAATTACAGCTTCAAGCAAACTTTGTCATCTGTGGTTCAGAATGGTGTAAAGTAAACAGAACGTTTTGAAATACAGTTTGTAGTTAGAGTTGCTCAGGAGAGTTTAACTAGCATAGCTACTTAATTTAGATAGTAGCAGTTATTTGAAAAAGATAGTCTAACATTTTAGAATTGTCAGATTGTTTGTGGATATGGAGACGAAAGTTAACCTCTGGTATGTACCTGACTTTTTTTGTTTTAAAAAGAGAAGTTCAATACTTGAGAAGCATCCATTGCGTTTCTTTATACTGGTTTTATTTCATTTTTTCCATTTTCTGTATAGATAAAAAAATGGCCAAATGAGTGCTACAGACTTGTTGGAACAGATTTGTCAGTGTCTGTTACTGATTTTGTATTTTGCTGCTTCGGACAAGTGTTCTCCCCAAAGGTTTTTCATCCCCTCTAATATTAAAGGTGAAAATTCTCAAGACCAATGTTTAATCCCAGCAAGACAGGAAGCTTTCGGATTAAAATGTGTAATTCCAAGTTGTAGATGGCTAGCATACAAGAACGCAAAGTTGAGTCTGTCTGTTTACTGGCTTACTCATCTTTTTGAATGATAATTTAGACTTCCAACTGTTTTGAGTTGAGATTCAGCCCTTTAATTACATATGTTTATGTATAGTAGCAAACTTGAAGACATTATGGTAGAGTGTTCTCTACTCTTGGTAATGACCCAACTATCACTCGAGCGTTTGGAGCCAGCTCTTAGTAGCCGGTTTCACTCGTTCTTCTGTGCTTTTGTAGTTTCCAAACTATTCTGTCTTAAAACTACTACGTTTTTTCCAGTAATTAGTAGAAAAATATTTTGGTAATTAGCAGTAACTGTGTATTAGAGTACTTACTCATCTTAATAGATTTTTTTTTTTCCCCTAGCTGCAGGTGAAAGACATTCAGAAACAAGTTTTTATTCACGTTGCAATCATGACAGGAATATTGTTTATCCCATACATTTGTATACAGCAGCCCATGAAGTATGTGGGTGTACTAAATATCAGCAGACTTCAGTTACATTTATCTGCTTGAGAAGAATGGGTATCACACCACTTTTAGAAATATATTGGTCTTACACCTTTTTTCTGAAATTCTTTTTGCTTCAGAAGGGAAGGATAGGAACGTACTAATTTTTAACCTTCCACAAGAAAATTAGCTACTTTTGACAGAATATTAAAAAAAAAAAACTCATTAAATTTTGCTAGATTTTATTTTTCAATAGCATCCTTCAGTGATAGTGAAATGGCATTTTTGGTTTTTAATGTTTTCAGTGCCATTTTTAATCACTAAGGTATTTTTTATTACATTTAACTGATTTAGTTAATCATCTGTAATGAAAACTCAGAGAGTAAATACTCTTTGATAGTTACAGAGTTTACTATATGCATCCATATGTTTTGTTCTTGTTAACAATGCACACCATCACTTTGAGGACTGTCTGAAAAAATTAGTATAGATAGTACCAATGGTACATCTATATATTAGATACAGATTTACATAACGTACATACTTACATATATAATATATTTATTATACTATATATATGTAAAGACCACATTATAGATAGCATTTGGACATAGGCAGGCTTAATTCTGTTATTTCCAATTTTTGCATGCTTGAGTTGGCAAACTTAAATTAATGCTATTTTACTGTATGCATTTTTTGTATGTATTTGCAATCAGAAAATGAATGGTGAAATTCAAAATCTTCGGCTCCGTCACAGGCACCGGAGAGGATGTGCTTTTTAATTGGTACAGACTTTTCTGCAGGTTTGACTCTGTATTGTTTTGCCTTCAGATTGTCCTAACACAGTCACCTCACTTGTCTGTCCCTGGCAGCTTCTTCTGCCTAAACTAGCTGCTCTAGTTTAGTTATACTCTAGCTATCCCCCAAGTTTTTCTTTCTCACACAGGTTCCACTCTTTTTCCTGTCCCATTTCCACTCTTCTCCCTTTATTCCCTGGTCTTTTGTTCCTGACATCTCTTGTGTAAATAACTTGCTGTGTGCCATCTTTCTGTATTGGATTTTGCCTCAATGAGTAGTTTCTGTTTCATATTGTCTGAGGAATAGGATGAGGCATTGTGAATATGGGAGAAAGAGCTTCCCATTTAGCAGGTGTAGAGGCAGGAGATAGCTGTAGCCTCTGGATTGTACTCAATGCATAGATTTTCAATGATTTTATGCTTTAGTAATTGTTATTGTAATTTTTTACCCTCCTCCCACTGCACTCTTATCCCTCCCACATGTAGTGTGGCCAGATGCCTTACATTTTCACAGGAATACTAAAAGGATATCAAACGTCTTGGTTTGCCAAGTTCTAAGTCTCGTCTCCAAAAAGTAGTATTTTCCAGCAGCGTGCAGCTTTAGGCAGACACCCAGCAAAGAAAATTTCAGCCTACATGATTGAAGTGTGATAAGATTAAAGATGAGAGCATGGTTTCGTCAGGAGAAAGAAGAGATAATCTTAGAGCAGACAATGCTTCTAGTCTCTTCTGTTACGGAGGTAGCCTGACACATTCCTCAGAGCTACAGCTGAGGAAGTTAAGAAAACAAATAGCCTGTTAACCCTAGCCTCACCGTCATCATGAGGATAACTTGGACTGAAACCATATTCCTGAAGGTGGGGGTTTCTTTGCTGTCATGAGTAATATTTGCACCCAGCTACAAGCCTGGTTAAGTATTCTAAGCAGCTCTACTCGTCATGCTCCCCAAGTTCCCGTCATCCGCTTCTGTCCTCCTTGTTTCTCTTGAGCTTTTGTGTTAAATTCCCTCTTCCTGTGTCCATCCTGCTGTGGATCTTTCCTCTAAATGTTGAGGATGGCTCTCATCCCATCCACGGCCTAGCTGAGTTTATAAAAACAGTGAGGTTGGATTACTGTTTCTCTTTTGAGTCTCCACAGAGTATGCAGGTTTGTTAAATGTAATGTCATCTCCTCGACCAGTGAGCAGTCTGACTTACGTTGTAATTCATAGATGTAATGGTGAATATGTAGGTTTGTGCATCAATGAATATGCACCTGTGTAGCAATATTTACTTTATTCCTCTTTCATTTTTTATATATTTTTATATATATATGTCAAACTTCTGAGGTGTTCTGCTAAGCCGCAGAAGAAAAATCCTATTGACAGACGTATCCACTTCCACTCTTCTTGGCTTTTTCAAATAAAAAAATTGCAGTATGCAGGAAAGTTCTTAAATAAAGGCATCCTCACAAAGACCCCCCCTTAATATCAGTTCTATCATGCCAGTGTTAAGGATGGTCCAGTATAAGTAAGTCTGCTCATACTTGCTGTGGCTTTTTATCGCGGAGACAGAGGCTGTTTCTTAGATAATTGTGTCCCAAATTGTTTAGGTGTTCAGGCGTACAAATCAATCAAAAGCCTTGAACTAAGGCTTTAAGCTCATTGTGAGCTAGTAATATTAAAGAGAATTGCTTTAATGTATTTCCACTATGCAGCTGCATTTCAAAAGGTAAGCTATGAGTATGCGTCTTGTACAATTAACACCGGCAACAAAGGCGTAAGAGAGAAGGAAAAAGCAGGGTAGAGGGTACTTATGTATGTTTGGTGTTTAGAAATTTGCTGGATCTGATGCAGTTCCTTGGAGAATATTTAAAAAGCATTCCTGTAAAATTGTGGATGATAGTTGAGGTTTCAGGACCCTGAATTTGTGAAGAAAAAATATGTCAAGCCAATATAATTTATTTCTGTGAAAGAATAGCATGCCTTGTGAAGTGGTATATGTCACCTAACATGACTTTTGTAAAGTATTGACATTAACTGGAGTAAATAAAGTATAATTCACCAAGAATAAGTGCAAGGTTTTATGCTAAAGAATAGTCAGCTATGTCAGTAAAAGGTGTGGGTCAACTGGTAAGTGGTAGCTCTACCAAAAGGAAGTTACGGTGGATCGTAAGTCAACAGGAATTCTTTTTCTATATTCTTTATTGGTTGATTTGTGAACCTGAGAAATCATTTTAGATCACACATTTAGATCATACTGATCTGGGTCAGCTCTGAACAAGTGATAGCATTCCAGAACATGAGATGTGATGTTTGTGTCTGTTTTGTGGTGGCTGCAGGAAAGCAAATTACACTTTTGACAGAGTAACCTTAACTTCACAAAAATGTTTAAATATATTTGCATGACTAAGAGTTTAGTACGTCAGTGTTTTGCAGATGTAACAGTGCAGTATATTGTATCATAAAATCTAATACACAGTCTCATTGAACCATTGCCTGGATTACCAGTGTTATGGTCTTGTGACAAAGGAGTAATAGGCAGTCTACTGTATGTCTAGAATTATGTGACAGGGAAGATCTTGGGTCTGATAGCACAACCTGTGAGGACAGATTGGTTGAACTGATTTAGGCTAGAGAAGACTAAAGAGAGATAAAATAGTGTTCAAGTGTCTAAAAGGGATAGCTGCTGAAAAGATAAATTAGTCAATAGGACAAGAAACAATATGCCTAAATTACAGGAACAGTTGTATTAAATGTTAGAAAAAATCTTCCAACTATAAAAATAATTAATTTCCTTATAGTTGGATGGAATAGTTTGCTTACAGAGGTTTTGAAATTACTACTTTTCCAGGATCGTAGAAGAAGTTTAGAGAAATACTTGAGAAGTAGCATAGGTAGACCTGATTCTGCCCTGAGGCACAGAGAGAACTAGATGGTTTCCTGGGACAAGCCCCACTGGGGGTGTGTGTGTGGTTATTCTATGTTTAATCAGACTAGTTTCAACATCTGAATTTTCTCATCGATACGGTGTTTTACAATAAATCTAATCCTGAAGTGGCAGTAGCGTGGGTAATTGTGGCATGGTTACCATTGAAGGGAAAATGTCATATTCCTCCTGCCAAGGTACAGATGGAAAAATGTGCCTGTGGCTACTGCTGTTACCTTGGCATACTAGAGCAATCCGGGATCTAATACTCTTCTTACCCTCATAACACAGACCTAGTTTGCAAATGGAGATCGCTCTCTTTATGTGGGCAACGGTACAAGTTACATCAATTCCTCTGGCTGTTTTCTTTACGCTAGGATTATTACCTGCTACCTTTTGTTCAAGCCCATGGTTATATTGCTATTCTGTATTTCCTTATATGTGCTGGATACATATACATAAGCCATACGTATTTTATCAAAGTAATTTTATTTGCTCTTCACACATTAACTAGCAGTGTCTAAACCAGGCAATGTCATGTATTCTCTAGAATGTCAGCTAATGAAAACAGAGCGACCAAAGCCAAACACATTCATCATCAGATGTCTTCAGTGGACCACTGTCATAGAGAGGACGTTCCATGTAGACACTCCGGAGGAACGGTGAGGGTTTTATTTTTGTTGTGCTTTCCGTGTTCTTTACACAGAAGCCTTGGCACAGTCTCTGCTGGGACTGCACAGTGATCAGCACTTGGAACTGTGATATTCTGAGCCCATCTGAACAGTTATTTGAAGAATTTACAGATCAGCTTCTGTAAAATATTATCTGAGCTCATAGCTAGCGTAAGAGTTGCCTGCGAGTAGGCGAGATGAGTGTGTTCAAATAAGCTCAATCTATGTCATGATACGTCTCTGAAGTGTTATATTTTGAACAGTAGAAGTCTGCATTGAAGTATTTTCCAGCCTTGCTGTCTTAAATTTTTCTTTTACTCCTCCCAATATGCTCCTTTTTTTGGCACAGATACTCTGTAATAATTTGTTTTATGTTTGTTTGTTAGTTTTTCTTGTTTCAGTAAACATACACAAACTCTTAAGAATTAACTTTTTAACGCACCAGAAGCATGTAGGAGGTATGGGATGGTGTGCCTTGCTACAGTGTTCTATGCTGTGTCTCTGGTTAGATGCACTTAGTCTTCCCACTGTGGGCGTATGTCCTGTTGAGACTAATACTATGATTTGGCTTTATTCATATTGTTTGTATCAATAAATAACCAATGGCTGCTTTTTCTGTTGTTTCTCTTTCATTAGTATATTCGCTTAGAATTTTTTTACTCTACCTTGGTACTGTTTCTCCACTCTTTCTTCTGTGTATGCAGCGTAGTACCTCCTGTTGCATTCAGTAATACCACCAGACTCCCCCCGTATCCCTTGCTGGCTGAGCAAAAAGCAACAGGTCCTGCACTTGGTGTGGGGCTATGGCGTGCTGATGGGCCGGCTGCTGTACCTGCGCTGGTTAGCCAGCACGCAGAATAGCCATGGGTTCAGCTGCCCCTGCTTGTCCCTCCACAGAAACTCTCATCTGGGCCTGCCCCTCCATGCAGCCACTGGGTTTTATGATGCTTGTAAGAATTTAGTTATCTTTGAGGGCCTCTTTCTCAGGGGAGTTTGAAATTAGGCAACGAGTTGAGTTTTAAGAGGAGACAAAGAGTTGAACACACAGCGTGGTTTTTTTCTGTGAAAATGTCTCGCAGGGAGAGGGAATACCAAAAAGTCTCTTAAAATAGCAAGTTATTTCAGGCAGTGTCGATAGGAGACGACATTCTATGCTCTGAGCTGTATTATACCTGGAGCAAGTGTTTTCAAGTTTTCACTAATAAAATATCTTAAAAATCAAACACTGGTAGTTCTTGAAATTAACTGTGTAGTGATCCTTTTTGATGCTGGTCAACTTCACTACCTTTACCATAATGCAGAATTTGGAAGGAAATTGAAGTGATTAATTTATATGAGTCTTCTGCTGTGTAACATGAGAATTGAACACTGAAGCAAGGTAGCATGTGAGAAGCATTATAAACCATTTATCTGAATGTATTTTATGAGTTTCTAATAGGAGTGTTGGCTTGTTCATGGCAGGGAAGAATGGACAGAAGCAATCCAGGCTGTAGCAGACAGACTTCAGAGGCAAGAAGAGGAGAGGATGAACTGTAGTCCAACTTCACAGATAGACAATATAGGAGAAGAAGAGATGGATGCTTCAACAACCCATCATAAAAGAAAGGTAATGACATTAAAAAATAACTGACAAAACTAGTATGTAAATAACTTCTGTAGAATGGTCTAGTTGGGTAAAACAATATACAGGGAATAGTATTTCTGTAAAAATTTCAGTGTATTGAAAGTGTAAAAGTACTTACTTGATGTATTTCAATAAAGTTGAACTGATCTACTTTTATTTATTTGTTATGCTATCTGATATAGCACTTCTGAAAAACAAAGTTCAACTATTCAGGGACATGTTAACATTCTGCTTATTGTTTGAATATTATTTTCATCTTTTCCTTTTTGTTTGTTTACTCTTTTAGAAGTATGGTAATAAAATACTTTCTTTAGACAAGTAGATTTGCCCCCTTTCTCATGCAAATAATACCCAGTACAAATTAGATAATTTGCATGAGAAAGGCTAGCAGGATTTGGCTTTTAATGACCTTTTTTTTTGCTATCTGGGAAAATAACTGTGCTTTAGTTTTCAATGAAGTAAGAGAAAGCAATGTTTTATTTTTTTGCAGTCCTTCACAGCTTTTGATATAAGTAGGAATATGTACATTGTTGGTTATAACATGTAGCTGTATCTCCAGAGTCAACAGGCTAAACACACAACTAAGAACATGTTTTAAAGACTCAGCGCCACACAGAAACTTGCTTATTATTTTGTGCTTCTGTTTTGTCCTGTGTTTCTGTAAGTATGAACTACTCTTGAAGAATGGGTCATTCAAATGGATACGTCTCATTTGCTATACAAGATTGACATGACTCAAGGAATGCCTTGGAATTGCATGAGAAATAATAACGTGTTTCTGTAGGACTGGCTTCATTCTTTCTAGTTAAAAGTTAAACCTGTAGAAAACTAAGTGGAAGTCTGCTGACAGAAAAATAGTCTTATACTAATGTAACTGAGTGCCTTTGAATGATGAACACTGAAAAGAAATAGCGAACCTGTGCCTTTACTCATAGAGCATGTTTTGTTTGTTGTACTATATGAAGCAAGAATCATAGAAAAATCAGTGCCTGAAAACGATACCCTTATGAATATAACAAAAGTGTCATATTAAATCTTAGTTGTATCCTGTCCTAACTTTTGAGAACTTGAGTTTGCAGTGCAAACATAATTATTTCATGTTTTTTTCATTGCATGCAATTTTCTAACCTTTTTCCGCTATAGAAAAAGGTAAAAGCTGATTATATACAGCTGTAACAATACTTTCATCATACATTGTCAGGTTGACATTGAACTTTCAGCCTTGTGGCATAGATGTTTAATGATTGTGCTCTGGGGTAAAATATGATAAGTGACAGCAAGAGAGAGGCAGCGTTCGAGGTGTGTCAGTCTTTCTGAGAGGCAGTGCGATTATGTGGAAGGGATTTGGGTTTGCTCTATTAAAGATCTGAGCACTGTTCCAAGCCGGTGTATCCTCTTAGTGGAGTACAAAACCACTGCATAACAACAAGCATTTTCAAGGTGTCAAAATTAATGCTGTGTAATATAAGTAGTTTATCTGGAATGTATGCTTTCCTTGTTCACGGTGCAGTGCATTTTCCCATACAACAAAAGGGGCTGTGGGAACAGGAGGAGGAAGATCAGTTTTGTGTCTGTCTTGCCGCTTATGCTTTAAGAAATGCTGAAGTAAGATGCTGGGACAGTGCATGTGCAGTGCTGCAGAATATTTAACGGCTGTGGCAAGAAGCCCAAAGCAAACTTTACAAAACAAAGGTGAAATGAAAAATGACGATATTCAGCACCTAGTAATAGAGCAGAATGGAGCCTTTGTAGCCAGTGAAGAGCATACCGATGACCACAATGATTATTTTTTTGTTGTTGTTGCCAAAACTCAAAATCCCACTGCAGATTTCTGACTGTTGGAAGACTTTAGTGAAAGATTCTCAGAAGTTTTTGAATAAAAAATATTAAGTGACTGTAATGACGGGGAGTTGTCACTCTCTCTGTGTTAACTGAAATTGGGAAAAATATATATTTTTAGAACTGTTTCTGTTTTGTAGAAATGTTTCTGAAAAGCTTCTGTTTAAGCTTTTGTAGTTGTTAATGTAATCTGGACCATTTCGGTTATAATGACATAATGCATTTTTATTGCTTTTTTTTTTGGTATTGGTTTTCTTTTCATTTCAGGGATTTTTTGCACAGTGTGTTCTACAAGCTTATTTTGTCACCTGATTTTACATCTAAGCCCAGTGAATTTTGCTTGTGCATGCACCAGATGGTGTACATATGAGTAGAAGAGCATAATCAGATTAAGAAACAAGACGGAGAGGAGCGGGCCTGTTTGGGTAGCAAAAGGTTTATGAAGAAAACAATCTTTAGGATGTGGAAGCTGATTTGAACAGACATGACAGCAACGTCCCTGGACAGATTAGCTGGAAGAGCCAAAAGCACTTTTTTTTCTCAGTTTTTTACAATGGTGTCAATGTGCCACTTAAGTTTTACAGTAATAGCATCACTAAAACTAAGAACACTAGAAATTCTTAGCAAACTGCTTTTATTTCTTGCTGTACTGTTCCTTGTAAGTAGAATTTCTTCTTGATGAAGTCAGATGAAAACTTCAAGTGGTACAATCTTTGCGCAAATCGGGAATATTAAAAATTAGTTCCTTGGTAGGAATTTTCAACACCTGTAGTAGGGTGTATTCTTTTGAACAGATCATCCATAGAGAAGTAAATTGGCTTTACAGAAGGCTGAACATCATATGGTTCTTTGGTTACTGCAGTTTCCTGTAGCTTCATTGCTTTTCCTTTGTTTACAAATTTGTTTTGCAGGGTGCAGGATGAGTAAAGGATAGATTTTTCAGTGGAAACCAAAAAGTAATGTAATGAGGAAAAAGATTCAATCCTCAGAGTCCAGTAGGAATTAAAAAGGTGGGAAAATCATCAAGGAGAAAGAATCCAGTCTTATGGGAGCCTCCAAACTTGCTTACCAACATCCCTTAGGTTTAGGAAGTATTCCCATTTTTCCACCAGTTTTTAGTACACCCTTAGCTATGGCATCTGTGTTTTTATCTCCCGAGGTCTTGTGTTCTTTGACAGATTTTTTTGAGTTACCCTGCACTGCATATCATCTCTAAGCCTTCTGCTGAGCTTGTGAAGAGTGAGAGCATCAGGAGACTTTATTCTTAGAACTAGCACTACTGCCATAATCTGCTGTTAAGCCACGGCTCAAAGTCTTGCAAACCTATTACCTTCCTCTTATAAATACACTTTTTTTTTAAAAACTTGTTTTCACTGAGCTTGCAGCTAGATTCATGACTGCTTTGATGAACATTATGTAAGCAAATTTTGGGCGAATGAGTCTTTCCATTTGACTGTCTTGCTGCCCCATCAAACCCATGTCTCTGATCAGTCGAGCCTCTTCTGGTGTGTGGGCAAAGGGCTGGTTTTCTCAGCTGGTTTTATTCAGGCTCTGATAGCCTCGTTCTAAGTCTAGTCTCTCAAAGAAGATCACAGGTATGGGAAAAAGTTACCCCTTTGAGGCTGCTTATGATCCTATAAATTTTTGACTGTTAGAAATGTTAAATTGTTATGGTCACTAACTCAGTATTCTTCATCAATAAAGCTGTTGGCCATTCTTTGTCGGGGAACGCGACAGCTGAAGATATGGTGGATTCTGCCGTGAATGACTCATCTTCTGCCCGAATTGTGTTTGAATGCATTTTGGATTTTTCATATGTTTTTGTCAATTTTCACTACTTTAGCACAAAGGGAGTTGGTTTTGCTTGACGGTTATCATAGAACTATTGAAGCAGATAACCTGACTTTCCAAAGTACTGACTGTGGCATTTGAGAAGTCCTACCTTTAGTTGATGAAGTACTAGTAGCCACATAGTGTTTGGATCGCCACTTTACATACTACATCATGCATCACTAGTTGTGACACATTATAGTAGTTTTTGGAAAAGCTGACCATTTAAGGTTTTGTCTGTGGTCATAAACTTTAACTTTACACTCGCTTGTGTGGATTTGCTTTAGGTAAAAAGTATGCTGAGCCTTTCCAATCTCTGTTACTGATATTTCTTACTGGGATAAATGCAGTTTTGTTCTTGCTGATGTGAGGTGGTTTTGGCAGCAAAACAAGTCAGTGCAAAATGTTTAAGTATGTTTATGTGTGAGGAAAGAATGGAATTCACCAAGGTTAGCTTGCTTAGAAGCTACCAATCAACCATTACGTGGGAAAAAGATTAAATTCCTGCTGATATAGCTAGAAGATTGATATATGGAAAGCATTTTCTCTTTAATAAAGCTTTGAAATATCTAGCTATTCAGATGTTAGCCTAAGCAGTCTGTCGGAGACCTTTTGCAGCTTTTAAGTTGCGGGTTGAACACTTAAAAGCTAAGGAATTACAGCATTAAAGTGGTTGATGGAACTTCAGTTCTACCCCTTATGTGAGCAGATTTCAAACTGACTCTGAGTAAGCAATTGCATAAATTATTTTCACAGTTTGTGCACAGCAACTTCAGACACACAGTAATTGTATCATGCACTTGAGCTTAAAGAAATGAATAATTTCAGAAGCAAATTTTGCCCTTTATTCTTTCTCACAAGAGAGAATATGTTTTGCTGCCAATATTTGTGATTGCACACTGGGGATATGCGCAATAGCTCTACACTTGGAATGTGTGTGAGGTACATAGGCAGTGTTAGAGGTGTTTCTGGTAGGGATAAGGAAAGTACTAAGGCAGGCACAAGTAGAAGTTTATCTGGAATGCCAGTATTCAAGAAGACTGGCTGAGGCTGCAACTGGTGCTAGGAAGAGACACCGGGAAGATGAAGCATAAGGCACGATCTTTTCTTTTCCTCACACCTAACAGGATTAAATATATTGAATATAATTACTCTTTTTTAAGTGTTTTGAGGTGTTTTATTCACAAAGGAAGGAAGGTTATTGATACTGCAGGACAGTACTATAACAAGAATAGGTGAGTGTGTTGGCTTTCAGAGCTTTTAATGGCTTTCCTGAAGGTTGCTGGGGTGCCTTAATGGCCTGAGTGTAGTTGTGTGGTGCTGCAACCAAGCCAGTAACACAGTGTGCTGAAAGATGTGCTGTGGAAACACACAGTGGAAGCCAACAATTGGCCCTGAGTTGGCCAAAGAAACACTGCTGTCAGTCCAAGGTGACCCTATACAGTCACTACATTCTCAGTATTGTGCTGTTTTTTCTACATCCTCATCTTCGCATCTAATGCAAAGACCATAGGGTTGGTGCTTCTGAGGTGTCTGTGAAATGAACTTGCAGAACTAACATGATTATTGACTCAAGCTTCGTGCTCATGAAAGTGGCTAAACTGCTTTGGGATCTGAGATTGTCAGGTTATATTCGTGCAGTGTGTGACACTCCAGTTGAGCTGATAAACCTACTAGACTCAGATTGTGTGTTGGTGGAACCAGCTCTTGGATGTACTACATTTAACCTGCAAAACTAGGGTGCTACTAGATGCTTGAATGGTCACTATAATGGAGTTGCATGAAAGAGGAAAACATGCCACCTTTTCCTTTTCAGAGCCAGATTGATCTATGTAAAAACCAATTGTAATCTGTATACAAATTTTTAGAATTCTACCTCTAATGCAAAGACTGTTGTAAAGTCTTACTGGTATAATATTGCAGTGAGGATCATGTACATTTCAAAAAAGTCATTAATGCGGTGGTTGGTGTTATGCAAAACCTGCTGATATGCCACGTTCTTGTGTCCCTGGTAATACCTGAGTTGATGAGCTTTCTTAGATGTGAAGCATTCATGAAGTGCTGGTATGGGATAAAACTTTGTTCTGTGTGTGCTTTGTAAAAATAAGTGTGTGTGTAGTATACTGTGCAGTACTTGACTTTAGAGCATTATAATAATAGTACCGAACAATATATCCTAGTGGTTAAAGGATACAGTTAACTATTATGAACAATTAAACTCGTAACAGGATTTGGTTATATGTGGACACACTTGTATGCACATTGGAACTGGATAGCATAAGTCTTGCTAATCCTTGTCCTTTGCTCCTTATAGACAATGAATGATTTTGACTATTTAAAACTACTGGGCAAAGGCACGTTTGGCAAAGTTATCCTTGTCCGAGAGAAAGCTAGTGGGAAATACTATGCTATGAAGATTTTGAAAAAAGAAGTAATTATTGCAAAGGTAAGGAAGGTTATAGTTTTAATATTGTGTCTTTTTTTTTAATGGAATAATCAATATCTAATACATAAGATGTATTTGATTTTTGATTGTAACTGAGTTTGATAGAAATACGCGTGTATCTTCAGAAAGCAACAATACCAAAAAAAGTATGTGTACCCATTTTGCATGCCTTTTTCCACTGTCTTATAACCTAGAGTGTGCTAAAGCATTGAAAGAGTTCTCTTGGCAGGAAGATAGTGCAGTCCAATTTTAAAACAAGAAAAAGTGCATTGTAGGGTATATTACATACTTCAAAAATTTCTCAAAGTCAACTGAGGTTTATTCAGATAAATGCAATTAATTTAATGGGCCTGTGCTCTGTTTCAGCTGTTAGATAAGATGGCTGTGCATGGGACTAACAATTTCATTTTCTCAGTGTTTGAGGAACAAGAAAAGTCTGAAGCTGGTGTCTGAACAAGTGGTTTAGTCACTTAAACTTGTTTAGGTTTAGTGTTACTAGCTCTTGTGCTTGGTCATAATTTTACAAAGTTTAAGCTTGAAGATCATCTGCTCTGAGCTTTATTTCTAGCAATTCTAAAGTTTTGAATCCCACTTGCACAGAAGAAGTTGAGAGCAAGACACTTACATGCTCTTATCACCATGAGATGCAATTAAAAATAATCCCAATTATTAAGTAAGGAGGTTTTTGAGGGATGTGGATCTAACTGAGAATTTTGAATGCTTGAGGCTAGCAATACCAGTATTTGTAAAAACTGAATGGGAATGGGAACTACTGTGGTTTACACATATTTTATTTTAAAAAGTCCTTCAGATTTTTCCGATTTTCCTATTGGCCTATGAAAACAGGGCTTACAGAGTTTTGCAGTCTATGTTCTTTTGTCTATCTCTGTCAGTCACTTTCTAATAACTTTTGAATGTGTTGATCCATTTCGCTTAAATTTGAGAGAGGAGTAGAAACCTCAAAACCATTTATATTTCCTTGAGTGTCATGAAAACCAGCCCTGGTGCAGGAGGAGAGACTTAAATTTATGTCTTCAGCAGAGAAGAGACTGACCTGTGAGTTCTACGTGCCCTTAGCAGCTGTCTTGTGTACAGTGGCAGGCTGGTCAGCATGTGTATGATTTGGACTAACAGCAACAGAGGGCCCTTTTCTTCTTCACAATCAGGAGATACAGAAAAAAAAGAGGGTATCACTGCTGCGTTCTCCTGATTCTGCATGGGAAGGAGCACTCAGTGGCCCTCCTTGTAAGAGTTTATAAACGGCAGCAATCTCTGTGGGTTGCCCTGTGGGTCTCAGAGCCTATCTGTCTACGGCATGCTGTGACCCAGTGTCCAGCCTGACATCCTTCCCCAGTGCTTTTTTGTTCACCTGTGGCACCCAGGGGGTCCTCAGGGGAGTCTCATGTCTGACTGCTATGAGCTCCTGTTCTGCTGCTCCTTGGTTATACCCTTCCAGCCTTCAGAGCATTTCAGCTTGTTTTGTTATGTCAATAAAAGAAACCCCACATTTTTGAATTTTAGAGTTTTTCAGTTTGCTTTGCTGGCTGCTACAATATCGCTGAATTTTTAGAAGGGTTAACACTGATTGTTGGATAACTTTGTCTCTCTCTGTTGAGTGAAGATTCTTGTTCATAGAAGTATATATAAAGCCAGAAAAATTTTGAAGAGATCAGGGATGCAACTGTTCATTGATCTATTTACCTGAAAACAGAAAAGTAGCTCAGTGACAGATTGGGCAGAACCTGGCACTCCTCGAAGCAGACCAGGATCTGGTTGTCTGCCTATTTGTAGACTAACAAGAGGGTTAAGGGTGTGCGGAAACATGCCTTTCATCCTGTGATGAAAATGAGAGCACCTCAGTCTTTTAAATTTGACTTCCTCAGAACTGGAATTTTGTTTTGAAAGGAGTCCTTCTATGTTTTCCATAGTATGGCTGTGTATTGATAAGAAACTGATGAAAGTAAAAAATAGACTATGCTTAGATCTTCACAAGTGAAGTGATCATGCTTTTTTCCCTATAGTCACCAAATACCATTTTTTTCCACTCCACCCCAAACTAAAAACAAAAGCAGCCTGGAGTCTGAACTTAGCTGTCTAGCCCAGTCAGTCTGTAAGTATGCCATAGGGGTTTATCAATAACATTAACCTGTGAAGATCAGCGCTAAGGGTACAGTCACCAGCTAGAATAGATCTGCAGTCGCAACTGCCTATAACGTGATATAATACACAGTATAGAATGTCATCCTGTAACAGTTAGCATAATATGAAGCTGAAAAGTGGTACATTGACAGCTGTATCTAGAAGCATCTGCCCAGTTCAGACTAAATCTGTTGATCCAAAATTTTCATGACAGATTAATATTACACTTACCAGGGAATTGCTACCAGTATTACAAACTTCAGAGGCAATGCCAGAAAAACTGGCCATTGCCAGCTTTTTATGCCCCATATGTGGTGAAACACCGAGGTTTAAAAATAAGTAAATAAAACTTTAGGCTTGCTTTTCTCCTTGAAGTGTTTTTTGTTTTTCCCCCAGTATGTGGTTGTGGTGTATACACAGTGTTGCACTGCTATTCAGATAAATGGCACCATAATTTAGTGCCACTAACTCTGTTGTGGTTGTGGTTTAACTTCCTATTTTGACAATTTTTAGTGTCTAACTTAAAACTCCTGACATCTGTGTTTACTTTCTAGTTTAATAATACCTTATCTTCAGAGCATAGTCTGATAAGCATGTGCAGTACAATAATGTTATATTGGTATTATTTGTAGCAATAATAAAGTATACTCTGACTAAATATATTTACTTCTGCAGGATTATGGTTGAAGTTTGAGTTGCATTTAGTCTTCGGCTCTGCATAATACTCAGCAGCAGCCTAGTGCTCCAGAAAATGGCTAACCCAGCCTAGTGGCTCTCAGGCTTTTTAGGTCCAGCCCCTGGCAGCCTGGGGAGGGGGCATTCCCGGCATGTACTGCTGGTAGAATTGCATAAAATGGTCGTGTATACCTAATATGAACTTCCTAAATGCCCCGCTTTTCTCCCTAGTCCTTGGGAGCTGCTCGCCATCGCAGTGCAAGGCAAGCCCTCTTCCCGCCATCTTCTCCCCTCGTCCCCGCCTGGCCCCGGCTCTCCGCAAGCCTGGTGGCATGAGGAGCCGTGCCCCTGCCCTCGGGGCCGTGCCCCTGCCCTTGGGGCCGTGTCCCTGCCCTCCGGGCCGTGCTGTCACCCCTGCAGGCTGCTCCTCGCCCCCCGTGGGCCCCCTCCCCGCTCCCACCCAGAGGGGTGAGCACGGGTGAGCTTCCCAGGGCACAACCCTCGCCCAGGTGGGTTAGTTTCTCCCTTTGGCACAGGGCTCATTTTAATCCTCCCTGGTCAGGCTGACGGACAGGAGAGTGTCCCTGTTTCTCTCCAAACTGCCCTTTTCTTAAAATCTGGCTGGGAATGGGGGTTGCATGGAGGCCTCGCGTCTCCCACCTGCCGTGGACGAGGCCTGTGTCCTCGGGGAAGGAGGTCAGGCCCGGTCGGAATAGCTTGGGGCAGCCCCGGGGGATGAGGAGGGGGTTTGGTATCGCTATACAGAAAAACAAAACAAACACCAAACCAAGAGAATGTTTAAAAACCGAAAAACTGGCTTTACTTAACGTTAGACACGGCTTTGTAGTTGCCTGTCAGTTAGTACCTGTGTACGTTTCTTGCAAATTGATTCAATCTCTCTGTAGATATGTTGTTCAGATGATTCAAACCAGAACTGCGAAGTTGTGATGGCTATATTTTTAAACTATCAAATCCAGTATTATAACTCTTTCCTTCCCTGCATTGGATATAAACTTAAAGACTTCATTTTAAAGCAAGAAAATAAAAAGAGAAACTAAAGTAAGTTAAATTGTATTTTGCCAAACTTAAATTTACTCTAAAACATTTTCTCAAAAAAGGTGAATTATTTTTCACGTTTGTTTCAGATTTTTTCATTTTCCAAAACTGTACTGTAGCTTTCTCTTTTTGGAAGTGTTGACCTTTTCCTCACAGTTAATTAAATGACAATTTTGTCCCTTAATTCAGACCTACTTCTTCTACTCTTTATTTCTCAGGATGAAGTGGCTCACACGCTTACTGAAAGCAGAGTATTAAAAAACACCAGACACCCTTTTTTAACAGTAAGTATTAGGAATTAGTTTTAAGTACATTAGCAGGTAATTTTCAATATGATGGGTATTCCATTATGAACATAATTTACAAACAAATTTTGAAGTCTTTCTCATGATGATCTGTAAACAAGCAGTATCTATCTGGTGCTTATGATATCCTGTATCAGAATATGTATTTAGGAGTTCAGAAATGAAGTTTCTAATAATTTTGTAAAGCTTAACCGCACATGTTGTTGTAGAATGTAACTGTTGTGCAATTTTTGTGATTTTTGTATATGAACACTTTTAAAATAAAAGTTATTGATTTCATAGTGTCAAGTAAGTAATTTTTGCTAACAAAACTTAATTAAGAATTCAATAAAATGATAAAAATAACTATATGTTCAACATAAGTAGCCCATTAAGCAACAAAACTCAAACCCCACTGCTTCAATATCCTTGACTTCATATGGTTAATATTGAATAGAAGGAAAATAGTGAAAAGAACATGAACATTTTTGAGATTCATGACAAATTCTGATTAACGGTTTTAATTTTACAACTGACTTTCTTCTGTAGAAGTAATCACGATACCACTCCTTTGAGAATATATTAGAAAATATTTTCATTGATTTCAAAAAGATATTTAGCATGTATTTTAAGAAAAGGAAAAAAATTTTTTTTTTTTTTTGTATTAAAATATCAAAGTATAACATGGAAGCTTTCCTACTTAGAAAATCATAAACCCTTTAGAAAGCAGAGGATTGCATTTATATTTCCTGGCCAAAATATTCTTGGAAATTCAGTCAAGAGAAATTAGGTCCCCCAAAGTTTCTCAAATTCGAGTGTAAAGATAAGCAGGAGTATGTGTAATTCCAAGCAAATCATGCAACAATGTCACTGCAGTTGTATCTTTATAGCTTTCTGATACTATTAAAAATACTTTAAGTAGACATGCAGTATTTAAGTCATATGAGTCTCCTTATGGTTTTGTTACATGTAATTCTACTTAATTTTGCATCTTTTAGGCCAAGCCTGCATCTGTAGATTTTCTTTGGTATTATTTTTCAAAGCAAAATCAAATCAACATTGATAAGTAAAAAAATTTAATTATGATAATAACCTTTGTTACAATTTTAAAATGATACATAAATAAATATATTCATTTGGCACTTAGTGTTTTTAACATTGTATCGCATGTAAAACTGGAGTCCTTGCTTTGGATATGAAAGCAGGCTGGAGGTTAAGATAACTTTTAAGATTTTGTTTGGGAGAAATTAAAAATAATATGGTAATCTCTGTCTTGATGGGCATTGTGACAGTGAACACCATAAAACAGATGAGTGAGAATAGTTGGTACCATGTATGGCAATGAGAAATGCAGTAGAAAATTGTGGTTTTTAGTAACTATTTGGTATTTTCTTGTAATAAGCATGGTGTTTTCATATCAATGGCCACGTGGCAGAGATGAGGGAAGACATGATGTTTTTTGTGTTAATTCATCTCAAGCGCCAGATAGGAAGTTACACTTTTAATTACTCTGAAAGTTCTCACCAAGTCAGAATTGTCTGCTTAAGAGGATGAAATTAAATATTATTACAGTTTAAGTGCAAGAAATTGTGTTAATACAAGATGATAATTGGTTTGGTTTTGCTGTTTTCTTTGCAAGTCCTTGAAATATTCCTTCCAGACAAAGGATCGTTTATGTTTTGTGATGGAGTATGTTAACGGAGGAGAGGTAAGTTTAGAAAAGATGTTCCGCGCTTTTAATGGTAATGCTGTCACTGGATTACACTTCAAAAGATATAATTTTTCTTGCCTTTTTTGCTTTCTAGTGTCTTGGAAGTTTTTTTTTATTTCTAAAATTGTTTTATTTAAAAAAAAAAGACGTTTTATAACTATGCTGTCAAAAGTAGTTCCTGTTCTTGAAAAAGTAGACTGTTGTATCTTGAAGAATAATTTCATGAAAACCAGTAATTACAAATAGCTTGCATATTGTTTTTTCTTCAAGCATATTATAACATGTTCTGGCATGAAATGGTGATAATCTAGTGCAAACAAGCAAAAATAATGTTGTCTAGTCTTGCTTTTGTCCTAATGTGAAATACGCATTCTCTTCTTTGCTGTAGCCATTGCAAATATCTATGAGAAAAGAGTGGAGTATTCATATTTTTCATTACTTCTGTCCCCTTCACTTGCTGTGTACTCTGGAAATTTCAACTTAAGTGCTAAACTTCTTACAGTGCTGTTAACCTTTAAGCTGCTGCTGTCCTCCAGCTCTTTACTGGAATATCAAAAACTATACCCGCCATTTGACAGAATTAAATCTTTGGAATTAAAGAGAATAGCAACTAAGAGGAGGGCTTTTACCTACCTTTTAGGTGCAGTTTGCTATTCAGACTGTATCTCATTACAACATGAACTAGGGATTTTTAAAGTATGTTTTTAACATCAATGTATCATTTCAATGCTCATCTTTTTGAAAGATACCTTTCTGTCCTATTTGGATGCAGAGTAGAGAGAATAGAGCTGATTGCAGAATAGAGAATAGGCCACAGAGAATGTTTTCGACTCCTTTCTTAAGATTGAGGGTACTCTGACACTGTGTTTTGATCAGGCTTGTATCTTGCATTTCTCTGCATTGGGTGGTGCACCTTTGTGGCAACTGCTGCAAACACCTTGTGTCATGGGTTTCTTGGTGGCCGCCTGCTTTTGCTTACTGGGATTTGAATGATTGCAATGTACTTTGCTAAGAGTGGGTCCCTTTTTTCCAGGTATGATGTTCTTGTTTGTCATTGTTGCTCACGTTCTTCGCTGATGGTTCCCTAATTCAGTGAAGCTAACTGTAAATTTTTGCCACAAGTGGGAAATAATGGCCTTTCAGAATAGGTAGTTTTCTTTGAAAAAACTCTCTTCATTTGTTTATGTGCTTCTCTCTGACTAGAGATCTGGAATAGTAAGTTGGGCAAACTGTCCTTTTTAATAGGAAAACCTTTAATCTTACCAAATTTCCTGTGAATTTCAGACTTTGTATGTCCTAGCAGGCAGTGACTAAAGGAGTTCATATTAGTAAAAATAGCCTTGTTATTAACTCAGAACTGCTGAAAGTAAGGTGCACAAAGTTTAGCCAGCATTTTAGCCATTTGTAAGCATATCTCCTATATGATACACAGACTTTTTTCTTTTGCTGCTTTCCTCTACCGTTCTCTTTGTGTTCCAAGGAAGTTTTACTTTCCTTACAATGGTTTCTCACTGTTGAAGGTGTTGAAAACTCATTTTGTAATTATATCCTTCCAGTGGGAAATTGACTGTAGCAGTACCACATTGTTTTTTATTCTCTCCAGTGCTGTACTACCTTCAGTGTGCTTCTGTTTAAAATTCCTTTAGATTGAAGATTTTTTTTTTAGTAAAACGGTTGTGCCTGAGTCAGTGGCTTGGGAATTTTCATGGATTATGTCTTTCAGGAGCACATTACCCAAACAATCCTCTGAATGAAAGGTGTTCTTGAAATTTGTGTCCCTATTCCTGACTGTCACCCAGACGCAAGCAAGAAAATGCCACAGTTGAGGCTTCTGCCCTGCTACAGTAATAAAAAGTGTAGTCAGTACTAGGAGTCTTCAGTTCCTCTTCCTATAGTTAAGAAAGAAAACAGTGAAGGAAGGGGTCACTGAATTTCATTCTAGAGGAGAAAACACTGTGCTAAAGTAATTCTAAACAAGAGTCTTCTGTACCTCTTAAAAATCTAGATCCATGTTGAATTTAATATCCTGCCAGAATAATAGCAATTTATCTTTGCCTTACCTTGCCTATGTAACTTTAGCTCTGTTAATACGGGAACATGTTACAATGAAAATGTAACTGCTTCAGTTTTACTGGTCTGTGTGTGTGCTTTTTTACAATGTACAAAGTATTACGGTATCGAATTCTCCTTTGACTTCCTTTAAAAGAATAAAGCATATTCTGTAGCTAAATATATTAAAGCAAAACATTAGAGGATTTTTGTCAAGCAAATTATTCAGACAGAAATACTGAATACATTTTCCTTATACTGACAACTTTTACAGTTAATTTTCTGCTGCTTGAGGGCCCAATCCTGAAATCTTTGTTGTGGCTGAAAGCTTAACTTTTTTTTTAGTTTTGCTAGTGAGCTCTATGGATGAAATGTTTAGCAATGTCTATTGATCATAAACTATGTTGCAGTATAGAGCTAGAAGGATACTTCTAACATTGTGATTACTTCTCAATACCTTTGTTATACTGAAGGAATTACATTAAAGTAGTGTTAAGATATTGAAATTTGATTTTACAAAAAACCCCACAAACTCATCTAGCTTGTTTGAGATGATCAAATTCCATTAACAAGACACTGAAATGACATATTTTATGAGTGTGTGGGGAAAAAATGCATATGCAGTATTGCATCATAAATTGTGTTCTTTACTTTGGTTCAAAATATAGAATATTAAAGTAAATATTTTAAGATAAGTCAAACTATCAGTACTTACAAAGACAGGTCTACTTTAAAGAAAAAAACCACCCTTTATTTTTGTACATTTTTTGCTGTCCTTGTCCTATCAACATTTTGAAAAAAGTATGTAGGGCTGTATTGGTGGTTTTCCTGCTAGTATTGATTTGCCTACTCTTCCTTTTGTAACCCATATAATTTTGCATACTGTGTGACTGCAGTATGTTTAGTAGCACATTAGTGTTCCCCCAACTTCCAGGCCACACGGAATGGTATAAATTGTCATATAAAAAATGATATTCTAAGAATGGCTCTTCATTGTTGGGGAATACTTTTGGAGTGGATGTTTCCCATTTTTTATTTCCAGTATTTTGCTTTAAAGGTTGAAAAGCTGTAAGAATGAAATCTATTACATACATTATTCTGCGGAGTATGCTGATTCAGATTACTAACAAGTTGATTAAATTCCTTGCTTTACACTTTCAGCATAATTCCAAATTCCATACTTTGTAACCAACTTAATTGGTAATTATCTGTATAATAAAATTAGACTCTAAAATTTGTTCAGATGGTTTCTCCACACCAGAATTCTGAATCTCTGTTCCACTTGGCATTTTTTTTTCCACAGCTCTTACTTCAATTCATTAGGCAAGAGAGAACTAAATGGTTTGTTGTAATTGAACAAGTGCTATTATTGTCTAGAAAAAAAGACAGAGGATTTACAACCTGCCTAAGAAAAAATAACTGAATATTGTTGTAAGCTGTGCCGTGTTTATCTCTGTTGTGCCCTGTTTTGTTTTCGTAAACTCTAAGTAGATGAGAGAATGTACCTTTAGCCTAAAATTATGATAGTCCAAAATAAGGGTGCTATATTTCTTTGGGTATAGAATGTTCCTAGGAACAATATAAAGTCTGAAAAAATAAAAAAATAATTCAAAATGTCAAGGCTGCTACTGCAAATGCTTTGCAAAAGAGTAAAATCAACAAATATAAAATGTGTTTGACTACAGAGCTGAGCAAACACAATATACAACAGCAAGAGCCAGTCATACAATTTTCAACATGCTAAATAGGTCACTAGCATGTGTAGAAGTTTAATGTATTGATTGATGTAAGGTTGTGTCTTACATATTTGGCATGCTTGGATCTGCTGTTGGATATACTTTTATGTTTGATCTCTGTTTTTATTTGTTAAAAATTTTCCATTAAAATTTTTTGTTAGGAAAAAACCCCATGGCAACATTGTTGTTCAGTTTTTAAGTTAAAGATGTACCAGGAAATTTATAGCTCCAGTCCTCACTGTAACTATAGCACCCTCATGTATGCCATCAAAAATGTTATGTGCAAAATGGCTTGCTTTGTGCCAAAGCTATTTCTATTGCAATTCCAATGACTTTATAGCACATATTTAATAACTGTAAATCAATACATAGTGCAAATGTTGGAAGCTTTTTTCATAACCTTCCATCAGATTTCCTCTTTTCCTTCTCTCACTTAATAAATCTAATCTTCATGTTCTGACAATTGTAAATAGAGCCTGCTGGCATAACTCTTCCAAAATAGTGAACCAACTAAATAATTAGCTGAAAATAATGCTGGAATTTCACTGAATTAGATTTTTCTATTATAGTTTTAAAATTTGCTTTAGTATCTTTAGCATATCTGAGTATGAATTCACTTTTAACACTCATTTTTATTGTACATTCTTCATTCAAAACTAGCATGTATGGTTTGATGACAAGTCTGTTAGGTGCTATAATACGAAGAATGCTTATGAAGAGTGACTGTAGTGTCATATATAACGTTAAAATAAACGGCCTTGGGAACTCATAGTGTCTTTGGCAAACACAGAACTATTGCTAGTTGTTTCTAGGTGGTCATTTTACTTTGAAGTTAGTATTTTGAATATCAAGAATATTTTCTCGGAAGTAAACACTAAAGAAAAAAATTTTTTTTACGTTGTCAGGCTATGAACTCTCAAGTTCATATTGGGACACTTTTTTAATGGAAACTAATACATCTGTTGCTGACAAGTATCCTGAGGTTTTAGAATTTTCTAAGACTTTGCTGCTGACCTACTGGATTAGTCTCTTTCATACAGAAAACTGTAGTAGTCCTTTTGCATAGATATGAATGTAGGACTAACTGGAGGTTATATTATAAATTTTTGGAATGTGTTTGCTATTGTACACATTAAAAATTGATCAGAAAGTTGGCCTTTACTTGGAATTACTTTGAGTCCATGAAAACAAATAAAACTTTTAAAAATGAATGACATTAGCTCATTATTTATGAAAGAGACCACAAAATGGCCATAAATACATACATTACATGAATTTTGTATTGTGCTTTATTTGATGAAGCTCTACTTGGCGGTGTTTGTTTCCTATTTAAATCTTGCAAAGTAAAGATGCCACAAATTGAGACATTTATTTATTCTTTCCCCAATTTATAATAAATGAGGCTGTTCATGAAGGTTAGTTACTTAGTCTGTATGGGTCTTGTGTTTGCGTTGGCAATTAAGCAGTTATCAGTACAGAAAGCAGGTTATTACCAGGAGTTTGGTGCTTAAACAGGGAAACAAGCAGCAGGAGCAATTGAAATACCTACAAAATGATGATCCTCCTAGTCATGCAGGTATTCCATTTTTATACAGGGTGTCTTGAGAATTCAGAAAGAAATTGAAAGGAGAATCCAGATATAATGAGAAATATTCTCTTTAAATGATGCTGTGGTTTCTGTTTTCTGTGAAGTCTCTGTGTACACAAGTATGTGCTGCCAGAAGGCTCAGTTTAGTGGGAAATTTGTTTAGGTTCAGGAGAAAGTAATACACATTTTCTGGAGTACAACTGTCAGGAAAGAAGTTGACTTCTAGTTGTTTATACGATGGACTTTTTAATTACATGTTGAAAAGTCCATACTCTGAAAATAGTTGCAGTAATTCTTACACTGTTCTGTGTGGTGTGAGCAGTGTAGATTTCCTACAGGTGTAAAGTAGGATGTGGTAATGGCAGATTATGCACATTATTGGTTTTTTGGTTGGTTGATTTTGGGGTTTTTTGTGTATCTACCCAGGAATTCTCATCTACTTGATGTTTTTAGCAGTGAAAATAAGAAACCCACATTGTTGTTATGGGTTTGCTGGTCTATATTTAATTTATAAATCATCACATTTTCTGTATTTCTGTTTTGTTGATTAGCTCTTGTGGTAAAACTGAAAACATCATAACTTGAAGGAATAAGGCAGGCAACCTGTTTGGTCTTAAGCAGAATACAGAAACATACTCACTAATCCTTGCTTGAGGACTTTCCCAAGCTTCCTTAACAACAGTAAACAAACCCAGGCATTTTAGAGAGCATTTGAATTAAATAGCCAAATTCTTCTTTTTTAGGTGTTGTTCCAGGTTCTGAGCGTGATGTTTTATCCAGTGAGATCCTGACAACCTTACGGAATTTCACCTCATGCTTTTTCATTGCAGCTGAAGCTACTGGCAATACGTAACCACTAATATTTTTCACTGAAGGGGTTCAGTTGAAAAAGTGTCTGCAAAGTGCTGTTATTTATAAAGTACTAAAAAAGAGACAAAACCCCCAAATAATTGTTTACATTGTAGCAAAGAAATAAACTAAATACATAGATTTGTTTTTATAAGCCTGAAGTAGTTGTTGTTTTGCTTTTTCTAGTGACTGTGATATTACTAGCATTATGAATGTGCTGTTTCTGTAAAATACCAGTTCACCTATTCAGTCAAAGTCTACTGAAGAACTAGATTTTTTTCACTTCTAAGGAAAGTTACTAAATTACTGAAAAACTTAAGGTGAAACCAGAATCTGGGTATTTTAGTGATATTTCTCAGTGGCTTAAAATAAAAATCTGAGGAAGTGGTGGAGGGACAAGTACAGAATGATGCTGCTACATACTTTTTTTTTTTTTTCCTCTGGTAACTGAAGGTTAAATGAGTAGCAAGCAGAATGCCTTAAACAAGATTGGTATATTGATTAAAACGCTGATTTAACAGCTCGCTTTCTCCCTTTGGAAACCTGGAAAAGATAAGCCAGCTGCTGTCTAAGAGTGCTGAGTGTCCACTGAGAGTACACTATCTATCATCACAATATGGTGATGAGAGGTGTTTTATGTTTGTGTTAATTTCCCCCACTAAATCAGTAATTATTACAATCCTGTCCCTGCTGTTTACCCTGCAGCTGTTTTTCCATTTGTCGAGAGAGCGGGTGTTCTCAGAGGACCGCACACGCTTCTATGGTGCAGAAATTGTCTCTGCCCTGGACTATCTGCATTCTGGGAAGATTGTGTACCGTGATCTCAAGGTAAAAAAAGAAAAAAAAGAAGTAATCAATTTTTTTTTTTTCTCAGAGACTATTGGGACAAACACAAAGTAATTATGAAGTTGCACTATTGCACTATTCAGAGTTAATGGGGAAGAAAAAAGCCGTGTTCAGTTTAAAGTTCTGTGTGTGCTGAAGGAAGCCTTTTCATATAGTAATCTATAAATAGGTACATTACTTGACTTTAACTTGATTAAGAGAAGAAACAGCATACCTTAGTAATAGCACTTGAAGGTCATTTAAACTTCTGCTCTCCCCGCCCGCGCCCCCCCCCCCCCCCCCCACTTGTAACTTAACTTGGATTTCAACACAAATCTCAAATATAATTCTCCATGTCCCCAAACAAGGGAAATGGGGAGTTGGGACAATATGACTGCGTTCTGTTTATCTCACCAAGGAGTTATGTTCTTGTATGATTTGGAAACATGTAAAACAATTCAGAATACTTGAATAGGAAAAGAATTTCAGCCTTAATTTAAAAACTAATTTGTGTTTTGTATCTTGGGAAAGATTCATAATACTGGAATGTAGTTTGTATTAGATTTGCTTGCATATACAGTTGTGTATCCTCTGTTGCCTGAAGCTCCAGGTACTCTGTGACACAGTACGGCCATGTTCTATGGAAAATAACCTCTGCTTTCAACAGGAACATTTTCTCACTTACGTGGGAGGAACGTCTAAATACCATGACGAGACTATTTTATTTGTGACAAGCCTTTAATTTCTTGTACAGGAAATTGTACTTTCCCATCATACATGCGCACTAGTGGAGTTCATTCATGGACTCCTTTGTACAGCAACCGAGGAGGAGGAGGCAATGGTAGGCAAGTTCTACTCAAGGAGACAGACAGAAAACAAAATACTGGGTTACCTCGTTGTAGCAGAATCTGTTTTAATAACATAAAGTGCTGTGACATCTTGGGAAAATATGGACTTGTCTGGTCAAGGAATGATAGGTCATGATTTTTTATTTAAATATTAAACAATAAGGAAAGAGGCATTTGATGTCATTAATCTTCTATTGCTGGTGTCATCTACTTTACATCTTCTTTGTATGACACTTAGACTCAGCAGGAAATAATATACCTTTGAATTGTATTTCAGACTTTATGCAGACTTAGGAAGACAGGGCTGTGATTGTTCTTTGTTGGTATTTTCACTACAAACCTTACAATTAAAAAAAATAAAACCTTTTTCTGTTGAGAAAAGTTGTTCAGAAGTATGTTTTGCTTGTTTTTAGTTCTATCTGTATTTAAGGTATTGCTAATTAAAAGTTTTTGGGAAAGTGATGTTAGCTGTGCTTTTGAGATAGTCTACAGTAAATATCGCAGTAGTTTTTATTCCTGTTATTTAAATACTTCATAACAGGGTATATTCTGTTTCCATATTTCAAAGCAAGAATCATGTATTTAAAAAGCCATGCAGAGGTACACATACACCATTCAAGAACAGTCATTTGCAAGTATACAAGGAGGAATTTACCTCAGGGTTTTCTTATCAGTAGCCTCCCTACCTTTGCTTTTGTCTGTTATTGAAAAAGTTGTGGAATGATATTTTAAGGATTTATACTAACTGTTTATAACTAACTATACTAACTGGATATATACTAACTGTTTAATGACAATATAGTAAGAAAAGTGCATCTTGATAAATGAAGGTCACGTTACAGCAAAGGAAACCTATGAAGCCTTACCAAATGACAGCCATGATTATAACCTTGCATTACTTTAATATATCTTGAGAATATTTAGAAAACTATTTTGCTTTCATTCTGTGGAAGATGCACCAAACTTGTCAAACTTCAGAATGAAAGGTCATGCTTTGATTGACCTGGGATTTACTGTTGTAAACTATGATAAAGCATTAAATAATTATTTAAATGGTATAACAGTAAACACTATTAAATACTGTAATATAATAGATGCTGTAATTTTTTTTAAATTACAAACATATTACATTCTATTGCAAGCAATAACTCTGTACTTTTTTTATAAAATTGATGTAATGCATCAGCCTCCTGTTAAGAAATACTAAGGGAACTTTTTTTTCCCTAATACACAGTTAGAAAATCTAATGTTGGATAAAGATGGACACATAAAAATTACAGACTTTGGACTTTGCAAAGAAGGAATCACAGATGCAGCAACTATGAAAACATTCTGTGGTACTCCAGAATACCTGGCACCTGAGGTATGATTTAGAATATATTCTTGTAATACAGTATAAAATGTTTGTTTTTCATTTAATTTTAGACTGTGATGTTTGTATGCTGAAAACTGTTCATTGTAGGAAAGAACTGAGAAGTCTGCCTGGTTAATACTATGCAGTTGTTATTCATAATTGTATGTGCTACTATTCTTTGTGGTGATTGTATGCATAGTGATGCCATGCTGCTTAGTGTTTAAAAATGCCTCTAATGTGCATTTTCCTTCTCATGTTTTCCTTCCTCTGTTAAAGTTTCTATCTTCCAATGATTTCTTCAAAAATAATCTTCCATCTGTCTGTCACTTGGAACCCATGATCCTGCGTAACTGAGCTGTATAACTGGTGTTTATATAGCCTCCACGGAGGCGAGGGGGAATAGGGAGGCACTGAGTTTGCTGGGTTTTATCTGAACTCCCCAGCTTCAGGGAGAAGGAATTGAAATTTTCAATGTTTCTGCCAAAAACATTTGAGTGTATCAAACTCAGAGCTGGTTGAGGTGGGCACCAAAACTTAGTTATTTCCTAGGATGTAAGTAGAAGTGGCACCCTGGAGTATGCCACCCCATCTTTACCACTGGCTAGCACTCAGAGTGCCAAATATCACACTTTTAAGGGTTGATAAAAAGATGGACATGAAGAAGTTGTTTTGATTCCCTCCGCAGCTCTGGTTTGGCCACTTGAGAATGTGTTGTGGAAGCTCAAGTCACCCAGATGATCTGCTCCTGTATTAGTGCTGACAGCTCTGCCACTGATGCCTATTGAAAAAAAGGAAGGGAAGCACTCTCATAATTGTGTTTTTTGTCCTGTCTGGCTTCAGTCAACAGTACTGATTGTGATGCTCGGAAATGTCATTCTGCCTCTCCCCTGGGGTTGCCAAATGCAGCTCTAGTACTGACATGAAAGACAGCAATTTTTTAATTTTTTTTTTTTTACTTAGTGCCAAGGATTTTGTGGATGCTGAATTAGCCCTTAGTTCCATTCTTGTCCATTCTTGTCAGCATTCAAGATTGGTAATTGACATAGTACACACCTGATACTGAGACAACTTTCTAGTCAAACTAAAGGTCTTTACAAGGGCCTTCAGTCCTACCATTTGTTTTAAGAAGGATTCTACAAGGGATTCCCCACCTCTTACAGCAACTCAGCACTCAGCACCAACAGAAAGTCTCTATTACATATCGTCCTTGAAGAATAACGTGCCTTAGTTTGAAGGGAGGAGGTGGGGAGGCACTGATTCAGTATAGCTCTTTACCCTCTTATTTTCAGTAGTATTGAATCCTGAGTAGCAGCAACAAGCCATGGAGCCTATTTCAACAAGCAAGTTTAGATTGCCTTTCATTTTGTATTCTGAACTTAACAATTAAGTGTTGTCTAGGAAACTGGTACACATCACCTTCTAGATGCTGCTGGATGGAAATTAAGATTTTGGGGTGGTCAGGTTTGCAGCTTTGAGAGTCTTTCTAAATCTCTTAAACCAAATTTGAAGTCTTCTCCAATTTGCACTCAGGGAGGAAGTTGAAACTGCTAATAGTTGTAAGTTATTATGGTAGGTGGAGTTAATGAAACCATTTTGGATCATAGCAAGATCTTTCGATACATTCTTTTTCTCCAGCTATAAAGGAAACATCAGTATTCTTAGGAGCCCCTAACTTTCTCTTCATCCATCTGGTTCCATCTTCCTTGGTTCTTTCAGCAATGAAGAGAAATCTGAGCAGTCATGCTCTCACTGCAGGTTTGAAGTACCTAAATAATTTTGGTTGCTTAAGTGTGTTCATTTCAGCTGTTCGATGAGTCACCAGCTGCTCTATCTATGGAAGACAAACTCACTGATACCTGGTCTCCTTTGCAGAATCCCATCCCATAGATTCCAAGGAAGACTTGGATGCAGATTGTTGCTATCCTGGCAATTTCTGACATGTCCTTGGTATTTAGTGCAGAGAAATTCAGCAGTTATCCACATTTAAGAATTCCAGAACTATTCTTAGCCTGCTTTGATTCTTTTATGGCTACTTCGAAGAAGTTGCAGACCCACCTGTTTGGCTTGGTACAGTGGCCACTTCCCTTGTGTTCCACAGCCAGAATCTGTTCCAGCAACAAGAATAACACAAGGGAGGATACTGTCATCACTGGCATAGACTACAGGTGTCATTGCCAGCTCTTACCCCTTTATTGTCTTCTTGTCAGCAGTCTTCAAAACATTCTCAAAGAGCGCAAATACCTCATTCAGTTGCTTTCATCTGCTTCTCCATCTCTCACTTTTGGAAATGTTAGCTGTCTTCCGTCGAACTTGGCAAGGGATCATTCTGGGTTTTAGACACTTACCGCAAGTTACTTGATCCAGTTTGCCTTTCTGTTCTCTAGCAGTCCCACTCCTCTCCTCCACCTCCCATTATGATTATTTTTGGAGACCCACCCTGTACAAATCTGTCTTGAAGGAAGCTGACTCTTCATTAACCCTGGGAACCACATAACTCATTCCCTTTTACCTCAGAGATAAAGGGTTTAGAGCGAGCAACCTAGACAGGTTACTGATACGGTGTAAGAAGACTCAGCACCTTCATCCACACATTTTTATTTAAAGGGGTGAAGTTAGCAGCATATGGGCACCACTGCAAAAAGGAAACTTTCCCTTCATACTCCCTGCTGCTACAATTGTGTTTACCAGTGCATTGGCTGGATAGTTGCTCACCTGAGGCAACTGTATCTATTTTTATATCTGGGACAGCTGATTGAGAAGGGACCGTCAAGAGACTGGGTCCTCTAGCCTATTATGTGCATGTGTCAGAGAATGAATGCACAAAAATCACTCCTCCTTGCAGTTCATGCCACAGGAATGATTACCAGATGCCAAAGACTTACTGCCTTTTGACAAATTGCAGATCATGACAGCCTAATGTTACAGCTGGACTTTAATCCTGTTACCATGGTGAATTCCTGCTTGTTTGTCCCAGGACAAATGGCAGCATATACTTATGTTTTGCCCCGTCATGGTAAAGTGTAAAGGCAGATACCTTTTAGCCTGTCTTTAGGAGCAAAATGTTCTCCAGTTATGTAGAGAAATCCATTCAGCATCTGTCCTTTTAATAATACCCTTGCATCCTCCTCTTTCATCTAGGTCAGTTGTGATGGGTGCATCTCTTCTGCAGGCCTTTTGGTTCAGTTTCCCATGTACTTGTTGTCTGATGGTAGAGGACACTAGGACACTACACTGTGTAACACACAGGGGTAGCCTGAGGTTGCTGTCTACCTTTTGTATTAGTTCAGTGCTGTGGATTCAGTTCCAAGCAAAAACTCGAGCTTGGTCCTCCAAATGCGTTTTGGACCATTGTTTGAGGCATAGAGTCCTGCTTGCTCTTCCATCTTTTTGCAAAAACTAGATTGCACTTGCTTTCCAGCAGGAAAACAGGGAAGTAGCTAAGCCAGGGTAAGGTGTATTTCCTCCTTGCATGACATTCTATCAGGTGAAGGTATCCTTCTGAATCCATACAGCATTATTTCCCAAGGTGATTTCAGAATTACTCTTAATAAGAAAATAAACATACCTGTTGCTCTGTTTTCCCCACAGACCGTATGTTTCTGGGATCAAAGTAGTCCTTCCCACCCTCTGTTCAAAATGCTCTTTCATCTCACATTGATGGGGCCTGACCTTTCATATAGGACCCGAGACTGACTGTACTAATATCTGGCAGATCCAGAAAAATGCCCCTGTCCATGCACAGAACAAATGGATGGTGGGCCACAGGAAAAAAATGTAATGAGATTGCCAGGCCAGAGCCAATTTTAATCTCTGGAGCTAGACTTACTTTTCTGGAGCATCACTGATTTATTGTTCATGGCACCCACCTGGAAGTTTATGTGTACCTTCACCAAGCACAGTGTTGTTGCAGGGGTGTGCAGGGCTTTCAGCTAGGTGCTCCACAGGTACGTTCCCTTCCTGTTGTCCTCTCCTAGTCCTTTCCTCTTATCCAACACCACTATTCTACAGTTTAAAGAAAACTGAAATAGCATTGACTGTGCTTGTCTTATGTAGTTATGTGCCAAGCACAGAAGATGGTAGGGTATGAATATGTTCTCCAGGAAGAAAATAGTTGCTACTGTCAAATAGCAGGGCTTATATACATTTACACTACAGATGTACATTTTGGTCATAGTTATTGAAGAATAGTAAGTAACTTTTTATTTGTGAAATTATATAGTCTTTTGAGAATAATTTGGTTATCTGCTAAGTAGTGAAACTCCTTTATCATTTGTAGTAGAACTAATGCAAGCCTCTTTTTTTTTTGTGTGTAAGTATACTGGTAGTATTTAATATTTCCCTCTGCTCTAAGAATCTGCGGTATTCCCCATTTAAAAGGTATAAAGTATTTTATAATTTCTCATTCCTTTAGTAGTTTTTCAGGAAGAAGAGACTGTTTCTTAGGAGTCTGTTTTCACTGTTATCCTTCAAAGTAAGCTGTCACATCAGAGATCATTGTGGTGTCAGAGTATAAACATAGATCCAATAAGAAAAAGATGAATTGTGATCCCATTTAGGAAACACAGATGTATTCTTGATTTTTTTCAGCAAAAACCCACAAAATGTTTCTTTTACAGTTTTGTAGTGGCAAAGGCAGGAGAGGACCATATGTCTTTTGCAGACAGTATCACTTGCTTAATAAAGAAAGAATAGAACTGAGAAAGTACTTGTAAATATACCTGTGAGACATTGGATTTTGATAGTTTTCAGTTGATCGTCGAGGATCAAAGACCTGCTAATAAATATACAGACCTCTACAGACTTTCTTTAATAGAACGTTCAGGAAATGAAGCTACTTGGGCAGAGAAATAAAAGTTCTAGCAGCTCTGATCATTTATGAGGGTAACTTCTTATAAGATTGCAGTTTCTGTCTCTCTGCATTTCAGTTCAAGTTCTTAGGACTAAGTGCATGGTCTTAGTTACAGTAGGGCAGTCACTGTGGTACTAAATTTTGGTGTCACAGGAGGTACAGGTTTAAATACCGGAAAATAATTTTGAAGCTTTAAATCTTTTTAATAACAGGAGAGAAGATGTTTTGGCTATGAACAAGTCTGTAAGGGACTTAATGGATGATCATTCAAATGACTCGTCATAGATGTAGATTATCAATGATAATTAGCTGTATTCTAATAACAGGGAGTATGGTAGGACCTCATTAAGTTTTACTAGTATAAGATGAATGAATGCATTCCTTATAAGAACAGTAGTCTTTTATTTAAAAAAAATATAGCAAGACCATTTCAATATAGTTTATGCAGTTACTATCACTTAACGTGTGTGACAGTAAATAAAACCAGAGTAGATTCACAGCCTTTGTCCATAGGCATGAGAAGATCTGCATGTCTTATAACTTATTTTAAAATGAGGCCAGTGGAGATGAAGGAAATACTAAGATCAGTTACACAATGCTTTTTTGGCTGGTACTTTTTTTGGTGATCTTTCTTTTAGAAATGGGAGCGAAAGAGATCATGTGTCATCAATTATTTCCCTGAGTTTTATCTCAGAGAAATCAAAGGTAAAACTCCTTTATCAAGAAGCAACTGCTGTCTTTCCTCACTTTTCACTTAATTTCTTACTCAGAGCTTTTCTTTTGGGAAGGATACGACTTTGATGTAGGGATGACCCAAAATCTGGAACTTGGCCATCAAAGTTCAAGTGGCTGAATTTCAGCACGGGGAAGCATGGTACCCTGTACTGCAGGCATGGTTATAGCAAGAAAAAACACTTTACCCATGTTTACGGGAATTGAACTTGAATTTTCTAAGAATGTTGTGGTATAATATGTTGTGGTAGAGGCAGAAAAAGCATTTTGTCACTGGTGCAGCTATACATTTATTTCATTCTTTTAACGCTTACTTGTATTGGATCAGGATATTTGCCAAAGGCAGCCTGATAAAGTTTTGGACTGAGAATATGATGATCTGCCACATAGCTCGTCTGCTACGAGTTGAAACTAAGTGATATATAGGTAGAGAGGGAACTGCTGACATGCACTGAAACAGGCTAGCATGGATATTGTTGTTTTCAGTTTTTGCAGGCATCATAGCAGGACAGTGTTTTAAACAGGGATTTTAATGCAGGTAGAAGTCACAATGTGAACGTTACAGAACAGCTTCTTCAGGTGTGGGGAAAAGCATGAAAGTCCTTGTGTGCAGTAGCTACTGATGAAAGTAGCTGACATCATGGATAAACTGAGGCAGGCCAATTGAGAGAGATCAGCTAAGGTGAGGATGTAAAAAGACCAGCATGTTATACTACCGAGAAAGTGAAGTTGCGTGGGTAATACAGCTGAGGCCTTTTTGTTTTATTCTTTTTCTTTTTTTTTTTTTTTTTTTAATAGGAGACAGAAAAGAATTTGAGTAAGATAAGAAGGAGGATAGCAAGGGAGGTTAACAGGAGGTAAAAGGAATTCATGAAATGAATCTAATAATCTCACAGGTAGATCGATAGGCCAGAAAACACAGCTAAGAGATGAGAAGGTTTTTCTTATGGGGAAAAATGTGGTTGTGGGCAGGAAAGAGAGTTTGGACTAAGGACAATTATGCTATTTTGTTAATTTTCTCTTAATAGAAACTAATAGAATGTTTTGCAGAGAGACACAAAAGGCAGGAGAAATTGATGAGGAACTTAAAATGAAGAGGAGCTTGCTGGAGAGTTGTTTGTTTAGGACTACAGAGGAACTGAAAAACAGAATAACTTTTGTCATGGCTTATGCAGTTTCCTTTTTATCTTCTTTTCCTTTAAATTTCATTATAATTTAAAGAGAACTGAACATCAAAGTAATGTGCTTTTTGAAACGTTGTACAACTTTTATATAAATAATAGGTATGTGCCATCATGTTCAACCTCTAGAACTACTGGGTATAAAAGGTGAAGAGGGGATTTGTGGAAAATGGCACAAATTAAGGGAAAGCAGCTGTTAAGATGTTGCTATATGGTTATCTGCATTCACAAGGTCTTAAGACCTCCTAGATGAACTTCTAAGAGTTGGAGCAATACTGTAAAGAGACAGTGGAAAAGAAAGTTTATGTTAGGCTTGGTCTTCTGTCATGCTCTAAAGAGCAAGTTCCCACTCATATCTGGTTATCTCTGCTGAGCATTAATGAAGATTGATTGTCGGTGGCTTTTTGGGTTTATTTAGGGGAAGGGGTAGTTCCTGTCGTTCTTTTTATTTTCTTCACTTCTGTTAATTCCTTTTTCACCAAATTGTCTGTGTTGATGTAAGTATATTGGTACTCTGGTTCATAGTGGTTTTGTAAAGACTTGAGAGGCCTGTAGAGGTGCTCTAACAAGACAGAAATAGTTTGATATATGAAATTCTCTTAGAGTGAGGTTTGTGTATTTTTGGAGGGTAAGAGGTAAGTTTGTTTCTCTGGCTTTACGTCTTTTCACATTAAAACTGTATTAAGAAGTGCATTTCAAAGCAGAAATGCTGTGCTGAAGCACAACAGAGTTTCTGGAAACAGGTCCACCATTCAGCTTTTGTGCCTTAATAGCAACTTCCAGTTACTTTGCACCTAGAGGCAGTATTTGCTGTATTGTTAAGGAATTGCATTGCATTTCTATGTATTTCTACCCTTGGCTTAGTGCCTTTGCTTCTCCAGCATTTCCATGAGCTTTCATACACCCTTGTAATTATGAGAGTCCTTTATTCCTTGTCCTGGGGTAGCTTGGAGAGAAGACACAGGCTGTGACTGTCCAGAACTAGGCTGCTTGTAGCATCTTATCCTGTGCCTCAGGCAACATTGTGCAGACAGACTTAGTCAAGAAGGATGTGTGAACTTGTGTGGATGTATTTCTGGGTTTTGTTCCTCTCTTTGAATATAATCTTTTTAGTGCTGAGCTAATTATGTAGTCTCAGTTTTACTGTTGAGTTGGAGTACCTGATCAACTTTCCAACTGTAAAACAGTTTGAAAATCAAATGTAGCTTACATGCAAGACCCAACAAAATTAGAAGTGTTAAGTACGTTTTGGCAGTTCACTTTTATTATGCCCAGTCCTCAAATGTACCAGCAGACAATCATCTGAATGTTAGTTATTTTTCACATGCTTATGTGATCACACAAAAAGTACATGCTAAAAAGAAGCAGATGGTGACAGATGGGGAAGGTTGAATAAGGTGGTTTTGGAAACCTAGAAAAATGCACTTCTGTAATAGTGTAAAAATAAAAAGTCTTTGATCGCCAAGTTAGAATGAACAAAATAGAGTGCTTCCCACCCCCAAACCCACCCAAAAAACTTTACTGATAAAAAGAAATGGAACCTATGAGTGTTCAATGTATATTTAGGAAAGTATGTTATATGGTGGTGTTTTGTCCAAGGATAGAACATTAGTTTTTATCAGCCAGAGACCTGGAAAGGTGGTAGTTGTAATCTTTCTTCCTTTTAAAATTATGCATTCAAGTCAATTATTTTCCTTCCTAGAGAATGCTGTCAAAAGGATCATTCTTTAATGTCACGTATTGGTAGTGTTGCAGGTTGTGATAATATTTTTCTTCTGATGTTACAAGAAAGATTTTAACCCTCTTATTACAATAGTAAATAAATTATATATAATAAATAGTAAATAATATACCCATATGACTAGAGCTAATCTGTAACAGGCAGCATTACCTCTTTGTCATGTAGGTAAATGTAAAGCTAAGTAAATAGAGAAGGTATAATCAACAAAAAAAAAAATACTGTGTTTTGTGTATGGACCACCTCATCCAAGGACCTACCCTACCATGTGGATTGAAGATTTGTTTGTTCGTTTGCATTAGTTTAACGGAGTCTTAACATTCTTAACATCTATCATGCTATATAAACAAAAAAAGTTTATTTTTTTTTAAATCAATGATGAGATGTATTTTATGCCATAAAATAAAAAATATCTCACCTGATGAATATTTAATTGCTAAGTCTTCTACCAACAACGATGCCGTAATTATTTTTTCTTTTTATATTCAAGTAGGTCTTTGTCTTAATCTATAGTATGAGACATTACTGTTTCCTGGTGAGGCAGAATGCTTTGCTTTTGGTTGTTGGCTTTTGCTTAAAACCAAAAAGCCCCAACTTCTGATAACATACTAATTTTCCTGAAAGTATAGTTAGTTTGCTCAGTACCCAAACACTGTATTTGTGGTGTTGTGCTTTGCTTAACTAATTTTCCTTTGGCTTCAAAAAGATAGTTCAAGTTTATTTACTCTCTGTTTACTTAGATGCTTCATGCATAATCTGATTCTTAGCAGAAGCACAATAGAATTTGTTTTACCTGTGGAAATGCGGTTTAGTGTTGGCGAGTGCTCTTGAACAGCTGTCTGTTGTATATTTGGCTACTTTTTATTTCTGGGTGAGGACCAGTGGGGGGTGTGAGGAGGAATATCATGTATGCCTGAAAATATTTTTCGCTTTTGATTTATGGGACATTCACAATATGGGATTTTTCTCTTTATAGTAGAATTCCAAGTACCAAATTATTTTTTTACGTTGAAAGGTAATGGAAATACAAAAAGTTGTTTTATCTTGAAATGCTAGCACCTCATGAAAATTCAAATGTGGTCTTTTTTCTGTTTTGTTATCACTTATTATATTTTAGTGTACCACACTGTGTCATCTTATGCTCCTAAGTCATCGAAAATGCTAGTGATTTGAATTTAGGCATTTTTGTCAGCTTGGCATTGCCAGCGGGTCCCTGAATTGAACATGATGGAATGTGGACAAGACAGAGCATCCAGAGCAGAACATCATTTATTGGCAATAACCAGTAGCGAGACCAAAAGATGGGGAGCATTTAGATGGGGGTATGAAAGCATTGCTCAGTTACACATACAGAAGAGTTGCTGTAACAACAGATAAATTAGCACAAGAGTTAGGCTTTCTCCTGAAGCCAGATAACCCATGATGTAACAAGAATTTGAATTTTCATGCAATCTGGTTAATCTCATCAGACACAAAAACTAATTGTCCACATGCACTATCAGACTTCTCAAGGGGAAAGATGTAACAAATATGCAAAAATAATAAAATAAACAAAAGACTAGGAAACTGATTAGCTCTACACTGCCCATAAATAAACTGTTGTATTCAAACCAGAACTTTAAAGCAGAGCAATTTTCTGATAAAACACACATTTTTTTGTAAAACAAATAAGTATGACAATTCTTACAAAGGCTGTCTCAATAACATGCTTGAAGCTTTTTTTCATTCATTTTCATTTAATCAATGCAAACATTAATTCCATCTCAGCAAAAGCCTTTAGTTTTTCCGAGAGTAATGAAGCATAAACAAAAGCTGAACAAATGCTGTTTAACATCGGTAAAAATTCAAAATCGTTTCAGGAAGAATGAGCAACCAGAAAGAAATATCACAGCACTATCATTATTTATTACTTCTTACACATCTTGCATCTTATGGCAGTGTATGTTATGGAGACTACTGCTAGTGCAGTGATAATTAATACAGATATGAAGCAGGTCTGCAGTTTTTTTTCCAGTGGTAGAGTTGGTAGAGTTATGAGAGAAAAGTGCCATCTTTCTGTAGACTGAAATCATCTTTTACTTGCCACCTTCTATGGAAGGTGTCTGTTAATTCTAGAACAGTTATTTTAGCTTTCTGTTGGTTTATTGTTGTTGTTGTCCATTGAATAGATTTTACTTTTGAGGCTTTTTTTTTAATGTGATGTGGTTGTTTTCTTGTGTTTTACTTTGTTTTGGTTTGTCTTTTTGGTGGGTTTTTGTTTTTGTTTTGATTGCCAGGGTTGCCATTGACTTCTTACAGTCCTTTGTTAGAATACTCTTTTCATGTGCAGTAGCTTCCACTGAACTCGGAGACCCTTGTAGGAGGTTAAACACATTAATTAGTATCTCATGCTCTGTACTCTTGGAGGCTTTGCTTAATTGACATTTATACCAGGATGTACCATTTCTGATGCAGCACAATATGTGCCAGCAAAGGAAAAAAATTCTAGTTTGCCTTTTTTTTTTTTTAAGGTTACATAACAAAAAGCTAGGTAAGATGAGGGAAATATCTAGTACAAAAATTTATTAGGAAGATAGCCTACATTAGGACTAGAAGCAAAAACAGCTGTGCAAGCCAGATACAAAATGGAGAAAAACTACCTGCAAAAATTAGAGCAGTAGAAAATTAGAGCAGTAATAGAAAACTTTCTTCCTTGACTTAATTCTCAGGTGTCCATTTCCCAGGGTATGTATAACCCAGACATTTGGTCTTTTCAGCTCTCTATAATAAAAGCAATGAGTATTCATTCAAGTGTTTTTTTACTATTGACACAGCAATACCTTCACTGTTCATGCCAAGATATAGTTGTAATAACTAAATTTGTGTAATACTTGGCAAACATACCTTTCTGCAGGAAGGATTTTCATACATTTGGATAAAAATCTGTTTCTATAAAGAAATGTGTATTACCTTTGTTCATTAGTGTTACATTATAAACTTTATCATTGTTGTAGTTGTTACCACAATTGATACAAAGTTCTAGCAAAAATACTTTTTAACTTCTGTTGAATAATACGTGGGTGAATATTTGTTAGCAGACCAACAACTGTAGCAATAAAAATGTGTGAAGGGTTACCAGGAATGCTTAAGGAACATACACTCCACCTGAACTGTAAGGTTAATTGAAAACAGTTTTTTCCCCTTAAATTAACAGTACATTGGTGTATCCAAGTTCTCAGTTTTCTTTCACAACATAGGTGTGCAGACAGTTTGTTTAGATGTTTAAATATTTTCCCATCTGTTCTGTCAAAATTATTGATTGAGCAACAAGCTATTTGTAACGTCCTATCAGAAAGTCTGTATCTAATATATTAAGAGAAATCATAACTAGGTCAAAAATGCAATTGCTTTTCCAGTAAGTTGTCTTGGTTATCTAGTACAAAGTATGAAACTAATATTTTGATATTGTTCTTTTAAAGATAAAACCCAATGCTGAAAACCCGTTCTAGAAGGCTGACAATGAATTATATGCAGCCTTTCATGCTCAAGGTTATTGCTAAATTTGTCTGTGTTCACAGAGTCCAGAAGTTACAGCAGCTAACTACCATTTAGAGGTGCGTGGGAAGTACATTTCTTGGTTGTGTGAATTTCTGCTGTGTAACGAAAGAGACTGCTCATCACGGATGTTTTGTTTCAAGGCAATGCAGTAAAAACGGAATTAAGGGATTTTCTACATTCAGCTCAGTTTGTGTCCAAGGCACTCAGACCTTGTCCAGTATTCTGTGATTAGTGAAGTATCAGAGAATCCTAGTTTCACTGAAGGCAAGGGGAAATACATCATTAACTTAAGATGGTCACAGACTTCATCTGTTATACTGCTGGCTAACCTCCTGAAAAATTCTATTTTCACAGAATCTTGTAAAAGCATTGCATGCGTTTGTATGAACTTCTGTTTGGCTGACTCATTTAATTGCTGACTTCCTAAGTCTCTGCCCCAAGCCCTTGTACATAAGAGTTTGCAGATGTGTCTGCGGCTGCTCCATCCCAAGAAACTTTCAGCTCTAGCTACTAAAGAAAAAGATAATAAAAGATATATTTTCACTGGTTTTTACCATAGAAATTAAATAGACATCAAATTCAGTGAACTGAATGCTAGGCTTTTAAAGGAGTGACATACCTAAAGCAGACAACACCTGGAAATATATTGACTGATAAACCTAGACATTAAAATCTCCAACCACTGGTGAAGTAGAGAAGGAAGTCTTTTTAATGGATTTTGTGTTCTGGGAAAGAGAAAACTTCCCATGGTACTAACGATTTTTATTAATGTTTTTGAGTCCAAGACACTGGACTTTTCAGCAGTGGGGAATAGTATTAGATGATTGCTCTTTTTGTCAATAAATGCAAATAGAAGAATATTTTTCTTTTCTAATCGGTAGTTGTCAGCAAAATGAATTGTTACATGTGAGGGGCAAACACAATTGAATTACTGCCATCTTAGCAGCCCTACGGTGTGTTTGTATTGTCTTAGTCATCACAAAGGCAAAGTTCATGCTGTGAACAGAATTTTTTATTTTGTACAGAGGGCTTGGTGGTCTTTGCTCTGTGTATGAAGGACTATCTCATCGTATACTTGGTCATTGCCGATAATACTCTCCAGAAACTCCAAAGTGTGCAGAGGCAGTGGAGTCACTGGAGAATACTTACTTTTCCCTTGTTACAGTTGGCTATTCCTGCTTTCTCAGTAAATTTAAAAAAGAGTTGAGTTGCCTTTTGACCACAAAACAACTGAAAGTTTTAAGGTAAATAAATAGCTTTCCCTTAGCTGAAACTGTAATATTGTCTAGTGCCTCAAAAACATCCGTGAAAGCACTGAAGTACCTGCATATGCCTGGAAGCAGGTGCCTGGCTAATGTTTCTTGTTTGTTAGAAAGTGTGTAGTTACTTAACCTCTTGCATATTTATCTAAGACTGGAAAAATTCAAACTTCAGTAGCACCTCTGCAGCTTTTTTAAAAGCATCTGCTTAAACCCAGGCTGAGTCCTTGTGCTGCAGGTGTAGGTGTAAGTTTTAGAGCAGCATCAACGCTTGTAAAAACTGCAGTGGTTTCAGTGCAGCAATGAGCTTATGCCCACTTTGGAACCCTGTTATACTGCTGGAGTGCTTCAGAGAAGTACAGGTTGGGACAAGAATCAGGCCCTTAATTTTCCCATTAAGTGAGCACGGCTGTTGCAGCTGTCTGTGTGCAGGGGGAACTGGCAGAGTCAGGTAACTTCTGTGGTGTAACTTTGGGGCAGTCTGACAAGCATTTATTTGTGCAGCAATGCCACGTCCGATGCTGCCTGCCCTGGTGTTCCCACTTGTGCTACTGCAAATGTTCCCAGGGCAACTGAGTGGCTTAGGTCAGAAAACTCGATTCAGGTGAAGAAAAACCCAGGGTGAAACTTTTTTCCTTTCTTTCGTAGTACTGGTCTACTCTGTGGTGTAGTGTGTTGCATAGTTTTGGCAAGGTAAGAGAAGCTGGGTGAGGGTACAGAAACAGGAGTGTGAGTTAGGCTGGCACTGCCTCTGAAAGAACCAGTTGTTGAACTACAGCCCTAAAAACAAATGGAGTAAGATTCCCTCAAGTAATAAAAATCATGGTCACTTTTTGAGTTTTGTTCCCCATAATCTATGGTATCATCCAGACTGAACTGCAGTCAGCTCACCTCCTGCTTTACTCAACACCAAGAAGACACTTGGGCACAGTGATGATGTGAGGTGTAAAATAGGGATGAGTGACTGTAAATGTTACCAATCCCTCCTAAAAAAGAGAGATCTCCTCTCATCTCCTAAAACCTTACCTAGATCTTGACGAGTTGGCTTGGGATTTTGGTACCTCACGTATGTGAGGCAGATGAAGGAAGGCAAGTCATGTATCTGAATGATCTGCCTATTTAAACAAGTTTTGTGGAAGGGAGCACGTAACTTCATCCTCATGAAAACGCACCTGACTGGAGTGTGTACTCAGTGTAGCTGCTCTTTCTGTAGCTTATGAGTTACATGTGATCCCTCCATGTGATACCCCTACAAAATATTAATGTATTACTTTATAACAGATAGCGGGGTGGGTGAGCTTGTGCCCTTTACAATGGTTTTGGTGGGCCTGTGCCTTCCCTGCTGTGACCTTGAAAGGATGGGCTTGTTAGGACAGTGTATTCGCTTAAGGACAGATTTGTGGGTCCTTGGGGGAGGGTGGGGGGGGAAGAATTGGCTGGAGGTGATGGAGGCAGTTTTTAAAGGGCAGTGTACAAAGTCCATGAGATCAAACTTTCCACTGTGTCTGTGCCTGGCCAGGTGCTTAGGCTGATACCCCACATATACAAGGATACCCCACAAATACTGGAGGGACAGCAGTATCAGTCCCCGCAGCGAAAAGAGGTATTTCTAAAAGCAGGTATCTACCTCATGGTAGGCAAAAGGTTGAATTATTCATAGGGACAAAGCCTGCAGGTGTGTGTCATGTTCATTTTAGCACTGAGCTGAAGCTTTCTTGACCTATGTTCAGTGTAATTAAAAGCAAATCCCTCAAATCTAAGAACTGTTTGGAAAGGATTCTGTAATGCTAGGGCAGCCTGTATAGACATGTTCTCATGCCTGCCCTAATTGTATGGATTTGGTTGTAGGAGCTGCTGGACTCCAGCACTTCCATTGACTTGTCACAGTCTACAAATCCTGGAGTTTCTTAACACCATGAGGAGTAGAAATGACTTGAAGAAAATAATTGTGCGTATTTACTGTGACTGCATTATGCACAATTTTATTGCATTTATATTAAAATAAGTTGAGATGTATTTTGCTTTTTTTACACTGCTTTCAGTCTGTTTCCCTTTTGCCTAAATGAAACCCTTTTGATGCTTTTGCTTGTCTGGCTGGCTGTAAACCAGGTATTTAAACAAAAGTAAAGAGTTGCCAGTTTTGCCAGCTGGGGATGAGAACCCGGCTGGTGATATGTGGGTTCGGGAGGCAGTTAATCCAGCTTTTATGCTTTTTTACGATTTTATGTAAAAAGAGGTTAAAAATCACATTTGGCTCTTTCTTTGTACCACTGTTTTGTTGCTGTTGTGGGAATGCAGCAAAAGGTTGCTCATACTTTTTATTATTATTAGGTAAAGTCCTGCATAAATTAGGTAAAGCCCCAGATACAGTTCGCTTTAGCTGTTGGCCATGTGATTTGCCTTGTTCAGAGAATGATATGTTTTATCTTCCTGTTGCCTTCTTTTATAAATCACACATGCAAACCAAACCTCAACTTACTTGTAAAAAGAATCTACCACTGCCTTGCAATTTTATATATTTTACTAGCTTCAAAAGGAAAGAGTAGCTAACTGTGCAGATAGGAGAAATAGTAACAGTAGAAAAATATATAATGCTTTTACTTTGTGGCAGAAGAAATGGTGATTTAAAGACAAGCATCACAGATTTCGTATATAGTTTTCCAGCAAATAGCTCACAATATGCTCAAACTCAAAAACCATTTAAATAATTTTAAAATGCAGGAGATATTTTAGTTAGTTTTGTCGTATGTACTTATTCAGATAATTTGTTGTGTTTTACTTTCCAAAATTTCACTTTCTATTTGGAAATATCAATGATGTAACGAGTCTGTGTATTTTGGCACAGTTGTAAATAGTATGTGTTAACGTGTTAATATTTATGATTTTTTAATCTTACATACACAAGGGGCATTTGTAATAGACTTCTTTTCATCATGTTTCTACTACTGATCCTTAAGGGCAGTGAAAACTAGGAATAGGAATGCGTGAATTACTGTGGGATTGTCAAAATTGCCATACTGGATCAGATTGCATTTTGTTTCTGCTAATAGCATGTACCAGATACTTCAGAGCAGGCTTGGATTTACTGGGGGAGGAAAAGGAGAGGCAGATGAATGAGCTCGACACCCCTGGTTAGGACTGACGAGGGCAGTGCATGTGTCCTGTGATGTGGTCACGGCCACTTAGTGTCCCCAGACGGGTGAGCACTGTGTCTTCCCTTGCTTCAGAGGAATTTGTTGCAAGTCATCTTACACTTTTTGGACAATCACAAGATAATGTACTCATGGCAAAAGTTTATTTCACTACTATCTATCTAAATGACTGTTTGTGTGTGTCTACTTACAGTTTGAATCTGGATGAGCTCTTTGTGGTGGTGATTGTATGTGTCTGTGTGTTGTAAAACGTATTTTTTTTTCTGTGGATCAGTTTGTTGGTTTTTTTTATCAGTCGTATGTACTGCCTTTCAGAATCTGCCTTTTAAAATATAATCCAACTCTATTAGTTGCATTTCTTTGTTCTAATTGTTTGTTATTTAAGTCTTAATTTCTTGTTTAAGGTTTTTGTCTCTTAGAACTTTCTGCAGCAAATATTGGCAGTTTGGTACATACAGTTGTAGTGCCTCCTGTATTACCATTTATTAACTTCTAACTATTGCACCTTGTTTGAATGCAAGGGTATGATCTTCTAGAAATTCACAGAAATTGGAATTATATATGTATATGTTCAGTAGCCTTCAGTTTCCTCACTGCTTACAGTTTCATTATGGCTGTATGCTGCTGTTAGGTTGTCTCCATTTCTTTTAATAAGAAGGTGTATTAAGGTCAAGACACACTGCTTAGATTTCTTATTCCAATTCTCTGGGGCTGCTGGGAGAAGAGCTGTGAAGTAGGTTGTTTTTAGGTACACAACATTGGAGGCATTATGTTAACAAATTATATATGTTACTATATTTCTGTGAACATATAATATCATATAAACAGAGTATCGTAGTAAACATAGTAGCATATAAATGTCATATTTCTTTGTATTAGCACAGTTAAGCTGTTTGGACTACTTCATGGAACATAATGAAACTGTCAGGAGAAATGCATTGAGGACTTTTAGTATAAACAAATATCATAAAGAAGCTAAGCTTGTCTTAGTAGGATTATGGTGTTTCTACATCTGAGGCTTTATTCTTATGGGTGGGGTAAGGAGAGAGGAAGTGACTGAACAAGGAGATGCTTCACTTCTCCCAGAAGAATGGTAACCGGGGCGCTAGTGCCCGTAGATAGTGTCTCTTCCTAAAGCTGTGTACACTATAAACGGGGTGGTAGAGGACATAGGCAAGGGGAAAATGCAGTCGTGATCATTTTGAATAGGTCATTCTCAATTTTTTATTTTGCTTCTGGCAGTACGGTCCCCCAGTATGCCTGGAATTTCAGTGAGCTCAGGTGTGTGAGTCAGTACTGCAGTTGCATGTATTGAGCCAGGTTCTGGGTGTCCTTGTAGAACACTGTGAAAATAAAGCCTTGGAAACACATTAATATAAAGGTGCCTCAAATAGACTGAAACGATGATGTCTGAAATAGTGCATGTCTTACAGCTGGTTTTGGTTTTGTCTTAGGTGTTGGAAGATAATGACTATGGTCGTGCAGTGGACTGGTGGGGATTAGGAGTGGTCATGTATGAAATGATGTGTGGAAGATTACCATTCTACAACCAAGATCATGAGAAACTATTTGAACTGATACTAATGGAGGACATAAAATTTCCTCGAACTCTGTCTGCAGATGCAAAATCATTACTATCAGGCCTACTGATAAAGGATCCAAATAAGCGGTAAGTGAAACTACTGGGGTATACAGGCATAATATACACTCTAATTATACTGGGTAATGTAAAAATAGGCCAGTGTGCCTGGTCTTCCTGGCTGAAGGACCTGTCAGTCACAGGAATGCAGCCATACAGATTTCCACTTTTTCAATACAGCAACGATATACGAAGTGAGTTTAACGAGCAAAAGGGGAAGAAGCACGTGGAAGAGAACACGTTTTTAATCATTCACAGCAAACACAGGGATCTTTTCAGGTTTGGATTGGTTTGGATTGTGTACTGGAACAAAGGGAAAGCTCTCAATCGTTTTTCAGACTATGACTTCACCTTGAGTTTGCTGTAGTGTCTCATGGGGACTACGGCACTTTTTCTTGGAAGTGACCATGCCAGAAGATGTGTAGACAGCCACAGCTAAATTTTGTTAGGGCATGTAAATTAATCACATACTAGACCATGTGAACTAGTAACTTGTTAAAGAATACATCTTCTGAGGGAAACTTAAATACAGTGTTTTGAAAGCAAGTATCACCCAGCTGCTGCCTGTGCCCTTCTGTGGTGGGCTTTTCCCTCTAGGATTGTTGCCTAGGAGAGCCATTTTCCAGTAGCTTGTGCACTGGACCAGCAGTGTCCAGTCCCCTGTGGTTCTGAAACAAATCTCTGTCTTTGTAAATCAGTGGGATTTGTCTGTAGGTCCCCTCTTTTCCCCCATCTCTCTTGTTCTTGTGAGTCTCTCGGCATGTTTTAAGGCTGCAGGCATTCTTCTGTCTGTTGTCTCCCTTCTCTAGTCCTTCATCCTCAGGTTCTTCTCAAGAGGTTTTCAGTAGTGGGCATTACTCGCTGGTGCTCAGGGCAGGACTGGTTGCCGTGTCTCTCTGAGGGATTTGCCTGCACACTGCCAAGTGCAACAGCCAGCACAGCACAAGTGGTCAGCCTTTCCGCTGCTGCCCAGCAATGCCTGTTTAACTGAATTTACTGTGTGCAGTGAAAGCAAACTGTGACCAACCAGACAAATACATGGAGAGTAAAGTATAAATGTGTTCCTGTAGCAACTCCTAATGCATTTTAACCTCCAACCAATCTGACCCATCAAACATATTAACCTTTAGAATTGAAAAGATGCTTCCTTGTAATTAATCTTTGCAGACAGTAGTGTTTATTACAGACTTAAATTTACAAGCTTATTCATATTCAAGTTCTGGTGCTAGCTGATGCTAATTAGGGTGGGAGCACAGAGGTTAACTGCAACTCAGCTTTTCTCTGAGCAGCTGTATGGGAAGATACTGAGAGAAATCTGGAGACTGCAGGCTAACTGGGACGCTTTGCAGAGACGTGGAGAATTTTACAATGGGTGGTTGAGAAACAAAGAGGAATACAGCTTGGAAATGAAAATAACTTTACACCCAGTTACTGCAAGACTGAGGTAGTAGTCCTGATTATATTTTTGTAATTTGGCAGCAGGGTAATACCAATACAGATTTTTTGGTATTTTTGGTATTTATTTGGTAACCAATACAGGTTGTTGGAATTATTGCTCCTGGCAATACATGCTTTAGAGAGGAATTTATCATACTTAAAAGGTTGCTTTTAAACTTTGTGTTTATATCTGTAGCAGTTCCTTTTAATGAAACACTAACTGCTTGTGTCACTCGTGTCAATATTTAACATTATGGGCTGCTTCTTCACTTAAGATTAGCTTTTCTTCTGTCACAACTTCTTTCTGTTAGATCAATAGAATAGCCAGTCTCAGGAAGAAGTTAGATGAGAGCTGAGAAGTCCTGGAAGTCCACGTGCTGTTGAAAGGGGCAGAAGTTCCCTTCACTGTGTGCGTGGTTCTTTCTCCACCAACAGCAGCAGCTCAAGGGAGCTTGCTAAACTTGTTGAGTCAAATTTGACTTGCTAATGCAACAAAAAACAGCCAGCTCTTTCTCGTTTTCTTATTGTGGGATTAGTTTTCTTCCAGGTTAGTGGCTGCTCAGCTCACAGTCATCAGTGGGAATGATGCTGTAGATGCAAGTGAGGGGGGAGAGGTATGGGCAGGACTGGGACCTTCCTCTTTTGGCAGCAGTGACCACTTCTGTGACCTCAGATCACCTTGGGCAAGTTCACCCAAAGTAGGTGGAATTCACTTCCTAATATGATTTACCAGAGAGGGTCTGGCTTTGGCAAGCCATGGCCCACAGTGAATAGTGTGGTTATTTACAATGGCCTTTAAATAACCTTCTCAGCAGGCCTACAATTTATTAATTTATACTAATTGACTCAGATTGAGACTATTTTATGGTAATTGGTCAATTGTTAGAGCACCCAGATGCAACAGCAGTGAACACTGTATAAAAATGGCGCATGAGTCATTACTGATTCAGTGCCTGGCACCTCCTTGGCAAAATTTATGTCAGCATTGTTGGGTTGGTTTTGGTTTTTAATAGTGCCAGAACGTTAGTTGGTCTTTCAAGAAAACTAAACTTCAGTTCGTTTTTAAAATGCATGAATTCTTAAAAAAGCTCATCTTGGACAGTAATGAACACTGTAGTTGGAATAGTCAAAAAGAATAGACCATGGCATGGATACTCCTACTATCATATTTTATCTCAAGATCACCTGAATTCATATTAAACAGGTAAGAATTACATATTAAATGAGTGAGAGTTGTTCCCAGTTAGTCAAAAACAAATGGTCACTTTTCCAACCATTACAATAACTTAATTTCCCTTTAAGAGTAATGCTTGTTTAATATGATTTTTTTCCACTTCCTTTAGACTTGGTGGAGGCCCAGATGATGCAAAAGAAATCATGCGTCATAGTTTCTTTGCTGGAGTAAATTGGCAAGATGTATATGATAAAAAGGTATGTCTTTATAAGACATTGAATAATCTGGCTTCTGCAAGATGCTTTCAACTGATAGTCATAGGACTGCTGCTCGCTGAAGTTAGTCAAGTTTTTCTTTGCAAATTTTTGTGTTAATACAAATAAATAATTATTCTGAACTAGCTGTACTTACTTAATCTTTTGTTTTTCAGTAATAATTTGTCAGTGGACCAAAAATAAATTTTGCAAACGAACCTAACCTCAGCAAAGATTTTTCTTCTATTATGTAAATGTCCAAATCTTTTCCTTTCCTTTTTTCTTCCTGGGCCTTCAGGAGAAAAGTAGGTATAAGACTCAAGATAATGTATGGAAGTTTATCTTGAATTGTCTTTTTATTTTTTCCATTTACTGAAAAGCTCTTTTATGGAAATAGGAAAATTAAGTGATTGGAAGGGACTCAATAGCAAAAATCTACTTTCTGATTGTTTGTGTTTAAGTAGAAGTCTTTTTCAAACTTATTTTAAAAGAGATATCTAAGAAAATTAAAATAGAATTAAAACGCTGAGCCAGAACAGCTTGTGGAGAAAGCGAGTACTGGGAATTCAGTTGGAACAGTTTTCTCTAAACCCAGTCCCGTTCCTGTAATGATCAACACTTTGGGGATGATTTTAGAAAAGGAATTTATCTCACTTAGTAGTGAACTCAATTTGACTTCAGTTGTTTTATATACAGAAGCTGATTTTTCTCTCAGTACTTGTGTAAGAATTTACTTGTTGCTATAAACCCTTCTATTTTGATAAAGTCTTTTTTTTTTCCCCAACTGTTTTACATTGTTAATCTGCCAGTTGATCTGCGTAATTTTAAAAGATAGATTTTTCTCCTTTTTTTTCTTTGTTCAAGTAAAAGGAAAATGGAAGACATACGAATGAGCAGAATATGTTTATGCTACAATGTCAATGATACAAACTGTTTTTTCAGTTGTTGTTGAACTGGAATTTAAAAAATGTGTGGTGGTTGGTGTGGTACTTCTCTGACAAATACCGGAATTGAAATAAGAGCCTGTATATGATGATACAAAATATGGTACTTTGAAGTTACTTGATACAAGTGTGATTTTTTTTCCCTGGCAGTATCATGAGGTTTCAAGTAGCAGTAAAATAGATAATAGGAGCAAATATATTATTCAGGTTACTTTATGAGCTCAACCACTGGTTGATTATGTAAGGACATTGTAGAGAAGCACTCTGAGGATAAAGTCTAAAAACACAAGTTGAGGACCTTTCTGGAGTTTAAAAAAACCCACTAAAATTGATTGGATTGCAGAGTGCTAGGAGTGGATGAGAAAGAAAAAGCTGTTACATTACTCTTGCTCTGTTGAAAAAGATTTGTTAATTATTTTACATTAGAAATATAGCTCTCAATTCTAAACTGTGTTCAACATCATATTTAGTTCAAAAAATATAGATACTCTTAAATTTAAGCATGCACTTTGAGTATTTCCAAATCAGCCTGGCAAATGTCTTTCAGTCAAGATTTTACTCTGAGCTATTACAATAAAAGGAAGTATTTTTCAGGTATAAATTTACACATATATAAAGATTATATAAACTTACACAAATACAAATAAATATATAAATGCAGGTATTTTGCCTTTATGCTCATGGAGGTGGATATATGGCTTATTGGAGTACTATAACTGGAGAAATTGTAGTCATTCATTGTTTACTCTGTCCACTGTTGCTTTGAGAAACTAAATTTGCCAGTAAAAAATCAATTGAATTTCCTCAGTTGAACAGTTAACTTCAAGGATCATAGAAATTGCTTTTGAGCAGTATTGGCACACAATGTGTTCTTTATGGAAAAATAACTCATGAAAATGACTTCTGACAGTATGTTTCTGTTTAATTACAAAGTAGTTGTGTTCCTATTACAAAGCTATTTGTCTGGTTGGGTAAAATATCCAGTTGTTCCTCCTGCAAACACAGTCTTATCCGTTCTGAAGTATGCGGAGTGTAAGACTGTGCTCTAAAATATAAAAATTTCAAACATAATAATAAGGTTAATGAACTTTGGCTAAGAATATTTATTAGAATGCTTATATGAATATTTTTGAGGTTTTAGTATTCTAAAACAACTCAGGAGGAATCTGCATGAAACAAATTTGATTTTCAAATAGATTTATTCTATGCTGGCTTCTGTTGCTCTTTATTATTAGTAGTATGGTCTTCAGCAGTAGGGTCACTTCATGAAATGATAGTTGATATAATTATTTGCATAGAAAAAATATTTCACAGTATTCTTGCCTGAGGTTTATGCACCATGAAATAGTAATTTTCTGGCTGCATTTCAGGAGTGTGTTCTGTTAGCAATGAAAGAACTGAAGTTCACATTCAAGAGTAACAGAACCCAGATATCATGAGTATTCCAAGTAGTTGCTGAGGGATAGTTTTGTACATGTACACACTGTGTTCCTGTGCCACTAATTTTATCATTTTTACTAGAGATTAAGTACATCTCTATACTTACTAGGTTATCACTTCACTGGTGTGATTAGAGACAGAATTATATATCTGTAAACTTAAAGTATTCCATGCAACAAACAGTAGCTCTGTCAAGTCAAGGATCCAAATGGTCAAACGGAATTATTAGCTCTCTGATACTGCTAACACGTTAAACTTAATTTGGTACTACACAATGATAATAAAATGTTGTATGGCACGCTGGAGCAGAGAAGGTCATTGCCTTTAAATGAAAAATTTATAGTAGTTAGCATTTGTGATCAGATGTATTTATTTTTGGCAGAAAAACCACGAGGGCATATGAAAGAGAGCAGCCTGTGCCAGGATCTTCCTGTGATCATCTCAGTTCTGATGAGTTTTTATGTCTGTGCCCAAGTATAAGAAAATTAATAGTTTGGCAAACTCTGAAGACTTCAAAAGCCCATATACTTCTAAATAAAATATTTGTTTATTTGTTTTACATCTAAAAAAATATTTGTTGCTAGAATCAGGAAGCCTTTTGAAGTTTCTCTGTTACTCATTTAAGAATTGTTTTAACATATTTTTATTTGGGTTGCAGAAATGTTCTTAAGCTGTTGATGTTCTATCTAGGGTCTTTTGCTGAACAAAACCTACATGGGCATTAATTTAAGGGTGGGAATTTGGGCATGTCTTCAGGCTTGCAGCTTGAAGCCCTCAGGTAGCCTCAGGGCAAAGGAGATCTAGACCTTTTAGCGAAGCCTGAGTTTCCTTCTGCATGTAATATGGATGAAAGAAGAAAGAAACCGTACGGGAATATGGTCTGAGATACGTGTATCTCTGATTTCTTATAATACCTCTGACTGTTCCTGAAGCAGATTAGGGAGTGCTAACAGAATCACAGAATCATTAAGGTTGGAAAGGACCTTTAAGATCATCTAGTCCAGCCATCAACCCAACACCACCAAGCCCACTAAACCATGTCCTGAAGTGCCACGTCTACATGTTTGCTGAACACTTCCAGTGATGGTGACTCCACCACCTCCCTGGACAACCTGTTCCAGTGCTTGACCACTCTCTCCGTAAAGAAATTTTTCCTAATATCCAATCTAAACCTCCTCTGTTGCAACTTGAGGCCATTTATTTGTCAGTACTGGGAAAGGAGTAGGGACAAGTGGCATAATGGTTAAAGCTGGGGTGTCTGACCTGGCTGCAGGGGCAGCACTTGCAAAGGCACCTATCTCAGTGTGGAGGCAGCGACTTTCAGCATGAAGTCTGACAGCTGCAAAAAGCTGTTCCTTGCCCTTCAGCTGTGACTACCTTTGCTTTACTTAAGACACAACAACAGCAGCTGATGAAACTCCATGATTCAAGCCTTGCGTTCAGGCCTGGGAAAATCTGCAATATAACTATAGTCTTAAATGCATGTTAAAGTACTTTTGTGTATCAGATTTTAAGCGAAAGGGCAGGAGGGAAATAGGAAAATACCAACATCTGTTTTTAGGCCGTTGCCATTTGAGTCGTACTATTTTTGTACAATTATCTGCAGTGCAACAAAGCCTGTAGAAATGACCCTCGTTACTTGCTTTTGTGTTGTTGCCATGCGAAGTTGTAAAAAGATCAGAAAACTGCTAACCAATCTGATCTTTTCATTGTGTTTCCAGGGATACTTTAAACTATATGACCTAGTGGTTGATTACCACCCCTTCCCCCAGCTGCTTGGATTTATGGGAGGAAAATATACATAAGGGTGTCTGATTCTTAAACTTAAATTGTTATTGTAGTCCTGGGGGTTGTGGCTTCTCTCTATCCATTGTATCAGCATTGTATCACTAGGAAAACAGGGTTTGTCCATGGGCAAACCTCCCTGCTGAAAGCCTGCCTTCCTGTGGATTTGTGTGGTGTGTCCTTTCACCACTGAAATCCCAGCTCTTCCTCCTCCCCTTGCCTAGGACCACCACATGCACTATCCTAGCAGGCTCTGTGGGGTATTTCCAGCTCCTGGCCGTGCTGCGGCTGCTGGCTGGGCAGCCGGCTGCCCACTTCTGGGCCAGGTGTGGGGATGAGCCAGTCCCTACATGAATGCTTAGTGACCGGCTTGAAGCTCAACTCAAGTTACCGCCTTTGCTTCAGTGGAAGCTCTAGTTTGAGGGTGGATGGACAGGGATGACTATCTTCTATTCAGTAAACTTAGATTAAGTAATTCTGTGGGAAGGGTCTCTGTTCCTAGTCTTCATCATGGTGAGTTTGCCCAGCCATTCAAAATTTATTGAGGAAGGACGTACAGACTGACAGAGTGCATAATTTCATCCGCTCCTGTTTCCTTTGGTAGCTGAGCTAATATCAGAAAAAGGACAGAAAATTATTGTTAGGAAAGGAAAATTGGCATTTTAAAGGACTTAGATATTTTTAATTAAAATACTGTTGTTGATGATCTAATGCTGAAAGACTGAACTAAGGTTTTGTGTTGTTACTATCTCCACATGATTTTTAGGGTACCAAGCATTTGCTTTGATGGGAGCTAAAAGATGTATAAATGAGGGAACATGTATTGACAGATATGCATCAGAAAAGTACAAAATTTTGAGACGAGCTTTGCTACTGTCCTTTTAAAATGTTTTATTGTGGTATTTTCTAAGTTAAGAAATGGCAAGAGACTGACATGGCTGAGTCAAGACCTGCTGGTCAAACTAAAGGCCGAGAAGGAAATGCACAGACAGTGGAAGCAGGGACGGGTATCCTGGGAAGAGTAAAGGGATGGTGCCCAACTGTGTAGGGATGTGATTGAGAAGGCCAAGGTGCAGGTGGAGCTGAACTTGGCAAGGGATGCAAAGAATAATAAGAAGGGCTTTTACAGGTCTGTCTGCCAGAAAAGGAAGGTCAAAGGAAGCAGACCCCTCCAAAATGAGCAAGACTGGCAAACTGGTAACAACAGAGAAGGAGAAGACTGAGGTACTCAACAACTTCTTTGCCTCAGTTTTCACTGGCAGTGTTTCTTCCCACACCTCTCGAGTGGATGGACTGCAATACTGCAGGGACTGGAGGAGCAAAGTCCCTCCCACTGTAATAGAAGATCAGGTTCGTGACCACCTGAGGAACCTGAACGTACACAAGTCTGTGGGACCTGATGAGATGCATCCCAGAGTCCTGAGGGTCTTGGCTAATGTAGTTGCCAACCCACTTGCTGGGATATTTGAAAAGTCATGACAGTCTGGTGAAGTCCCTGGAGACTGGAAAAAGGGACATATTTCACCCATTTTTAAAAAGGGTAGCAAGGAGGACCCTGGGAATGACCGACCTGTCAGTCTCACCTCTGTGCCCAGGAAGATTGTGGAGCAGATCCTCCTAGAAGCTATGCTAAGGCACATGGAGGACAGGGACGTGATTTGAGACAGCCAACATGGCTTCACCAAGGGCAGGTCCTGCCTGACCAAGGTAGTGGCTTTCTATGATGCAGTGATCACACCAGTGGATAAAGGAGGAGCTGTGGATGTCATCTATCTGGACTTCTGTAAGGCTTTTGACACGGTTCCTCTCAACATCCTTCTCTCTAAATTGGAGAGATATGGATTTGATGTGTGGACTGTTTGAGGATGAGGAATTGGTTGGATGGTCACATCCAGAGCATAGTGTTCAACAGCTCAATGTCCAGATGGAGATTGGTGACAAGTGGTGTCCCTCAGGGGTCTGTATTGCGACCAGTACTCTTTAATATCTTCATCAATGACATAGTGGGATCGAATGCACCCTCAGCAAGTTTGCAAATGACACCAAGCTGAGTGGTGCAGTTGACACGGCTGAGGGATGGGATGCCATCCAGAGGGACCTGGACAAGCTTGAGAAGTTGGCCCATGTGAACCTCTTGAGGTTCAACAAGGCCAAGTGCAGGGTCCCGCACCTGGGTCAGGGCAACCCTCAGTATCAATACAGGCTGAGGGATGGATTGAAAGCAGCCCTGCCGAGAAGGACTTGGGGGTACTGGTGGATGAAAAGCTGGACATGAGCCGGCAATGGGCGCTCACAGCCCCGATGGCCAACCACATCGTGGGCTGCATCCAAAGCAGCGTGGCCAGCAGGTCGAGGAAGGTGATTCTGCCCCTCTACTCTGCTCTGGTGAGACCCCACCTGGAGTCCTGTGTACAGGTCTGGAATCCTCAGCACAGGAAAGACGTGGACCTGTCTGACGTGACCCTGTGGACGCTGGTGCAGAGGAGGGCCACTAGACTGATCAGAGGGATGGAACACCTCTCCTATGAGGACAGCCTGAGAGAGTTGGGGTTGTTCAGCCTGGAGAAGAGAAGGCTCTTGGGAGACCTTATTGCAGCCTTCCAGTACTTCAAGGGGGCTTATACAAAACATGGGGACAGACTTTTTAACAGGGCTTGTTGTGACAGGACAAAGGGTAGTGGTTTTAAACTAAAAGAGCACAGATTTTGACTAGATATAAGGAAGAAATTTTTTGCAATGTGTGTGGTGAAACCCTGGCACAGGTTGCCCAGAGAGGTGGTAGATGCCCCATCCCTGGAAACATTCAAGTCAGGTTGGACGGGGCTCTGAGCAACCTGATCTAGTTGAAGATGTCCCTGCTCATTGCAGGGGGCTTGGACAAGATGGCCTTTAAAGGTCCCTTCCAACCCAAACTATTCCATGATTCTATGATTTTAATGAATTTCACTTTATGTGAAAATAGAGTGTTTACTTGGAATGTTATTTTGTAAGTTAGCTAATTTTCAAAATAATAAGGTGTGAGAAAAACAGAATTAATCTTATACTTTGCAATTTATTAATAAAGAAGAGGTGTATATGTTGGGATGCAACAGTGGGTTTTTTTAAGCAGACAACTTGGAATGTCATACTGAAGTTGAACCATAAGTAAGATTCAAATAGGTATTCCTTATGAATAAAACCTGAAATTGAACAACAATGCTTACTGTTTAGTATTTATATGGTACTTAAAGAATTGGTGTGTTTTACAGTTTTGAGATTATAATCTATTATCTCATTTATTTAAGTGAATAATTCAGTGGGGGTGGTGTATAGCTGCTCCTCTTATTTCTTCTGCACTTTATCTCAGAGTACTATTCAGCTGCAGTCTGTTGGTGGATTCTTATGGTAGTGTTAATTTTGAGTTAATTGGAAGGAAAACTCCCTTTAAATTAAAAGGAGAAGGAAGATTAGATTGATGTTCTTAAGCATCACATTTTTCATTTGGCAGATCGAGTACATCAGTTACTTTGAAGTAGCTGCAGCCACTTCCCATACAACACCCAGACAAATGATTCCTGTCAAATTATCTTTGAGCAAATGTCGTTATATATTTTCTCTCATACTGAAATATTTGTGTAGTTGTTCAGTAAGTGTGAGAAAGCTCAAGGTGTAGGATAGAGCCTGCCTGTTCATCTCTGCGTGACTGTAACAGTCAGGTACTGTACCTGCCCCTTTCCTTCCCCCGAGAGGCGGATGACATGTTTCCCAGGTCTTGACCTGTGGAAAAACAGTGGTGTTTCTCACACGCAGCTCTCGGCTGCCAGGTGGAAACGCCATTCACTGGAGATAATGAAGACGCTAAGAATTTGATATTGCTTCTGCTGTCATTGCTAACATCAAGCCTTGGAAAAGGCCGGGGCAGATTCAGCTTGACAGATGGGTGTGAAATTGGATTTTTGTCTTGAACATCAACTCTTATAGTCACTTAACTCACACTGAGTTTAGACTTTTATTTCTTTGTTTGTACATGCACATTCATATCTATGTCTATGTGTGTGTGTAATGCATAAAGGCAGAAAAATCTGTATTTCTGGTCCTTAGAGTAAAATGTTGGGTGCTGGAGGTGCTTTCTGCTGTCTGGTTCGAGTATGTACTGCCTGAATTTGCACAGACCGCCAGAGGAGGAAAATCATCCTGTACTAAAGCTTGGCAGCTGGGACCGAGCAGCGTGATTCTCTTGCAGACTGACAACGCCTGTGCTTAACAAAAGCTCGTCTTATTCCTTTTGGACAGAGGTTACTGGGTGTTTTGTTCTTTGTCGTTAAACCTCAGCTTCAGTCTCCTTTGGGACATATGGGGAAGCTTTGAAGTTCTTATTCAGGTTCTGTGTCAATCTAAGTGGTTATGTCTGCAGCAGTTGCACCTTGTGTTTCTAATGTTTTGTTACAGCTGAAATTTGTGGAGATTTTACATTCTGGTTTTAAATAAAATCTGACAATTAATGAACAAAAGTGGCACCCCTCCAGAAAGATGATTGACAGGTTGCTGTAGCATGGCCTGGCATGTTGGTGGCATGGCTTACAAAATCTGTCTAGAATGGTTCTGTCCCCAGTCTCTTGAATGTGGTGTTGAAGTACGGCATCATTTATACCACGCTCTGTGGCTCTGCTTTGTCTGAAAGGTTGTTAGGAGAGGATTTTTTACTGCATTTCTCTCATTTTCCTGGGGGGTAATGCCTGAGCTCTGTGTGCTGGTTCCTCATTTCTTGATGAGAATTATTTTAGAGGTTCTCCTATTGGAACTGGGAGTGTGTCTTGCAAGTATCCCAACAATTATATGAAGGTCAGAGAAAGAATTTACTTGGGGGAGGGGGAGGTTTGCCTTTGGTGGCAGATCAGGAGTCTGGAGTGGGATGTCCACAAGACTTTAGCCACAGTTGGTTTGGTGTCGGTGGGGTGGAGCAGGTGGAAAGGAGTGACCCCCAGCTCTGGCGGTCCTCACAGCTGTGCCTGTGGAAATGGTGCTCTGAGGGAAGGAGGGAAAGTGTGTGGAAAGAATTAAGAAACCTTCCTGCTGCTTTCTGTTGAGATGTATTTGTGCGTCTTAATCTCAGCTGCCGTTTCCTCCTTGCCATAGGCTGTAGGGGGTGGTTAGTGCACCTGAGGGTATAGCTTGTATAAATACCAGCTAAGCTGTTGTGGAGAGCCACATGGCTGCACAGTTTGTTTTTGCAGTCACCGAAGTTTCCCACTGCTTTTAATGTCCAGGAGATGAAAGGTACTGCTGTAAGATGGCTGAATCCTAAAACACCGGTGACATAAATTTGCATTGGGTTCCTCCCTTCCAGTTACCGCCTGGAGTTTCGTCTGTTTTACGTGTTTCGCTTCCCCAGCTAAACTTCTGCCGTAAGTGGAAATTTCATCAGCTGACTTCCTGGGGGTTACTGATAAACAGTTTTCTATTAAGCCCAGCTACTGAGCATCGAATTGGAGCACCAGCTTCCTCCCATCACCCATCATTGATGAATTTTGTTTTAATGGTGCTTTTCATACCTGACTGAAATTATTATTGTAATTATTTTTTCCTTAAGAGTCATTTAATACTGTGCTTCTCTTCCTAAGATAAAGTTTTCTGAGTATTTTCATAACCATTACTATTTCAGATAGATGGAGAGGACAAGGGGGTGATCTAAAGTCATAGTAAGGCCTGTTCATTTCAGTGGACAAAAAAAAAAAAAAAAAAAAAGGAAAAAAAAGGCCTGAGCAAACCAGTAATAGCCAGTAAGTTTTTGAGAAAGAATCTTGTCAGCTACTGCATTATCTTTTTCCTCTTCAGTTGCAGATCCATACATTGCGATGTATTGTGATCTTACCCTGGCCTTTTTTTTTGTTTTTCATTAACTACTTTGACCTAAAACATAGTTGTTAAAGACTGCAGAGTAAGTGTTTTCTCCTTCTCTTCACATAGTAGTTGGAGTGTGAAAGGTCTCTGGTTTACTTCATAGCAAGAGTCGTTTGTTCTACTGTGGACTTGTATTGCATCATTGGAAAGACATTGTTTCTTCTCCTTGACTTGAGAAACAAATTTTTTCTTAAGCTTGTATTTTCCTATGAAAAGTTTTAATTATTGTGAAATGGCATTTTCTGTTTCTGGTCTGGAAAAATGATCCCAATCTGGGAAGTAGTAAAATTGTTAGAAGAATCTGTTATCTAATGGATTTTTTTAATACTGAATTTATCTAATGTTTACTTCAGTTGCTGAGAACTGTGAAAGCGTCTCTTAAAAGGATGTGTAGTGTTGGCTACTTGGCCTTGAGCAGACTATGTTACTTGGCTGCATGTATTCTTCTTTTTTTTTTTTTTTTTTTAAACTTTTTGAGTGTTCTTCTCCAAGACGGGAAAATGAGAAAAATAGCAGCGTGGAATGTTCCACTGGCGTAACTGTGCTTAGGAATTGTGTGGCTGCGTTGCTGCGAGGACTTTGGAAATCTGTTTTAATAGTGGAGAATTGGTTGGGATGGCCAGGACACATACAAAAATAATTTTCCTAGAAATGCAGGAATTTGTACAATAAAACAGAATACTTTGTTTTTAGACACTGGATGTAACTGGATTTATACTTGGAAGATTCTTCTGATGTTGAGTTTATATATGTTTGCTCCTTAAGGTTTTGGGCTTTGTAGGATAAATGCTTTACTTCAAATAATTCTCTGCTGCTGTATGTTTTCCATTCAGGAAAAAGTAAGGGAAAACTGAATTTAGTTTTACAAAAGTATTAATCAGATCTGTTGTACATTTTTAAGTATATGCAAGTGGTAGATTTATTTTTGCTTAAGAATTGCTTGGGCTATTACTGAAGAATTGGATCAGTATATATATGCTCAAAAGGACAAACGGTTGCAGAGAGAAGAGTCAAATTGCTGAATGAGGGGTAATGCTGAAGGACTTGTAGGTGTATCCTGGGAGAGATGGCAGCAGAATTCGGTCCCAGGTCCAAAGAACCACCCAGTGTTCTGGTGTGGTTCTGATATTGCAAAGTACAGTGAAGGTATCTTTCTCTGGCTAACATGGCTGTCAGTGTAATATGTCCTATGTGAGAGGGAAAAGATGAAAAGAACTGGGTAGCAGTTTTCAACCTGGATTTGGAAACAATGGGAGTTTGTGTGTGCATTTGTAATGGCGATCAAAAATGGAGAGAGGTTTTATGTGAGTGTATGCTTTTGTTTAAGGTTTTTTTTTTTTTGCTGTTTTCTTGCTGTTTAAGTGCCTCATTCATGCACTTGACCACATTTTAATCTTTTATGCCTCATCCCAAACTGTAAAGTATTAGGAAGTAATAATTTTCTGTATAGAGATCTACTGTGAAGAGCGTCTTGTTGAAACCCTTCCTTCTTTGGCTGTGCAGCACTACATACTTACACATTCTAGTCCTCATGGGGCAGGCTAGCTTTTTTGGGTTTTGGATGGCTCTATTTGTGTATTGTGTAGCCTCCTTTGGTTAGCACTGAGATCCAGAGCTGCTTCTAACATTCAGCAGTTCATGCAGATCTCTCCAAGCTGTATAAAAAAAAAAAAAAGTCTTGTGCATTGAACATAGTAAAATAACGAAGACTCTTCATATTGTAAAAAAATTATCATTAAAAAAAAAAGAGTTTCTGCAGTGTACTCCGTGTATCGTAAATTATGTCTAGTACATTGAACTTGCTGAGGGGAGGAGGTTTAACAAGAGTACCACTTCCTTTGCTGTGGGGTAAAGGAACAAATTAATTATTTGGTGTCAGTGTTCCGGAGTTGAGGAGAAAGACGGCATGAAACTAGTGAAAACCACACGCAAGCTCTGATAATATCAGTCAGCCACGATTTAACCTCTTCTACAGAAAGGGAAATTGATACACTACCTTCGGGGTATGTGTTTTGAATTGCCTGTGAGCAGATAGCACCAAAGGGCTCCAAGTTACAAAACAAAACATTGTCATCCATGCCCCCCGCCCTTGGCAGTATCATACATGCTAAACTGCTCTGTCATTTTGGACTGGCACCATGCAGTGTGATATTCCATACTGAATATGCCTTCCAGTTAAAATCTTTGGCCCATAGGCTGTTGTTTTGGAGGAGAAAGGTGGATGGCAAGGCTGGTGCAAAACAGGGGCAAGGAAGTCCTGCCTTGGTGAGCTGTGAGCAAATACTAAAGGTGTTGGGAAATTCTGCACTGTCCTGTGAAAGCAGTAGGGAGGATTAGATCCAGCGATGTTGTGTTCAGGAAACTCACTTAAGCCTGAAATGGCCTTTTTTCAAATACAAAATTTATTTTCACATTCATATTGTTTCTTCTAAAGGTACGTTCAGATGTAGACCTTAACCCTGCAAAAAATGTGTCATGCTTACTATTGCTGTCTGTGTAGTCCTTTTTGCCCTAGCTGTATATACCACCCAGATGTGGCGAAGTACCTGGAGGTGCCTTTGCCTCATGTCTGTGTGGGTAATCAGAACAGCCTAAAAAGTTTTGAGGTATTTATCTTTATGCAGCTCAATTTAACTGCAAGTCACGTGAGAGTGAAACTTGGAATTTAACCGTGTTGTGCTATTAGCTAGATTCTGAACTAGTATTTTTGGAATTGACTCTAATGGCTTCTGTCTCTTACTAGAAGTTAAAGACTCAGCTGCCTTTCCACGACCTTCTTGCAACTACTCGTTTGATCTAGGTTGTAGGGGAAAAAGAAAAACTTATTTCTTTTCCTAGTAATCATTTGGCTGGTACAGTAATTTCATTTTGTTTCTTGGTCCCTTTCAGCTTGTACCTCCTTTTAAACCTCAAGTGACATCTGAGACAGACACCAGGTATTTTGATGAAGAGTTTACAGCTCAGACTATTACAATTACACCGCCTGAAAAATGTAAGTCAGAAATTATGCATAACTTAAATTATCAGTTTATAATAAAGCACTGTGTAAGTTTTGTTCTGTTTGAATGGAAAAACTATTCTCATTGTTACTAGTAAAAATCTTCATAGGGAAGCATATAAGTAACTCTCAGTGACAGTGTTCTTTTAAAGAAGGAGTAATTACAAAGCTTAGAATATTGGGTCATTCTGGGTTGGGCTTTGGTGTGTGTGTGAGGGGAGTGGGGTTGTTGGGTTTTGTTTGGGTAATTTTGTTTTGGTTTTTTTGTCTTTTTAAATAAGGGAAAACAGCGGCTTCAGATGTTTGCTGGTTGACAGTTAAGGTTCCAGTTCAGCCAGAGACAAGTGGATGTCTCTTGTGTAGATGTCAATTACTTGAAAATGAAATTTCCTATCAAGTCCTGTGCTTCAGCAGAGCTCTTAAAGAAGTTATTAATATAGATATAACTGCTGCACTGGGCCTTGAACAGAGTATCTTTGTTGAGTGAATTTGTATTTTTGTCATCCTGTGCTACATGCACAGGAATCGTGATCTGATCGGCCAAGCTAGGGCTTAACAGAGTTACGTACCAAGCCAGAGCAGTTAAAATCTTGCTGCTGAGTTCTTGAATGAATTTACTTTCTAAGTGAGACTTTTTTGTTTGTTTGTTTGTTTTTAAATTTGGGGGTAGGGAAGAAGGATCACAAAAGTAGACAATAAAGACTGCAGTTAGGATTGATTACCCATTCATAGAGTTAGTTCATTTTTTGGTGTTTTAGGATTCCCAGGTTTAGCTGCAGTTTTCTGTTGTTATACAGATCTGGAGTATTTTCTGGATTTTGCATTTGTACTGTTTGAACACAGTCATCTAAGTGATTTTCAGTCTTCCTGCTGTGAAAAAAATAAGCCTTTCTTTTGCTGTCTATCTTGATAAGAATGTGTCCATATCTGTAATTTGAACAAACTTTGTCAAAATTTGGATAAACTTGGAGTCTATTGATTCAATATCACAAAGTCATGATCTCTTGAAACTCCACATATGCAATGATAATGGCTATTTATCCGTTGAAGGCTGAAGCAATACAAAATATGTGGATGCTACCAAGAGTTCAGCTTTAAATTTACTGAATTCAGAGCAGGTGATCAGTACCAATGCAGGGAAATGACCTGCAGGGACCTATGCTAAGGGGCCTATCTTGGCCTCTGGTCGCGCTGTGGCTGCCGCAACATGGCGTTTAGCACTGGCTGCACATCCACCCCAATCATAGGAAAAATAAAAGGGGGAGTGATGACAAGCAGCGGCGTTGCTGATGTGGGAAGCCCTCCCAGAGAGCTGGCAGGGCTGCCTCACCTGAGGCTGCGGTAAGTAACATCGCTAAGCAGCACAAAGGCAAATTTCCTCTTGTGCCACAGAGACCTGGAAAACTGCTGCCATTTTTAGTGAACTGCAGTGGTTCAAGGACCACATGGGGTTTTCCTGTTCCTGGGTATTGCAACAAGAAACAATTTTTCATTATTTTTCTTTTAAAATCTACAAGTAAGTGTATTATCTACAATATGGTATCACCTCTGCCTGAGGTGATTATGCAAAAGGAGGTTAAAACATACTTTAGGGATGGAGGGTTGGTAATTGCATATCAGAATGTTACTGCTGAACTAAAGATCTTTTATAGTTACCGAAATAATTTTCATAACATTTAGGCCAGTTATTTAGTTATAAGAGTTCTACAAATCATGCTAAGTGAATATTGAAAGTATAACTTGTAGCTACAGTAATCAAACTGATAGTAAAACAAACCAACAAGCTCTGTACATTAACCTAATTTAAACTGACAGTGTAAAAGGGAGATTGTATTTGAAGTTACAGGAACTGAGAGGCACTGGTAAAGTCAAGCAGCATAATCATAGCAATTACAAAGGTACAAAAGAGACATATTTCTGAAAGGTTGCATATAAATACATCGTTAGTGTAACAGTTTCAAGCACTGTTAAAAATAAGCACCGTTAAAAAAATCCATGTGAGAATGTAGATCCAAATTCTCAGAGTTAGGCAACATCTGGCACCTGGTTTCCATTGGCACTGCAGGAATTATGTAAATACAAATATTTATGAATTTGGCTTAGTCCATGTTTCCTCTGATCCCAGTAAATATGATAAAAATAAATTGTTTACTAAAAAATAATATTTAAGGATTGAAACACATAGAACCTGCATGAATTGTTCATTTTGTAGCTGTCTTTCCTTTTAACTCCTTTTGAAATGGAGAAATATTTAAGTATGTCTACAGTAAGATTTTGATTTCCTGAACTCAACTTAAGAAGCCATGAAAACTGGCTGCTTCAGTCAGCGATTGGCTTCTGTGCTACCAGAAGCTGGATGTGCTGGCATGTCTTGATTAGCCTAGTAATGATGGAAATTCTCAGGTGATCGTCATAATAAAACCAACCAACACACCCACCCACCCCGATACAAGTGGTGACTTCCTGAAAGGATATACTTTCAGTGGCCATCGTTCTACTGTATGAGCATAAGCTTACATGAATAAAGTCTGTCTTTAACTTGAGCCTTTCACTTCAGCATGGAACCCTGAAAGGTATACTGCATATCAGGTGAATAATAAAATTTTGTTGCAACTATAATGATGTTTTGAACTTCTCCCTTAATACAGATGACGAGGATGGTATGGACTGCATGGACAATGAGAGGCGGCCGCATTTCCCCCAGTTTTCCTACTCTGCAAGTGGACGAGAATAACTTTTTTGTTCTGCTGCTTCACTGTCATCTTAGGTTTATCACTGAAAATGATTCCTGAACATCACCACCAGTACTAGATAGCAGGGGCACTTTCAGAGACCGTTCCAAATTGAACAAGTTTCTTTCCCAAACCTACCTAAAATCCATTTTGGTTTTGCATGAAGTATGAGATTTTCTCTACTACGCTCTCCTGCTGTTGCTGCTGCCCACAGTCTCAGTATAATAGCAACGTCAAGAAGTTACTAACGGTTTCTTTGAAGGTAGATGACTCGACTTCAGCATTGTACACTTTGTGCACAAGTAGTCATCTATTTTTCCTCACAGTGGAGGCTAAACAAAAAACGTGTTGGTCCAGCTTATCTTCTTCGAGAAGATGAATCAAAATTGTAATTAGTCTAAAAAGACTAGTCTATAGCATTTTCTTGCATCTGTTTGTGCGGGTTAGAACAAGGAAGCATAGGGGTGGTGATGTACATATGCAAGGTTTTTGTTAGGCATATCATTACTTGAAGCAGGTCTCTGTCATTAACATCTGGCTGGAATTTGTTTGGGAAATGTTTGAGAGAAGGACTTAAACTGTTGATATATATAAATATATATATATATTATTTTTTAATTACCGTTGGATACTACAGAAGAAGCAGAAGAGCTGGGCTTACCCAGCCTGCCACTTAGAACTTCCAGGTTCATGTGCAATCATGGAGAATCGAACATTATACATGCAAGAAATGAAGGCATAAAAGCAGCAGTTGAACTTCTTTAAGGGGGTCTTATAATTTGCACCAGATAACATCTTTCTCATGCTTTTCTTTTTCTTTCATGATATACATCACCTCTGATGGCTGAAGAATGTAGACAGGCATAATGGTATTGCTTTTCACCAAAATGTGTGCACCAAGGTAAACAGGTGTTTGCCTTACTTGTTTTTATTTTGAGTTTGTGAATTAGCTTTTTCTCCAGGTGTTTAACTCTGAATATTTTTGTTTTGGTTTGGTTTTTTTTGGTTGTTTTTTTGGGGGTTTGTTTTGTTTTGTTTTGTTACACTGCGGTAGTATTTATTTTTAGAGATCAGGATTGTATGTGTCATGTTTGCAAATGCTGCTACATCTTAGATAGAACAGGCTTACAGCAGTTAATTTTGTATTATATGGAAGGACTGTACAAGCTGAAGGGAACAATGCACTTTTCTCCCATGTGGAAATTTTAACAAGGCTCTGAAATTGTACATACTGCTTAGAATCAGATTTTTGTGAACGAAATATTGTCTTTTAATTGTTTGGCAATGGACGTGAGGAATTCCAGCCTCATGTGCCAAAGGGTTAAAAACAAACAGACAAAAAAGCTACATCTTGTGCTCCATTGAGGATAAACATAATGTAAGAGCCTGACAGCACAACAGAAAATGTCTGTTCTAGATGAAGGAATTGAACAACAAGACCACAGTGATTACAAAAAAAGCACTTTAATAATGAAAATAGTAAATTTCTGGGATCGGCCGTTCTCAAGAAAGGTTTGCCCTCAACCAAAAGAGTCCCGAAACCCAGCATGTTACGTGTAACCGTGGTACCTGATTGACTGAATTTAAACCATCACAAGAAACGTCTTTCCATTTCCGAAGATCTGTCTAACAGAACGTGTGCATAAACTTCAGCTTTGATCTTCAGCAATGATAATCTTAATAATAAACCCTTTGGTGCTAGGAGTCGGGACATGACGCAGTGCAGTGATAGCGTGCACGTGCCCTTGCTAACGACATCTGGAAACCCTGACTCCATGGGATTATCATGCGAAGTATCTCTGTGTTTGGATCTCGCTAGCTCCCACGAAGACTGTGATATCGCAGAGTATTACTGGTTGCGTTGTGTGAATGAGTAGATGAGTCTGAAAGGAGAGGTGTTCCTACGCAGATGCCTTAGCCTCTTGATGCGGAAAGTTGAGTGCCCTAGCATGAAGCCCACTGCTGGCAGTGCATGTGCTGGGATGGTCAAGGGGTAGGTGGGCATTTTAGCAAGGCAGCTAAAGACACAGACTGATTTAGACAATTTTTCATGTTTTGTGTTTTATCTTGAGTAACGGATGGATAATCAGTCAGAAATATGTCATGATGTGTATTCTAACTACATAGGATCTCATCCTGTCACCTTGTAACACTAAACATGTGTAGATGTTGTCCCTCTACGGAGAGAGAGGAGCACAGCAAATGCGTTGCTGGTCTCTTCTGCACCAGTGGCGTAGGGGTGTCTACAATGACACAGTGAGTGAGTGGCTGAAATAACCGAGTACTTCATAGACGGGCATTAATTAGTTCTCTGCAAAGGCCTCGTACTTACAGACTGAAACCTTGGTGACTCAAAATCTGTGTTACATGCTTGTGTTCCCCCCCCCCGCCATGTTTTCAGCTTGTAATAGCAATAAGTTTCTTGACACGGGGCACCTCTAGCTAACGACCAACTGGCGTCATGCCTCTGGCCGGCCGTTCCTCACGTGCAGAAGCAACCCTGTGGTTAGCTCGCCGTCGCGCAGCTGGTTAGAATGCGGTTTGCGGTAAATAGTTGTCAGTGAATTATTTGAAAACCTTTTAAGTCTTCACTTTGCATTGTATTGTCTGCCTTCCAAAATGTCGTTGATCCAGTTTATGCTACAGAGAGTCAGCAGCCACTTTGTGCTGCCCGGGGTCGGGGGGTTCTCTCTCTTACCGATGTTAGAAAGAGATGAAAGACAAGTGGGCGAGCGGTGCCGAGAGAAACTTTTGAAGCTCTTCTTTTGCTGTTTGCAGTTGTGGTTGGATTTGGACAGGAGGTGGTGGTTGGTTACCTTGGCGGGCCTGTCGAGCACAGTACGTTTCAGACTTTGACTCCAGCTTGTACTGACTTCCATGACATGCAGTATGCCCTCTTGTAGTGCGGCCATCTCGGAGGAAATAGGTCATTTCTGTTTGGGTTTTGGCAGTTTTGCACACAGCTTCGCTTTCCACACTAATCCATCTTCCAGTACATTCCTGTTGCTTAAAGAACATGTATTCCAGTATTGTTTTACGTTTTTTTTCCATCTTTACTTGTGGCTTCTTAAAGCTGACTGTTCTTGCAGGGGCCATGTGCTTCTCCTAGAGTACAAAAGTAAGGTCTTTCCTTACTAACTGCAGGGTCTATATATTACACCTCAATGTACACACTTTGCTGCTACTGTTTGTACTGTCTACAGTAGAATTTCCTTATCTTGCTCCTGGTAGTGCATTACAGGCAAGCATGAAATGTAAAGTATTTATTTAAATAAAAACCTCTAAATTGGTAATTGAATTACCTCCCTGTAGCTTTAGAGTTTGTGACATTTCTTGACCTTGCTAGTTCTTTCATTAGATCCATGCAAGATCTAGTCATATGGTTAAGGATATTAAGCAGACACGACTATGAACCCAAGAAACCGTATTACTGTTGGTCATACTTAAACTGTTTATTTCCTTAAGTATATGACCCACAAGGATGTGAAATAACTACAAGAAACTGTTTTTGTACACTGTACATCCTTAGTATTTTTACACGTATATGATAGGGATGCACATTATTTTCCTTCGTACAGACAGCTTAAATAAAGCACTATGTCAATCTGCTACTTCTGTGTTTTTTAATGCTAATTTGTTCTGGAGGTTTGTAAATATATATATATATATATATGTTCAAGCTTGCCACAAAGGACGTATTTTTTTATATCTGCACATTACTATTAAATATCGTAGAGGATGAAATTCCTAAGTTGTTTTGTGTCAGAGGAAAAAAAAAACTGAAATGAGAAGGCTATATTGCAGATTACAAATGATTTCTCAAGTTTTGGGTTAAATATTTACTTCATATTTTAAAGTAATTTTATATAGGTTAGATGTTTCAATCCTGAAATGCACAAAGAATTAATTTCTTCTTACAAGAAAATGTACATGGTTATTTTTTTATCACTGTATATATAATGATCTGTGCATGTTTAGTTACAAGCTTTGTTTGCTGTGAAGTCCTAGTGATAACTGTAACTTGCTGTGACGTATTTCAAATACTGGGTGATCAGTTTCAGCCTGTAAATTATTAAGTTACAGTATTGTCAAAAAAAAAAAAAAGGGTTTTATGACTAAGCAAGATGTTACCTGTGCTTTGGACTGAGGCTGTTTCCATACAGGTGGCTCGTGTTAACTCTGTGAGGTGTTACATCACTGGTAAAAGTAAATTTGGGTTACACTTTTCAAGTAACGATTACACAGGGCTATGTGTCTGTTGGGACACCCACAATTTACGTGATTTGTCATCTAATGAAATTCATGGCCTCACATCCCATAGCTAGGTAATGTGTTAGGGTAAGGAGAAGCCAAAAATGGGACGGTGGGATTTGGAGGGCACCTCGGAGTGGGACTCTTTGAAGCCCGCAAGCTGGTCCAGGACCGTTGGAGCCAGCTGGTCAGGAGGGCTGAGTGTCCCTGAAGCAGCCCGTCATCGGGGCTTTGGCGCAGTTCTCAGGCATGATGGCTTCCCTGGAAAAGAGGTGCTTCAGCCAGGCCTCAGGTTTTTTCCTTCTTTTTTTTCTCCCTCACCTTGTAATAGGAAAGAGCATCAGCCAGCCGTCAGTTCAGTGGCAGTAGGAGATCGGTGACCAGGACTCGGCTGCGGCAGGACTGTCTGGTCAGGCTGCATCCCGCCTCGCGGGATCACGCTCCCGCTGCAGATGTGGGATTTCCTGGGTTTGATTGCCTGGTCCGACACTTGTAAACTTTGTAAAACTAAGCGTTTTGTGCCTAAGTAAGTAGCAGAGAGGGGAACAGGAGACAGGTAGACCTGGCACTGTCTGTGCTTAATGACTGCTTAATTGCTACAGCGTAGAGTAGCTGCTGCAGGGGCAATGGTTCCTTCTAGACTCCCTGAGCCTAGGCCGGGGGTGAGCGCGAAAACCTCCTTCCAGCTGCATGTCCTCGCAGCCAAGGATGCTTTGTGGAAATCAAGCGTGTACGTGCACGTGGGTGGCTGGCGCGGCGCTCCGCATGCAGCCGCCAGAAACTGCCTGGGAGGTGAGGCAGGTCCGGCAGGGTTGAGGGTCCAGCTGTGCCTCAGGCTGGGGCACAGCAGCTCCAGGATCTCAGTGAAGCCTCAGTGGTGGGACCGGGTGCCCGAGTTCCTTTGCATGTAGCCCGTAGGCACTCTCTCCTATATAAACACAGATTTATGCTGTGGAATAGTGAAAAAATAAATTTTAAAAAAAAAAAAAGCTTGCATACTCCTACGTTTATAAATGTATATTCTTACCTGTGTAACCATCTATAAAGTAGTGACACTTTAAAAAAAGCTTGTCAGCCTGATTACTGCGGAAAACCCAGAGTTCGACTAGGGAGGACTTTTCTTCATCAGGCTTTCTTGCCCCCAAAGACCTGAGGCCGTTTGAAGCATGTTTATTGTCATTCTGGTGAGGCAGTTCAGGGAGGCCATCAGACGTGTTTGGCAGTTTAATATGGCAGGAAATTGAAATAGCGAGGAAAAAACACTTTGATGTTAGGGGGGTACCACTAGGAATTCTTAAAAGACTTAAGGGAAGGAAAGATTGTGTCCCACAGCAAATGGTAACTTACTGCAGGTGGTGTTACTCCTATTTTTGTTAACATTTTATGTGTTCACATGCTGGCTGAGGTAGCTTTATTAATGGAGAACTGTTCTTTGTGCTTCCCCCCCCAGTGCAATTCTACAACTACACTGAAGATCATAGATGTAGAAACTTTTTTCTTATGTACTTAGTTTATCCTACAATAGTTAGCAAAATATTCTGATAAATTCTTTCTGAAACAGTCTGGTATTTGGAAAGTGACTTTTAAGAACACAAGCGCACACTTAACCAGAAAAAAGCCCTCCAGATGTATCTTCCAGCTATTTCTGAGTTCAGTAACTTAAAGCCAAGTTCAGCTGGTGCCCATTGCTGCAACTGCTAAATTGCCACTTCAGTGCTGAGAGCTGGGCACCTCACTTCAAGGCTTATCTGTACCAACGAAGGGTTTCTTTCTCTTAAAGGCTTTATCCAGTGAAGGTTTTGAAGGGAAACCTGCCCCATGGAAATTCTTCCACGTTATATGGAATATTTCCTCAGTCATTCTTAGGCTTTTCTGATGGCTAGGTGGTTGTTGGGACTCTCACTTTTGTACACAAAGTGACCAATACCTTGTAAAAATAAAGTTCCCAGGTAGATTCTGGTAGTGAGTTTATAAACAGGAATGCAGAGTGCTTGTGCAGGAGTGACTGACTGACTTAGAAACAGTGCAGATGCTTTCCCTTCTATTCCGAAGGACAGAACAAGGAAAGTAAGAATTCAATTAAGTTTATTAGTATTTCAGTCTGTAAATAAGACATCTATGTTCCCTTATAAAAATAGATAATAACATTTTATAAAAAAAAAAAAATTGTACAAATGATGAATTAAGTCCACATTGTGTAATAGCTGTTAAAACTGGCTCGCAAGCTTAGTCTTTTCAGAAAAGTCTCAGCTGTCTTCCTAGGAGGTTTGGTAGGCTGGTAATGCTTCAAAATATTTATGATTCTGTAGTTAAAACCAAATAGAAACCAGTTGAAATTAGGCAGCAAGTGTGCCTGTTTTCTGCAGAGGCGTCTCTGCGTGAGCCTCAGGCAGGGCCCAGGTTCAGCCGGGTGCAGAGCAGACCTGAAAGATAAGAGAGAGACGGGCGTGTAAGTAAGTGGTCGGTGTCGCGCTGCTTGCGTTTCCTATTTGTGTCACTTCAGCCTGTGGGCGAGTTCTTAGAAGAGAAATACAGAAATGGTTAAGACTCTGGTAATGTGATGTAAACAAGTGCTGCTTCAAAGCCTGCGCTTCCTGCGGGCCTGCTGTCCTCGCCTCTTCCTAAGATCAGAAGTCTTACAGGTAGCAAGAACAAGAGCTGCCTGATTTCTCAAAAACAGGATCTCCATGAGCTTTAGACATCGTTCATGTTTAGCAGTAAATAACTGAGCTCTTGTTTTGGGGCACGTCTGAGATCCTGCCCCTTCTCCTTTCCAGGAAGGAGGCGGCAGGTTTGTGCCGGAGAGTGTTTACTGTGAATTGTACAGCCTGGCTGCGGGCCGGGCCGCTGCGGCAAAGCAGGAAGCTGCCGCCCGGGTGCCAGTAGGAAACCTCCAGCAGGAAGGCTAATTCCCAGCTCTGAAGCTCCGGCATAGCTGCTGTTTGGGCTTCCTTGGTAGTGCTTCAGGACTCAATTAAGAGTGAGACATCAAACTCTAGTGGAGGTGGGGGAGCTACCTAGAACGAAGCCACTGGAGTTCTAAAATTTGGATTTGAGAGATGTAAATGACCTCAGAAATAAAAATAAACTTTCTACTTTGGCTGGTTTTGCATTGGAGGACTAAAAGGTTTTGTTTTTTTTCCCCACAATCAACAAGGTAATTAGGGCAGAGTCAAACAAGGAGACTATGAAGCTGCAGTTCATTAGAGAATTAATTAGAAACAATAACATGGTACTTTTTCCCCCCCAACTACATGTACCTACACCAACTGCTGCAGCTGCGTCTGCAGCCAGCACAAGCAGGAATGAACCACAGCCACAGAAAGCCTTGGGGCTGGAATTCCCTGCCGGTGACAGCCAGGGAAGCTACCTCCATGCTGCGGGACCCTCAGTGCACGGCCAGCATTGGAGTTACAGGCAGAGATTCAAAAGGCACCCTCCCGCCCCCCGGCCCAGACACAGCTCCTGGAGAAGTCTCCTGGCAGTTGTTGCTGTTGTGGGTGGCTTACAATGTCCCCAGCCAGCCCCTTCCTCTGCCACACAGCTGCCCTTGGTGGCCCAGTTGATAGCCCAGCACGTTCACCCCCCTGACTACTGAAGTGAATGTGCCTGGCTGTACCCCGAGATAGTCCTCCTTTTTAGGCACCCCTTTTCAGATGGTAGCATTTTGCGCCACTAAACTCCACAACATCTCTTCCCTGGAAATGTCATACATGCCTCTAACTCAGAAGCTGTCATTTTCATCTTCTTGTCACCTGCAGCCACAAAAAGCATTTCATTAGCCCTGCTTGTTTATGCTTGTAACCAGTTCGGTACCAGTACTTCCACCCCAAAGCCTTGGGGTGCCCACGCATCTTTCTGCACCACAGTTACCCAGGGTTGGTGCTTTGCGAGATGCTGAACCTCAGCTTGACTGACGAAGCAGGCATTTCTCCTGCACCTGACTGCACCTGGGCCTCAACTGCTTGAAAAATAAAGCAGAAATACTGGCAGCCTCAGTGTACCCCACTGTACAACAGCCTGGATGCTAAAGCAGTCATGTGAGATGTGCAGTTCTCTGAATGGACAGTCTGTCCCTGCCAATGTCCAGGTAATTGGCAAATGAGTTGGTCACTGGATAGTCCCACTCTTAAAATTTCTCTTCCTCCCACCAGTACTTTGGTAGTCAGTGAGCAGACCTCTGCAGCCCAAGTTGCTCAGGCTCCTCCCAACACTTCCTCTCCTCAGTGCCATCTGTTTCCAGTGGCGTGGTTGGGTATTCTCAGGTGTACAGGTTGGAAGGTTTTGTAGGAACAGAACCGTGGACATGTGAATGGTTTAATTGCTCTTAACTATTCTTGTAATGGAGGGGAGAGGAGGCACTAGCTTCTTGTCTGGTTAGAAAGCACTCAAGTAAGTGGCTTAGGTGCCTCAATCCTCAAACAGAGCTGCAAAAATCAACGTGGAGCTCTCAGGAGCGCCAAGCTTAGCTCCTGAGCTGCTCCCCAGCTTTGGCCGCTGGCCAGACACCGCACAGGAGGTACAGGCCTCCTATAGCTGCGGATTCACAAAACCTGAAGCGCTAAATGCGAGGTGATGCAGCGCTTGGAAGTGTCATGCCAGGGCACTCAGACGTCAGGCAGAGGTCTACCCCTATCCACTCCTGCCATAGTGTAATTCTCATCATCTCTGACTAAACTCCAACCAAGGAGTAATGAAGACTTGCCTTCCACCTGCTGAAAAGAAACCAATCAAACACAAACAACCACCAGCCCCTGGCTGTGGAATGTCACTGGCTGTTACAAACACCTGGCAGAGGCACTATTTTTGTGCATTTAGACTACATTAAAAAAGCAGCACTCCCCCCAATAACCTAAGCAGTCTTCAGGTCTCCTGAAGGACAGTTAAGGGCACTGATCAGCTTGAATCACTTCTGACATGAGAGATGGATGAGCTACTTGTTTTCTGGACATAAAGCTCCCCTTCTGTAACACATAATGAAAAAAAAGCAAACGGGGCACTTGGGAGCACATCAAGCACTGCATTCACTGCTGGGACCTCACTAAAAATTCCTGCTGATGGAAGAAAACAAAGCAAGCTGCCGCTCAGGAACAGCTGTAATTCTGACAGTACCTCCCACCAAGCGACGAGAGGGGCGAGGATGGGAGTATAGTCAGGGGTGAGTATATTTTAACTTCTGTTGAGAAGAAAGGCGGTCTGTTCACAGACATGCTCACTGTGCAAAAGACATCTGTGATAAGGGAGGGGATGGTTTCAGTGGCTCGTCCATACAGAGAGCACAGGGAGAGCAGGGGTTCCTGCCAGGGAGGGGCTGGCTTGCCGGAGGAGATCTTCGGGGAGGAAGGCAGAGCAGCGGCAGACGAGGACAGCCCCAGCTGGAGGCAATGCCCGAGGTCCGGATCCTGTCGGTTTGCGCTCTCGCTGGCTCAGCTGGCCAGCAACCCCTTCCAGCAGCCAGGGTCCACGGGGGGATTATCAGCTGGGACAAATACTTATTTCTGTCAAAGTGATGGACACCAAGGCAGATCCCTGCAAGCGGGCAGCGCTGAGGTCTCTAGCAGTCTCGGTTTAGGTGTTTGTTTGCTATACTATGCACATTTGTATTTAGTACCTATATAGGAGGAGAACTAAACATTTCTTCTCCTCCTGACTTGGAGCAAGCTGCAGTGTAAGAGAGACTTTCAAAGGTCTCAAAACTTGAAACTTCCAAAAACTTTTAAAATGAGAGGTATAAATCCCATAATTAAACTTTTGCCTACTTTTACGTGGACCTATGTATGTTACGAAATATATTACGCTGTATACCATTATTAAATCTTAGTGCCATCTATTAAATATTAGCGTAATGGCCTGATACACAGCCCATGCTGTAAGGTCAGGCCACGTTATCATACTGGTCCTTTTTAGCTCTATGAAAATGAAAATTACAGCGTGAGCATCTTCATCGTGTTGTAGGCAGGTGGTTATTCTGAGATAATACTGAGCTTCTTTCAGTAATAGGAGATTTAACACTATTAATTTACAAGCATGTAATTCACTCTTGAGAATGAGAAAGCTGTTTTTGAAAATGGTGGTACTTGTCTTGGTTACTCCTTCAACAAGGATGCTACAAGCCTTTTAACTCACATTGCCTGTAAGGGAATTCAGCATGTAGCAGGATCAGGTGTTTCGTTTATGATGACTTTTTTTTCATTCGCTTTAAACCCCAGAATTTTCCTTACAGTGTCAAATCAGTTTTCCATGAAAAACAGGTTCAACACACCAGAATGTAGCTGGATTTAATAACAGCTTTTTTTTCCCCTCTTTCTTTTCCCTCCTTCCTTCCTTCCCCCATAGAGCAAACACTAACAATAAGAATTGCAGTGGAAGTAACCACTTGAGTTTTGAAAACAAATCCTATGGAGGTTATAGGTTTGCCAGTGTTTTCTTCTTCTACATCAGCTAGATTAAAATAAATGATGCAATTTTAAAGTCTGGGACTTTTGAATTAAAGTGAAGTAACTCTTACAAGACAATAGGAACAGCTTATAACTATGTATACATAATATACTAGTAATGTATTAACTATGTAACTCCAACAGCACTGCTCCAAACACAATTATTTATATGTTTCTTTCAACATGACACCAAGTTTTATGATTTCTTACAAAACACCTTGTAGCCTTTCTGAAGAAATAGAGAAGGTAGCTGCTTCCTCAGAAGGAAAACACTACTGAAAGCAACAAAACTAACCAATTCCAAATGAAAAGACACTCACTGATTACCCAGACCAAAAGGTACCTATGGTAAAATCTGAGTTCTTCTAGAAGTTCCCAACAATTTAAATCTTTAAGTTTTTGTTTTGTTTTTTTTTTTAATTCTGTCAGGTAAAGCTGTCTTTTTTTTTTTTTAAGCACCTAAAAATTTAGGACAAGCACTCCACAGCAAACACAAAAAGCTCCAACAATTTCAAACCCAAAAATGTTTCAAACGCTTCCTTCTCCCTTTGTCTTGAAGTGTTTGCCAGATTCAACCCACATCTGCAAATAGTTCTAGTCCTCCTTTCCTCTCCCTCCCCTCTCTCTATATATAGGATATAGAAAAAATACCTACTTCTGCTCATTTCTCTTTATCCATCCAGGTTTTTACTTCATTCCATCTGTGTCCTGTTTGAGATCTGCATCCCATTTTTTTCCTGAAATATACAACTGCAGTTACTAGTGGCTTAATGTTCCAAGATACAATAGCACATTTAGGTTAGTGTATCTTACATAATTTTAAAAAGATGAGGTGTGATTGGTTTCTCCCCCTTTGCCCCCATCAAAAAAACCAAACCTGATTAGGAAGGAGAACTGTTGAACAATACAGTGAAATGTGGAATATGATGTCACTTTCACCTTTGATCAACACCAATTCTGCAACTGATTTTTTTAATATATATTTTTTACACTAACTACAAACATACTTCTGTAGTTAAAATCTCCCATTTATGGTGAACTGTTCTGTTTTCTTAAAACAATTGCCTGATATTCCAGGCAGCTCTTTTGGGCTGAATTCCAATTCCCAGAGAACCACTGTTGCTTTAAATAGCTGCAAATAGATTTTTAGAACTCATTTTGTAAATTTTTTTATATAATTCTTCTCTTCGGAGTGTTCTCAAGTTAAAAAGTATCCTCTGGAGCACAATTAACTTATAACGAATATAAAGAAGGAAGCTTTTGCCAGTCAAGTCTTGATAGCAGTATAATATCTGAATGATTTTTTCCTCTTTTGTATGACTTTTGTACTTCTGCCCAACTTCATAAAAGCATGCTCACTTCAGATAGAAGAGATCATCAGTAACAGAAATCCCTGTGGACCGTGTAAAGTCTGTCCACATTACCAAGAGTGCTCCCCTTAAACCAGAAATTTTAATTTTCTGAACAACCACCATCTTAAACTATCTTACAGAGAGAGCACTATGGTTGCCCTGAAATTTGCCAGTGGTTACTACATGCTGATAACCTTACACTACCTTGAGCTACCAAGTTTGTCTACTACAACAGGAAATCCTGTAAAACCACATGCACTGATGTGATTAAAGGCATAACAAAGTATGGATTTTATTTTCCTGGGTTAAACATTTATTAAATTGTACAGCTAGAAAGCTTATGAAAAATAGGATGATTTAGATATTTTAAAGGTCTAGGACGATTCATGTCCTGTTTACCACTAAGTGTGCTGCTGGACTTAGTTTCCATCACTGAATGTCCTTTGTTACCTTGTTAACAGAACTCCAGTTATCTTGGGCAAACGCACTAGTTTGCAAGTTGGACAACATCATGCTATGGTTGAAATAGTTCATTTACTTAGTCACAAAACAAGGGTTTGATTATTTGATAGTTTTACTGAAAACCTCACTCTATGCTTGTTAGTTCTTCTTTTTCTGAAACGAGTAAATGAAAGACAAAGGAAAAAAACAAGCCGCACAGTCTTCTCCCTTATTTCCAAAGCACTGACTGAAGAACAGTGGCCAAAAAAAAAAAAAAAGCAACAGCCACCCATGAGAAGCCACAGCTTCCTAGGACCACTGGAAGCAAGAGTCAGTCCTGCTAGAGATGCCATGCAGTGATGAGTGCTCAGGCAGACCGATTTCATGTTCTCCATCTCACACTTGGCTGAGTGCTCATGGAGCAGCAGGAAGGATAAATGACTTTTAAAAATACGGGGCAGGGGGAAATAACAAGGTGGTAGGGGGGCTTAGGTCTGACAAATGTCAGCAAAAAGCTCAAAAGAAACTATCAACCTCAAGCTAGTGTTTAAACGTTAATGCTGTTAAAGAACGGATTTCCCTCTTCTCTGAAAAAGGAACACAAAATCTTCTGATAAGAAAGCTAAGAACTGTCACCAAGAATAACTCTGTCTTATCGTCACCTCAAAACACTTTCTTCATTTAGTTTAGGTTTGATGTGGACTCGGGTCCAGCTACCAGTCTCTTTGCAATTGCATGGGCTTTTATTTTTTTTCATAAGGTAATGCCTTATTTAAAACAACAAAAGCAACAAAACCCAACAGCCAAAATGAGACTGCTGGCGGATTTCTCTGCTAGTGCCGCAGAATATTCCCCTCAGACTTTCTTTTCTTTTGGCACAGTACCTGTATTCGCAGAAACTGCACCTCTTCTGTAAGCAGCTGCTTCTCTTTGAAGAGCTGATTCTGTTTGTTGAGCAACTGCACTAACTGCTGGGCAGTGGCCTGGCAGTGCTTGTCAAGCTGCTGTAACCTGGAAAAAAATAGATAAAAGCGTTGCAGAGCATCTGAAGTTGGAGTTCATGGTAGAAGCTTTGATGTTTGCACTGGTGGGTGCAGCTCCCAGATGAGAGAGCTCAGGCCGGTGGTTGGGCTGAGACGAAAGTATTACTCCTAGCATGGGCATTCATTACATTTTACCTTCACACTTTAAATGAGCACTTTTAAAGCTTTGCACTTCTAATTTAGAAGCCTTAGCATGACATGGCAGTGAATTTGCTTTGCCCTCCAGTGACGTCAGTAAAGACGGCAGGACTGCATCCCGATCTCGGTAGCTAAGCAAGTTGCACACTCTGGAGCTGCTTCAATAACCGTCTTCCTGAAACGCACACACTAGCCCAGATTATAAATCCAAATATCCCACCCCCTGACAAACCTGACCTAAAGTGACAAAAACTTCTGTTTTCTGTCCCCTGCTCTTTGCTACCTGGTCAGTGCCCAAAACTGGTTACAGAACGCAGCATTTATTTCAAGTAAGCTTAGTGTTAATTAAGCACGTCAGTGTAGATCCTTTAATAGTGTAACAGGGATTCCTGGGGAAGGACGTAAAGAGACCGTCACTCCCAAAGTCCTCCTCATCAGAGGCTGCAAGACAGAGGCACCAACCTGGTGGGCATCAGAAGGAGCACGCGGAGGCTTTTTGCTTACACTTGAAAAACAAGTGCCCAAGTTGGGACAACACTGCTGTAGACAGGGCAACCGCACCTTTACTTCTTTAATCACAAAACCTGGTATGGCTTGTTATGTCCCCAGTGACTGTTTATTACTCCTGCCGAGAAAAATTTAAAAACTCTGCTTGGGACCTCTAGCAAGGGACATAAACACAAATAAGCTGGAAATTGTGTTTTCACATTAAATGCGTTTCACTCTTTAAATGGAAATGTCTTTAATTATGTCCTTTCGTATATCTTAGAAGCTTCTTGTCTTTAAATAACGGTACTCTAGAGGAAAACCCACACATCTAAACTCTATGCACTTAGCGAGCATGAACCGGCTCTGGTTTTGTCAAGGTTAGTTCTGGATCTAAACTTTGCACTTGCTTTTGTAAACTATTTCTTGCTCAACAGATTGAAATTGAGCTTCAGCTGAACCAGGTTTTTAGGTTGTATCTCTCTCTCTCACAGGCTGTATTTTTAATGGAATTAGTTCTATGCTTACAATAAGGCATGTGATTTTCTGAATCTTTCTACTTTCAGCTCCATGTGGTAGTTTTGACTTGTGCAGCTGTCATAGCTAAGCTAATTACTCTGAATATTCACATTCTTAATCAGGATTGTTCAAATAACTACATTAGTAAACACCCTCAAATTTCTTGATAAAAAGCTAGGAAAATCCAGGAGAAACAAAATTGCCAAAATCTATGTCAAAACTGATCTGTGTCTGCCAGCCAACTTTTGTGAAATCAAACTGCAACAACCACGTAGCAAATGCTGTGAAAGCCCATATTTCAGTGTCCTGTTACTCTGCTCACGTTTCCTTGCAAAAGGGATTTGAGGATCTGTTCTGGGGATCAGAACAAAACTAAATGCAGCTAGCTGCAAACAGCGACAGCTGGTTGTAAATGTCCAATGAAGCAAACAAAATCACCACTTTCATAGCATGGGATATTCTACTAAATACACACTTACATACTGTATGTCTAATTTCACACTCCCTATACCTTCCAAACTATATACCATGTTGTTCCAGGAGCTGTTTATGCTTCATTTCTTTACTAAAGGTGATTTCAGGGGCGTAGAACTTAAAAAAATGCAGCAAAACTCCCACACACAAACAAGACCCCATGCTTGTACTGTTCTTTGTTTTGTTTTTAAAGACAGTAACTTTTCCACAAGCATCTTGCTCCCAGGGAGTGCAAGAACAGCGGTGGTGGTTGCTGGAGGGAACGTTGTGGTTTCAGGCTGGAGAGCCGAGTTCTGCTCGCTACTTTGCCATTGACTTCCTTTAACTTGAAGGATATGTGACCTTACTGTACTTCTTGATTTGTAATAAAGACATCTTCCAGTCCTTTATTTCTAGAGTACTTATTCCTTTAGAGCAGTACTGGTAGGGACATGCAACTGGAAAGTGCTGTCCTCAGACAGCCAAGGGAAGAACCCCAGTGCTGCCCTACCTGTATAAAGCCTTGAGGCTATGAAATCCTCCTCATGCATGGGAGACCGACTCAACAACTACCAACTACGGTCTGGATTCAGGCCCCTAGAATGTAAGTTGCTGCTGACTTCTACACTTTCAGTTAAGAATTTACCCATTCTGCTGGTGTTTCAGTCTGTTTTAAGAACAATCATGTGGTCTTTGAGAGACCCTCTTGCACAAAATTATTACTGGCCGCTAAAGACACGGGGAAGTACATAAACACCTCGACCCCCATCTCTGCAGCAACATGATGAGCATCGACCATCATGGCAGTAGGGCCCATTCTGGCTGCAAGAGCAAAGGCCGCTGATGCAGCCCCGAGGAGAGGCCCCTCCCTGGTGTGCCTCTCCTCTCGCAGGGAGAAGGTTCCAGCTGAAGAGCCACCACTTCAGCCTGAGGAACCTCCTCCAGGTTCTGGCACCCAGAGAGAAGTCACTTCCAGCTCGTGTGAATTTTACGCCGAAACAACACTTTCTGCTAGATACTCACAGGCAGCCCATGCAAATTTCAAAAATTACTGGATACCAGCCTTAGCACGGTCTATTGCAAAGCACTATATCCTTTCGGTTCATGCAAAGGGTGATTCAGATAAACTACTGTAAATAGAAAAGTCTTTAATTATGGCAATACCACTCAATTATGCTTTTCTGTTTTGTAACTTCACCACCCACCGTGTTACATTTAGACCATCCCCTTGAGCAGAGGGAGGAAGATAACACAGGCACTCAGCTGGGCTTGACTTACAGGCCACTACTTTACTTTTTATCATCTTTATCTATGACCAGTGCTTGAGTAATAAAGTTCCTTTGTACTATTCTGGTTCATGATGGATAAAGAGGGAGTAGTTCTAGTCAGTGCAGATCTCAGTCCGTGAATTCCCAAATTCTGTCTACCAGTCTGCTCTCCCAAAACTGCTGCCAAGCTGGCCCTTGGTCTGCACGCTGGGACTACCAGCCTGCTCCAGTGCATTTAGCTCCCGAGGACAGGCTCTGGGCCCTCTCACAGTATCTGCTATTACGTGTGACATGTGCAGCACAGCCACACATTCCCATATGCATTGTATCTGGCCTGCCTGCTGATCTCGTAAATGATTCAAGATGAGAAATGAACAGCTCCACCCACATTCACTGTACTTCCCATATGTTACAACTGCACATCAATGCCTGCCATCATTTTTACAACTGGGTGACAGAACCTTCTGCACATTTTGCTAATACGAGCGAGTGAGGTTGCACGGTCGCCACGTTCACTTTGGCAACACCACCTACCAGGCAAATGTGTCCTGAGCATCTGAGTGACCACTCTATCCTTGCCCTCCATTCCAAATGAGATAATTTTCCCACCAAAGTGGCAAGATCTGTCCAGTTGGGAGTCTGGTGGCTGCTCCTCCTTGGCCTGGGAGTGATGAAGGGCAGGAACTGACTCCACACTCTGTCATGTTACTTCAAGATGAAGACATGTAGCTCTTGAACTATGTTACATTTGGACTACTTAAAGGACAACCTGGCACTAAGAAGTAAGCTCCCATTTAGTAGCAATAGTAATACCGTCAAATAATTTTTTTAACCACTGACACAAAATACCTATTTCTATATGGATGCAGGAAAGATGCAGCTTCATAAGTGGTTCCACCGAAGGAGAACAAAACTGAGGCATCACAAGCTGTAATGAATGCTTCAAGGTAAATGTTTTGCTCCGATTCTCAGTACTTGGAGCTCCTATGCAGTTTTATGTTAGAATGGCTCCAAGCTACCTTGCTACTTTGTGCAGCTACAGCCTGCAGAAGACTACAACTCTCACTCTGTACAGCAGTAAAATTTGGATCTGAGACAGGCTATACCCTAGCCTGTCCAGAAATGACATGGAAAGGGACAGAGAGGTTTTGTTACATTTCGACAGCTATGGGTAGACAACCCCTGCAAGACCCTGCAGAAATCAGGTGAAACATCAAACATAATGGAGCTTTAGCACCAAGGTGAATTCCACCCAGAAGAATAAACTTCCATTACATTCAACACCAGAAAGCTGGACTAGTACCCATCGTGTTACATTTGGACTGTCCCCTTGTCTGCGGCCTACAGACAAAACCAAAAGCTTCCTCCTTTTCTCTAGACACATTGCAAAAACAGGGGCACCCACAAGGCTCTTTGGGCAAGCTCCCTGCCCTGGGGAACTCGGGTCCATTAATCCGCAGGCAATCCGCAGTGAAGGGAAAAGCTGATACAACCTGTCAGCCCTCCTCTGGGTTTTAAAATTGACTGGAAAGAAATTAATATGCAAGGATCTCTGGGCAGTGTCCATTCACCCCACAGTGGGGATCAGTCCTTGACATAGCAGAGGCATTAAAAGGTTATTTACTCTTTCAGTACAATCAGTAAAATGTTTCCACTCTACTCCACGGAGCTGAATTCGCTGAAATGGCGTGACTGGACTGCAGCAACCTGCAGCAGCTAAATCACCAAATCCAATAACCATGCTGCATTTACTGGCACACATCTTAATTAGGTTTTAATACAAGTAATCTGATAACTACTTCTGGCCAGCCAGAGCAGAGCTGTCAGAGCTGAAAGGGCTGTTATTGAGCGGCTCGTCCGGCGCGCTGCTGCAGCCGCCTCCCGCTGACCCCGCCGAAGCCCCCCATCTGCCGGTTGCCACGGTAACGGAGGGCAGCCCATTGCGCCGAGCTGCGCCAGCGGCCGCTGGGCCGGGTACCGCGGCCTCCGGGCACCCCGCGGCGAGGCCCGGGGCGCCGGCCGCCAACGAGGACCACCAGCACCAGGGCCGTGGCTCCGTGGGTGAGGGGGTGCCGGGGCACAGCTCCTGCTACCCCCCAAAACTACCAAACCCAGAAGTCACAAGATACATTACTGTGCAGCAAATGGCCTTTAAAAAAAGCCTTTATCCTCAGGATAAGATACGAGTGCCGAGCTGCTAGTGTCTAACGTCACTCTCGCATCGCTTGTCTCCCTGGAGGTGGACACAGCGACCTGAGGCTGCTTCTGGTTACAAGGGGGAAAATTGGGGCAATTCACCGACCCCCGCGCTGCTGCGGAGATGCAGCTGAAGGGGGCTCTGCCCCAGCGTGAAGGCAGTGCCAGATTTGGTAATCTGGCCATTTGCAAATCTCAAATATTTTTAACACACTATGAATTTTAAAAGCAAATGCAGGTTTAAAAACAAGCTTGTTACAAAAAGAGGGAGCAAGCCAATTAGACAAGAAAGCAAAACCCATCAAACTTTCCATCAGCAAACTTCTACCCCCTATTATCACTTTTTTCAGGACATCCTACAAATTTGCTATCATGTACTAAAGTGATAGGAAGCATTTAAGTTGTGGTACTTAACAGATAGTTGTACTACAAAGGATGTTAAATTTGTATACTCAAACAGCCAAGAGTTCAGAAATGCCCGAGTGAAGGTTGTCTCTGCAAATCCTACCCACCTGTGGAAGGTGGCTCTCACCTGTGCTGCTGTTCCTCTGGCTGGCCTTGGTGGTCTCTTCCTGAGGCAATTACCCACCATGACCCTGCTGAACTGTTTCAGCCTAAACCACAATTTTTGGCAAGCCTAACGAAATCACAAAGAACTTCAGCGGTGTCCTGTAACAAGAAGCACCACACAACCTTAAATACAAACTCGGGTGATCACAGCTAGCTCCTGCCACAGATAAAGCAGGCACTGCCTAAGGCAACCTTCTGCTATATATAAATCAACGATCAGGCTTGCTTTGCCTCTGTGAGGGTCTTGGAAAAGCAGACTTGCTGCCATGGAAAGAGTTAAGGTGGAAGGCTGGTGCTCACGGTGGGCTTGTTTCTGCAAGCACAACTGCCCCAGTCGCTGTGACTCCTCAGCCCTCTTGCAGAGGTGGCAGTAACACGTCCCCTCTGCTTTCCACCTCAATTCTGCTATATTTCTGTCTTCCCTTTTCATAGCAAAAGTGATGTTGCCTTTCTCATTTATGCAGCAAAATTTATATTCACCACCACTCCATATCTTGAATCAGCCCTGTAGACAACTAGGACATTTAAACAGGTAGTAAAATTAGCTCTCGTATGAGCAACCTGCATTTTCATTATGGTTTGCAACATTGACATATCCACACAGTAAATTCTGAGGTAACTAAATACGAGTCTGTAAGTTTAGAAATGTAGACAAATAGCAAATCATCGCCAAAAGCTTCACTAGTGTCCTAAATTGCTGTTAACTTAAGATCTTGAGCCTTTTCATCAGGACCTTGAGACAACCTTGAGTGATGAGCATCTCAGAGAAGTCCTCATATGCTCCCAAAATTTAAAGAGGAACATCTATACTACCCATCCTTTACCTTAACTCTGTTTGCTCTTCTAGCTTCAAAAGCAAAACGCTATTATCCACCTTCCTCATGTTAATGAAAGAAACAAAGCATAAGAGGAAAAAGACCCCGCACACAAAAAAAACACAACAAACCAAAAACAACCAAAAAGTAGCCGTAACAGTGAGTTAGGGAATTAAGGATGATGAACGAGCCTCCTCATCTCTGTCACCCTGCAAGTCCTGACTTCTAGTAAGACACAAGGAGACAGTTTAGGGCACTTCGGGACATGGTTTAGTGGGCATGATGGTGTTGGGTTGATGGTTGGACTTGATGATCTTAATGGTCTTTTCCAACCTTAATGATTCTGTGACATTAAAAGAAGTTTCTGTGGCATCTCCCACCCTCTGAAATCCCTGTCAAAATTCTGTTGCCACATAAAAGGCCCAGACTGTCATTTGTTCAGGCAGAGAAGGAATACAATCTATATCGCTTCTAGCTTCGTAAGGTAACCACTTGACCACACTACAGGCAGAACAAACTCATCCAACTTATGTTAACAGATGGTAACTAGACGTTAATACTCCTTGCACAGTTTGGAATTGGACCCCTAAGAAGAAAATGTCCACATTTCATCATGAAACCCTTGACCCAGGTGGTTATTTATCACTTAATTTTTTTTTTTTCCTCCTTTAAATGTATATTGGGTAACCTCTAAATTCCTTTTTACTAAAGGCACTCTTAATGTTTCCATGTACTTTTAAAGAAGTGCCTATAGCACATCATCTCCAACAAGATAACAATCTCCGCATGCCATAACAACATCTACGAATAGGGTTTAATTAAAAGTTTACATAGTAACAGTAGCTTCCCCTTTGTTTTAGATGTCATCACTGACTATTAGAATATTATCTTCACTTCCACAGCTGGTCCAACAGGTTAAACAAATCGATCATGTAGGAAACCTGAGCCTGGATCTATTCTTGGGCTTCTAATAGCTCATGTCTAATGTGCTGAAGAAAGAACATTATCAGCCTGCTCTTTAGTAGGGGAGTGTAGCAGCTGGGCCTAGCTGGTATGATGGCCACTTTTAGCCCTCCTGGGTTTTGACAGGAAGGAAACAATGAAAGAGAATGGACGGCAGGCTGGAAAAGATATGGGTGAAAGCTTTACTAATGTCTATTTGTGTCTGAATCCTTAGGCTGAAGTTGAAGATTTTCCTCCTTTAAAGGAATTCAAAATAATATGATGTATGATAAGAATATGAAATCTGGAACAGGTTTGCTGTAGAGGAAAAACAGTTCTGGTTACTATTTTCTGACTATAGTTGAAAAGTGTTTAATAAAACAATTGTCCAACTCATTTAGGCTATTAATTTAGAATGCTGTAAAATACCTTCAGAAAAAAAAAAGGGGCAGCGCTTACAGCAGATAATGTTACAGGAATATAATGAATCTTAATAGTCAGACTCTAATTTATTTTTTTTATAAGGATGTTCATCTCTGATTTTGTTATGTGCCAGACAGAACAGGTTTTGCACAGTTTCTCAATCAGAAAATGGAGTCTTTGTAACATTAAGAGACGAATATCCTATCAAGGTTTCAAAACTGGCTCCCTCATGTTTATAAGGATCATTCCACAAGGCACACGTGCATTACTGAAATAATTTTTCCTGTGCTTGTCTTACTAGTTACAACAATTATTATAGTTGGTTTACTTTTTATAAATGTATGCTCCATTTGCCCCACTGCTTACTCAGATTCCTCATTTCTTTTATTACCAAACTTGAACCTTTACAAACTGCTAGTTGGTATCTACACAAAACAATCACTGTACTCGAGTCAGAGACACTGAAAATTTTTTAATGCAATCTGCCCAATCTGAACTCTTTCCTTCAGAAACACTTTGCCTTTAAAAAGAAATTCCCAGCATGAACCTCATGAGAAGCGACATGTAACAGACAGTACATGTGGTGTTTGGGCAGGCAGCAGAGGATTGAAAAAGGCGGCTTTACTTTTTCTGTCCCATGACATGTGCAGAATGTACATGTGGCCCAAGCTGACATCAGGCATTTCAAGTAAAAAAACCTGCTAAAAGCATCAGCTTCTGTTAATTTACTTTGTCAGACATTGTTTCGATTAAAAAAATACTACCGCTAGAAAGAGGAGTGCAGCTGAGTTACAACTGCTTCAGTTGTTTCTGACAGTCACAATTGTAGACTAACAGAGCAGCTTTGGGCTCAGTCCTGCTGTCCTCACTGAGCCCAATTTCTAGCTGCTCCCAGCAAGGACTGCAGGCTCTGTATTACAGAAAACATAAAGCTTCTGTTTATGTTTATAGCTATTAGTACCTGTGTTTGAAAGGTAAAATGTTTCTCACTAGTGACCTTGCAAACAGGAGCTCAATAGTGCCAGGTACAGTACTTCCGATTTGGTTATCTGCAAGGGAGTCTTCCCAGTTCAATAACTATGTATCATAGTCCTTCAAAAATGTTCTTCAGCATAAAAACACAAAGCTGCTATACTGTATAGTTTGACCACTATAAAAATAAGCTCTAAAAATATCAAACACAAAGTGTGAAATATTTATGTAGGTGTCGCTCATTAGTTCCTTTGCTTCAACCTCATCACCTTTATTTCCCACACCAGAGGTGCAAATGTGCCCCTCTTTCCAGTTCATTTCAAACAAGTGATTTTTGCCTGTAAGTGCTGGCAGGTGATAGACATTTGCTTATTTTCAGGGTTCACACAGGGTTATTGTGGTTTTCATAAATTACAGTGAAAGGTGTAATTTTTCATAAATTACAACGATAGGTATAAGATATCTATGGAGTGTAGTTTTATGCTTGTGACATACAAGAGGGGGAATATGACTCTAAAGTGGTGATAAGAGATAATTTTTTCTGTGCAGCATATTCAGATAGACGTTTTCCATTCAAGGCCCCGTTGCTCACTCCACACGGAGCAGATTGCTTCCATTTGTGAACTTACCAAGTCTGGCCTACTCCCCTTCAAATACAGCTCTATCACACGTGTCTATTTTCCAAACCTATTCTGCTTAGGAAACAAAAATGTCTTCTGGGGGCATGTATTGAGTGAGGATCTAGAGAAATGTCTGGGAAGCAGGTCAAGGTGGGCAGAGGAGCCCAGGATGTGCGTGAGATGTAGGAAGATATACGCAGATATACCCAAGGGACCAGAGGAGGCTTCAGCCTGTGTTTCTTCATTAGCGCTGGCTGGCCAAGCAAGCGTGCTCCCACCTCCCAGGGAGCTGCCGCTGTCACGCAACGCAGCACTTTGGACCAGGGATGTATTCGCTTGGGACCAGCCCCAATACCGCCAGGTACCTCGGTACACCCTAAAGCAGGTCTGTGGAGGCTGAAGGGAGAGTCACAGCACCAAGGGAACGCCAGCTGGGAGGAGATAACACAGAAGACCAAATCTAGGGGAGGTGGTGACGGTTATAGAGAAAGATTTTTGCATTGGGAAGGGCTGAGAGGAATGGAGTTTCATCCTGAGAAACCAGAGGTTTTCCAGAAAATGAGAAAAGATGGAAGATCAGAGCAGTACTGTCAGCCCACTTTCATGGAGCTCTTGTGAATACAAAGGCCACTTGGTGATTTGTTTTGGCCTATATTGAAAACATTAGGAGTTTGCATGTGAAGTTAATGAAAATTGCAATTGCTTAGAAGCACTGAAGTAAAGCAGGGAAGCATTTAACAGAAAATACATCTTAAAAATATATTAGTACATTACAGAGAGTATTAACACTCTCTGTAAGAGAGTGGCTATTTCACGATGTATATATATTAGTCCAATTGTGCTCTGAATTTACTGCATTGAGCCTAAAGGCTGAACTCAATCATTGCTATGAAATAGAGGAATTTTATTCCTGCTTTAGAGGCAAATATCATTACAGTTATCTTCAGAATAACCATTAACCCCTCCACAATAAGGAATACGACTGCAACCAGGCAGTTTGGAGATTAATATGAACACACCCAGATCACAGCCAGTGGGAAGGGTCAGTTATGCCTTTCTGGTGGCAGCAGCTTAGCTTATGGATGAGAATAGCTGTTCTAGTGTCCCTGCAATAGCAGGACAGGGCTGACGGGAGTACCTTGCAAAATGAGCACAAACGTGGCTTCAGCCCGGCCCTCCCATGTCACGGCTTGGCACAGCAGCCAGTAGTCACCAGACCCTGCACCGGCATCCCACCATGGTAAGACTATCGGCACCTTCCAGCAGAAGAATTCATTCTGTCCACAACTGTGCACATGCATGCACAGACTCTTCTGTTTCCACCATATTTTAATTATTGCCAAAAATTCTAGCAAAACTATCAGTCCTTTCTTTGCTACAAGTTGAAATAAATGTTATTCATTTTCTTGACACATCTTCGGTGTAACTATAAGAAGAATACTTTTCCCCTTAGATTACGTCAAAAGGCCTTGCTTCGTTTTGTTAGGTAAATTATGCTTTTCTCATATTACTTCCCCATGATCTGGTCTTTCAGGAGTAGAGCAACAGTAACAGTTTCATAAAACAAATGTTTAAAGAAGAAAGCTCAGAAGTCTTAATACGCTTTCGTGGGCTGAACATTCTCACCGACATAAGTGGTAGGACAATTAAGTGCCTGAAATAACTAGCAGTAAATTAAGAAAACAAAGCTTTGTCTCTTTGTTTAAAAATACAGCCATGGGGTTTGTTCTTCTAAGTAGCGATACGAAAGACAAACACATATGCAAAATGAAGCAAGACATCCACCTACTACCAAGCAATTACTTGTCTCTCTAGACTTGGTACCCTCTGATACTGCTGCTGCAGCACAAATACAGCATTACTCAAACCTTGCTAAAACCTACACAGAGAAATGCACATTTCTGAATGAAACTTTTGATAATGTGCACCACAGTGTTGATGAACTCACATGCTAACAGGGCGCAGAAAACAGGATGGGTTTCTGAAAGGCTGTGAAAGCTCAACAGATGCCCCGAGAGAGCCCGAGGTCCCCACTGGGGCTCACTGGTCCAAATCCATTCCTCCTCAACAGCTACCACAAGAGCCTTCCAGAGAGATGCTGGTGGTCTTGGCACTGCTCCTGGTGGACAACTGTCCACCTCACACCTGGCTCAGCCTCGGCTGAGGCGAGGTAATGAACAGGCTGACAAAATGAACCCAAGTCTCACTCCCGAGGGAGGCTACTTTTGATCAGTGCTGAGCAACATATGCAGGCTTGAGCAGGGAGCATGCAGGCAGCTCAGGAAAAAGCGTGCGCTGCTGCAACTAAACTGCAGATTAAGCTGAGGACTGTTGTTTCCTAAGCTCCAGATAAGGAGCCTTCTGGAGAGTAAGAAAAAAATTAAAGAGAAAAAAGAGCAGTAATTGTACTTTTACTTTTAAATTATTGTGAATTTAGGCTATATTAGAGCAACATTTGCCTCAGTTTAAGGCAGTATATTTTTCACCAAAGATCCTCAGTAGGAAAGATGCTTCTGTAATTAATGGTTTGTTTCTAATGTCTCTGAAACCATAATGTTACCTGCTCAGCAAGTATTTACCTATGAATGACTATTTGGGTGTCCCTCATGTTATCTCCTTACATAAAAACTGTGATAAGGAATCATACTGTATTTAAAGTCTCTTCAAATAAAATAATCCTGATTTTATTGAACTCCTTTATGGCAACATCAGATTTTTAATTTTCTTTGAAACAGGTAGTATTGGGGAGATAAAACTGCATTTACAGGTGTACAAAGAGGCCTGATTTCATTGAGACATAGAGGAGTTAAGAGTTCTATTGTATGACAGTAGAGAAACGACTAAAACCTATTTCTGTTACAGATCTGGACACAAAAGCTTTCATCCTGATCGAGAATAACTCCCATGAGCTGCAACGTGAACTACAGAGACTCCTGTAAAGCACACAAAACCCCACCAAGAGCCCAATCCTGCGTTGCTAAAAACAAAAGGAATTTTGCCTTTAATAGGAGCAGGCCTCTTGTTTGCATAAAGAGCAACTTGTCAAACAGAATATGAATGCCAAGCTGGTATGTTATTGCCACAAGCACAATAGCCCAAATCTTGTTTTTAACTAAGCAAATCCCAGAGAGAGCAGTTTTCCCCCAAAATCTGGGCATTGTCTACAAATTCAATGAATCAGTGTCTCAAAGTGTTCACGAAGGATACGTGAAATTTGCAGAAGGGCACGAGCTTCTCTATTTCAAAGAGAGGGAAACTGTATGTTTTCGTTATAAAAAATGAGGGTGTGAAAAAATCCTAAACACACAATAGCTCTCTTTCAAGTATAAAGTTCAGAATAGATCTCCCAAGTTTCCCGTACATTAAAAGAAAAACAGAGAATAACGATATAAAAATCCTTCACAAAAAAACCAACAAGCAAGGATGAAGCAGTACCCGCCTGGGGGCCAATTGCCTCTCCAGCAGCGGTAAGGCTGTTACTAGGCTTGCAGTACCATTTGTTCCATTACACAATCTCCTGAAGCCTTTTACAGAGAGCTAAAACAACTGCCTGTACCAACACGACACATGGCTTTCCATCCCGACTCTTTGCTAATCCAGACGCTCCAACCATCTTTCTTTAAGATGCCATATGGTTGGCAGAAGCCTGTAGATCTAGCAGCACATCTGCTTGTATGTTACTTCTCCCCTCCAACTCCCCCCTCCACACCACAAAAGAGAGAGCAAATAATTATTTAACATGTAACCAGTTAAACTGCATTTAAAGAGAACGGGGATTATTTAGCTCTAGATATTTTAAAAATATCGATTGTTGCAGAAGATCATTTGTCTCTGATTTGAGAAATACAGAGAAACAAAACAAGGAAATGAAAGGCACATGGGCAAAATGATTACTGCGTTTGAATTATTTAAATGACTGCCATTTCAGACCTTATGCCTGAAGATTTATTTCCCACATTAGTGTGCCACTGAAGAAGGGATGGAATTTTCTCTCTGCTCTTGTCAGAGGTGAATCAGACAAGCAAACTAGGAAAATATAGCACACCAAACCATGCTTTGTTAAGCCAGCAGAGTGAGTCTGTATGCTAACGACTCTGCAGGAATACACTGACACACTGATTTTTTTGGTGTGATGAGCAAAGATTATTGACACTGTTGAAATTCTGGTTGCATTGGCATGCAGGCATCCAGGTTGTCCCTTTAGAATCCAGACGCTAGGAAGACAGGCTGCAAAAATAATTTTGTTTGTGATGAGTTATCATTTGACCATTTATGACATAATTGACTATAACAGAAAAGAAAATATACACTTTGGAGCCTGAAATTAAAAAAGACCTCGAACATAGAAATTATAAATAAATGCTCCTATAAAACTCTCATCGACCGCTCTGTGATGAATAACCATCTCAGTTAACGAAGGACAGGCAGAGATGGAAATGTGTAAGGACAGACGGCACAATTTTGCAATTCTGTCTGCTGAGGATTTGCAGCACCTTTTGTTCAGAAACACTATTTCCTCATTCAACTTTTCATGCATCAGTAAAGTAAGACATCAAAGAGATAAAAGATAACAGCTCTACCTCAAATGCTGCTCACATGTATTGTTCGTGTGATTATCTGCGCAGAGAGAAGCAGCATATAGCGCAAGAACCATGAAGCACATGTGTATGTTCCAGCATTTTTCAAGAAAACCGGAAATAGACATGTATTTGCTTCAAACAGTCTCCCCACATCAACTCTCCATTGCAATGAGCACAGAAGGTTCCTCTGCCTTCAAAAAAACAGCTTTCCTTACAATACGGGAATGCTTGTGTTCAACTAGATAACACACATATTGTTTTTTTTTCCCAGAACTATTCAGGAGTTAAACTTCCTAAACAAATGATGGGGAGACAGTGTCCTACCCTTATAGAGAGAGTAGACCAGTGTTGAGGCTTTGGTTCAAACCAGCGCTTTTGAAGACACAATACTCTGTTTCTAAGCTGCTTTTTTTTATGGCTAGTATTTTCCTTTTCCCCTCTCTGTCTCAAGGCTATTTTGAATTTTATCAGTATTGCTTGGGATAGTTTTATATAAAAACAAATTTTAAAAGCCACTTCCTCCTCCCATAATTTCACTTTTTTTCCTCTTTTCCTTAAGAAAAATATGACAGAAGTTCAAAACACACTTGAATTTCAAAATGTAAAATGTGGCAATGTATTCAATGATGTAGCAATTTAGCTCAGTTTAAATTTGATAGGGCTTGATTTACCAGCTATAATAAATAAAGAACTGTATAGAAGGTGTTTACAGTAACAAGAAATGTTTATAAATAACTACAGATTAAGACTTCAGTTAGTCATATGCATATTCTTCAAAACTTACAAATTATGAAACTACTTAAATGTAAAAAAAAAAAAAGAAAAAAAATCAGCAAAAACCATTCCCAAAAACCATTCTCGGATTAATCTCTTTCAGACTTTGTCTGTTTAGCACACATTCCTGATCATTAATCAATTTTCATTTCAGGTGTTAATACCCAGGCTTAGCCCACCTGCCCCAGACTCCTTACAGGGCTCTGGGAGAGGAGAGAGAAAATTTTTTCCAATCATCTGATTGTATGTACGTTATCTTCCTTTATTTTCCTTGATGGAGGGGTGGAGAAAGATTTTTCTCTTTGCATTTTCCTGAAAGAGTCTCAATAAACTCAATAGTACTTAATGGGTCTAAAAATGCCTATTTTATCCATTGGGTTGCTTTGGATACCAAAGCGATAATCAACCCAGCAGGATGTCTTCTGAACTGATCAGTCAAAACCACTCATCTATGACCACATTTGGTATGTCTCTGAACATCAGCTGTGACTGAAGTTCCAGGAGAAGACATACTTGGAGAGCTGTCACACAGGCTCTCTCATCCCATCCCGGTCCCTCACCAGCGAGTTCCAGTACTGCTCTCTCTTCAGTAAAAAACAGTATAAACATCAGAAACAGAATTTCAGAGAGGGGCTGGCCAACAGAGGCTCTTTGCATATGTGAAACATGCACTAGATTACGCATTTCAGAATTTAAATTTACCGTTTAAGCAAAAAGTATTGTCCTAGATTTAGGTATGAGAAAGTGAACTTTGTGTTAGTGCTAGATATTCTTGTCCCAGAACAGGTGAATGACAAGAAACCATGTGTGAAGTCTTGGCTAAGATCCACTGCAAACAGACTACTGTAGAAATAAATGTTGCATGCTTTCTTACTGCTTGCAGGCTATGAAAAAAAAAACCAATGTTATAGCCTTGACAAGCAATGGAAAATTATGAAAGTGCAGCGTGCATCAAGAGCTCCTCCCTTGACTGCAGAGTGTGACTGCACTACTTACACATGCTCACCCTTAATGATTTCCAATCGAAAGTGCCAATGAATTCACTGGATTGCAGTCTGGACCACTTAAGAAAAAGATTGGGTCTGATGAAGAATCAGCTATTTGCTACAAGGGCAAAACGAGTGTTTCTTGGTTTTCGGTTCTGAGGCCGGTCTTATTCAATATCTTTATTGATGATCTGGATGAGGGGATCGAGTGGTCCCTCAGTAAGTTTGCAGATGACACCAAGTTGGGTGGGAGTGTTGATCTGCTGGAGGGTAGGAGGGCTCTGCAGAGGGATCTGCACAGGCTGGATCGATGGGCCAAGGTCAACTCTATGAGGTTCAATAAGGCCAACTGCAGGGTCCTGCACTTCGGCCACAACAACCCCCTGCAACGCTACAGGCTTGGGGAGGAGTGGCTGGAGAGCTGCCTGGTGGAAAGGGACCTGGAGGCGCTGGTTGACAGCTGGCTGAACATGAGCCAGCACTGTGCCCAGGTGGCCAAGACGACCAACAGCATCCTGGCCTGTATCAGAAATAGTGTGGCCAGCAGGAGTAGGGAAGTGATCGTGCCCCTGTACTCAGCCCTGGTGATGCTGCACCTCGAATCCTGTGTTCAGTTTTGGGCCCCTCACTACAAGAAGGATGCTGAGGTGCTGGAGCATGTCCAGAGAAGGGCAACGAAGCTGGTGAGGGGGCTGGAGCACAAGTCTTACGAGGAGTGGTTGAGGGAACTGGGGTTGTTCGGTTTGGAGAAGAGGAGGCTGAGGGGAGACCTTATCGCTCTCTACAACTACCTGAAAGGGGGTTGTGGTGAGATGGGTGTTGGTCTCTTCTCCCAAGTAACTAGTGATAGGACAAGAGGAAATGGCCTCAAGTTGCGCCAGGGGAGGTTTAGATTGGCTATTAGGAAAAATTTCTTCAGAGAGAGTGGTCAAATATTGGAACAGGCTGCCCAGGGAGGTGGTGGAGTCACCATCTCTGGAAGTGTTCAAAAAACATGTGGATGTGGCACTTCCAGATATGGTTTACGGGACATGGTGGTGTTGGGTTAATGGTTGGACTTGATGATCTTGAAGGTCCTTTCCAACCTTAATGATTCTGTGATTCTGTGTGATGCTGTTTGTCTGGGGGAGTAGGGTGAAGCTTTTTCAAGTTTCTAAAGAAAAGACAGTTCTTATTATATGGAATAATGAAGATTATAAAAATAGGTTTAAAGCTTGTGGTATTAATATTCTAGATATATCTGAAATGTCTGATATAATAATTGTAGATCATCTACCCAGTTTTATTGGGAACTTCATTTGTAACTTGCAGAAACAACAGAATTTCTACAGTAATTTGTAGAAATAACAGAATGCTTTTCCTCTTTTTCTCAAAAGAGAAATGGGGAATTGAAAGCAAAACCCCTTCAATTTGAAAAGGACTATATGGGGAAGAGGGGTATTAGCAAGGGAATTAATTTCTTCCTTCATAACCACATGAATGCCCTTAGACATCCATTATCAAAACAGAAAGCACAGAACCCATACATTGAAAAAAATGACTACACTTCATGCTGGCATTTTTAATTTTGCAGCTCCTGTATTAGTATCATTTCTAGTTCTGGATGGTGACTTCATGTACTTAATTTTAAGGATACAATATGAAAATATACCTTACAGAGAAATTAAGTAATCAGTAAGGTATCTGAAAGATTTCAACTAACATTTCTACAAGCTTCATGGTATTCAAACCATTCTTATTCTTCTAACTCTGAGGTATTATCTGATCATATTTTAATAATCGGGGTGCTGCTTCTGAACTGTCTAGGAGCTTACTTTGCTTATGTGCATTAAACAATCACAATTAGTAAGCTTTTTGCCTTTTTTTGTTTTTTTTTTTAAAGAATCCCAACAAGTTTGGCTTTTGCTTATATACTCTAAAGCTTGTTATTAAATTGAAAAGAATGTTTACAGATTAAGTATGAGAAAAAACAGAAATTGCAAAAATGTCCAAGATGTTCTGCAGTACTGACGTTCCAAATTTCTACAAGTGTCAGCTCTGGAACCGTTATTTGACCTTTTAAACTTTGCCTTCCTCATCCGACACACACAGGTCACGGAAGTATTCAGCCTCCATGTTGCAGTTTGTAACATATAAATTACACATGAACAATATGCTCCCTGATGAATTATTACTTATTCAATAATGACATATATTTTACATATACATATTTTACTATGTACAAGTATTGTGACCTATTACTGCCAGCTGCACTTGCATTGATTTCTACAGCTTTGTGGCATTTTGACTTCTGAAATTTTACTTGCAATCTGATGTGTCCTCCATCACAGCACTGTTATAATCAAAATTAATAGGCCAAGATAGTCTTCTAAAATTAAACTCTGATCTGAAAGGTACATTTGAACATTTGGGGATCTCTCTTCAGATGCTGACAGGGAGACATGTGAGCGGATGTAGAGAGAATCTGGATATATGGTTCACATATGGGCCTAACAAGAGCAATCTCTTCATATAGACACTATTTCTCATGCTAAGTCTACCTCGTTTTCTAATGTCAGCTGAAAGGAATGTTGGAATCTGGGACAGTTTTCCGCATCAGAGTCTGTTATTTAACTGCCTGATGTCAGAAGTATTGTCTCTTTTCATAGGACCTTTGTAGGTTGGGTTTTTTTTTTATTGTTATTTTGGTTTTTGGGGGGGGGGGGCTGGACTGTTTGCTTAAGGCTACTGATGCTACACCCTCTTAGGAAATCTTATTCTTCCGGCTTATTCTTCCACCCAAAGCACCCTGAATTTATTAAGGTACCCCAACTTATAAATGAGTTTTTTTTTTTTTTTTTAGTGTTGCATTAGAACCTTGAGATTACTACTGATTCAACTGTTACAAAAGAAATTTAGCATTTGGGACTGCCAAGCACTGAATGTTTTTCACCACAAGTTTTTCACCTAAGCCTAGATCCAAATGCATAGGTCCCAGGCACAATGCTACACTAGTTGTCATTTAGGGCTTCCTTTTGTACAGCACAGAATCCAATATGTCAGCACCAGACAAAAGCAATGAGTAGGAAGAAGTGGAAAACAAATCTTGGTTGCAAAGTTAGCCTGTCATGCAGTAAAAGTTTGTGTGAAGCCACATACCATATGACCCAAAGGCTCATTTTGCTCAGAAAGCCACTTTTGCTCAGAGAGGTCTGGAAGAAAAATGCCAACATTCATTAATGCCTACCGCTCATACCACACAACCATTTCACAGCTTTACCTTAGAAGACATTGGAAAAGATCAGTACAGCATTATTTCCACACAGCACACAGAAGACCTTACACCAGCAATGTCAGGATCTGTACCACACTATGGGTAAAACTCACACACAGCACTTGGAGAAGAACTGCCATATTTCAAAACAAAATTCTCAGAAGTGTGTGACGGCTGCCAGAACTCAAAACATTTAGAGGATCAGGAAATTACTAGAACTCATGTTTTAAGGATCTAAACAACTGAGAAAAACCAAACACGGTACACCTCTCAGCTGTGCAATCCTAAGCAATAGCATCGACTGAGCAAAAAAAAGCACTGGAATAAGGAACAACACAGGCGAGCACGCGAGGTGCTGTCCAAGCTTACCTTAACTTACGGAAAATGCTCAGGCAAGGAGGCTGAAGGCAAAAGTTGCCTCTTAGAGCTGCTAAATTATTCTGCAGCTAAGTCATTACAGCAACAAAGGGGCTTAACGGTTTGCAGCTACCTATGAGTCGCAGACTTCACAGACGGGTCTTCATTTAGCTCCCCACACCCAAAAGAAATGAAAAATTCTTTTTAATTCAGGGCCTTAATTAGGATGATAATTGGACGAAATCCCAAACCATCACACTTGAGAATAACAACCTATCTGTTTACAACCAGACGCTTTTGTAGCATATTGTGGGGAGAAAACTAAGACTTAAAGTACACTACCTTACCTAGTTGGGGTCTGAACTTGGTTCCAAGTTTTGAAGGAGTCCAGGCCTTTTGAGGGAACTCAGCCAGTGATTCAGGCAAAGATTTCTTCAAAGGATAAAGAGGCTTGATTTTTTTTTTCTTTCTCTTTGTCCTTCTCTTTTCTTTCTATATAAAAGCAACATCTCTGATTTGTGAGCACAGAGTTTTGAAAGGAAGGGAGAAAACATCATTACAAATAGCAAGCAAAGCTTTCAGTTTATGAATCTACTATTTCATCCATGAAATATCCAGGTTGCCCTCATCATCATTTCCAAAACACCACATTATGTAAGGCAACAATGGAATACTAGGCTGGTCTGTTTCCCATATTTTTAGTTGGCTCAGCTGGAAAGTGAATACAGGCTATTGCCCCAGGATGAGTGAATAATTTAACTCAAATGCAATTTTGCACAAAATTACTTTCACAACTAGAGGAAAAAAAAAGAAGAAAAGAAAAAAGGATGGCTAGTCAGACTCCTTGTTAAAGATAAGAATTTGAATTTTTTTCCCTAACTAAACTAGTGTCATCCATAAAGTTTAGTTCACAGTGTTACTGTCAAATAAGTAAGGTATAAACCTTGACATCAAAACACCAAGCTTTTCTGTGCTAAGAGTTGACTGCCCCTGCACAAAGCGTCAAGTACAATACTTATGCATTACATCTCAAACAATATTGCACTGGCCTGGGTGAAATCTCTCCTCAGGAGTAAAATTTATGCTGAAGTAGATGCAAGACAAAATCCCAAAATGGTACACCGATATTTAGAAGAGGTCTGCTGCATGTGGAACTGGTTTTGATCTTTAGATCATAAACTCCTGGAGGCACAGATGATCTTTAATTACATGACTACAAAGCACCATGTGTTTCCATTATGCTATTTAAATAATAGATTTAAGTTGAATTTACATTTGTTGATGTAAACATTACTGACTGTAACATTACCCTCCAATCTGATGCAGAAAGTCACTGAAGTATTAGGAAAAAATGCCTTTGCATAAAGATTACAAAAGAAAGAATCCCCAAATGTGCTATTTGAAAATATGAATAGAAATTAACTTAATAGGAGAGAATAAATTTTAGTGGAACAGAATTTTTAAGATGATATTTTCACACAAATAACACTAACATCTCAGGTAACCCCCATTTTCAATTCCGCTCTGCACTTATCTGTTGAGTTGAAGGGACTGAATGAATTCAGACATTTCCAGCAAAAAAAAATTTCCACTGATTATTAAAAGGAAAGAAAGTAGCATGGGAAGGATCACTCATTTACCTTGCAATGCTGCTTTAACAGAAGTGGAACTGGGGATCTGTTAATGAAGTTAACTATCAGGACTCTAATCAGGTCTGCTTTTTACCAAAATTAATTTTACCTCTGCTTTTGCATGAATAATCCCTGTCATTTAAAACTTTGCTTAGGTTAACTTCTGTACATCAGGTGGGGCTCAAGTGGAACAGAGCAGTGCTGGGTTGAGAGACAATTCAAAGAACATTTCAGAGGGAAACTTTTCAACAGAACAATATAAGGTAAGCTTGGCGCATACACTATTAATAGAAAAAAACCCCTGGACTATTGCTGAATGAAAGGGATTTAAATTTTTTTTTATAGATGACCTGCAAGCAGTTATAATAGTTGCTATAAATTTCTCTGTTTGGGAGAAGCAAAAAGAAGAAAAAAGTTTATGTACCATATAGGTGGAATGTATTGTTCAGTTTATGTTATATTGCTATTAAGAAAAATTAGTTTCAAAGAGTGGAGCTTGCAAATTATATCTAATCAGAACATCTAAGCATTAATATTAACAACAACAAAGTTTAGAATTTGCCAAAATAGAGGCAGTTGAAAGTGGGAGCAGAGAGCTGAGAGAGAGAGAAAAGTGATAATATTCTACAAAGTCTGTATTGGCTTTTGGTTTTGATCATATAACTCAAAAGGCAACTGAGCAAACAAGTAAGTTACATGACAAATTTTGAGCAGCGGTTTTTGTTCACTGTGTATATTTAAAAAAAAATAAAATCGTAAGATCCAGAAATCTTCAGAACATTTTTGTCAGGAAACACTCCTTCCACATGTAGAGATGGAATACCTAAAATTACTTGAAACCAAGAAAAGCATGAAACGGTAAAGAACAGAAAACAGCACTGTAAAAAGTCTGTTTCTTCTTTTGTCTTTGAAAAAGTGTTTTTCTTCTTCCATATTACTTAACGGATTTTTTTGTCCAGTAGTATGTGACCCCCTCTGACCCATTCCTTCTTTTCCTTTTGTCCTTACACTAACCTGCAGAAGGAAAGAGTGGAAATACAGGGCTTTCCATCTAATCTAAAAACACACAGGCAGAAAAAAAAATCATGGATGTAAGTAAAAATATGATGGCCAGGTAAAAACAAATGAGTATTTGAAGTGCTAGATTTGACAAAAGGAAGCCTCCTTATTAGATCCAGATAGCCATAAACAGTTACAATAGTGGGGGCATACTCAACACTGTAGGTGAAGGATCACCTGGATTTCACATAATCTCAGATTTTTGATCACATCATCAACAAATGCATATGTGTATGGTAAGGCACTCCGGACTGCAAAAATAAAGTGTAATAAATACGTGAAAAACATAAGATTGACAGCTTTCTTAATACTTTGCACATGGGAAAGATAACGAATCTAACTTGTTTTGCTCTTGATCTTGCACAGCTCTCCATCCCTAAGTCTCATTTGCGTCAACCCTGTAAGAGAGTAAAACCCGTTGTAAAAATTGAGTATTCTTTAGATAGTTGCAGATTCAGAATTGTACTTGGAAAAAATGCAGTAGATCTGTCAAATTTGTTATACATGAAAGTACAGGCCTCCCACATGAAATTACAGCAGCTACCTAAATAATTCTAACAGAGACTAACCATTTCCAATATGTAACGCAGCAGAAAAGTAAAACTCTCCTTTTGGAGAGGGGGGGAAAAAGTAGCATATCAAGTTTCTTGAAATATTAAGTTGGTACATGCACATGTTCCATAGGATGTTAAACATTCTCCTTTTACTGCAAGTGATTTATGCAGCTGTATACAAAACTGGATGACCAAGCTATAGGCACTATTTTTAAAAGGTAAGCTCAGACCTTAGTAGGACTTCCAGGAATATCACAATATATTTACCATAAAAGCAAACTGCTCCAAGATGGTCCTAGTACCTGGATGCTTACTACAATATTTCTGTGACCTAATAAATGATCAGACAAGTCTATACAATTACTCTTTCAGTCAAGCCCAAAGGGAGGCAGAGGGGGAGATGCCTTTACATATGGTGGAGTCTTCCTTTAAACTGAAACATGAGGGTACTAGTTCTGGTGCAGTAGCTGTGTTACCAACTCCTGGATTAGTTACCGGAGGACTAAATAGCAACATTCAGTCTCCCAGATTATAACATCCTTATCTCTATTCATATTACCGAACAAAACCTAAAATAGTATTTCAAAACCTTCCAATATATTTCAATTTAGTGTCTATAAAAAGAGAGGAATTCTAACATTCCTGTAAATGTGAAGGAGTAATGCAGTAATCACAGAATATTGATTTTGCATATCTTTACATGAAAATCACTGTGTAAACTTTTCATGTAGCAGTACCTTTCTTAATATTATGAAAGTTTTTTTTTCTCTTGATACAGCTTGATCCTGTACATACTGAAGAAGCTGATGACTTAGCATCCTTTTTTCCCCTTCTCTACCTCAATACGTAACACCAAAATCAGATTTTAGTAGTAAGCGAACTCCACAAAGTGCTTTTTCCCAAAGGAAGTTTCTGCTTGTAACTGCTTGTAACATTTAGATTAATTTTATATTGAGATCATTTCATCATCCACTAACTTCCTTCTTCATCTATTTCTTTCTTTGTCAATGAGGGCTTCTTCAAGGCTAGGGCAAACATGGCTTTGTTCACCTTTACCTAACACAATATGAATTTGGAAGCACCAGCTTTCAGGAATTAACTTTCACAGAACATGGAACTATCCCAAATATGCATCAGGGTTAACCTAGCAGGAGCTTCTAAGATTCTCCTACAGAAGACTCGTAAGCATTTACCAGCCATACAGACACAGTGCTGATAAAATACAGCTTTCTCTGAGATGGGCCACAAAGAACACAATAGCGCAGTGAAAGGAAAATATATCCATGATGCAGTGGTCAAAGCCCTTCTCTTACTAGAGGTGCCATAGGATTTCTAACACTTCAGCAGAACAGAGGACTTTTTTTAAAAGGGTTTTGTCTGAAAGACTCCCAAATACTGTATATTGCACAGTACTCAATTTATTCAAGTCACAAAGGTGAACTATCAAGCAGATCTTACTGGGATTTGTTTTTTTTGTTCCAGAAAATCTGGAATTTCAAGCACAAGCCTTGGGTAACTAACCACCAATCCAAATTAGAACAACAAACTCAATGAAGATGACTGTATTCAGCTTTAATATATGTTTTTCCATGTCAACTAAAACTGCAAAGAGTAAAGGAGGGTGTAGATGACTGTTGCCCAATCAGTTATCATTACGGTGTCCTTCCATTTTCAGAGACAAAGTGTCACACATAGAAATGTTGGTTTTAATTTACAAGAGGTATTATCTTACAGAATGCTCATTTTATATCAGGAGCATAGAAAAGAACTATACCTTGGTTAGATATCTCAACAGGGCACTATCACAAATAATTGCCTGCTACAATCAACCTTTTTGGTATGAAGTCTGGACTTCTTCATGCTATATTATAATTGAGTGGCTTCTCTTTTTTTTTATTCACTACCAATTCCTGTGAACCCAGCAATGTCAAGTCAACAATTACATTGCTCAGAATACACAATGAAAGTAAGAGTGACCCTATATTATATCTTCATTTTTCCTCTTTGATCATCCCTTTATTTGACTGTATTTCAGTAAATTATCCATGTAGTTTTTATTTTGACAGCTCTCTTTACAGCAGTAAAACAAAATGTGTGCATTGCAAATGGCAAAGATTCAAATTTCAGCTATGTTTATCCAAAATAGCACTGAACTGCTTCTGTACTTATGCTATACTGCCTACAGCCTTACGGAAGGGGAGACAGATGGGATGAATTTAGCAGGGAAACAGCTGTGGCTTGAAGAAGAGACAAGCAAAAGTTTTGCTATCAGGCTTCATTATGTATCAAGGTACCAGTAAAATGTGTATCCGTAAGGCAGCCAAAAAAGTGTTTTTCATTTGACTAGTGATAATTACCTTTTCTCAACAGCTGACAATGTTCTAAGCAGCATTAAATAGGTATAATAATTAAGCAATAAGATAAGACAGGCAGTGCCTTGCTGGGGATTATGGCTCGCCTCGGGTGCGTTGTGAGGCACAAGGCTGAAGGGTGAGTGACTTCAGCCACCCGAGAAATGCAATAATCCCCCAGAAATGCATTGCCTGGAGTGTCTTCTTGCTATTAAAAATGGAAAATTAGAAAGGACAAAATGTTAGACACATTTCCTGTGGATTTTATTGACATGGGTTAACATTACAGAAAGTCAATGAAGAAATCCCACTTCTGCCCAGCCTATGAAAGCCCTTTCCCAAGGATACATATACCTCTGCTCAGCTTGTTTGTGGATTTTATTCGTAAAACTGATTTGGGAAACACACATACTTTCATCATCTAACACACGTGTGATAAGGCACAGCAGATTACAACAGCCTACATGATGGTAAAAGTCAAAGTGCTTTTAAGTCACATGCTTCCAAATATTTATTCCGTGCAATTGTCCATGCTTGGTGTCACTTTACAGACGAGCTTTTTTTTTAGTTCAGAAACTCTGCATGTGTGTATATATGCATATATACACACACATATATAAGAGGTCAGCCACCCAAGTGATCCAAGCAGAGGAAAAAACAAAATGACCCAAACCCCTAAAAGTTGATTTTGACTACATCCAAGTCACACGGCTAAAACTAAGGCTAAATTCCTGGTAGTGTGGGATGAGCTAGTGTAGCACTCAAAAAGATTCTACCACTTTAAATAAGCAGAGAAAAGATTACTATAATTTCAGCCATGCAACTGAGTCAACCTTTTGAAACTGGAGACCTGGAAGTATTTAGCAACGTTGACTTGAATCGAATCAGCATTCTAAAGACTGTTCAGCATCAAGTCCTAAGTAATGAAATCTCATATTTGGGACAAGGATGTATTTCCATATGTGTAACTAAAGGTGGAATCTGGCTCTCTGAGGTTAAAAAGGACTTTAAAAAAAAAAAATCTCTTTCCCCTTTACCTTCATGTATGAATTTACTGTTCACGAAGAACAAATTAAACAAACACAGAATAATCTATTACCCTTTCCCATTTATTTAATATTTTCCATCGTCATTACTTTATTTTAGAATCAAACTGAGAAGCCCTGAGCACACATAATGCTGTCTTGAGCACACTATAAATGTAGATGCTAAGTAGCTCTTATCATACTGTCTTTCCTTATAGCCACTTCCATAATCTTTATTTCACTACAAGTTCTGCGATTAGCAGTTGAAGGATAATACATTTAAGATAGCATCTTAAATGTGCCAGAAACCAACACAATGCCTGTTAATATTAGGCTACCATCAATTAGCACTATCACAAGGCACAATAAACACAACTACTTTTCACTATTTAATTTTTTAGGATGGCAATTTTTTTGGAGTACACTCAGGAGCTGATAACAAATATGATGGGAGCTCCAGAAAACAATGATTAAGTTAACAAGAAATAGGCAAAAGACAACTATCTGTGTTTTAGAGAACAAAACCAGTGCAAAAATATGTCTTCAGTCGCATAATGCAAAACCAACAGCACTTCCAATTAGTTTGAAAGATAGAAAACAAAAATCATGAAGGGAAAAAAGAACATTTTTAAGTGCAACATTAGCTATGGAACACTGGCACAAGACACACCAAGGCTAAACACTTAAAGATTTAAAAGCAGTTTAGACTTATATATGGAAAATGAGAGCATCCACAGTTACATCAGCTTCCACTGAAGCAGGACTGGACCCTGCAGAAGCAATCAAAACACTGAAGTTATCAGGAAAAAGCTGCCCTCCAATAGCCTTGCAAAAATCTACTCAACACATTAAAAACCACAAATTGTGATTAGTTTTGGGTCTCCTTCTCTTACATGAAAGTAGACAGGTGCAGAGATTTTGTTATGGAGCTGGTAAATTTTCATGACATACTTGCAAAGCTGCTTAAATGTTATTCATCTGTCTTCATTTTCAGTTCCCCACTATATAGGAATGGAGGGTTTTAAATAGACTTAGTCTGAAAATCTTAGACTTATACACCAAGATCAAAAAAGGAAGGAAACCTGCTACCGCTGAAAGTAGTTTGCCAAATGGGTTAATAGTCAGATTTTACTATTATTGAGAGTTCACTTAAGACCCGGTAGGAAGATCCCAATTACTGTTAAATATCCCAACTAGGTATTTGCTGCTGAACTACTGCATAGCGTTAGTCTCACAGTAGCTATTTGAAAACATCTTTTTTAAAATGTTCTGACATATCACAAGGATATCCCAGAAATACAGTATAGACAAATGAACTTTAAAAATGCAGATGCACGACAATACGGAAAAAAGAAAACGAGGTGAGTATAACAGTCAGGCATTTCAACCATTTAGTTTTTTAGATGGTCTAAACAATCAAGACTTGCTAAAGATTGTTAAATGGTGTATACTTTTAGGAGGAACATGGGGAGGGTTGTCCTCCAGAGTTTACTGTACAATGGAAAGGCTATTATCCTGGGTAGAAACCTTTATTCTGTAGCTCTGGATACCTTTTAGCAGATAACTTAAATGAACTGTGACATGCTTTTGGTGCTATTTCTGGCCATTAAACAACTATGTTTTTCTGAACCTAGCAGCAAAGGAGCACTTTGATCCAGCCTGATCACTTTTTATTTCACATCTCTGGGAAAAGGGGCGAGGAAGACTTGTCCATGGCTACTACCATGGACCAGAGGTGCTACTACCAGGCACTGAAGGCAGTGTGTTTCAAAGTAGAAGATACAGTAGTGGTTAAGGGCTAATTGGTGGATTAACACAAGCAGGATCACATATCACCATCAGAAGCAAGCCCTCACAAAAATTACATCAGTTGCAGGTTTGTAGCAAATGCAGGAGAATAAAATGGGGTTTCACTGGAAAACCACAGGTACACTTCTCTCCAACAACACACATCTTTTTCACCATCACTCTGTGGATCACTGCATAGGGCCAAGCATTTATAGATCTTGCCATATCAAGACAAGTCTGGGCTGAGCTGTCAGAGACATCACCTTTATCCACCTCCATTTTAAAGGAAAGAATGAAGAATTCTTCGTTAATGCTAAATTAACATTTAAATTTGAAAACCAACAACTGTGCTGACAACAGAAAGTAACAAGAACAGCCTGGAACCTTATGTTGTGCTGTTTTATGTCACACACATTTCAGGGCTTTTTACATTCCCGGTAGACAAGAACACAAGCTTACTATTAGTGAGCTGAAGGCTTTGACTCCCAGAAGTTGACGGCATGAATAAGAACTACGCCGGTGCCTGTTTTGGAGAAGGCAGAGTACATCAAAGCAGTCGAGTAGAAGATATTCTCAGGAGTGGACAATTACCAGACTCTTAGCAGAGGGGGTGTTAGTCTGAGTGTTGATAGCTGTCCAACACAGAAGCAAGCAAACCTGACGATTTTTCCAGCTAGCTTTTCTTTGAGGCATGGACTATCCCCCAACTTTATGGTATCCCTTCCCCAGATATTATTCTCCAGTTTCTAAAACACTGAAATTGTGGTAGCCAGCTGTCTTAATGTGCAAAGGGAACACAGACACCATTGTTTTCCCCTCCACACCTTCTTCCCCACATTGGCTACATTGTTAGGCAATTAAAACAGATGCAGCATTAACTAATCCTTAAAGAAGGTAATTCAGATAATTATCAGTCCATTAACAAATGCATGAAAAGCCTACAACAAATTTTGAAGGACAAAGAATATATAAGGACATGAAGGTAAATGGAAAACATGAGAAACATAAGTTAGACCAAGTAGATTCTGTCACATGAATTCTAAATTCTTTGACAGCTGATTTTTTGATAAAGGAAATGTAATAAATCTTACCTACATTAACTTCAGCAAAACATTAAATATCATGCCCCATCAGCAATCGTTAACTAAGCTGTTGTTGATAAGTAGCTGACTAAAATAAAGAGTACAGCCGACAGGAACAACTGAAGGTGAGGAAGAATTATAAGTGGATTTCTTTAAGTTCAAACAGATTTTTGAATATTTTGAATTATGACTCAGCACAAAAAGCAGGAGTGGGCTGATAAATTTAAGAGATGTCATCAGCTTAGAGAAAGTCTGAGATGCTGCACAGAAAGAAATGGATGACTCAGAAGATTGGAACAGCAGAAACGGGATGAAATTTTATAGTACAAAGTCTTACACTAGGGACTTAACACATTCTCAGTTCATAGCAAAAGTCTCTGCTAACAACTTGAATTTACTTGGGAAGAAGAGGTCCTGGATGTACTTCTTGGATAGAGAAGGATTATGAGCTGCCAATATTATGGAGCTGTCAAAAAGGCAAACATGATTGTAGGATCCATCAGTCAAGGAAGTTCCAGTGAATACATTAATTCCACGATACGAGATATTCAAATGCCTTGATCCAAAACCCTATAGACAGTTCTGATTGCCCATGTTCAAAAAAGGTCAACAATCAGAAAACTAAGGGTGACAGAGAGCTTGTTGCAAAAAGAAGAACAAAAAAGGAAGGCTTCACTTATTAATCAGAAGCAGGACTGGATACAACCATTGTCTATAATTATCTGCATTATCAGTACAGATAAAATAAAAGCAGAACAAAATAACTACTTACCCCAATTTTAGTTCAAGAGCAACCAGATACAAGCCATACACAAATAAATTCAGACCAAAAGTAAGAAGGATCCCAGTCAGAAGATCAGTGGTTCTGGAAGCAGTTGTCCAAATTGGAACAGTGAGGCCTAATGACTTTTACAAAGGAGCTCAATACATTCTCAAAGGGATATATATATTTAAAAAAAAAAAAAATTATACACACACACACTTAGCGATAGCTGTAGTAGAGGGACACAGTACTTAATGACCTCGAATACATCTTACAGAATATTATTAAATCCCCTAAACATCTATCTGAAAATTGGCTGTAATATCTCCCTCTGCTTGTCATTTGCTTCTTAAGGTGGCTAGCAACTAATTTGCATATTATTTTGCACCATTTTCTGAGGACCCTGTAGTTCACTCTTGGTATACGTTTTCAGGTTTTCTAACAACTAAGATAATTTTTGGTTTATGTGTCTACTGTACAAGTAGTTGGGGAATCTTTAAAAACAGTATTTGGGGCTTATATAATCTTATATATTTTATTAACTATTTGGAACAGGAATAGTATAAATATAAAAACAAATAATATATGTGTTTATATACACACACCATACCTAGACATCTGTTTAAAGGTGGGGGGGGCAATAGGCAAACGTATATATAGTATGTAAACAAATAGTGAACTGGAGATGGACGGAGGGATTTTGAACATCCAGTTTCTATTCCAGACCATGTGCAAACAGTAAAACATTAAACAAAAGCCAAATACACTTTCAGACTGCCAGGATTTGCAACATATATATGTGTATGTGTGTATGTGTACACACATCACCCATTGATTATTTCCTAACATTACTTCTCTGCAGTATACATTTCTCAACCTAAAATGCGAGTCTATAAAGTAACAATGGAAAAAAAAAGTAATAGTGATAACCCCAAATTCTGGACAGAGCTGAGAGTTTTATCTGGAGGCACCGCAATGCCGGACACAGAGACCACACAGCCCTTCACAAATTCCTTGCATGAAAGGTTACACAAACAAGTCTGTCTCCACTTGTTACAGTGAAACCACACCAAAGGTATGTGGGTATGAATAATGGTGCTCAGGAAAAAGTGGGGCATACTGCTCTTTAAACATTGAGGCAACTTTAATATCAAAGATGTTACGGATACTTCATATGTTTATCTCTGTTTTCAATATAAAAATTAATGCATTTTAAACTAAAAAGCCAAAATTTAGTGTATTTCTATTCTATAACTGCATTTAAAAACAGATGATGGTCTAGTAAGAAGACAGTAACAATTGCCTCACTGTTACTTAAAAAAACCCTAACCTATCAGTAAAATAAAAATAAGGAAGATGATACAGCCAACAAAGAACAAACTGGGCTGGAAACAAATAGAGGTCTTTTAGGCAATGATCAAAACTGAGTTCTTCTACCCATCATTGCTTCTTGAAAAACACACACATTAAAAAAATACAATAGCTTTAGGCAGAACATGTAAAATTTTAAATGCAACTTGACTGCTCCCATTATCACAAAATAATTTCAATCAATTGTTCTACTGGAGATTTGCCAAAGAAATCCAAAATCTCAATTCAGAAGTGTAATAGTGACAGCAAAGCTGCTATTGTGATTTTATGTATCAATTACTTGAAACTGCTGGTATATTCTCAATATATACATGTCTCAATTCTTATATATGTGTGTTCTCTCATGCATAGATAATCTTTCATACACTATCACTTGGTAGCAGCAACAAAAAATAAATTTAATGGTGGGAAAAACCTTAAAATAACTGTCAAACTGAATGTCACATTTTCTCTCTAACTCTTTGAGTGGTCCTTTTATGAATCCATGTTAGCTACTCTTCCAGATAAGCTTATCCGTAAGAATCATACATTTCCCCATAGGTAGAAAACAAATACAATTTGTCACATGTTGTGCTATACAGACATTTCTGCACGGTTGCTGCACTACACTAGAGTGTCTGAAGGGGAAGACACCCCAGGTAGTTGGCTGCAGACACATCTCAGCAACATGGCACGTAGTTACGATTTGACACATATAGTCTTTATAAATCCAATGTCTATGAAGTCAAACAAATCTCCTTCTTATTTATAGTAACAGGCAAGAGCAGATCTCTGCCGTCTTGTTACACAGATGGTTGTAACATTTTTATAGTTAACTTACAACCACTGATGCCTGAGGAATAGACACACATCTGCCCCAAACTGCCATTCCTGTAGGCTCTTCTTTTTAACTTTAGCTACCAAAAATACAGTCAAAATACATCCAACACTGTCACCTCCAAAAAGCTACCACAACAAAAAGCCCCATAGGAATTTGCATAAAATTTATTATTATTGTTAATGTTAGACAGATTGGACAGTGATCACACACACATTACAGCAAAAATAACAGTAATACCAACTCTAACCACCAAAACTGAAGTTTTAGAGAAGACCCATATCCCCAGATCCCATATACTGAACTTAGTTTGGAAAAATGTTTGGAAAAAAATTCATTAGAAGCTTCTAAATTTATGTTTTATTAAAAACATTTCAAAAGAGCCTCATACTTCATACAAACTACTGCCCATGTGCTCTTTTTTGCTGCTTGATAAGAAGTAAAGGCATGTCTGGCTCAGCTTGAAAAAAGAAAACCGATTGCCTAGGATTTTCTTCTCCTACTTGAAGACACTACTCCATATTTGCTGTATTTCCACACATCACCTGGGTCTTCAACAGGAAATGTATACAGAAAAGAGCTCGCTATATTAAGTTAAATGCTTCCCCTCTTAGATACTGACTGTCCACAGAAGAAATTCTCTAAACAGATGACTTACAATTAGATGCCTCCTTTATGATAAGGAGAATAGATGCAGAAAAGAAAAGTTGTAATTCAACTTTGTACCTGTAAGTGTTGTTAACTAAGCTCAGTGAAAGCTTAAATGGCCTGATGAAATCCACGGCAGCTTGGGCAAATATTACTTATTCATAAATATGTTCCATCAATAACAGATCTAGGCAGATTCTTGTCTTTTTCTTCTTGCTCCCCAAATTGGAAGAGAACAGAGCTTGCAAGAAAGTATATCTGCATATACAGAACTGATCTAACTACAGAGGTGACAATGCATGCCTTGGAATTCAGTTTGAAAACAAAGGAGTGAATGTTTATGTTTATAACCAATGTTATGCGTACAGTTACTCAATTAATTTGATTTTGGTTTTTCCTTCCTCTGGAACCTATTTATTTTGTGTGTGGAGTGGAGCACAGAAGGAAAACAGGTAGCTTAAATTTTTATTTTTGCTACATATTCTTTGTATTCTTGGCTAGTTTTCTATCTTCATAGCTGCCTTATAAGAAATTCTGCACTTTCTGCTACCTCCTAATTTCTACAATGAATACATACCACAGAATGGGAATTTGAAGATTTTAATAAAATTTGCTTTCAAGTTGAAAGTTTATCAATGTGCTCTTTGCTACATAACAGACACGATTTTATTTCTCCAAGACTCAGATCCAGAACGTCACACATGTTGGCCAGCTCACTTCCAGTGGTACATCTGTGACCCTATGCCATGTTAATTAATACTTTTGAGATAATCTACTTAGCTAAACATATCACTGTCTAAAAGGAAAAGTACATAGCTGCAAAAAACACCAAAATAAGAACAAACTAACGTAAAAAAACCCATCAAGTAAGTATCTAAAGCAAAACTCCACAGAGCTGCTAGATTAACCATATTAAATGAACACCTCTTCATGAGCTCCACTGCAGTCTTAACGTGTGACCCTAGTCCTGCAAACCATACATCTTTCAAGTTTGCTCCAATAGCATGTGTGTCCTGTCCTCCGTTCACGTTTACTCTTCCGATTCTCTCCCCCATCCCACCGCGGAGGAGTGAGGGGGCGGCTGCGTGGGGCTTAGTCGCCGGCTGGGGCTAAACCATGACAATGTGTGAACTGTATCATTTAGATGGACATCTATTTCTTTTAATGCCCTATTTCACTGAGCAAAATCACACTGAAAGGGATGGATATTTGCATAACATTGAAAAGACTGATTCAAAACTGTCTTTAACGATTGCAATTTAAAGTAATCTCTTTCTTTAAAACATGCTTGTATCATTTTGGACTATATTCATTTGCAGCACATATTCAGACAGAAAGATAGGAATGGCAGAGAAAGTTATCTTGTTCATTTTCAGGAATGCAACTATCACAATTGCCAAAACATTGTTGCTCCAAAAGAAATTCTGATTTATCTATTAGATCTTGCTCCTTCCACAAAATTCTTATATCAGGGCCTGTCATATTCTTCTAGGAGAACACAAGAGTAATAGAGATCTTTTCTTAAAGAAACACCACAATTCTTTATTATTCAAATGCAAATGTTAGGTCCCAAGTTCAGTCAAAATCGTTTTGGTATAAGAAACTTTCTAAAGACAGACAGAATAACAACAGCTAGAAAATTAGGTAGGAAGTCACTTTGCAGGACTGTGTGGCAAAAAGTGCTATTTGTAGCTGCATACAAAGGGGAAACATACTGTGTAAAGAAGTAAACATCCTTAACTTTATTTCACTATGATTTAGTATCTGAGTGATAGACGAAAATCTGAGGCAAAACACAGTATTATTATTTGTTCTTCTGTCTTTACTAAATAGCATAGTCAGATTTCTATTTCCCAAATCAGAAGAGAAAGATCACTATTTTTATTTGGTGAAGTCCTTCAACATAAATATAAGGAACTGGGAGATTTATTTGTTGTAGTAGTTATGCTTTCTGCTTTTCTTCATCTAGATCTGAATACTTCATAGCCAATTTATAGCATTTGAGAACTGACACTGAAAATCTATTACAGTTTTCACATGGAAGCTAAAATTAGATTACACTGTATTTTTAAAGCAGTTTATTATATCAGCCTTGTCACTTATTACCTGGATTTTAAAGGAATATAGTGCAAGTTCATAATTAAAAATATGTTAAAATAATCCCTTCTTAAAATGGTGGTAAGGTATACTGTTCCTGATTCAAATACCTGATAATCTGCCATACTTGCACATTTTAAAATATTAAATAAGACAAATGCTATCACTGTCCTGTTTTCTCTCCTTGTTGTCAGCAAAACAGCAGCAGAAGGTAAGGCACTGCCTGCAGCATGACCACTCTGCATTCAAACCACTTTTCTGTTCTGGATTAATGCTTTCAATCTTTTCTAGTGCATAATCATTGCTGCTGCACAGCAGAGAATGCGCAACATTTTCCAGTAGATCTATTTGGTTCTGACAGAGGGAAGGTTGTCCTAAAAACTTACAAAGCAGTCTTAAAATTCAGCTAGATACTAATAATTCTACAGGAAAAGAGCTAGGAGGAAAAAAAAATTTTTTTTTTTTTCTCCTGAAAGTAACCCTGAGTACTCAGTGCATGTCCCCCATATGCTAAAAATCCACCACAAGTAAAGCAACCGAAAGGGAGGTGAGATAAACAGAAAGATTATGTGGTCACATAAACTAGTGACACCGTTATAGCATTTTGAATTTCTTTTTTCTCTGAGCTATAAAAGATTATGACAATCCTGGGTTACAGAAGAACAGGATGAGGTACAGACAGAAATCTGAAAAGGAAGAGCAAAGAAGGAGGTCTAGATGACCGAAAAGAATGTATGGAGACCTTGCAAAGAAACAAGCTGATATGGACAGACAGAGAATGAATAGAGGGCAGAAAAAAAAAAATTAAAAAATCAATAGTTGGAGAAAAAGAAAAATAAAGAGCATACAAGACTAGCTGCTTCAATACGTGCAAGCCCTGTTCCTGTCAGGTGGTCAGTGGTCAAAAAAAGCTAACAGATTTTTGCCCAGCCAGGACTGTCTAGTCCAAATGAAGTTAAGCTGCATTTTGCCTTTCACTACTGACAAGAGGTAGCTCAGCTGATCTGGTTGGCAGAGTTGCCTCTCAGTCATCTCCCTACTTCATCCTCTATCTCCCCAACTATACCCAAGCTCTTTCCAGTGCCTGTTACACTGAATGGGGAGCGGAAAACAGAACAAGAGAGCAGAGATGAACTTTCTGGTACCAAAAAGGAAAGTCTCCACAGTGATCTTTAAGGACATCTAATGCAAATCACAGCACAAGGCATTATCAGTCTGGACACTCTGGCCAGAACGGTCAGTTGGTATCGGTGGAAATATTCCATACTAGTCTTGCTGTAGCTGCTCCCAGCTCTTCCTAAGGAAGTTGCTACTTCTCTGAAAAGGCGAGTACTGCCTGGAAGCTGTTAATAGTTCTCTGGTTACTAAGATCTTCAGTAAGATTTGTCTGTTTATACAAGTTAAATATTATTGAGAAAGGTAAGATGGTAAACTCAAAAAATACACCTATTAAATGGCATTATGGAGTCCACATCTGTACTCTACATTCATATTACTGAATAACCTCCTCTCCCCTTCCTCCTCCTCTCCCCCCCCCTCCCCCGTTTTTTTTTTTTTTAATATGGTAAGACAATTCATCCAAGTTAGAGCAGAGAACAGCCGAAGCAGCCCACACACATATGTACCAGGCTTAAATTCTTTGGAAGACTATGTTGTTCAAGCTTTCCTTTTATTTATCCAAAATGGCACAAGCAAAAGATGTTATAAAAAAACTTGACAGAATGCTTGGGGAGGGGGAAAGGGTGGTCATTTTCATAAGGAAAGAATATTACTTTTGAACAACTTAGTGTCATTTTTACGTTTACACAACACAACAGGTACAGAAGAGCATACCACATACTGACAGATTAACAGGACCCCTACCTCGACTTCATCCTCTCATGCATTCTCCCATGCTGGATACACTGTTGGTCCAATTCATCATTCCGTTTCTGCATCTTCTCCAATCTGCCATGAAGATACTCTTTTTCCTGACTAAGCTGGTTGACTTCAGATCTAGAGAAGTAAAATACAGTGATGATGGATGTTGTCAGATTTCATCCTGCAGCGTGCCATCAATATAGGGCTTCAGCATTTATAAAATTTCATACATGTATATGTAATGCATAAACAGGCTATTACTAGAACTTACAGAAACAAAACACCATTTCAAATAATCTTAAGACAAAAGAACATGATGCTGAAGGGTATCTGGTAAATATGCCAATGGCAATCACTCAGCCATAGGCTGGCTATGTTAATTTCAGCCTAATCTGAACAGGCATGTCATTTGGCATTATGTGTTGATGTTAAATAAGATCAATAAATGTAAATTCCTACTTGTTAAGCAAGAATCCAGCCAGCATTTTGAAAACACATTTCAAGTTCTTTATTAGTAAAAGTTAACATTCAGTTTAAAAAATGGCTACTAAAAACTTGTTCAACCTTTACTGAGCTGTACAGGTTCAACTCTTAATAGTGGTACTGTTTTAGAAACTTTAATAATCTAATATGGCCAAAATACCATTACACAGATTAAAAAAAACCCCAAACAACACATTAAGAGGAAAATTAATAAAACCTTAAGAAATAAGGGACAAATCATAGAGGCACACCCTCATATACATAAAACTTGGCACAGTCTTTAAGAAAATTAGTCACTTCTAGCAATTCTTATTCTTCACGGGTGAGCTAAGACTCCAGATCCATGAATGACCTGGGACTGCTACTTGCTACATCTCTAACCATCAGCCCCTGGAGAAACAGGCATGAGCTGTTTCTTAATAACAGGAAAAGATCCCAGATTAAATTGTGATAAAATATACATTATGCACTTGTACAGTTTAACTCTTTGGAAAAGGTTAATGAGAACATGTCAGAATCTGCTATACCATCAGAAAGTAAGAATCAAAAGCAAGCAAATTTGTTTTACGGCATCTGCCACTCCAGATCTTGAGGTTAAAAAGCTTCTGAGATATCTTTAAATCATAAACTTAAATATGCTTCAGTTACAGCAGAAAGATACTTTACCTTCCTGGCTGTTACCGAATGCAACAACAACTGACATTCTGAAAAATACAACAAAGTGCAGGGGGAAAGGAATACTCCTCCCTCAAAAACATGTTGTTACACTGACAAGTCAAATCTGGAAATGACAACATAATCTTTTCATGTTTAAATAGAGAACAATACATGATATCATCTCTGAATCTAAAAGAATTTAGCAGGGGAAACTTTGGAAGAATACCGTATGTAATTGAATTTAGATAGGGAGTTATAGCTCTATTAAGAAACATCACCGACAAATACATCAGAATTGTGCTGATGCATTTGTTCATCAAACTTGAACGCACAAGAGCTTTCTGGACAGGTACTTAACAGTGGGCAGGATGTTAGAGAAAGGTGCACTGGTCATTTGACAGAAATACTAGTAACTTAAGTGTCAGCATTAACAAAGCATTGTCGGTTGGACCAATTGTTCTCACACAGTGTGAACACAGTCTGTACTTGATTCTGATATTGTAAGAAAGACAATCAGTGGATCAAAGCAAAGGTCCACTGCAGAGCGGCTCAACAAAGACCTAATGTAACAAAGCACGACCGAGTGGTAACAGGGACTAAACTCATCTGCCGTCTTGCATTCCTTTTTTGCCAGCAAAATGCAGCAACAGCATTTGTCATGTAGAGATACTGTAAATGATCATGTTTGGGGGATCCTGCTTCTTTTTGTGTATTTATATGGGGCTATCTCATTCACAGAAACAGCAGCAACTTTCAAGGTGATAAAAATCCCGAAGTTTTAAAGGGACTTACTAATCTCCAGCACATTTGAAGGTGCCCAAAGTCTTTCGGGAAAGATCAAAGGAATCAAATCAACGAAAACCAAAATGCTACTGAAAATTACAACTAACGGAACAAAAGAAAGTACTGAATTCATTGAAAACATGAGTAGCATGACCTTCAATCTCTGAAATACAGTTCTAAATGCCTGATGCTTTAAAGCATGTTACTTGCATTCTCGTTTAAAACCTCATTTGTAATTACAGTTTAACTCAGAAAAAAACCCAAACATTCCAGTTAAAATATTATTTACACAGTGACCCTTCCAAGTAAAACATTTAAGAGCCTAACCATCCAGATTCAAGTATTTCATTGCACTGAAATTTTGGAGGACAGCACATATGAAGGGCAGAATGCCTACTAAGGTCAATGATAAAAGGTTCACGTGTCAGCATTAAAGAGAGAACACTGGTCCCAGTACAAGACTGCACACCAAGAGTCTTCATTATAACCTGACAAAGATTTCCTTTGCATCTTTAATATACCACTTATCCACCTCAGTTTTCAAAGATCAAGACAGAACACTTAATTCTACGTAATATCTAAATAATGTCAAAATTGTTAATTTAAAAAAAACAAACACAAAACCAACCAGAATTGTAACAAGCAGAACAACTGTACTGAACGTGACAGCACATGTATACTAGGAGTAGCAACTCCACCCAGCCAGGGCAGGACTCTGTCTGTGTAAATGCTTCTGAATCACTCTGCTCCCAAGCTGTCACAGCAGGGACAGGAGAGGCGAGGGGCAAGTGCCAAAGTACACAGTCCTGAACTTCAGAGATAGCCCACATGTAATGCCAGGGACAGAGGTAAATTAGAAAAATCTGTGCACTAAGCACTATGTCTGATGGATCCAGAACAACTAAAGGACACAGCACTGACATGCTTATGTTGCTCCACAAGAGCTACTCTGGGTCCAACAGACCAAGTAGTAAGCTGTGGTGGACTTAGAAGAAACTGAAGCATGCAGACATTGGGAGTGCTGCCATCTGAGCTGAACTCTGCATGGAGTTGCACTTCTGCAGACTCAGGCTGGCCCCACAAATCATAGTGTCATGTTAATGTGTCTGTGTGTGTTTCTGAGATCTGATAGACTCAAAAGACCTGTATGAAATCAATATTATTTAGAAACTGCACAGAGCAAAGCTACAATGCCACACGAAAATGAAAATGTAAAATACATGCTTATAAGGAGATGGATAGTAGATTTTTGCCAAATCTCATTTACTTGTCACTGCGTTAAAAATAATTGATGATGACTGGGGGAGGACAAGGACAACAACAAAAAACCCCTCTATACTTCTGGATCCATTCAACTACCAAGAAAGCCTCAACTTCTACTTAAAAACACATGTAACTTTTTATCCACCATCCTTGATGGAAGAGTCTTGAGGGGAAAAAAAAAAAAACCCCACAGGTTCCTCCAAAGCATTCAAATAGTGGAGGCAAAGAACCAGCAAATGTTAAATAGTGACAAATCAAAGTCAGTCTTAGGATATTTTTAGGATGAACTGATTTTTGAACACCAAGGTAGCAGTGCTGCCTTTACTCCTCTGAATTACCTTTTGCACTGCAGCGCTTTTTAAACACTGCCTTTTCCTACTCTTAAAACCAATTCTTTAGTTGTACAGCAATTAAATACATGCTCTAAAATATTTTCTGCTGACACAGTATTGTTGCATATAATTTTAACGTCTGATCCTTCAGACAGACTATTTCACATCTTCGTACAGCTATCTTCAGCAAACATCTCACTCCTGGTATTGAGCGCAATGACTGCAGTCAACCGAACATGCAGAAAAACAGTTCAGCCGGGTGTGTGTTCTTTACTTCAATTAAACTCACACAGTTGGATGCCTACTGTTGCCAAACCAGTCATATAATTTATACATTATAGTCCAAACAGTAAAACTACACTAAAAGTCATTTAACAATATTTATAACACCATAAAATACAGTGTTAAAATATATGAACTGCAATATGTACCAAAATGATAAAATTTGTTTCTCATCATCAGTGATTAAAACCAGGATCATTGCTCTAGCTTCAATACTCACAACCCTGGTGACAGATTAGAATTCAAATCTTAATGATCAATTTACAATTAACAAGATAGAAGTGAAACAAATTAAACCAACCATTATATATAACGAGACCCAATGGACTCCCATTGTTCCCCTTAATTACAAAACGCAAATCACAAATACACAGTGGGTAGTGTTAAACATTAATCTACAACCTAGAAACTCAGTGACAATCAGAGAAAAAAAAAAAAGAACAAAATAACAGAGAAGAAATCAACAAAGGACTGTATTTTTAAACATGCCTATGCATACAAAAACCTTCACAGACACTATCTTCTTTCTGCACAGCTTGAGGGGTTTATAATTTGTCTGACATTGTCTTTCTGAAGCTTTTCTAATCCTGTGTAGAGGCCAGCTAACAAAAATGGTTCCAGCTTACATATTAACAAGAAAACTTCAGTTTAAATTCCTTAGAAAATCTGTATTAAATATAAGATATATGTGCAATTCAGAGGTGTCCCACTGAAATCGTGTAGTTGTCACAGGTAAATTTGAAATGCCTCTTATTACCAACGTGCCATTTACTTCCTAGCAAATCCCCAAAATTTTATATAAACTTACCCTTGCATTTGTTATTAAAAAAGCTTGAGTGTTTTACCAACTAAATAATGGTACTGATAGTATACAGTTATTTCTTAACCCCATGGAAACTAAGACACAGATTCTAGAAGTATAGCAAGAAAATACACATCCAGGTCCAAAATTCAGTTTATGATAAGGCCAAAAACATGGAAAACAACATGGAAAAAGTCTTTTCCATGCAAATAGGGCACACTGCTGCTTCATGATCTGCTTTTATCAATGTATAGGAGACCTAAGTTATAAAATCTTCCAAAAATGATTACTTTTTTTTCAGAAGACAAAGCTACAGCATTCTGTCCCAGAATTGTGGTTTTACACTATATCCAGTGACAATGAGCATGAAGATTGCCTTACGGAGAGACATTACTGAAAGATATATATATACACTGATCATGAGTTTAAAACTTTGCCGAAGACATTTTCTGCATCTCCTGATCACATCATTTTTTGAAGGCATCTATTAGTTTACCATTTTCTACCATTTCCAGTTCCACCTTTCTGTTCTCATTTTCACATGCTTTCTTTGTCCCTACCTATTCCTCCATTCTTGCTACTGACTGCATTAGCTCCCACTCCCATGAAGGCAAGCTCAAGCTATTTTAGGGCTCCTTCTCAGAACTGCTCTCATACTTCTTTCATATTTTTTCTTGTGCAAAATATACCACTTCCAGGAGACCCAAGAGGGCTCCTTTTCCCCTTTTCAGGTTCTTGACATAGTCAGCTAATGCTGCTAGGTGGAGAAACACTTGGCAATCTCTGGTATTTATTTTCAGAGAATAATGTGTTTTCACAGTATGTTTTCTGTCTTTCCTTCATCCTTTTACAGTTACTAGCCTGTGACTGTGAGCTCTAGCAACAAAGTCTGTGTGCATTTTTATTGCTGGAATAATAATAACATTTGAATCTTTTAAGGTTTTGTATTACTTTAGCAGAAAAGCCCTGCTTTTTCAGAAGAAAAATTCTGTTTGCTTCTCTCTGAAGTACCCATCACAACACTTGTAAGGTAAGAGTGATTACATTTCCTCAAGATTCTAATTTCTTCCCCAAGCACTCTGGATGGGATTTATCTCCCAACTTCAGCCGCTTAACAGCTAGTCAACATTTTATATTCAGTGGAAAGTAGGATGGGCAGTGGAGGCAGTACCTGTGGGAAGCATCATATATTTTTTACATATATATACATATATATTTATATATATATGTCTATCATCTACTTTTATCATTCCCCTTTGACCATTCCTGCAAACAGGATACTGGGATAAATGAGTTCTCTCCCCAAGTGAGTGTTGCCCCTGTTATGTTACCCCAGCAGGATGATTAAATCCGCCCAGCAGAAGAAGAATCCTATCTTGAAAACCTATTTTATCTTTCCTGAGTGGTTTTTTTACTTCACATAAGCCATGCAAGATGAATCCTACCCTTTATTACCAAATTCAGTTTACACAAAATTTACAGAAGTTGCAGAATGCCAACACACCATTTCAGTCCTGTTTACTACCCTAAATATGAACCCTACAGAAAGTTTCAACAGAGACTATTTTCACACTTTAAAATGTAAAATCAAATGATTTACTGGTATAGAACTACAAAATTAACTTTTTTTTTTATTTTTAGAAAGATAGTCCTGTCCTACAGAACTTTTAAATAGATACCTTCGTACTCTTGTATTTATTTCAACCAGTTACTGCTTCCAGGTTTTGTTCTCTTCCTGAATTTTTAATGGCTTTATTTATGGTATTTAGACCTGCTACCAATTTTAACAAGAGCTCCACATAACAAGTGGCAGCAGAATCAGAGCTTCAATGACAAGCAATTTTGATGACAATTGTTTCAGACATGATTATTCAGTGTGCAATATTGTGAATGAAGCTTGAAGTAAATAATTAAACCAACAGACTACAGTTTTGAGAACTTCAGCTATCTAGTATTTTTCAAATAATTTCAGATAAACTTGAATTGTAGCTCTGTGAACAATTTTCCACTCTTCATATCAAGAATGGGAAGATCAGGAAGAAAACAGTATGCAGTTTTTACATTGGAATTGTCTAAGAAATTTGAAGTTATAGCCAGAAACATGATCTGAAAAGTGGAAAATTAGAATTATCCTGGATAAAGATCCACCCATGTTTTTTAAGTGGCATATATTATATTCAGAGCATGTGCAATACCTGGGACAAAATGAGTAATAATAAATATAAAAATATAAATAAAAAATAAGGAAGCATGTCATAACAATAAAAGGGACAGGGTAAGAAAAATATACTAACCTGTATTTTTCTGACATTTGTTCCAACTTCCTTCCCAACAGAAAACATTCTTCTTTTAATTTTGTTATGAATGTATTCTGGGAGGTCAGCAACGAATCCAGTTCATTTACTAGAAATTATAAAATTATAATATGAGAAATTTATTTACAATTATATAAAATTATAGACAATTTAGATTTATTTTTTGTTTTGTTTATATTCTTAATGTCTTTCCTCTAGATCCTTCTGGTTTTGGTATGTTTTTTAAACTTCAGCTACTTGGACATGGAATTATGACATCATCATTCACCAAATAAAGGCTCTATGTCAGAATAATCTAAGATAAAGTGTTTAAGTGATGTTGCCACTGAATCGGGTCTTGTACAAGAGGAATCACCATAAAGGCTACATATCTAATCTGATGGTTTTGCTTTTTAGCTGGAAGTTCATTAACATTTCTGGGAGGAATAAAATTGGTAAGCCATGCCTTAGCGGCCTTTTGCTTGTTCAACTGGTGCAGAGGATACACTGGCAACCCAGTAACTCGCACTGTAGACTCATTTCATTCTCCTCTTAAAAAAACATTTCTTTTACTTACTGGGTGCTGCGCTTACTATGGTTAATGTATTTTTTTCTCTTTAATGATAAGATATAGACTTATTGTACAGTGACAGTTGCAGTGAAACCATTTTATAAATTAATTTTCAGTTACTATCAGTTTGGGCTGCACCAAACTTGTGATCTAGAAATCAAGCACCTTTATTCTTTCAAAAGGAAGGAACTGCAAAATGATGTTTCTTGATTTCTGCTTTTAAAATCAGAGAAAGAGAGAAAGAGAGAAGACTATTACCCGAATTCCTTGTATGTGTGTAGGGTCATAATACACAAGGGTTTCTTTAGGTACATAATAAATGACTATAATTTTCAACGTCTTCTAACCCTACTATATATATAAATATAAATAAGATATATAAAAACAAACTCAGACATAATGTTGTTTCATTGTTGTGTACCGGGACAATTTATGCGTCAGGAGTGTAAATTACACATCTCTTGTGCAAAATTACACTTGGTCATATGCAGATGTGCTGGCTATAGTGGGAAAAATGATTCTGAGAGCTTCTTTTCTTTTCCTACTGTGTAGACAGCAGCCATAATGTAGCTGTTTATAGCTGTTTACATTCCCTGAACACACGGAAAGGTCCTCTAGTACTGTGATAATGCTGCAGAAAGATAGAAAATCTTTTGGCAGATGTAAATGTGCCTGCTACCTCAGGTATCATCTGACACTGCTTAGGATTAATACATGCAACATCATTTTTCTAAATGTATTGCAGGATTGGTGGGTAAAATTGGTACTTTATTAAATGTATTAATATACCATGAGTTCCGTAAGAGCTGAAGCTTCTCCTCCTTCCCAATGCCAGGGGTTGGAGATTTCCTCTCTAAAAATTTCTTTTTTTGCTTATAATATGCACCTTTATTAATGTTGTTAGCACAGTACTTCACAATAACATAAGGCTTTTTTTGGTTTGTTTGGAGAACTCATTTTACTTCCACATTAAAGGTTAGAAGTTATTGATCAGCTAAGTCAATGCAATGAAGTCTCCTATTATGAGAACCTGAAGTATGCAAGGGATTAAACATCTTTCTTCTAGATTGAGGGTGTGTGGGGGGCACATGGTAATGCTAAAAATGTTTGAGGCTGCAAAGATTAAATAAAGGAACATATCAATTTGGAGCCAGTGAATTACATCCAGCTGCGACAGTGAATTAAGAACCGATTAATGGCTAAAGCTTTTCTCCAGTTTGGATGCCGAAGCAAACTCATTAAGCTTTTAGAGTAGCTATAATGTGTGTACTGTGGGAACTGTTCAATGCTATTCAGGAGACTTTAACTGTAAGCTCAGAGCATTTCCCGCAGAGCTTCTGATGCTATTTTCTTTATATAACATGTGTGCCTGAAAATCCAGCCAAAAACAAGCCCTTTGTTTTTCTACTTTGTTGTGGTCTCTCTCAGCTTTACATTTCTTGAACACAGGTAAATAAACTCATAATCCAGATGGTGCAACAGATGTGAGAGCAGCACTCTGAAATCAACAGACAGTGGGCAATACTTTCCATTTTCTCTTTTAAACGCTAACTAATATGTAATTCGGAATCTCCGGTGTAGTTAGCATCTGCTCCCTTCGGCCAGCCAAAGGTTACAGGTGTTCCTGATGTCATTTCACAGTAAGGCGTGGGCCTGGCTTGTGAGTGAGTGCCCAGGCTCTAATCTTTCCCTACCACCTACCAGTTTTCTCATGCTGGGCCTCCATTTGCTGCATCTTCTGTGTCAGCTCCTGCTCTCTTTGCTGGGCCTGAAGGGCTCGGGCCTTTGCTTCATTGCTAACGCTGTGCTGAATGCTCTCTTTCTCCAATCTATAAAAAACCCAAACACAAGCAAGTAGGAAAAAAAGAAAAATAAAAACCATATACTGAAGATGATAAATTAAAAAGGCAGAGCGGAACATTCAATTAATAATAAAAAAAAAAGATCTGGCCAAGCTTTTCACATTAAGCATTCCCCTCCCACTTCAGGTTATACAAACTGACCTTTCTCTTACAATGTCAAACAATCTCCAGTGACTAGCAGAATATGGATTAAAAATATGATCTATTTCCTGAGTGAAGATAAGCCTTTCAGACAAAAATACAATTTTATTTTTAAAAATTTTAAACATGACTTCTTTTTCATAAGGAAGTTCCCCAACATCCACTTTGCATTGAACAGATTATTTGCATTTTCTTCTAAGTGCTATTTGTTAATTCTGCAATGAAACTTAGGGACCTGACCCCAAGATGGACTGGTTCCCAGTGAACCAGCAGGAGATAAGTCAATGGGAGCGATTGCCAGAGTGCTCATAATACAGCTACTTCGAAAGCTTAATGAGTTTTCTTAAGCAACCAAACAAGTTTTAACTATTAATTTATGTAAATGGGAGATGAATGAAACCATTACAATAGAGAAGACTGTTAACACCACACTGGTCCAGCCCCTTGTGGTTCTGCTCACGGGGGGGTTGTACAGGAAAGTCTAAAGCCCAGTATTACTATTGAAGTATGCAGGCAAGAGAGCAATTTACTTGACCAGATATGCAAGATGGGGCAATCTACTCCTGAGGCAAAACAAATGCTAGACTACCACACTCCATTGAAGCATTTTATTTAATGCAAGCCAAGCAAAAAGAGCATGGAAAATAAAACCCCAAAAAGATATATGCATATAAATTAGAAAAGGTCCTAAACTGCAAATTCATATCTATACTTTCCCAAAGGTCGTGAATATTTATCTGGTGCACACTAGGATCCAGATTTAAAATTTCAGTGAGTTCACCCATACAAGGACTGATTTCTACATTTCAAATTACATACATGCACACACTTTTCTACTGAAACAACATGTAATAGCTTGGGATAGGTTCCAGTAATGTCTTATAAACATGTTGTTTTATTCTAAGGATAACACCTATTTCAGGGGACTACAAAACAGAACATGGGCATAGATCATGTAAGGATAAAGCCACATCTCATGTGGTTGCTGCACTTAACCTTTGGATTGGTGCCTAATAATCCATCCGAGATATTGCAATATCTCAGCATGTCACACACAATGTTAAATCTTCTCTCTTAAATTTACCCCAAAGCAATACAAATGGTGGGTCACATTACACTAATTCCTGGTCCTGATGTTGCAAGCCCTACCTTAGGCAAAACTCCCTTTGAAATCACAGGCAGTTTTTTCTGAGGTAAGACCGAGAATAATTTGACACAGAGAATATGTTCCGATAGCAAGAATATTATAGCGTTAAGGAAACAAAGCACATTATTCAAGGAAATTTCATACATTGAACTGCACTTTATCACATCATTCTCAGAATTACTCTGTAACCATATTGGGGCTATCCTAAAGAGTGATGCTTACATCATTTCCTAAGTGTAAGCTCCAAATATGGAAAGCATTACTATGAAAAATCTTTCCGTATTTGCCGGGAACCAGTCTATTTGAACCTCTTCCCTGCTTCCAAATGTCTTTTTGCCTTCAGTTGTCATGAGCACTGGATTGCTCAAAAAAATGCACCAGCACCTAACACACCCCACAGACACTTTCTGCTAAAGAAAGTGGCAGTAGCACAGTATTTTATTTAATAGTGTCTCATGCGAGATGGCTGTGTGCAGTTGGGTGCTGTGGTGTCATCTGGCACACAGCTGGCTGGCTAGCATTCTGCTGGGGGTAGCCTTCAGCATGCATCAAGCTGCACAGCTCAAGCTACCAAGGCAAGCATGTAAAGGTCCATTCCTCATTGCTAGGGTCCCTCTCCCGTCAAACTCATGCTAACAGGCAAGTTCAAAATAAACAGAGACTCTACTGCCACCAGAAACACTCTCTTGCTAAGGCGACCCATCCAAAAAAGCCACTCACCTGTGCTACTTACTGTATAGAGCAAACCAGCAGGAGCTCAGAAACCATGGATGCATGGTGAGTTCCCTATGGCTGAAGTGTATATGGGGTGAGTGAAAATAGATAATACAGTGCATAAAAGCTCAACTATAAAACTAGGAAAACACAGGTAAGTTACACAGAATGGTTGCTGACTAGTCTCAATCTAGAAAATTCTGCAACTAAGACACATCCAGTGCCACATAAAGAGCAATATTCGAGGTGCCTAGAGCTGCTGATGAAAAAAAAAAAATTTCCACCCCCCCCCCCCCAAAATTGCAGCCAAAGCTGTCTAAATTGAGTGGCAAGTCTTTCACCCATACCTTGAGTTGACACCTTCCCTGCTCTCTAAGTTCAATCCCTCTGCCCTCCTACAGAAAATTTCCCCAACACAGAGAAAAAAGAACAAAACAAAGACCCAAAACAAACAAACAAAAAAGAAAAACCACAAAACATGGATAAAACATGCAGAAGGCGGCCCAAGAGATTTCAAGAACTATCAGTAACATTCCTGCTACAAACAGTCAATACTGCAGGAGTTTTAGAAGGTTTGACACTGGCTGCTTTATTTGCAATTACTCTGAATTGTGAAAGAAGGGGAGCTTGATTTAAGAAAAAGAAAAGCTGTGGATTGTAGACAGAAGGAAACAGTTATACCCCTCCAGCATTAGTGTGAAGATGTCAGAAGTTTCCTCCTACAAAAACTTCAGAGTTTCTCATATTGACCAAAGGAAAGCACAGAGACAATGTAAAGCAAAGCAACAACAGCCTAATTTTGATGACAGAGGTAAGATCTGAATCAGAAATGACAACTAAAGATTAATTGTAGCAGAATTTTTGAAAGCATCATCTATAGGTATCAAAAAAAGGGAACAGAGTAGTTAAACTTCAGCAGCCTGGTCTCTACTCAAACGCAAACACTGAATCAAAAATGGAGACAGTAGCAAAAATTATAGTTCTTTCACATAGCGTCCATTGTAAAACACTAAATGCATGCCTATCTGATAATAATTCCAGATTTGGCCATAACACTGATCAGTTGTACTACAGCGGAAGCACTGAACTCGGTGTCACAAAACTGAGAGTCACACGAGTCAGAAGTAACCAAAGACTCATTCGCACAGAAGCAAGCTCAAGCTCTCCTTAAGCCCCGTTCTGAAGTGCAAGTTTGCAGCTGTGATTTTAGTTCTAAAAACTGATCGGTTTGAGCCTGACTTATCGCTGTCAAGAGCGGCCTACTTGGGCAACTTGTTCATATATCTCAATGAACTGGCTATCTGCTTGCAGTGACTGAAAGCTATGCTTTCTAAATATTCTTGACAAAACAAAAGGCACAGTAAACTGCAGCTTATAGCACAGGAAGAACAAAATTGCCGTAACTTGACAACCTTAAAAAAATCCTTGCTGAAAATGAAGTGAAAATTTACTTTGACCTCAAAGCTAACATGAAAGTATGCTGTCTGAATTTGAGCCACCAAATTTAATAAAAAAAAAAAAACTTTCCCAACACTAACAGACAAAAACTGGATCACAGATCCATTTTCAATAGAAGACTGCTCTCTGCCAAATGGCTTCACAGTAAAGAAAAATGATGTAAAGCCTAGTGATGTGAAAGTCATATTTGACATAAATAACAGCTCATGATTTTTTTCTGTAAAAGAACAAAACTTAGAGTGATAAAACTTCCAATTTTACAATGCAGTTCAGCAATAGGTATTTCTGCAAGAGTCTTTTTGCTTTGGTAACAGTAAAAATACAAAATGAAAAAACACAGGATGAGTCTCAATGTAGAATTAGGCCTCTGACTGGAGGTTGCCAGTAAGTCTTCTGACAAAGCAACTATGGTATGAAGCAACCATACTTCCTATATTGACTATTTGATTTTTCCATGAGATCAACATGTGGCATTTTGTAAAAACCTAATGGATCCATTAGTAAGGAATATGAACTTAATTGGACACATTAAAATACTCTAGCAATTATCTCAGTTCAGTGGCACACAAGAGGTTATCATAGCCTTACTTCTGACATCTTAATTTCTTATTAATTACAGTTAAAAATGTAATCATACGATATTAGGACCAGTCGAACCTAACAGTGATGCTTTTACTATGTGCCTCTGTGGTCAAGCACAGACCTCTTTCCCAGTTAACAGCTAGCCAAGTGGGCCAACACGGTGAACTACTGCACAACAAAGCCCATCAGAAGAGCAAAAGCACTCAGCTGAGGGCTCCCTCAGCTCTTCCAGAGGAAATGGGCTGCTTCTCCCAGTACTTTTGAAATTAAATGTAGCACAAGCTTCTACATACCAAATGGAAGAACGGTTTTGGGAAGGTACCCAAGCACTTAATTCCCAGAACCTTTAGCAAAATCTGGCCTGTGGGCACAGAAATCAATTAGAACACTTTTGAAAATATGACTTGAAAGCCTATGTGTACTAGGAGCTCTAAAGATTTTGGCCAATAGCTTTGGGTACAAAGGCCCAGCAATATTTTATGCAAAAAACTTTGCAAGCCTTCCATGGTACAGGTCTAGTAGACTGTCCATTACAAGCAGCTTTCCGAACCACCTTCTCATAGTTTACATTATTATTTCAGCTACAAGTGTCAAGGGAAGACTGGAAAAATCAGAGTACATCCTTGCTCTTCTCTTCGGATACAGGGAAAAAACCCCACAAAACCCAACACACCGCAACATTCACAGTAAAAATAATTGAATCAAATTTGAAATAAGAGGTCATAATACCTACCCTATTCTGTAAGGGGAAATGTAAGAAAAATGTTTGTAGTCTCTTACTTTGCTATCAGAAAGCATTCAAATACCATAATGATAAAGGTCATAAAAGAACGTATATAGAATAAGATCATATGTTGGGTCAGAACACTTCACAAATTTCTTCCTTCTGTCCTCCATATGTATCTTCATACATGTACATCATACATGGAAGGATAAGGGCTCAGTTTTTTCAGGTCAGCAGACAACCCTAAAAGTTGGTCTGCAAATATGAAAAGAAACATTTTACCAAGAAGTCATTCTCCCCAGGAATGGTCTTAAATAATTTTCTCCATTACTATAAAACTCCTAAAACTGCTTTCAGACCTGCCTTTCAATTAGCAGCACTGCAGCATCCTATTCAGCTACCTAAAATGGAAAACCTGTTTACAGAGTTTTATCTTACGCTATCTGAAATCTTAGTATTCTCAAACATTTAGGTAAGAAAATACATCACAGTAAGACCCCAAATTCTGCAAGTAAATAAGTAAACACTGGTTTTACATGTAGCTATGTTTCAAAATTATTAATTTCCACACCTTCTAAATTAACAGAGCTCTAGAGCATGTACCTTGCTCATATGTTCGGATCAAGTCAATAATAAGACTCAGGGTGACAAGATATCTCACTTTGCCTTAAGTCAGGCTTCTAGGAACCTTTTTTTTAGCATTGATTGTTTTGATTATCTTCCTTCGTAAGGCCTACATATTTTCATCTAATACGTCCTTGTTAATATCTAGGATTCCTATGACTGAGGACATAAATGGACAGTGCTTCCTGGTTTCCTCTTTTATAAAACATTGTACATTTTTTGCCATCCAATTTTTTGTAATAAAGGTTTTGATTTTTTCAGCGCATGTCTAAATCTGCCACAGCATGTTTGGACTGGCTAGGGTATATGGTTCTTGGTGCTTTTACAGGGCAGAAGGAGAGACATGAAATTAATGTTCTTAAGGAAAAAAAAAAAAAAAAGATGCACACGTGCATGCTTGTACAAGAATTATGTAGAAATGCCTTTTAAAAGCATCACGATCAGGTCATTTCTTTAAACCTCTCCAAGGAGCTGAAAAATTGCCCTTCCTGTATCCCATTGTGGGAATTACCCACTGAGCTGCTCTTTAGTCTGTTTTTGGGAGCTGACCGGATGCTGATTCTGGAGTCGGCTGCCAGGTCTTCTCAGCAGAAAGCTCAAGTTTCTGGAAAGTGCCCCAGCCAGCACACTGTGTTTGGTGAGCTTCAGTACAATCTACATTTGCATGGTCAAATTTTGCAAATTATTAACTTAATTGGTAGAATTGGAAAACTGCGTCATTGTTAAGGATCCATGTTGTCCTGTTTGTGAGAATTGGGAATTATTAAAAAAAAAATCTTAATTTTTCTTTTTATAGTGTAAGATGCCTAGTTACATTAGTTGAAAGATAAAGAGAGTTTCTTAAAATAATGAAATGTCAGAGTTTTCTTCTCATAACCATGTGAAGCAGAACCTACAAGCAATTAGAAAAGTTATGTAAAGGTCAAGCATTCAGATTGATTCAGCTCTTTAGATATGGATCTGGAAGGTTAGAAGATGCTATTGAAATAACTTTAAAGTAGAAATACCTTTAACATATGTTAGTGAAGCAACCAAACAAAACTTTCTACTACCCTACTTGAGATAAAAGACTGGAAAAAACAACTCTGCCAGGCTGCTACTACTACTTCACAAAAACACCTTAAAATACAAGAAACACTTTTGGGGGAGAGAACAAGAAAAGATTAAGCTCTGTCCACATTTCCAACTTCGTCAAGAGACTAACTACAATTATTTGACAAGTTAGCTTAAAACTATTTTCCCCACAATGCAAATAACTACCCAACTGTATCTCCATCCCCAGAATCCAAAAAATGTCAACTTGTTATACTACATCCTATTTTTCGCTGAGAAAATCAATTTTGCTGAAACAGAATATATATATATAGTGCATATGATTTTCTTGCTCCCACTGAACTTTTTTTCCTTCTTCCCCTACTTAGAACACAGTTACAACATTAGAACTACCTTATAGCTTTTATATAAATTTGTACTCTATATAATACTAGGAGGTCTACAGAAACAATAAAATGCTAAGTCTAAAACTTCCACTTTGCCCTTTACACTTTACCTGATGCATCAGAAGAAATTATACATTAATGGCTGTGCATGAAGAGACTCCTTCCCTATTTTTGAGTACTTGCCGTACCTGAAAACTACTTCAAAATTACCACTAACTGGAGATATGGATGGGCATGAGAAAGATGAAAAGTTGTAAGGGCACAGGAACAAAGAGACACATAGTGTCATGCCTATGAAGTTCATACAACATTAAGAAGCCTGAATATAGATAACTTGAGTATATACATCACTACTTCTATCTACTAAATCCATTAACAAAATGGAAGGATTGGATTTCTTACTCACTTTAAATTCAGCATAAAAGAAAGAATTTGCAAACACCTAGCCTATAAAATGATTTTATTCTTTTGGTGTTATGCCTTCAAAAGATATATACAGAAAACTACTGGTTCCGCAATGTAGACAATAACTACTTTTCAATATGTATAGTTCTCTGTATACCAAGTTACAGCTAAATATTATGACTAACTGCCCTCTATTTCATTGTTAGAGAAGAAAAGTGTCTCTAACAGTATTTATCATCTCATATTAGGTCAAATACACTGACTTAGAACCAAAATCTAATTTTTCTGGCACATCTATAAGCCTTGCCAGCCAGATATGTACCTTGTAAGTAAAGGCCCATCCTGCAGTGGTTATTACCACCAGATTGTGAACTATTTGGTTGGTAAGTCCCAACAGAAACAGACAATTAAGTACAGAATAGAAGTTGCATGGTAAGATGCAACATGAGAAGAAATGTTTTTTGTTTTTTGTGAAGTCTTAGTACGTAGCCCTAAGCACTTCACAGTACTGCGCCCCTTTCTCTGGATGGAATTTTCTATCTTTGTTCCACAAGCCACTTCTACAAATGGCTGAGTGTTGAAATGTTTGCTTACGATAGAAGATTTTTACATGCATTTACTCTGTATACACAAAATTATTTAAATTACTGTCTCTATATTTAAATTAACAGAGTAATTTTCCTGACTTATGGTGATTCTTCAATTTGGCACCAGCAGTCTCTTACGATGCAAGCTTCAGGACAGATTTAAGCCAGTCTAAGCCGACATTGCCAGTACAAGGTGCAGTCCCTCTTTTCATCCTCTTATAGTTAGCACTCATGCAACTTATTCTCCAAGAGCAAATGATTCTTTTTGAAACTGATTAACTCCCTAAACCACCTGACCATATGGGTGCCCGTCTTCCAAGTGTCAGCACAAGCAAGGGCCTGGCAATATGTGGTCAGACATAGCCACATATTACCACTCCAGGGATTTGCCTTTTCAGCAGCAGCATAGACGTAGACCAGCTTCGAACAATTATAACTCTGTACTCAAAGGCTCAGCTTGCTAATAAGGTAAACCCAACCATCAAGCTCCTAATACTGAATCACAAAATGATGCAGCAAAATGATGCAGCTACCTGATCTGCTACGAACTCACTCTGCCAATTTGAATTTGTTCAAAAAACCAATGTTTTTGGTACGTTAACTTTGTACCAGCAAGCTTTATGCTGAATCAGGTATCATCTGTCCTCCTGCAGCTGGCATAAAGTCAGCATAAACACTGCATTGCATGCTCTAGCTAATTCAAAAGGAAAGTGACTGTGTGCTCACACCTGATCCGGCTCAGATCAGCACAGCTGAATGATCCAGTAGATCACAGATGCACTATGAATGGCTGCTGAACAGTCACCTACATTTTTCACAGACAATAGTTTGGACACACAACCCGCAGTTGCCTATTACCATAGGCCTGATACTTTGAAGTTGTTAACTGTCCCCAACTATTGCTGAAGTTGAGAAGAACTGAGGAACAGTTCTCTCTGCCTCCAAAGGACCAAGCCTCACATGAACAGCTTGGGAAGAAGCAGAACAATTTGACAGAACAAAGCGTTCTTCAGGATGACAATGTGAAAGATAATATTTGATTGTGAGGGAATTTGATCTAGGGTAAGCTAGGCTTCTCCACCAACCTACAGCAAGATACCACATATTCCAGCAAACTGACAAACTTGTAATCAAAAGCAAGAAAGATGAGAAATACTGTGCTAACATTACATTGTACTTGACTGTTGTTGATTTGCTTAAATATTACAGAGACATCCCAATAAAAGACATGCTTATCTACTCACATATCACAGGAGCTATATATGAACAGGTAAGTTAAAAAAAAAAAAAATCCAGCCTTATATACCTTTTATTGGTTTGGTCAACTGTGGCATAATTTTTGTATTATCCTGATTGTAACTGTCTGCACATTAGTATTAAACATAATGGACAGGCAGTATAGGAGTTGAGGGCTTTGGTGGTTTGGTCTGGGTTTTTTTTTTTTGGTCAGGTTATAAAGCTCTCTTCTTTCTGCTGTCAAGAGTAAAGAAGAAATGTATTTCAATAGCAACTTTAAAATAAAACTCACAAATTACTACCATTATGTTAAGTGCTAGATATCCCACTGTGCAGTTTTGCTTTGTGAATTTTTACCTTCTTCCATGCACACTTTTAGCCACTGATCGCACAGCCTTTCAGTGTTTTCTGCCTTTTCCTTTAAATAAACTGGCTCTGGCTCCTTCCATCTGGTTCCCCTTCCGTCAGCAACCCTGCACCTGTTCACACCTCCTCTCCTGTTGGATTCCACTGAACATTTCCTCCTCTGCCAGGGCTATTCTGGCACTCGCAACCTTTCTGTCATTCAATCCATCTGTCAGAAGTGAACTTTGTTTACCGCAAGCTTCTGCTTTCTTCTTCAAGAAGCAAAGCCCCTCAAGGTCATTGTCAAATGAACTGTCGGTGTGGATTTAAATCCACTTCTGCTAACCAGCAGAAGATGAAGTTCCTTACAGTCCTGTATTTGTGAAGATTGGTTTGGGGTATAGGAGAAATAATACAGAAGCAAAAGAATAGATTTTAATCATCATTTGTTAACTGCAACAGCTAATGTGTTTTTCTTCATATACATGTATCTGTACCTTCTTGCAAAAAGTAGCATAATCTCAGAAAGAATTGCAGAGCTATGCAAAGAAGTGGAAAAGGCTGATAAAAATATTACAAATAAAATGATAAATGAAAGCTTTTGACTCTCATTTTAATATTGTGTAACAAAGATATTGACTAAAAATGCAAAGAGAAAATGGGAACAGCTGAATGAGTAAGTTTACAATAAAACCTTAAAGCGGCCAATAGCATTCACTGTAAATTATTTCATCCGCAGCATTTTTTTTTTTATACTTACCTACTGATGTTTCAAATGCAACACTCTGTAAAGCAAAAAAAAAAAAAAAAAAAAAAATCCTGAATACTCTGAATACTTTTTCCTGTTTTCAAGCCTTGTAAAACACACATATGCAACTCTCTATCAAAATACTGCCTTTCACGTTGAGACAAATTCTAAAGATTCTTTGTCAGGGCTGAGACTAAATTCACATTGTCAACAGGATACATTATTTTTAGCAATTCCTGTGCCCATATTTCTTTTCAGGAATACATTCTGATAACCACAAGCTCCTGAATTATTAACTAACCTCCTCAACAGTCTCATTCTTCTAAAATAAGAAATACCTTTCAATTTCATTGCATACCTTGGATATCCTTAAAAAAATACCAAAAAAACCCCTACTTTCACCAAGTTTAAATACAGTACCAAAAAATAAAATACATACTTTAAGCATTGTAAGCAAATATAATAAACCACGCATTTTATTACCCTTTTACCAAAAATTAATTTAAAGTCAAGCTTTCTGGGACCGAATCCAGGAGGTAATCCAATCTCATTAGCAGAAATGCAGTTATACTTATGTTAGGTCTGAATCTGACTCTAATAAAAATTGCACTGACAAATACTGCACAAGTTCAGATGAAGACTAACTTAATACTGATATATCCCTTATATGGGGATTAGTCCCTACATTTGTTTTCTGACATTATGATCTTCTTCCATAGGAAATGACGTGCAGGTGAACCAAAAGCACTGGAATTAGGAGAGGAACTCTGGAACAAAAAGAATATGCAGCAGTGTCCCACCTGACTCCAGAGAAACTTTTACTCCCCAGTTTGCTTTAAGCCCTATAGAAGGCAACTGAACAAGGAGAAGCTAATCAAGAACAGTTGTTCCTATTTCTGAAAAAATGTAGTTTGACACAGACCACCAGGAACGCAGGGGCAACCAACAGTGGCACGCTATTAAGCTTGCCATGCTGCCAGCACAGCCGGGGAAGGAGGTCAGCCCTGTCAAGTAGCCGACAGCAGAGGCTGCGCTCATCTGCTCGTTCAGGACAGGCATCTCCCAGCTCAGACTTTCCCCCTGACCAATCACCAGCACAAGGGCACTGTGCAAGGGGGTGAGGAGAGCAGCCAGGCAGCCAAAGCTGGGATGTTCAGGTGATTTTTCTTCCTCCCTCCATCCACCAGCTACCTTCTATGCAGATGACAACCTACAGGCTGATGGTCTTCAACATCAAGTTTGATAAAGCCCCCAGCTGAGGATCCTTTGGGTTCTCGGTTAAATTTTTTTCTAGGCAAGAATTTCAGGAGCAGCATCTTGCACAGAAAGAAAAAAAAAAAACCAAAAACACAAACCCCAAAAACCAAACCAACAATCACTGTGACTGCACAAAATAAATTACTTTGAATATACTTTTGAAAGCACAGGGCAGCTTTTAAAATTGTTTAAGTCCACAAATACTAAGTGCTGATAGAAAAAAAGTACATTTTAGCTTATTGTAAAAACAAGCTTTCAGATGTACTTGGGAGAAAATCCCTCAAACAAATCAAAAATAAAGATAAAAATCAGAAACATTTTTCCAGTAGCAAATTCAGCAAAAAATCCAGCAGCCTTGAATACATGTGTCTGGAAGATTTTTATGGTTAAAAAAAAAAAAAAAAAATCATTATCCTGTTGTCATTAGTCACACAAATAGAAAACCTAATTTGAATGAGATCAAAGTAAATATTTGATACACACACATAAACTTATTACTGTTAGTGCTGAATAATAACTGCTCAAAACAAAGACCTTAGAAAGATGTTTGTTTTCTATAGCAGTTAGTCTCTTCTGTATTTCATCTGAATTCACTGCTCGCTCCAAAGTGCTTTAAGTATTGTCACTGCTCCTGAACCACACTCTACATGCAGTAGCAGTTTGGCTGCCTCAACAACCTGACGCGACGTATAAAAGATGAAATGATTAGAGAAATTTGATGTGACCAGTTGCAGTTTAAATGCCATGGAGAAAAATTTAGACGAATCTAAGACTAAAATCAGAAAATGTATTATTGCCTTTTCCAGGAGAAATCTGTACTGTACGACAATAAATTAAATTGTCAACCATGTTTAAACTCCTGAAAGATGAAAAAAAGGTGATTTATAAAGACTTTCATATTCAAAATTAACATACAGTTTTGGATTTATTCTTTACTCCTTCACTTACATTTTCTTTCTTTCCCTTTTAAACTTCATCAATGGCCTTTGCATGTTTGTACAATCATCTTAAATATGTTTAAATGATTAAATAGAAAGATATTTAAATAATTGTGTATTATCTTAACACAAAGTATATGAGCTTCGAAATTTCTACAAGGCACTGCCAGAAGACGACAGAGCTGACTTATTTCAAATCGTTCAGTATCAGTCTTCGTAAAGCAGCATATGGTCTTATCATGGCAGGTAAAATATTTTACCTTCTATAATAACGCAGAGCAGCTAATTTATCTACATGCTGTATAATCAGATAAACAATTTCAGCTGCACTATGAAAACCTGTAGCAAGGGAGAAATTTATCCCCCCCTCCCCCCCGCCTTTATTGATTTTTCTGCCTATGCATTTATATAATTGCTAACAATAGAGGTTATTCTTTCTTGCATTCCCTTCTTCAGCTACCTTAAAGCAAGACCTTCTTTTCAGTTGTGGAAATATTTGCAGTTTCTACAGCTGCAGGACAAAGAACTGAGACATTTTCAGAGTTGCTCGGGGAAGAGGAAGCGGGGGGGGGGGGAGCTTTGCAAGATTCTTTTGCAAGTAAAGCAGAGTGAATGACAACTTTCAAAGCTACCACAATCATTTACTAATGTGCTGCTATACCAAATAAGTTTAATTTTTTCTGACAGCACCAAATTAGATTTATTGCAGAAACTGCTGCATAAATAGCATATGGCTATGTTATACCACCTATTTCAAATCCCTGTAATGTTTCCTCCCCTCCTTGCTCAAAATGAATAATTGAGCCAAGCTATAAACCTTCTGCAGATGAGAGATATACAAGTTCAAAAAGCAGATGCAGGAGATTGAGACTTCTTTGTTGAAATTGTCTAAAAAAGTATCACATATCCCAATCAAACAAAACTGGGCAGTACTAGGTCAGGTCTCCCTTGCTACACTTCAGGATTTTATTTCCCCCCTTTCCTTGATGAAATTTTGTTTTCATTTCTCTTTCAAGCTGACGGTCATCAACACGGGGCATGACCTCGTAATCCTCTCACACATGACTACCTCTTACTCGCACAAGAAATCCTATTGATCTTTACTTCTTACGTGAGTAAAATTATTCATGTGACTCAAGATCAGAAGGCTCGGCCCTCTGTTCATTCCTCACAAGCTCCCATTTATGAAGAGGAAAGTGCCTCCTCTGAGCAAAAATAAAACATCAGAAAACTGGTTTCATTCATCCGAGGGGCCCAACCCTGTGGGAAGGTGCCGATCTACAGCTCTCCCCCCTTTCAAGACGAGCAAAGTTTTCTTATGGGTGTGCTGGATCAGTCCCCAGACCCACGTGCTTTTGTATTTCTGCCCATCGCCAAATTCTGCGTTCAATACGCTGCTACTACAGTAAAACGCGAAAACATGCATCCTTATCACACGACGGGACCGAGAGCAAAGCCCCGTATTTTTGAGGTAGCAAGGCGGGAGGTGCTCAAAGCCCAGCGGGCCGCACGGGGAGCCCGGCGGCCTGTCCGCGCCTCCCTCTCCCTTAACCCGGGGCGAGGTCCGCCCCGAAGTTTGTGCGGTTGCCGCACGAAAAAGACGTTGCAAGGTCTTCTCTCCGGCTGACGGGCACACCACTGCACACATCGTGGAAGGCTGCGGCTACCCCGCCGCTTGCCTCTCGGTGGTCAGTCCTCCCAGCTGCCCTATCCGTTACTGTCTGATTAGCTCTGCGAAGGAGCCCCTCCCCGGCCAGCTTTCCCCGCCATCTGTTCCACACGCGATGGCTGCCGCCCAGCAGCCTCGCGCTGCCCTCCTACCTGGCACCCGGCTCCCGGCCTTACCCCAAAGTGCTAACACAGGTTCTCGCTGCTGGCAGAGTCAGGATTTCATTACTACTACTTTGACAAGTGCAGGGTTGTTTGTAATTTCTCTTTTATCCTGATTTTGATTGTACAACCACCTCCCACTGATTCAGTTTGCTTCAGTTTTGTTGCTCACAGATTTTACTCTCCACATTAATCTCCCTCTGGCATGTTACTGCATCTGTTCCCTTTTTTATTATTAATTTTCAAATTCCCACCATTTTTGACAAAAAGGAGGTAATCTACACTCTGCTTCTGCCCATTTCATTTTCTTTAATTTGGAAGATAAGTATGAAAGCGTGCCAAAGAAGTTAATTCTCCGTTAACAGTTTATTTTCTGGCATCCCGATGCCTTTGTATATGAAAAACAGATAGAAATAAATGTTGACTGATTCACAACAACATAGTTGCAACCGTCCCTAAATTTAATGAAAAGTAAACATATGAAGCAGAATCTAAAAAGTTTATTAGTTATCAGAGTTGTTTCATGTTATCACTCCTCCCTGCATTTTAAAATAATGGTTTTGTAGAAGATGAACAGAATGATAAAAAAAATTAGAAATCATTTACTGCTTACACTTCATTTCTGCTTCTCCCCTCTCCTCCCCCCAATTTAAGTGTTATTGGTCCTTTTGTCAGTCAGTCTGGGAACATAAAACATATCTCAGTCATTTAATAATAGTAGTAGCATTTCTTTGAATGTTACCTCCTTTCCAGCATAGACAATGGACTCTTTCCGACGTGCTAAAATTGTTGGAAAAAGCATGACAGTAAGAGTCCTGCTAAATAATAGATACTACTAGAAAAAAACAATAGGTAATATTAAATATTGTGCAACTCCCTAGACAGCTGTGTATAACCACCAAGAAGTTAGTTTACATTTTACCATTTCATGGCATAGCTTAAATAGGGAAATCAATGGATGAGGCATGCTGCAATCCTAACAAGGAATGCTGGTGACGACATACAGCTCAACACCAAAGCTTCAGTGACTAAATAATGCCACAGGAACCCAGAGGTGGAACGATAGATTTATGTGCTTTATTTATGATACATGTAATACAAATTAGCATTAATGGAGTCGTCGAAACAAGCAAGAAGTAGCGATGCAGAGTAGGAAGGCTATAGCACTGCTAAAACCCACTGTACTCCCCAAATGCCACTTTCTTAGATATGCTGCTTTCTAGAGATCATATAATTTTCAAAAATAAGGAAGAAAAGAAATATCATATAATGGGGGGGAAGGGGGAGCAGAATAAAGACCTACAACACACACTGACTCACTGTAATATAAACTTCTGTCCTTCAGAAGAGTGACGCGGGGATTCAGGGTAGGTTGGTGGGTCACCTGAACGTGGAAGCATGGGTTCTTCTACTGTTTAGTAATTTTTCCCTACCTACAATTTGACGTTCAATACTGCTTGTAGTGCTCCTTATAAGCAAACAAGAAAATAAAAAATTAAACTAAACTAAATTTGCATCAATTCCACTCAATTACATCTCCCAGCAAATTTTAAATGACATTTCAGTCAAAAATATCTTGAGCCATCTACCTATCTCTGTGCCTGAGAAAATACGTGATGGCATAGAAAAAGCTGAATTTTGAAATTCAGTGGTTCCCTTGCTTCTTCAGGGTTATTTAACTGCTTTGGCATATGCACACAGAAACTACATTGAACTACAACTGAAACAAAGAATAACTTGAGATTTGTTTTGAAACAAGAAGCAGAAAGATTGTTAATGATGATTCCCTTACACAAGAATAGTGAAAAATTTTATTAAATTAGATGACATACGAAGATCTGGGCAAGTTGTTAACATCTTGCATCTTTTATGTGATCTTTTCCACTCGCATACTGACATGATTTTTAACAATTTTTCTTTCATGAAGTAAGAACAATAGATCTGTATGTTTTCTACTCTCAGAAGAATGGATTCAGGTAAGCTTCATTAGCAAGACCCAATCTTGCCAAAGTAATGGCAATTTAACTTTGACTTCAGAAGTAATTTCCTAAGATTCTCCTACTACAGTAACCCTAATACTAATAAACACAAAGCTGAAACTAGGTTAAAAAAAAATTAAATACTTTAAACAAGCATGGTCAGTCTCATAGCATGGCGACATCTGCAAAGTTACATGACTGACAATCAAAACTACACAGCAAAAGTTCTGTATTTTTCCCAGTCATTTGAAGACATACAAGTTAGAATTACTAACTAGATTCAATAGCAGGAAATGCATGTTAATAGCACAGATTTCTAAGCAACATATTGCTCCAGAAAGAAAGGTGACAGGAAAAGGCAAATTTAAACTCTGTGGCAATGGTTTAGAATAGCTAATTGTAACCTTTTTCTTGATTTTTAACAAGTACATTTTGTTAACTTAGAAGCTGTTTAGTTGGTAATCAATCAACGGTGTCTGAAAACTAGGATGCAGCAAAAGAAGTGGGGCTCCTGAAGAAGAGTGCAGTTCTGCAGAGCACTTTTTCTCATTAAGACATAGACTGCATGCTCTTTCTCATTTAATCCATTCAAACAATATTTAACATCTAATTTTCATACATTAAACCCCAAAGTTCTCATACACACTTTATTATTCCATTAGTTTATAATATAAAAACTTAGAATCAGTGAATAACGTATCAATTCATAAAAAACAAAGACTTCTTTCTGTATCTCCTCAGCTACCTGTCATTTTTGCCAGAACAACCCAGATAGGTCATGCAAGGCAACAAGAAAGACTACCCATAACCGCGTAACAGCAGTACAGGTCCCCCTCAAGCCCAGCGTTGTGAGAAGACTTGGAGTGGACCAGCTGGTCCTCTCCTGAAAAGAGGGAAATCAGCAAGATGAGGCCAAGGCCAGAACACCCAAGAGATGCACTAAATCAGTGCAATTTCTGCAGCAACCTCCCACAGGCAGGACTCTAGAGCTTAAAATCTGTTTTCTTTGGCAAGTGCCACAGTGAATGAGTCCATAACCCCCATAGGATTGCTACTACCACTACCCTTCAAGTGAGTATTTTCACTGGCACAGCTGCCATTTGAGGTGAAGGGAATAAAGAATGAAAGAAGGCAGACCGTAAGCGAATAAGGTTCACATGCAACAACTATAGATGTTCCAGTCCATTAAAAACATGCTGAGTTAAAAATGCAAAACTAATGTCACTACAGACATGTAACATTTATACCTTCACTAATACAGAAAACCTGTTCTGACAGGAATTGATCTGAGAGGAAGAAAAAGAGTACAGGCTAAGGAAAAGTTTCATTTCAGTAGGGGATATTTTCCTCTGCGACCCAGGGAGAACAGGCGATTAAGCAAGAACATCTCTAAACGCTGCCCTACCAATCTAAGTACACAGGGCAAGAGGTAATAGTTAGGAGCAATGAATCTCTCATTCCTCCCCCCCCGCTCCTCACAGCAACATCTGCTAATGTATTTCTGGAAAGCAGACAGACATTTTAAAGGACACAAAAACCTACAAAGAACAAAGTGTTATAGAATTGGGGAATATCAAGGAGAAAGATTTGAACCTATTTCCCATGCTTCAATGTATACATTTTTCCAGCAATTAGATGTCACCATAGAAAATATTTCACTACTTATAAATTACTTCTAAGCAGAGGCTATAACATGAACACAAAGTATAAAAAAAATGGAGACTAGGACATTGCAGAAGAGTGGTTGCACTAGGTCAGACAAAGTAGCCTTGGCAGTCCAGCATTTGTCTCAAAAAAGAGACAACTGTGAAACTGTATGAGAACAGGTCCACCACAGAGCATTACTTCCCCAAAATACCATTCCCAGCCTCCAGTGATTTGCATCTCAGAAAATTCCTGAGTCACAGACCATAGATTGAAAAGCTAACTGAATCATCTGTATGTGAGGTATTCAGCTTTAAGTACCTCGCTATGTAAATGTAGGCAATAGTCCTCAGCTTTTACAAGTTGAGTATTTTCACAAAAAAACAAACAAAAAATTAGCTAGTCAGATTTCCTCCAACATATCCAGAGCTTTATTGCATACGATCAGACTTTTGGTAAAAGGAGCATGGTAAGCCATTTGGTTAACTATCACAACAAATCATTATTAACAAAGTTCTGCTAAATCCAAACTTTAGATTCTTAACAACTCACCCAAAACTTTTTTCAAGTTCATTAACCTCTAGCATATTTTTTCTCTAAATACAGGCTGTTCGAGTGGTACTTTCTTCCATCTGTTAAACAACCGTGCTCTGAATTACACAAAAATATAGCTGAATAAAAAAACGATTCATTGAGTTTAATAGTTTAGGCGAGGCTCTATTTTATTTTCAGTTACTCAATGGCAGAATTCTCACAAAGCCCAAAGAGTAGAAGACTTGGATAAACACGCAGACTTCTCTTAAATAATAAAAATCTGAGGTTTTTTTCCCTGCCATGTAAAATTTAAACTAACTTAACTTTTTTTCCTTAAGGATTGAGTAAAAGCTGCCAGATTTATTTCTGGATGTTGACTCTTGGAGGGAGTCAGGGTACAGAACAAAACAAAACCCTGCAAACAGTCAGACAACAGCATTATCTGTGGCAAAAGGAAAAATCCCTGCAGTTACCAAAACCCAAGCTGCGATGAATAATTGGCATGTTAACCTTCAGTGTTTTCTAGAAATGTGTAATGAATGGTACAGTAAATGGCTTTGGGAGCTATATCCAAGGATAGAATAAGCTTGGGCAAAGTCTCTAATCACACAGTGTTTGCATTGTACCACATCTCCACTGAGCAAGTGACTTAAACACCCTCCTCACATACTTGAGTTTACCTCCTATTCATAGACAGTAATATTACCTTTTGATTGTTTAATCTTCAGTGAAGCTTAACATGATTATGTTAATTTATACATTCCTGGTCATTCTGCTGCAGAAAGTTCAGGTTATTAATCTGAGAAGTCCTATGCTTAAAGGTGCTGCTGTACGTTACAGTCTCAAATGACATTTGAAATGTCTTTGTCCTACCAAACACAGCAACAACAAAAAGAACGTAGCTGCACTCTTCCCTGCTCTTCTTCCTTCCCAAAAGCATGCTACCTCATCACTGGAGCTGAACATTGCCTTTTCTTCATACCAGTAATTCACTTTCATAAATTATAGTTCATAACTCACTTTGTACTTCATAACTCACTTACTTAAATCTCCACTTTTAACATGACTGAGGGCTGCCCATGCAGTCAATGACTGCAAGTATCTATAACAACTGTGGTGAAGCCTGTGGCAAAAAATTAGCAGAATGAAATTGATACTAAAGCATGTAATAGGATAAGGGGTACCTGGTGAGGTGCAGTTGGTGCTCAGATTTACTCAGCAGTTCTGTCAGTTTTAGGCACTCCTCTCTGGCTCCTGTTACATCCTGCTGGGCTTGTTCCAAATGCTGTTTGTTCCCATTCAGCTCTAGTCCCAGTTTTTCTATTTTCTTAGAAAATTGTAGAACCAAGGAAAGTATATTTAAAAAATGCAGAGAGATACATTTTAAGACAATAAATCTTAATGTGATCAAAGCTCCTGAAAAGTAATGCACACTTTTGTTTTACAACAGTAGTTTTTTGGTAAAAAATGCAAAACAAGCAAATGAAAGTATGTGAAATTACATTCTTATGAAATGCCAAAATGCATATCGTATTTAAAGACATTAATGCACAATCAGTGTTAATGTCTTCATGCAGCTTAAGAGATGCACACATTCAATCATTTTCCGATATTCTCATGTGAAGGCTTCCATATTGGTGTCCCGAATTCACTGTGCTAGAAAGCCAGAAGGCAGCAGAACAGCAGACATCTTCAGAAGCTGCTGGACATAGGATAGCTCTTGTGGTTATTTGTTTTGCTTATCTATTACATAAGCAATGACATGTGGGAATTCAGCTTTGTCATATTCACATAATATTATGCAAAGAATAAAGGTTGTTTTGTGATTTTACCATTATTGAAAATAAGTTATTTATGACTGACAACTGAATCCTAAACATACCAGCTGCTGTGAATCCTACAACTTTCTCAACATCATTAGTACTTATGTGTCAGCTAAACATAGTAAGTAAATCTAACATAGTCAAGGAGTCTATTTACAAATAACAATAGGCAAATTTGTACAATCAGCATCTTTAGTTCCAGTGAAGCATACTGGACTTAATATCTCTAAATTGATTCATATTATCAACAATTTAAACATTTTTCACAAATATTCTCAGAAGGAATATATTTTGCTCCAAGTCCATATACAACATACAAGTACCTGTAGAAACACACCTGTAACGTAATATTATACTTTGTCCTAAAAGGATGCTTTTAAGGAGGCCAGTGGAGTACAGAACAAGCTAACAAAGTAATTTTATCATGTAGAAACTATTCTGCACTAACTCCCCACAAAAATATTTATTCGTCGTTGAGGCTAGAGGGAACTTCCATGTTTTTCAGTGAACTAAACTGTGAAAGGTCATTTGTAGTACAGAATAAAATTGTTCATATAAGGAGTTAGCGCTGAATAGCGATTATACTTTAAATTCATACCATAACTTATTTTGTGATAGCTTCCTCATGTAGACAAGCCTCAGTATCTTTAGTTAATGAAATTATTAATTCAAACATACTACAAGAACAAATGAATGCAATTCAGCCCCAATATTTGCACTTGAAGCACCTTCATAATAATGTTGTCTCTTTTCCTCCCATGCAAATGTTAACCTAAACCACTGACAATAAGTCATGATGTTGCAGATAGATACAATCTTTTCATCCAGAAAAAGGTTTCATAATATTTTTTTTTTTAATTTTGCTAAATACTTAACTGTACGCTTTTCTCCCCCAAGAGCACTCAACAAAGGTTCAAGATGAAAATTTTGATTAGAATTTGAATGTCACCTTGCTTTATCACATAGACTACCTACCAAATTAAATCGGTAATTCCACGTTCAAATACAAAGACAGTGAAACTATTGGCAAAATCACGAGTACTTTTCCCCTCTAAAGAACGTAACAACCAATTACGCTGTCAGAATAGTTTAAAACCAGGTGTGCAAACGTATTCAGTTACATATGCTTTGCACTTCCACTTATTTCCAGAGACTTCTGCATATTTTAAGTAGAGCAACAGGAGTCTCAGTGGGTTCTCTACATTTGAGCCCTCTTAACAGCAGCAGTTCATTATTGTCATTGTTATTTCTCCATTTATAGTAAGCAGGGACACAAGTTCTTCACTGTCTTTACAAGTTAAAGATAGGGAAGTTCTACAACGTTCTTAAAATTTGCTTTAACAATACAGCCATTCAGCATACCTTTAAAAAAAACAAACCACAAGTTAGTCAAAAAGCATCAGCTAAGTATTTGAAAAAGCATGAGCACAGCTGAGAACATAAATACACTCTAGATCACTCCTTCAGGGAAAAGTTTGAAGGAACAGATGGGCTTTACACCATTGCCTCGAGTTAAACAGGCTCAGTCAGGTTTTGACACAGACCCACAGAAGGAAGCAAATTCCAAGTGCAAGAACCTCTGGTGAAAATATTCTGCTTCCATCAGCCAGATGTTGAACCTGCAGGGTTGAACTCAAGAATACATCCATAGATTTCAGTTGTCATGAAAGTGCAGAGGGAAATTCTCAATGACTCCATGACAGGATCTTTAAAGATTCACATGAGTCTAATGATTTCTATAAAAAGTATCAAGAGAGGAAACATAGGTTTTGAAGAACAATTTTACTTCTGCTACTTTCATCAGTATTCAAAAATCAGAATCAGCTCCCTTACACACACTCATAACACACATGTATGTGCGTGTTGGTGCATCTGTGTATGTGTTCATAGATTTATATAAATATATCTTAAAATACCAATATTTAGAGGTAGTCACAGCAGAAGCTATAAGAAGAGTAGGAATTCTACTCAAGAATTCTGGCAATGACCATGGCTGAAACAGCAGACAACCTCGTGTGAAAGGGATGGCAGAAAAGTACCACACAAGAGAACATGCTAACAGCAACTCAGAAACCAGAAACATCTAATCCAGGTATATTTAGGGATATCAACTAAATTCTTCTTTTTCAAACACCAGAAAACATTCTTTGAAAATAATTTGGTAGGAGCCACGCATTATCATGCTGAAAACACACAGCCCATAGTCTGAACGCTACCTGTTACTTTGGTTTAAAAACTCTGACAATAGTTTGAAACATTTAAAGCCTCAGAACTTGACACTAGGTCATACAATAAAAACCCAACATGCTTCCCTCTCCTGCAAACAGCAATAGTCTCACAAATGTATACACTCTATCCTGAAATATGTCAAGTCCAGTCCAGCACTAGGTAATCACAATAAAATCAGAATTTAAAATACAAAGAAATTACAGAACAAATGAATCTTCTCCACTGTTCCTGCAAGGAACTTTATCAGACAGCATCTTTCCAAAACTGCTCAAAACTAGTTTTTGTGTTACTTTTAGCTCCCATTTCTTCTACCAGGAAGCTGCAAGCAGTTCTGTAGCTGTGCTATCTGGGCCCCAGTGTAATTGTAGGGAGAGAAACAGAAACAAACCACCAGCTAAAGTATTTTGCTGACAACTCTGCTTCTCATGCAGTGTTAATTTGATCCCTCAGTGCCTATCACTTGTGATGCAGCTTTTTACAACATGATCAGAGAGTATTTCTTCAAGGTACTTAACTTTTCAATGTATGTGAGAGACAAGAGATGGAGCACAGAACTGCAAAAAGACAGATGACAATCTTGCATTTACCAAAATCTGAAACAGATTTTCAGTATAACAAGGAACAGAATTATCATAATGTATACGTACAACAAGACTACATTAAGGTTGGAACAGGCAACTTCTGGTGCTTAACTCCATAACTTTAATATTCTTATTACTTCCGCACATAATTTTAAAAGTATTATTTCATCTGTCTTGCACTGCAGTTGCCTAAACTCACAGGAATATCAACAGGCACTTTGCCATTGAAAGATGCCAGGCTAAACCTCAGTAAGAGAAACATCATTATTAGTATGTTGAAACACATTAACATCAGCCCACATGCGTATCCAATTCACTTACAAGAAAGAAGTTTTACTAAACAAAAATTAAAGCACTGGTTGAACAGCACTGCAGTAAAATTTTACTCTATATCAATTATTATTTTTTCAGTATTGCCACCAACCACCTTTTATATTTTAAGCTTTCCACTTTGAAGCATATAGGACTCCTCTATATTTTTTTCTTGAAACACTTAAGATGAGTGTTTCAATTCTCACTCATCAGTTTATGATGAGTTTACAAATTATCTTTTGATTTTCACAATGCATTTTCAAGTGAACACACTGGAGATGCTCATTCAGTGACATAAATGCAACTTACTGGAAAACATAAAAGATGATTTCTCAAACACTGGGTCAGTCTTCAAATATCCTCTTCATAAATTATCTGAAAGTATCTTCACCTAACAGTACTTATGTATGTTGTAAAAATGTGCTGTTTAATTACCTAGACATCTCTTCATCTCTGGAAATTCGGATAAAATGAAAGAATAATTTCATTCAAAACAAACCAAATTAAAAATTAAAATAATTGTTTAATTCTTTTCATACTGATGCTGACTCTACTGTATGCAGAAAAACACAACTTTAAATTCAAAACTAGCAGATGTTTTTCACAGAATTTTAAATAGCAGCAAACTGACAGAAAAGACAAACGCCTTTTTTTAAAAAAAAAAAAAAACAAATGAGAATAATTAATCAGTGACAAAAGAACTCATACTCTGAAGTAAATGCAAAAACAACTTTAGAAGCCTTCTAACAAAATCAAAAATATATTAAAACCAAATGAATTAATAAGTGATTTATGACATTCACTGTTGTAACAGTATGCTCACACACCAGGTAAGAAAATACAGAATATAACCTGAAAAATAAATTCTGCACTGACTATACCATTGCACAAATTCCGCACTAAAATAATTCTGGAGGGGTAAATATTTTTATGAGCTTACAGTACTTTCTTTTTCTTTCATACTTCATTCTCCACCATTATTAAAAGATTAAAGTGGCATAAAGTAAAACAAAAAAGAGAAGAACAAAGTAATAAAAAGTGAAATATAATTACTGTAGTGGTTGTATTGGGAGGCACATCCCCTAAAGACAATCAACATCTATAAAAACACATACACTTCAAATTAATACACAGTAAAATTTTACAGGCCCTGATGTTCAGATGCTTAGTTTCATTTCCTAAAGCAGCCTTTCAAAGCAGTGAAATCAGTGATAGTGCACAGGACTGAGGCTGTAATTAAGGACTATGAGGTACCACCAGTACAGCCATTCACATACAATTATATATAACAGTGACAGGAAATTTTTGCACTGTTTAACATTGATCTCAATCCATGTTGCGTTGTTTACTTATTAATATACTAATTAATCAGGGACAGAACAATCATATTCTATTATAACACTATTTTTTTTAATTTTTATTTTTTAATTAAAAAAACCCAACAAAACAAGACTGTTTTTGTGGCAAGATTTTGAGGTATTTTACTTGGAGGGAAGATGGCTATCAGTCCATATGCAGCAGGGGTCACTTGCAGTCATTTCTATCCTAATCTTGATATCAATCAAGCAACACTATGTTCTGAGTGGTCTCTAAACCTCAGACCTCCCAGGCATGGCCATCTGACATAGCATATTGCACCTGAAGAACCATCCAACTTTGTAAAGATAGTTAGGGCTATGACGAGGTTAACCCCTGCCACGTCCCAACGATATTTTTCTCCCTTTTGCACTCTATATGAATTACTGCTGCTTCCCATTCAAATCTGAATGAGGCTACAAAGCAGTTATGAAAATTTGGTTTTAAAGGGGAAATCTCCTTTCTGGAAGTAGATTTATTATAAAGCTATGAGAAAATACAAATAAATTGTGAGAAAACAATGTACACAAGGCCTAAAAGAGTCACAAAGACCACCTCTTTTGAAGAGGTGAATTCAAAAAAATCCTGAGACAACTGCAAATTCTACAAATTATTTAGCCCAAAACAAAAATGTGAAAAAACCTTTCATGACATGAAAGGCAACTAATGTGAGCAGAAACACAAGAGAAGTAGTCCCAGTACACAACCATGGTTCTTTTGAAGTGTTTTCCCGATGGCTGGCTCATAAATCAATTGACCTCTAAAGACCAGAGGGACAAGCAAAGACATAACCTAGATAAGCAATGCAGGCTGTAATTTGTTGGGTGGCTGTTATTTTAGCCTGATCTGGTGGGACTCCTGAATTCCTCAAAGAAAAATAATTCTGTGACCATTATGTCCCTCGTACTGCAAAGAAATGTAACGGCACCTGGCCATACTGTGACACCTGATGTGCTCCTGTAAAAGGCAGAGCCTGAAGACGAGAGCCATTATCTAAGCAAAGGTCAGCAGCTGCAAACTCTCGGCTTCCAAAAAGATTGAGAATTAATAGGAGACAAGACACTGCAGTTTGCTAGAAAGAGCAGCGGTGCTGGATGAACTTCCTGGGAATAGCATGGGGTGGGGGGGATGCTCCTAAATGCACACATCTTTAAATCCCGTTGAAGCAAACTTTCTACCTGTAGTTGTGCGCTAGGGCAAGAAAAAAATTCATGTTGCTAAGTATACAATTATGAATACACACACACAATTTTTTAATTAAGCCATAGTCTTAGATGTCTTCCTTTGTGCAAAGAGCAACATGGCCCCTGGATACTGTGGGTAAATACCCTGGGAAACTGACAAGAGTGAATGGCTGAAATGTATTATACAAGGATTTTACCTCATTATTTCCCCAAAAATATTTGCTTTCAATTTGCCAAAATATTTGAACTGCAATACTATTTCAGGAACAAAACTTCGAAACCCATAGGGATTGCTACAGTCACATTTTTAACAGACAACATTGCTGTACTAGAGATTAGCTCAGCAGCCACCGGCAGAGATACGAAAGAGATTTTATTCCACAGTGGAACAAGATTTTTTTTTTTTTTTTTTAATTGCACTGGGCAGGGAGGCTGGGAACAGAGGAGAGAATGGGCAAAATAGATCGTTTCCTTGCTGATAAAGGAATTTCAGAAAAGGAGGGATGCACACAGAAAAAAGGGGAAGATTACTCCTACGCCATTGTTGAAAAACAGGAGAGAACAAAACTTAATTCCTTTTATCCTTTCAAACATGTATTTGAGATCACTGATGTGGGATTGGCTCTTTTTTCTTGGACAGCATTAAGGAATAGCTGGAAAGAAAACCTCTGCATTAATAAGCGATAAGTGATAGTTGGGTACTTTTACAGTCTCTTTCTTCTGATCGTTGCCATAACTTATTGATAAAGCAACCACTTTTCTAGTCTAAAGAAAAAAAAAAACAACAAAACCCAAGCATTTCTTTAAATATAATGCATATATATATTTATATTATTTATTTATTATATATTAAATTATTTATTTATACCAAGAGCTATGCAATAGTTTTCCTACTCTGAATGATGTTTAATGCACATAAGTTATTCTCCCTTTCCATATACTACTGGGGTGACATCACACTGGATGACAGAACATGGATCAAGCTTACATGGGACAACTACACCTACGAACCATAAAATCCTGATTACCAACTGGGTCATTCTTCTTAGCAGGCCAGCTGCTTAGGGGAAGCAGACCAGTATAGAAAATGCAGACCAGTCAGTACAGAAAATTCTACTACTGGGAATCCCAGTCCCAGAGATTTTTCTTATGACAACATGACAAAGAATTTAATTAAGGCTGATCATATCACTGATCCTTCAGGAATGGATGGCTGACAGGGGACAGCAATGCCATAGCAGAGGAGCATCAGCCACATCATACTTGTAATTAAACATTTCTTTGTTATATATTGCAGGGTTGTAGATCAATGTTTTTCCTCAAAAAATTTGAAACGAGTTCAGTTACAGCAAATGTGATGACATTTTCTTAATGCTTTTTTGTCCAAAAGCAATTTGGTTTTCCTACTTTTAAGGCCATTATACTCACGGTCAGACCTTGATGCTAAGAGTTTCGATCTAGTATTTTAAAGCGTGACTCATGGAAGTCTGGTACCTACTCATAAAAGGACTTTTCAGTGAAGCAGTGTCTTTAGAAGTTTGTACTGGTCTTGCATTGGACACACTGCAGCATTTCCAGGATATATACCCAAATTCTTGGCCTGCATTATTTCCAATGAAGACAGAGTCCGTAATCTCTCCACTTATAATATCTAAATTAGGTTACTATAAATCACGGATTTATGACAAATGAGATAAACGTTCCCAAAATACCTTTTGGCAAATGCGTTTGGACTGCAATTTTGCCAGATTTTTATTTGTCTGCAAAATTGTCAGTCTATACTGTACAGAGACATCATTTAGGTTCTGTCATACTACACAAAAATGCTTTGATGTGCAGCTCTTTCCATTGGTATAGGTTGTGCATATCAGTGACTCTCCGACTTCTTTTTATTTGGGCTCATGAACTTTCATACAGGCAACTCTTAAAAATCTGAGGGTTTTGGTGTAGTATTTCCAGAGCTTTTCATTCTGTCACCTATAAGGTAGGCAACAGAATTCCGTAATCCCCTGCTTCAAACTACGTTTGCTGAATTTTAGACAGTATTAAAAGAATGGTTTTTTACAGGTTAAGATTAACAGCTTGGATTTATTTCTACACAAAGTATTTATCCAATTCCTCAAAACATGGTAAAATAAAATTTAAAAGCTTCAGTCAGTTTCTGAAGTGGGATTTAACATGTCCTGTCGCTTTATTACAAGGAGACCACAACTCCCAAGTGGTGCAATGTTACTGGTAAGAACTATCTAACAAGGATGACACCCAAATTCGCTAGGACTGCATAAACCAATACTACAAAAAAACCTGTTTTCACTTCTACATGCTGAAGCTTGCAACATTTTATAAACCAAATTAAAATTATTTACAGACAAACAGAAAGCACTGTACTTCATTTTTATTTTTATAATGCAAGGCAGAAAGGAGCAAGTGATGCTAGTCTGAGGAAACAATTTCATAGCGTGTCAGAAATATGATTTCTATTAGAAATGTGTAAGTTACGCCACATAGTGTTTCTAAATTCACAGAAAAAGTATTATAAAAGTGAAGTACTGCTGTGTCAAATATGCCACACAATTTTTGTTCTAATATAGCTATTTAGGTGAGGGCGTGACTTTTCCCTGATATAGCTGTGCTAGTACAACCCCTAGTGTGGGCAGAGTTTACTGCCATGAAGGCATTATACTCGTATAACTTAGAAAGCTTGTCCGTAGGAAGGAAAAAGTATTACGTAAGGCACTGTTATTTCAGCACAGCTACATCCACAATGGGAGGGCTGAAAGAGAAGAAGAGAGGGCAGTAGGTTATGCTACTTTACAACACACGGGGCCAGATGAACAGATGCAGGTTTTGGGTAGAGAAACTATGTGGTATGTGTCTTCTCCCCACCCCCTCCATAATCCTAGTGTTAATCAGGATCATGATGGATGCTATTACAAAACACTTATTCAGTTTAAATGGTAACATTGCTCATTGCTTCTTCCTTTTTATTCTAAGAAATATTCATGTCAAATATTAATAACAGGTAGTCATACAAAGGTGCCAATATTTGTATTAGTCTTAACAGGGTAATAAAGTAGGAAAAGAGAAATTAGAATAAAAGAAAATAAGACCAAATATATATAATCCCTTTAATTTTCCAAAATTATACAAATTCAGTTTTGAAGAACTTAAATATCAGTGTATGATAAATATTTATCTGTATTTACTGACATATAATATATGTATCTGTTCATCCTAAATTGTACATATGGGGATTTCTGCCTATTCTGGCACACCTGATTAATCCCTTTTTAAAAGTCACTACATAGAAACTAAAATACATCTTCAAATCTAAAAGTTATCCACAGCACAATTAAAAATACAATCATACTTCAAGAAACAGTAAAGTTGCTTTCAATATATCAAAAGACAATCTGAAACATGAGCCTTGTCTTTTAAAACAGAAAAATGCCCAATTTAATATAGAATGGCCTGAAAATATTCACACATTGTTGTGTCTCTGCTTTTAAAAAATAAATACTTATCTATTATGAACAGATGGTGGCCAAGGAAGGTATCAACTCACTCTCTTAGCCAGAAGGTCAGGTCATGGCTGAGAGACCAAAGAACAATTACTGTTTGCTCTTCATTGCCGTATAAGATGAAACATTTTAGGTTTTTCTTTAAATACAAAGCTAGATGCAATTGCGCTGTTTTCATTTCATTTAAATGAAATAATTTTCAATGACTTACTAATATTGGATAAAATTTTACAAAAAAACACAACAAAAAACCCCACCCCAAAATGTACACACATTCTTTTTGGTTGCCTTTTAACATATGAAATAATATTAGGACCTATACAGAACTTTCTTGGTTACTAGAGCCACAGCTATAAACCAGCTGCTAGATGCTGAGCCTGAGAATTTCAAAATAGTTTGTTTTCCTTTTTTTTTTTTAAAAGGACCAACAATCATATTTTAACAATATAATTACTTTACGCATTATTGAATTACTCTAATAATCTTTGCTGATAGGAACTCCCCCTCCCATCATTTCACTTTATCAAATTATAAATCACCACATTTTGGTGTATTCATTCCCACACCGAATGAAATACCAGTATGTCGATATATGAGGTTAAAATATTTTGTTGAATTTTGCAATTTGTTCAAAAGGCAATCCTTAAGCAAGTTGGAGAACAGGATTTAAAAACCAAGATACTTCTTCAAATATCTTATTAAACACATCCTGTTTTATTTGTATGCCAAGATTATGCCAACTCTCTTATCTGTGATATCTGTCAAGACACAGACGACAAGCCTGTTTTTTGTTTTTTAAAATGTCCTTAGGCCTAAAGGATGCAGGAGTAAAAAAAGAAAAAAAATCCAACCCTGAAAACAAAATGCTTTTAAGGCCCCTGTTTTTCTGCACTGTATGCTTTTCTATACATATTGAAGAGTTATTTTACCTAGTAAACTTCTACTTTTGGATTTTACATATCTTTTGATTATAATTTGAATTAATATTGCTTCCAGCCTAAGCTCATACTTCATTAAATTAATAAACTTATTGTCCTACATTAATATTTTGGGGAACTGATAAATAAAAATATAATTTTAGAAATACCGCATTTTTCCCTACATGTATCCTTACACAGGGACTGATGTGTTCACTGATTTATAATAAAAAGAACAATTTAAAACCCATAGGCTGCTCTAATAACAAAATGCATATAAAAAAATCCTCATGTGCATCTTATACATCTGTGTATTCAGAAGACATCCACTCTCATGTGCAAATCACAACTTATGAAGTAACAACTGGAAGGTGGAAAACCTAGAGAAAAATGTATAGAACCTCAACAAAAAGGACACTTCAAAACATGAAGATTACACCTGTTCAAGCTGTTTGCCAAGTATGTCGCAGGTTACTCTAATAATCTTTCTTACTGCATGGGATGTTTTCTCACAGACTACCTCTAAGGCATACACTGGTTTTTGTATTATTATAAAACACAGTTTTAGATAATCAACAATTAATGCCTAGTGGAATTTTTATATAGTTTTTTTTTCTAAATGGTTATTTTTTGTTTTGTTTTGTTTTTTTTAACTTTTCTATGAATCCCAGCATTCATTAACCTTGAATCTTTAAAGAAACTGGAAGATAAATGATTTTCATTTTTGGTATCATTACATTATACTTAGAATCTCTAATGTTTTGTCAGGCTGCATGTATGCGTAATTATGTGTGGATTTATTTGTGAGAAAAAGTGTATAAACATATGTATATAGTACATACAATTTAATTACACTGTATTAATACATATGATAGAGTAATTCTATATGACAGCATGGGATGAGTATTATGTAAAACTGAACATACTAGGGCTGAAAACAAGAATAAGATAACCAAGAGGTATTTATTTAACAGTAATAGCTGGCCTGTTGCCATAAATTTAGAAACCATTTAACAGTAATAAATGACCACTACTAGAAAAACGAATCATTCCAGCTTCCGAAACAACCCTTCTCAGGCTTCTAATAACTGCAAAGTTATAGCAGTATTATCTCTTACCTGGTCCTTAATTTCAAGCTCCCTTATAGTTTTTGTTCTGTACTCTCTGAGCTCCTTTTCTGCCTCATCCTTCTTCATTTTGGTTTGATTCAACTGATAGCGCATTTCTCCACACACCTGTTAGATTACACAGACAACATGATCTGTAGCTTGAAGAATCCATAGCCCAGGATTTGCTATTAGATCTTTTGGTGCCCTCTAGAGGTCATTTAAATGCAACATATTTTAATTTACAGATTTTTAAGACTACACATGGTAAATGTTTTTATATAAAAAGGTGGATCCGAATTCTCTACACAGTCATTAACTTTGAAATATGCAGTGCCTTCTAGATTCAATTATATTTGCATCAAGATTTTGCTAAGTATAAATATTTATGTTGTAAATACATGTGCTACTAAATACAGTTAAACTACAGTTGCTGGTTTTATATTCTTCTCCCATTCTCTCTTAAAATCCCAAGAAAGTCTGTGTCAACACTTTTAAAACCTACAAGTAAAGGGTCTATCGCACTACATTTTATATATGGGCATAGTTTCTTATCTTGCCAATTATTCATTTCTTGCCAATGTTAAGAAAGAAAATGTTTAGATGTTAATACAATAATTTTCAAAATTAGATCAGAGCATTAAGACTTACTACAAACTGAAGATAAATTTTTTAAAAACAATGCCTAATCCAAATATATGCATGGGCCAGAAGAAAGGTATCAGAGCAACATTTAAAGAAACCTAGTATCACTTCCAAAAAGGCAGCAATTATTCCCTGCTGTTGCGATGTTCTTTACGTTACCTCCTCATTCCTTTCCACCTGAAGGCAGCTCAACTTCAAGGGTTCTAGGGACATCTTAGGAGAAAGACAGAGAAAGAAAAAAACCCCACACCAATCCCTCCCACATAACTTTAACAGGGATGTTATTCTCTCATTTCCCAGTCTAAGACTACTTTTAAAGGATTCTGTTTGAACTTTGGGAATGGAGAAGGATGGTGGACGAGCTGTCCCCATTTTTGTCCTTATCCCATGCAATCCCCTCCAATTTGTGCCTGTTCATTTCACCTTAATTGACCAAAGATAAATACATGCACATTCCTTAAGGAAAACACAAATGTGTTTGCTCGCAGCTAGAGAACTTTCTTTCCAACTCACTCTGCTTTCCTGACCCACTTCTATTCTTTCACCAGACTTGCTTCCTAGATGTGCACACTTAATTTGCTGCTACAGTCCCCTGTGCAATCTCCTCACACACATTCTACAACCCAAATTAATTTCTACTTTTAAGTCTCACTCCCCTTCTCATTTTACTACTTTTTTTTCTTCTTCTTAAAAAAAAGGTAGGGTAAAAGTAAATGCGCATACTGCAATTAAATCACCTTAGGAAAAAACCAAAACCAACTGTCACAACTAAGAAGTTCAAAGGACACTTTGTGACTTTAGCCCTGCTGCAAATAGCACAAGGTAGAAAATGCTCTGAAGAATAGCAAAGTACTAAAGTATTCTTTTTTTAATACTGAAAAAATATGCAACTAAAAATCCTAAAATGCAACTGGCATGGATTGCCAACCCTGCCTTTCTACCTCCTCCTTTCTTTATATGAAGGATGTAACAAAGTGTGACATGTCACTTCCTCCGAGCAAAAAAAAAAAAACAAAAAAATAAAAAAACCCCAAAAAAACCCAAAAACAAAAACCCAAAGAACAGCCATCCTCACCTTCAGCTCCCCCATACATGGTACAAAGGGAATAACACAGAAGAATCAGCAGATGGTGCTGTCCTAATAATACTGGATTTTTCAGTCTCCTCATAGTTCAGAATGAAAGAAAAAAACCTCTCACTCCAAACTTTTTTCCCTGACTTCTGGTGCATGCAGAAAAAAAAACATTTCAGATAAAATTCAAAAGGAAACATGTTTTTATTTTCTGTTTTTAATAATGGCAAACTGAGTTTGGAAACAAGGAGTCTTATTCACAAGCATAGATGTCACTTACATAGTCAATGAAAAATGTCAGGATGATGCACATAGTCCCGACAGCTCAACGTTTGGGACCCTCCTCTGGGATGTTTGAGATTTCTCAATCCAGAAGAGACACACAAATGCAGTTTTCCAATCTCCCAGGACAGTGCAGTAACAACACAGCACAGACTACGGCAAGGTGGCCACCTATTCAACTTTGTATTGATTAACACTAAGTGAAGCAGGGACTGGAACCACAGTGTCATCTCTCCTGGGAGACTGCTTCAAATTGGTAGGCTATAAAATTGTTTTTTCCAGACCAGTGGATATTTATATCTACTACTTTTTTTCCCACACCCCCCGGTAAGTGATGTTAGTCCTCTGTGAACCCAGTCTGAAAAACCAAAAGCATGTTTCAGCAATAGTAAATCAAACCATTTTGACATTCTTAAAATGCTCCCTCATTTGTCTTTCAGCTGAAGTAGAATTAAATTTTCTAATAAGTTTGGATGACTTTTTGCTGTAAGTGTTCCGCAATACTTTCACCTATTTCTACCAACAGAACAGCAGAGGAAGACAGGAGCTGATGAAAACCTCTCCAGAAGTCTCTAGAGACCTAGAGAATGAATTGCTTGCCAAAATCTTGCAGTTAACAACTGAGGAGGTAGGACTGGCCCTAGGATTATTGGTAAAGTATATAGACATTTCAAGAGGTTGTAACAAATTTGAATTCTCAGATTGTCTAGTCTATAGAAATTTAGCAAGCCCTCATCTTCATTAAGTTGGAAGTTATTTCTGTAACAACTGAATGAGGAAACTAAGGTAATGAAAATAATCACTTTAACTATATGTCACACTCCAGCATAAATTTTGGATGGCAATTGTTTTTTCTTTCTCATGTCATGACCCACATTAAGGCTCTAATAGGTTGAAAAATGTGCAAAATAAAGCATCCAGAAGTGATACACATACATAGATAGATATTAAACTACATTTCTTAGCTGGAAGAAAGACCTCTTTTTAAAATGCATATCATCAATACTAATGAATAAAGCAGTACACTACATACAAATTCCACAGGACAGTATTGAAAAACAATGATTTGATACAGCTCCCTTTATTTTAGCACTGCGTATCACAGAGATTAGCAATTACAGGACAGGGTTGAATACTATGTTGTCTCATTCACATCAAATGCAATTTTTAATGAAAGACTGGCTTGCAGTTTTAGGTAGTGATTTGCATAGTCTGCAAGGTAGAAAGGTTAGCTTTTGCATCACAAAGTGACTTGGCAGACTGAAAAAGTTATCTTTTTACATGTGAAATTGTGCCTCTGGGATATTCAGATGAAGTTTACATTTATCCCACCTTCTTTACCAATACAGAGCAAAATGCAGAAAGAAAAAAAATCTCATCTTTCAGGCCACAGTGATAAGGAAAACCAAGCTCAATACTCATTTATAAATGCACCTACCTTATTCATCTCCATTTCATGAGATGCATGATGATGTTGTGATTCTTCTAACTGATTAACTAGAGAGTTCTTTTCTCTTGTAATTCTCTCTACCTGAGCCTCCAACATGGCCACATTCTCAGACATGGCCATCACCTGCAAAAAGACCAGGAACACTGTAATGACACAATGTGAATCTTGTGGGACTTTCTCCTTGAAAGAAACTCCATGTAGCCAAAATAGATACCATTAAATACATAATATAAAATTACATATTTATAGTAAAAAGTAATAAAATATAATTTAAAAATATAGCAGAGTATGGCTAAATGATTTTAACAATAGGTTCATTATTTTGAATTGACTTATCACACAATAGTTTACTTGAAACTTTTCATCAACTGGACTAGTCTCCAGGACTTGTTAGTATGGACAAAGTGTCAGAAGCAGCTGGTTGCATTAGTCTTGCGGCTGTAAGTACTATTTAAGAGCTTCTTATCCATCCTTATGCAGATTGATTTAAACCAAGTCATGTTCCCCCAGCTAAAGAAAACTGTCATTTTAACCACAGATCTTAAATTAATTTTGAAGGTCAAAAAACATTTCAGCACTATAGATCAAAGCATGATGTTGTACAAAAACCATACAGAAATAGCACGTTAAAAATTCTAACTTAATTCAGACCAAATTTTGCTGAATGGTTAAAAAATGTAAAAATAAACAGAGACAGTGACCCTTCAGCTACTTAGCCCTGAAGCTTACTAATATAAGGGGAAATAATGGTGTCTGACAGTTCTAGGTTAACTTACAAGAATTCGAAGCAAAACCTAGAGGATTATATATTCATAACTACTTTTCACTCATTATACATCCACCTGATTTACGTATCATGGCAATTCTCCCCTTTAAACAAATCACTTCATAAAGTGATAAAAATTCATATGGACGTTGACTTAATGCACAGTATACCATTTCTACCACCTCACAACCCTGAAACATAAAAGTAGTTAATCATATGTAGGCGTAAATCATGCATATATATAATCATAGTTTTCTACAAAGTCATCCCGTACCTTTAATTACCAAGCATGACATCATCATAGTGTCACGATATGTTAACATCTATGTAGGATTTAGAAAACTGATTACAACTACTCAAAGAAGGAATCAGTTCCAGTAAAACATGAAGGAGTGAATTTTTTTTACCAAAAAAGGTAGGAAATGGTTGTCTAATAGGCTGTATTTTGGAGTGCATACTCTGCTCTAAAGCAAATCTGCAACTAAACAACTAAATGCATAAGAGTGATAACTTCCAATAGATAGCAAGGATTCAAACAAGGAATTGCTTAATAATGTCTCATTGTCTCTAGTGAAAGGTTGATTTTTTCACTTTGCCTTCGCAACAGATTTCTGACGATGACTTACAACAGTTCACTTTCTTAAATATCACTTAGCCCCTATCACTGTGCTTAATTCCTGTTTTAATATCTGGAACTGGAGTCAAAGGCTTTGCCTTCCTGTAGTAGCTTCAGAACATTATTCCATCATCTCATAATACCAGAAATACAACCGTATCACTGTGGTTCCCTGCCTATGTTAGTAGCTTTGCAGCCACTTCACAAGCAACAACACTATTAAAGTACCTCCTCTTTTTTTAAAAACTTAAATAGTTTTTCCTGTGCAGTCTGTGCTCTCCAGATTTTATAAACTTTATGGCTTATTTCTAAAAGTAGTCAAAAAGGAAAAAGCCTACAATCAGAAGAGGAATTCACAATAATGTTTCCAAAGCTCCACCAGAAAATGGCTGAAGAGGTTGCACATCAAACAAGCAGGAAAACTACTAATTCATGGAGCATTTCTCTCTCTACTCTTCTGCCCATTTCTTTCTCCAGTCACCTTAGAAGTGCCTCCTTCATCACATCTCATAGACTTACTGCTATGAGGTTTCCTCTGTAGAATACATTGGGCAGAAAATCCTTGTGTTTTATACTCAGATTATACACTAGCATCCAGAAGTCTAAAACAAGATTACCAAGGTTCTGTTGTAATGGTCACAGTATAAACGATGAGACAGATGCTGTCTCAAGGAGTTTATGAAGATCAGTAAAAGAGAAAAAAAGAGATTCCAACACATTTCTGCGGTGGGCAAATTAAGCATATGACAAAACTACTCTGAAAAATACCAGATTAGAATGCAATTACAATGTTATAATATTAGTATATATCTATATGTAAGCTCAAAATAGCAAGGAATCCTAAATCTGACAGGCTAACTTCTGAATGCTTGACATGGCAACCTCAGTAATAATCTTTGTAAGAAGCTAGGTACAAACCTTGCATGACATATTACTTAACCCTTTCCTACTTTGACAAAGTGCATTAGGAAATATTATGCAAACTAAAATGAGCACATAACATTAACAACTTAATATGTATCTAGTGACATAGCATAAAACCCAGTTATTCAGACTCAAAGGATCATTTATCTACCACTGCTTTAAAGCAATGGTAGAAATGATTTACTGACCTCTCAAATCCAAAACAAACAAAATGAAAAACAAGCAAACTGAAAGTTTATAGAACAACATGCTCGTTGTAATACGCAAATAGAAAAAACCCAACTCATACCATTGCTGCCAAGTCCTCCTTTTCCTTCTTCATTTCTTCCCGCAGCGCTTCTTTTTCATCAGTCCTCTTATTTAGCTGGGCAGCTAATTCCCTTTCAAGACGATTTTTCTGCCGTTCCATCTCACTTTTCAGCTGCTCACACTGGATTAGAGCCTAGAAAAAAAATGATTTTTTAAAGTGGAAGAAATCTAAAATTTTAAACAGACATGGTATTTATCTAATGCCTTCAGAAAAAACAATTTCCTATTAAAAAAAGACATCTTTAATTTTTTTGCCTAGCTATTATGACATTTATACATACCCTACTGTGTTAATGCCTAGAATAGGATTAACAAATAGAAAACAGATGTACATTTGTATGTATACACATGTCCCACTGTATTTTATAAATCTATTAGATATTAAAAGTAATGGCAAAGATGGAAGCATTTTTCAGAGTATATATTCCAAATATGTAGCTGTTATTCTAAATCTATGATGATTATTTGCCTTGCACTTAAAATTAATGAATGTACATCACTAGAGCGAGGCTCCAATATTTGACTCATTACAAACACTGTGGTTACTGCCTAACTGCATAGCTGAAGGAAAAAATAAACAAATAATATATGCACATCTACTTGTTTTCCCCCTTAAATGAATTACGGACTACAGAAGGCTATGATGAAACCTAGAAGATGTAAATGAAGATATAAAGAAACAATATTTTTTATTTTCGTTTCAGGTTTATCAAATAAAGAAGATTAATGCTAGCAAAACTCCTAAATGTCCTGCTTAATTTGAAGTGCTAAATCACAGGTTATAGATGTGTTTTCTATCAAAATAGAAGAAACATAAGTTCATATGCAAGAAGCACAGTAGACACTATCTTCTAAAAAAGCATCTATCAATTTATGCTGAGGTATCCCTGCCAAAGGAATAGGAGTTGAGTGTTGTCATTTAAAATCAGAAATACACTACTCCATTAAGTAAATGCAAAGTATTCAAAGAACCTTAAGGGCAGCTTTCTAGCCCATGAGTAAACTAGATTCCATTTCATCATTTCAGTGTGTATGGGGTTTGCGTGGCAACGTTTTGGTAGCAGGGGTGCTACAGGGGTAGCTTCTCTAAGAAGCTGCCAGAAGCTTCCCCTATGTGTGACAGAGCCGATGCCAACCGGCTCCATGACGGACCCACCACTGGCCAAGGCCGAGCCCATCAGCAACAGTGGCAGCGCCTCTGGGGTAACACAGTTAAGGGGGGGGAAAAACCAGCGCAACTGCAGCTGGAGAGAGGAGTGAGAATACACAAGAGGATCAACCCTGCAGACACCCGGGTCAGAGCAGCAGGAGGGGCAGGAGGGGCTCCAGGTGCGGGAGCAGAGGTTCCCCAGCAGCCCCTGGGGAAGACCCTGGTGAGGCCGGCTGTGCCCCTGCAGCCATGGAGCTCCATGGGGGAGCAGATCTCCACCTGCAGCCCGGGGAGGACCCCACGCCGCAGCAGGGGGATGTGCCCAAAGGAGGCTATGACCCCATGGGAGGCCCACATGAGCAGGCTCCTCGAAGGACCTGTGGACCCATGGAGAGAGGAGCCCACGCTGGAGCAGGTTTGCTGGCAGGACTTGTGACCCTGTGGGGGACCCACACTGGAGCAGTCTGCTCCTGAAGGACGGCACCGTGTGGAAGGGACCCAGGCTGGGGGTGAGGGGAAAGTGTTTTAAGATTTGGGTTTTATTCCTCATTATCCTGCTCTGATTGGTAATAAATTAAACTAATTTTCCTCAAGTCGTGTCTGTTCTGACAGTAATTCATGAGTGATCTCTCCCTGTCCTTATCTGAACCCATGAGCTTTTCATTTTATTTTCTCTCCCCTGTCCAGTTGAGGAGGGGAATGATAGAGCAGTTTTGGTGGGCACCTGGTGTCCAGCGAGGGTCAACCCACCACACACTGCTGCTCAGCATATCCTATTTCAAGGAAGCTGAAGTAACCTGCTTTTAGGAATCCTACTGTACCACCTTTTATTTTCAAATTAGTTTTTTTTAAAGTGCTTATTTTTTTTTTACTCAAAGCCAATCCCCTATATACAGTTTCCTTGGTGTTGGGCTGTTCCTGAGAGAAGCACATTAAACCATAACTTTTAGAGATTGCTTTAACAGTCTCCATTAGTTTATACCAATTCTGTAGGACCCTCCTCAGGATCTCTTTCCTATCACAAGTCTACCTTGGTGAGGGAATTCCTCTGCTATTGCCTTGAATCCTCTTCTGTAGGAATTTATCATCAGCAAATAATTACCTGCGTAAGACTGGTGTAGTTTGGCAGACATGTAAAACAATGCAATTCTAGAAAAAATAAGTTGCAAGAAGAAATGTGTATTTTGTTAGCTCCACTGTTCTGACGACATAATGAGCAGTTCAATTATTCTTCTATGACATTTACGTTGAAAATACATTCCTGGATTTGCTTCAGCTATGGAAGTTTAACCTTACCAGATCTCCTCCTTGCTCTATGCAACAGGCAAGAGGCCACATACCACAGAGACAACCGAAAGACAAGAAAAAACGGTGTTTTTAAATTATAAGTAACTGAGGTTAGACTTTCTGTAAACCAGGTGATGAAATTGCAGTTATAACACTTCAGGCTTCCAGATGCCAACTCCTCACTTTTCTCATGTGGACTGTTCTGTTGGATTCCATGATAATCAAAAAGGAAAACAGCACTTTACCTTAAAAGTAGAATAGGACTGGGAAAATAAAGGATGATTTCTACTTACCAAGAGAAATACCAGTACATGTAAAAACGCTGAATTAATGCAGCATAAGTAAAATATTTCTCCTTGTTCCTTTGTATTACAACAGTTTTTGAGCATGGCAAAAACAGACTACTATTCAGTCTTGTATACAGACAGCACTTCCCATTTCCTTGCTGCAGTGAAGAGGGTGGCCAGTAGAGACTCTGCGGAGTTGCTTTCTTTACGTGGCACAAATAGTATAGGTACGAAGACCCATTTTATTAAAGGTTCTACTAATTTGTCTTACTAAATTTTATTCTTAGGCCGTATTTCTAACATAAGCTATACTAAATAAGAATTTATAAGAATCTTCTTTTTAAATATTAAAATAAAGATTTCCAATACCAAATGAAAAAAGAAGGAAGATCAGATCATTTCATTGCATAAAAGAAGAAAAGCATTTTGTGCAGTTTTCAGTGGCATTAAGTCAATAATTTCTATCAGACAACTGTAGAATCCACCCCCAAAAAAGTAAGCAATTTAAAAATTTAACTCCTCAGGGACAGGATGTGACAGGTGAACAGTGGGGTCAGAAGGATTCTTTCTCTTTTTTCAGTAAAACACAGAGCTGTAATGCTCTGAAGGAAAATTTAACAAGTACATAGGATTTCCAACTCAGCATTTTTCCCCACTGTTTATAGTTAAAGACCTTACACACACATACTCTCTTACAGCATTGGATGAATAATACCAATTCGATCAGCAGATCAATTATATCAATCTTGACCACTATTAAAAGCAACAGCATTGCCTTTAAAAAAACCCAAATCTCTCTCAATTCCATAGTAATTCACTAATAATACAGTAGATGTCACTAAATATCAAGAAAATAATTTAGTTCAATACCAGTTGACTCTACATAGTAACTAGGGCTAACACTAGCATTACATAAAAACTGGTTTTATCAGTATTATTTACATAGCACCAAAAGCTTCCTGTAGGTAACATCAGACAGGACTTCTCATCTTCAAAGACTTCTGTTACCTAACCAGTTCTTGCACTGCACTCATCCGAGGCAAAAGATTTGTTTGTAAGCATTTACATATTTTTTCCAGGGTAGCTCAGAAATGTGATGTGAGAATTATCCTCCTACATGTCATGAAAGCCTTTGAAAATTCTACCATTCAATTTCTATCACCTAGCTATGAAAGAGAATTTAAGTGATGGCCTAAGAACGGAACACACCCTACAGCCTTGATGAGAATTTAAGAGCTCAAATATAGAGTTCATGTTACTGCTGAGAAACAATCACACAGTGCAATTCTTTTAAATCTACAATATCATATCAACACATGATAAAGGTCTTATGTGTGTATTCTCTCATTAGCATGAAAACTAATTAACATTTGCAGTAGATCTGAATACTGAAAAGCTCGTTTCTTGATGAAATTACCTTTGTTTTTTCTAAATTGGCCTCTTCTGCCATTTGCACAGCTTGTTTAACTTGCTCACATGCATTAGATTCTCTATGCTGCATCTCTCTCATGTTTTGTCTCAGTGAAACAAGTGCATCCATCAAGTCATCTCTTTCTCTGCATATAAAGAAAAAACAGATATTTCTTCTATATCTTTTCTCAAGAGAAAAAAAACGAACAGGTATATGAAATATCAAATGTTAACAGATAAAAGACATAAGGGTGGTAAATGAAGCAAGACTAAAACCAGCATGGGTTAAGAGTGAAAGACAGCATGCTGCTAGGTTGGCAGTTATTAAAAGTATAATTTGCTTGATGAACAGTCCTTCACTTCAGAAGGATAGACCATTAATGAAGCTGCCAGTAATGACAACATAGCTCAAGTAATAAATATATTGAAGCTGAGTAACATTCTGTTGGCATTACAAAATGGGGCTCCATGCTAAAAAAACAAACAAACAAAAAGAAAAACGGCAAGTTTCCAAAAAAACAGATTGAAGCAATACGAAATTACATTGTCAGTAAAAGTAAAATACGGAGAAAAAAATAAAAGGAATAGTTAGGTTCAACAAGTAATTCAGATCACTAAGTATATAAAATGAAAATCAATAGCCTTTTACTGCAAACTGGAACTAAACTAAACAATAAAACTTCTGGATTTTACATCCCTTCTGAACTTTTGTTAATTAAGAAACTGAGCTTTATACCAAACGGTGAAGCACCATTGGTAAAACTGTTAATAACGAACTTCACCTTTTCATTATTTTCATATGTTGAAAGCTTTTCAATTAAAAGTATAATTGCCTGTGTTTTAAGTTCAACTAGAGACTCTGGCTGAAAACTATTGTGTTTGGGTTTTTTTTTTTTCCTTCATGTTGTGTAGAATAATAACACAGTTGTATTTGCCAGAGAACTAACAGCCATATTTTCAGATTTCATTTCAACAAGATTTGGGCAAAGTCCCTTTGAAAATGCCTACCAAAATAACTTCATTTTTAGGAAGTTGCATCACAGGACGATGTAGCTTTACTACATCTCAAACTGAAATAATGGTTTAAGATAGATAAATAGGTCAGCTCAAATCTTGTATTTCAAACTGCTCTATAATACAAGATGACAAGAATGTGTTGATTTATACTTTGTTCATGTTTTCCAGTGTCTGTGACAAATAATTATTTCTCTTACAGAAGTAGATTTTGAAACATGACTTTTCAGCAACAGAGAGCTTTCTTGGAAAATTCTTAGACTTGACAATAGAAAAATATATAAATCCTGGCAATGGACATCTAATGCGTAGAGATAATATCCATTCGACAGACTATATGTACTATGCCCCTTCAGTCTTCTTGCTTCTAATTGACCCACTACCTAATCTCCAGCAGGCTCTTTATAAAGCCTCAGAAATCCTAGGAAGCTTCAGGTATCTGACAGGAAATAGATGTCTGTCTAACAAACTTGGAGAAGCTGCGGTATTCTATCATTGCTACTAGCAAGTAAAAAGAGTAAGATTTTTGAAGATGATTGACCAGCAGAATTTTTTAAGAAAAGAACATTTTAATGCTGTTGGGATTTCTGAATTATATATATTATATTCAGCTGTTTTTAAAAAGCATTTAAATAAAAGCTGCAATTAAAAAAAGGCTGCAGCAAATAATTTAATTTATGTTTATCCAAAGGAACTTTTTTCCCTGACTTATTGTAGTTAGGGAGGCGCGATGCATCCTATCCCAAACACTTGACCCACTAAGCAAATTCAAGGGGGGGGAAAGATTACACTGCTGACGTATCCTAAAAGTTGGCCAAGTGTAAAGGGAATAAGGTGGAGCTAGAAAAACTTCCAATTAGAGAAAGAGAAGGAACTTTTGCAGGAAATAACCAATCAAAATATATGAACTTCCATAATATTTTTTCTGACAGAGTGAAGGGTTTGTTTGTACAAATAGTGTGGGAAACAGACTGTCAACAGTCTGATTACCTGGACAGCTCCAGGTATCATAATTACAAGATAATGACTAATATTCTTTCCCAGTTGAAATAAGTAGCAAAACTACCATGGATTTCAAAGCAGTTGGGACCTACATTCTTATTCTGCCATTGATTTTAGCATTGTAACTTCAGCTTGGGAGTCCATTGTTGTGTAATCACACACCTCTCTATGAATGCAACCCAACACATTGAAACTTATATGGTTTAATATAAACAACTGTACTTTCAATGAGGAAGTAAATAACCCTCAAACCTACTTTGTTACCCTCTCGATGGTCTGCATGTGAACATTAGAATGAGTCTGTGCAAGAACTGCCTCATGCTGTGCACATTTCAGACACAGACCACCAACCCGGGTAGAATTTGTGGCCGAAGCGAGTGACTTCTGGTGTTTTAGCCTTCCTTCCAAATCTTTGCATGTCTTCTGAGATTCTGAAAGTTCTTTTCTAGAAAGTAGAAATAAGAAATATTATTTGAGCAATCCAACATTTCTACAAGATATATTCATATGGAATATATAATTACAGATGCAACCCAAAAAGAACTGTAAGAATCCCTGTAATGAACATTCTTTTACAAATTTCAGTAGGCTAAGGAAGACTTTAACAGAGAAATAATAGTTGAACTGCCCAGTCAAAATTATTAATAGCAAAAAAATTAATAGAATTTGTTCCTTCCCTCGGTAGTGTCAGAAAATAGTGAAGTTACACCAAAAATTGTTAGAGAAAACTTGTAGGCTTACATATTGGCTGAACAGAGTAAAGGATTCATTAGCAAGAAACACTACCAGCTGTATAAATATTTCAATACCCTAGCTAACATTTTTTTCTGTTGTTCTTACTAATAATACCACTAACTTCATGTTTCTTCTCTACTCTCAAATTTAACTGCAAAGTTACAATATAAAGTAAAAGTCCCTTATACTCCCTCGACAAAATCCAAATGTATTCAGCATATTCACTTTGATCCAGTGATACACGCAAACTTGAGGTCAACCACATTTCCAGAAAAACAGGGTAAGTTTTTTGCTTGTCTCCAAAATTTTTACCAGGTGCTCTGAAGAATTTTCTCCAGAATTTCCAAGCATCTGTCAGGCTAGGGAGAGCACAAGCAGTAGGAATGCTGACATCAGGAAGTTCCAGACAAACGCACACTGTGCACATATAGATCAATGTGACAAATTGTGCAATGAATCCAAAGCTTTTGGTTTGTTATGCAGGCCATCTGGGCAGCACACACATAGTAAGTCTGACACATTCTGGTTGCATTGGATTTACTGTGCACATGATATATACACTGCATGAATGCTTATTTCCATCTGGGAAATCTTCTGTGCACGTTTTCCAATTTTAGTAGTTGGTCTATTAAATATAATCCACTACAACCTGAACAGAATTTGCTCTGCATATATCCTTAGACAGTCGTGGTATAACAGACCTATTGTTGGGAAATCTTGGACAGAAATCAGCGAGGCCTATGTAAATTCATGCTAAAAGTTAAAAACAAAGATAGTCTCACTTAAAGCAATATAATTTCTCACTTTAATTGAAATTTAGCAAATGCTCAAGTGCTTTGCAGAACTTACAGTTTGAAAGATAACGCCCCTTAGGAGAGATTAAGAGGCTGAATAATGTACTTGTGGAAATTTTCTCACTATTTTAGCCTCCAATATTTATTTCTGAGTACATACAACACTTCAAGCCAAGGCAGTGGGGGAAATTGTGTTACACAGCTGAAATTTAAGATGCTCCTTTAATCTTTCACCAGCACAATTGGCTTTGCACGTTTAAGATTTCACCACTGCAGAGGGCATATTTAAATTTGTTTCCCTACCAGTAACTCTTTTTACACACACACAAAAGTCTAGAATCTTCAGATATATAAAACCACAGTTTATTTAGGAAAAAACGTAATTAAACAGCTTCAGCAGCAGGTGTACAGGGAGAAGTTTACTCCTGAAAACCAAATCCTAAAGTGGATGCCTCTCTCTGTTTTTCCATAGTTTGCTACCTATTCAAACCTTTAATATTTTTAGGAGTACGTGAGGACTTATTTTCAAATATTTTTGTCTTTAGAGGTATGCAAATTACATGACTAGAAACACTACCTGCATGCCTCAAAACTGTAGTTTCTATAAATACAATAGTTCAACTGAACTGATAAAATTTATATATTGCTAATGTTGCTATATGGTAGCAGTACATTCAATTTTGCTACATTTATACTTGAGAAAAGTATTTTTACTTCACGTAAAACCAGCTTTCAGGGACACTATCAGAAAACATGACACTCAGGCATTCTCTTACTTAAATTCAAATTAAAAGTGGTTCATGTTGTTATGAAGTGATCATTAACAATAACTTTAAAGAAAAAAAAAAAACATTTCACTTTACCTTAGAGACTGTATTTGAGCATCAAGGATATTGACTTTTTCTTGATAAATAAGTTTTAGTTTCTCCTTTAGAAAAGATGGGAGAAAAGAAGTGTCTTTTGCATTCTTCATAACATTGTCTTTACAAATAAATCTAGACATTAGCCACATGCATTCTTTTCCCCTGAAGATACAAGCTTGTTGAAATACTAGTGTCAGATATATCTAAGAATTTCACACTTGTGAAAGTCTACAAAATGAACAACCCTCCCATTTTTTTTATTTCTATACATCTTGCCAGATCCTCATATGGTAAATTGCTTCATCTCCAATCGCAGCCCTCTACACTGATTTACACAAATTGATGATGTTGTCTTGAGATTGCTATTACTCTCCCACAAGTCAACAGAAATAAAAGAGGAATTCTGAAGAACTTCAAGTAGATGGGCTATTTATTTATAATACAGTGAGTTACTCTTATTACCTGGTGAAGGACTAAGTATATAAATCAACCACACCAATGTTAAATACAATGGTGATAGTGAACCAGATAAAGCACCAGAAATTTAGCTATGACACTTAGTAAGAAGTCACAACGAATATGATTCTCTTGCTTTAAGTATGGCAAATGAAGTAAAAGTGCAGTTACTGTAAAAAAACAGCTTTCAAACAACTGCAGGTGGCCGGGAGCACTGAGGAGGTTTTCAGCTCTAGACAATGCACAAAAATATATTTTACTGGGAAAAAAATAATACATATAATTATCTTGAAGAATTAAAGTACCCTTTAAATTCCACAGTACACGTATGCACATGGATAAAAAAACTCCAAAACATTCAGTTAACCATGTTTTTTCCAAAATCTGGCAACGCTACCCCATTAGTTCAGATCAAAGAAATTAAGAATATCTTCCCAAACTAAAAATACAGGATAGAGACAGTATCTTTTCTGAATTACTAGGGCTCCTCTATACCTCTAAAAGCACAAAATGTGTAATTCAGCTTAGGGAAAAGAGACTGCACAAAGCTACTTTTGTACCTTACTGAGCCAGCACTGCTGAAAGACTCATTGCAAAAGAGCTTGCCTGGAGGGCTACTGAAATTATATCAGCTAGTTCCCATCTGCTGGCACATTGTGTTACTGTTAAGAACACCCAAAGTACAGTGGAGCCACAACAGACAGGACATTCTTAAGACAAGACTTAACTCTGGGAAGTCAACATCTGCAGACACAACCTGCCATCTGTGTCTAACTGGATAATAATATTAACTAGGGTATAATAATACGATGTCATTTAAGAGAATAAAATTTGACCTCAGACTCAGGTTCAGTCAACCAAAACTCCTCCTGTATGCCTGTTACAAAATTAATCATCAGAACTACAGCAACAACAAGCATCAAAAGGTTTTGCAAAGGTATGACTTTGCAAAGCAAGTTAATACCAACCAGTTCTACAGGCCATTTTTCTATTTCTCCAACAGCTGCTGTAACAAAAGTCTGATTTTTGTTATGTGCTGGTGATGAGGTGACAGGCTGACGCATGCTACAGTCATTACCACCTGCAGGCCAGGAGTTCTGAGTATTTGCCTAAAATAAAAATATTAACACTTCAGTTACAATTGTGTAGGCTGTTTTTTTTAAACAAATATTAATTATGTAAGTATTGAATCTTACAATTTTCATTACAGTACCATATAAGAACCAATAAACAAGTTAATTACGTTGGCAACCTACAATAATGTTACCCGTAGAAATTCTCATTAAATTTTGACTAAAATTCCGTTTGCAGATAACCATTTGTATAGCCTTCCTTAAAAAGAATCAGGTCCCTGAACACTGATTAAAACAACAACAGAAAAATAAAAACTTACCGAGGCATCTAGAAGAGTTTGTTCTCTCAACATATGTTCTGCAGTTAAGAATTTCAGTTTCTGATGGAGTTCCTCATTTTCAAGTACAACTACTTGTACTCGATCTTTCATCCCAGACAATTCTTCCTATAGGATACAGGAACTGCATGTAAAAGGCTCCTTGAGACGGCTATCAACATTTAAATACATCTTGAGACCAAAAGCCCACATTAACATTCTCAACTATTTTAACTCTTACGCGAGAATTAAGAAAACTGAAAAGACCGATTCTGTATTTTTGTAGCTTGAATTTCCATACAACTTTTTAAAAAAAGATTGCTTATTTGTATTTGTCATAGGACATAAAAATGTCTTCAAAGACTTAAAGTAGACTTAAACACTACATAGGCACCAAGACACATGGCAAGGGTCTGTATCTACTGAACTGCATTTGGTTCAGTTTTGGTCATTACAACAATCAATCTCAAGACTAAGTGTACGCTTAGTCAATTCACATTTAGGGGACCCAGGTGTTAGTAAGTGAAATATGTTGTCTAATACCTTGCAAAACTTCACTTCTGCTTCTAAATGGTTAATGTACTGTGACTGATCATTGATTATAGGAACGAGATCAGAAAGGGCTGGCAAATCTCCAGTTGCAGCTTCTGGAGGTTTCTGAAGGAAGTAAAGAATAGCATGTATTATTTTCCAGTTTTCCATTTATTGCAGTAAGATGTTGCTTGCACAAAAAATACTACGTACACTTAATAAAAAGTCACCAAGTACTACATCATGAGGAAGGAACAATAGGTACATTTCCAGTGTAAGTTCACTATTCTGGATGAAAACAAGCATCTTTATGCCAATCCCTAGCTAGTTTTGAAACCATTACAATTCCCTAGCTAGTTTTGAAACCATTACAATTCTAACTTCTCTGATCTTGGGTCAGAAACACACCTTTTTGTGAAAAAATATTCTATGATATGCTTGTCAAATAAAAGTCTTAAAGATCACAGAACTCATTTTCAGGAACTAACCGAACAGCTGGGCTCCTGAATCTCTGAAAAATCAACATCTTTGTTTTTAACATTATTTTTGAAACATTCACCATTAAAAAAAAAAACCATACCAAAACCAAGCTACTAATGGCTACCTATTACATCTACTAGTTATCTTATCTACAGGTTCTGCCATCAATTGATGGTTTTTTTCTTCAACAAAGTATTAAGATTCCCTGTCCAACCTTTAAAGATAAAGACAAAATCCACTAACCAGGGTGAAGGGGAAGGTTCCTAGCAACAAAAGCCTTCCTGTCAAATTATACCAAATATAAGTACTGGCCATATTAAAGGGGTGACTCTTGATAAATCTGAAACTACGATTGCAGAGAGAAATGGAGGGTTTTCCAGAACCATGCAGAAAAACATTTAGAGGAGGGACTCTGAATTTGCAATGTATTCCACCTGGCTCAGTCCACATAAGTTCCATGTTCTATTGACTCAGAATTCACCTGTCTGAAGTCTGTTAATCTCAATGACTTTAACAAATGTGATTCATTTTTTAAAACTTTATAAAGTATATATAATATAGCACCGATAATATTTGTAACTCATTGCTCTGTTCCTCCGGCTCCTATTCATCCCTCCCTCTTTTCTGAAAGTGTAATGGACTCCTTGCAGCTGAGACCTCCAGCTGCCTCCCCGAGAAGTTTAAACCAACCACAGTGTCTGAAAATGTGAAAAACTCTACTTCTATTCAAATTACGTTTCACTGAAAAACAGTGCTAATGTCTAACCTGAGAAACTTGAGTAACACTGGTGTAATGTATACAAGAGTACTAAAGAATGATTCAGCTAAAAAGAAACAAACACATGTATATTTTCCCAACAGAAACAGAACAGAGAACTTCTTAACACAACTCATTAACTCACAGCACTGTCATTGGGATATTCCTTTATTTAGAAGGCTCTACTTGCCCTTTCATGGGGCAAGGGCCTAGTACATCATTTGTGACTTACTTCTTTTTATCTCTTTCACTACACAATTGTTATCAACTTATTATAAATTAATTTGGGAGTTTTTCATTAATATTCTGATAATATAACGTGTTATAAGGTGAAAGAACAGAGGTCAGAGGAGACATATACTTAAAGTAGGCCAAATATAAAAATCAGAACTGAGACACATCTGATCAGTATGAGTTACCAAAAGTTTATGTCTGAGTCTCAGAAATGCTGTTCACATTTGCATTCTTAATATTGAAAAATTTACCATATAAAAACAAGGGTTTATAAAGTATAAACACTTGGCAGCTTTAGAAGCCAGCATTCTACACGGTGACAAATAGTTTTGCCAACATCCCAAATAATTTGGCCTGCCTTGTATTTTTCCAGAATGCCTCAAATTTCAAACCTCTAAACCCCAGAATTAGAGACACTCCTGCTGGCAGTCTTAAATCTGCTGCCCTGTAAACTGGCAAGAAAGAGCCTGAAGTCAGTCACAGGAACTCCACCTATAACAACAGTGTCAGGAACCCAGGCCGGGTGCAGTTAGGTTAGCCAAGACCCAGCTTGTAGAACTGCAGTTGTTGTATGAAGCAATCTCACTGGGCCTTGACCTCAGGTGATGAGGCAGAGAGCAAAAGGAACATCACTGCCCAACCGCCTGGGTGTAATCAAAGAAAAGACGTACTGATTGGATGTCTATTGCAACTTGTATCAATGGGGAAAAGAAGAGAATTTTGTTAAGATAATGTTATTTATACATATGAATGTTGTAAAGTGTACTAAACACTATACTTTCAGTGAAATATTATATTTAGGTGTAGACACGTGCAATTATCTACTATTCAGTAGTCATCAGGTATTTCAGCATAATTAAAAGCAAAAGGTTAAGGCTACTCATAATCTAAGTTTGGTTTCCTTGACCTTTGGGGAATCTGATTCTTCTCCTATAAGAAGCATTTCTGCAGCGTCCAGCAAACCACCAGATAAGCTCGTATTTTATATGGGTTTCGTTTTTTTTGGGGTGTGTGTGCTTTTGTACTTCCACATTAATTGAGCTTTAGGCTTGGTCTGTCTTCAGAACACTTCCACATCCTGGTTAGCAAGCAGATGGAGAACAGCTGAAAAGGAGAATAAGGCCACCACTTCAGAGAATCCCTCTCACTGGAAACTTCAAGAGGAAGAAATGGGACAATGACCAACCTGATTTCCTTCTATGACCAGGCGACCTGCCTAGTGGATGAGGGAAAGGCTGTGGACGTTGTCTACCTGGACTTTAGTAAAGCCTTTGACAGCGTCTCCCACAGCATTCTCCTGGAGAAACTGGCGGCTCGTGGCTTAGACAGGTTTACTCTTCACTGGGTAAAGAACTGGCTGGATGGCCGAGCCCAGAGAGTTGTGGTGAACGGCGTTAAATCCAGCTGGCGGCCGGTCACAAGCGGTGTTCCCCAGGGCTCGGTTCCGGGGCCAGTCTTGTTCAATATCTTTATAAATGATCTGGATGAGGGGATTCAGTGCTCCCTCAGAAAGTTTGCAGATGACAGCTAGCTGGGTGGGAGTGTTGATCTGCTGGAGGGTAGGAGGGCTCTGCAGAGGGATCTGGACAGGCTGGATCGATGGGCAGAGGCCAACTGTATGAGGTTTAATAAGACCAAGTGCCAGGTCCTGCACTTTGGCCACAACAACCCCATGCAATGCTACAGGCTTGGGGAAGAGTGGCTGGAGAGCTGCCCGGCGGAAAGGGACCTGGGGGTGCTGGTTGACAGCCGGCTGAATATGAGTCAGCAGTGTGCCCAGGTGGCCAAGAAGGCCAACAGCATCCTGGCCTGTATCAGAAATAGTGTGGCCAGCAGGAGTAGGGAAGTGATCGTGCCCCTGTACTTGGCACTGGTGAGGCCGCACCTGGAATCCTGTGTTCAGTTTTGGGCCTCTCACTACAAGAAGGATGCTGAGGTGCTGGAGCATGTCCAAAGAAGGGCAACGAAACTGGTGAGGGGTCCGGAGCACAAGTCTTATGAGGAGCAGCTGGGGGAACTGAGGTTGTTCAGTGTGGAGAAGAGGAGGCTGAGGGGAGACCTTATCGCTCTCTACAACTACCTGAAAGGGGGTTGTGGCGACAAGGGTGCTGGTCTCTTCTTCCAAGTAACTAGTGATAGGAGAGGAAATGGCCTCAAGTTGCGCCAGGGGAGGTTTAGATTGGATATTAGGAAAAATTTCTTCACCGAGAGGGTGGTCAAGCATTGGAACAAGCTGCCCAGGGAGGTGGTGGAGTCACCATCTCCGGAAGTGTTCAAAAAAACATGTGGATGTGGCGCTTCAAGACATGGTTTAGGGGACATGGTGGCACTGGATTAATGGTTGGACTTGATGATCTTGAAGGTCCCTTCCAACCTTGGTGATTCTGTGAATGCCCTATCAATACAGTAAATCCCCATCTTTTCACTGTTTACTCCTCTGTGCTTTAATCTACTCCCTGAAAGCACTACCACGTTTCTTTGAAAAAGTATCCTGTTTTCTGAATTTCTCCACCCTATTAAAATTTCCCAATATAGGTAGAATACTTTGACAAAGACAAATTAAAAGATGCTTTCCCTCCCCTCCAAAGGCTAAATACAAATTAATACCGATTCATGCCATGTCAAGATCAACCAATGATGCACCATTCCCTTGAGTCAGAAAACACTAATTCTATCCTGCACCATTATGAGGCAAAAGTACCTGTCAGGACAATCAGACTAAACACGTGTATTTTAGAATATTCAGAAAAGTTGAATTTTAAAGAGCTAGGGTCATTACACAGTCTTCAAGAAACACAGCAGGGATATAGACTTTAGGATTGTTCTGCTGCTACTCAACTTTCACAGCACAAAGCTGCTTGTCTTGCTTCGTATAAACCAAAGTAGTCAGTGGAGGCCATCAAAAGATAAAAACTGGAACAATGCCTTTGAATTATTTTTCTGTAGGGATACAGAGCAACTGCTAGATACGGGTAACTGAACTGTCCATTACGTACTTTGGTGCAGTTCTGCTGCAAGAAGGCTAAATCCAAGAAGCCCATGTAAGGGTGAAAACTAAGTTTGACAGAGACCACTGCATTTTCGCAGAGAGCTACAAAACCTGTTATTAGATGAACATCTCTAAACCTCTAAAGAAAAAGCATAGCTACAGCATAAGAAGGCCTTCCAGAATCCTTATAGCACTGTCAAGGGAAGAGAGTCTGCTTTTACAGATGAACTTTTGGTGGAAAGAAAAAGATGAGAAAGCTGAAAGCAATGTGGACTGTGACCCACACTGCATGGTCAACAAAAGAGGAGAAAAGTCTAAATCCTGTAATAGAGATTTATTTTTCTTATGCTGTGGTCATAAGCATACCAAGTTCTGGCCACAGCCTCAAGAATCTCCTACACTTCAGAATATAAAAATGATTTGGTGGTGCTTTTTCTTCCTGTATACTAGAAAATTCATCTATTTATGCATGCTGTTCATTCAAACAACACAAAAGAAACAAGAAGAAACATACACAGAACGACATCTTCCTCCTTGACAACGAGACTTCACTTTCCGTTCCTTCTTGATGTTGCAACAAAATTTTAAGTTGATTAACTAGGAAGAGATAAAAACATTACAACCAAAAAATATTTACTTTTTTCCTTAAAATTATACTGATTTCTAACAATTTTTAAACTATTTGCTTTCAGAGTAATCTTACCTGCCTGACTGTGATGCAGTTCCTGCCAGGCTGCATTCCTGCTGTCATCATTGCCCCCATCCACATCATCACTGCCCTGGTCCACAGAGCAATGGTCAAATCCAGCTTCACCCTCATCCTCTGCAAACTGTCTTCCCTCTAAGGCATATTTCAGTTGATGGATGCTTTCACTAGCACGCTCTGCAAACAATCACATCATTAACCACAAGATATAACATAAAAGAAAGTATTTACTAACTGATATTTTAATTTAAAAAAAAAAAAAAATGGAAGAACTAAAAGCATTCAGCATCTGTCTAGCTTAACTACTTTATCTAAACTCAGCCACTGGAAGCAATACCTGATGTGAACAGTCAAAACAACTACCATGAATCAGAATTTGCAGCATAATATTTACTTCATTTTCAAAGAAGGAGGTATAAATAGCATCTTAGCCTGTCAATACATTAGGACTCTGCAGCAGCACAAGTAGCTACAATTAGAAATCCCCAGCAGAGACGTTTCAACTACTAATCATATACTTGACCATTGCAGTAACATTCTTTTCTCATGTTAAATATAATTTTTCTTTCTTTATTTATTATTTCATTCAGTTGACTTCACAAAAATAAAAAACTTTCTAACCGTAAATGCCATATCAACTCCAATATAGCTCAATATTTCTGATATGCCAGAAGAGAAACTTGAGAGATTTGCAGATGAGACATGATGACTGGGTTGGGAATCAGCAAATACAGGCTTGGTTTTAAATAACTATACTTTTGGTTCACACTGTAAGACCTCAGGCAATTCACTTATTACTTCTTTCTTTCAACTGCCTATGTACAAATGGAGATGAGTATTTCATTTTGCTTCCCTTTAAGCAGCATATATACCAACTAGAAAAGACAGAGCAATAAAGTAGTATGGCTTTATGCAATGCTGAGCAAAGCAGGATCTCTAGGTTTTACCAAGTAAACTGAGAAAATAACCCATATATCAGTCACAGAGCGTACATGCTCAGCAAGGCATTTGTCCACCACAATTCACAGCCACTTTATCAGGAATATAAGACAACACATTTCTTCCACACTTCCCCAAAGTAATGCCACTGTCATTTGTGACTACCAGTCAAAACTACCCTGAATCAGAAAAGCTTCATTAACAGTTAAGTTATAAGTAATTAAAAAAACAACAACAACAACAACAAAAAACCAACAAACTCAAAACCTTACTTCGCTTTCAGAAACATAAACTTAGCGCTAAATTCTTTAGAGGGTTATTCTCCCCTAGGACTACTACCTATGAAACATTTCAGTATACATGCCCACAGAACAGGAATTCCACTCTTGCGAGACAAGGTTTATAAGGTAACATCTTTTATTGGAGTAACTGCTACAACTGGAAAAATGGCAAGCTTTCCAGCATATATGTTCTTTCTTTTTTCTTATGTGTCTGTAAGCTGTAAATGTATATGATGTATAAATAGTTAACCACAGATATTTTTTCTCATACGCAAAAAAAGCTTACAATTAATAATAAAAAAAAAAATCCACAGTTAAGTATCTGCTAGGTAGAATTCCAAAGATATGCCTCAGAGTATAATATATGCTGCTGGTTACAAATGTTAATAGCTCCTTTCTTGCAAATGGAAGAGGGAATAGCAGTTCAAGTCAGAGAACAAAAGCGAGATATGTATTTCTGCCTTCACTTTATTTATCTTTTTCAAGTTCAGATCATCATGACTGAAGTTGGAAAATCAATTTTTTCTGGTGCAGTATGCCACCCATCACTCACTTTTTAGTGATGCTTGTTTTTTTATAAAAACCTGACCCGCTTCCAATATATTAATCATCTCTCACCATCCATTCTTAAATCCCAGTCATCTTATGACTAGCATCACCTCAGTTGATTTTCAGGTACTCCATCCTTTAACCAAGTTAATGTAAAATAAGATATCAAGATTACATTTTAAATAGTCATAATTTATTAGAATAAGGCTAAATACATTTCACATGGCAATGACTCAAAGAGGGGTTTAGGTCAAATGTTTACCTGCTCACATACTTACGGTGGTCAGTCACTGGAACAGGCTACCCAGGGAAGTGGTCACAGCACCAAGCCTCTCAGAGTTCTAGAAGCATCTGGATGATGCTCTTATAGGACTTAGTTTTAGGGAGTCCTATGTGGAGCAGGGATTTGGACTCAATGACCCTTATGGGTGCTTTCTGACTCAAGATATTCTATGATTCTACTTAAGTTATTCATCCATTCTTGAGCATTCCAGGATGCTATGAGAGTGGGAGAGTTAACTGAGAAATGGTAGAAGCATCTCACTGATGCAATGGCTTAAATATTTAACAAACTATGCTGCAACTAGTTGTTGCCAAGAAGTGTTCAATGTCAGTTAAGGTATTACATGGTGTGTCATCTGATAGCAATTAAATTCCTCCATTTCCCCATTCACTGTCAGAAAAACATGGAATCTCAATATTGTTTCTATAGCCAGAGGAGAACAACAAAACAAAGCAAAACCAAACAGGCCCACATACAGTTTTTCCCAGAACTTCTCTCTCTTCGTAATATTACAGATTCTAAACTGCAAGCTACTACTTTATCCTCAAAGATAACGTAGATCTTCTTATGCTATTTCCTATTCTTCCATAAATACACTGGGCAGTAATAGTGAAACACATTAAAAACATTATCAATGGCACACCGATGTCTACTTTTCTTGACTACACTTTCCCGCTTCATCACGCGTTTGACAAAGTTTCTTAACGGCCTGCTGATATGGAAAATACAAAAGTTGCTGCCATAAGCAAAAAACCTCACCATTAGGAAACGGGCAGTCAGGAGCTTCTGATGGTCTCTCTTTACATTCACTAGACACCTCAGAGCTAACATTTACTTCAGTAAGAGTTGAACCGGACGTGTAAAAGGGAATAAGGACATTATAACACTTTTTTCCTAAATAAAGGACATAATTTTGGGCATTAGAATAAAAGAATTACAGAATCACTAAGGCTGGAAAAGACCTTTAAGATCATCAAGTCCAACCATCAACCCAATACCACCATGCCCACTAAACCAAGTCCTGAACTGCCACACCTACAGACTTTTTGAACAGTTCCAGTGATGGTGACTCCACCACCTCCCTGGGCAGCCTGTTCCAATATTTGACCACTCTCTCAGTAAAGAAATTTTTCCTAAAACCCAGTCTAAACTCCCCTGGTGCAATTTGAGGCCATTTCCTCATTCTATCGCTAGTTACTTGGGAGAAGAGACCAACACCCACCTCACCACAACCCTCTTTCAGGTAGTTGCAGAGCACCTTAAGGTCTCCCCTCAGCCTCCTCTTCTCCAGACTAAACAACCCCAGTTCCCTCAGCCGCTCCTCATAAGACTTGTGCTCCAGACCCCTCACCAGCTTCGTTGCCCTTCTTTGGACGCGCTCCAGCACCTCAGCATCCTTCTTGTAGTGAGGGGCCCAAAACTGAACACAGGATTCAAGGTGCAGCCTCACCAGTGCAGAGTACAGGGGCACGATCACTTCCCTACTCCTGCTCGCCACACTATTTCTGATACAGGCCAGGATGCTGTTGGCCTTCTTGGCCACCTGGGCACACTGCTGACTCATGTTCAGCCAGCTGTTAACCAGCACCCCCAGGTCCCTTTCCGCCGGGCAGCTCTCTAGCCACTCTTCCCCAAGCCTGTAGCGTTGCAGGGGGTTGTTGTGGTCAAAGTGCAGGACCCTGCACTTGGCCTTATTAAACCTCATACAGTTGACCTCTGCCCATCGATCCAGCCTGTCCAGATCCCTCTGCAGAGCCCTCCTACCCTCCAGCAGATCGACACTCCCACCCAACTTTGTGTCATCTGCAAACTTTCTGAGGGGGCACTCGATCCCCTCATCCAGATCACTGATGAAGATACGAAACATGATCAGCCCCAAAACTGAGCCCTGGAACACCACTTGTGACCAGCCAGCAACTGGATTTATCTCCTTTCACTGAAACTCTGAGCTCTGCTGTCCAGCCAGTTCTTTACCCAGCAAAGAGTAAACCTGTCTAAGCCATGAGCCGCCAGTTTCTCCAGGAGAATGCTGTGGGAGACGCTGTCAAAGGCTTTACTAAAGTCCAGGTAGACAACAACCACAGCCTTTCCCTCATCCACTAGGCGGGTCACCTGGTCATAGAAGGAGATCAGGTTGGTCAAGCAGGACCTGCCTTTCATGAACCCATGCTGGCTGGGCCTGATCCCTTGGTTGTCCTCACATACCCTGTGAGTACCCTCAGAACACACATTAGCGAGTGGAAAGATATACATTTGTTGTTTCTGCCAATGTAAAAATATTCTTCTTAAACATGAAAGAAGTAGAAAGAACTTCTGTGGATGCAGGTTAGTGGACACTAAAGAACCTTTGCTTAAAGACAACATGGTAATTTTGTAATGAATTTAGAAGTTACTAATTTTTAAGTGCTCACACATTCAACCCAACTTTTTTAGTTACGTTATTCCTGTAATAGAATATTTTATAGAAACAAGGCCCTCCGTAAAAACATGCTGCCGAAAACTGTTCGCATGCAGTACTGCAATTGGCATATCTAAAATTCTATGAGCATTCTTCTTTTCTACATCTCAAAAAGACTTTACAAATAAAATCTGAACTTATATTTTTGTAGTATGACAAAACTTCGTTGATGTGTTACTTCCTACACAAACAGCTGAGGATATAAATGAAAGTGGACTTACTGGATTAAAACTTCAAAAAATAAATTTTATTTATGATAAAGCTCTTTGGTTTTCAGTGTTTAAAGGATCTGAAATGATTACAACAAATAATATGCAAGCTATCAACAAAACCTGATGGATTAAACCCAATACATTAAAAAAAAAAATGCAACTGCTCCACAAAAATGCTGTCAAGTTGTCAACTATCGTGTATAAATCACAGGCAGTACTCGACACAAGGGACAGGCAGATAACTTATCTAATGCCTTAGCAATGACACAGCTGACCAAACATCTAATGGAAAGAAATATATTATTGCTTATTATTTCAGAGACAGAAGCAATCAGGGATCCTAACCCAGGATCAAGACCATACTATTCTACGTACAAAGATATTTCTACTCTTCAATTCATCTCAATGTGAATGCAACTTCGGTGTAGATGAAGTTCATTTAAGCATAATTCTTTGGACAAAACGAATATGGCTCTGTCTGAAACATTAATTAATGTTCAAAAAGCACGTGCCATATATTCTACGTGCTGAATAAAGATACTTCTGTGTCTGGAAAGAAGCATTGATAACTCTGGTTATTTCCTGTACTCACTGTAACTACAAAATCCAAGTATTACTCCCTGAAAATATAGTATAGGTATCCTTTTTCCATAGAGGTATCTTTGTCTAAGTATAATTTGTAGAAGTGTGGGGTTTTTTTAATATGGAAATGTCAGTACTACTGCCAAACAACAATATATATTTTAAGTTGGAGACACATGACAGATCCATTCAACTTCTCAAAAAAAAAAAAAAAAATTAAGATAAATGATAGAGTCAGGACACGCTGAAGTGAAATACAACATGGAAGAAGTAGCTGTATTTCCAAAGCAGTAATCAGCTTTGAGGAAAGCTAAAAAATCCTCATTGTAAGACCAAATTGCCACTGAAGTGAAAACAGAAAAAACAGAGAAGGCAGTGAACCGAGTTTGCATTGCCTAAACAAAAGACGTTTTTTCAGACACTGCCCAAGACTGTCTATAAAGAGCACTCCTTTAAATGAAAGCACCAAAGCTACCTTATTCATGAACTCAGAAATGCCACAGAACATACTCGGGGAGCCAATGGAAAGCTTAGCGAAGGAACCAACCATCCAAAACAACAGAATTGCCTGAAAGACATGGAAAATAACTCCAGCTGGTAGAAGTCTTAAGCAATGTAAATTGAAGAGAACAAACTACAACTGTATAAAAAAGTTGCCTTAAGTCTGTCGTCTAAAGACTACAGTCCAGTTCTAATGTTTACAGGAAGATGACTAGAAGCTACAGGCTATAAATTCAAGAAACAGGTCACTTTCTGATATCCCATCATTCCCAATCAGAACATAGCCCAAGAAAGTTAGAGAAGAAGAAATTACACTAATTCTTTAGGTCTTTAAAAAAAAAAAAAAACAATGCTGTAGGATTTATGTGAAACAGTAACTGACAGAAAGTTACACCAGCTAGTGAAAACAGAAAGATGATGCCTATTTAAAGAAAACTTGACTGTCCAAAAGTATATCACCTATTTTAGATTTCTAAAAAAAGTCAAAGAACATCATGGACCTCTTCTGGGGTAGCATTTCAGACAAATAATTGCTTAAAAATACTGAAACTGAGAATTTGCTCCTAAGTTTTCACATTCTTGAATTTACTTACCATTCTGATATGCAGCTATTCTTTATTGACTGACAAACACAGGTATGCTACTATGCTACTAACGAATTACATGGCAGCTTTGAGACTGAAAGTATCCTGTCAGTTACTACCTGTGCTGCTAGGATTTTACACATAAACATTCAACAATAACAAGTGATACGAGGCTGTTCATTAGCCAGGCTTCAAAAAAACCTAAGATGCATTTAACACTCAGATGCTTCTGAATAATGACTCATGGATCCATTTGATTTGGTTTCTTGGTCTTTGTAGTTGCTTTGCATTGTATGATAAATATGGGGTTTTCAACACAGCTTTTACCAAGCTATCATCTTTAAGAGGAAACTGTTCTCTAGAGCTGCAGCATACTTGATGATCCTAAAGGTCTTTTCCAACCCTAATGATTCTCTGATTCTGTGATTCATCATCACGAGTTCCTAAACCAGACCCTTCTGCAGACCATAAAGCACATACCTTAAGGTCTACAGACTTTCACACGTGAGAGATTCCAAGCATTTCCCAGTTCCTTCAGATTCACCACCCTTAAGCGAACATTATGTGCCCTGTTCAGCAGCATACTTAGAAACAATTGCCAAATGAAAACAAAAAAGACTAAGCCAAAAATTTACCAATTATAGATTACCATTTACAATTTAATTCTTAGCTGCTTCTGCATCCCATCTAACTTGGAGAGTTGGTAACTGGGCCGCATACTCATTTTTCCTAGGATGGCTTTGCCTTCACATTTCTCCTACTTTATTTTTGGAGACATAAAGCAGACATAAAATTAAACTTTATTTGTAGAAGTCTTATATTTTTATCTGTTCCTTTTATACCTTGCATCTTCACTCTCTGAAGTTACACAGGACACTGCGCTTGATTATGTTCTCTATTCCACTGCATTATTTCCACATTTTCTCAGGGCAGATTTACAAGATGCCCACATCAGGCACTGTACCCAAAAAGGATGGACTCCCCCTCCTTTGCTCCTCTCCTCTTATACTGACTCTGTCCCAAAAGTAAGCCAGCACTGTTTACTAAACCAGCAGAAAACTCAACATAAAAAAATAACAGTTCTCTGTCCAAGAAACCAGGTGAATGCTAGAAACAAAGAAGTGGGCTCTAAATAGTCTCCTCCACATATTTACAGCTCTTGGAAGAAAAGGGGAAAGTAGCAGGAAGCCATCACGCTCTGCTCTTGGCAATGGTGTAATAGAAAGTCCATTGAACAGTCACACTATGCCTGCCAATTTTTGGTTATTAATGCAAATACAATAGCACAGCACTTACTCTCCTTTACAAAATATTTCTATTCCCTTGGGAAAAACTTTTTATTAGAAATGTTATTATCTCCAAAAGACTTTGAGATTCATTTGAAATGTTCTCAATTGTGTGAAAGTTTACACAGTAACCTAATAACCTCAACGGTACAAATACCACTCTTTTAACTCTTTATTACACACAACATTAAAGACTTTCATGATACAAGGACTAGACTATTCAGGAAAAGCCCTGTAACAGGACCTTTGCTACTTCATCAAAATCCCTCTTTGGGCTCTAAGACCAGTTATGTCTTTGTCAGGTTTTTTGGTCCAGTCCTCTGGACACCAGACTCAGTTTACTGAACAGCTGGGCTCCCTGTGTACCAGTCTTCTGAGGGATTTCTCTTTATAACAAAGGATGCTGCAACTGAAATCATCGATTACTCTTTGAGAGCTTATACACCCTTCCACCAAACTGAATAAGGCTGTAAAATTATTCTTCTGACGTCCTGCATGGGTGATGATAACCTGCTGCCATGTATCAGCCTGGGTCCAGATAATGTCAAGCATTACAGGCAGTTTAAGAATGCTGTATTTCAAAAACATCAAATAATGCCCAAGGCATGCCACCTAAAATTCCAGAATCCAGATGACAGGAATGATCTGAATTTAGAGAAAAATCTCAAGCTGTATAACTATGTAAGAAAAATAGGTAAAGAATTAGGTTTGACAACTTAGGGAGTAACAGTGAACTATCTGCCTTCAGTAAATTCAGTGGAAGTGATGTGGAAAATGCTGTACAGGCCAAATGAGTCAAAAATTGTACATCACTGAGAAGTAAAGAGGAGAAACATAATGGAAGCTATGTTATATCACCCTGCAATGGGGTTAGATTTGTGATAATGCCCTACTGATATCTACTCACTGAGAGGCATCCCGTGGTTATGAAATCAAACCCGTCTTGGCATTGTATGGAAAAAGTCCATGTTTCCCCGAATGGAAAGAGAAACAGCCACGAGAATGTTCTGAAATGACTTCAAAAACATAATGGATGCAGTGTAAGAGGATCCAGTCAGAAATAGATAAAATGAAAATAACTTGTATGAACAGAATACATGCATCCAATCATTTGATACAGTGAGCTCTAATATTAGTTTTATACACAGTTAAACAGCCCAAGATGCAAAATTCTTAAGAAATGCACTTTGAAGAGATGTGAGAGTTAAAGAGGTCACAATGTCCAGACAATTTGGTACATAGGCATGCTTCAAAACTGCACATATCAAAAGCCCAAAAGCTTGTCACAACTATGAAGATATCATATATGACAGTCCCCAAGCACTCCAACTGATATTCTAGTTGAAAGAGAAAATCCATCGGAACATTTAACACACATGTAAAAGGGCCTAAAACAAAAAATCAGAAAGACTGGAGCTTTGTTGCAAAATGCTACAAAAGCATACTTTCGTGACAAGCCTGGTCTGAGTCAAGGAATGGACTATGAAGTCCTCACTAAACTACACACACAAAAGAACATTTACATAAAGAAGTATGAAGCATCCTGAAATTATGGGAATCCATAATAGGCTTGGAGACCAAACATCTTTGGCTTTACCTGCTGTTACCGCCTAAAGTTACCACATTCTGCAGGGAGTCCAGGCAGCATAACACAACTCTATCCAACAGTGGTTGGATGCCCCAGCAGGACGGACGTTGAGCACAGCGTGCTGCCTGCGTACTCCAGAATTTAATGACACCAACACACCTCCCTAGAAATTTGCCTTCTCCACTGCCTGCATACCACCTTTTCAACTTGCCAGTAATCCAAAACAACAGCACTGACTAACCTTCACCACCTAAAATGAAAAGGCAGGTCAACCACTGAGCTATCACAGAAGAACATGAATTTATAAAATCTTTCAGTAACAGCGTAGCCCCTTCACAGATCTGCATAAAACCAAGCAAACAAACCTGAAAAAGTATTCAAGGTAAAAGATAATCACAAGCATATATTGGCTGAGCTTGTACTTACGCCTATAGTCGTGCAACAGAAACACAGAAAACCCCTTAGAGTTTGGCACTTCTAAATGAAGCTATGCCTCTGGGAGCAACAATACTGTTAGGCAGAAACATACTGCCATTAGAAGATTTATTAAGCAGCAAAATCATGTGTGTTAAACTACAGTTTTAAAATAATAATTTATCACTCCTCTTTTGTCAATAAAAGTCATAGCAGAAACCCTTTGCCTCCATGAAAGTCCAAATCCAGTACAAGAAAATTATCTAGTGGTTTTCTGTACTCATTCACAGAAAAACGAAACATGATACAGTACTAAGATTACCAGTGTCTATGTATGGTAATTCACAGGTTTTTATTTATTGTTTTTACATATTACAAGAGGAACTCTACACATACCAAGACACTCTGTCATTTTAACTGTTCTACCTGCAAGTGCCAAGCAGCATCTACATGCCCACTTCATCTACAGGAAAAGAGAGATGATTCTTCAAAGTTCTATCTTCTGCAACAACTAAAATCCATCCTCAGTGCAAAGAACTGATACTCTCTTGAGAGTGAAATATGAAATACTTGCTAAGAATCAAGTAACTATTTAGAAATATTTCCATTGTTTTATCTTTTTGCAATGACGTTTCCTATACTGCAACTATACATTTAATTCACTAGTGTCACAACACATGACGTGTGGGCACTGTGTCCAGAACACATTTTTTTGCGCCAAATGGGTTGATGTACCCACAAATTATCTACTGGCTTTCTTCAGAATTTGGACACTTGCTTCGACTACTCAAGAAACAGTCTGAAAGCTGTTCAAGCCCAGATGTCAGGCTGGGAGGTTAAGGTGGTCTCTGCCTGGCTATACACAATGCTTCTTAGATAAGAAGGCAGGTATAAAAACAATGACGTGGGAAATAATCACTCTCAAAGGAATCAACTTGCACCCTCTTCTTTCCCGCCCGTCTAGAATCTATTGACAGCTACGACTCTCACACGAACAACAAAAAACACCCCACCAAAAGAGGCAGCGGCCCTGCCAAACCCAAGTTACGGCCAGACGGCTACACGCGACGGCATTAACTGCACGAACGATCCCGCTCAGGGAGGGCCTGAAGCAGCTTCGCTCCCGCCGCTGGCTGCGCCTCAGCCCGGCCGCCCCGGAGAGTCCCGGCACGGCGCGGCCCCCTCCGCCCCGGGCGCCGCTCCGCGCCCCGCCGGCACCCGGCGTCCCGCTCGCAGGCGCTCAGCGGAGTAGGGGACAGCTGGGAACGGCGGAGGATGAAGCGAGAGCCACCGGCGGGAGGAGAAGCGGCCCGCCCCCACCCGCACCGCCCTGCGGCGCCGGCGGCGCCCGCTCACCTCGGAGGCGCCTCTGGTACCGCTCCAGGGACTCTTCCAGGGCGGGCTCCCCGCGAGGCGCCCGCATGAGGACGCGGCCGGCTCCCGGGGAAGCAGCCGGCTCCCGGGGAAGCAGCCGGCACTGCCCCGCAGCGCTAGCGGGTAACACTAGTTCGACCGTGCTCTGCCTTCCCGCGCTCCGCAACGGCCGCGGGCTCCCGGAAGAACCACAACTCCCACAATACGCGCGGGGACTCCCACCGGCTCCTCAGCGTTGGCCGTTGCTACCCGGCACAGCTGAGTGCAGCAACGCTCGGAACCCGCTACGCCCGCCCAACTACGCGGCGTGAGGTAATGAGGCCAAAAAAACTACAGGTCCCAGCATGCAGCGCGCCGCGCTATGCACCTTGGGAGGTGGAGTCCCCGCTGGCCGCCCGTCTCCCACTGACGGCAGCGAGAGAAGGGTGGTCGCAGCCTCGTCTTTCCCCTTTGTTGTAGCAAATAGAGTACTCGCGCCTGCGCACAGTACAGCTCTTCCGCCTACGTGCTCGGGTCCGTAGTGGCTGGGTATAGCACAGGTCCAGTCATGGCCGAGGAGGGATAGCAGTGGGAAGCGCTTGTTTACCTCCCGCCACCACGTACTATAGCGCGTGCGCAGTGGGCACCCGTCGGCCGGAGTGAAGAAAGCTATTGTCTGAAGCTGGCGCAGGCGCAGCTCGGGTTCTCGGCCGCTTGGGCCTTGACGCCTGCGCACTGCCTCTCCCGCCCCCCCTCATTGTGTGAGCTCGGGTGGCGCCTGCGCGGTGCCGTGCCCCGCTCTGCCCGTTAGCCGCTATGTGCAGGGAATAACGTTGGAGCCGTTGCCAGAGGGACACCGACCAGAGCGCCCCGCCCCCGCCCTGCGGGGATGCCGGCTCAGTGAGCACCGGCAGCGGCACCACCACCACCACCAGGGACGGCCCTTCCTCGGCGCGGCGAACCTCCTCGAAGGGGTGAGTGAGGATGCTGCCGCCCTGGCTGCGGGTCGGGCGGGAGCCGTGACGGGGAAGATGGGCCGGGCCGGGGTCGCGCCGTTTGTCCGCCTCGCCATCCGCTCGGCGTCTATTGTGTCAGGCGGCCCTCGCCCGCCGGGGCCCTGCGCCGCGCGCGGGGGCTGCGCCCGGCAGAGGGGACGGTAGGGCGGTCCGCGCGCAGCCCGCTCCCCCTCCCCCGTCGCCGCTGGGTCCGGAGGCTGCTCCGCGCCCCCGCCTTCCTTTCCCGTCGTAAGCGCGTCGGGGCCGCCGGTGGGCGGCTGCTGCTGCTTGAGGGGCATCGGCGCAGGCTGGATGGGGACGGCGCTGCCAAGTACCACTGCCCGCCTCTCCCTGCCCCTTTCCGCCCCGCCGCCCGGGTGTCGTGGCCGCCGGCACACCCACCCGGCCGCCCGCGGCGCGGGCACCGGGGCTTGGCGGCCTGCCGTCCCCTCCCGCAGGCGGCTTTCCGTGATCCGGGCGGACGTTTCCAGAGGTTGCCCCTATTTCACAAACCGCCCCGGGGCTGGAGGTGTGGTGATTCCCCAGATTTAAAAATCACTGCTGCCGCTCATTTGAGGTGTGGGCTTTCCCCCGTCCCCTTAAACTAGCGTCGTCTGGGAAGGAGGATGGAGAAAATCGGTTGGTTTTGCCTTTTCTTTTATTGCGTATTTTCACCCAATGAGGCGGGTCTTCTGCATTCAAAAACACTCTCCTGCAGGCGTGATCTTTTCTTTCTGCACGCTCTTCCCAAGGAAAACATAACATAACCTCTTTTTTCTTTTGGGAGGGGGGTGTTTTTTTGTTCCCGGTGGCGAGGAAGCAGCGACGGGCCCACTTTGTCTTTCTGGGGTGGAAACGAACGGGTTACGGAGCTAACAAAAACCCGATGGCGGTTTTCGAGCAAGGCAGCGCGTTGCAGCGGAGGAAGCTGGCGGCGAGGCGGGCGACGGAGCCGCCCTCTGCTCCTGCGCGCCGCCGGCTGCAGGCGGGGGCGGGAGGGGGGCGCTCTCCACGGGCTTGGCTTCCCGGCGCATCCTGCGGCGTCGCGCAGAGGTGCTCGTGCGTCCCTCCGCGAGGCTGGAGGAGTGGCGGCGGTTGGGCGAAGCGCAGGCGGTGGCCGTTTGGGCGTAGCAGGTGTGGGTGCCGGGCGGGGGGAGAGAGCCGGCGGGAGTGGGGATGGTGGGCGCTGCTTGCCAGCTTTTGGGGCGTTATTTTTAGGCGTTTTTAAGACGAGCTGACGATTAGTCAATCTGTTCTTACGGCTTTATGGAAAAAAGGAGCTGTAGATGCTATGATGATGAGCTGAGGATACATAAGAATGGCGTTCTTATGGCGAGATTAGAGATAGTATCCGCCGATCCGCACTTGGGAGAAATTATTTTCTTCCCTGTGAAAGCAAAGGTACTCATAAAATATTTAATTACTTTGAAAGAATAAAGCCTGTTCTAGCACTGCCATGATCATCTTTTTGCCTTTGGAATGCCATTCAAGACATTGTGTTCTTGGCACTGGGTTTGCCTGTGTAAAGTGATATGTGGGATGGGTTGGTTTTTGTAAACTGAACTAAGACATGATTAAATATGCTGTGATTTCCTATGATTAGTTTCCTGGGGGAATTAACTTTATGTCCAGTTGCTGAGAAGTCTGTTTTACTGGAACTGAACTCTGTTAGTACGGAAGGTCCTCAGCTTTAAGTTTTATTTAACAGGGAAAAAAATTAAACACCACAGAGAATCTCCCCTCGGGCTTTTTTGTTGTTGTTGTTGTTGTTTTCTTTTAAACACTTTGTCACTTCCGTGTAAATGTTTTGTTGTTGTTTGCTTTTTTTTTGGTCTGAAGGAGGTCAGGAAGGCTGGCTGAATAGAGACAATAGTGTAGCTGAGAATACACTGAATTTTGTCAAAAAATTGAGAATCTCAAAGTTAGTTGTAATGGATCAGATTAAAAGAAGTAAAGAAAACATTTTTAAGAGAAACATTCTGGCATAAAAGTTGTTGCCAAACTTATTTTATCGTGGTACTGCATTTTTTTTTGACAGGTGACTGCTTCCCATAGCTATTCTAACTGACTTTTGCAAAGAATGGGTTCTTGCTATATTGTGCTTCATCAGCTGTAATGGACTTGGCAGGCAGCATTTGTTAACAATTCTGTTGATAATACGAAAGCCAGAAAAGAACCAGCTTATGAAGGTGAACTGGAAAAGTCTATGTTCACTTGTGGGTGGGAGCTAGGAAGCTTCCTTGAGTGACTGGTATGAACCCTGAGGCATGAGTAGCTGCAGAAATTGATTTTGAAGTACCATTTCCAGTTCTTGCAAACTCAGGAAAAAGGTATTTAATCTATATTGATACCATAGCATATATTCATTTAGTTTCCTGAAAAGACAATTTCCATGTCAGTGCTGCATTTCTTAGCTTTGCAGGCAGAATAGAACTGATGTAAAACAGATTGGTTTTACTTTATCTAGAAAGCCAAGAAAATCTGTGAAATTCTGCTTTTCCTTCAGCAAACTTTGAATAGGGGAGTCAGGCATTGAATCCATGCCAATAGCAGAATTGACTTACAGAAATTCTCATACCTGCTTCTAATACTTGTGAGGCTGTAAAAAGACACAACAGCATGCACTTCCCCCTCTTTGAAGAACATGCTACATAACCTAGTAAAAATTGATATGAGTGTGACCAGGAGACTGTTTGAAATTTGAGAAAATAAAGTGACTGGGGAATGAAGCTTCAAATTTGCTAGCTGGGAGCTAGCCTTAGATATGTGTATCTTTTACGAGATGCACATCTTGGCTGTGCTAAATGAGCCTGCGGGGGTCTTTTGTGGTCTGTTAGGTTTATAATGCTCTTACTGAATGCCTGCATTTCTTCCGTTCTGCTATTGATCGTTGTGTATCTGCACAATTCCCATGGACTGGTCTACAGAGAGAAGCTTCCTTCAATGCACAATGCTAATGCTTCCCTGGATAAGAGTCCATCCAGTGCGTTGAATGAGGCAGATGTCCTGCGGAAAAATGGTATGTGATCATGTGACTTAAGCTGTAACATAGCACATCTAAATTAGCATGGGAAGAGAGTATGAAATACTTGTTTAAAAACTTTGTGTATCTGTCTGTGCAGTTATACATGCAGTAAAATATTAAAATCCTTGTTTCACTCTTAGTTTCTCCCACTCTACCCCCTAAATCTGGGAAGCTGTTTTTATTTTACAGGTGCATTTGTAGTTAGAATGACCTTTTTAATTAAAATTTTGTTTCACCTTCAAAAAAACATATTATAAACTAGTAAATATATTTTTTTATCATGTATTGTGTCAAAAGCAGCTTGTCCTAGAAGTTTCAAATAAAACCCAGAAAGATGTTTTAGATTGCTGACATGATTCCATTTCAGAGAGATCTGTGTTTGGGAAAGTACTCAATGCTGCATCAGTGAAGTTGAAATGTATCGTGCAGGCTCTTAGATGGTGGGTAAGAAGTAAGTCTGGGAGTAGGCAGTTGTTAAAGCTACTGACTAGCAGATTTCATACCTTAATGCTTCTGCAGGGAGTAGTCCCAGTTACCCACTCTCCCCTGTTTTTGGTACAGCATGGCTGTACTGCTCTGTCGTGGTGGCTCTGGTACTCATCTGAGTACATGAGAAGTTGATTTACTCGACTAACCCAGCAGAAAACTATTTCTTCTCTTTTTTTTTGGCTTGAATTTTTTTTCCCCTCCTCCCTTGGGTTAGCAAATTGAATTATCTTATTGTGTGGTCAGATGAGTGCCAGAGCAAGTACACAGAATGGGAGCAGCAGTGCCAATCCTGGAAGAAGGGAATACTCCCTTTTCCAGTAGCAAAGATACATTTGGTCTGCTTAGCTGTCCTGCCCGGCTGTCCCCTGTGCCACTGTAAACTACTGTGGTCAGAAAGGGGGTGGGTTATGTATAAATCCAAGAAAACAAAATAATTAAGATACTGGTTTTATTCTTATTGTCAGCCTTTACTTAAGTGTCCTTGATACGTAAAATGTCCACAGCCACAGACTAAATGTTCAGAACGTATCACTGGATGGAAAAAAATGTTTCTCTGCAAAGTAGATAGGAAAAGAGGGAAGAGAAGTGGTCCTGTTGATTGTACAAGAAAAAGCAGGATTTTTGTGCCAGGCTAATATTAGTATCTTCTCTTTCACAGCATTTAAGACTAAGTTTTCAAATATTTTCGTAGTCTTGCCTACCTAATAGTTTTGAAGTGTGTGATTTTTGTGAATCATGGAGAAGTGCTGTTCAGTATACGTTTAGAGAAATTGTTTTTATTCATTCAAAACAGAGAATGAAGCATCTTCTCTCTTTTCATCCCCTGAATAGAATACTCAATAAAACTTGACAGTTTTTTCCCATATGAGCCCGACATTGTTTCTTCTTCTCTTTTTCTTCTCTTAGAAATTGTTATTGAAAAACAGACTTTTCTTTAGCTAGGTTTAGAGCTCCAACGTCATCCACCGGTGGGCCTAGTGAGCTGATTCATGTCCAACAACTGCAGCCCACTTACAGTCTAGCTTCTTCAGTTTGTTCTGCTGTATATATTGCAAGGATTGGCATTTGTGTAATTGGGTTCTCTGTTTACTTGTTTTCATTCTTGTGAACTAAAATGTTTTATATTCTGATCTTTTCCATGAAACTAAAAGGGTATCTTCATTGACAAATAACTGAATATTCTAAAGTAGGTGTGATGGACTTTCCAGATCTCATCTCATTTTGTACCTCATTCCAAATGAGATTCTGGTTCTGCTCATTTTCTTTCTTTCCAGGAAGAACTGCAATTATTGAGCTTTTTCAGAGCAATAATAACAGAAGTGATGCCACTCCCTGGCATTTCCAAGATGTGTCTTTGTGCACAGGGTAGTTTATTAGTCTTCGGCTGTGGTATTGCATGAAAAACTTGTAATATTTCCATTAGCTAACCATTATGGTCTAGGAGTAGCAATACACTGAATACATTGAATCAGATGTACTTATGACTCTTCCCTCAAAATGACATGCTTAAATAATTTTGTTGATGATCTTTCGATTGAATTGCAAATATTTGGCCCATCTAAATATGCATTCTGTTCTGTGTTCAAAACCAAAGCCTTTTCAGTTATCTCTTATTTGTATTCTCATTGTGGATGACATTTCAAGATTAGGAAGAAAATTGCAGGAAGTTGGAAAGTTGTGATACCTTTTTTGTTTTTTCATGAACATACATTTTTTTCTTGCTTTCATTAGTCTCACCTTCTCCCTCCTGCCCCCCATGACTTAACTGATTATTTAGTCCCATGGAACTATATCATTGCAGGAACCTTGATGTCAGGAATTATTATACTTAATTTTATAATTTAATTTACTAAGTAGAAGACACTTAATGAGTACTACTGTAGTTTTCCTTAATTTTTTTTCCTTTGGAATTTTCCTAAGAATGACCACATAGATCGACCTTTGGTCTGACTCAGTCCCAGTATCTTTTCTCCAAGAATACCTGTAACCTGCTGCCAAGGGAGAAATAAGAAATGTGCAAACATATATGGTATTTTCTGCTAAGGCATTGCTAGTCTCCATGTATTTTCTGCTTGGAACTTTTGAGTCAGGTATAGTTTCTATTAAAATTTTTTCTTCCACATGATCTTCATTTCTTCAGCCATGTCTTGAAATGGCAATTCAATAAAAATGGCCTTTTATATTTTTCAGGCCTTCATTTCTTATACATGTTCAGCTGTATACCAGCTTAATTTAATAGTTAAAATCTTGATTTCCTACATATTTTTGTTACAGCCACCCCAGTTTTGTGAGGTTAATGAAGATTACACTTCTGCTCATCCATGTCACCTTTCTTTAAATGATCAAATTTTCTTTTTATTGTAGTTGGTTTCCAAAGGGGGTGGTGTTATAATATGAGGGTCAAACACTTCCTGTAAGAAGGAATCACTGCTTTTTCAGGTGATTCACACATCAAAAACACAGCTTGAGTTTTAGCTTTAAGTTGACTGTGAAACTGGCTATTAAAAATCTGTTTTGAATTGTAAGTAGAAATTATTAGGGAAGCCATTGAGGAACCACTGAGAACCCAGAAGGTCTTATTGTTTAGCTTTTGGATTATCAGAGCGTTTTGAAGAATGATCGCGACTGATTGCTATAAGAATTATGGAACCACTACAATATTTTCATGTTGCAGATTATATTGCTTTCTGTGGTCATTTTGTATTTGTTTTACAGTTCTTACTGATAAACATAATAAAAGGTGTTGTTCAGAAACTGTTTTTCTTCTAAATGCTGCTCAGTCATCATGTTCTAATAGTCCTTTAAACATCATGCTAATTACTTTACTGGGCTGTAGTGGAGATAATCGGGTAGTGCCTTTTGTTTTGGTGATGTCTACACTAACTTGAATCTTTAGCAACCTTAGTGAAGATAATTAGTTCTGAGTCTGTCATAATTCATGCCTGTTTGTTAAAATAAATGTTTTTAGTTTTAATTATTACCATTTGGATCATGAATTCTGTAGTGTATTTTTTTAATTAATCAGTTCTTAATTAATCAGCTTCTAAATACACCTCGTATTCTCTTTTTAGACCAGTTGCAGTCCTAATATTTTGCAGGGTATCCTATATGTAACTTTTTATTGCTGAGTGCTCTTTTGAGAGGTGCAATTGCATGCCCAATATCAGTCCTACAGGTATATCTTATATAGCATATCAAAAGGAGGCACAAATTCATAAAGGTCTGAAATGCCAGTTAAAGAATGGAAGCATGTGGCTGTTTTTCATCTGTTGAAAACAGACTCCTAATTTAGAGAATTGTGTCTACTTGTTTCATGGGGAGCTGCAGAGAGGCTTCTGGTGAATATGCTATTTTTTTTAAATTGTTTTTTTTTCTTCCTCTTCTGTAGATGGTAGTGCATGGCTTTGTTCTCTTCAGTTTTCTTCCTAGTTGGAGAACAGTAAGAAAGATAATGTTGCTGGCACAGAACTGGTATTAGTGAAAAGGAGTAGCTGGATATAGTCAGTAGGTGTATTGCAAAAAAGAACTAATACTGAACAACAAAAACAAAGGAAAAAAACCCCAACAAAACAAGAATGAGCAAGGGAAAAATATATTCACACAAAAAAATGCCAGGCTGAACTTAGGCTTGGTCATAGCTTGAGTCAATCACTTGAAAGTCCAGAGGTGTCACAAACTTTTTTTTTCTAAAAAGTTTGGCAATAACAGTATTTGAAACACGGTAACCATCACAGAAAATGTATGTTTGTTTCTATTAATGAGTTTGACACATGGAATTTATTTTGTGCTGAATCTTCATACCCTGTTTGTTTCATTGGTCCTTTTTCTCCTTCAAAATTTTATTTTTTACTTCCTTGAGCATGGGTGAGTTGTCTGTCTGCCCCATATCTTGGTGAAAGCAGTCAATCTTCAGGGACTGCACATGACTTCTGTGTATGGCAGGATCTGTTTTTACACAACAGTGCAAGGCCCAATATAATGCTTTTGCATTATATTCTTTAGGATCCTTGCTATAGGATCTTCATCGCTTGGCGTTATCCAGCAGTGTCTTTTTCTTTTTTCCTAGAGTAAATATTTCCTTCTTCAGTATTTGCAATTTCTAAGTCACATATAATTGTCTCGCATACTGCCTGTGTATTTTTTTCTAGCTTTCCTTAAACAAACACACCCCCTTTATTTTTTCCATTTTTGTGGCCTGATTGCATTTTCTTCAGCATACTGTATTGGCAGCTTCAGCTGTCAAAGTTAAACGTGTTGAGGTGTTGTGTTGTTGAAACTGCAAATAGCAACAGTCAACTTCCGCCTTCTGGGCAGACTGATACTCTAGAATCTGGTTTGTGTTGGATCTCTTGCAGGATTACCATTGCAAGTGTATCATTTTAAAATGCTGCCTGGTTACTTGCTTTGAGGTCTTCCGTGTTTGTAACAGAACTAAGAACTAAATTGTTCAACAACTTCAGTTTCTGATGTCTCAGTCACATTTCCATACCTGCACATAGTAGAAATGTTTTAAAGTTTTTATTCATCATGCCTTGAGTTCTAATTGTTAAGAAGCAAGCAGGCGTTTTTTCTGCTAGAGCTTTTGATGTTGCTTTCATGGTCTCTAATTCTTTTTCCTGTTTTATGTAACCTACACAATAACCATTTTCTTTGGTCCAGTTAATGTTACTGGGTATTTACTTAAATGTCTGGCAAGGTGAGTTCATTTTCATTGTTATATTGTCTGGGCATCCTGTAGCACATAGTAAAGTACTTTGTAAGGTGTCAGTAAAAACCCCAAGCTGAAACATCAATATCAAGATATGACAGTAAATCAGGAAGTCCTGAGTTGCTCCTTGCCCAGTTGAGGCAAATTGAAACCTTTCATTTAGTAAAAAAAACACCACAAACATACTGTTATTTTAGTGCAAGTCATAAAATTACTTCAGACAGCACTTTGGGTGAAGACTGGATTTAGCAGATTAAGATCCTTGAGCTCCCATATTTTGTGGGTCTTTCCCGTAATACAATTTCCTTCCAAAACCAAGTGAAGCATTATGCCTTACTATTTTTATCTATTGCGCTTTTTGGGGGACAATGCCATGGCCTTCAAAAAAAAATTTTATTCAAAGATGTTTGTGTATCGTTTTATTTGTGTAGTTACTTCCATAGGAATTCTTCCTTTCTTTCTTTTCAAGATATTTATTCATATTTTGGGTTACTGATCTAAGGCAAACTTAGAAAAAAGACTGCATTAGTGTTTAATACAGTGATGGACTAAAGATTTGAGCATTGGGTTGTGATGTGTTATAAAACACAAGTTTAAAAAAATAAAAATTAATCTTTTTAAAAAGTATATATTTTAAATCTGTAATTGGTAAATATGAAAAACTACATTATATTTGAGTGATAATTACTGTATTAATATTCCTTATGGTTACTATAGATCAGTCTAAACATAAGAAGTCCTGTGAGGCTTTGGTGGATTTGGTGTAATTGACCTGTGGTCTTGTAGCAGCCTGAGCAGAACTGTCCTGGTCCTGCCCTGTTCTTCTGTTTTCTCCCACCCTGAGCAGCACAGCCCCACTCCTTTTGCTTTGGGGATTGCTGTGTGTTAGCTTCTGAGAACCATTTATTTCTTTGTGGGAGTGGAGAGGAGCACACAAGTTAGTCTGTCCCTTGTTGAGTCTACTGAAATAGCTCAGCTTGGCAGTGCAGTCACCCGAGTCCTGCAGCCAAGGGAAAGGGAGCAGTCAGAACTTTGGGGCTGGGGTGGGGCAAGAGGGTTAGGATCCTGACAGCAGTGGGACTGGCTGTGGCTGATGTAGAACCACAGCTTCTTCAGTTTAGCATTTATATGATGAGGGTTAAAACTGCTCATTTGCCTCTCAGTTGAGTCTTCAACATTAAGGTTGAACATAAGTCAATACAGTGAAGTTCTGGACATGCAAGCAACTTACAGTAGGGTAATCTATGTATTAGCTTTGTATGTATTAACTTTCCATAGTAAGTCCTAGTGTGGCACGTGCAAGGAACACAAGGCAGTTCACACAGCGTGGATGCAGGAGCAGCTAATAAGGAAGAGGTGCCACGCTCTGTCCAGTAAACTGTTCCTATATTTAGTTCTTTACATTTAATTAAGCTGCTAACTTCTTTTCAGCCAGTAAAACTTTGGGCACAGGCTGCTCCAATCTCATAATAAATTCTGGATACAATGTGTACACTAGAATTTTTTTCACCTTTTCAAGAATTAAAAGTTGTGGAAGGATTTGAAAATAAAAATGTGGGGTTCTTTTCTTGCCAAACCAAACGTGAAAAAATGTCTGAAAAGCACTTTGAACTTGAGGAGAAAGTGGGAACAGAAGTCAGTCTTTGGAGCTCCGTTCTTCATAGAGTTTTTCTTACTACTTAGAGTTAAAATACAAATAAGGATAATTGTTTTGTCATGATTATTTGACATTCTTTTAAATTTCAACTGCCTTTCTGTCTTCAGAAGATTGCAAATTAGTAGTTACTGGTATATTCTAGGGCAGCTGTTCCAAACTGTAGAGCTTGTCTCTTACAGATGTATTGGCTGACATGGTTGGACCTTTATTATTGAAACATCTTCTGTTTAATCCATTATGGTGCTTGTGTGTTTATACTTGCAATACCATGAGAATGCGCTCACTCTGTTAAAAATGCTTGTATGCCCAGATGGGATGGCCCTCAACCTGTTCATTGTGCGGACCAAGTACAGGGAACATGTCTGTTTTCTCTCTCCCTACCTCTAACTTGCAATAGTACATGGCATGTATATCCAAGGCTAAAGGGAAAAAAGCACTTCCGAATTTCTGGCAACAATGGGAAAGCACTTTGCTTTTGATTCAAAGTAAAGCAATCCTCTTAAGATAAAATTGAGAAAAAACCGTATGCAGGAGAACAAGTAATGTCTGGTTTATCACGGCTGTGTCCTGTATCTCAAACTGTGCTGAACCTCACCATGCACATGTGCTCACTCTTGCCAGCTTGGTTGGGAACCAGCAATATTCTCTGGGGAAAATAACCTGAATGGCAAACATCCCACAAAGGCAGGGCATAGAGGAGCCATACAAGCACAGATCAGCGAGCAGGCTGTAAGGAGCTGGGAACTGTTGAACTTGTAGAGCAGTGTTTCTGCCAGTGGGATGAAGGCCTTGTTCTTTTGAACTTGTTCTGCTCAGCCTTCCATTCTCTTCCAAAACTTTTAGGAGCTTTGAATCTCTGAAATCTCCATCTCTGTAAAGCTTGCTGTTTGGAGAAGCAATCGGCAGAAAAAGAGTGACTACTTAAGCCCCACTTCCTCAGGTAACTAAAAATGGTTTCAGTAAAAGTTTTGGTTACTAACTGTGTGGTAGAAGGAGAACGTAGTTGCAAAAAGGTAAATAATTTGTTTAAAAAAATACACGCTCTTGCTTGAAGTAAGAAATATGCCTTTTAAAAATATGTCTGGGGAAATAAAATGAGGACTACAACTGGGCTACTTTAGATTAAGCAAGAGATAATATTAGTCTTGTATGTGACAGATATACTAAATAAATTATTACCTTCTTTTCAATAGGAAATATACAAGAAATAAAGTCCAGGAAGAGCCAACACAAAATAAACAAACATAGAAATGCAGCACTCATTTACTCTAAGAAGTTAGGTGTTATTTATTAAACTATAAGAAGTATTGCTCAGTGGGTACCAATAGTGATGATAACTTTTATACCATGGAAACGTAATCTAAAGAACAGAGGATGTGAATTGTTCCAGCCTTTAAAAAGGGACCTGATGATGATATGCCTTAATCAACTTCTTATGCTTTTGTCCATATTTAGTTCCACATTAAAGTGATTTAAAGTATTTTTGGTAAACCAGAAGACTATTTTGCTATTGCAGCAGCATGGCTGGTGTTGCTTAATATACTTTTTACTTTTTATGCAGCCAAGCGTAACTAAGTTACACATAAAATGAGTACATTCTCTAGCAATTGGGTTCTTAAAACAAAACCAAACCCCCAAACTTGTTCACTAAAGTGCCAATAAAAAGGATGACTCAATCCCCTTTTGTGGATGGGGCTATAGTACCACTTCCACTTGTTTGGTTTCGTGCCTGGAACAGTGTGTGTGGAGTTCAGAGCTCTTTCACATCTTTTCTTTTTTTTTTTTTTTTAAGGCAACAAAATTGTTGAACTTACAAAGGAAAATCTGTATAGGTTTCCTCCCCTAGAACTACTTGAATTGCAGATTTCTATCTGTTGAAAGACACACTTGCATTCATTTAACAGCCTTTAAAAATATTTATGGTATGATACAAATAAAAATATTTTCCAGTGGTCTCCAAGTGTTCTGAAGTTAACCAGATGTTCATTGTAGTATTCTGCAAAACATACGCTAATGTTGTACCAAATCAAGTTTAAATCATTAGTCATTCTTAAACCAGTTTATAAAGGTCCACCTGAAAATATTCTGCTTCCACAGCAATGAGGGCTTCTGACTGTGATTTAGTTAAGGGGTTGTAATATAGCTGCTCAAACAAGTCCTTGCATAAAAACGTCAAGGTGCATACTCGCTTGTGTGTGTTAATTGTAAAAGTTTACAGGGACAATTTCACATGTAACTGATCACATTTAGTAAATAAGAGGTAGTGTAAGAAATAAAATCAAGACTTAACATGCTAGTAGCTATATTCCTGTTTGTTGGCTGCATACAAGAACGGAGTGAGTAGGTACCACAAGCAAATGTGCAATAGCTTCTCTCCAGGGAAGCCATTTGCTAGGTACTAATTACAGACTGGTTTAAAATCTTTGCAATAAGTAATACTAATCATCAAAGCTATGGGTATTCTTGTTGTTTGTGCGAATGTGTTAACCCTGCTTTGTGTCATGGTAAATTCTTAATACTGTCTTTCTGGCAGCTTGTTTTCACATGATCATACATTGAGAAAGTGTTTGTGTTGTATTTGTTACCTTTCAGTTTCATTTTGGGGGAAGGAGAGAGATGGGAAGGACAGAGACATTAAAGAATTCCTATACTCCAAAGTGCAAGACTAGATTTGTATTGAATGATTTGGGATGTGAGTAAAGAACTGAACAAATAATTATAAGGCATTTTAAGCCTTGTTCGACTCAATTTTTACATGAATCTCCAGGAAGAGGACTTGCCATCAGGAAAAGATCTTAAAAATCAAGTCCCATGTTTTTTGTCTGAGATTGGAAAATGCTGAACATGAAGAAAACTGCTCTCTTTACATCACGGTTACCATGCTAATTTTTAAAGAATTTTGGTTTTGAGCTTGTTGTGATGTTAAATACTTTGTAGAATACCCATGTAACACAACATGATTATGACACCATAGCAATGAGCTTTTATTATGCTTGTGCTTGCACACACACTCTCCCTTGTCTTCAGACAGTGAACATTGCCTAGAGAAAACATCATTTGTAATTTTAAAGCAAAATTTTGAGCCTTTAGTTGTTTTGTAAAATAAGTACATCCAACTTTTTTTTTTTCTTTTTTTTTTTTCATTTAGTGCCTGTGTTACTGATCTTGGAACAAACAACTTAGTGTATTTCCAAGAAAAATACATCTGTGGACTTGGCTGTTGAGAATAATTATAAAAAGCTCCAAAGCATTCCGTAAGGGAGAGGGTAGAATGTATCAAATATTTTGTATGGCATATACCTTGGAATGATAAGTAAACTTTTCATGTAACAGTGGAGATGTAGCAAAGAATAGGAATTGAATACCTTTTTCAAGTTACGTAACTGTAATACTATGAATGGATGTGGAGATCAGTAACACTGATTTCAATAATTGTCCTCTATTGCTTCCAGTTTCATGTTCTGTGTACTTATGCATTGTGTCAAGAAGAAAAATGAAATGGAAAACTGAAAGATAGATGTTAAAAGTACTTAAATATATGTTTTTGTTTGTGGACATGGAAGTAAGTAATCTCTCCAAAGTAATTCATTCCCAGTATTAAAGACAAGAAAAAGTTTGCATTGCCTTGAATGTAATTTAATCTAAGTATTTTGGGACATGGAATAAATCCCATATATTTCACAATTTGGGGAAAGTGAAATCACTACCCTTGGGAGGTTGAGAGGTCCAATTTTATTTGCAAAGTGGTGTTTGTCTTTTCAGTAGTGCTCAGGACTGTAGTTGGTACTTGGCCAATGCAAATAAAACCTCCTCATCATACACAGCCTACAAAATAACTTGGAATATGCCACGATGGAGGCAGTGAGAATAGGAAGTGGAGGAGGAGGAGGACTTGACTGCTTCTTTAAGTTTCCTCTCTGCCTGAATGCAATGCCAGATTTGTATTTGTTTTCCCGATTGCTTATATTGGCAATAGTATAGTCTGATAGTATAGTCTGATGTGGAGTGGGGGGAAAGGAAGTATTTCTGTAGCTTTCACTAAAAGGAAGCTTTTTCCTGAAGACAGTTTGGTTACAGTTTCTTTGGCCTGCTTGCCATAGTCATTTCTAAAGGCTACTTACCAGATGTACTATTTTATTAGCAGACTGGGTATGCTAATCTCTGTATAGATGACCTTGTTTGATCATGGTGAAATAGGAAAACTTAAAAATATTTTTCTTTATGCAGTTCCTTAATCTGAATGAGAGTGATGGACAAAGTATGAAGACTTGATTGCTTGATTGTAAGCTAAGCTATTCTTGCAAGCAGTCATTACCCTTTATTTTAACTGTTTATTGAAAGCAGCTGTTGAAAAATGTTGCCTTTAGTGTAGAAAGGCTGCAGAGAAGAACATTCATGAGAAATTATTTTTTGCTTATATATCTAAAGATAAGAAATGCAAAATGAGCTGTCCATTTTCTTTAATAAATGCAAAATATCCTCATTGTCTGTTATCAAAGGATAAAATAGGATGGCATGGTTCATGTTCCTGTAATATTTAATTTCCCTTTCTTAGATGCTTTAAATGGGAGATTATTTATTTTCAGTTGTGTGAGTTTGATTAAACTTTGTAGCAAGTCTTATCATTGGACTTCATATTTGCTGTAGACATCGTGATTGCTGTTCATGCAAATAATACCTTTTTGCATGCTGTGGCACTCAAGTGATTGATAGCCATCAGGCAAGCCCTAGTTTTGTATATTTGTTTGCAGTATTTGTATGTTATAGAATCATGGAATCATTAGGTTTGGAAAAGACCTCTAAGGTCATCAAGTCCAACTATCAACCCAACTCCACCATGTCCACTAAACCATGTCCTGAAGTGCCACGTCTACATGTTTTTTGAACACTTCCAGTGATGGTGACTCCGCCACTTCCCTGGGCAGCCTGTTACAATGCTTGACTGCTCTTTCAGTAAAGAAATTTTTCCTAATATCCAATCTAAACCTCTCCTGGTGCAACTTGAGGCCATTTCCTCATATTGATATAATAGCAAAGAAAAATCTCTCATGCTTTTTTTTTTTTTTAGTCATTATCACATCAAAAACAGAGTAGGATATGGTCTTTTAAGTCATTGTCCCTCAAAATGAGAACCTCAAGCAACTTTCAGTGCAGCTGCACCGTTGGCAGAAAAAGGGGTTAATTTCAGTTGCTGTTCTGACAGCTATTCCTGTGTGTCACAGCAATAAAATAGATGTAGGCCTAATTCTGACTTGGACCGGAAGGAGAGGATGCTTGTGGAGCCCCACAGCTGTAGCCATATTACAGGAGAGATTTGCCGACTGACAGAGACCAGCAGCCTCCTGAGCTGCTTTCTTGTCCTTACCCCATCGAATGTGTGGGGTGACCTGTAGGGCAAGAAAAGTATCTGTGTTCCTTCTGTAGAGATATCAAGATCTTTAAATGCAGGAGGAAAATATCTTTCTATCCTTAGTAGCATTCCTGGCTAGAAGGCTTTTATGCCTTTTTGTAATTAAAATATGAGGAAGAAATGCTTCTCCCCACAAATGCTCCTGAGGAGTCTGCTGTGATAATCTGCCCCCAGAGCCAGATCAACAGTGTGCTAAACTGTACCGTCCAGCTTCATCACTATAAAACGGAAGGTGTGGGTGTATGCATCTCTCTTTTTTTTTTTTTTTTTCCCTCCCCTCTTTCCCCCCCATTTTGTTTTGTTTTTCTTCCTCGTCCTTTCTTTCCTAGCCAGAGACCCCCCTGAGAAATACATTGCTGTTGCTTTATTGATTTGGTAGAATTCTTAACTCTTGTTGGTTCAGTTAGTCTTGTATGACAGGTAATGTAGGTAATGTGCATATCTGCCTGTTGTATGTATACTACTAAAAAAAAAATGTGGAGGGCATGACTCAGCTTCATCTCCAGATGCTTTACAGAGGCATTTTCTTGCTCTGTTTTTTTGTTTCTGCTTTACACTTATTTTAAGCTGAAGAAGAAAAAAAAACTTTTAAAAAATCTTTTTAAAAATACTGGATCTAGCAGATGTTGCAAGTGAATGATTTTCTCTGTCTGTAAACTAAAGACCAGGGGATTTTGTACACTAATATTCAAGGAGGTTTACATATTCCTATTTTGTCATCTTTCCTCTTCCATGTCTGTGTAAAAATAAAAAAGAAGGGGGGGAGCGCAAAAAAAAGAAGAGAGCAGTTTTGCAGGGTAGTGGTTAAGAGTGTTTCTTTGCTTTCCATGGCTGCCTTGTTCTATAGAATTTAGTCACGGCTGCATCTTTCGATGGACACTGAAAATTACGTGTTTTAGATGTAGTATAAGGCTTCAGTATGATTTTTCTAATCTTTTTTTTTCAAGAAATTGTGGCCAAATTTGGGTATTTGAGCTAAGGTGGAACAGGTCAAATACTTCAGAAGCAGAATTAATTCCCGAGGCTGCTGTTCAGTTGCCTTGTCAGGTAAGCCTTACTAAGTTTATGAGATAAGCCAACAGTCCAAGGAGGACTGCAATTTTTATGAAGTATTTTGATTTAGTGATAGGGACAGTCATCCTAAATGTACTCCAGTTCCCCATTTGAGCAAGGATTATAAATTGAATGGATACTTTACTTTTCTTCCCTTGGATTTCCCATTTTCTTCCATATTACTTATTTGGATGCTTGCCATCCAGTTCTACTCTGTTATGTCAGCATAACTCTAGAGTAATTGCATAAAATTTTCATGAACTTCATAACAAATAGCAACATTTCTTTACATCAGTGTGAATGTGAACAGTTTCTTGTTCAGGGGTGTATCGTGGCTTAGACAGGTTTACTCTTCGCTGGGTGAGGAACTGGCTGGATGGCCGAGCCCAGAGAGTTGTGGTGAAGGGCGTTAAATCTGGCTGGCGGCCGGTCACAAGCGATGTTCCCCAGGGCTCGGTTCTGGGGCCGGTCTTGTTCAGTATCTTTATAGATGATCTGGATGAGGGGATCGAGTGCTCCCTCAGTAAGTTTGCAGATGACACCAAGTTGGGTGGGAGTGTTGATCTGCTGGAGGGTAGGAGAGCTCTGCAGAGGGATCTGGACAGGCTGGATCGATGGGCAGAGGTCAACTGTATGAGGTTTGAAAAGGCCAAGTGCAGGGTCCTGCACTTTGGCCACAACAACCCCCTGCAACGCTACAGGCTTGGGGAGGAGTGGCTGCTTGGGGAGGAGTGGCTGGAGAGCAGCCCGGCGGAAAGGGACCTGGGGGTGCTGGTTGACAGCCGGCTGAACATGAGCCGGCAGTGTGCCCAGGTGGCCAAGAAGGCCAACAGCATCCTGGCCTGTACCAGCATTAGTGTGGCCAGCAGGACTAGGGAAGTGATCGTGCCCCTGTACTCGGCCCTGATGAGGCCGCACCTTGAATCCTGTGTTCGGTTGTGAGCCCCTCACTACAAGGAGGATGCTGAGGTGCTGGAGCGTGTCCAGAGAAGGGCAACGAAGCTGGTGAAGGGTCTTGAGCACAAGTCTTATGAGGAGCGGCTGAGGGAACTGGGGTTGTTTAGTCTGGAGAAGAGGAGGCTGAGGGGATACCTTATCGCTCTCTACAACTACCTGAAAGGGGGTTGTGGCGACGAGGGTGCTGGTCTCTTCTCCCAAGTAACCAGCGATAGGACGAGAGGAAATGGCCTCAAGTTGCGCCAGGGGAGGTTTAGATTGGATATTAGGAAAAATTTCTTCACTGAGAGAGTGGTCAGGCATTGGAACAGGCTGCCCAGGGAGGTGGTGGAGTCGCCATCTCTGGAAGTGTTCAAAAAACGTGTGGATGTGGTGCTTCAGCGCATGGTTTAGGGGACATGGTGGTGCTGGATTAATGGTTGGACTTGATGATCTCGAAGGTCCTTTCCAACCTCGTGATTCTGTGATTCTGTGATACAGCATTTGGATGTTTCAGTTCAGGGGATTTGAAGAGGAATGTGTTCAGGTGAATTTTTCAGTCAGTGAAATACTCGATAATAGCAATTGTACCTTGTTGGACAACTGCTGAAGATCTAGGATTGTTTTGGCCAATTTTCCTAAGTATGTGAGCTCATCTTCTCTGGGGGATGTTGATGAAGAATTTCAGTGGGTTTTATGTGTAATTTACCTTATTTATTCTTCCATTGATTTTATTTTTTATTATTTTTTACAGCCTTTTAAGGGTGTATTTTTATTAATCTTTATAGATATTGTTAAGACACTAACCTAAGCCTCAAAGTGAAAAGTATTGTCACTTGACAACTTCACCCTACTTGACTTGACCAAAACATCACTTGGGTACTGTCTTCTCATGTGCTAAACCTGTAGAGATGTATCCCATGTTGCTTGGCAAGCAGTGGCCAACACCGAAGTTTTCTTGCTTCCCCTTGTGAAGTATACTGTGAATTCAGAAGGTCCATAAATTTTTCAAGAAATATTTTTATTAATCATTAGCCTAAACTGCTTTAATTTAGATGGGTATTTATTTAAGGGCTTTGAGGAGCAACATTGCATGCTACTGTGGCATGAATTGAATTCCCGTTCCCAATGAAAGGTTCTTCAGCCATGCATCTTTTAGTTTTCTTTTTCATTTTTGTTTTTCTTGGTTTTTTGTTTTTCCTGCACAAGATACCTGCTTTATTAACAAATTCACTTGATGGACTAGCCCTAGGAATTGGTGAACATAGTTTCAGCTAGGAGGCTGTTGTCTGTGCAGCCCCTCCGTCTGCCTTTCTGGGATGACGGCAATGTGAGTAGTGAAAGAAGTGTGGGCTTATGAAACCACTAAGGATAGTTTAATGACTAAAACATTAAGAAGCTGCCCTAGAGTATGCATTATTTTCTTGTATTTTTTGTCCCAATGATGGCAGATGAGCGATCTACCCATACTTTGGAAAGCTGGTCTTAATTTTCTAGCCACCCTTAGTGTTCTAACAGAAATAAATGAGACCGTTTGAACACCGATAGCATTGTGTAAAACTAGGTACTGTAAGGTGAAATGCTGATGGCTTTCGAACTTAAATACTCGAGATTAAGATACTTTAGTGTTACAAAGTACTCTCTACAGTTCTGGATTTGTTATAAACCCTTTATAGTTATTTTGTGGACACTTTAACATGTTAGTAAATTTCTCATGCTGTGGTGATGAGCATGGCAGATAAAGTCAGTAGGAAGTTAATAATTCACAAAAGGTTTTCAATGATGTGCAATAAATAAGGCACAGGCTAACCAATTGATGAGAAGAGGTTTAAAAAAAAATACAGGTTGACTGTTAAGCTTTTTGTTTTAACCTGAATAAGGTAGAGGTCCTGGTTAAAATACTATGTGGTGATGTAGTTAAGGGTTATTTTCTAATGCATGTATGTAAGTAAGATAATTATGATTGCACATGGAACACTTTGTGGTACTGCCCAACTTCTGAGTGTTTTACAGAGTAGACAATATTATTGTGGTGTTTTCCACTTACAATTTCTTAGATTTAAATCAATTCTATTTCTAGCTTACTTGTTAATATCAATTTTGTTGCTACAGTGATCTTCTCAGGGTTGGAATTACCTTCACTTTGCTCTTTTCTTTCTATAGCATAGATTTCTCTCTTTCAGTCAAAAATAGAACTGCTGGCACCAGCTTCCTTAATTACATTGTATAGACAATAAAGCAGTCATGGTAGGTACATTTCCTGTGGGCATTGTTTCCTGCCAGCATTTCTTTGTGACTTGGGAATCAGCTTTAACTTAGGTCTTCTCCAGTCCTTACTGGTTCCAGTAGTGCTCTCTTAATTCTGATTTCTTTTGTCATGGTTTACACCTGATGTTTACCTTTCTTGATTCCTCATTCCAGGAATGTCTGCTTAGCTCCAGCTCACACAGTCCAAATGTAGTGATGTTCTCCTCTTCTGGGTCTTCTACCCTCATGTTTGTTCCCTACCAGGAGCAGTAGATGAATTGAGAGTACTGAAGAAAGATGCCCTATTTTTGGTTCTAACTGGCACTATAAAATAAAACCCAGTAGTTAAACCAAATTGTGGAGCATGCTCTGTATAGGGAGATGTTGAGAGACTTTATCCATGTACTTGTTGAACATGGAGAGTTTTCAAATGCCTACTGTTTGTCTGCTTTTAGATAGATTTGCACAACAGCAATAGTAAAAAATACAAACAGATACTAAGGCCGCCTGTCACGTTTCAGTTACCAATTTGCATATATGAGGTACTATTTAATTTTTTTTTAAAAGGTAGTAACAGAATATTTTCTTCTAACCTTGTTTTGGAAGTGTTTGAGTTACTTCTTCTGAAGCTCTCCCAAATACACTAAGCAATTTTATGAGATGGTAAACTTAATTTTAGCAAAATTTTTAGCAGCTGGAAACACGAACTTACAAGGGCAAATAATGGGCAACATGTTATCATCAAGCGGTCTCTCAGCTTGATGCAGGGTTTTTTAAATGTTATTTTAAAATGTTCTTTAACAAAATATTTTGTACATTAATAGGATAATTGTATATAACTGTACCATTACAGTTATACTATTTTCAGTCTTAACATGGAGGACTGCGGTGCTTAAAAGGCAGAATTTCAGGCATATATTAGGTTTAGTTTAAATTTTAAACATAGCTTTTTGTTTCTCTGTAGGATCAGCATCTCAGTACTCGCTAATAGTTTAGTTGGAGAAAACAGTTGGCTGTTTTCAGTTACAGCCAAATACAGAAATGTAGACTGCACATTGCTCAAATGTGAGATTATTAAGGAATTTTTGCTTACAATAACATTACTGTATCAAAACTATAATCTTGGCAGTGTTTCTCTACACATATTTGAAATTGGTTACACCCATCTTTTGGCTACATAATGCATGGCTTTAGTTCTTAGGGCTGAAATATATTTACAGGAATGATGCAGCCAATTTCCCTGTTGCTGCATCATCCATTTCAAATAACTCATTACCCATGTGTTCATTCTTACACTCTGGTTACTGCCTTTCAAAATTCATAGTCCTTCACCTTAAAATGGTGTTTCTCCTGCAGACGAGGAAACGTTTTGCAGTTGTAATAGATGTCTCAGCAATGGAATTCTAGATACCTAGAAGGAAGCATTGCTTTGAAAGATCAAGTCTTAATGATGAAATTCTTACCAGTTTGTTTAAAGATTACAACTCAATACTGCCATGTTAGGAAAGGCTAATGAAATACGTTTCACTAAAGCATTTAAAATTCATTTTTCTAGGGAAGAAATCATAATATTTTTGGTAAATACTTAATCTAAACAGTGTAGTTTATAGTGGAGTAACACAAGTCCCTCTGGGCCAGTATCCTGTTCCCCAAAAACAAAGGTTAGTTAAGGAAGAGAGGTTTTATTAATAAGGATGATACCAAATGAAACCTCACCAGAGCACACTCCCAGCCTCTCAAAATGCACAACTCATGCAGTTCCTGAGCCATAAGTGGGGTCATTGCATTTCATTGGCATGAGAATTTTTTCTTACATGAATGCTTGCTGCATTTTGAACCCAGTGTGGTATCCATAACATTTCATTGCAAGAATTATCATGACCTAAATTTAATCTGCGTAAAGAGCCACTCCTGATGATTTTGCACCTGTCATACAGTAATTCAATTTGGTATCTCCTGGACAGTGAACAATCTTTCATCCTTGTATTGTTCAGAATAGTATAGCCAGAGTACTTAATACAGCGGTATATTAAAAATATTGTTAGCTTTCATGAAGTTGTCAGGGTGCACCGTAATTGTCCATATACTGTCTATATAACTCATAAGTGTGCAGTTTCATGTAAAATTTTTTATGTACTTTTTTGTTCTGCTATTAAGCAACTGCTGCTACTGTATCCTGTTTTCAGCCAGTTTTACTATGCAGAATTTCAGCATAGCTTTGATCAAAGGCATTGGTTTATTCTAAAGAATACATTAGAATAGAATATTTATCTAGGTTGATGATTCGTTGCAGCTGAGACAGCACTGTTGGAAAATAACATTATTAAGTTTCATAGAAATGGTGATGAGCTTTTAACTACAAATGTGCTGCCAAGCTGTGTGGCAATGATTTCTCTGTGTAATACATTTTTTAAAATTATTTCAGATAATTTAATCTATTTGTTGTCAGGCTTTATCATTTGTGGGAGGTTTGGGATTTTTTTCCTAGCTCAGTAGTTGTTGACCTACTTGTCTGTTTTATAAATAAAAATAGATTTTGTCCTTTCCTGATAGTCTACCTATGTAAACTAAAGCATGGTGTTTGAGTAAGAACTTTTTCAAATAGTTTATATCCTCTTGAGGTTTTCATATGAATTTCCAATTAGAACAGGAAGGCCAAATGGTGTAAATGTTGTATGATAAGGTGATGAGAAATTTAAAAAGCAGTAAAATATAAATGGAATGGGGAGCTTTGATATTGAACAGCATGTTTGCTGTCAAATGTCTATTTAATTTACTTGTTAAAAGCTGGAACATAGGCTGCCCATTTTTGAGACTTCCTTTTCCTTTCTTAAAAGGAATGGAAAAATGTCATTTGATTGGCCTAGTTTATCTTCTAGTTTTAAATGAGGTTAAATTAAAAATGCAAAGGTTAATTTCCTTCAAAGGTGCCGAATAAACTGCTTTAATTATCAAAACACTCATTTGGTAACTAGATATCTTTAAATTTTATTTCAGTAAGTTATTATTGTAGATACAATTTGCAATCTTCATATTTTCTGTGAATAAAACATCAAGTGTAATACAGGTGCTGTATCGCTTCTTCCATTGAGTTGGAGAACATTAAGTGGACATAAGTTTCATTTGAAGAATGTGTTGTGATACAGCTGTTGAAAGATAACCCTATTGTAGGTATCGCTGTATAAGAGAGCAATTTGTAGCAATACATACTTACTTTTTATTAAATAAATCTTTCTAATTTTTTCCACTTGAATTGCATCAATTTTTTTTTTTTAACTGCATTGACAGCTTTGCTGGTTCATTTTAGCACCTGCCATGGTATGCTTTTGACTTACTATTTTGTAAAGGTCTTTGTTATCATCTTCAGATGCAGTTTTGACTTAACTCAGTCCTCTTTAAGTTTTCATAATTTGCGGTGTCTCTCCTTGATTGTAGTTTGCCTAATGGGGGCAGTGCTGGCATTGTCATCTTACTCAGTGCTTAACATGTTAGTCTTGGTTTTGAGAACCTCGCTGCATTCTTGTTACTACGCAGATTATGCTCGGGTCTGCTATAGGCTTATGTCTACCCACAGTACATTTGCTACTCTTGCATAATTTTACTAAATTATGTATAAATAAAAAAGAGAAATGCCAGCTGTTTGGTACTGAGAGGAGTATGGACTGGTTCCTTTTTATTTTCTTTAGCTTCTCTTTTAGTGAATACAGAGTGGTAACGAATGAAATGATTGCTTTGCCGTACTTTTTCTTAAAGAGAATTTTGGAATATTTCTTAAAGGCTTTTCCTAGTATCAACTGTTGAATGACTCTGGAGAGTGCATGTAGTCTTATTTTTGTCCACTGTCAAGCAGGCCATATTATGTGAAGAAGTTTTTCATAAAATGTCATGTTTATTGGAAAATTAAGGTAAAGTTTTGTAGAAACACTTCCAGTTTTGTTACCTATAAGTAACTTCTAAATTGTTCATTTTGCTCTGCTTTGTTTATAATTCTAAATGTCACTGTTAAATTTCCAAGATATAAGTTTTATTGAGAAAAATCTAACATTAAATAAGAAGCAAAACTTCTTTTAATTTAAGCTTTTACTTGATGCTGTACAGAGGACTTGAGCTTAAAACCAAATGAGATTGTTCTTTTTCACAGGAGAATGTAATGACACACATGCAAGTTACTTGCTGTATTTTGTGAACATTTGCCAAGTTGTTTATTGATTGTGATAGTGAGGCATTAATGTAGCAATTATTTTGATAGTAAATGGTCAAATATTTCCACTCTTAGTCAAAAGCTTTCCAACAGCTTGACCTATGATTTTGGCATTTACTAGCTGCTAGTTAATTTTGAAGAAGCTTACCTCCGATTAAATTTGCCTACTTCTGTAAAGCCCCAGACTATGTAAATCTAGAGCCAGTCACTTCCTGTGATTGCTCGATTCAGTACATGTTATTGAGAATGCTGTATTTTAAGAGGCTTTATGCATTCTGCTCACAGTGTTTGCTGAGCAGCGACTGTAGCTAAAAATAACTAAAATGATTTTCTCTGTCTCTCTTTCTCACTCCAGGATGACGTAGCTTTGCCAAGGATTTATCAGCTAAGCAGAAAATGAGCTTAACATCCTGGTTTTTGGTGAGCAGTGGAGGCACCCGCCATAGGCTGCCACGGGAAATGATTTTTGTTGGAAGAGATGACTGTGAGCTGATGTTACAGGTAATTGCATCATCCTTCCATGTGCAACTGCTCAAATAGTGAATTTAATGCACCAGTTTTATATTCTTTTTGAAAATTAAATTCCCCAGATGTTGGGGGAGTGACTGTTTTGATTAATCTTTTGTGTTCATAGAAGAAGTTAGTTTAAGTATATTGCCATCAATCATACAGTTGTGTCAAAGTTCAGAGGATCACATTTTCTTCATATAAATCACATGCAGAATGCAAGAATAGGAGATGAAATAAGTTTTGCAATATGATCAGTAAAGTAGGCAGGCTGCATGCTCCATAAAATGTGATAGTGCTAAGTGCACTGCTTGCTTTTGAAAAGAGCTTTATTTTTGCTGTGACTTGTAATCTAATGTAGTCACATGATTTGATGTAACTCTATCCCCCTGTCCTGACCTTGTTGTACAAATGTAAATGAAATTAATAGAGAAGATTATTTCTCTATCTCTAAGGAAGTTGAATGACTCAGTCTCAGTAATGGTCACTGCTCTTAGTCAAAACAGTTTGATACTTCAATAGCTTCCTCAACTTTCAGGATCACTGCGTAGAACTCTTAGAGGTGTGTAACTGTATTGTTATGTAGCCATATTGCATGCACTTTGCCCTGTCAAAGCTGTAGTCCTCTGAGCTGCTTCCTTCTAGCATATATAATTTTGAATGTTTAATGGTAATATTTCAGGAGTTTCTTCTTGAATTCTTGTCTTTGGTTACTGTAGAACTCTTAAGAGGATTGAATGTCAAAACTAATATCCTCAATTCTTCATACCATTAAATAAAATACTTTCTTTTGGATTTTTTTGATTTTTGATTTTTGGACTCTTGGACTCCCAAGAGTCATGTTTGCAGCCATTAATCGCCAGATTAGAATCTTACTTGAAAACGAAGTGCCTGGAAACCTCTTTTTATGTGTATTACTCAGAATGTAACATCTCTGGTACACTGCATTTGTCTCTTAAACCTCAGAAGGCATCTGATGGTTTTATTGGTGATGGAAATACTTTGTCTTGTTAGAATAGTAGTTGAAAATACTCCTGATTCCTTGAAAGACGGGCAGTATAATGATTTATGAGGGAAGTATTAAAAAAACACAAACAAAACAAAAAATAAACACAAAAAATCCACAATACCCAAAACAAAAAGCTCCACAGCCTTGGTTACTGCCCTGAAGATTATAATCAAAAAATGCTTTTATTTTACCACTAGCTTCTTGTAACAGGTTGTTGTCTGTGAATAAGGGAGTCTTTTCTTCCTCCTCTCTCCCCTATGCCATCTCCTGTCTCTGGTTAACTAGTGAGTGTAGCTGAATACTCAAGCATTTATTATTTTGTGTTACAAAACTTCAGTCATCATCACCTTCAAAAGTAGCTGTCTCGTTGATTAATTTTGTGAATAGATTCCAGTCATTTACAAATGTTATTTGTTGTGTATTGACTTCAGAGATGGTTAAAAGAATCAAGGGGCCTGGTCATTTTCAAGAATATTCTCTTTAGCCTGCTATTGTTAGGTCTGCATGCCAGCATGACTGTAACACCACATACTGCTGAAGGGGAGGAACCTACCAAAATAGAAGCTAATAATGTGTTCTTGTTCTGTATGTATAGGTCTTTGTGTAGGCCCTTCCTTTCCACTCTTGACAACTTGGTTGTTCTCTTACTGCAAAATATGTGGACAATGCATGGTGAAGAAAGCAGCACTTAATGCTTTTATTCATAATCTCTTGAGAGAAAACATGTTATAAAAGCATTATTAAAAAGCATTTCAACTCTGTTGCATGCCTGATAGTATTAGACCTCAGATCTGTACCTAACCACTGTTCTTCTAACAGAGGTTTTGTTCATGTCTAGGAATACAGATTTGCTTTAACTGGGTTATTTTGTAAATATGATCAAACATAGTGTGCAGTCTTTGTATTTGGCTAGCTGCTCTCATGCATCACCCTGCTTGTGGGCAAATACCACATTTTTCCCTTCTTTCATCATTATGTTTAGAAAACTTTTTGACTCTTGATGGAGGAATCGTCTCCAAGGTGAAAAATTCTGCATTATTGATAATATCAAAACTATTTCCAAAGAAGAATACTCTTATTTTCTGTGTTTGGAACATTTTCTTAGTAGTCTGGATTGGATTGAAGAGTCTTTGTCTAAAATAATGCTAGTTACAAATTTATTTTAGCTGAGGATGGAGTTTTCCTCTTTATATTCATACAGCTCTTAGCACAGTTATTGTGTGATTTTTATTATCTCTGCAGTCATATATAAATCTTTGTACTGGGTCTGTCTGGGATGGAGTTAATTTTCTTTATAGAAGCCCTTATGGTACTATGTTTCGGATTTGTGACCAAAACACTGCTGATAGCACACCAATATTTCAGCTGTTGCTGTACAGTGTGTGCACAGTTTCAAGGCATTCTGTCTTTCTCACTCTGCTCCTCCTACACACACATGACTATGTTGGGGGTGCACAAGAAGCTGAGAGGGACCGCAACCAGGACAGCTGACCCAAACTGAGCAAAGGGATATTCTGTGCCATATAATGTCATGCTCAGCCATAAAAACTGAGGGAGGGGACTTTGGGGAAGGTAAGTGCTGCTCAAAGAGTGGCTAGGCGTTGGTCTGCTTGTGGGAGGTGGTGTGTGATTGCCTTTGTATCACTTGTTTTATTTCTTCTTTCTTCTTCCTCTTTCCTTCGCTACTGAAGCTATCTTTAGCTCGACCCATGAGTTTTCTTGCTTTTGCTCTTCCTGTTCTCCTTCCTGTTCCACTGGGGCAGGGGGGAGTGGGCGAGCAGCTGTGTGGTGCTTAGCTGCCAGCCAGGGCATCACAGTCTTACAAAAAGTAATTTTGGTAGTACTTAAGTTTGAATGGAAGGCTGCAATAAGAAATCAGAAGGAAAAATAGCATTTGAAAGATTTGCATAGTCTTTGCATCTGTAAAGATTGTCTGCAATGAATAAAAATGTGTCCAATTATATGCAAGTAGTCTGAGCCTGAGGAAGACCTTAATTTTCTGCACGATTTCAGATGTTTCTTTAAAAGTCACAGACTTGAGTAATTATTCTTACTGTTTTGGAAGATGTAACAAAATACCAAGAAGCTTTAAGGATCTTTTGGGTCATTTCCATTTTAATTTACTTTTAATAGGAAGTAGCACATACAGATAATAAAATAATTGACTACTTATCAAATAATTTATTGATTAATTATTTTATCAAATAATTGATAAAATAATTTGTATTTGAATAACATAATTGAAAGAAGTCCAGAAATGTTTCCCATAGCCTAGGCAAAGATAGGGCAATTCTTATGCTTGCGTAGCTGCATCACTTGAAGGTAGAAAAGTGTAATCTCTGCTTGACATCCTAGACTCAGCAGAACACCCACATGAGTGAATTTGATTTTACAGAGATGACTTCTTTTCACATGAAGAAAGGTTACTAAGTTATTAGAAAATGAGCTATACTGGTATATCTGCATCTACCATTAAGAACACTTAACTGATGTAGTATACTAGCGCAGCTTTCATTGGCATGGATGTTCATTTGTCTGTCTCTTCCTTAATTCTCCCCTCCACTTTTATATCCTGGTCCCACTTCTATACCCCTCAAGACTGCAGAGCAAATTGGCTCAAGCGAAAAGTCTAAAAATAGCATAGTAAGTATAAACAGAAGAGGACTGATTTCACTTCTTTGAGCAGAAACCGAACCAGTCAAAAGACGGCCTGGAAAGGAAGAGTAAGGAAGTAAACTGAAAAGAAGGAAGGAAAATCATATTAGCAAGTCTCGAGAAATCAAGAAGGAGCAAGATCATAACATAATTGTGCGATTCTGAGAAGAGAAAGCATTTCCTTAGGAGTCATGATTGGATGGTCTGATGCCTTGAACTGGCTAATGCACTCATAACCTGGGACTCCTGGAACTGGCAGATTGCAGGTTCTGCTACAGAAACAAGTACAGAAGTCTTGGGCAGAAATTTACCATTCTCAGTGCTGTATAGTCCTCAACTATTGATATTTGATAACATATTCTAGCAAGGCTAGAAGATGCGAACCTGAAACTGGAAAGAATACTGTTGGAAGAAATTTGCTGCTATACAATCATGTCAGGACACTGCACTAGCAGAATTGCCAGCAAACAGACTGAGGCCCAGTGTGCACAGCTGGGATGATGAGCTGTGGGCTCCATCCTGTTAGGAATTCTTCTAGATGTGCTGACCACATGCATGAAGGAAGCACACATGCAACCCCACCTCTTCCTTGCTTGAAGTCAGCACCTCGGGCTGCAACCACTTGGCCATGGGCGAGTGGTAAAAGAGGGACTTAGCTGTTAGGGGGGGGGTGTTCTAGGAGAAAATAGTAACAAGGATTGTTCCCGATCTGTGGGTTGACATTTGGATGTGAAGCAAAGAATTGGTTAAATAAATAAATGCTGAAGTGCTTGAGGAAGGACTGATAAAAGAAAGTGTCAGAACTGATGGCAGTGGTAATTCAGGAGGTGCTCAGACATACAGTAAAGAGGCTATAGCTAATTTGTTTAAGAAATAGAGATCAAGGAGAAACAATTTGAATGCTTGTATACTATGGTAAATATCCAAGGCAACATAAGGGAAGATTTACTGATGCATGACAGGAAACTCTATGTTTCAGAGAGAACAGTAATGCCATAGAATCATATTCCTGTCTTGAAAGATGCATGTAGTTAAGGAGAGAGAGAGAAATAAAGGTGAAACTGATGATGTTAGATTAAACATCAGTAATACTGTGGTGAACTGGAAAAATAAATATTTTTGGGTAAGAGATGGCTGGATCTGACTTACAATCACATTGGGCAAACGTTAAGAAAATAATTCTTCTCAATCAATTTTAGGATTCTGCTGAGGGCACCCAGGGCCAGAATTGGGTGTGGTTAGAGATTAATTTTTTTATATAATTTGAAGAAATATGCTATGTAGAAAGAAAATAATCATGCTACTCTAAGAAATAGTGATAAATGCTATCTTGAGCTGTTTTTGAAATACCTTTTTAAAAAAAATATATATATATTTTAGTCACGAAGCGTGGACAAGCAACATGCTGTACTTAACTATGACACCTCTACGGATGAACACTTGGTGAAGGATTTGGGCAGTTTGAATGGGGTAAGTTAACATCAGAAATTGATGGCTCCTCATAGTCTTTTGGATGTTTGTTTATTTTGAGTTTTTTTAAGCAATGGCTTAACAAGTGTACATTAGTATCTTTTTATTTTTTAAATGCAAGATTGGAAATGGGGGAACATTCCAAAGGAAAATGTAAGTTTTGCACTGCACATTATTTAAAGGGCTGCAGTAAATTCCATCAATAAAAGGGCCTTGGCAATAGGTAAAAACTCAAAAGAATAAAAAGGAGTATGTTACTCTTATGTGTTTCAGAAATGTAGACGAGAAAAAAAAAGGAAAATCTTGATTCTACTCTAATAAAAAAAAAAAGCAAAGGCATTTCAGTCTCTACAATATCTGGTTAAGAAATGGATTTTTATTTCATATGCTATTCCTTTTTTCTCCTTTTTCATACAGAAAAGAATGTTAACCTGTACTTGATAAGTGAAAAAAAAATTTAAGTATGCAATAACCACATTGCATGTAAATCTATTTAACTTACACTATATTTGCATTTAGTTTTTCAGTATCCTTTGGTTCAAAAGGTCTATGAATAATGTGTGTCAAGTCATTAAAAACTATTATAGGAAAAATGTAAAGTTATGAGCAAAATAGTTTCATATGTCATTTTACATTTTAAGGCTTTTCTAGGGATTGCGAATACAATTATTCTAGGTAAGCTTCACCTTTTATAAATGTTTTGAATGTTATAATAGATTATTAAAAACTTAGTATCTTTGTCATATTTACATTTAGATACATCTTTATGAGCTGTTTATACACACTAGTTATGGTTGTTATTTGATATATTTTTAAATACTTGTCTGTGTCATGAATATATACAGAGTAAAATTGTCAAAGAGAGTCAGAGTCTCAACTCCATGTGAAACCAGTGTAACCTGAGGGATTATTTCCTTTGAACAGTTGTAGATGTATGAGAACTTTGCTCTTTAAATATTTAATATACCTCTGTATTTTGAAAGTCAGTGCACTGTTTCAAGGCAGTGATCAAAAATTAATTCAGTGCTTAGTAATTTTTTTGCTGGGCCACTTCATTTTTTTTTCCCTAATTCTGTTATTCCTCTAGTCAGTAGGCATACTCTCATATTTTCCTTGCCTTGTCACAAAACTTGAATTTAATAGAAATATATGTTAAAACACCTTCATTTGACTCCTTTCTTTTCCTTGGATAAAAAGCTTCCAGTTATTTGCTTTGCGTGATCTGATTCATTCTCAAGTTTGAGGTGTCAGTTGCTCTGTAGCTGTTTACCCAGCGACATCAAAGGAACTCTTTCTTCCCAGTTTTGGGACAGGGAATATTAAGTATTAGGAGTTCAGTCCTTGCTCTTTGTCTTCTCAGTGCTTCCCTTACTATTTCTTTCCAACTGTGCTTTCCTTACATATCTCTACCTACCTGGTTTCAGGTCAAAAGAGGAAACATAATTTTTTAACACCGTACTTAATCCGAATTGTGTGGCAGAACAATATACAGAATGCCTTTGTACCATGCAGTGAACTACTAAGTCACAATAATTCTTTTAGTCTAGCTACTATTTCTGCTGAGAATACCACCTCCCTAACAGCCACGTCCCTCTTTTAGCGCTTCATCAGCTTCTACCAATTCTTATTTTGCTCACTTCACCAAGAGCGTTTAATTTGGGTCTCCCCAGTTAGTCCCATTTCTTTGGAGAACAGATGTATACTCTTCTTAGTATACAGGACTGCTACATTCCTGGTGTAATGCACTTTAAAACACTCAAGATAATTTGGAGTTTGAGAGGAGATGGCTACTATGAATACACAGGGCTTTTGTTTTGAGTTTTATGAGTCGCAAATACTTTCATGAGATGAACTATGATTGCACCTGATGCCCTAATGCCTGAATATTCTTATCTGTAGGGTTGATTCACTCTCAGTTCAGTGAAAAGGTTATAACAGTCTTCATCTTGAACTTCATTCATCTAGATTTGAAAATAAAGCAAAAGTAAATTTTAATCAGATTTACACAATGTAAAAGTTGTATTTCCAAAAGAAAGTTTTATTTCCATCATGACTCCACCTGGTCATTCCTGCTTATCTTTTATTTCATACAAAAAAGGATTAAGGAATTTTTATCTTTTCTGAAGAAAATGTGTACAGTTGCTAAGATATAATCTATTATTTCACTGGTATCAACAGAATTCAACTGTATGTTCTTCTTTGACTTGATCTCAAAAACATACCAGAAAAATTATCAAGCATCTATGGCCCTGTTGAATAACGTTCTTCTCAGATATAATTACAGGATAGTGAAGTCCTTTCACAATGCTATTTTAGGACTGGATTGGGAAATGCTCAGCAAACCTTTTGATGGCTTAAAGAGAATTGACTCTCACTATTTGAAGAATAAAGCTTTGGAAATCATATGACTATATAAAAATGTGTATCGAGTGTATGTAAAAGAGGGAAAAGGGTTCCTTTTTTACAGAGTAGCTAGCTTTTTCAAGCTAGCTTTGTCTTGCATCCCAAAGCCTGCGGTGGGATTTAAAAACTCCAATGACAAAGCAACTGAGGCTTGGTTGTTGTGTGCCATCAGTTCAGTCATGAGGATGTCGGCAGACTTTACACACTGCCTTCAGAGCTCTCTGGCTTGAGTATACTCTGTGCACATGAATTTCAGAACTGTGACCTGGGAGGAAAAATGCATACACACATATATTCATTCATGTGCTTAAGGCAGTCTAAATTTTGTGAGACACTAAAATTCAGGCTGCCTTGAGGATATTCTTTGCATGGGTTTTTGCTCTGGACTCTCACAGTGTTAAAGTGGAATAAATATGCATTAAACACCACTCAAAGTTTCATGCTTACAAGCCACTAAATACTCGGACCTTTATTTCTCATTTCTCATGGAATATGTTTTCTATGATGTACGTAAGCAATTTTGTAAGTAATGAAACATTATTCTCATTTAGAAAAAGAAAACAGAAGATCTTGTGACAGTTTTGGGGAAGGACATTGTTTCTGTCTTTCCAGACTTCATCTAGTAGTAATAGATTTAGATGAGCAACACAAGCATTCAAAGATTCAGATTCTTGATTTACTGGATTATTCAAGATTTTGTGTGTGTGTCCCTGACTTCAAAAATGTCAGATTTCAGCTGCTACATTCCTTAGAAACATGTATGTGGTGCTATAGAATTCGTAAGTTTGAAGGAGGATGATCCTGTGGGGTTGCAATATTTTGGGTCCCCAAAACTGGCACAAGCCAATAGTAAATGTCTTTCAGAAAGGTACTCTGGATATTTAATCTCCTATCTATAGTATTAACATGTAGTTGTCATGAAAAGTAAAAGTGAGCAAGAAGCTGTAAATTCTTGAAGGTATGGGAAAATGTACAGCTGATAAATAATTCATAAACTAATGCAACAGTCTCATAGCAGCTAAACCATAAATATTTTATTTGCTTTGAATTTGCCCTAAATTAAGGCTTCATTCTGGATTTTAAAAGAAGTAACACCAAGGAACAAGAGACTGATCACATATAGCTAATTACTCATATTTCTTACAAAGATGATGCTACGTTCTTATAAGTTCAGATGTTGCATTCTTTTCAGGTAAAAGGAGAGGGAAGATTTCAAGAAAGCCAGGGGAGAGGAACTTAGAGTGTAAATTGTAACTACTTAATGCAGATTTTAATTGAGCCTTGAGGAATAGTTTAAGGCAAGATGCTGTGCAGGAGCTAATTTTGTCAGCTTACACTGTGGATGGATTCTTCAAGGATCTGTAACTCTGAAACTGTCTTAAATATTATGTGGAGTTACATTTACGGTTTTCTTTTTCCTTTGTAGCCTGAGCTCTAGTTTTTGTAATCAAGTGCTTAAATACTCTATCCTACTAGACAAAACAGGTTTTCACCCTTTTATATTTCTCTATCACTGAGTGAATTCAGAACATACACAATATAGAGTTTTGTCTGAGGGTAACAAATTCAGTTCAAGAAAAAAATCACTTTCACAGTTAGATATTTAGCCTAATTTGGAGACTTCTAAGAGCAGTGGTATGACTCAGGGTGAGCAGAAGGATCAATTTGAGAGCTGTCATTGGGAGGTTTCAGGTTCTCAGAGAAGTCTGTACTTGAAGGTTTAAGCATCCTCTCCAACAGCGAAAGGGCAAGTTTTGAAGAGAACACTCAGCTCCTTATGCCCACTCCTACCTTAGTGTGTTATCATCCTTGGTTTCTGGTATCTGAAGTCACCACATGCAACTTCAAGTCTTGCTGATGTTAGTAACCTGGGCAGTTTGCTTGACACTGGTAGCCTACCTGCCTAAGACTGTAAATCAGTCTTTAAAGAAGCGGATGAGTTCCAGTGCAGGAATAAACTTATTTTTTCCCCTGGTTCTTACAAGGGCTTGTGTCTGTTTTAGAATTTTATGTAGGTGACTTTCTAGAATTTTCTGTAAGTCTTGAATAATCTTAACTTCAAGCCCTATTTATGTTAATTCAATTTTTTTCCCCACAGAGATGTGTTTTTTGGCTTTTCCAAATTATATCTCTGAGATCAGTTTTGACTTGAACAAGTGTTATTCTTCCTCCTCTCTGCCTCTGTAATTAGTAGTTGTATATATCTCAGGTGTTTTTCTTGAAAATTATATCAGCATGTTTTTGCAAATTCCTTGTTATTTTTTACTGTTAGGTTTAATCCAGACCTTGAAATTGAGTGATTGGTAATCTGTACTGCCTCTAACAGCCATCTGATATGGCTAGTGAAATTGGGCAAACTTTCAGGTACATAAATCCTTCTCCAAATGACTGAAAGCTTGTCTGATTTCTCCAACTATGTCTCCAACAGTGATTTCAAGGAGGAGAGGATTACTTATTGTACAGTAACTGAATTTTCAAAAAGTATTGTCAAGCCTACGGAATTTGATCTGCTTTGCTGCTAGCTAGTATAATAATGTTATCTCTGCTTACGAATGTCATACCTACTCTTTCAAGAGTCGTGATATATTGAATTCTTTATCACTGCTGTTTGGATTTACTCAGATGCATTAACTTGGTCCATTTTTCCTTTAAGGCCTTTGACAATGTTTAGAAATGATAAGCTACCTCAGAACTCTCATATCCAATGTTAAATGAGCTTATAGCTTAATTACCCAGTGACCCACCACTAGAAAATTTGTGGTGCTGAAAACATTCTTATAAAATTGGTTATGTGGTTTGTTATTTTATTATTTTGGAATTTAACAGTATCTCTTTCTGTCTTCATTTATTTCTGTAGACCTTTGTGAATGATGTGAGGATTCCAGAACAGACATACATCACTCTGAAGTTAGAAGATAAATTGAGATTTGGATATGATATCCTTGTCATAAAAATGCACAGTGTTGGGCACGCTTTTCTTGTTAAAAGTGTGGTTGTGCTGGGTGAAGGGTTCTAATACTATTTGAGCAGCAACTTTGAATTGCTTATTTCTCTTGCTACTACAAAAATGCCTATCTTGGAGATAAGTGGTGGGTTTTAAAATACTTTACCTTGGTTAGAACTATTGATAAAGTGCATTTCATCGTTTCTCGCTGCAAGAAACCTAAACTTCCAATTACTATTTAAAACCTAAGGTGTAACTTCTGTGTTTCTAAGTTACGTTACCTTTCTTTGAGGCAAATACACAAATATCTGTATCATATGAGATTGTATACATGTAGAGAAGATGACCAAAAAAAAAAAAAGAGAGATTGTATTATTACAACATTAAAGTATCTACTCCATGTTCTACTTACAAGTAGTAAGTAATTGTATTGTGTATTTGCTTTGATGAGTATGGTTGTAGATGCTAGTCCTAATAGTGACATATTTGGAGAAGTGTCACCATTCAAATGGCAGAAAAGGCTGCAGAACTGTTGCTGTTCTGTAAAATCCTCCTGTGAATTGAGAAATCTTTCCAGTATTTTCCTTAGCATTTCCTACATACAAATCTTTTTACTGTCGTCAGGGGAGAGATGCGAGTCCCTGAAGAAGCACTTAAGGTAACAACTGCAGTTCCTAGATATTCTTCTGTCATTGTGTAGCTATTGGTAGCATAGGGGTTTTTTCTACTCTTTGAGCATGGGTTTTTTTCTCTGTTTAATGTCATGTAGCATGAAAAATTCACAAGCCAACTCCAGTTATCCCAAAAATCTTCAGAGGCAGAAGGATCGAAGCAAACCAGCTCCAAAAGCTCAGAGTCAAAGGTCACGGACTCCACAGCTGATGTGCACCACAAAACTACTGAACCACTGAAATCTGAAGAAAAATCAATGGGTAAGGTTCATTTTTGCTGTAGAAGCACACAAACTTGGATATTCATTTGCTTTGGTAAGATGCTTATGAAATTCTGTAGATAGTAAAAACTTCACATGTGAAATAAACATACTTTAAGTGTAAATAACTTTTAGAATTGAATTTCTGCTTTTTTACTTCAAAATCTACATGTGAATAAAACTCATAATAGGATATTTAATCAGCATTTATCAGATTTTTGCATTTCTCTTTCCCAAAATCACAAACTTTCAGCATTTGTGTCAGGAAAGTGCTATTTTTTGCAGTTTAACTGAAAATATTTGTTCAGGAACAGTTCGTACTTTTTACCACCACCATTTACTACCACCATTGTCAAGTGCTCTCTTTTTTCTTTTCTTTTTTTTTTTTTCTTTTTTCCTTTTTAAAAGGGGCAGGTTTTTGTTTGTTTTGTAGATATTAGCATTCATTGTTAGCTGCATCAAGGTAGAACCTAAGTGTTCTATTGTGGCTTAAAAATTTGTAGAAACTGTAGCTTCGGTCTTGTTTCAATGTAATGTGTCATGGTGGCTCTGCTGCGGGTGTCTTAACTTCCGTATAAGGCTTATTCATCTCATAGTAAATTGCCGTGTTACCTGTTACTACAGAGATAACCACAAGAATGAGAAAGGAATCAGGTATTGTTGCTTCCTTAATATGGAGCTTACTAGGTCTGACTTCTTGGGTCAAGGCTGTATAGTTTTGTGTAGGTTTAACCCATTCATCTGGAAGACACACTTCAAAGAGTTTTCTTCCCCACATACAGAATTCTGTGGTATAACTAATTAACCACTTTGTTTTGTTGGCCGATCTAGTATCCTATTAAGTTACATAAAGGATATCCAGTACTTCAGTGTTCCTATTCAATATGGCTTTTCAGATTCAGTTCCTCTTAAATTTTCATAAAGTAGCACAGTGGGGGGGTTTATCCTCATCTTCCATTTTTTTCTTCACTCTTTCAAAAATAACAGCCAAAATTAATGGTGGGGATTTATATTTGAGTGCAATTTGCAGAAGCTTTTTGGGGATCGATTCTCTCACTGTTGCTGTATATATGCATAGCTGTTTACTATCGCTAATTCAGTGCACAAACATCAGCCATCAAGTTTTTAACAGCAATTCAGTATTGACTGAAGTGTAATGCTGTTTAAAAAAAGAAGTACTTAGTATCTTCATACTGAAAATTTTGGCATGGCTATGAAATGATATATCATCTTTGGTATAGCAGTGAATAAAACATTGAATAAAAATGTTGACATTCATGATAGGCAAAGTAACAGACAAGCTACTAATCTGGATTTGAACAGATCATGTTATTTTATATAAAAACTGTTTAAAGTATCTTCAGAACATCTGTATGATACCAGAATAGCTAAATCTCAGTAGAGTGAAGTATTCTTCCCAGAGACCAGGTCAAAACTAATCCAGTCAATTTATCATCAAGTAGAAACCCTAATTATGTCAGTAGGTTTTTCCTTTACTTAATCTTTACATTTAAATGTGTTTAGTCATGTGTATACATCCTATATAAGAAATAACATTTTTAATTGTACTGTAATTTAACTGTTGCCTTTAAAAAAAAAATGGTTATGCTCAGTAATGTTTTACGCAAGGTAACTTTCAGCACTCTGTAGTAGCTGTCAGCAATTTGGAACCTTGGCAACATTGCAAAATTTGATCAGTTTTTCATGCAGTGAGTTCAGATTTCATTGAAAGGTCAATGTGGGTAAAAGTGAGAATCTTCTCCCAGAAATAGCGGCGGGCAGCTTTTAGGAAAGTACTGCTATGCTGAGAGCTTTCAAACTGAAAGCAGAAAATAATGTTTACAGATACATCAGGGTAACAATGAGAGATGTCAGCTGCTTTTGCATAAACGTTTGTGCCAGACGTTTTGATCAGGTCATTAGTAAGCATTTATATTTAGAACACAGATCAGTTATCCAGTCTCCAAGTTTGTTTTGTATTTAGGCAAATGCATGCAACCAATTCACTTCAACTTCCAGGAGAAACGATCCAAGCGAATGACTCTTGCTTCATGTTATTTTAACATAAATACCACAACTAAACAGAAAAGTCACTCTGCTTTGGGCGGATTTTATAGATCTTTCTGCCATGCCTCGTGGGACACCTTTGTATGGACAGCCAGCCTGGTGGGGTGAGGAGGAAGCTGATGAAAAAAGTGGTTGCAAGCCAGATAGCAAGAATGAAGAAAAAGTGCATGAGACTGGGGCTTCAGGTAAGTCTGTTGTCTTATTTTTGTGGGGTTTTTGCTCGTTAGTAAAGTACATATATACTTAACTAGGGAACTGAATAGATACTAATGTTTGGAAGTTTTGTGGACAGTTTGCATAGATGAAAGCCTAGTTTAAAAAATTTATTCTATGAGAAACTATGCATTTCCAGAGACCAATTTCACATATAATTTATCAGTTTTCTAATATATAATACAATTTGTTATCGGTAAATACAGAAGATAATGTTACCTGAACCAGTGTGTCTTATTTATCACTTTAATTCATATCTGTCATTTTATATGCTCAAAATTAGAGATTGCATAGAGATATTTTATGAAAATAATTTCTGAAAACAAATGGTGCTATATTTTTTTTGTATTCGACTTATAGCTATATCAGATGGTCTAAGCTAACATTCTCTCCTGTAATTCAATAATGCTGCATTAGTAGGAATTGCATTTCATAGTTCTTGCAATAAAGATTTGCATAGGCTAAAGTTAAACTGGTGATGTTTATTTCCCCATAATACAGACCTTTTTTAGATACACAGTAAGCATTGCCAAAACTTAAATCTCAATGTCTATAATTAGGCTTCTAAATCCATTATCAGGCATATAAATGAAGTGACTGCTATTCTAATAAAGAGAATAACCTTAAAACTTACTCAAGGTAGGACAGAATTCAATCACATTTGTTTAGCTCTTTATATACGCATTTAAGGCCCAACAATTTTTAAGTTTGCAGTTTTTTAAAGTACTTTAACTGAGGTGGGAATTTCTGTCTTCCTGTAATAGTTGCCTTCGTTATCATGAATCCTATTTTGCAGGAATTGGAGCTAACTCTAAAAACATGTAAAATCAAACTAAACTAACACTTCAATGTGCAAGGTATGCTGTGAAACCTGTGACTCTGTATCTTGCTGTATATGCCAAAAGAGGGATGGTAGAGTCTCTAAATGTAAACATTTGTGAAAAATGTTTTTACAAATATATTAACAACAAAAAGAGAGGCAAGGAGAATCTCCATCCCCTACTGGATATGGCAGGGAACATTGTCTCCAAGGACGAGGACAAGGCTGAGGTACTTAATACCTGCTTTGCCTCAGTCTTTAATAGCCAGTGCAGGTATCCACAGGGTGTTCAGCCCCCTGAGCTGGAAGATGGGGATGGAGAGCACAATATACTCCTCATAATCCAGGAGGAAGCAGTCAAGGACATGCTAAACCACCTGGACACCCACAAGTCTATGGGGCCTGATGGGATTGACCCAAGAGTACTGAGAGAGCTGGCGGAGGAGCTTGCCAAGCCACTCTCCATCGTTTATCAGCAGTCGTGGTTAACAGGGGAGGTCCCAGAAGACTGGAGGCTTGCCAATGTGACGCCCATCTACAAGAAAGGCCGGAAGGAGGATCCTGGGAACTACAGGCCTGTCAGCCTGACCTCTGTACCGGGGAAGATCATGGAGCAGTTGGTCTTGAGAGTGCTCACAGGGCATCTGCAGGACAACCAAGGGGTCAGGCCCAGCCAGCATGGGTTCATGAAAGGCAGGTCCTGCTTGACCAACCTGATCTCCTTCCATGACCAGGTGACCCGCCTAGCGGATGAGGGAAAGGCTGTGGATGTTGTCTAATTGGACTTTAGTAAAGCCTTTGACAGCGCCTCCCACAGCATTCTCCTGGAGAAACTGGCGGCTCGTGGCTTAGACAGGTTTACTCTTTATTGGGTGAGGAACTGGCTGGATGGCCGAGCCCAGAGAGTCGTGGTGAAGGGCGTTAAATCCAGCTGGCGGCCAGTCACAAGCGATGTTCCCCAGGGCTCGGTTCTGGGGCCGGTCTTGTTCAATATCTTTATAGATGATCTGGATGAGGGAATTGAGTGCTCCCTCAGTAAGTTTGCAGATGACACCAAGTTGGGTGGGAGTGTTGATGTGCTGGAGGGTAAGAGGGCTCTGCAGAGGGATCTGGACAGGCTGGATCAATGGGCAGAGGTCAACTGTATGAGGTTTAATAAGGCCAAGTGCAGGGTCCTGCACTTTGACCACAACAACCCCATGCAATGCTAGAGGCTTGGGGAGGAGTGGCTGGAGAGCAGCCCGGCGGAAAGGGACCTGGGGGTGCTGGTTAACAGCCGGCTGAACATGAGCCGGCAGTGTGCCCAGGTGGCCAAGAAGGCCAACAGCATCCTGGCCTGTACCAGCATTAGTGTGGCCAGCAGGACTAGGGAAGTGATCGTGCCCCTGTACTTGGCCCTGGTGATGCCGCACCTTGAATCCTGTGTTCAGTTTTGGGCCCCTCACTACAAGAAGGATGCTGAGGAGCTTGAGCATGTCCAGAGACGGGCAACGAAGCTGGTGAAGGGTCTTGAGCACAAGTCTTATGAGGAGCGGCTGAGGGAACTGGGGTTGTTTAGTCTGGAGAAGAGGAGGCTGAGGCGAGACCTTATCGCTCTCTACAACTACCTGAAAGGGGGTTGTGGCGACGAGGGTGCTGGTCTCTTCTCCCAAGTAACCAGCGATAAGACGAGAGGAAACGGCCTCAAGTTGCACCACGGGAGTTTTAGATTGGATATTAGGAAAAATTTCCTTACTGAGAGAGTGGTCAGGCATTGGAACAGGCTGCCCAGGGAGGTGGTGGAGTCGCCATCTCTGGAAGTGTTTAAAAAACATGTGGATGTGGCACTTCAGGACATGGTTTAGGGGACATGGTGGCACTGGATTAATGGTTGGACTTGATGATCTCTTTTGTTGTTGTTTAATCATGAATCTATCTCCTACGAATAGAATTAATCTGAGTAGGGTGTGGGAATAGTTTCTGTTTCCTCAAACTGGAAGACTAAGTCTGCAAGAACGGAATTCAGTTTGAATAAGCTCATACTAAATAAAAGCTGATGTGAAATGTTACAGGAAGACACTGCTGGGAAGAAAACAAAATCTGGTATTTTGTAAAACAATGTAATTTGGGAGGATATGGAACTAAAATCCCATGCATAGATAAGCGATTTATTTATCTCCATCACTTAATCACTGAGTGGATATTAGTCGTATATTTTACTAGTCTGGTTTTTGACTGTTGTACATGTTTTTCAACAGTGTTGGCAGAGAGCCTGAGAAGACAGACCAAATAAGATTTGACATTTACCTCTAATGGACACATTTCCTCAATCTCAGAACACTAACTATTTGTAGGAGTGTGCAAAAAAAATACCCAGAATGTTTTCATATGATTATAAAATAAACATATAAGCCTTCTGGGCCTCCTTGGCCTACAGTTACATTCCATGAAAACATGAAGTTAATTTTCAGTAAGTTGGTATGTGTTTTCTTCATGTGCTTAGGTTTTATAACATCGATGAATATAATGACTGGAAATCAATATAAGAAAACACTTTAATGAAAGGAAATTGGAAACTTCACAACTGTCATGTTTGTCTATTTTTTTTAAATAAAAAATAGATTTAATTTAATAAAAAACATTCAAGATTGATGCAATTATTTATTCTTTCATGGGCGACATTAAGTATTTAAAATGCCAATTTGGAACACGCTTCTTAATACAAACTGCCTAAAAGTAACAAGTGAATTCGTGCATGTAAGTTCTTAAACATTTTGTTTGGTAACTCAAATCTATAAAGCCTGGTACCATTTTAACAAAATCCTATGCAGAATCTGCTTCATGCTTTAATGAGTTGGTGCATGATTATTCACTGAATAGAAAAGGCGGCATGAGTTATAACAGTTGGGGCAAGGTTTAATGAGGAGATTGAAATGGGAGATTTGTTTCTGCTAAGCCAGCTATAGACACTTAGTCTTTATAGTCTCAAGTTAATAAGATTATTTCAATGCTACTGTCTTGCTATCACAATGGAAACTCACTAATGGAAAATATTTACAAACAGAGTAGAATAGCTTGGAAAACTGTAAGAATTAAAAAACCTTTCTGCTTTTTTCAGATGTGTGCTGCTCTAATGATCCATAGGTCTATTAGTCTCTATAAAAATGAACAGTTGCATATACACCTATGGTGTGACTTTATTTATGCTGCAGCTGTTAAACTTGCATGTTACTGGCAAGTGTACCAGTTGTGTCTTTATTATTACTGCCATGTGTTACACTCTCACTTCCTGGAAAAGAAAAAACTGCATTCTCTACTGATTTCAGTAGCAGTTGTAGAATTTTACCTCATTAATGCCTTTGTTTGAAATCTAAGAAAAGATAGAAGTCTTTTTAAAGACTTTAAAATTTAATTTTTTTTATTTAAACAGGCTTTGAGAATCTGAAGTATTTTTTTCTATTTGGCATGAAGTAATTTTCAATTCCAGCGTTGTGTAACAATATATCAGATTTAAATGTTCCTTACGTTTAAGAAACAGTGTCATTTTGAGGTAAAGCAGGTTGACAGTTATTTTAGAAATTCCATTGTAATCAGTATGTGTAGGAGATTACACACGCATGTTTAATCACTAGTATTAACATTAAAGTTCCTAGAAGTTTGTTCTAGAATTTTTCTGAGTTTTGGCCTGGAATACATGCAAGTGCTGCATATGTAAGGCTTGCTTTGCAAAGCTATAGCAGCAAATGTGCACGGTATGTCACGCATGGCTTACAGAATGTTTTAGAGCCATCCCAGCAATATATATATGTAAGATTAGTTTTGCACTTTTTTTTCCCCACTTTAACTCCTTTAAAGCATGCAGTTAAATGGTCTATTATGAGATGGGGGGATTTTACAATACAATATTATTTTCTATTTTTATTGAACAAGCAATTTTGATATTATTTCATAAAACAGGTTATGAAAACATTACAAGGCAAAGATATTCTTATTTAATACTAGGTGAATCATTACTGTGTTTTTCGCAGTCTTGTCTTTAATAAATGAAAAATATGCTTCAGCCATAAAGCAAAAAGAGAACCTTAAAAGATAAGTGGGAAATAAAAAGTAGTAATGTGGAGAGAAGGAGAAAGGAAAAAAAGAAATTCTATTAAGCATTTAGAAGGGGTAACTTCATCTTCTTTTCATTGCACAGTACTAAATATAAAGCTAACATATAAAAAATATTTTGAGGTATTGTGTAAATATGTTTTGACTGCTGCTTATACCTTCTGCAAATAAATATTTTGTTCCAGGTTTACAGACATTTTTTTCAAGAATAGCTTTGTAAATTCCAGATAATTTTCCTTTACAAGTTTTATTCTTAAAATTGTATTTTTAAGGCAGAAAAAAAAAAAGAACATTTCTAAAAAGTCTGAAGACTGCAAAATATTTTCTGAGGTTTCATCCTATCTTTGCAGATGATAATATATTCATATACACAGGCTATTTCTTGCATATCTTAGAGATCGCGTTGAATAGCACAGAACATCTATGACATTTCTTGTCCAAGTTGTCAAGTCAACTTTTAAGATTATGACTATTTGTGTGTGTAACATTAAGAAATAAAAAACCAGAAAGTCCTAGAAAGTATAATCAATTCTGCTAAGGTCACAAAGTGAACGTTGCTTTTCTGATGGTTATCTCTGAGATTATTCTAGTAAAGAATCTCCCTGAAGCTCTCTTTGGTTAAGCCTGTGATTTTCCAAATATTACAGTTTCCCTCTTAGCCTCTCCTAGACTCATTGTTTCATTAATAGTCTCACTACACCTTTGTAGCAGCTAGAGTTGTTGCTTCCTTACTTGCCTTGTAGAAACTGTTGCACAGTTGTCTTTTGTAGCTCTAGACCTTTGTAGAATGAGACCTCCTTTACAAATAGCCTGGTTCTTTCTCTGTCCCTTTCCTTTCACTCTTGCCAGTTCAGAAATTTCTTCAGTTCCTGAAGAGATTGCAGTTCACAATCCATCCGTCCTCTCGTTTTCCCCAAACATACTTTAAATTCCACACAATTGCCTTTTTTGCTGTACAGATACTATGCTTGTTCTGTTTAAAAATTATAGAGCTGTGATGAACACTAATGTTCAGTATTTGCATGAGGAGTTTTGTCTTAAAGCTATCTGTATTTAGCCTGATGTATAATTTCCTCCATCTTGGCAGATAACTTCTTATAACAGTGATCTATAGAGCACTCTTTGTAATATTTAGAAAGCTGTATGGACTTGCATTTAGAATTTGGGTGAGAATTTCAAAGGATGGTTCAGATCAGGTTCTGTATTAATTTTTTGTTTCCTCACTGTTCTCAATTCCTTATTCTCATCAATTCTGATGTTTTTAATTGTTCCAGAAATGCAAGTGCTTCAAACTGAAAATAGGATTTTTAAGTAATTAACTTGTACTTCAGATATTTTTCATTATATAATTTCTAAGAATTTTTCTAGTTTAGAAAAATTTACTCTTTAGTTGTAGTTCAGTTTCTTGCTTCTTTTGATTAAACTTACTCTCATAATTTAGATTCAAACAATATTGTAGCATCTGTTTAATCAAAAATATTAGAATCAAATACTGTGCATATCATTATAGTATAAACAGTTGATTTCAAATGTTAAATTTGGTGCAGGCAAGTTTCACAGGGAAAATTTTTTTATGAAGTTGTCTATCAATGCTGACAAGTCAGTGTTATAGATCCCCTTATCCTAGATTTGATCCTACTAGAGATTGATCCATTCCAGCTTGTTAGCTGGATCAAACAGAGAGTGATGGTAGTTTACCAAAAATCCAGTAGCTGCAAAGTGTGACACTTGGGTTTTTTCCTGTACGTTTTCTGTCTAAACAAAGCAGCTTTTTTTATGACCTTTGCATCAGTAAAATAGATTAATTCTGTATTGTTTGTCTGCTGGCATGAGTGTTTTCAGGGTGCTCCGTTACCCAGGGAGAGGAGTAGTGAGTTGCTGTTGTAGTGCCTGAAAATGACCCCACAGAGATGAGGTAGCTGACACTGCAGTGAAAAGCATTAGGCAGGGTATTCTTGGAATGTAACAGCACAACATAAAAACTGTCTGAATTCTGAACATCTTGGGTGTTTGCAACAGCTACTTTTAGATAAATTAAAACAACTGTAGTACCTGCTTCAGGCTTATTTTATCCTGTTGGTATCCAAGCATGGCAATAATAATGAATGTGTAATATTTCTGTTGTCACTCCATAACATCATTCTTTTTTTAACTTTTCCAGCTATTATGCTGTCTATTAATTAGTTCTATTTCTCTGTATCAAATTACCATGCTTTTTTATTGTTTAATTTTTAACCTTTTCCTAAATCTTCACAAGAAGCATGTCTTTGTGAAGAACAGCATAGGCACGTTACGCTGTCCTGCATCCTTTACCCCTTAACCTCCTACTCCAGTATAAATGTTTCGATTGCTACCTTATTGCATAATAGTTTCATATACAAATGTTAACCATCTCAGCTGATACAGTGTGGCTATTTTTAGCACCAGGGATCTATTAATTTTGTTCTTATTCCTTTACTTGTCAACCTAAAATGATTTCTTAAATATCTTAATGTGGTTCATGGTAAATCACATAGGAACTATTCAGAATTCTTCTGGTGGAATGTAACTTGCCATTGCTACTAACATCTCTAGCATCTGTTGCTTATAGCACATCTCTACACGAGATATTTTGGCTAGCTTACTAGTTCATGGAATGCAACCAGAAGGTTTGTTTTATTATAGGCACGTTGGTAGCTTTGCTGCACCCACCAGAAGCTTTAACCTTCATTCAGGCTATACAATAGGACTTTCAATTACTACCACATGCTTTTTCCACATTCTGCTTTCTTTACCCAGTTAGAGCATGGTTTGGTAACACACTGCATGCTTCCAGCTATTGTTACTTTTTCCTGTTATCTACAAATCATGGAAACAAATAAAATATGAACAGATGACAGTAGGATTTAGCTCCATTCTGTGGTTTTATCTTTTGTAGAAACATAAAGTGTTTGAATTCTAAAACGCTTTCCAGTGCGTAACAGTGTTAAATTTTTCAAGCCAGAATTAATGTTTTTCAAGCCAGAATTAATAAACTTGCGTTAATGTGCGTATTGGTTTTTCCGAAGAACTTTACCAAACAAAATTATACCAGCTATCCACGGCGGGAGAGTAAAGCCAGATCACTAGCACTTGTTTTGGGGGCGCCTTGATTTTATGTTTTTCTGATAGATTGGAATTGCAATAATGATCATCTCAACTATTTCTCTAATGTGATTTACCTGTTTCCCATGTGCTAATACCTCATCTGACCTTTACATTATCTAAAAATTTCTGGAACGCAAATTTCCTTTGACAAATTCTATATGAGCTTTTTGCCACTTTTGCATTCCTTACAGCCAAAACTCGTGCTGTCTTTTCTATAATACTTTTTATATGTAATTCTGGACTTATTTTTCCAGAAGTACGTTGCTCAATCTTCTCCACGTTCTTACTGTCTATTCCAGAAATTACTCAAGTGGCCTTTACAGGAGTTCAGAAACTTCTTGAAGAACCTGAAGTTCCCAAGTATTGTGAAATGTATTTTTTATTTTTCTTAATAGGATGCAGCACAGATGCCAAGCAAGCTGAGGAGCAATCTGCAGCTGCAAGTGAAGAACTTTATCCTTTCTGTAGGGAGCCAAGTTACTTTGAAATCCCTACAAAAGAATTCCAGCAACCTTCACAGGTAGCAGAGAGCACTATTGATGAAATTCCAACAAAAGACACCCAAGGCTCCCATGCAGCAGGTGCAGGGCATGCTTCCTTTACCATTGAATTTGATGACAACACTCCAGGAAAAGTAACAATCAAAGATCACGTGACAAAATTCACATCAGAACAGCGTCACAAGTCAAAAAAGCCTTCTTCCTCCAGTGGTCAGGACCTGCCTGGGCTTCAGACAGTGATGATGGCCGCAGAGAGCAAAGTAGCAGATTGGCTAGCACAGAACAATCCTCCCAGAATGATATGGGAACCAACAGAGGAGGATTCCAAAAGTATTAAGAGTGACGTTCCAGTGTACTTGAAGAGACTGAAAGGTAAAGTGAATAATTCCAGATATGCTTATTTCTGAAAGCCGCGATTCCTCACCAGCATCCAGTGTGTGGATCCCTGAGCCCTTGCGGAGTTCAGTTGAAATCCCAGATACTCCACACGCGCGCAAGGATCTATGCTGGGAAAGTTTATTGTGGTATTAAGTCTTAAAAAGAGGATAGAAAGCCAAATCCTAAATCATCTTACAGTAAGGATACCAACAGCACATATTCTAGAACAGCTGAAAAGATCAGGTATTTAAAACATTGGTCTTGAAAGGGAAAAGGAAAAAAACTAAAACATTAGTTAAATTTTATCTATTTCAGTATTTCCCATGCATTACTTTAAAAAGCTGAATTGCTTTTTAGAATCAAAGCTCTGACGTTCAGATTATGCTTTTAGCAACTCTTCCAATGGCATATGTTCTTTGAATATTCATGTGCTCTAAGAAGATAAGTCATGGCAAAGAACACATCCTACAGTTAGTCTGCTTAAATCGATCATGTATGATGGAATCAGGTTTGAGTCAGGAATCTGAACTAGACCAAGAGCTTCAATATTTACACTAAGCTTGAAGAATATTGTAGAATGCTGCTGTTGAATGGAGTTTCATGAGATTATGGCTGTTCATTTACTGCAGGCAGTGACACTTCAAATAAAATTAAATCAGATGTTAAACATGAAAAATGTACTTTCTTTTGGATGCCTCTTAACAGAACAGAGAAGAAAGTAGTTTTGATGCTTAGATGAAGATTCCAGTGACATTCAAACTTGCAGAATGAAAACTTCTGAAGAACTTTTTCAAGTCTCTCTTATTTTCTGTTTTTAGTTTCAGCAGGTTAACCCTGCAATTCCCTTTTTTCTTGATTCTGCAACTTTATCGTATCTAGCTCTTAAACCAGCTGAGACTGGGTGCAACTTGCTGTGTCTTACTGATCAAAAGTCTGCTTTTTAAGGCTGATTCTTCCAAATTAAGCTCACATAAAATTCTGAAAACAGAATTATGTCAATGTGCTAGCATTAAGGTAATAGCATAATATTTCTTCTAGAGTACACCACAGAGCATTTTTTGGTCTTCATGATACTGTATTATATTCATAAACATTCTTTAAAATAATTCCCATGTCACACTGATATATAGGAAGGGCTCTGTTTACACGGCCTTAGCCTTTTCGTGGCAGAAACTCCTCAAAGTTTGATAAATTTTCGTCTGAGAGGTGTAAGTTATGGGGTGCATATGGCCATAATAAATATCTGAATTTTGTAATGTTCTGTGATCTGTTTGTATTCTCACTCATCATTTGTACTTTTTCAAATCATAAAGGTAGAGAATATACCTAGTCACTTTGTAAGTTCGATTTAAAAAAAAAATGTTTTTTCTCCTTAGCTTTTTCTTCGAGTACACTCTACCGAAGTCACACTGCTAAAATTATGTTATTTAACTTTCACTGTGGCATTGATACTTATTGTTATTATTTGGAAGTATATGAACCATCACATCATTTTCTTACTGTAGCGAAGTAGCAAACAGGAACATAAGTTGGGATTTCAGCTGTGTATTCAGTGCAGTTAGTCTGATAAGTAAGGTTTCCCAATATGTGATTACTGAATAGTAACTGCATATCCTAACTATGTAAGTGAGAAAATCTTAAAAAAAGCTATCCTCTTGAGAACAAACAAACAAACAAAAAATTGTACATTCTATGTACACGAGTAAGACTTGATCCCAAAGAGTTAAAAGAAGGTTAAAACTGTTCCTTCCCTGGAACTGAGCTAAAACTTGAAACACTTCCATTGTACATCAAGTTGCTCTGTGTTAAAGTTGACTTAGTGTGTATGAGTATACAGCCTTCCATGCATTTTCAGGTATCATTACAAAATACATTTATATGTGTATATATGATTTATTAAATATGTAATACTTATTCTTAGATCTCAAAGTAGTTTGTGGAATGAATAATAACAACCATTTTACACACATACATCAGATGCTGAGGGGAGTGAATGATGGAAAAACTCATTGTACGTCTTGCAAAGAGTCATAAAGAATTCATTCCAATTTTCAGTAAACATTTCTCATGGTAAATATGTGAGAAATCCAACAATATGAACTGTGAGTGGACTGTTTTAGGGTTTTATTTTTTTTCTTAACCCTGCCTAGAATATTTCAGTAACCATTTGTAATCAAATGTCTGTGTAACAAAATTAATATAATTGGGAAGCATACTATAGTACAGCTGGTAAAATACTGGCTTTTGTAAGACACTGGTAAGTATTCACAGGTGAGAATATTGGTGAAAAGGGTAATTCAAATGCACCACTGTTACCAATGAGCTTGTGAAGTGTTGCATTGTTTGACTCACAGCAAGTTGAATGCATTACAAGGAGCTGTACAAAATTTGCAGAGCCAGGTACTGAAAGCTGTTGGAGTCTAAATAGAAAACCTATTTGAATTCTTTCTTTCTTAATTTGCCAGTTTCTTTTGTATGTGTTGTGTTGGACGTTTTTTGGTTTGTTTGTTTCCTTGTGCTATATATTCTTTTGCTTTGCTTGTAGGAAATAAGCATGATGATGGTACACAAAGTGATTCAGAAAATGCTGGTGCACACCGGCATTACAGTAAGCAGGCAGCACTTGAAGAACACTTAAGGCATCATCATACAGAGCTGAAAAAGTCACACCAGAAAGTCCATTCCACAGAAAAGCAGCAAGAACAAGCTGCTTTGAGTCAGACTGCCTTTATGATTGAGTTTTTTGATGAAGACCATCCTCGAAAGAGGCGTTCTTACTCTTTTTCTCAGAATGTAGGAGCTCTGTGCCCAGAATCTCCATCTCCAACACCTCATGTGCGAGCTGAAAGAGCGAAACCTATGTCAGGAGAGAAAGCAGTCTCTTCATCTGTGCAAGCTAGCTCATCACATCACAGAGCGGTACATGGTGTTCATGCAAAACTTCTAAAACAAAAATCTGAAGAACCCTCTGCTGCATTACCTGTCTTACAAGCTGCATTGCTAAGGAGTTCAGGAAGCCTTGGTCATAGGCCTAGTCAGAACCAGGAGATGGACAAAAAGTTGAAAAGCCAACATATTTCTGCTGCTGCTGAAAAGGACAATGAGGATGACCAGAGTGACAAAGGTACTTACACTATTGAGTTGGAAAATCCCAATTCTGAAGAAATGGAAGCCCGTAAAATGATTGATAAGGTGAGAAACCTAAAATGTGTACTTATGCTGAAGTGGTATGTGGTGTGTTGGCAACAGTGTGCCATTTCAATTCTACTTATTAAAGCTGCTGCAATAGTACAAGTTTTTAAGCCAGTCTATAAGGATGAAATATGGAGTGTCATAAAAGCAGCAGGTGGCATTTGGCTAAAAATTATTGTGCTGCTCTTTTTAGTTTGGTAGCTTTAATATGTTTTCAAAAGACTTAAGTACTGTAAGAATACTAGGCAACAGAATTTAATTAACTGGTATTTTTGTGGGAGTTGTTAGACTTGAATTTTTATGCCCCTATGGAAATACTCACCTGTTCTTAAAATCATATGGTCTCTGTAGTTTTCAGTATGTAAATTGATTCCATCAAAATTATCATATAGAAATAGATTGTAGATGTTTTCCATACTTATTAAAAAAGTACATTCAATAACAGTACCTTAAATTTCAGCACCCATTATAAAAAGTATAAGAATGTTTTCCTTTTCCAAAAACGTTTATATAATAGCAATGTCATTTTCTTAGTTTGAATATAGATATATGCTTTGTTAGGCTTAAGAATCTTAAGCTAAATAACTGCAAATAACTCCTTGGATTCAACAGGAAGATGTGGGTAGGAGAAGCTATGTTTAATCGTTTGACTTAACTGACTCTTTAAGAGGATTTTTTTCTGTTACTGTGTTTTCCTAAATAACCCATTCTGGTAGAATGCTGGCATCTAGTTCTAGGAAATTTTTTGGCCAATTTAACAGGAAATTCATTGCTTAGTTGTTATAGAATTATCTAAGGATTGATTTTGTGTGTCTAAAACTTTTCCAGAGCTGAACAAATACATTAATACATTTAGAATGGATTTTGGCTAAACACTGAAAAATATTTTTTGAAAGACAAACTAGCTTCACTGTTTTGATTTTTTAGAAAAATGATGATATAGTGGGAAAATGGTAAATTTTATTACAGGTGGTTTTATTTTATAAAAGGTGTTCATGGGGCAGTTGCGGGGGTTAAAATAAAGAGAATTGCTGTCCATAAAAATCATAAGGATAATGGTTTCGCCTCTTACGAATTCTGAAAGGGACACTTGACTTGTTTGTGTCAGTATTCAAAGTTCTGAGAACTAGGAGCTATATTAGAGAATGTCATTGCTTTGACTTAGTAACTACAAATATCTACATTTAATTAAGTTATTAATCTTCAAGTAAATTGCATCAGAAAATGTGTAAGTCCTGTTTTTGCTAAGTATAGCTGTGCAACAAGGTTCATTTGGAAACCAGAAAAAATAGTAACATTTGGAAATAGACAATTTATATACTTTATACAAGTGTTAATAATCTCTAATTATTTGTGGTCTTTAATGTCCGTTCAGGATATCTGCAGTCAGTTTTCTGTTTGAAACAAATCTCTCCTGTTACATTCACCCCCTGTTCATTCTACTGTAAGTGTTAGGGATAGGAGTAAAGTATTGGTTAAATATACTTAGCGTTGCATAAAAAGATTTTGGATATCATAAATACGCCTTGCTGCTAACCTAAAAAGAGTCATCACTAGAAATTAAAGATTTATTAGGAAGTAAAATGTTGTTAATGTTTTTTCTTTGAGGTCTTCTGTATCTTTTCACTTAGTATCTGTATTGAAGTATTATGAACAGTATATTTTACACCCAGTTCAGAGTCCTGCTGCACAATTCTTACTTGATTTGGTAATATGAAAGAAGTACGATACTGTTTTTATGAAGTGCAGAAAAACAGCCAGTGAAGAAAATCAAAACCAAATGGAAGACAAAACTTCTTCCTCCAGCTGAGCTCAGCTTTGCTTCCCTCCTATTTTAAATTGCTAATGCTGTGGATTCTGTTACTTTGCTGAAGGTGGGTAAGTGAGGAAGACGACAAGGACTTTTGTTAGCCTGTTGACTGCTGTGCTGCTTCATTGAGGATTTAACAGAATTATTGGTATACATTTTATCAATAATTCCAGTATAACCTTTCTTTCTTCGTTTACAAGTCAGTTCTTTTTCTAAGCAGTTATGATGCCTGCTCAATTGAGTCTCACTTAAGGTTAGCAAGGATAACTTTCTAAAATATTTGCACAAATAATGCAGTCTTGACAGTAACAATTTACATTAGAATGGTGCTAAGATCCATGTCTGCCTTGCCTGAAGAATTTCCTGTGGAATAAAGTACGTCTGGTTTGGGTATTTTTTATTCTTTTACTGTAAGAAAGGGTACTGGAAGAAATAGCTGAAGATTACTTTCAGTGTGACTCATTCACTTGGGAAACCTTAGCCTTAGCCTTACTCCTGTACAGTCCGGTCCCTTCTCTGGAAAGGAATGTAAAAGCAAACCATAAATGCAAGAGTGGTATTACCTTGTCAAAAAACAAGGTGTGATTCTTCTCACTTCTTTGACTTAAGCATCCAAGAGTGGTACACATGAAATCAAAGCTAAAATTCTCATAAAAATGTGGGGGGAAAAAAAAATACATCTGTATATTTTTTTAAAAAGGTGTGAAAGACGTTAATGTTGAGTTGTATTGTTTCCTTCAAAAGTACAATTTTTACTTAACGTAGCCTTTTACTAAAGTTTCTAGGAAATAGACTCAAGTAGAATAGATACTTATGTGAAATTATTTAAAAATCCCAAAAGGATGTTGTCTTGCTAATTTAGCATCTTGATTTCATTTAGATTGCTAAAGATCCATTTCTTCCTCTGCTACTCTTTCAGTCTTTAAGAAAAAAAATATTGTCTTTACAGCAGAAGAGGAATAGTATAACAAACAACATACTTTTTTTTTTTTTTAACCATTTTAAAGCCTGGCTTTTGAAAAAGAATGTGAGAAAGACACAAAAATAATAAGAAGGAAAAAGGAAGACATTTTCAGAGTAGCAGAGAAAACATTTTAGTGATATAGTGGTGACTGTCTTGGAGTGAATGTCTGCCACTTACCTAAAATGAAAGATTCTAAAAACATTGAGGCTTGCGTCTAACACAACTTCCAACAGTAGATAATTTGCTGAGCCAATGAAATTAAAATCAGACAAGATATCAAGATCTGACACGCAAGGTCACTAGAATAAAATCTATTTATATAAATGCCCACAGACACTGAACTGAGGAGGAAAAGAGAAATTTGTTAAATTGTTTGCAAACTTGCAAGATTTAAAAAAATAGATTTGAGTTTAGGGTGAAAAAATGCAGCAGAGAATTTCCAGTTGTAAACTTAAAAAAAAGATGCAAGACCTGTGCACGCCTGGCGTCGTCCAGAGATTGTTCCTGTTTCACTTGTACGTCAGTTAACATTTGGATTGATTGTATTTTAAAATCTTAAATCCTTAGATCAGCCACGATAGGAACTGATGTAGGCAGAGACAGAGAAGCAGTCATCATAAGAAGATTTCCTATTTGTTTCTATTTTAAAATATAATACACATACATGTACGTGACCCAAACAAATATCTATGCTATCTCCACAATATTCCTGTGCTTACATAGGACCCAGCTGTGCTTTTCACATGTAGCACAAACCCATGCACACAAACTCCGTCTTACATTATTGAAATTTTCTCTGAAATTCATATTACTAGGACTTCTGACTCATTTTTTAGTAACTTGACATTACTACTATTTCTTTCAAAACCTGTTGGCTTTTTTTGATATATAGAGATTGAGTGAATACTGCCAGTATTACTGGTATGGAAACGTGTTGTACATTTCCCTCTTCTGTCACTAGTTTACTTGCATTATTATTCTGTCGTGGGTTTCCATATGGTCCTCTGGCATCTTTAGTTTACAAAATATAAATTTTAAGCAAGATCACTTCTGTTCCTCACAAACACATGTTCTTTTCACTTCTTGTCTACAGTATAAATGTATGGTTGTGTCTTAATGTTCTTTATAAATAGAGTACCCTTGAAAAATAGCAATGAACCTCGCTTCCTAAAAGTCCTTTCATTAGCCAATAAATAGCAATATTTCTGCATCCAGGTGTTCGAATGTCACTTGAATTCATAGAAAAATATGAATTGGTTAGTATGCAAACAGGTTTAGAAAATAAGTACATTAATAATGTGAAAGAAAGTCATGATTGAGTAATAGTTGCTGGCTCTCTTTTTATACTTGTAGGGCTCTTTTTAAAAATCACCATTGAGAGTGATTTCATCAATGCGTAAAGAAGAAAAGCTGCTCTTACAAACTGCAAAAACCACCTTGACTACATCAGGCTCACAATACTGTCTACTCAAATAGCTTTAGAAAGCCACAACTCTTTCTAGCAGAATAATACTCTCATTGTTGCATCTGACAGCTAAGTACAAAATAAAACAAATTCAGGGTATTTATTGTCGTAAGTTTTCTATCTGTTTGCTTTTTTTGTATAACGGAAGTTTTTCTCAGCAGTCATATCAGGTTAACAAAAATCTTCCTAGGCCACAGAAAAGGTAAGTCTGTCAATGGATGAAGGGATTCAAAACTATGTTTCTGCAGTTCATCTTCCTTTTTGTTGATGTAAAAAGACTGCAAATTATCAGGCTATGTGAGTTTCCTTTTTTCAATAAAGTAAAATACTACCAGCAATAAATTTAAATAAATGAATGTGCAAATAATTCAGAATGTGTTTGGAATATGTCCTGGTTTCAGGCGGGATACAGTTAATTTTCTTCATAGTAGCTAGTATAAAGCTGTGGTTTGGATTTGGGATGAAAATAATGTTGGTAAGGTGCTGATGTTTTGAGTTGTTGCTAAGTACTCAAGGACTGTTCAGCTTCTCATGCTGGCCTGCCAGCGAGCAGGCTGGGGGTGCACGGGAAGCTGGGAGGGGACAGCTGGCCCAGACTGGCCAAAGGGATATTCCGTACCATACGACATCATGCTCAGTATGTAAAGCTGGGGAGAAGAAGAAGGGAGGGGTGGAGTTTTCTCACTTCCGCTCTTCTGATTCTCACCTCCATCCCACCAGGGGTGAGCGAGCCAGCGGCTGCATGGTACTTAGTTGCCAGCTGGGGTTAAACCACAACAGTATATTAAATACTTTGAGTCTATAGCAACAGATAAAAAGCAACTCAAGTCATTTTTGGGCAAGCTCTTTGGATGTTTTCTTGGGGGTTCCTTTTTTTGTTTCTTTTGTGTAGGGTTTTTTGTTGTTATTCTTCAGCCAATTTCATTTCAGGGTGTTTCTGAATGGAAACACTTTGTAGAACTTACTATAGCAGAGTTAAACTCTTTTATGCATGTGTGGTTAGGGAAGGAACAGAATAGAGGCTGTATGTGTGTTTCTGTTCTCATCAGCCTATCTAACCAGGGAATCTAGAATGTTATAGCAGCTCATATACATATGGAAACATTGGGCTTAGATAAAGTTTTCTTTTGTCCCAAAATTGTTTTTTTCAATTATGTTATCTTAATTTACACTTCTTGATAAATAATTGATTTTATTTCCATCAATAAAGTAATTTTAGATCTCAAATTCAACATTCTGATTCCCAAACGTAAAACTTGGAAAAAAGTACCAAAATCAAACCTCAGTCCAACTCTCTGCCATCTTCAAAAGGAATTATTGTGACCACTTAATGATTTTGTTTTCAGTGCGAAGTTCATGTTTTAGGTGATGTTGAAGTTTTATTTTAAATTGGAAAAGGGTGCTGTTTTAAAGCCTTTGTTTATATAGATAAGCAGGCCATAATAGTAATGACCTTGTTTTCAATGTACATGCGAAGATCTTTAATTTTACTTGATTATATACTACGCAGAGTATACATAGAATGTTATTCTATTGACACAATATACTATGCAAAGAGTATATGTAATATATTCTGTTGACACAATCTTGAGAGAGATTCTTTTTTCCTCTTTAAAAATTTGCAATAACTAATAATTTTGGAGGGAGAGCTGTGTTAGTGTTCATATAGACACCAGGTTTTCCATTTTCATTTTCTACATCTTTCTGCTCATGGTGATACTTATATTTCAGACTGTTTTGACTGGCTTTTTTTTTTATGTATATGGATGGGAATCTATTCTGAAAGACAATTTTAGTAAAATGGAATCTCCTTACTCTTTTTGCTCCTGGGGTATGTGTGTTCGTACCATATTATGCTACTGGCTAATGTGTTCTTCAACGACTGTGTACTTCTGAATGGTTGTTGTTGCTGTTGCTTTAAGTGTTCATAAAGCTTGTTTACCAGGTCTTGTCTTCTCTGTTGCAAACTGTGAAGTTTTATCAATAGTCTTGCAGATAGCATGAAACATTGTATTAAGCATAAAGTAACTGCTAAATGAAGAATTGTGGACTGACGAATTTAAGATTAATGTTATTCTAAATATTTTGAAAGTAAGAGTGACAAAATCATCAGTAGCTATTTTACTACATTGTTACACTTGTATGTATCAGTCTAGTTCTGTGAGAAGTACAGACTAATTCATATGTTTTCCACATTTGTAAATAGTGTGCAATGCACAGCAGGGATTGATTTTAAAACATGGAGCCATATACCGAATTAAAACATTAAGATCTGCAAGGTTTATTAGAAAATGTATATTCTGAATTCTTTTACTGAAACTGTTTTCATCCAAAAACCTGTGCAGGTGGAAACTTACAGTACAGTTGGAGCGGGGAGGGAGGAATGTTTCCATTGCAATACTTAACATACATGTTATTGTAACTCCTCTTGTTATGGAGTTAACATACACCTTATGGAGCTCCTCTTGGCAAATTTTTGCAGTATTGTAACTGACAAACTACCTGAAAAGAATCAATGGACAGGGAGTAAGTTAGAAGGGGGAAGAAAAAAAATCTCAGCATGTTTCAGTGACTGTTTAAGGAACCAAGATGGATGTATCTGTTTTCAGAAAATGACTTTCAGATCTTCTGTCTTTTCACACCCTCTGGGTTTAATTGCTTGTACCATTACTTCAGCAATTTCTTCTAGAAAGAATGCCTTTTAGCCCCACAGTGTCTTGGTTGCAGAATGGCCGTATTTTATTAATACAAAAATACTGCTGAAAAAGCAGTAGAACAGTTAAAGCCTATCAAGTCATCCGAGCATGTAAATATTGTCAAGACTTCAGAGGATGTGTGTAATCTTTTTTCTTCTGAGGAGAGGGGAGGAGTCTTACAGTCTCTAAACTTATTGTTTCCTTTTGAATTTGGATTTCTAAAGAAAATGTAGCTGTTTGCTGTAGTGAAGAATTCAAAATATGTATGCATGTAAATATGTAACTGGTGTCTGGTAAGAGGAGGTTATTAGGCTTGGCATGTTGATCCTTTTCACTCACTTATAAAGCTTTTTTTGTACCGGAGCGTCTTGCATCTAATCCTGTATCTTCAATATATAGTTAAAATGACACGAACAGCTTATGTGAAAATCCATGGCTATTCATTAGATATGCCATGCACAGAACACAGTCTATTCACCTGAGATGGCTAGGATAACTGGCAAGAACAAGCAAAAACTATTAAAATTAGAGTTCTCAGAAGCAGCCTGGTTACACACAGTTCGTGCAGAAGCTAAACACAAAGTGAGCTTAGGCATTGTACTCTGACTAATCACACTTTCTCAAAGGAGGGAAGAAATGTTTGCCTTTTGTCCTTTCTGTATGATCAGTAACTCTGACTTTTAGCAACCAATTTACTGTATATTATGGATGTCTGGACTACCTTCTTTGGAAGAAGTATGAGGAGCTCAGTCTGAATACTAAGCACAGCATTGCCAAGATAATCTGCAGTAAGGATCTGAAGCCTCTTCCATTTCCCTGCTCCCTGGAATCCTCTCTTCCCATCAGTCAAGCATCACCTGAGTGTGGCTTATTTAAACTTTCTTCTTGCTCAGTACATCCAAACTGTGTCCAAATCCTGCTTGTTTTTCCAAATTTCATGTCTCCTTTTTTTTTTTTTTTTTTTTTATCCTGTGCTTGCTAGTCTGACTGTATCGGTTCACGGCTCAGCTTCTGGAATCTACTTTTATTTGACTTCCCTGACAATCAAATATACTCAGTCTTCCTTCCCTAAAAAATCATGAAACATAATTGCTATTATCATTTACATTCTTATCACTTTACAATGGCAAATACCTTATTTCAAATTTAATCACTTGCTCCTTGTTTTATTTTGCCATGGTCCAGTCTTTAATGCACTGTGCAGTACAGCCCCTTTTCCCTTACCTGTGCTTCACTTCGATTTGGTTTCTTCTTTAACTGTTCATCTTTGAACTCCCTTTTACACACTTTTTGTCTTTGGGTTTTGTTCTGCTCCTTGTATACAGATTGCCTGCATTGAAATTAATAGCATTTAAATAATCATCCTTTTGAAATACATCTCCAGATTGTGGCTGTAACTCTTGTTGGCATCTGAAAGAATAAAGGAGAATTTTTTTAATGCTTTTAATTTGCAAACACCATCATTGATGGATAGGTTCCTAATTATAGATCTCTGAATTGCAACTAGAATCCTTATTATTTATTTGTTGGTTTTCTCTTAATCTTATTGTTAGTAGTTACTGCATATTCTTTATGTTAAGACTACAGTTGTAAGACTATTGGGGAAACTTTACAAACTCAAAATTTTAAAACTAGATAGAATTCTTCAGGTTTGTATTTTGGATAAAATTTATGCTCCTAGTTTGTATTAGTGCTTTTAGAAAAGCTTTCTAATGCTTCATCTAGTAAGTATGTATGCAGAACAATAGAATCCCTGTTCTAATATACATAATTTGCTATAAAATTGAGTGAACGTATCTAGTAGGAGTTTCAAATAAGACCTTTTTTGCCACTGATATCAGTATCATCAGTAATGATTTGGATGAGGAACTAGATCTGTGAACGCTTAAGTACTGAGTAATTATAATACTGTAGAACTGCAGTATGATCTTCATAAACCATGAAATAGTTTAATATCCTGAAATTAAATAAAAGTAAGTATAAGGTCCCAACATTAGGAACTCTGAAAGGCATGTAAAGGAGATACAACTGGAAAAAGCTTTTTCTTGCTCAAGAACTTTAAAGTTTATAAAAGGCACATAAGGAAAACATCAAGTGGGGTGTGGTGGGTGGTTTGTTTTTTTTTTTTAGCTAACCCATGTTCTTCTTTTCAGTTTAGAAAAATGGTTCCTGTTGCCGTTAATTTTTCTGACCAGTTTTTATTTTAATTTCTAGAAGGTCTCGCATATATATCAGTGCAGAAAAACAGCTTTTGTGGTTATAAAGGATCATCACTTCTGATAATTAATCCTGAAGTCATTGTACTGACCTCTAGTATAACTCATCTCTGGTAAAAAAGCTGTTAGTTTATCTGTTGCCGGGGCAGGGAAGAGGGGAAAGGAGAGTGAACAAGACCAATTCCCAGTCACTAAAGCTATCTTCTGTTAAAGCTGTGTTTCAGTGATTGTGACAAGCAGGTGTGCTCTGAATCATGAGCTGTTTTCAGGGAAAGGCATATGGCCTGCCAAAACAGATTACTCTGCTTTCTACCAAATTAGCCCTTGCAGAAAAGGACAAGGCATGTGCTCCAGCTTGGTCCTGTAACTCACGCCATCGCCAAAAATATGCCAGTACTTCTTGCAATGATTGTGTCTTACTTGTGTTATATAGATTTTGTTAATTCTTGTTTGTTATTGGGTAAAGAAGTTTTTAAATTACTGGTTATGTAGATGAAGTTACAGTCTCAGTTACAATATTGGAAAAAACTGTTGCTGAGATAAAGTGATGGAATTTTTTAATACCTACATCAAGGTGCAGTTGTTTGTTTTGCCATTAGTTATTTTGTACTTCGCCTCCATACTTTTCAGGTTGCATTTGCATTCCAGCAAGTAACAGCATAATGCTTTGGGGCTCACTATATTTTTAGCCTGCTGTTTTGTCCCTTTGTTTTACTGGTGGAACCACAGAATGTAACAGGAGTATCACAGGGGGATCTTTGGAGGGCTTACCACTCATTGCTTTGAATTTGAGAAGTATGGTTCAGGAACTCCCTTTTTCCCTTTTCATTTAGGAGACTTCATTGTATGTCAGCCATACTGTTGGCAGTTCCACAGCTGTGAAATTATTTGGTTTCCCTTTGGGCTTTCTCAAGACTGCCTCTCTGAGCTAGAAGGCTGTCCTGAGATGCTAAATTATTAACTAGGATCACTGTTATTATGGATCATAGGATCACAGAAGCTTGTCTCTAGTCCAACACCTGCTCAAAGCAGGGTCAGCATTGAGGTCAGACAGGTTGCCCAGGACTTTATCCATTTGAGTCTTCACACCCTACAAGGACAGAGACTAGGCAACCTTGCTTGGCTCAGCCTCTCTTGTTTCAACTTATGCAACTCATCCCTTGTCCTTCTGCCATGCACCACTGTGAAGAGGCTGGCTGTCTTGATACGCTCCCCACGGGTACCTGGGGGTCGCTGTTAGGCACCTCCAAAGCCTTCCCTTCTCCAAGTTGATCAAGATGAGCTTCCCTAGACTCTCCCCACAGGCAAAGTGCCTCCAGCCTTGACCATCTTGGTGGCTCCTGCTGAGCTCAAGTTTCATGTATCGGGGTGAACGAAACTGGATGCAGTCTTTCTATCACCTGTTAATCCGTTTACTTAAGAGGTCAACTGGATTGCAGGCTAAACAAAATGAGGCTGACTGTTTCATAAATGGGGTTTGACTTTCTACAGCAATATTGTTGTTATTGTTCCCTTGCCATTCAGAATGCCTGATTTGCAATGGAAATTGTTTCATGCTTCATAACAGTAAAGTAGTGATTTTTAAACACCACCACCACAGGTTATACAAAGTTTCTGAGAGTTATGCCGTTACACCCATGTGGCAGAGACCCTGCAGGAGCCCCGTGCAGATTGGTGCACTTGCCTGGGTTTTCCCCAGTCAGTCAAATTTCAGGGATTCTGTGAAAGTTTCTTGTTTTGTAACTTTATGACACTTGAAGCATTCAGGAGGAAATAATCTAGTCTTTCTGCTAAAATATAATCTCATAAAAATAAACATAGGACAGAGCAGGGCAGAAAACTTTTAACTTCCCAGAATGATTGCTTATAGGAAGCTGGTAGCTTGGAAATGCATTAATCTGATAGTTTCATTTTTAAATGACATCTGTTTAAAAAAACAGCATTAATACTTGTTTTTTGGTTTGGTTTGGGTTTTTTTTTTTTTTAAGATCTCTAGAAATTGTTTTCTTCATGGTACGTACAGCTACGTAAGTTAAAAAATAAATATTAACTCCCCATCCCCCAGACTCTCTGCAAAAATACAAGATCATGATTTTGTGAAAGTCTTTATTGTTTACAATGATATAAAAAAATTTTAGAAGATGTGGGAAACTTCTTTTTTTTTTTTTTCATTGACAGCTCTGTGCTGGATACATGTGATTTGAGATGCTTAGGAAAGTTCTTGAAGTCATGAATAAATGCATGGACTTCCTTTACCTCCTCTATCAAAAATAAACAAACAACAAAAAAAAAAACCTGTTGTTCTCATTTTTCAAACAGCTTGCCATGTCCAAACCTGTATCTTGGAATCTGGCTTCATCTTTTTCTTCCCCAAAACACAGTTAATCAAAATAGAGATGATAGTTGCTTCTGTTCAAAGATGTAGCTGCTGTTTCTGACAGATACAAGCTTTAAAGAAAGAAACTTAATCTTTTTGTATAAATAGGTAAGAGATGCAGCGATGGGTGTCATCAGTATTTCCTCAGGGGTTTTTTTTGTTTGTTTGTTTGTTTGGTTAAGTTATCTCCTAGACTTCCCTTAAATTACTTTGAAATTGTGAAGATATTTAAAGAACAGATACATCTGAAGAATTGGAAGCCTTGAAAAATGTCGTTCAGTCTTTGTGGGAAGATAGAGGTCTCTATCCATTCAGGCTTCAATCACAACAGCCCACTGTTTGTATACATACTTTAATCATAGCAACCCATAAAGTACAAACTGCATTTTTCTGAATGGTATAGAGGTGACTTCCAGCAGAAACCTTCAGGTTATTCCATGGCTGTTTCTACTGAGGGCATACTCTCTTTATTTGGTGAACAGTGTAAGTGGATTGGTTAATCCTGAAATTCTGATAGTATTCATTTTCTGCAGGTGTGCGACAGGTGTGTACGTGATGTTCCAAATTTTGTCAAATACTAAGCATGAGTTGTTTTATCTTTTGCATAGTTTCTATATTTAAAGTCTTAATTATGTATTAATGGCATTGTTTTCAAAGGGTTTTTATAAACTGCAGTTCTGAAATTTAGTCTTTGACTCTATTGTTGAGAAGAGGAGCTTTACAGTTGTGTAGCAATGGAACTTCAGCAGAGCAGACGTATGTGCATACCAGTGCTCTGAGATGTAGAATGAATGTGTAGTGCAAAAATATACATTTATTGAAGAAGATGCTTTCCCTTTCTTGTAGTCCCCAAATATTTTGCTTAGGTTTTCTGGCCTATGAGATCCCCACTATATATACAGAGGGAGCATTAGGAGTCGTACTAGGAGATAAATCTATGACTTGGATCTTATTGCTACCCATATTGCCTTTCACAGAAAAAACAGGCAATATTTGCAATAATTTCAGTAATAGAAGAAGAATAACAAAATTTGCTTAAACAGGACTTCAGTACTAGAAAAGGTGAGACTGAGAGAAAGAAGCCTTAGGTAGGTGGTGGTGTTTGTGATACAAATAAAGAAATTTGACATGGTAAATGAATGTGCCACCAGATAACATGAAGCAATTTACAGGCAGAAATTTGCTCCAGTATTCCTCATTAGATATGGAAGTGTTCAATTCGTATTTTCCTTCAGATGCTTATGCGATAAAATCAGAGTTTCCTTTCATCTAAAAGAACGTGTAAAACTCTGTAATCAATGGAACTGCACTAAACAAAGAAAAAAGTGGCTGCAGAGTTGCAATATAGTCAAAGGAGGCAGTGGATGATAGCTGGTTTGTATCTTTAAAAATTGCTACAACTGTACAAATCAAAAGTATATCATTAGAAAACTTAAGTTATATCACACTTTTTTATTTAAGAAAAGAAATATTTATTAAATACTCTTAAGCAACTGTTGCATAAGTGTATCTAGACGTGATTTATGTATTAATTGAAAATTGAGCATTGCCTAATTTTAAAGTTGCAGACAGCAGGCTTTTCACGTGAGAGCAAAATACAAATCCAATGTGTTTTAAAAAGCTTCCTCAGTTATAAACGTACAGATGTTATAACAACATCACTGTGGATATTAGAAGAGCACAAGCAGGAGCAGAATGACGGGGTGCCTAATTTTTTTTGGTTTTTCCTTCATCTGATTCTCAGACAGTATAAAACGTTATGGTTTGTGGCCATCTAGTGGTGAATCCATTTTAAGTATACTAACCGTGTTCAGAACTTTAATAAACAGTCCTCTACCTTTGCTGTGCAAAACAATTACAAAACAGTTTGGAGGGGGAAATAATTCTGTGTATCTTTTTCTCTAGGAGGATAACATCTATGAAGGTTATTTCCTTCTGCCCTTTTCCTTGTCTTCCTCTAAGAAAAAAATATTTTTGATGTTAACAGTGTCTTTTTATGAGCCAATTTTAATGTGTGTGGGATTTTTCCATTTTTATTCTGTATTTTATTTTTAATGTCCATGTCCTTTGTAGTAAAGTAGTGAATTTATTTTTTTAGGCAGAAATTTATGCATTTTGTAAGTTATATGTTTCCAAGATACAAAATAGTCTCTAAAATATCTTTGAAGTATACGTCAATTCTGAAAGCAATTCATGTTCCTTGATATCTGTGACTCATGAGAAATGTGACAAACAATATGCTGGCTTTCCTACTTAAGTCTTTATTACTAAATTGCCTTCATAATTATATTTTTCTCAGATTTTTTTCTGAGTAAAGGTTTTAAAATGTCATGGGAAAATTACTCTATCACAAGCAGAAGGGATTAATAGAAGCATCTGTAGGAAACACTGTAGTAGAACCACCATGGCAAGTTGCATCTTGAGTGAGATGAGGTTTGTGAGATGGTTTGTGAGACCTGATGGACTTCTAACATCTGCTAAGTCCCTAACAAATGAAAAACTGAAATTTTATTGTGTTAGAGAAATAATTCAATAAGCTTATTAGTAGCAGATGTAAGCATTTGTATCTCTCGTTTTCACTAGACAATAGCAAAAATCTGAAAATTTGGTGATTCCAGTTATTGTTTTTTCTTAATTAGGAAATGGACTATAAAATGGTTTTTGTAATGATTTTGCCTTTACCTTTTGTTTCTTTCATCAAAGTGTCATTTTTTCATGTCTGACCATTCCAACTAGCAGTTCCTTGAATTTTCACAGTGTTGTCATAGACTTCTGCTCTTTTTTTAATTGATGTAGATATTTCTTCTACTTAATTTGTAGATTTCACCAAGATGACAGATAAACAAAATACAACAAAAACTATTTAAACTCACTATCCAGCATGCCACCATCCATCCATTAACATTGAACATTGTATCAGGATGGTATTGGGTTAATGTATGTAATGGTTTGTTTCATTTTCAGGTATTTGGAGTGGATGACAGCCAGGATTATAATAGGCCTGTTATCAACGAGAACCAGAAAGATTTAGTAAAAGATTGGGCTATAAATTCTGCTACAGTAGTGCTGGAAGAAAAAAGACCACTGAGTACAACTGGATTTCTTGACACAGAGGTAGAATTTAATTTTTGATGGTCTTCTTTTTTCTTCCAATAAGAGCGAGCACTAATAACTGACCAGTAAGTGTTAAGCAGCAAACAAAACCTTGCCTAGAAAACTTTAGCTCAGACGTATTTTATTTTTCTTAGGCCTTTATTGCATTATCAAAACTTCTCTGTCAGAGATAGGCACATTACATTGTGAAGGTGTTTTAAACTGTGCTACCTTTCTGCATGCACTAACACCAGTGTATTGGAAATGTAGCAGGAGCTTCCTTGCAACATTATGTTTGCAACACACATTTGCACAGTATACACCTCTTCTAAGTTATGCAGCGGAACTGAGGAAAAGCTGGTTATGTTTTATAGCCCACAGCAAGTAACTATAGTAAAATTCAGAAATAAGATCTATGCATATAATGTGTTATACAAAAGCAGATAGAGGAAATGTGATGGATAATACATTTCAGCTTTTTTTTTTTTTTTTCACCACCAGAGGACTTCAGGTTTTTACGTTCACGGTTTGAGTTCTCAAGTGAGATGCTACTCATGAGAAGTCACTTGTGTTAGTTGCCTCAGAAGCAGTATAATTTAATCAGTTGGTGAAAGATTAGGCAAAGGAAAATGCGTGTTCTTCATATATGACTCAGAATATGCACACAAGCTAGATGTGTTTCATATTGAGAGAATCTTGGGAGACATTCTGATACCCATCGTGATGGGTAAACTGTAACTTGAAATGTGTTGGGAACAGAACGGGCTAACAGTGGGGCAGGATTAATCTGGTAACAGTAACAAAGCACACCACGCTTCCTTCTATTTGCCATGGCAAACTGTTCATGAAGTATGATCCTGTAAATTAGTAAACTTTATAAATAATAAAAAAATCTGGAGTATATCAAGAGCTTAAAGTATGACTTTGTGTGCCTGCCATGAAATACATTGTTTTTAGTATTTAGGAATCTGTTCCTCCTGGAGGAGGTGTGCTTTATCATGGTTGTATTTGAGCTACTGTCCAGTCTTGATACACTAAGTTTGTTACTGTATCTAGATTAGTACCTTTGGATAGTTTCTCTAAGCTCACTGATCCAAGTAAATTATTGCCATACAGCATTGGGCATATGATCTGGAAGAATTTGACAAACTTCGCCTTTCACCTTGCTTCTTTGCATGAAACTATAACCACAATCTTTCTCTCTCTTCTTTTTCATGCCTTTTGCAGCATTCAGCTCTTTTGTGCCATACCTGTTTTCAAGATTATGAAAAGTAGTGATATTTTTCCATTTCTATGATTTCATAAGCAGCAGAAGAATATATGATTTATTTTATGAACATAGTGAAGCTTTCCGTGTGTCATATTTTGAAAATAACAGGGTTTGGTTTTAGAAGACAGAGACTTCTGAAATCATAGGGCAGGTTTAAGAACCCTTCTGGCAATGTCATACTAAAACTCACTTACATTTAGCTTGGAATTACAACAGTGATGCTTTTTTTTTACTACTTTGGATGCTTTGGTGAATAAAAGGTCTTTGCATATTGGGAAGGGAATGGGTTATTTGGCATAGTCTTAATTTCCAAGTTTATTACAAGACATGATAGGAGAAAAAATCAAAATTGTTTGCTGTGTAAAGGAGCAAAACTGACATAAGCAATGTGGATATAGCAAGAATTAGTGTAAGAAGAGAAGAGGGCAGATGAAGGTGGAAAAAAGCTTACCAGAGAAAGTTAGAAACAGAAGTTGGTTCATATGTATGTAGAAGTAAGAGAAGCCAATTCAGAAGAATACTGGTGTATTTTGTAGTGTCACAATGCGAAAACAATCATGAGGATGACTGTTGAGAGAAGAATGTAATATTTAAACTCTTATTACCAAAACTTACACTCAGTTTGTTTTATCATTAGGAAAGGAAGAAACAAATGTGTTTGATTTATAAAGTATGTGGGTATCGTGTTCTCATTATATATAAACTTTTCTGCTCGTGGTTTTTGGAAGACTTGTAATCTGCAGCTCAGTAATGCAATAGGTTAATAAACCTTATTGAAGAATATGGCTAAATAGTCAGGTAACCTCAGGGTAGCTCGGTGTTCCAGGCTTGCATCCACTCGGATTGTGGGTGGACTTTGTTCCAGCTGCCCATCACAGTTGTACCTATAGGTGATTAAACAGAATGAGGTGAATTCAGAACATGACTGACGTAGAAAAGGCAGAGAATAAAAATTTTAAGAGATTTCAATTCAGGAAGATGGAAAAGATAGCTTGGGGAATTATGAAGATTTTAAAAAACTATTTTGGCATTGAAAGATTATTCTGAACTTAAATATCTTAACTTTACAGGGCTTGTGAAGTATTGTGAATAATGTGCTTGGAAAGGACCTAAAAATTGCTTTTCTTTTAAAGAAATGCTCAGCTTTTCCATTGATATGACAAGCTGTGGTACTTTGGAGTAGTGTATGTGATGAGACTAAATAAAATGCAGAATGAATGTCTGACACAGTTGGATTGAGCCTGCATGCATTGGTTCTTGCCTTTTAAATGATTACAGATAGGCAGTAAGAATACTAAATCCATCTATTTAAATTATTTAAATGTTTTTATTTTCTATATTATAAGCTGCCACTTGCCAACCAAGGTAAGTGTGATTTAAGAACAAAAATAAGATAGAGAACAAAAAGAATATTATCGGGTTTGTTATTATTATTTATTCTTACTATGTAAGCTTGATTCATAAAAATGCTGCAGACATTTGGGCTAAGATTTATCCATTTAATTTTCTGTGGCCTCTTATCCGTGCTAACCAGTTCTTAAATAATGTACATGGTTTATCAACGTTGTCTTTGATGTACTTCTTAAGAACATACCTGGGGTTTTTTTGGTTTATGTTTTGGTGGGTTTTTTTAATGTTTTTTGTTAAAGACTGCAGCACAGCTAGAGACCTAGTTCTGCATCTGCAGGGTCATCAGTGCCATTGACTAAAATGTTCCTTTTCCTGTTTTGAATCCTGATTTCATGTCTTTCCCACTGAATATAAAATAAATAATACCACTGACATTCTGAATACTGAATAACATTATTCATGTAAATATTTGCTTTATTGCTTCTTAGAAGCGGAGAACTGTTGTGTGTATTTAGAGGCTGTATTTCCTTTTGTTTATCCTTTCTACACTAATTTCCTATCCTCCTGTAGAGCAAACCATTCAGTCTGAAGTTTGATACTTGCTTTTGTTTGAACTTAGATCCTATACTGAAACGTAGGATGATTGTCACCAATGTCATATGGGTGTGAAAAGGCCCTTGGATACTCTGGAAAAATGTATTGTCAGTAGAAAAGGGCAGTGTTGTTGCCATAGTAGAAAGTGTTGGTGAAACTTCCTCTGAAATACTGACACTAGAATTGTCACCATTCTTGGTTAAGAAGGATGAGTACAAGACTAGAGAAGGTACAAAGTCTACTCAGATTATTAAGGGAATGGAGATTTACCATACAAGAACAGATTGATAGAATTTGTTCACTCTAGTAAAGTAGTAGCTGAGATCAGTACAGTTGCTGGGTTTTGCTGTAGAAGTAGAGTAGATGCAACAGAAGGAAGAACTATTTTAGATGTCAGTGTTGTTCCAGGAACAAATGTGAAGACATTGCCTGTAAATCAAGTGAGTATTGAAATTTGAAAAAAGATCATCACCCCTGGAGTAATGTGGTTCTGAAGCAAGTAGTGGAGGGAGGGAATAAAACAACTGCTTTCAAGACAGCACTTCAATTTACGAAAGAATGGCATGCTGTGATTCTTATGAGATAACTGGCATATGTGTCTGCAAAGACTACTTTTTTTTATTCAGCTTGTTGAAATTTATTTTTTAAAAATACTATTCTGCTCTTAAATGCCAAGTATTGGAGATGCTTCCAGTTGTCATGGGCGAGTGCTTAGGGTTTTTTTCAGATGTAGAGCCTGAAGCCCAAAATCTTCAGGCTGAATAAGTCCAGAGAAATCCATTGGTACATTTTCTGAAGATCTGTTACTCCAATTTAGTTTGAATACATGATAAGCATAAGGGAAAGCAGATTTAACATGAAGTTAAAAGGCTGGTATCTCTTACGCAAACACAGCTTTCCTGAAAGACTAGGAAATTCCTTTTAGTATTCTAGAGAAGATTTGGAGGATTGCTTACCTGAGAGACCATAAAATGCAAATTGATATGGATTATAGGAAGAACATTAGGATACGCGAATGTGACTTTTTTAACATATGTTTTATAAACTTTTCACTTTTTGAATGTGTCTAAACTACTATCAAAAGAAATAGCTTTTCATAGCTTTGTTGTTTGTGCTTGTATGTACAGAGAGTTGGCAAAACACACATTTACATCCACTGCTCTGTAGAAAACTTTTTTTGGCAGTGTAATTACTTTCAGAGAAAAGTAATTTATCATGTTGATTTACTACAGTTAATCTGCAAAGTCTTAATATATTTCTCTATTGTGAAGTGGAATTCGTATTTCTGATACATATCTGTATTTCTGGAATTGGTTAGGCGGTACACAAAGAACTAGATTGAGTTTTCTGTAGCAAGGATAATCAGGGCGTCTATCATATTTGCTTCTTGCTGTCATTAATTGTTTTATTAATGATGGAAATTCAGTAGTATGGACAGGAAATAAAGAGAATAAAGTTTAGAGATAGGAAAAAAAATGAGGCTTCAGCAGTAGTTGTCAATGCATAAATGCTGCACATTTTTACGTGGGTTTTTTGTATAATCTTTCTGGTACCCTTTTCCTTGCATTCTGTTCAGAAATGACCATCAATAACAGAAACATTTAATTGCCTGCCTTTGCTGTTATTAGACTTAAATTTTATAATATTTTGATTCTAAAAAATGAATTTACAATGTGGAAATTTGTATAATAGTTCAAATGATCTGGTGTATCTCTGACTTACTACATTCATAATATTCTGAAAAAGATTCATGATGTTGCACTTGTTTGCATTAATTAGGGTCATTCATTTAATCAGGAGAAATTCAAGATCATAAACTCAAGTCTTCTCAAATGTCTAAGTAACTTTTAATTTGAAAGAAGTCATGCAATAGATGACATTGTTCATCAGTACATTTCTGCTAGATAAATTTTATAAAATTGATAGAGTTGGTTCCTGGTCAAAGACTAGAATCCCAGAGTGGCCGAGGCATTAGGCAAAAATCAGTGTTTTGAATAAAGTCCCAAGATTTGAACAGGCAGCAGAGCTTCATCTAACCTTTGAAATGGCTCCTTCAAATTTCATTATTAAGCAAGCTATTGGTATCTGCACAGAATCATGGAATCATTAAGGTTGGAAAAGACCTTTAAGATCATCAAGTCCAACCGTCAACCTGACACCACCATGCCCACTAAACCATGTCCTGAAGTGCCACGTCTACACGTTTTTTGAACAATTCCAGTGATGGTGACTCCACCACCTCCCTGGGCAGCCTGTTCCAATGCCTGACCACTCTCTTGGTGAAGAAATTTTTCCTAATATCCAAGCTAAACCTCCGCCAGCACAACTTGAGGCCATTTCCTCTTGTCCTACTGCTCGTTACTTGGGAGAAGAGACCGACACCCTCGTCTCCACAACCCCCTTTCAGGTAGTTGTAGAGAGCGAGAAGGTCTCCCCTCAGCCTCCTCTTCTCCAGACTAAACAACCCCAGTTCCCTCAGCCACTCCTTCTAAGACTTGTGCTCTAGATCCTTCACCAGCTTCATTGCCCTTCTCTGGAAATGCTCCAGCACCTCAATGTCTTTCTTGTAATGAGGGGTCCACATGTCGCTCCATGTCCTTCCCATCTCTTTTGTTGATCTTGAATTGAGATTTCTTGTTTAACTTGCCTATGATTATGTAACTCCTTTGGAACTGTAATCAATGACACACAAGCCCCCACCCCATGTTTTTTTCCTGCTTTTCTGAGCTGAGGACTGAAATAACCTCGTTTTAAAACTAGCACATGTTCTAATACATTTTAATATAGGTTCTGCTGTTTAAAATTTCACTGCACTGGTTCTGCAACTATATAGATTTTGTTTGCCATTCTAGAGCTGGTAAGTCTAAAATTTATTGAGGTAAACTCCTTTTTCAACTTCTGTCAGGAAAATAGTATCTGACATTTCTATTCAGGAAAAAAATGGAAAGAGGACATGCTTTTTTATCGAACAGTTGTAATTTTTATTCTGCTTTTTTTATTCCTTAGGAAGGTTCTACTGCACCTGGAAGTAAACGTTGGGTATCACAATGGGCCAGTTTGGCTGCTAATCACACACGTCATGACCAAGATGACATCAGATTGGAGTCATCTGTGCCTGCTGCATTGGAAAACGGTATTAAAAAAGCTGTTCTTGTTATAATTTCTGCTGAAGAAACCTATGAAAGGGAGAAAAGAATGATTACGTACCTACACAAGCAGCTTGCATACTCTTAGTGCCTCATCTTCACCTGAAATTCTTTCATGTCATTGAGAAGAAACAGCATAAAAACAAGTTCAACCTTAGTGGTGTTTGACATGGCAGAGGAGTGCCAATATCAAACTGACTGTTACTAAAAATGAAAATATAAAAATGTTTAATATTAGAGAAACTTTCACTTGGCTGCTGTTTGGGTTGGTCTGCATAGTATGTTTTTGTCCTTACATCTTTCTCAGTACTAGCCCCAAATTGGGCTTTAATGGATTGATTATTAAACAATCCAACCCGAGACTTCATTATTTAGTCATTATTCAGCTGAAGCGTAGCATACTTCCTCATCTTGGAAACAGAGACAACCTTCTATGTTTCTTGAAAACCATAGAAGCCTTCTGCTCAGCAATGAACAGCTTTATCTCCCGTATGAGTGCCATATGTTCAGGGTATATGTCTCCTTAGTGACACTATTCACATTTATTTTAAATGGTTTGTTCTTCAAGATTTACACTCTTGACTCTAAAGGTTGCTTACCTTACTTTCCCTCCACTGTTTTCTTCTTCTCAGTTTCACCTTAGAGGTGATTTAACACAGAATTCTAGTGTAATTTTTATGCTGATACTTTTGTATTGAGGTGGAGTTAACGTAGCTCTTCATTACAAAATTTACCGGCAACTGCAAAGGGACGTCATATTAATGAATGCTGCATATTCTGAAAGTGATATGCTGTTTAGTCATCAAGAAGTAACTAATTATCAGTCTACTACTTGAGATATACTTTTGTCCTGCAATTCTAGCATTTACTTTTATTACAGCTGGCTTTGAAATTTTCAGCATCAAAACAAAGCTTAAAAGATTTTAATTAGGGAAGAAATTGTGGTTTAGAAGTAGAAATGCTTTTCTGTGTACACCACTTCTGAAGATACACTACCGTCTAGAGAACAAGTCTAATAACCTCTTGTTAGACATTGGTGAGTAGAATAAATTATTTTTTCTGCAGCACCTTTTTAGGTTTTTTCTTTTCCTTTTTTGTTGAATTCACAAGTGTAATATGTGTGCTCTACTTTTTTGTTATAGCTGCTGGCTTTCTTCAGATTTTCAAGAATCTGTGTCTTACAATTTCAGAGCAAGCTACATCTTTGACCTATAAGATAGTCTCTTGGAAGACTGCATTTTCAACCGATAAAACCAAGCCTTTACCATTTTCAGAGCAGAACCCTGTGATTCTCTCCCTGTTTAGACTGCAAACCTGGTTCCACTGCTCTGCACAGCAGAAAAAAAATTGCCTATTACGAAGTTCTTTGCCTTTTTCGCTCTTTTTTCCCCCACCACCTTGGGTCCTCAGACCGGTGTAAAAGTGTAGTGACAGAGATTTCTCTAACATGTGACGTATTTAAGAAAAAAAGGCGGGGTGGGGGGAGAAACACGTTAAAGATATTGTCCGTATTTTTCTGCCCAAATTTTAGGTTTCTTGGTAAGTTTAGATATCTCCCTTTGTCCCTGGCCCAGGTTAGATGAACTGAAACATTGTCTGAACTGCTCAATCTTGAATCCCACAGGCGATAATTATATTTGGTTTTCTTTCAAATTCCCTCTATTTCTCCTACAACACCTTAACTTAGTTGTAACTAATATATGCATTTCCTAAGTGGATTTGACACAGATTTATTTTACTGCCCTCAGAGTTTAGATAACACTAATGAATTAATTCAAACAATTTCTATGTTCTTTAAAGAGATCTTACCTGTACAATTATTCTTTACTGAAAAAAAAGCCAGTTAGCTTCTTCACAAAACAGTTAGCTTTTAATTCTGTGTATTGTTCTGGCAAAATGAAAGGAAGAGAAATAACATGACTCTTAATTCTAAAGTTGAATAAATAACCTGACTACTTAAAAAGTTGAAACTGAATATTATTGGGAATTTCTTCCAAATTGAAGCTGCTGTTATGTATTGATTAGTAACGGAATTTCTATTCATATTTGTATTCAGTAGATGAAACTATATGTAAGCGTGTTTAGTTCACTGGTTTATCAAATACTATTATTTTTCTGATCATTTACTTTTTGAAGTTCACGTGGTTTTAAAAGCATAGAAGGTGAGGCCATTTATTAAAGCAAGCAATAAAATACATTCCAGCTTCATGGCCTCATTTTACTTTTTGGGGAAGTAAAAAGAAATTTTGCTTCTGATGTTGTGTAATGCTGGCTTCCGTATCAATGCATGGAAGAATTCTTACCAGTAACTGCTGCTTCTATAGTCGCTTTTCCACACCTCATAGCAGTTGAACATTGCATAGGATACTAAAAGTCAAAGGAGATGGATAGCGGAAAAAATAAATTATCTGGTATACGTTGTATGTAAAATAACGGAAATCAAGAGCAAGTTTGGCACTGCTTGGGAAGGATCAGGTACACCTACAGAGCACATAAAATCATAGCTCTTGAGACTGATCCTTTGGGTGGTTAATCAGGGGATTTGGTGGTCTTTTGTTTTTTGTATTGTTTTAAATTGTCACTTTCAGATGGGATGCCAACTAGGATCTTCTTCGGAGACATGAGTGCTTCTTTTACTATTATAAGAACTTTATGATTTAAGTGAGGCAACTACTGCATAGTGCATACCCATACTGCAAGAATTCTAAAATACTTAAGGAGAAATCCAGAAAGCGTTCAAGCACCAAAGATGTAATGAAAAAAACAATTTGACATGTATATCCAAAGACAATTCACAAAACGTGTCTTGTTGGCTTGCATGCCTGTATTTTCTTCAGAAATCTTAGTAGTTAAACTTAACATAATATGTATACGGCTAAAGACAATGCTGAACAACTCCACAGCTTTCTTCTACTAAAGACTGAAATTCACCAAGAAGGAAGTTACATGCCTAAATAGATAAAAAAGATTTGATCTGCTGGGTATTTCTGAGAAAAGTCAGTCTTCACAGATAACAATCCTATTGATTGTCATTGAACCTCCAATTTTTTAACGATTTCCAAGAATAGTCCAGGAATTAGAAAACATTGCTTAGATTTCAGAGCTACCCTCTTCTTCTCAAATGGGTGGCCTAACATGGATTATACAAAAAAAGGTGTGAGTCATTTTGCATTCTTCATCAAAGGTGTGACACTGTGCAAAGAGAAAAGAAAGACTGAAGAGCCCAGATAAAGTAGCAGACGTGTACAATTGTATACATACAGAATGACTGTTGATATTGAATTAAGTGCTTAGAGAATTATTGCAGAGCGGGAAGCTCCATACTCCGGTTTATATTCCTGGAGCAACCCATGTTGGTGGCAAACCCTTGATACAAGGATCCCAACAGGGTATGCAGAGCAGTTGTTTATAGATCTCTCGTGGTGAAAAGTGAATTGACAGATGTGTGTTAGTAAGTATGTCACATTATGTGGCAACAGTGGGCAAATGAACTTGCAAAAAGAATTATTTTCCGTCCAAATATTCAAATTCAGAGCAATTCATAGAGAAATTCATATTATCTCTCAGTAATAAAGTCTTGTTTCTGACAGCACAACTGCTATGTTTGTTAAATGGGCAAGGAAGGCACAGTCATCACTGTGGAAAAATAAAGTTTGATTCCTAAAATGGGGGTATTCAGCATCAATTATTCCTTGGAACCGTTCATGGGATGGCTGTATGTGTCTGCCTAAAGAGCATTCTATATTTGCTAAGAATTCAATGAAAGTGCTTTAGCAGTAGTACTGCATTCTTTTGATGCTTTTTATACATTTTCTATATATTTCTATACTACAATGTCTTATTTGTGTTAAAAGCATTCTTTTTGCTCTCGCCCATAGTAAGTTCTTTCTTCAGGAGTAGGGTTTTTCAATACTGCTGAAAAAGTGTCTCCTAGCACTGCAACCTCTTCCTTGAGGGGAGGTCTCACAGGGAGAGGCTGTAGCGCCTTGGTGAGACAAGTCCTTGAGCTGTGGAACAGACAAGTAGGGAGGAATGAGGGGGATCTTGCTTTACTCAGTAGCTTTGAAATCTGGTGCTGAATGTGTTTAGGAACATAAGACTCGCATTCCACTCCCTGTTGTGATGGTGTGCTGGTATAACAGCAATTCGTTGTGTTCCTATTTTAACCGACTGTGGAAGCATAAAAACTTTAGGTTCATCTGTGTATATGGTCGCAGTGTACACTGCTGGCTAAAAGAGTTTGATTTCTGGGAGAGCATATCTCATGTGGCTCAAATTCTTGTATCTATGAAAACTTTCCCTTTTATATGAGAGCAATCCTAGCCCATATTATGCAATATATATACTGAAATTACAATGAAGCAGGAAAAAATACCATAATCTGTCTGCAAGAATGACACGAATGTTCATGAAGTGTTCCCTTTCCCAGTATACAGAGTGTCAGCAAGGTAGTAATTAGCCCAAGACGCCACACAAACAGGTGATTGTTTAATCACAACTCAAATTATCCATGCTTGGGAAGAAATTCTGCCTGTTTTTAGCAGAGCTGGAGGAAGGGATGATGTTCTGTCTTTGCACTTTTGCCTTGCTTCTGAAATTACTCCTTCCCTTTTCCTGTAATATGCTAGTTTTAGGAAGTACATTTTGGGAAGATGGCTTTTTCTGTCCTGACATGTCTCGGTTAATAACCAGAAATGGTTTGTTGCAGTTAATTCCCTTGCAACCTTTTAGACATTGTTTTGATAGACATATGCTCTGTATCAGCACTTTGGATTGTGTAGAATGAAGTGTTCTTTTGTATGATGCTCTTAACATTCTACTTCTAGTAATACAGAAATATTTTTTTGATACATGTAAGATCTTTAATTGGGAGACACCAGTTCTAAATTATGTTAGTACATGATTTTGTTTGACTTCTATTACAAAATGTATTGCAACAGTGAAATAAAATAACATAGCTATTTATGTACAACTTATTATAGTTTGGAAGTAGTTAATGTAATTCACAGAGTTTCCACTCTGTAGTAAAAGGAGTGTTTCTTCTCTTTCCTGTAAAGAGGAAATGATGCCTACTGAGAATAGGACAAGCAGTAATGGGCTAAATTTGAGAAAGTCCAGCTCATGTTAAAGAATAAGAAAATTATTTTAAGAGTTATCTACCCAAATAGCTTATAGGGATAATCAAATCTGCATCAACTGAAATTTTAAAGAACTTGGTAAATGTTTTTAAACATATATTTGTCTAAGTATAATTGATCCTGCCATAAAACAGAGGGATAGACTAACGACTGTCTTCTGGTTTATGTTGTTTTATTAGTCTTACACAGTCTTAAGAATTTAATGTTTCTATTTACCTTGCTATTGAATTACTTCTCAGCTATTTTTGTCTTTTTCATTTTTAGACACAGACATCAGTGAGTCTGGTATTTCCATTAGAAGCACTGGTTCAGCTGCTTCTATGACCAGCCAAGGCGAGCGAAAGAGGAGGACACTTCCACAGCTTCCCAAAGAGGAGAAAGTGCATGAAAGCTCAAAAGCAAAAACTACTTCTCATCAGAGATCAGAAATAGGTGAAAAGCAAGACACTGAACTTCAGGAGAAAGAAACTCCAGCTCGTGCCTCAGATGCTGACAGCAGAAGTGTAGCTAAGTCAAGCAGAGCAATGAATGGTCTTTCGCCTAAAGCTACTGGAGACAAAGTTTTTTCTTTCCCCAGCTCTTCCAGTAAAGAGAGAGTTGAATCTGGCAGAGAAACTTCTGTGGTAAAACAAGCTTTAGCAAAAATTCAACAACAAGAAAGGAAGGAGCAAGGACACTGGACACCCACAAAATTATCCTCTACAAAAGCTACTGCAAACCAGGTTGAGAAAGGTAGGGAGGAGATTGCTGTGTCACCCAAAACTTTGGATAATCAAGACAAAGCTCCTGGACATGTTACAGATAAAGCAGAAATTAAGTTGGCACAGAGTGAGGGAAAAAGAAGAAAAAACGAGGAAGCTATTAAAGGACAAAGTCCTAAAGCATCTGCAGGAGAGAAAAAGGAATCTTCAAAACCATTAGTGAGGCAAGGTAGCTTTACTATAGATAAGCCTAGCACAAATATACCTATAGAACTTATTCCTCACATTAATAAGCAAAGTGGATCTGCTGCACCTTTAGCATCTGCTAACAGGATACGTGACAGAAGTGATTCAATGGACACTGATTCCAGCCTAGATACAACACTCATTTTAAAAGACACAGAAGCTGTAATGGCTTTCCTTGAAGCTAAATTGCGTGAAGAAAATAAAACAGATGAAGGTCCTGAGACTCCTAGCTATAACAGAGATAATTCCATATCACCAGAATCAGATGTAGATACAGCCAGCACAATCAGTCTTGTTACTGGTGACACTGAAAGAAAATCCACGCAGAAGCGGAAGAGCTTTACAACCTTATATAAAGATAGATGTTCCTCTGGTTCCCCTTCAAAGGATGTTTTAAAATCTTCTGCAACCAGTGCCAGAGAAAAAATGGAGAAGAAAACTAAAAGTCGATCTTCAGATGGTGGGTCTAGAGCTGATGCTCGCAAAGCTGTGCAATCCAGCGGAAGAATGAGACAACCATCAGTAGATTTAACAGATGATGACCAAACATCTAGCGTACCTCATTCTGCCATTTCTGATATCTTATCATCTGACCAGGAAACCTACTCTGGCAAATCACATGGAAGAGTTCCTTTTGCCTCAGCAGATGAACTTTTGCATTCCAAAATGGAAGGAAAGTCAGCTAAATCAAAAACCTCTCCTGTTGCACTTGGGCAATCTAGTAAATCTACCACTCTTCCAAGACCTCGTCCTACAAGGACTTCTCTCTTGCGCAGAGCACGGCTCGGTGAAGCCTCGGATAGCGAGCTTGCTGATGCCGATAAGGCTTCAGTAGCTTCCGAAGTGTCCACTACAAGTTCTACATCAAAACCTCCATCAGGGAGGAGAAGTATTTCCAGAATAGACTTACTTGCTCAACCTCGCAGAACTCGACTTGGTTCTTTATCAGCACGTAGTGATTCTGAAGCAACAATAACAAGAAGCACTGCCTCATCTCGTACCCCTGAAGCTATTATCAGAAGTGGTACAAGGTTAACATCAGCAGGAGAGAGTACTAAAGTTTCTGCTAGAACTCGAGCCAATAGCATTTCTCGACTTTCAGATTCAAAATCCAAATCTTTGGCTTCAGCTCATAATTCCCCCTCAGGTATGTGAGATTATTTGAACTAGTCTTATACAATACTAGATGTTTTTCATCTGTGGAAATATTTGTGTGGTTTTTTGTTTGGTGGGGTTTTTTTGTTTTGTTTGGTGGCAGGGCTTGTGGATGTTTTTCACTTAAAAAAAAAAATCTAAACGGTTAAAGGATTACAATTTCTTGTCTTTGTGATTTTAACTGGAAACCAGTAACAAAGAATTGCATTGAGGCATTCAGATGTGGCAGCACTGATTTGCATGAGTACAAAAACAGAGCAGAGATGTCTTTACTTAAGTCATAGTAGTTTAGAACGTCAGCAGCACTTTTTACTACACAGAAGACAGAATATTTGTGAGGTAGGCTTGTAAATATGCTGAACAGCAAGTGTTCCCTGAGGTATACCCTGAGCATCTATAGGATAACTATATTTATAATTTAAGATTATCTTCCAGAACTACAAAAGTGAGATTCGTTTGGTAAGAATAATAACAATGAAGTAACAAATGGAAAGATTAAACATAAGCACTACCTAACTAAATATCATAAAGTAATTTATATTAAAATGTTTCCCTTGCCTTGGAGTAGTTCCTGTTCTCTCTTCCAAATCATGACTATTTATAATTTCATCATGATTTCCAAATCATGTTAATCTTCTTTTATGTGGTAATTCCTTTACTATAATACTATCTTATGTATGGAAGGAAAAATCCATACAATCAATTAATTTTAACCTACTATTCTGTTACAAGTTAACGTAACATTTTAAGTGCAAGCCGTGTGAAAGGCTACTAGGGTTTTTTTCCAACAGCAATATTAAATCAACCAAATTAAAATGAGGTAATTCTAAATAAGTCAACTTTCATGTGGAATGAATATCTAAAATTGATGTCCTCTCGCTTTTTGAATTGCATACTACCAGCTTGACCTTTTTTGAAGCCAGTCCACAACCTAAGAAAAAATAAATAGAATAGCTGTGTGTTGCTACCGAGATTATATATTCTCCTTTACTGCTTCCCATTCATAAATATAAACATCGGTGATACTTAAATTTCCCACAGTCCTACTGCCCTTTTGTTCCTTTATATCATAAATGTACCTTCTAAGGATTCTTAGCAGTGTTTATCCCTCAGACAGGTAGCTTCTGGCTGTGTTATTTATTAGCTGAATAGAAATTTCTGTGGAGATACAACTGAGGTGTTCACTGAACTATGAACTTGAATCTGTTTAATATTATGACAGGTGTCTACAAAGATGCAAAAAAAAAGGTGAAACTTCAGAGAAAACCTCAATCTTCCCTTGTAAGATATCATTGGAAAAGCAGTGTGCTTTCACTTTTAATCAAAGTTTTAAATTTATGTGTGCAGCTTGAAAGGTGGCAACATTAGGTCAGGGAAGCGTGTCAGTTAAGACTCCTTCTATATGTTTACTTTGATAATTAACACTAGTTCACATTGTGTTATTGCTGATTTTTGAAAAGATAAACCCCAAATGTAACTTGTCACTTCACTGTTCTTGTGGTTTTTACAAAACTATATATGGATTTTGAGTTTTCTGTCCATGTGAACTATTGCACGCTTTTCCCAGGTTGCTGCTTTGAAGTGGTTTGCTGCTTCTGTTCAGGGCAGTGGGTGTATCTTTTTCTTCTCAGTCTACTAGTCTATCATGGTCATCTTTGTTTAATGTTCATTTCTTTTACCTGCGTTACACAGTCAAAATTTACTGTAGCTTGTATAAAATACTCAGTTTTCAAGAGAGGAAAAATGCCATCTTCTCATGAGCTACCCCAACATAATAAACTAGGTATTTTTAAAAGGCCATTGTTAGAAAAATCTACAGCAGAAATAGCTTCTGTCATAAAAAGCTTTATCAGTTCTTATATCAAAATCAAGGAGACGCCTGTAACTGAAAGCAATTAATAAAGCAGTCAGATACTTTCAAAACAAAATCATGGCTTAATAAATCAATCAAGCCTTCTTACTATGTAAGTAAAGAATATTATTACTATTGTTCAGGATTTGGAGTTCTGGATTTTGTCTGTATCGGTAAGCTTATTGTATAATTTTTTACTGGACTATTTAGAGTATATTTAGGAAAATCTGAATTGCTTTGAAAGTGCAAATAATCTCTCCTATTATATATAGGCCACTACTCAGTATATCCCCATTTTCCCATTAGCATCTTATAAAATGATGCAAATAACTACCCAACACATCAAGTTATTAATAATATTATTTATTTTTTCCTTAAACATATTTAAAACATCTTTGAATAGAATGTTACTTGTAAGCAACATATAAAAACATAATGTAGCTGAAGCTTTTAGATCCAAAGCATATAATTCCTGAATTTAATTTTCTTTCTAGAAAAATCAACAATTCCTTTAATTTTAGCACTTCTGGAAATTACTAATGAAGTGCCTGACAAAAGTGCCTCAACTGTTTGAATGTGTTTTACTTCAGGCACACTTAATCAAGGCATAACAGTGATGTATTTTCTTGTCTCCCTGGACCTATGATCATTACTAATATATGGTTGTGGAGTTTTTATTTTTACTGCAAGACTGGTTGCTATTATTGCTAGTGTTAAAAATGTTCCATGGGTCCTCTCATCAGAGTTCAGTTAATGTTACCATGTTGTAGTTCGCTAAACACTGGCAGCGGAATCTTGCTTCTTAAATCCAGTCTACCAAAGAGAAAATTATTTCTGCATTTCCCACATCTTTTTGAATGTTCAGACATACATGCCTGTAAAAAGGGGGCAAAAAAAGGTGTAGTCACTGGATTTTTTTATTGTCTTGTACTTCATGTGGATGTATTCCAGTGTAATAGTATTAAAATTGTCAGAGCTGTGAGCAATTCCATAATTTCAAGAATCTTTTTTTAAGCCTTGATACATTTAAGTATTGCTTGCTTTTAAATGAAAGGGCCAGCAGATAAATGGAATGTCTTGGATGAGAATTACCAGCATTAAAGTAACTACCAGAGTGTTTCTGTGGTAGGAGGCTTGATAACTGACAACACTGTCAAGACCTGTGAAGCAGAATTAATAATTTTACAGCACAAGCAATGAAAGATTTAATCGAGGCACTGAATCATCAAACAGTACAGTGTGATCAATAAAAACAGGGAAGACCAAAGACCTTTTTTCACAATTGCAGAGGAAAATGGAAGATGACGTTATAGAAGCTGTTATGTATTGGGAAAATGAACAACAGGATCAGGCCTAGTTAAAAAAAAAAAATGGTTGAGCATGGAGAGAAAACAACGCTTATTAACTGCACTTTAGCATTATTGCACTACTGAGCACCAATTTTCAGTATCTTTGAAATGGATGAACCTTGAGAAGGCAATGCATCAATGAGAGTAGGTATTTTATTGGAGGATTTTCTAGTTATTGGTGCTGATATTCACAGTCTTTGGTATCTGAGATAACTAATTGCACAATAGCTTTCAGAAATCTATGTAAACTACAATGACATTTTGGGGCTGCGTAATTTATAAATAGTATTAAAAGCACATATGTGCAAATGTATAGCTAGGTTAATGGGAAACATGCTTGGATATTGCTTGTCATGAATCATACAACTTTGAGATTTTTACTGTTAAGCCTACAATAATTTTTCCCCCATATTAATGAGAAACCCATTGTTAATATATAAATAAACAACATTTTAAGGCCTTAAAATTTAATGGTCTTAAAAAAAGTAGGGGGGGGTCAGGTATTATGTAGACAATTGTTATTGATGTCATTTCAGTTAGTATCTCTGAAATGTTTAAGCTTTTACAAAATTAATTATTTTTGATTGAATGTCTAATTTAAGAATCTTTTCCTAAAAAGTGTGGGTGGAAAAGAGGACCTAAGACTAATCACTATATTTTATTTAAGCAAATGCTTCTAATCTGAATGTTTTAATACGAATTAACATGATAAAACACTATTTTGTACACAGAGGAATCCAAGCTTCTCCCAGACCCAGATCCTGATGTTGAAACTTACAGTGGTAGAGTACTAGAAATCAAATCTGTTTCTGATATTTCACTTCTCATTCAATTTTTAGTTTTTAAATATATGACCACATATGCTCATTGTACAGTGCTGAGTTGCTGGACTAGCTCACTTGAGAGATTTTAAGATACATTTTAAATGTATTTTGATGCATATAATTTGAACCAGGATGAAGAATTTAAACAAAAAGTGGTGCTAAAATGCGGGCCCAACTCATAAAGCTCTTCAGACTTCGGTCACACATTGCTTGCATGCTGTTGGTGGGGAAATGTGCTTTTTCTGCTTATGTTCTACTTCCCTAAGATCAAAACACGTTTGAAACCTCTAAAAAGAGAGCAGTACGTGACTGGAGAGACATTTTTGTTTTCTTCAATAAAGTTAGAATACTAAAAAAAACTTAGTAGAACTGGACATGATTTGAAGCCCACATTTAAACCTGAAAAAAATTACAGAAGCATATTTTTGTTTTCAGCAATTAAAAATGCATTATTTATATGAGGGAAGAGATGTAAGCATATACACCAATGTCATACTCTACATACTTTGCGAGCATTACACAGATCTTTTCTCAACTAAAAATTACTTTCATTATTTGTTACTTAAATTCATATTGTTTATACTTCATTTGTAATGTTTTTTTAAACTTTTTGTGAAGAAATCATTCTTACTTCTTATATTTTTACGCTTAAACAATATACATTACTTGAATCTATTATTTTTAAATTACTAAGAGGTGATCGTGCACTTTCAAAAATTTCTACAGTAATTATAGAGCCTCATGAGTGTCAGTGAGTTTGGAAGACTAAATCACCTGCAAGAATTTAGCAGGTTGTGCATGATGAGCATTCCTTTACACTTAGTGATAGCTCTTCCTACTGGGAATGTTTGAGGACAGCACATCTGAAATGCTTTTTCTGGACTTTAGGAATTCATAGGAGGACGAAAGCCTCCTACTTAGTTTCAGTTCTCTTATACTTCAGGCTCCATTCAGCAACATGCTGTATATGCTTTATGTGCTACATGTGAGAATATATGCTTTTTGCTCTGAGGCTGCTGTTTTTGTAGACGTGCTGCTCAATTTTATAACACAGTATTAACTTTAAAATATTTTTTCTGTACTAAATACATCATGCGTCATCTAGGATTTTTATGCTTTCCATATGTAAGCATGCATTCCAGGCTTGGTGCCAGCTCCATTCTTCCTTCATGTCTCTTTTTGGGAAAAAAATCTGCAGAAAAAGTGCAATCTGACTATATACTTAAATGTGAATGAATTGGGCCCTTGTTTTGTAATACAGTTTGCTTGAGCTCATATGCAATTACTGGCTTTTACATCTTCTTTCACTCATCATTATACAAAGAGCATCAGTTTTATGTTTTTATTAATCAATATTTATTATTTAACACAAATTTTGTAGCTTTCTTTTTAAGATGTAGTGAATAAACCTTTTGTGAGGTATCTGGGGATTGATAATGAATAGTTGTGTATTTTTGTGCTGTTACTGAAATAATACTGTTTTTTCTTATTAAAGATGCAATAATAATTCTTTTTTAATAATTAAACTAATTTAGTAAGTGCAAGATGGAGGCGCTTTCCTACAGATTATGCTTCCACCTCAGAAGATGAATTCGGATCAAACCGTAATTCCCCTAAACATACCCGTCTACGTACCTCTCCAGCCCTGAAAACCACACGACTGCAGAGCACTGGGACAGGAGGTCAAAGTAGCAATACATTCAAGCATAGAATAAAGGAACAAGAAGATTACATTCGTGACTGGACTGCTCACCGAGAAGAAATAGCAAGGTTGGTTTTAAAGGAGTGCCTCCAAAATAACAAAGAGCTAATGGATTTTCTGTATCACTCTACTTACTGTTTTCATTCACTAACTGAATGAGTAATTTGAAATTCTTCTTATGAGAGACTGGCAGACAGAACACTCATGTTACCAGCACATCTCTTTCTAATGGAAAATTATAGTAATTCTGACTTACAATAGCCAGATCCCAGAATATGAACTTCAGGTTGCATTAGTGAGACTTCTCAATTTTTGTTTTATCTAGACATTTTTTCATGTTAGATATTTTCTGATTTAAATCATATGTATTAATCAAAAAGTAATTTCTTTTGTTGTGAGTCCTTGAGATTAGTATAGCAATTGCTCCATTATTGCTAACAGCACTCTTCTTCAAGTGAACCAACAAAAAGGTCATCAGTTCTACATTCTGATAACCAATTATTCCCATATCATGTAATACCCAGGCAGTGAAAACTTCAAATAGCTTGCACTAAATAAATAAAACTATGTAAGTATCTAAATGTTATTTAAAACTTAGATGCCAGTGTTCAGGTTCTGAACCTTTTCACAGAACTTAATTGGGAAGCCTAAACAAGAAAAGTGTTTCCCTTTTAAAATTAATCTAAACTCTGTGGCCTTGCAGATGTGAAGCATTGTGTTTTGCTTAGTGTGATTAATTATTTTTTGTTTCTTCTTCTTGGCAATATTTTTCAACATTTGTTTTTCTAGTGTGGTCTGTGCAAAGGGAAGATACTTAAGGGAGTCTGATAGCATCTTGATAAATCATTAAATAAACATCTTCAAAGGCATCTTCCTAAAACATCTCTTTTCTTTCCAAAAATCTAAAGTTAGAGATGGATATAGGGAGGAATGTGTTACATGGGGGAAGAAATTGAGGGTAGCTGTAGCATATTACTTCCTCCTTATAAAAACTGCTGCTGAACATCTACTTCAGTGAAACCTCTTGGTATATTTTGCTCATCCAGGAGAGATTGACACTGGAAGTAATTGATGGTTCAGTCTAAACTTTTTTAATGGTTAGATTTGCAGGGTTTTTTCTTCCCTTGGGCTTCTTACCATTTTCTTCATTTAGATACTCTTTTTAAATTTGTTTTGATGGCTATGTACTTACCCTACCTTTTTCAGCTGCTTTATTTCCAGTGGAAGTGGCAAGAGGCTCAAATAGGTATTGCCAAATTTGTGATTGTGTATAGGAATTTCACACAAACTGCATTAAATGATCATATTTAAAGTTAAGAAAGCTAGCACTCAGCAGCTGAGATATGCCAGACTACTGTCATCTGTCATCACTGCTTCCAACACCCGTTTCCTTGGTTAACCTCTGCTGAGCGCCCTTGCTCTAGGTCACTAGTTGATCCTTTCTGTGCCTCCGTATCTCTTTGTACTGATTCACAATATTGTTCCTCCTGGCTTTAAGTTTAACTTCTATCCTTTATAAGATAATTGTTGTCTCTGCTGCCTTTGCCTTGCTAATCATAGTCTTGTCTCTGTCATTGTCTACCCTGTGGGGTTTTTTCCCCTCCCAGCCCTCAATCCAGCCTCTGTGATCAGAGTCCCTTCAACTCCATTCAGAGTTTTTAAAAAAGGAGAAGATAGTTGTATGATCTCATTAAATTGGTTGATTTCATTTTCTTGCTGAATAACTGGTTAGACTAGGCAGGTGTAAAGATAAGTATTTCATAAAATAAATGTGCAGCTGAAATTAGTGTAAAGACTGTATGACAAACATATCATTGCATCCATGTTACCATCATATTGGTCTTCCAAGGTTGACCCAGTTTGCACTTTTCATAGATGCTACAGTTTACAGATGTTAATAAAACTGAAAATTGGACAGAGATGTTTAAAAAAACTTAATGGAATAATTAAATTTGATCTAAAACCACTTTGGCCTGGAAGGAATACACACCCTCAGAATAACAGAAGCCTCACATATCTTTTATTTAAGGATTTTAAAGTATTACAGAATAAGCTGACTCAGTGTAGGAAGTGTGACGTCGTAGACTAAGCATAAAAATTACTTTGATAATCCAGCAGTTAAGGAATATTACAGGTATCTTAGAACTATTCCTGTTTCATTGTGTTTTTTCTAAAACTATGGGTATTCTTTCACTACAGGTAGATATGAACTAGAGTTCCAGGCTGTTGAAAAAGATGGTCGTGCTCTCCCCATCGCAAGCCTCGTGTTCTCACCTTTTCCCTTGCATTAGAGACTGTGTCCGTCCCTTATGTAACTGTGTAGCTGCGGGAGTCTGCTCACTGAGCTAATTTAATGACAGCATTTCCTGGAGCAGGTTGTGGGAGTTAGGGAATTTGAAGTTTATTTTAGTTTTGCTTACCTGAATTGACTTACTTTGTACAAGTGCTAGGTCTGATGCAGGAAGCAGTAGAGTAAAGTGTGTACCTAAATCTGAAGTCTCTAAATCTGAAGATTATACAAAACATACTCCTTATACTTAAACAATACTTTCTGTTTCTAAAAGTTAATGTAGAATGACTTGAAAACTTTATTTATGAAGAGTCAGGCCCAGCCCTCAGCTGGTTTCTAATTTCCTTTTTCATAACGTTTTTCTTTAGTGCGCTATCTATATTGTTTCTATACAGAAACATTATTGAGTAGCTAGCTTCCTATCACATTGAAACTAATTCCAGATTTTGTTCACTTGACTAGTGTTTGACTGTGCTGTTCGTCTAACAAGTTGCTTGCCACCCATGTTGGAGTTGTTTATTATGATATTTTTAGAATTCATTTGAATTCATTTTTATGTAGACATCTGACATCACAAAGTAATTTTGATTGCTTGGTAAGAACTCAGTTGAAGTGCCTGTGGTATGCTGAAGCATTGCTGATTTCTGTGGGGAGTTCAGTCTTAGTTGATTGATACTATTTTTGATGATGGTGTTTAATGACATGTGTCTTCTGGAGGTTTTACTGATAATTGAAATTTCCTGGGTTTTATCTTCTTCACAACTATTCATTAAATGTCAAAATGTGTCCCAAAGATTCAAACATGATTAGGAGCAACTTCTCTGTTTAAGAAAAAGTGGTGTGATTGTGTGAAACAAAGGAAGTAGGTGCTCTAGTATCTCTGATATCTAGAATATTAGCTCAAATCTTGGCGTTTTAATGGTATGTGTATATATAAGAACATGAAATACAAATTAAAATTGACCCAAAAGATGTAGCAATTAGGTTAAATTAATTAATGTAGTAATAGACACTTACCGTATTTTAATTTATAAAAATGAGCAATTGACTTGATTTCTGCATTAGTGTTTCAGCCTTTGATAGTTTGAATTGAGAAATACTGTCTTGAGTGGCATAGTTGCCATATATATTTCTACAGCTTTATCCCAATTATATGTGTATTAAAGCTGCACAAGGTTGCATTTTATTGCCAATTGCTGATGGTTAGCTGCAAAATCCAGTGTTGGAACTTGACTGGAAGTGTCTCTAATGATGCTTGCCTTTCTAGTTTAAATTCTGCTCACTCAGTCTTAAACTATTCTCTAGGTCAATGATGTCCATTCTTTTTCACTTGATGACAATGTCAAGCAGAAAGCAGCTCACTTTAGCAAGCACTGGCCAGCACGGTGTGCATCACTGTCGCATGACTGTGCAACTCCTGCTACTTCAGTGGCGCATGCTGCTGTTCATAGAGCCCTTGGGGGTGCAGAATTAGCCCTGTTGACTTCTATGCCTTCAATCTTCTCAGACAGAAGTATGAAAGGGGTTTACTTGGTGGGTGGCTCTGAATTCTAAGTCTTCTGAACTGCCTGACCCAAGCCGGAGATTCAGGGTGCCATAGTGAGTAGGGGACTTTTAGCTTTTGCTTTGGGTTTGTTCCCGGCCTCCTCTCCTCCCCCCCCTTCTTTTGGGGTCTCTTGGGGAGGAGTAACATAAGCAGAGCTAGGCAAGCTTCCTCCCTGTGCTGAGCAGAATAGAGAGCAGAGATATTTTGTGATGTGGTTCATCAGAAGAAAGGAAAAAGGAGTCTTCAGCTGAGAAGTCAGATGTATTTATGTAGTGCTATCATCCAGGTTTTTACAGGCATGTCCTGTTTTTCCATCTAGAAAGCTTGTCTTCATTAAATTTGAGGATTTAGGGTACCGGTCTGGAATTTCAGATACGTAAGCAGCTTGAGCTGAGCAAGCTGCAGGGCTGCTGGATAATCAGAAGTCCTGAAGGAGTTCTTTGCAAGTAGGTAAATTGAGATATAACTTAAATGTGTTCTGGACATTTCAGATTTACTGAATGTGCACAGGACACCTGTGTGTATTTTCAGCATATTTCCAGTGCATCCCGTGTGTGTGTTGCACATTTCTGCCTCAGAATCCTAGATAGAAAACAAGGATGCTCTGTCTTTTGAGATTGCCTTCTACCTTCTCCCTCTAGAAAGGCATGTTATTAAAAGCTTCAGTTAAAAATTTGCTTTTATGGTTCTACAAATAAACTTTCAGTTTATAAGGGCATACACATTTTCATAGCACAATTATCAGGAACTAGAAATTAGAAGCTCAAAGGCTGCAGGTTGGGCTCTACTGGTCCATAAGTATTTACAGGGGAGAATGTAACACTGTCTTTATTACTAGGATCAGTCAAGATCTGGCTCTCATCGCACGGGAAATCAACGATGTAGCAGGAGAGATAGATTCAGTGACTTCATCAGGCACTGCCCCCAGTACCACAGTAAGCACTGCTGCCACCACCCCTGGCTCTGCCATAGACACTAGAGAAGAGGTAGGAGATCTTCATGGAGAAATGCATAAGGTTCTTCCTTTTCTTTATTTCTTTTGCTTTTAGCATTTTGCATAGCCTTTTTTAGTTATTTCCACCCAACCCGTGTGCATGATCTCTGCATTGTTTTTTGATTTAAAGTTCCTCTATGTTTCAACAACCAACCCAGAAATTACTCTGTGAACACAGCTTGTGAAAAGGATGCATACTATCTGTCTGTCTCTTTTTTTCCACGAAACATAGGACAAGATAGTTATTTGCTTCTGGCTTGTCTGTAGCCTTAGATACTGTTGGATAGTATCTAAGTGCATTTAAAGATACTAGTGTGTATGCACAAATATATATAAATGTATACATTAATACTTTGCATAGCTATTAAAACCAAAAAAGTCCCTCTTTTTCACAGGTGACATTAAACTTTCGTCTTCTGAACACTGAAATACTTAGGTACCATCAGTTAACAATTAACTTTAGATTTTCTTTCTTAATAACATTGTCAAAAACTGCCTTGAAATGCTTGCCTTGTGCTTCTAATAATTCTTATTTTCTTTGGCTCTTTCCGGTGTGCTGTTCTATGAATATATTGACTAACCTGTTCTAGCAACCGTCACAGGTCTAATGCTGGTAAACGCATTAATCTGAATTTAAATCATCACTTTCTACCGTATTACAGTTCACCCTAATATGTTGTAAATGTTTACTGCATTTTTTTCTTCATAGTATTTCTTTTAAAATGTGTTTATTGATTTTTGTGTGCATAAAGTTTGGTTAATACATTAGCTTACTGTGTTTAGTATAATACTGTCTTTTTCTGTGGAAAAAAAGATATAAACAGTGATAAGAAATCTGTGTGTTGTGTAGTCAGAAAAATTGTAACTGCACTCACATAGATTTTGTTTTTAATTCTTGTCGACTTACAACTAAACTTCCAGGAAGTAAAGTGCTCATTTTCTCAGATCCAGTTAGATCACACTGATTTTTATATTGCTAAATAATTATTTTCTTCTTTAAAAAGTAATGTACAGTGTGTACATACTACTGCAGGTGGCAGTATCTCCTTTAAGTAGGTATAGGTGTTTCTTTAATGCTATAATCTGGAAAAAAACCTAAATTTGATAGTACTGTACTTAATTGCACAGATATATTCCATTAATTGAAGGACGAAATTATTTAATACCAGTTTACAGGTTACTATTATGTTACCTGCCCGTAAGCAAAATTTCTGTGGGGTAGTCTAATTTTGCCATGTATGCCTGCTATTTGAAAAAAAAGACCTTCATTTTTACAAGGTACTGTTACATAAGAGATGCATTGTTTTATACTATGCAAAACAACAGAGTGATTTTCATTTGATAGCTTCTTGTAAACTGTTCCAGAAGGAAGAAAATATTAATCTGATCTTGCATGTATCCAGTTGGTTTCATAAACCTACATTTTGTAAACCATAAGCATTTTTCTTTTACCCCCCAGTTGGTTGACCGAGTATTTGATGAAAGTCTCAATTTTAGAAAAATCCCTCCACTAGTGCATGCCAGACCACCAGAGGGGAATGGTCGGCCTAATGATGCTCGACCTCAGCTAGCAGATGCCCTCGATCCCCCAACAATTACCCGGAGAAGGACTTGGAGCAGAGATGAAGTGAGTATGCAACAGGATTCTCTCTAGTAATGTGTCTATTTTAAGCTTTTACAGTTGTCTCCCCACTTAATATTTTAGACACTATCTTTTCTTTCCTGCCTGTAGCAGGTGGCATTAATACTGGAAAAAGTGTTTGTGGATTTAATTTGCAAAATGTTCAAATATGATTGTATGTGATAATAATTAGAACACAAGTATGATTTTTTTAAAAGTTAAAAAAAGATTTTTAAACATATGGATTTTTTTGTATTTAATTAACATTAAACTAATAATATCCTTTTTTATTAAAACTTTATTTCAGGTTATGGGGGACAGTTTGCTGTTGTCCTCAGTCTTCCAATTTTCTCGCAAGATAAGACAATCCATAGACAAAACAGCTGGCAAAATCAGGTGGGTTTTTAAAAAATACTGTTACTACTGAAAATGTTCTGCTCTCATCAACATTCCTACTAGTAGAAGAGATATGTATAGTACAGATAGAGGAAACGTATTTAGTAGTAACTTGTGTTTTAAAAAAGCAATATCACCTATGGCCTTTTTAGCATTCAGAAAGATTTGTGATGATGCTTGTGTGTATTTCACATTATATGAAGATAAATATCAGCAAAGCTTATATGGACAGAACAATATCAACCTACTTCCAGCAGAGGAGCTGTTCTAACACATGCAAATGCTGTGCAAAATCTACATGACCTCTCTGCAAGTCTTGTAAAACTCCCTTCCTTAAAAGATAAGGTTAAAATGTTGCTGAAATGTAAAACCAGGCCCTGTACATTTGCCAAGTTGTTGTAGGGATCACCCATTTTTGGCAGAAAAACAAATGGTACAGAGGAGAGATGTTTCAGTAAATCCGTCTGAAAAAGAACTTGCTCTGGGGACAATGTGGTTACTCTTGAGTTCTAAATCTAAAATAATGGCTGTACCCATCTGTTATTTTTAATTGAAAACTCCTGCTTAGATAGTTAGATTCCTGCATAAAATGTAGCTAACGGGAAGTACAGACATGTCAAAAATGGTAACATATGGCTTTACCAACAGCTCCATTTAACTTGAATGAGTGAGTGTACAGTCATTTGGTGAACACTTTGGTTGACAAGAATAAATGAAAATTCTAAATACAAAGTTCAGAATCATATAATTCACATGTCCTTCTTCATGTCTTTGTGCAGTTAATTTTAAAGTAGAGTACATTAAAAATGACAAAGTCATTTTTTTGAATGTGATAAAATACTGTAATTGATCAGTTTGTCTAGGAAGTGTCAGATATTGAAATCTTAGATGGGTGACAGCTAAATCACCAAGTCACAAATTTATTTCAGCGTAGGGTGATGTAACTAGTAAAAGCAGCAAAATAATAACACATCTGAAGGTTGTATTCTTGTGGGAGTACCAAAAAAGACTTGACCATAGAAATCAAGAAGAAAAAAATTATCTATATAAATCACTAAAAGCTGTAGGTTATCTGCCATTTCTAGTCCTCCTATTTCTAGTAGGAAGAATATCACTAAGTGAAGACTCAAATCTTTAAAAGCCTGCAGCCCGTTCTTATTATTTCTGTTTTAAGGTTTCCTGTATGTTGTTTTACTCGTTGTTACAGGTAACGTTTGTGAGTACCTTGTTTCCACTGTCTTGGAACATGTTCCTGGACTGACATTCATCTCATTTCTCTTTTTCGAACTCACCATTTTGGGGCTACAGGATTATAATGTTGGAAATATGCCATTTGCTGCCTTTCCCTCCTTGGTTTCCCCAGATACATTCTTTTATGTATCGTGCTATTTATTTGAATATCCTTAAACAAAATACATAAATGTCTTTTACTATGTAAATTTTGGATACAAATGAGTTTGTGAAACGCGGGCATACAATCCGGTTACTCTCAAAAGCTCTGCCAAATTAACAGAGTTCAACTTCATTATGTAGAATTTATTACAAATTATGCAAAAGTTCACAACTTGTTTAAGCAACTTCTGAGTTTATGCTATCATTTACTTTAATAGCTGATCTCAAAAAACCCAAGCAAACACATACATGCAAAGAGCTACCTAGGCATGACCATTCTTTGAAAGCCATTTTAAAAGGCGTTGGAAATTTGGAAATAGAAGCAAAATATTACATTAAGTTTTGTTTTGTGCATAATTCTCTGGGAAAATACACTGACATCCATAAGGAACTCTGCTTACCGATATATTTTTTTTTTTTTCCTTTTAAAGCTGCATCATTGGAACAAGAATCTTGCTTATTGACTGACTTACTTGTGGTAGGCGTCTAGGATTACATGTATCTTAAATTCCTCAGAAGCAGTAGATAGTCGATACTCTTTTTCATTGTGCTGATTTTTCTTGATGGTTGGCAGTTTCTCATCTGTAAATATGTTGCTAGCACAGCTGTAGTTTACTTAACATAAAGAACTGAGTTCAGTACAGTGAGTTAAATTTATGTGTGCAAATTCATTCTGAGAAAAGTGGGTAACTATAAAATAGCCATACACTTTCCTGATAATTTTCTGACCTTAAATGGTAAGTCGGCTACATTGTAATGAATGTAATAATTATGTGATCATGTATGATATTATAAATATAAGCATACCTATAAACCATGTATATACTTTTAGAGAGAATGACATTGCATATTTCTATAAAAATACAGTGGAGAATCTTTTAATTAATAAGCAATTACATAAGATATTCCCCAGAGCTGTGATCAAAACTTCCTTTTCCTGCTACTCAGAATGGATTTGAATAATAGGATGGTATTCATAATGTCATTAGTATTTTGATTCAAAAAAACAACAGTAGTTTTAGAATTGTTTGTAGAGATCATATAAGGTAGATAGGACCTATTAACAATTTTACCATAGTTTTGGTTTGATATACATGAGTTCAGCCAACTGGTGTGCTTCTATTCCTTTTACTGGAGTTAAGCCAGTTAAAATTTCTGCCCAGAACAGGTACAATGAGAATTAACCAGGATTTGTCAAGCTAGCAGTTGTGTATTTTTGCAAAGTACTTGAACCTGAAAGGGGAGGATAAATTCACAGAGGCAGCAATAAGAGTAAGCTAGTAAGCCTGACTGTGTTTTAAAAGTCCTCTCTCAAATTTTCTTGTTCAACAATGTAAACCTCTCTCCCAAGAACATTGACCATAAAGGGCAAATACAGTCCTTACAAATTGCATCGTACATACTAAAAAACTTCATCCTTCCTATCTGTATCCAAATGGCCAAAGACGTGCTTCCTGTGCATGTGAACACTCTTCTTTCCATTATATTTTAATTGCAATAGCTAGCTTTACAAAAGGACCAGTTTCACATTGGCTAAAGTATTAAGAACATAAATATTTTCAGTCATTCTTGACAAGCAGATTTATCAGAAATTAAGGTAGTGAAAATAAATTATTATGAGGATAAAAGGAAATATATATCCCTTTGCTTGACCAGTTTCTTCCCCACTTCATTAGAGCTGCCCCTTCTGTTTTCTAATTTATAGGTAATGTTCTGAGTTCCACCGAGTTCTCTCATCGTTCCTACCTTATATTAAGAAAAAGGATTGAGAGAAGCTTTTGACGCTGTATTCCTTGGGTAGCTTTTCCCAGTGCTGGCCAAACTGTTTTGGTTTTTTCCCCCAAGTCTTAGCATGGTGTTCAGATCAAACCAGATTCAGGTGCCTGATTCTTCCCTTTCACCAAATCCTCTCTACATTTGTAATTTTCTTCAGGATAAGGTTATAGCTTGGGTATTGCTAAGTTACATTTTTGTAATTTATTTTTACTCATTTTACTTTGTATAATCAGTTATGTTCTTATCTGCTGGTGTACACAAAACTACATTATATTTTAAAATTCTGCAGCATTCATGCCATGTATCTTATAACCCATTCTTTGCTAACAACTTCTCAGGAAGCAGATATGCAGTTTGCTTGCTTTTCTTTCTTTTATATGTTATGAAGAGTTTGCAGGAATTTTCAGAGATTATGGAGGGAAGAGGTAAGTAGGGTTTGCAGTGAGAAGACCTATGTGGTTTTATCAGTGCTCTACAATGTGAATGCAGTGTTACTGGCTTGTTCGTAGCAGGAAAGTACCTCTTCAGTCAAGTACTACTTGTCAGTCTCTGCAGTTTGCTGTGCATCCCGCAAAGTGCAATGAAAGAAGAACGGGGACTGAGCACAACCAAATAGGAAAGTTCAGGCAGATTCGCCCCAGAAAGTAGGACTGGGAAAGGCAAGAGCAGAAGGTGGCAGCATTTATAAATACGTTCTTTTAATATAAAGAGTATGGTTAGAATGAGTAAGAGCAAAGGAGACAGAGATGAAGACCCCCTTAAAGTGTGCTAAATGAAGAATTGAAAAAAATATTGTAAAAAGGAAATAGGCTTCCTAAAATTATAGCAAAACCAAGTTGGCCTGTCCGGTTTATAGTGGAAATTATATCATTTTTTAAATTACTGTTTTCGTTTTTTCCTCTTTTTTAATAAAATGACCTCTGAAATGGAAAGCTTGCAGATTGTGAGAGAGAAGTAAGATCACTGTCTCTAAGAGAGTTAGACTGAAAACACTGCATACACAACCAAAGGCATTAATCACATACATAAAGATAGAAGTATTTTAATATAACATGAGCAAGAAGGTAAATGGATAAAACAAGCAGTGTCACAATAACTTCTGTATTTTTCCTACTAGTGCTGTTTACTGCTAAGTAAAGCCGTATTTTCTATGTTTCTGGCTGAGTTCCAGAGTATTATAAATGCTATTAAAGTATGGAAAGTATAGCTATGTAAGATTTTCTGTATTCCGAATCAAAATATTGCAAGGAGTCGCTTGCTTTTAGTGTAAGATCCTGTGAAGGATTTCATTGGCTCTGCTTTTTTTTTATTTAAACTCAGGAGTGTCAGGCAAGTAACTGGACAAACCTGGTATGCAGGTTTGCAGTTGTATGGCTTTGCAGCTTTTGCACTCCCTTCCAGAACATAAAAGCAATGTTGTCAAATCTCTGATGATCAGCTCTGTTACAAGGTGATGGCACTACTTGAGGCCATAAAGTGCTTCATGTTTTTCTTCACTGTAGTTTTGATTACTTTTAATTTAGTTTTTCTTTCTCTAAGAATAAGTATGTATTAATGTATACTCTTTGTATGCTTTGTACATTAATACACTAAAGTCACTTGCAGAAGTGGTCATTTGCCTCGATCCCATGACATTGTGTCATGAGAGTAGTGTTTCCTCTCAGTGAAATATCTGACAAAAACATGTTTTGAAGCAGCAGCGAGTGAAGACCTCAAAGACAGAAGAAGACTTAAAGCAGCTTCTGGATGGGCTGTCTGCAGACATCTGTGTACTTGTAACACAGGGTACATGTTTTGAAAAGCTAGACTTTCTTGTTAGGGTAACAATAGTGGAATTTTCCATAGGGTATAAATAACTGAAGAAAGATTACAGAAATGTAGTACTAAGTCTCCCAGCTTTCTTTCAAATTCCTAGTCTTTATGAAATGCAAGGTATCATGAATGTCTACCTTGAAAATTATTTCCTCGGAGACCTACCTACACTAATAACTTCTTTAAAATGTAGTAATTCTTGGTCATGATTTTAAATTGGTTGGTTGGTTTGCTTAGCAGCTTTACTGCAGCTACTTTTGTACTTTTAACTCTGAAATACCAATCAGAGAAGTGGATTTGGACTCCTCTATGTCATCATGGTGTCACTTAAAAAGAAAAAAAGAATACCCAGAACTTAAATATCTACACACTCCTTTCTTTTTTTCTTTTCAGTTGTGCAAATGTAGACAGTTTAAGTTAATGTTTGCGATACAACAATGAAAACAAAAATTCATTATCACAGCAGGGATGCAAAACATAAAAATTGGTGAATTTCACAGTATGCTTTGGGGTTTTACAAACAACAGAAGTGACTTCTTTAAGCATATAATACAAGTGATACTTATATTACTAAATCATGTGTATAGAATTTTTGTGTTGAGACTTTTCAGTGAAAACTTCTATGAAATGCATTTTTCATTAAATTAATATAAAATAAAAATGTGAAAGAGTTCCATTTTATTTACGATTGTTAATCTTTCTCTTCTGTTTTGCAATTGTAAAATGCAGTATTATTAGAGAATTCTCTGACTACTATAAAATAGTTGGATTAAAAAAAAAGTCTCAGCGCCAGAGGAAAGAATCATCTGTGTCTTTCCAACACTATAACCAAGCATTTAGCTACAGAACTGCCATTTTAATGTCGATAATGGTGATATTGCTGCAACTCCATATGTTTCCCTAAATGTTTAAACTGTATGGTTGGATTCTGTCAGTTCACAATATTTCAGATTTTAGTTTTCTTCAGTGCTCCCTATGCTGCTTTCTTGTACCATGTATCTGATCTTTCCATTTTAGTTTGTTTACTTTTATCTATTTTAAACATACTGTTCTTGAATTTCTTTCTTCTAGAATATTATTTAAGGACAAAGAAAGAAATTGGGAAGAAATTGAAAACAAGTTGCGAGCTGAAAGTGAAGTTCCTATTGTGAAAACATCAAGCATGGTACGAATAGCCTTCTTCTCTGGGGCTGAATGAGCCTCTTAATCTAATTCATAAATAATCAGTAGAGGAATGTTTTATTTTCAATTATATGAAGGCAAAAAAAAAATCTTTAAAAGGTTTTATTTAGACACTCAATATATTTGCTGGGTGAAAAACTGGCTGGATGGCCGGGCCCAAAGAGTTGTGGTTAGTGGAGTTAAAGATGGTTGACAGCCAGTCACAAGCGGTGTTCCCCAGGGCTCACTACTGGGGCCTGTTCTGTTTAATGCCTTTTTCAGTGATATGGATGAGGGCATCAAGTGCACCCTCATATGGCAGATGATACTAAGTTGGGTGGGAGTGATCTGCTAGAGGGCAGAAAGGTTCTACAGAGGGATCTGGACAGGCTGGATCGATGGGCCAAGGCCAGTTGTAGGAGATTCAACAAGGCCAAGTGCTGGGTCCTGCACTTCGGCCACAACAACCCCATGCAACGCTACAGGCTTGGGGAACAGTGGCTGGAGAGCTGCCCGGCAGAAAAGGACCTGCGGGTGTTGGTCAACAGCTGGCTTAACATGAGCCGGCAGTGTGCCCAGGTGGCCAAGAACACCAACAGAATCCTGGCCTGTATCAGAAATAGTGTGGCCAGCAGGAGCAGGGAAGTGATCATCCCCCCCTACTGGGCTCTGCTGAGGCTGCACCTTGAATAAATCCTGTGTCAGTTTTGGGCCCCTCACTACAAGAAGGATGTTGAGGTGCTGGAGCGTGTCCAGAGAAGGGCAACGAAGCTGGTGAGGGGGCTGGAGCACAAGTCTTATGAGGAGCGGCTGAGGGAACTGGGGTGGTTTAGTCTAGAGAAGAGGAGGCTGAGGGGAGACCTTATCGCTCTCTACAACTGCCTGAAAGGAGATTGTAGCGAGGTGGGCTGTAGCAAGGTGGGAAACGGCCTCAAGTTGTGCCAAAGGAGGTTTAGATTGGATATCGGGAACAAAATTTTCACTGACAGGGTTGTCAAGCATTGGAACAGGCTTCCCAGGGAAGTGTTTGAGTCACCATCCCTGGATGTATTTAAAAGATGTGCAGATGTGGTGCTTGGGGACATGGTTTAGTGGTGGACTTGGCAGTGTGAGGTTAACAGTTGGACTGGATCATCTTAATAGGTCTTTTCCAACCTAAGCAATTCTATGATTATAAGAATAAACCTCATCTTAATAATTACGAAGACTTACTATCTTATAAGAAACAGTCGTAAGAAACTGTTCAGGGGAAATTCTCAAATGAAGAATGCAATAAAAGGGGTTCAGACTATATTTAGACCATCCATATTTTTTTTTTTTAACAAAAGGTAACAACCATTAGTTTGAATGTTGGATTGCTTTCGAATGAACTTATTTTGCAATCTAAAGATACTTTACCTACTGATTATTAATACTTAATAGTATTAAATATTATATATTACTATTAATACTGCTTATTAATATTTAGAGAAATAGTTGTATTTTGCTATTTGTGAATGAAAATTATCTGTTGCAATAAAAGCACTCTTCAGTGAAAAATAATCATGGTGATATTGTGTGGAAGTGATAACCACAGGGTACCAACTACAACTCTTGTTGATTCATGTAATCTTCTACCCCTGCCCCATTAGGGCCATTTTGTGACCACACTGGGTGACTGTGAGGGAACTGAGCACACATGTTGTTTCCCAGTATGCTTCTCCCCTGTTTTTAACCACAGAGCGCAGGGTTTGAAAAACATCTCTGCATGTGAGAGCAGGTGGAGAGTCTAGCTACTTTATTCTGTCTGGAGTATCGTGCTGTTAAAATGTGAACTTACATAAGCAGTTTTCTTTTCTGAGGGAAAGGTGGGAGAGGAAGCTCCTTCTCACATACTTGGTATTGGACTGCTCAGAAGCAAAATGTGAACACGTTTCCTCTGGCATTGAACTGGCTAGCACATCTCGTAGTTTTATCATGAGTTATTAAATTCATCCAGATCAATTTTTTCCTAGAAGTATTAAAAAGTTGGCCTGTAATTTCTGCAGAATGGTGTATTTTTCAAGAGCAATCATTAGTAACTCAGTGTATCTAATAAATTATAATACTGACAGTTTTGGGGTTTTTTTAAAGTTTAACTAAGCAAGTTACCTATGGAAGTTTCTAATTTTAGAAATAATATAATGAGTTTCTCTTATCCTATCCACTTCCAGAATGAGATCAGAGTTCAGTGTTTTGTATTCCAAATGCCATGAATATGGGGTTTTAAGGCATTCATTAAAAAAGAAAAAGATTAGTTGTATATTTATTCCTAAGTTCAGCATTTTACAAATTTTTTCCCATGCATTAAAGTGTCTTGCATTGCTTGAAACTGTATGGTTGTGGGTTTTTTGTCTATGCACTGATTTTCAAGTTTCTGTGCAGTTTTCAGAGCAATATACTGTTCAAATGCAGTGCTTATTTTTACCACAGAGTGTTATTAAAAGTTAACAGAGGACAACTGTAACTGATGTTTGTTTTGTCCTTGGGATATTTATGTCCAGCTCTCATGTGGAATCTGCTTAAAGACAATGACTTTGTAAAATCCAAGGTAATAAATCTCTTTGCCACCCACAAAAATCACGTTTCTTAGTACAGAATGGATTTCTGAAATAGGTTAAATAGGTTTCTGAAATCAGTGCCTTTGAAAATTCTCAGCTTTTGAAGACCACTGATAGCTCTCCTCAGCAGCTTGTTTAGCAGTGTTCTTCAGTGTAGGATCTTTCAATTGTAGGATTTACATATTTATAATTTAAGATGTGGTACGTTTAATGGTGGTTGTGTTTCTGAGTGTGTTGCTGTGGCTACATCTGTGTTGGCAAGCAGTGCAGCACAGAGGAGAAAAATCTGTAAGGCAAACGATTGCTGAGGGCCCAACATGGGTGTGCTCTACAGGATCTTGTGGGCACAGGGCCCAGTGGTTGCAGACAAAATCCCAATGCAGTTCATCCTACTACTCTGACTGACATCTGAACAAGGTTATAAATCACCCTGTTCCACTAATACTGTGTTTATACTGTAACTTTCCTGTTGTTTGCTGTTTGCTGTTACTTCGCCCCACTTCTACAGAACCATGGTGTCTATAAGCCTGTGCTTGAGAAGTAGCAGCGCTGGCAGATGCGCAAGGGACAGAGTGAGGTTTTGCTGACCCTCACAGTCAGGCAATGTGGAGGAGCTCTTGATTTCTGAATGGGCCACGGCCGTCCAGCCTCAAGCACTGCCGCTCAGGACCCATGGTGGACAAGGCTGGGCCACCACCAGCAAGGGTGTTCTTGCTACCAGCAGGGACAACCCAATAGCATATTGCAAAGGCTGGGGACGGGGATTGTTTACTCCTTGTGGTTTAGCCCCAGTTGGCAGCTAAGCACCACACAGCTGCTTGCTCAACCCCCGTCAGGTGGGATGGGGGAGAGAATCAGGGGAAAAAACCTTGCAGGTTGGGATAAAAACAGGACAGCAAAGGAAAAGGAAATAATAATAATATCACTGATAAAGTAATATACGAAAAACAAGCGATGCACAATGCAACAATTTCTCACCACCCGGTGACTGATAGCCCGTCCCCGAGCAGCGATTCCTGCGCCCCGGCCAGCCCCAGCTCCTACACTGAGCAGGGCGTTCTGTGGCCGGGAATGTCCCTTTGGCCAGGCTGGGGCAGCTGGGGCCGCGTCCCCTCCCAGCGCCTCCTGCACCTCCCCGCTGGCAGAGCCCAGGCAGCTGGAAAGTCCCTGACAGAGTATAAGCACTGCAGCTACTTAGCAACAGCTGCCAACACCAGTGTGTTATCAGCATTGTTCTCCTACTAAACCCAAGCCACAGCACTATGCCAGCTATTAGGAAGAAAATTAACTCTATCCCAGGTGAAACCAGGATGCTACTGATGGGTAGTTTGAGCCTCTTTTTCTTTAACAAAACTCATTTGTTTCTTTCCTAGGAAATATCATCAATCTTACAGGAACTGAAACGAGTTGAGAAACAGCTGCAAGGTACAAATCTTTTTTTCACTTTTCTCTTTCATTGTTGCTTGCTTTAATTTTTTTATATATATACACACACATATATATTTATGTCATGACACAAAGTTATCACATTTTATTAAAACATATTCACAGTCTCAGTCACATACATTTATATCATATAATTGCTGACATGTTTGGTAAAGAAACATCACTGAATTACAGTGATGAATTCATGAACAACAGGAGAGTGATGATGTTTTTTTATATGGGTGAGAAAAGGCTCAACTAAAAATTAAATAGTCCAGAGAATCCCAAAGACATTATTTGTGAAACATTCTTAATAGAAATATTTTTGTGGGTAAATATTGAAGCGTAGGTGATAGAGAATACTGAGATTAGCTTTATGAAACAGTGTTTGCACATCAGCAATACCCTCATGCGTAGCACAATTCAGTATAAAGAATGCACTTGGGGCCATAATCTATAGGAAATTTCAAAAAACCCAAACTTTATGAGATACAATAAAATAAAAATTTAGGATTAGCTCTTGACATCTTCCTTTCACACTGCTGAATCCACTCTTTGTAATTGTGGAGCCTAGAGACTACAAAACAGAAAAGCTACTTTGCTTTTCATGTGCAAAGACTTATCTGTGTATAAAATGGAAAGTAGTATGTTGTACTTACAGTCTTCTATTTAGACATGTATTCCATTATCAAAATCAACTTAAAAACTTGAGTATATTTTAAAAAGAAGTTGCGGTCTTGTTTGTGTATTGTTTATACTTAGTTTCTTGTTTACTTTGGAGTGGCCAAGTGGATTAGTGGTCCATGCTTATATATAATCATTATTATATTTGTTGTAAATTTCCTGTGTTTGTTATTTTTAGTATCCAGATTTAATCCTACAATAAAACATTTTTTAAAAAGGAATATTTCAGGAGAAACCATTAGCCATCTTTATAGACAAGTTAGTATTTTCTTAATGCTTAGCTATAATTTAAAGATGTTAATTTATTACAAATTATGTTGTGTTTAGAGAACATCACAAAGAAATAAGGCCCAGAGAACGAGGCCAAATCATTTCCTTGTGTACACGGTGGTGTTCGAATAGATGTTTGTACAGTTTTGGAAATAAGAAAAAAAGAGCATTTGTTAAATGTGACAATGTGTTCATAGTACAGTAAAATGAAATTGTACTAAGTGCTTCAGTTTGTCCTTGCTATGTAGAGGGAGAGGGACAATAAGTCCATCGTTACGCATTAAAAAGGATAAATGATTGCTCTTTTATACAAATTTCATTCAATCATGGAATTAGCTGCTGTGGATACTTGAGAGGGTGGGGTTGAATGAAGCATAATATAATGGTAATTATGAGAAGTTAGAGAAAAAGCCCCTTAAACATGACTAAACATCCCGTCTTTCAGTGCCTGTAAGCCAATCGTAGACGATTTGTCATCTGCCTTTCCTGTCCATGGATCAGGCACTGTTTAGTTTCTGCAGTTTTATTTAATCTAGTTTTAATATATGTCAAGGCTTTTAAATATATGTATCAGCTACATATATGTTGGATACACCACTCCTTTGTTGTGGGCAACATACATAAAAGCTGATGTCTGCCATCATAAAAATAAAAGTGCTAGAACAGGATTTTTGTATTTTTTATGGTAACAGAAAACCATGTTTTTTATGGTGTCTTCCCTATCCCTTTCATCTTTTCTTGGTTGCTTAGCAATTAATGCTATGATCGACCCTGATGGTACCCTGGATGCTCTGAGCAACTTGGGATTCGCCAGCCCCATCTTACCAGCACAGCCGAAGCTGAAGTCCAGTCCTGTTTCCCAGAGCAGCCGCCCTCAAGTGCAGCCAAACTGCCAGCCTGAATCTCGGGCTCTTCGACCTGCCGCCATCCCTGTTGCAGCTGAATTTGAGAACGCTGAATCAGAGTTGGATTTCAGCACACATTTCAATAGGTTTAACCCAGATGAGGAAGAGGAAGGTGCCACCCTGCATGAGTGACATCTCAATGTTGATACATAAACCTTTCATGTGGAATGTTTAGGAATAAAGGAAAAATTATAATATTGGTTTTATAATTTAAAAAAAAAAAAAAAAGGTTGGTCAAACAGCAGTTGTTTTATTAAACCAGTTTTCTTTGACTGTGATTGTCACACAAATCCTTTTCAAATCATAAAGATATGCATAGATACCAGTGTAGGAAAGCAGATTGTGGCAGGTTTGCCCTTTGTGGTTGTGTGCTTTGCAAAAGAATTACTGTATCAGCAGTTTTCCCTTAATAGATTTATTTCTTTTTAAAAGCCATGCAAGCAGTCTAACATTTAATGTTACTGAAACCCCAGATCTCTTTGCCAAGCTGCTTTAATGAATGGACTTCCTCCACTAAAGCTTGTACAGAACTGTTGAACAGTTACACTTGATTCTGAATTAGATGATTTATATAGGAAACATTGTCTTTGACTATAATGACACATTACTGCAAAAGGTAAGACAGATTTCAGAAAGCATTCATTCTTGTGTACTGAAAATCTCAGAGTTCTGTGATTTATATAACCTTGTCGCTGCGTAAATTGTCTTGGGGTTTACAAAGTTCACATATGTTTGCACTAAGATTTGCTGGGAGTGATAGGTGAACATATCGATATCATTAAACAGCAAGCAGTGTTTTGGTGTACATAGAAAACTGGTAATACTGTACTTGTATTATCATTGCAGTGTTTTAATCCAATTTCTGAAGGACTATTTGGCACTTTTTGATCTTCTTCAAATGTCTTTTTTGATGTTAATGAAAGTAGAAGTATTTCGTATCTCATTTCTGTCCAAATGTTGTTTGAAACTAGGAAACAAATTTAAACATACAGCAACATGGGACATTTTAAAGCCTATTGAGGCAAATGGGCTCTCACCAATTCAAATGCAACATAAGCTTACAGAAGATATTACTGTTCCTTGGAACAATCCTGAGATGTAAAATTTTCTTTAGAGGACTTGGAAATAGAGTTGACATAATTTGCTTCATCGATAGATGCACTCCCAAGCAAATTATTTTATTTGCTTCTGTATATTTTCCTGTAGTCTTGCTAGTAAAGCTGTCTCTGTCTTACATATTTAAAAGGATTCTGGAAGACGACTGCTAACAGACAATTTGCTTCTACCACTGAAAAGCAAGTCTATTTAAAGTTTCCTATATAAGCCTATTTTCCTTATAAGTTGTCCCAGTAACTTAACATTGGAAATAATAATAAAAATACAAGTAAATCACTTTGTATTTCCAGAACACTGTAATTTGGAGGAATGTTATTTCTGTTAAATGTAACTAATAGACTGGAATTTTCCTATGTTTGCATCAGTCTCTATATATTAAGGTTAAAGATACAGTTTTGCAGCTTTTATGAAATGGTCTTTAATATTTCAGCAATAATCCTATATGACATTTGTTTAAAAAAAAAATCTACTTTCTGTACACTTTTAAATTGTACAGGCTTTCAGAAGTCAGTAAAAGTTGGACCAGTTAATAAAAATGCAAAAACTTTTTTTGTAGAGATGTAAAAACAAAACCACTAATCTGTTGTATAATGGATTTCATATTTTCTTTAAAAAAATTAAAAGCAAACAGCTTTCATGTATGACTCAATATGCTCTACTCCAGTTAACTGTGGAAGCCTGAACTATACTAGTTTACAGAGGCTATAAGAAAAGTTTGAGAAGGTGCAGAAGGGCAAAAATAAATCGAAACTAGAGCTAGGTGTTGAAAACAGAGTGTACCAATCCATCACCATAATTCCTTCTTTTGTTTAATGCTTGGGAACATAATTTTCTGCAGACTCAAGTGGAAAGTAGGAAATGGCTAGGAAGGATTAATGGTGCAGGCTCTTCATGCGAGCTTCTGTTTGTGTTCTTTCAGGCGTTTATACCTTTATGTTCTGTGATAAGCATTTTGCATTACTATGTTCTTATTTTGTATGAACATGTTCTCCTTATTTATTTTTGTTACATTTATTATGTATGTTATTTTGTTATATGCATTTACAACTCCATTTTTAAATAAAGTGTTTCTGGAACTTTACAAATGTGTGAATACGGAATTGAGAACTGGGAAGTTCAGTCTTCCTGCATTCTAACTTGCCTTTACTGAAATGGGAAATGACATTTTTTCATAAACATCTTCCCTTCAGAAAGTTGTATTGTTGCCACTGCTAGATCATTTATTCTGTGCTGACAATATTGGCTCACTTTCCTGTACTCAGGTTCATTTCCACACTTGAATTGATTTTTGTGTGCAAAGATAGAGGCAAAAATAATCTGGTTTGCCAGTCGCCAAATAGTGACTGTGTTTCCCTTTGTAGAACGAAAGTGAGTGAGTTGTAATGCACCTGCCAGGTGCAGCAGATGTTCAGACTGTGACTGCTTTCCTCTGCTTTGTATATTGGAAAACACTCTGATTTGGCTCCACACTGGTGCCTTGTTTTCTTCTGTCCCATCTTTGACTCCACATGTACTTTCCTGCAAGACACTAAATTTCCTCTTCTGTAGCTAGCTTCATGCAAGAGCAAAACTATGAGTCTAGTATAAAGCTCCAAGAATTCCTTCCCAGCTCACACACTGCAGCGTTGCTGAGCTTTGCTGTGACGTGGCAGCAGCCAGCTCTGCTCTGGCTTCTGCACATTGTTTTTTCCTTTGTGGCCCCAGCCTGATGGCATTAAGACTGCACCAGTGGCACACACAGTGCCACTCGCTAGCGCTCAGCTCTAGAAGGGCAGGAGATTTTTACTGATGTTCACAGATGCCAGTTTGGAATAGTCAAAGACATGAACAAGTTAGAAGGACTTCCTGGGTGCTCCGGACTTTTTTGTATTCCCCAACTTGATCGGCTGCTCTTGTTTCCTCATGTGTTGCCAGTATCTCTCTATCTTTGCAGAAGTAAGGGGAATACACTTCTGGGTCAGTATTCTCATGCGCAGAGCCCCACTGATGTAAGCAATAGTGTAGCATGTTGCTATTTCTTCCCACTAATATTTTTATCCATCCACTATACATTGAGCCAAGGTTACACAGAGATGTTTTCCAGAAGTATGTAGGAAATCCAGCCAGATTGCATCAGTCCCCTGCTGCCTTTTAACATCAGCAAGTGGGGCTGACATGCAGTGACACAGAGAAAGCAGAGTTCAAGCCTTTTCTGATCAGCACTGCTGGTTCCTCCCTTAGCTCGGTGCACTGTTCTAATTATACACCCAACAGGTACTTCTCATGACACTCCCATCTACTTGTAGCATACAGAAATAAAGCTAAGAGTATAGTTTGTTTGCCTGACCTGATGACAGCAAGATGGTGTTTTGCTACGGCATGTACATTTTACCAAAAGCAACTGGTACTTCCATCTCAGAAGAGACTGCTGCTTCATACCAAAAACTGAATTTCAGTCAATGCCTGTTGGAAGGCCTTTGTAATTTTAACTGGAAAGATTTCAAGCATAGAAAAGCGCTCCAATGACTGCTTTGACATGCAGCCATGAGAAGAAAGGCTGTGCAGGAACACGTGAAGCATTCTGGTGTGTACAGTGAAAGGAGGCCACTACATGCAAAGGAGATTTTATACCACCAGCTCTTCTGTATCTGAAGAGAATTACAAGGAAGAAACTCAGCCGCTCACCATACAAGTTGCTTAGCTTCATCTTGATGAATAATCAGATTTTTAAAAGCAGAAGAATGTCATCTATGACTTCAAGTAGAGCATATCTGTAAATGCTGATGAGGTTACAGTCCTGTAAGCCATGCTTGCTGGATACTAAATACTAAATACATCCAACAATACTGGTCCTGGCAATATTGCCCAAGGACGGTTGCCTAATGCTAAAGAACAGCATTTCCAGCTGCACTAGCTCAGTAATCTGCTAAAAACAAGAGAACTGGTTGGGGAGCAAGGTGTTTCCTTTTTCAGCTTCCTTTCTCGCTATTCATGTATTTCTGGAGGAAAAGATGTAGTTGGCAAACAAGTGGGATTATGCAGCCCTGGAAATACTTGAAAGCAGGATAAGATAACTGGAAGCCTGTTGTCAAAGATCTTGATCTTTACCTGTTCCAACAAGACCAGAGTTAACACTGAAAATATGAACCCAGTGCTCACTTTGTCTGCTAACAACTTCAAGAGCAGTTACTGTTTTGTAAGATGTTAACATTCTTACCTCGCAGCTGAGGAGAGCTCTTAAAATGACACATATTGCAAAATGCCCTCTTCAGGGAGGCTGTATTAACATCGGAGTTTGTAGTTATTGAATATCCTCATGGGAACACTGGGCAACATTTTCAAAAGTTATACTTGCACAAATTACTCAAGCCTTAGGGCTGGAATGAGGGGATAGAGATCTGTTCATTTCAGGGATAAACCCTACACTTTCACTCGCCAGTTCACATGTGTCCTTCCCAAGTTCTGTTGCTCTCACCCCTCAATTCCTTAGGGCTAGCATTTTTAGACCTGTTTTAAATATTAATACATGTTTATAATTTATAAGGCTTTCTGCTCCTATGGAGTAGCTAAAAGCAGTACCAGGACTCTAGAGGTCTTTATATTATATTAAAAAATAACAGCAGCAGCATGACTTATCCTTCAAGAAAACTGTGGTCTGTCTTAACAGAAAAAGCTAAATTAATAATAAGAATTTAGAAAAATGTGCAAGATAAGGTTTCTAAGTTCTGTATATCTATTCATGCACACATAGACCTGTATGAAGCTGGGCACAGAGAACAAGGTTTGTATACATAAATGGTATTTCCCACTATGACAACTGATTAATAAATGAGCAGGCAAAATACCATGTGCTCAACAGATATTATTGGATTAGAAGACTCAATAAAGTGCCAAAGGCTAAGCAAAGTTCTGTCAAAACTCAAGAAAGAATTCAGGTGACAGATGAACAGGAGTCAGAGGGGGTGGGAAGGGAATCCCAATCCCAGGCCAAGGCAGTACATCTTACTGAGCGGTGCAGTTAATTCCAGGCAATTTAAGTGCAAAGGAGAGCTGGGAGATGCAAGATGGCACGTAAGAATTTGGCCACGGGAATGGTGCTTTCAGACCTGGTCAGAAGCTGTGCCGGGATGCACACTGTCTAGTCCCAGACGTGCCCCAGGTGCAAGGCAGACTGCAGCCTGCCTGCTCCTTGGCAGAGGATGGCAGCTGGAAATACTTAGGAATTATTACGTGTGTTAGTAACCACATCATTTTTCACTCTGCCGAATAGCTGGAGTTTCTCAAATACACTGGCTGAAATAATGAAAAGCTCTTTCCATACAGTGGAATAAAAAAAACCCCAACACAAATACATGTCTTCTGGTGCAGCTTATTTTATGCTGTTTTCCTAAAATCATTTTTGCTCCTCACAGGTGAAATCTATTTAACTGACTACAGATGCAGGTGTATAATAGTGTGATTTTATTACCCGCACAGTTGGGAACTCAAGTGCTATCAAAAATTTACTGCACAACCCTGTTCATTCTTTCTTTGTTTCCAAACGTGCAAGGATATATGTAAACCAAGTTCCTCGTGTCATTGCTGCCGTCAGTATGATGCACAGTTGATAAAATGGTCATTTACAAAAACCAATTTTTTTGAATGCAACTTACAGCACGTTCTTAACACCTTACAAGTTGCTTTCTTCCTGTTGCAAGTCTCAGGTAAAAAAGTTGCTTTTGTGATTGCTTGAGTTGATTTCCTACATGTACAACCTCCTCAGAGACAGCTCCTCTCTAACACCTTTGCATGTTTAAAAATGCTGATTTTTATTGAAAATCACATCTGTGGCTTCCCTGAAGTTATTATTCCGAGGGCAGCAGAAGTTCAAATACAAGTCTGAAAACACAGCTCCGTGGCTTATCTCAGAGCTGACATCAGCACCTGGCAGACTGAGCTTCGGAGAGCTGCTCTGTTGCAGTCTACATGAGCAGGGCCTGCTCTTTGGCGTAAGCAGCATTTGCTGCTTGGACTTTTTGAGAATGAATTTTTAGGCTTCCAAGCTGCTGCTTGAGAATCTAAATTTCTAACTTTGGCCAATTTAAGTATTTTTCAAAGTTCAAAGGGACATTAACATAGAAAGCCATTATTTCCTTTTTAATGATTAAGTGATTTCATTTGGAAAATACATGGATTTTGTGCAACTGGAAGAAAAGTGTTCAATAAAATCATGCATTTGCCCCCTAATGCTCCAGCACTGAACTCCAAGTTAAGCAGAGCTTGTCTCCATGAAGTCAATGAAAGGTTCATGTAGCTGCAGTCACATACTTGCTTCACTGAGTGCAAAACCAGGTCACTACATCATGGTTTTTGCTTATATGCCATTCCATAAAATTCAGAAAAGCTACAAGCATTTTTAAAAGCATTTTTGCAGTGAGTTGATAATAAACTTTAACCTGACATTGGAAAAGTGATTATTTTAAAATTAGTAGGAAGAAATTCATCCTGGCTGGCATCAATGGTTTCTTCTAATTGATATTTAAATTTCTCCAGATGAGGAAACATGCTAGAACTTGTATTACTTCTTAAAATGCAGTGAGCCAAAAAAATGGAAAGCATAGGATAATAGAAAAAAATAATTAAAGCAATAGGTATGATTAAAAAGCATAGCTGAAGGAAATTTCTAATTAAGGATTTTCTCCAGGGAGACGCAGTGAAAAGCTTGAAGCGAAATGAGCTTTGGAGAACCACTGCAGATAATGAGCCAGTCTTGCCGCTTTCTGGAGCCTCCCAGGCAGCAGCACTGAGGACTGGCCCAGATAATTTTACAAACATCAATATTGCTTGTAAGCTTGCACTGCAGTACTGAAGCCAAAGAAACAGTTATAATATTTTACCCTCCAGTGGTGCTTTCCTTCTGAAACCTTTCAAACATGCATCCTGTTATGAAATTTCTATGAGGAAATAGCTTCATCCTGGTCTTACAGAAGGGAAAATAGACTTAAGAACACTCTTACTGTATTTGCTCTCTAGAAAGTGCTGAGGCAAGGCTTTGCCACAACCAAAATCTCAGTAAGTGACAACATACAGCCCGATGGTAGTAATAATGCACCATTTGATCTGACAGTGCTCATATTTTAATATCAAAGTTATCCCTGACTCCCGAGTAGCTGTAACAGAGCCAATGATCTCTGTCTTTCCAGCCAGATCAATTTTGCTCACTTCTCCCTCTCCTTCCCCTGCCTGGGTTCCTAACAGTGCTCCTTGCTGGCATATCTGGAGCTGCTGAGATGCAGGTATCTCTTTCCCAGCGAGCTGCGTTAGCCAGCTGGGCTTGGCAGCCTCCCCAGTGGTCAGTCAGAACAGGAGCGTTTTGGGATAGTTTCTTCTTTCTGTTAAACATGGGGTCGTCACCCACAGAATCCTCAGTGCTGTGCATATCTCAAAATTTTCACGGGTCTCCTGAAAATTTATTTTTCACTATATTATTATTATCCCTACTCCTGTCCGTTAGACAAGGCTGAAAGTAGTGCTGTGTATCAGTTGCATTTGAATTAATATGGTCTGCCTGTTCTTGAAGTGCTCTAATTCTCCATGCAAATTATCTTAATATATGTGCATATAAAGTGTCCAATTTTTTTAATAATGAGTTTTAATGGACTAACAGACTTCATATCAATAGAAGTTTTCAGCCACCGATACTTGGGGCTTTAAATTTGCTGCCAGCTTTGCAGCACTTGCAGAAGCACTGATGTAGCTAGCCATTTATTTTAGTTTTGTAATGTAAGGATTCCATTTCTAAATGTATGCAGAAGCCCAGAGTGAAAGGCATATAAGCAACTGTATGTTGTTCAATTGTCCAAAAATTATCAGCAATGTATGAAAGTTGCTATTTTGTACCTCCACATAGTTAGCTTCCCTGTAGGACAGTACACAGCTGCAGCCCCCAGGCAGTTCTGGAGTGTTCTGTAGAAACACTCTGGTCTAAAGCCTCAGTAATTGCGTGTGTATTGTTCATGTATGTTAAACACCCACAGGACTGTGATACCAAAAACACGGTATTTAGAGTATATACAGTTCAGAAAAGATCTAAAGCCATTCGCCTGCCTGTCAACTTTTCAGGAAAAAAAGGAAAATATGGTGAGGTACCTTGTTGAGCACATGATTACATCTGGAAGAAGAAAAAAAAATCTGAAGTCTCTAAAATTTTCTAATTAAGCTGCCATTTTACCAAGAATTCAAATGTTAAAGTCGTTACTTTGAGAAAGGCCACATGGCCCATGAAATCTGCCTTCCTTTGAAAAATTATCAAATTTCCTAATTTCTTCATCATGGCTACCACTACATTATACAAAGTTAATGACAAACCAGAAAGGATTGCAGATCAGGCTTTCATTTTGCTCTGGGGTCCAGAAGGACAGGGCTGAGTGGATAATCCCATGTTCTATATGAGTTTTTTTGGCATCGTTGTCAAAGGAGAAACCAGAGGCAGGAGAGACACTGTGATGATTTTAAGACAGCCAAGTTCTCCCTGGCCTCTCCTGGCTCTGGCTCTCCTGTTTCTCTCCTGGAAGGCAATTTCACCAAGGAATATACTAGATCTGCCTCACTGATTTTCTCTCTGATAGAAACTAGTGCGCTGAACTCCAATGAGTGGGTAACACAGATGAAGCAGCACTGCTGTTCATAGCAGCAGAGCTTCTAAGGAAAGAAACTGTGACCTGCTACTCCTGCTGAACCAAGCTACAACAAATAACGCATGGTCTCACGGGAATCAAAGCTTTTCAAATGCATTACCATGAGGACTAGAAATTCCTCAAATAAAGAAAGGCGGGGGGGGGAGAAGAAACTTCCCAGAAATAATTTTTTAAAGGATTTAAGTTTCCCAGAAAGAACTGAGGAAAATAAAGCTTTGATTGGACCAATCTGTGTCAAATTTTCAGGTAAACCTGCAAATCCAGCTCCAACTTTCCCAGCCTGGATTTCGACAACTAATAGGTCATGCTGCAAAGAAATTCAGTGTCAGTGAGTTCTGGGGAAGTTGATTGCCTGGATGGAAAATCGGGCTATCCAGAGGAGGCTCTCTCCTCACCCAGGAGGACTTGGGTAAAAGGGCATGCCATGCTCTTCTAACTCATTAATTTTCTAGCTCAGGAACAGCGAGGACTGCGGCAGCTAGCAGCTCGCAGAGCAATTTCTGCAGTTCTGCAGACCTTGGGCACAGGGAGAGTGGAGGCAGACAGAGCTGTGGGCTCTGTCCCTCCTGGGACAGGGACAGCCCTTCCATCAGGCAAAGAAGAAGGGGGAAATGCCAGCAAGGTCTCTGGAAAGCAAGTCCTCCTCTACATCTAATTTACAGCATAAAAAGATGGTGCTGATCTTTGTTCGTTATATTTTGAACACTTTTGAAAGATTGAGTAAATGCTTACATCTCTTTCCTAGAATGAGTGAAACTTGGTAATGCAAAAACGAGGGCCAATGTTCAGTTAAACGACAGATCTGTGAAACGGTGGTTCTTAGATGGGGTTGCTTGAAGCAACTAAATAAAATGGCTCAGGGGCTCTGTGAAATCCCTTGAATTGGTTCAAAAATCATGAAAAAGGGGAGGAAAGGGCCATTGCTACACTGAGATACCAGAACCAGTCAGGTGCTGTTGCTAAATCTGGAGTGTTAAAAGGCAAGTGAACAGGATCCACAGAATCAAGAAAAGCAGCAGGTGATTGGCTCAACCACAGAAGTTTTTTGCCCAGATGTACAAATAATGCTGACAAATGGTGAAGCCAAGATGCTATTGCTTGGGGAGAGACAGGGAAAATGACTGTGAAGTCAAGATATTAAAAATCAGAAAGCTGGACCCTAAACTTTGGGCAAGAAGTCTTATTAACTGAGCTGGCAGAGTTCTAACAACCAGTCAGGATTTAATTATGGGAAGTAATTAGAGAGAAATTGATGCAAAGATATCTTGAGTATTCTCTGCATGGGAATTCCCATTTATATGTGGGCTAGGCAAAAATAATTTTATTCCCCAAATGTTAAATCCTTCTGCATTTCAAAGTTTCCTAAACTTTTTTTTTAAGCGAACTTCTCATGTCAGAGGTATAATTTGAATCTTTCTGGCTAAAATTACACATTTACTAGCTTATAATTTCTATGTTTATTTTTGACTTACTGGGAATTTGAATAACTGGAATATTTTTATCCCCTCCATGTCAGCACATGGCATGCACAACAAAGAGAATAACTTTGGCCATTACTTACTTTTCGTAAGTACATTTTTTTTTTGTCTGCTGAGAAACACTCAGAAGAAAAATTAGTGATGTATGAATGAACAGTTTCCAACTTTTACCATGCAGAAAGACCCCCGTACAAGCTAGTACAAGCACAGCTCAGAGGTTGCCTGATCAGTTGGTGCCTTTACATACATGCCCCAGCACTCTGAGGGATTAAAGCTTCCATTGTAGCTCTGTGGAGTATCCTCCTCCTTCTCCAGCTGAGTTTATGAAGATAAACAAGAATATACAGGAAGAGTTTTGAAGAGCCACTACCACTGAAGCAGTGCAGTGAAAGCCAATGGGACCACCTCAACAGCGATGTGTTTCCAGACGTGCTTGCATGACTGATGGCAGCTCATCCCCTCCTCACATGTTTGGCTGCCCTTGGCCCGGCCGGCAAGGAGAACGCAGTGGAAATAAGCAGCCTCCTCTTCTCCCACCAGGAAATGGGATTATAGGGATTTATTACTATTAAGTCTTGGTGAGTAAGGGAGATAGATAGACAGATTTTTGTATTTTACGGTTTCTTTTCCTTTCCTCTCTGGGCTGCTTGTTCTGGTTTATTTTGCCTAGTTTTAACAAAGGAAGTTCTGCTCAGTGAAAAAAAGATCCTAATGTGCTTTACAGAGAATTCAAGTCAAAATAAAGATGATAATCTGGCTATCAGATCCCTAATATTAAAATTACAGTTGAGCAAATAAAAAGTTTCCCATGGCCTACACAAATCCAGATTAGACTGATTTCTCTGGTCCTAATCATCACAGAATTATCAAAAAAATTACTGCTGATGCCGAGTTAACCATGACATTCCAGTTGCAAATATTTACTTTCCCAGACTATGGGAAGACTTCATGGGCCTTTCAGTACCCTCACAGTCTTCCCATACTCTGCACTCTTCACACTTCTTAGAACAATTTTTTATCAACTTTTTGCAAAGAAGTGAGCACACAGGGACTAAGCAACACTACATGTAAAGGCAGTGAAGAACGACAGCAATGCGCTTGGTGGGTGGAGTGGAGCACCATGAGCTACTTAAGATGCAGACACATGTAGTTTCTCTGTAGAGGAGATACTTTCAAGAGACAGGAATTCAGCAGGAAGGAGTATCAAGGCAGCTGCTTTCTAGTGAAGAAGCACAATGACTGTAGGCTGAATGCACAATAAAGCACCCCATTGCACAGTTCTCTGTTACACTGAAGTTAAAGGAGCTTGAGCAGATTTTCACTGGTAACTAAACCTGTATCTTCCTCAACATACATTTGTACCTAGGTCTACAATAATTATTAGTTCTTCTGTTTTGTAATGGGAGGAACTTACTTATGACTAAAAGCAAAATCTGTCTTAAAAAATTCACAAGAACTTTCCCTGGCTGATTTTGTGTTGTTTTAAACCGTATCTTAGGACAACACAACTAGTCATTTATTTTTCTTTTATTATCAAGCAGTTTCTTAAGAGCAAAATAGGATCACATTCTTTCCATTTGGGTTTTTAAAGAGCCCTTTCCAAAAGCAAAATCCAAGCTAAATCAATTCTTATCCACAGGGTAGTGACAGATGAAACTTAATTCTGCAGCCCTCAAATTCTGCATGTGTCTGCCATCTGCACAGTGGTCCCCAAGGCCTTTCTGTGGAGCCAGAAAAGAGGCTTCTCTTGTCAAAGAGTATTTAACATTTTGGGATTGTTGAACAAGCTGTAAGGATCCTGAAGAGCCCGGACCTTTACAGTTCATATGATCAACCTGGTCGAGATCAAAACACCAACGGGGTTACTTATCAGCTGGGAAGGCTCCAAGCTTTACTGGCAAAGAACAGTGAGAGCGAGAGAGAGAGAAAGCGAAAAGACAGCAAAAATGGACGTTAAGCAGGTGATAGTCACGACCGTGGATCCGAGCGACGCCTCGCAGCGCGCCATACCGCCTTCTCTCGGTGGGGGGGGGTGCCCCACAGCCACGCTAATCACGGCCTGTTATACCTTCAGTCCCGCCTTTTTACTCCGATTGCCCGGGGAAACGGCACGTCTCACACGATCCTCAGTGCCCACGTGACGATCGCAAGGTACCCTGGGTAGCGCGCGCGTGCGCGCGCGTCTCTGTCCCCTCCCACCACGCGGGGCTGGCGGCAGGCGCGTCGGCGGCCGGCAGCGGTCCATGACGGAGGAGGTGGGGTGGGAAGGTGTGTTCCACGGATAGTGGCTGAGGCGGCGGGCCCGCAGGGGTCTGCCGCAGTCCGCCACACAGGCCGAGCATTCCTGTGCCCTGCTCGGTGAATCCTGTAAGTTCCCTCCATCTCAAATCCGAGTCCGATATTGGCATCTGGGAGTCTGTTTGCCAGGCTGACCTCTACACTTGGGAATTAAATTGAATTAATTAGTTTTGATTTTTTTTTTTTGCTTCTAGACTAAGTAAACACGGTGACAGGGACATCTCAAGAAGATGAAGAACCCACTGGTCTTGATTTCATTCACACAGAAACAGAACAGAAACGGAGAAGGTTTCTGTCCCAGTGAGGCAGGCAGCCTCTGGGGTATGCCACCTTCTCTTGAAGAAAGTCAGGAAAGGCTGTTTGAGCAAGGAGAGTATCAGGTCCATCAGACATCCCTTCCAGCATCTGCCATCACTCAACATGACAAAAAACATCTGCATTTTTACTGTTTTGTTACGAGTCTGAGATCAATCACGAGCATCCAAGGGCTTTCATGACTGTCATCTAGTGTGTGAAGTAAATCTTCTTACGGAGTTGACCACAAGAATGGAAGTGGGAAGTTTGGACAGAAAAAAACAGAGGTGGGTAACTAGGAACAGCAGCTTTGCAGCTGTTCAGCAGCTCAGGGTCTGTGTTTTCTTGCAATTTACCATCCTTATTTCTTGCTGCTTCTCTGGTTGCTGGCAGCTCCACTAGGAAGTCACTTGTAAGAAAGTCCAGAATGGAACTCTTTAGGATAACTGCTTCTCCCACAAGTTCAAACCATTTCCTCTGTCACTGCATCCATTACATGGGTACAGTCACAGATATTCCATCCCACTGACGCCACGCAAGAAGCAAACCCAATATTTCAGCTTGATATTTTTGCACTTGTACTTATTCCCTAATTCTCTATACTGTTTTCCAGGGCAAAATCAATAAGAATACGTCAGCTGTGCTGAGCAATGTAATTAAGTGCGCATATTGAGAAGCTAACCCTTTGCTGCAAAATGCCATTTGGTACTTATCTTGGATTCCAGATTTGTCATGCTCTCAGCAACATGTATTATTGTTTACACCAAAAGGTGAATCAATGACCTATAACTGAGCCTTCAAAACTTATGTAAATGAAAAGGGTAGGCTGCCACATTTGACTGTTTCCAGGAGTGTAACTTACCTGAGTAACTTACCTTACAACTGAGCAGTGACACCTGAACAACAGCTATTAGATGAGAAATGACCAAGCAGAATTAATTTAAATTAGCTTGCGATAGCTTTAACAAACTGATATAAATAAGCAATTTGTGCTATGTAATCTCGGCAGTGGAACGCATGAAGAGATTCTGCATTAAGTTCTTAAATACTGACATTATTATTGCTGCTGCCAGATGCTTAACGGGGGCTGAACAACAACTCTTCTTGATTTCGGTGCAGCTGTAGAGAATCATCTGCTGTAAACCACCAGCTAGTAAGGACTAAACCAAGTCTGGCTCAGGGAAGAGTAGCTATAGCAAAGGGCCAGGCTTTGCTGTGGCCAGGCAGAAGGTTGGCCATGACCAGGCAGGTCACATAACAAAACTCCCAGTGCTGCAGGTTGCTGTGCTTTTGTGCACATTGGAGAGGTGGAGGAAGGAGGAATTTGAAGGTCGTGAAAGAAGTCTGCTGTAGGCAGTCAGACAGTCCATGAAATTAAAAAGGAAAAAATGTAAAAGAACGTCTCCAACCTTGAGACTGAAAGAAGCACCAGCTTTTACTGCTGTTTTTCTTGTTCTGCCTCCACCATTTTCTTTTTAGAGCCAACTGAGCCTTAAGCCCTGGTATTTCTTTCACATTTCAGCACACTTAGAATGGTCCTAGATATGTTGTGGGCTGTTCAGCAGGACTGCCTGGTCCTGATGGTCTGAGAATAAGGGATACTGTGTCATAGGAGAAGATGAGAGTACTGGGTCAGTCTTCTGGTCTGGCTTTCCTTCACCTAGAAGGCTCTCCTTTGCAGTCAGAGAAATGAAACCAGGACAGTTACATCTATCTCCTGTTTGATACTAAACATTACAATCTTGACATCAGTGGCCTTTGATTCCTGGTATTTACATTAACACTTCAGAACAACAGGACACAAGTAGGTTCCCTATCTGATTTTGGGTGTTGTGCTCTCATCATCTACAGGGTACTTTATTCTTTGTCTCGTCTGTCTCATGACACTTTGCTGAGCCTGGAGAAAATAATCTGATAAAGTTGTTTGTAAGAACACTATGGGGTTTTTTGTTTATAACTCCTTAGACATTTTCCATCATACAACAGAAGGATTAAATCTGCCTTTGTAATGTTTACATTTCTCATGCACGTTCAGCAGACAGAGAGGATAACGTGGTAGTTGATCATTAGGGAGTTAAGGTTGAGGCCATGAGAAACAGTCCTTAGTATTTCAGCATTAGTCATAGAGTACAGTTAATGACATCAAATTAAAGTTCAAACTACAACATGGCTTTTCTCAAACAGCATTGAAACCATCTCCTGATTCGCAGTGCAATATGCAATAGCTCCTGCTAAATTTCAGCTCTCCTGTCTCAACTGCGCAACCAAATATAGCAATTCAGACAAAGATAATTAATGGTGAGGCTATGTAAATGGCCAACATAAAAAATAACTGGTGTCTGTGGCTGCAAATTTTGGCTATGGAATTCCTTTGGGCATGCAAGGTAAACTGACAAAAACATTTGTTTACTTTGCTTTGTATTCAGTCCTGCTTCCCATACACAGAGTGAATTTCTGCCAGTTTCTTCAGGTTTGTGCAAATAAGAATCAATTTATTGAGGAACAGGGAACCTCTCTCATCTTTCATTCTGTTTCTTTTTTATGATGTGTATAGCTATTAGCTTTAGCTTTATGACATTTTTTCATTAATAGGAGAAATTGGTAGTGAAACACTTAACTGGAAAACACCTTGCAAGAAACTCCCTGTGATTTTGCCAATGAAATTTGATGATAATTTATAATGTGAGCTAGGATTACAAAACATTTATACATATGTATTTCTGTTGCTGGGGAAGGAACCAAGACTTCTGCTAGCTGTGAAACGAAATCAAACGTAGCAAACTCATTTCACACGTGACTGGCATCTGGACATGAAATGAGTTCAACACACTTCTGAGTTACTGATTTAAAGCTTTAGATTTTTATTCTATAGACATTTGGAATACGGTATGTGTGGTTAAGAGAAAACATGAAATCATGTCTAAAATAATGATTTCAGATATCATATGAAATCATCTTTTTAGATTTTTCAGATCCAAAGAACTTGCAATTTTTCAGTTTCATTTCTTCATTTTTTGTTTCCATTTAACTCGTGCTCATCTCTGGAGACTATGCTGAGACACAAAGCTGAAGTACAAAGTGATTAGAAAGATTTGTATTATATTGATTTACCTTCTAGTACTTAAACCAAGGGCTCACACTGCCCCATTTCAGCTGTTTACCCTTCACTGGCACTCACTCCATTACAAGGCATGTGGGTAATTAGCACTGCTGAAAATCAGGTCGATTATTCTAGATTGAGTGCCTGCACTATGCTCTATCAATCAACTCAAAATGTTATCCATGTCAGCCCACATTCATCCTGAGCTTTTTCTAAACATTTGTAAGGTTATCCTGGCTATTTACCACATACAGACTTGGAGACAACTGCTGTCGTGATTCCTGGCACAGACTCTTAGCTGTCTCTTGCTTCTCGATCATTCCCAGCCCAGCAAGAGGGTAAACCTTAGAAAAGGGCAGTAGATGCTCAGGTTGTCTGTTCTCTATGCCGTCTACTACTGCTGTTCAGCAACTATTTCATCTGCGAACTTTTCTGTGTCAACTCCACACAAGTAACTCTTCTGCTCACCTTCTACACATCACTAGATGGCAAACTAAGTTGCTGTTGTCTTGGGAAAGAATAAACAAATCAGACCAGATTCTTTGATAGGTGTATATTGAAGGAGGTGTTTCTACACCTACTTCTTTGCAATGCAAACATATCCAGAACTCAAATGTTCATTGTGGCTAAAATGAGAGAGTCAGCAGACTGTGGTGGTAGCTGGCCGGTCTCTGCCTTCTCCACTCTGTGCATCTCACTGGCACAGGCTCTTTTTTCTCACCAAGCCAGCACACAAGTCTTACACACATGAGACGCCCTAGCTATGGCTGCTGAATGAGCATCTGGGAGGTGCTGAAATAGGACATTGGGGAGGGAAACAGAAGAGAAAATGTAAAGTAAAAAAGACTGTGGAGATTTTATGCCTAATACTTGTTCCCTTCTCCCTGTCTCTCTTTTTCTCTTTCTTTCGTACAGGAAAGCTACACCTGTCAACCTTCAAATCAGCCAGCATTTGACACAAGCCATCCAGCTGTGTGGCAGATGGCTGAACTGTGCTTTGTCCTACATACATCCACACAGAATTATTTATAAATATCACACCTGATACAGTGAGTGACTCAGACCAGTTTTGCAGTTGGTAGCTGGATTCTTCCGGGCTTTTAGAAACCATAAAATTGTCTTGCTTGACTCAAATAGACATCACAGTTCTTACACGCAGGTCTTGTCTTTAAAAGCCGCTGAAGCTGCTGTTTGTGTAGCCATGTGCAGTAAAACTCAAGTGTTGCCTCCTTCAGCCCACGAAGCCACTCTGTCAGTCCCCTGCTGAGCAGGACATGGGGAGGGAAGAAAATAAGACAGAAAAAACCTCATGGGTCATGGTTAAGGCAGTTTAATAAAGCCAAAGCAAAGGCCATGCATGGAAGCAAAGGAAAACAAAAGATCTATTCTCTACTTCGCATCAGCAGGCAATGCTCAGCCACTTCCCAGGAAGCAGGGCTTCAGTACGCGTAGCCATTGCTCCAGGAGACAAACATCGCAATAATGAATGCCTCCCTCTCCTCCTCCTTTGTCTTAGCTTTTATTGCTGAGCTGATGTGATACGGTATGGACTATCCCTTGGACCAGTTGGGGTCAGCTGTCCTGGCTGTGTCCCCTCCCAGGATCTTGCCCACACCCAGCCTGCTGGTGAGGGGGGCATGTTGGAGAGGCAGCCTGGATGCTGTGCGGGCACTGCCCAGCCGTAGCCAAACCACTGGTGTGTTATCAACACCGTTCTAGCTACCGATACAAAGCTCAGCGCTAGGAGGGCTGCTGTGGGGAAAACTCCATCTCAGCCAGACCCAATACACCCCGGTAGGATGACGCCCTACCTACAGCAGTCATGGGGAAAAGGGACAGAAATATAATTTGGGCTTGTAGCTGCTATATAACAGTATGTAGGGGACTTAAGGAGAAGCAGCACTGCCATATACAATGTAGAAAGCTCCTTGCACCACCATTCTTGCATGTAGCAGGTACAGGAGGAGGAGAGCGGAGCTATACAAGAAGGGAAGTAAAAGCAAAGTGAACTGGATGGTGTGGAGTTGGAGCTGCTGCTTCCCCACAGCTGGCATACAAGCCCGTCTCTGCCTGCCCCCTCAGCTCCTTTCACTAACTGCTGTGGGCAGGAAGGTGGTAGTACTCCAAGTTCCCCGTGTCTGCCTGCTGCCTGGAGTCTCTGCCCTGTGAATTGCTGCCTGTCAGGGTAACAGACAGCACAAAACATCCTTCAGGGATACACCAATCCGGTGTGATTTAGGGAAGCTGGGGACCTGCATTGTGTGACTTTTGCTCATCCTTACTGATGCACTTGCCCGGGCTCAGTCTGTAACCATTATTATTGCCTTTCCATGTGCTAACAGGGAGCTATCCGAAAGCCATCAGACATGCAAATGACTCCAAACTCCTCCATTAGACTCCAGCTGAACTCAGCAGGAGCTCTGCTCTTCATTCTGTACACCACTGGTGTAGTTTCATAGTTTTAGGTAGGAGAAATCACAGGGCAACCTGACTGGGATCTGACCAGCCTCCTAGAGACTGGTCCAGATGTCCTGGCCCTGGGTGTCTCAGGATGCCTCCTGGAGTGCGTTACTTCAGCTCGTGGAGCACTGTAAACTGAAGGAATACAAATCAAGGCACAGCTTTGCTGGGAATGCAAATTTTACAATTATATTAACATAAAAGAGGAAACTGGTGCTACTACCTGAACCTATGCTGCTGAAAAAGGTGCTCCTAAAGGGAAACAGAGATAATATGAAACAAAAGGAAACTTGACCTTCAATATTGTACATCTGCATGCAGATACATGGCAGGTTATATAGCTGTCTCACTGTTACAACTGCTATTTGCTGTAGTAACGTCTGAAATTCCTCTCTAGCTGTAAATTTTCCCAGGTCTACATCCTTTCCAGGAGAGATACCAACTATAATGAGGTATACCACCTGCACGCTGCTCGAGTCAAGTTTAGTAACATGCTATTGTTAGTCAGCCTCATCCTATCAGTCCTTGAGAGAAGAAACCTCAGTGAAGAAAGTGAGAGGAGGCGGCTGGTCCACCATTGGATCTGAGTCCCAGCAAAAGATCTGGCTCTGGCTGCTGCTAGCTCTAGACTGTCTCAGAGCAGGGAGAGAGGATTTCATGCTGACCTGGACATCACAGCTCCACAGAAGTCATCGTGTACCACATACTTGCTACAGACGGTGCTGTCATGACCGTTTCTGCCTATTTTTCTGCTCATGGCTCTGGAAGAAGAGCATTTCTGTGGGCCTAGCTGTAAAGAGGCGTATCTTGTGACTGAAGCGTGCAGACTAGAGACTGAGTCTATGCAGTGCCCTGTTAGTGCTCCAGGTCATCCTTGGGAAGGGAACACTGTGCCTTTGTAGACTACAGACATATGTCTGTATCTTCACTGCTAAACATCTTCTGTGTAAAAACTTCAATTCAGAAGATGAAACAATATTTCTTCTTCTGTTAGGAATGTTGTACCCATGAAAACTTGTGAGAGCGCAGTTTTGCTTCTTATCTACTGCTTGTCTAACTGCAGGCTTGGAACTGGCATCACCTGTCATCCCAAACAGTGCCCTGCACCTTTTCTTTAAAGTTTGATAGTACTGACTGAGAAATGATAGCAAAAGGCAGTGGGCAAACCAGGCTAGTCTGGCCATGAAGTTTGTCATAGAGATGCAACAATTCATCGGGTTCATTTTTACAAGCTAGATATATATTTTTTTAGAATGACTTGGGGATTTGAAAATTCTCTTGCTGGTTGTACTGGATACATGACTGAAAGGACAATGCATTTACAGAGATGGGATTGCTTAGTGTATTCAAAGCTAAGTTTTGATTGTGGGAAAAACTGGCATATTAGATGGAGCTGATCAGTACACTACCCTCTGGAATCAACAATCTTACCGCATGAGCTGTTTAGGATTGGCACCTGACCTAATTTTGATTTCTAAAATCAATAACCAAGACTTAGTGGGAATGGGAGTAATTGCTGGGTCTAATTAAAAAAAAAGTAGCTGTATAGTTCTATGATGAAATTTTCAAAAATGACAGCGCTAAGGTACACCCAGGTATCAGCTGTATACTCCTGTAAGATGGAGTCTTTGGATGCCAAAATTAGAGGTAACCAAACGCAGTAGTCAACTTTAAAAAATTTGTGCCAATAGTTAATAATGGTCACTGCTGTACACATCTTGTCTCTAGAACGTGACTTTGACATTAGCCTAGATGAATGAATTTATTCTTTGGACAAAACAGCATCTAGAATGACAGCTGCATTGCTATGATAGTGACCACTTCTATTACCAGAGCTGACTGCACATTTTTCGCTGTTAACCGTTTCTCTTGCTAATTGTCTGTTTATCTTTTGAGGTTCTCAGGTACTTTCCAGCTTGGATCAGCTCTTCTGATCTTGTTCGACTTTTGTAGCAGCTGAGTAACTTCAATTAAAAAAAAAGTTTGAATAGTGATTATCTTCTGCTTACAAAATGATTGAGAAAGCTGATTCCTTTTCTTGACTTTTATTCATGGTTAAGTGTGTCTTATGAATGACTTTTAGCCAAGTCCTCTGTTGGTGGACTGTTCTGGTGTTTTATCATCCCAGTTCTGACCCATGTCAGCTGTCTTGTACAGGTATGTACCTTGTACTACTGTTTTCTGCCTCTATTGTGATCACCATTAGAAATTTCTACTCAAGAATTCTCTGGATTAATTCATCTTTATTTAGACATTAATTTGACAGGTGTCTATTTTTAAAATTTTATATATATGTGTTGATATGCATATATGTTTAATATATATATAAGCCATATATAACTAGGTTAAGAAATGTTTTATTTAAAACAAAACCCCATGCAAGTCATAAAAATGCAAAATTAAACTTGAGGTCTTCTGTCAGCTTCCTTTCACTGTCTTTCAGGTATGGTTGCAATGCAGATGATGATACTGTTCTGCTGAATGATCACCTCTTGCTGATATTTAAATTAAGGGCATTTTTCAGAATAAAATGTTAATCTCCCTTATCTGCTTGTTCTACACGAATTTCCTGGCAATTGTACATTTTCAAATATAAATGAACTCTATTATAAACTAATCAAGTTGTTCTAACTGCAGACAGGTAAAAGAGAAAAAGAGGAAAGGATTATTAATGACTGGTACAGCATCTCAAATACCTGGGAGGTTCTTTGACCACCATAAAGGAGGACTTTCTAAGAATGTGGGTAGTAAACATAACATGAGATGCTGGAAAAAGCAGCTACAAAGTTGTCCATTGCAGGCTCAACATTGTTTCAAAACAAGCACACAGGTTTGCATGGAAACTCCTGATTACAGAGTCCAAAGCTTCTCCTGCAGCACCAAGTGAAAACCTGAAAACATAAATCTCTTCCAAACTGAAGTGGGCTCATGTGGCAAGAGCCAGTGATTTCTGTTTCGGATAAAATGTAGAAAGAACTGGAGTTTAGTTTTCAGGATCATCTGCATTGTCACTAGATGGCACATTGGTCTAAAGTTTCAGAACCATCACTGATGTTGCTCACAGTTACAGCAAATGCATGGAGAAACAACAAGTTATAGATGGGAAAAGAGCTAGGAATTATGTGTGTAACTGCTCTGTGCCTGCGTGTGTGTGTGCATGTGCCGGCGTGTGCAAGACCCAGTATGTGGTGCATATGTATACAGCAATACAATTGTGTGGATGTTTTTTCTGAGACTGTTGCTCTGTGTGTAATGCAGTTATATTAGACACACACACTTGATGTTTAGGTACTGGTATCCAAGATAGGGGTGGGGAGAGAAAAAAATCAAGACATCTGTCCAACTACCATCTGTACGTACCGGTTTGTTTTGTACTTGAAGCAGGTGAAGGTCAGGTCAGACTGTACACATTAGTGTCTCCTTGAAGCAGCTTTTGTAGTTTAGGAACTCGTATTTAATAGAACATGCAAAGGACCTTAGGGGCTCTACTTGTAAATGACTAAAATATGTGGCCTGTAGAGGACAGATAACAAGGATTTTTATATTAGTTTGCAGATAGAGAGGTGTATGCTCCCTCCAGTATCTCAGTAAGGTCCTTCAGATGTTATTTTAGCGGTCTGCTCCTGAAATTTGAAAAAGGGCAGTGAATCAGAGCCCAGCACACTGTATTGTGTGTTGTCTTTTTTTTAAGCCACAAATAAGTGCCTCATATCCTTAGCTACTGCCATTTCCCCTGGCCACCCTTCTGCCTTGTTCTTTATGAAGAAACCACTTGCCAGCTTTGAGAAGCCCACTGCAGCTTAGTGGAATGGGTAACTTGAACATGAATTTCTGCAATGCACTGTGACTAGCAGTACATTTCAGGGATTTGTTTTCTCATTTTGGGAAGCATCTTCTTTTCCAACAAATTCCAGGGCAGTCACCTTCTTTTGCAACAATTTTATGCCTTCTTGAACAAGATACATTCAGGGATTACCTTGCATGCTGTCTTTTGCTCGTGTCTATCTTTCTCTTCACCTGTTTTCTGCTGTGGTTTGCCCCATGAGACTAGTATTTGTATACTGAGAAAATGCTTGGTTTGGGAATTTGGAACTGGTGGGAGCTTTCATTCTCAGAAGCAATTTCAAGTTCTGGATTCTCAAAAGAAGGCAGAGGGCTAATAAATAGTAAAACCGTAGGACTAAGGTCTATGTCTGGAGATGGTGCTGCATTTCTTTTATTAATTGCATAAGTATTCAGTTTACCCTAACTCTTCTCAACTCACTGGAAAAAGCTAGGCAAATTTGGAAGCTTACTGAAGTATAGTAGTAATTTTCAGTCTTGGTAAGGCTGTTCTGTAATGAAGCAGGAAATCCATGGGAGAATCAGCACATCAGATTCATTTTGAGTTCTATTGTGCAGTAAAACTGATACTGAACTTAGATGAATTAAGTGGCTTTCTATTCCCCCCCCCCTTATTTTTTTCTTTTATGTATTGTTATGCATGAAGTATGTTTGTCCTGAGATGTGGGACAGGCCATTTATAATAGCATGTATTAAATGGAAATTCAGATTCAGTTAAAACCCAGGAAAAAGGCTTTTCATTCACCAACTGAGTTTTTTTTCTTTCACGTTACAGAAATTGATTTTGGTAAAAGACCTTTACAACTGGTACAATTTGAAAATTAATGGTGCATCTTTGTAATTGGATTCATTCTTCTCCTAGGTTCAATCCCAGTTCTAGAATACGATTAGATTTTACCAAGTCTGGGAAAGTCTTGAATTTTTAACCTTCAGGAATGAGCTAACAGTTCTGCTGTGCCCTTTGTGTAGGAATTAAAGGACTGTTCCAGTTCTTGAGGCAGAGGAAAGCTCTAGGGACAGTCATCATTGGTAGTGTCTTTCTACCAGAGATTTCTTAAGATTGGCTGTATCTTGCTGAGGGTGATTCTCTCAGTTGATATACTCAGGAGAAAAGTCAAAAAAGATAGATGTGACCATATGCTGCAGGTTGGGGTAAACAGAGGGATGTGTCAAGGTTGGGGTAAACAGAGGGATGTGACAATATTCCTTTTTTGGATCAGTAGAGGGCTTATCCTTTGTCCTGTGGAACAGAAACCAAAGATGAGTCTTGCTTGTCTTCTGTACCTGAGCATGGGAAGGGGTTAGAATTTGTTGGTTTGTGTTTTACAGGCTGCTTCTACATGGGGTGAAAAACTTGTATGTCTTGGGTAAGTAAGACTTTGTGTTCTATTTGGCAGAACAAAACTAGCAGCCAGAAAGAAGAGGGAGGACTTTCATGAACAAACCACTAAGAACCCTGGTAACATGCAGATAATCTGTGTTTTTAGAGCTGTTCATCCATTTTTTCTTATAGTCCTCAAATTCTCACTGAAGTCAGTGGAAGATTTGGAGAAGGAATCCAGGATCAAGTCAAGAGACATTCATTGGAAGCCTTTTCAGGAATGGCACGCTTACAATTTTGCTCTGATTACTTGTAGATAATAGGTATTTTTACTCTGGTCCACACAGAATCAAAATCTACATCTTTGCCAGTAAAGAAAAGTCAGAATAGATAAAGAGGACACCCAGGCAGATGAGAAGCATATTGATGACAAGACTTAGTGCCAGTCCAGAAGCTAATATGGTTGAATATGCACTAAAGATTAAGGGACTTGTTTTGTAACTTTTATAGGCAACTTAGAATATTTGAAACTTAAACCTTTCTCATAGATGATAAATAATGCCAGCCTAAATCCTTTCCAAAACTATTATTTGGGAATTAGATATTGAATATATCAACAGTTTCACTCCAGTACCTTTCATTACTGCAAAGTTAATGGAAAAATTATTGATTGGTAGTTCAAGCCATACAAATTAACTTTGCTGAATAGTAGCATACAGAGTTTAACTACCCGTGAGAAAGTGCTTCGCTGGTATAGACATTCCTGTTTTAGGTAACACAGCCACAGCAATATCTTTCACACTGTGTCACACTACACCATAGGCTCTCTTGACAACATGCCTTATTTAATTTGCAGCCCATGGAATGATGTTACTGGTATGGACCTCAGCTATTTTATGATGAGGAAAACGTTTGCCATCTCTGTGCTTGTGGAACTAATTCTGAAACTTTAACTCAAACGCCTCCAAGAATGTTCAAAGTGGAGGGCAAAAGACTGCTTATTTGGAATGCCAGACTGATTTACTCCATGTAACACCTTTTTCCTACTCTTCAATAGGAATAACTAAAACAAGCACTGTGTGGCCTAGCCAGTAGCTGGTAACAAGGTGCTGCTGGAACTCATTTCTAGGCAGTAGCCCAGCTTAGCAGCTTTTCTGTCATGTGAGCCTGCATGTGTGTGATTTATTATGTGCATTCCTTTATGGTGGCATTCATAGAAATTAGGAACTCTGAAAAAAAATCCTTATATTTCTTAGATTTTGAAGATGGTGTTCTAAGATCTTACACATCACCCAAAGCATTGGCAACTTCTCACATAAACTTCCCTTCTGTACCTAAGAAAATTACCTTCTGTGTTCTATGCCCAGAGAAATGAACTCAAATATATTTGTTAATAATGTTAACTCAAATATATATTAGTTAATATATTAGTTAAGGTTTCTTCCTTCTAAGAAGGAAGAAAGTGAAATAGTGTCAAATGCAGGATTTCAGAAATCTTGTATGTTCTTCAGTTACATTAACCTCTTTCCCTCTAGTCTGCTTCTTGGGGAAGCTGTAACAGTGAAATCATGTGAAATTTACTTTCCTGCTCCCTGTTTTCTTAGGAAAAACATGGCAGTATTCTGTATCAACACACTTATCCCATTTAAACTATCATATACACAAATAGGGTAAAACAATGAGGGCTTTGCATCCTAGGTTTCTTTCTGTCTTTCAGGAATGCTGAGTGAACTGTCATCACAGAAAAAAGAAAACACTTCAGCATAGGTTCACCAGCAGGCCAGCTACTTTGTCCATGTAAGAAAAAAGTCCTCATAGGTAAAGCCCAGTTCCAATTAAACAATACTTAAGGCCTACTTATCAGTTGATCCTCTTGTGAGCAAAACATCTACTTCATAATATGACATGGATTATGTGACATTTTAGGGGACAGTTGATTTAGAAACACAGCTGCTCAGCCAAATTTTATCTGCTGATGTTTGGCTACATCATTAATTTTATCTTTGCTTTGAGCTGTTTATTACCAGTTGGTCATTAATCACGGATAATGACTGATACTCTGAAGGTTAATGCTTGAATGCATTCTTCTAAAATTGAAAAATATTTCTGTGCTCAAGTGTATTCCACTGCCATGCAACATAGAAGCAAACCAATGCTGCACTCCTGTTATAAGGGTACTGCTGATGTATGTCTAATTAGCATATTCCAGATGTCAGCATTATTAAAATCTACATAACTAGTAATTTGTTATAATGAACAAAATACCTGGTTTTCAGATAGCAAGTTTTTTAAAAACCACAACAGTTACCTTTTCATCACAGAGCATAATGAATACCAGCAGAAGAATCGTACTCAGTGAGATTCATTCCACTGGGGAAAGTTAGTGTTATCCTATCTATTTACATCAAGAAAATCCTGATTTGTGTTTCAACACTACAGATCTTGGCATTAACTCTCCCCTTGCTATCCCAAATCTTCCAAATGCTTGTTTATTAACAAGTATCACCACCTGTAAAGTATTCATGCTTCATAGCAGCAATAATTCATTAACCGTTACCAAATAAATGCAGTTAAACCATCAGCTGAAGGCCTTCTTGCCCCCAGCGACTAGCTTAATGTAAGCTTTATTAAGCTGCCTTAGTAGTGCTATTTGGTGATATCAAAGCTATGTTTCAAGCTCCTAACAAGGTGACTCACATCAGGAGAGCGAGGTAGAGGGATTGTCATGCTGCCTCATGCAGCTTCTATTTATAGACTGTCATAGCCCACGTGTGGACTCTGCACACTCTGGGACCCAGCAGTGCTCCATCTTCTTTCTGCTGACGGTACTACAAGCTCCAGAGCTTCTGGAAGAATCCAGCTGATTCTCTCTCAGCTATGAGGATATAAAACTACAATGAAAAACAGCTTTAAGATCTGTTCTCATGCCATAGACTTGAAAACCAAAATTAAATTACCACAGTATGTCAAAACTCGTCATACACTCAATGAGGGGTAAACAAGGAACTTCAAAGCTAAGCAAGCAGACTCTCTTTAAATAGCTGAAAGGTGGATGAAGTAAACAGCTGCTGATTAAATATCTAGGTCGTTAATAAAAGAAGATTCTTGAATTAGTCATTCCCTCTCCGTCTCTGGGATATTAAAACCGTTGCAATGCCATGCTAAATATGGAAGCAGTGCAACTGAGGATCAGCTCTTAATTTGATGCCCTCTCAACAGCATGAGATACAGAGCAGTACCTGTACTGATTCTGCTCTTGCTCACGGTAGTTTTACAGTGGTGCAACTCTATTGAAGTTTTACTTTGTGTTGGCTCTGAATCATCGAGTTTTTTTCACAAATACAAATGAGGTGTCTCCTTCACTCCAAAGCACCTTGCTCCAGTGAGGCTTTTCCTGTATTGACCACTGACAACAGATAGGAAGTAGGATGGAGAGATGGTCTTCTCTTAACTAAAGGGAACTTGATTCCAACTTTGCTTCACAGAACTGCAGATAAAATAACATTCACCAAATCAGAAGGGAGTTTAAACTATTCACCACAAAGAGAGTAATAAATATTTACAATATTATACGGGCTACTGTTCTTCTATTTAAAATATATAAACCTTGACAGCATCTCTTCACCCCCATCAAACTAAGATGGCCTAAGACCTGGGAACTGCTATAGTTACTACTCTACAGAATTTATCTGTAAGGTTTTATGAGGTTATTTTCCTTCTCAAAGTCAGTTCTCACAGGAACAGCCTGGATTCCACTTAAAGTGTGCCAATAATGTAGCAACGATGTTTCAGGCTCTGTCCTGAGGCTTTTTCCTCAAGCTCCAAGTCCATGCCAGTCTATTACTTCTGGCCTCTCTACGCTTTCAGCTTGCAATAACATTGTCATGAATATGCAAGTGCCAGCCTCGAGTACAGATGACCCAGCCCTTGTTATCCCTACAGCTCCTTGATTCTGTGCCTTCTGGCCATTCTGTCCATCTACTTACTGGAAGATGGATGGCACTTTAGAAAGCCTTATTCAGCATTTAAGCCCTCATTTTTCCTACATGGTACCAGCAGAGACCTGCTGATTCCTGATGGCCAGCTTATACCTGTTACAGGAAGCTAAGGATGTGTTCCTATGCAGATAATTGCACAGAGAGGGGTGCTTATATTTTGGTGAACAGATGAAAAGAATGGGCCAAGCACCATAATTTTGGATTCAGTAAGAGAACAATTAATCTTTATAATGCAATCTCACTAAACTAGGCATTCATAAGTCTGGGTAGCATTGCCAAATGAACAATCATGAAAGATAAAAAACACTAACCAGCAGTCCGGCAAAGCCTCCTATCTGTGCAGTTTGAAGATGTGATTAATAGTGCTCCCAGCATCCGATCCTGGGCAACAACTCCCAACTGGCCTATGATGAATTAAGGTTGTTATATTTACAAAGCAGTACTACATTTAGTGCTTGGATTGTGCTTTTTCGTGTTTCTTTTTATGTGGGGAGTGACCGCCTTGAGATAGGTGATGCTGAAATCCAGTGTTGGGAAACAGATGCAGAATAATTAAGCCAAACACACCTGGAAAAACATAAAATTTCCCTTTGTACTGAATACAGTCCTGATCTACCAGGAAATCCTTCTCTCTTCCTACCAAAGATGCTCTGAAAATGGCCCGAATTGCTGGCAGGATGATGCTGTATCACTTCAGCTCTTAAGGGGATATTTCCATTTCAGATGTTTGAATGCAGCCATGATGGGAAAAGGAAGGGAAGGGGAAGGTTAAGTGTTTGACACTGAGTTTGCACCATACAGGGTGATAGCAATAACGGGACACAGCCTTCCCATCCATTTTTGGATTACGGGTTGAACCTCATGTAGTGATTGAAGTACATTTGCTTGTTAGCATTTTTCTAAGTTACCATGTTCAAGCACACATCCTCAGTGCATTTAAATGCAAGAAAGAGGAAGCCACTGATCTGCAGAGACACACACAAAAGCTCAAGCAATTTACATGAACCAATTAAATGGCACTCCATGTCCCTAATGAGCAAGCACAAAGATACAACTAACTGATATTTTATTTGTTAAATGAATCAACCTTTAGCAACACAATCTCTAAAATTAATTTGCATACTGTAACCCTTGCAGATTGGCAGCCCATTCACACCAGGAGTCTAAAAAAATAAGCACAACAGGCATTCCAATATCCTGTAACATATCATTAAAACATATCCCAAGGTATTTCACAATCCATAAAACAGTACAAGCATTAGTAATCAATTACTTATTGCAACCACCACATATGGCACAGATGTTAACTTGCACAGTGTCTTATTTTCCCTTGACCCTAGCTCCATACCACTTGGGAGAGGGCACTTGTGTAAACTGGTGAAGGAGTCCTTCAACAACAGGGAACTTTAGCATGCAAAATACTTGTCTTCAGTTTTGTAGACATGGTATCCTGGTGTGAACTTGCAGTTCTGTGCAATGTTTGTAACATCTGCATCTGTGTGCTTCTGAACCAAGTGCCACTTTTCCTTCAGCCTCAGGTCTTCCAGTGCAAAATGATGAAAGAATATTTGAATTTTTTTGCAGTGATGTGGTTTGTGTGTAGGGTCTTGCCATCAGCTGGGAAAGAAAAGACAAAGTCCCAAAATAAAGGTGGTCAAAAGCATCTTCATGATTGCTTCATCGTTGGCAAAGTCAAAGAATATGAATGCTGGATATTCTGAGAATCCTGTGCTGCAACTTGCCAGTGGTTTGCAGTGATGTTCATGCAGTTTCCCAAACCCATGACACAATACTCCTCTTGGTTAACATGCCCCTTGGCTTTCATCTGAGCACAAACTATATCCATCCGAGTTCTTACACTACAGTTGGAAATCTACTTTATCTGGAAACCATACTTAATTTCAGGTACATTCTTAAAATAAGAGTTGCCAGTTGGCAACAGCAATATAGCCCTTCATCACTAGCAACAAAACAGTTGCTTGCCAATGGTTGGTTAGCTATGCAACTATAGCAGTCTGGGGAAGCTCTCTCTTAGATACCAATAGAAGCCCACATCCATAAGACCATGGCCACCTTTATTTGTATGCTGTGATGCAAAAGATCTCTTTCAGATGCTGTGCCTTTGTCTATGTTGTGAAATAGATCTTTGTTAAGAAATGAGATTCAGTAATGTGTCATTAATCCTTCACACTGTTTAGCTCCTGACACCATTTTGATCTGTGCCAACTAGCGCGCTCCGACACAATGCCCAGGAACAGTCCAGGGAAAAGTATGTGCCAGACACCATTTCTAATATGTTGTGTGAACAACGCTGCACTAGGCTTACTTCCCTCAGCCCTTCACTATCCCTCAGCACTGTCCAGCAAGTTTTGTACACTCAGATGCTCCTACCTACCCTCGTGCCACGTTCAGACAAGCAAAAGGACACACGTTTTGTCTCATCCTACAAAAACACCTCTCTGACGTATGGTGGCACAGCCTCTGAGAACTGAAAATCGAACTCCATGTAGAACCCAGAGGAGAATGCAGGTCAGGTGCCAGTCAGTGGGGATGCAGTCTGTGCCACTTGGCTTTAAGGCCAGTGAACCTTTCACTGGCTTTGTTTTATTTAAGAGCATAGAAATTAGCCTGCACATCTACTTTCTTGGAAGAAGGAGGTACTCTTCGCCAAGTTGTGGCTGCAAATGAGCATGATTCCACTGTGCTGCAGTTCTTCAGTGAACAGACAGATTGACAGGACAGGGAGGAGTACTTACCATATTTTTCCGCTCTGTTTTGTAAAGGACTTCAACGACTTCTGCATCCATTTTCCTTCTATATTAAAAATCTTCTTTCATGTGCCTGAATGATTACTCCCACAAACTGAAATTTTAAGTGCTTAAGCGGAGTATCACCAGAAGACATCTGGTTCTGGCCAGGGAAATACCCTCAGTGTATTAAGCCAAACAAGCTCCACACGAAGAGTACACACACTCATTTCTTGGAAGGCACTATACTGGATTTGGCTGGGAGGAGATAATTTTCTTCACAGCAGCCTGTTTGGTGCTGTGTTTTAGATGGTTGACCAAAACAGTGTTTTAGCTGTTGCTGAACAGTGTTTACACAGTGCCAGGGCCTTCTCTGTTTCTCACTCTGCCGTCCCAGTGGGCAGGCTGGGGGTGTACAAGAGGCTGAGAGGGTACACAGCCCCAGGACAGCTGACCTCGACTGACAAAGGGATGTTCCAAACCATATAAGATCATGCTCAGCAGCAAAACAGGGAGCAATTTTTCCAAAATAGCTGTTTCTTAGTGACTGAGCATTGGTCTGCTGGTGGTGAGTGATTGCTTTTGTATCACTTGGGTTTTCTCTTTTTTTTTTTTCCCCCCTTCACTTATTACACTGTCTTTATCTTGACCCATGAGGTTTTCTTCCTCACTGTTGCCTCTCTTGCTGTCTCCCACGTCCCACTGGGGGAAGTGACCGAGTGCCCAGCTGGGGTCAGCCCACCACTGACATCATTCTCTGTCTGTCCATCTCAGGAATCCTTTAGTTTTGAATCCTCACACCATTCAGAGAATACCCACAAGCACAGGTGAACACAACTTGGTTACATTAGATAAAACAGTGAGGATGAGAGAACAGCAGTTTGCCTCCTCTGAGTTTACAGACCACACCTGAGTATGCAGATACTCATCCCTAAAGCTTGCGGTTGCATTTTGTGTCTGAGTTTAGGAATATCTACCTGGAAAAAGAAAATATAGTCACCGTTAATGAAAAGAATGCAAGTATAACAAGGTCATTTAGAGGGAGCTATAGTAAACTTTTCATTTACAGTCTAGAAGAACTGTAAACTCTACAGACACCAGTCAACAACCTCTGCAGAGTCTTATTGAGCATCATAGCTGCAACAATGCTGGTGAATGGAATTTTTATAAGATATCCTGTGGCTGTTTTCCAGGCTGGACAGGCATTATGTTTTGAAAAATTACCTATATCTCAGTGAAGGAAAGCTATTCTATACTTCCTAATAGTGGCTTGTGGAATTGAAAATTATGAATTGCTCGAATTTGGTTCCACTCATTCTTAACCATATTTTATAGTGCTTTTAATCAAAGGGACTTGTTATAAAAAACTATGTAAATTCAAGACAGAAAAAAATCTTTAGAGAGCAGGAAAATGATTTACTAAAGACAATTCTGGACATAGTGCCAAAAGCTATTAAACTAATCAATATCATTTTGGGGGAAGTAACTGGGGACATAATTTTGTCATCCATACAAATTTTGGGAAGGCTACCATCTTGATGACGGTAGAAAACATGAAATTATGTAAATCCTAGAACTCTCCAGGTCTCAAGTCTGAAGTCAATGAGGTTACTCTAACTTACACTTCAAAAGTGATATTAGAATTTGACCCAACTTTATAGGAAGTATATGCAGAGAAAATATTTAATTTTCAGACATACGAAATACTTCAGACTGTAGAGTTAAATCCTCATCCCCAAACTGAGGGACTCTTGTTCACTGTACAGCCAACCAAGGTTTACAAAAGGGCCTCTAGCTCCACGTGTTCCCACATGCATTAAATATCTCCAAATCATAACAATATTTCAAAATGCAGAATATTCAACTTCCTTCTATTTCTTGTTTGGCTTTTCAAAGCCGTATAGCTTGTAGAGAGACTAAAATAAAGGAAATCATTTTAGAGCAGCAACTTAATTTAGAGTAAGATAATTCACCACTTCATCCTCAGGTTTCCAGATAAGTGTGATTAATAGTGAGTTTCCAAGCTACTAACTTTTCTAATGATGATAATATTTCACAGTGACTGAATCTGCCATGGACAAATATTTTCCCTTACATGGCTGTGTACATGTGCAGCTAAGAACGTGAAGAAAAGGTGAGAATGACAATACGTAACTGTGTATTGGTCCACAGGAAGCACTGTGAATATACTAAGCCAAACTAAACAAAACCAGACTTTGATTTAGCTTTTATTTCCACCACAGATCACATTCAGAGGGAGGGCTTTGAAGGCAGGTAACCAGGTAGTTTTGCCTGTTGTCCAGGCACAGTGTGGTCCGGCTGCTCCCCGGCATCCCAGGGAACCAGGAGCCGCAGGGGGCTTCCAGGAAGGCTTCCCCTTCCACAAGGGGCTTCCTGGGCTGGCAGGGCAGGGCACCACCAGCCAGGGTCTGTCCCACCGCCCCACCCAAAGAGCAGGGCAGGCCGGGGGGCAGCCAGGGGGCAGGCCGGGGCAGCCCCAACCCTAGACAATGGGCACCTCCCTGGGGACAGGCCAAGGCCAGGATGGGCCATCAGCCCACAGGTGGGGGTCACGTTCAGGCCTGGTGAAGGCAACCAGGGTCAGACACGGCCTCAGGATGGTGGGTGACAGGGCCAGGCTGTGGTCAGGCCGGGAAATCAATCCGTGGGTCAGAGTCTGGATCAACGGGATTCATAGCCAGCTACATATATGGCTGTGGTGCAGCGGGAGCAGTAAGTAGCTCAGGTGATATATTGGTAAAGCCGCAGTTTCAAATCAAGTGAAGGGGTCCCAGGCCTGTCTGAGGCCTCCCCAAATTGCTGCCTGGGAGCCTTCCTCCAAGGGCACCAGGGAAAGGGAGCCGTGCTCAGCTCCACCTGCTCTAAACTGGCCCTCAGCCCTGGGAGCCAGACCTCCCGGAGGGGAGATGCTCTCAGGCCTCTGAAACCTATGTTTGAAGACCTCTTTACACACATAATATTGATGCATGGTAGAAAGTGTTCAACTGCTTGTATGAAAATCTAACAGATGGACTGGCGTGACTGGCAGAGGTCTGTTTCAGTCGTGGAAATGAGTAGCTTCGAGATTCGTCCTTCTGCTACTCAAAAGGGAAACTGAGTCCTTTAGTCTGGTGAAGGAGGAGGAACCAGCAGGGAGACAGGGAACTGACCTTCCCTCAGCATTTTGAATGCCCAAAGGTGGAGTAAATTGTATTTATGAAAACCATAAAAGAAGAGGCTGAAGAAGATGAAGAAGGCCTGGGTGGGTGGTGTAGAAGTGGCACCAGAGGAAGGGGGCCATGCTCAGCTCCACCAGCTCTAAATTGGCCTGAAGATTTTGTCTTAGAGGTATCAGGAAACAAGACCTATTGAAGCTTTAGGTGGGACCCAACTGAAAAGTCTGAGGAAGGGCCCAGTCATGGCTAATTACAGAGAAGCTGTTGAACCCAGTGATGGTGACAAGGTTGGTGGTGTTTTTCATTGCTGATGAAGAAAATTTCAAAATTATATCATTATGGTAATCTACAAACCATGGCATGGTTTGCTACGAAACATTGAATGGATGCCTACTTTTTAAACGATGATTGCAAATGGTCATACCATTAACAGAATTTGATATCACTTAGATGGTAATAGAATTTAATATCATTTAGATGCAGGCTGCCATTTTTCTGCTGTCTTTATATGCAAAGACAACTTAGTTCCAGACATCACTGGTTTAAATTCAAAGAATGTAACAGAAAACCACAGTCTGAGATCAATGACTGTCATCCTGTGGAAAGTGATAAATACATTTCCCTTCAAAGACACTGTTTCTAAGCAATGTTTTAATATCTCCACAGAAAATAAATGCAACTCATGGCTAATCTGAAAATGCAATTGACTCCCTACATGAGGAACTGACATTATTTTGTTGGTGTTTACAAACTTAGAAGTTGTCTCTGATATACTACTGCTAAGAAGAAATCAGATACATTAACAGCTTGACACACATGCAAATGACACATTTCTCTTTACAATATGGTAGCAAACAAATATATTTTAAATAAGACTCCATACCAATTCATTCCCTAAAAGTAATTTGATTTTACTACAAGCTACAAAAATTTACATAAGCCTGCATTCTCATTTATATGTATGGTAGGCAAGTTTAAAAAGTGCTATTCAATCAGAACATTATCAGCTACTTCACTTTGCACATGGGTAGATAAGTACAACTGACTTAAGATGATGGTGAATTAAGTTTGTGCATTTATCACAAGCCTATCAGAACCAGCCACGTACAACTGACGCTGAAGGAAGCAAATGAGCTGACAAAATGGCAATATGAAAAGACAAGTGTACTTTCTTATCATATACAGATTTTGGCTAATCATTTAATCTCAGTGGTTGTTTATTTTGTTAACTTCAAAGGTATATTGCTGGATTACAGTAGCACTGCTAGTGGGACTGTTCACTGCTTTCTGCACAAAAGAACTTGTTACTGTTTGCTTGTGTCATTCACACTGTGAATGCCTGATGCTTCAAGTAACATTATAAAAGACATAAACTAGAATGGTTCTGCCACAATACCCTTCCTTATCATCTGTATCCCCTTCCACATTTGTTATTACTAAAGAAATTTACTGTCTATGTGATCATCTTATTAGCATTCAGCAAATCCTCATGGATATTTCCTGCCTGAAGTCATGACCTGAGCATTGCTACAACAATTTAAAAAGAAACACAGAAAAATAGAGATAAGCAGCAGTTTTAGACAAATTCCTGAGAGGTTGGTGAAGTTTAAAGTTAGGAACAATTTAGGGAGGCTAAATGTCAGGACTTCCATTGTGTAATTAGTCATATTTTCATTCTGAAGGGAAAAAAGTTATAACACAAAGCATATAGTTTCAAATATGTGCATTGAATTAGTAAGATGAGCCAAAAGGTCTCTCTGAGGTAACTGAAAAAGCTCTCTGCATATAGTATGTTTCTGCTGCACAAAGTTCTTTTACCATGTGAGTCATCAGCCACTGGGAGGTCTTAAGAAGGTCTCTAGCAGGTTTTTTCTTTAAAGGGTGGGCTGGAGAATTAGAGCAACATAAAACCTAATTAAATGCAGTTGATGCTATACTTAAGTGTGTTCCAGCATTCAACTAGACTTTACTGGATTGAAGATACTGTTATCTCAGAGATAAGATGACATTTTCACCACTATGTAATGTAGAGAGATTTATGCTCATTTTAAATGTTAGTCTGTTTTTTTGGAAGCAGTTGAAAAGTCCTCCATTGTAAGGAACATTTTCCACATCTCGGTTATCATTGTGATTTATTTTCTCTAAACATTCTGTAATTCATTTCCTACTCTTCTTGACGTTTAGCCGTTAGGACTGGACACATGACTCCAGCAGCATTAGCATGGCTACAAAAAGTAGTAATGTTTTAGCCTATGCAATCTTGAGTTCCAAGCTGTACATGCATCATTTCCTTATTGCTCTTGGTCACAGCTTTGCAAAGAGCATGCTCATATTGGTCTGACCACACAGTGCAGGACATAGTCTTTTTAAGACATAGCATATAGTCCTCTGTCCCATAAGTAAAACATCCCATATTCTCTTGGTGACATGGGCTGTTTATTTGGTTTCTTACTTTTTTTCCCCTGCTTATGGACAGTTTACCCAGTAACCTGGTTTGACTTTTGTCAGTAATCTGTCCTTTTAATTACTTTCTAGCTCTCCAATCTCACCTGTAAATCTTATTAGTGATTTTATATCTTCTTTTAGGTTCAGAGTTTATACTTCAGAGCAAAGGATGAACACCTGAAGAAATTAATTATAAATGTAACTGCTGTATTCTGGCTTAAATGTGAAGATTCTATACATGTAATTTTAATTCTGTCAAAGTTTTTTTGATAAAAATGTCACAAAGCAATTTATTAAATCAACATTTTCTTTTTTGGGGAAGGTGTATTTGCACCCTGAATTATAATGCCATTAAACAGTTAAGTTAATGAAAATATCCATTGTTTGCACCCATGCTGCTTAGCTTTAATTACATTGCCATCCTTAATTCCTCACTACATGTCCTTTACAGCCATTCCAGTCTCTTGGCCAAGACTGATGTAAGACTGATAGTCTCTGATAGGTGGTTTTAATATTGTCATAGGATAAATTTTCCTAATAGGTGTCTTTAGTATTGTCATAGAATACATTTTCTTCCATTATCTAGAATTTTGCCAGTGTTCCAAGAGTTACCAAATATCAGCATTAATGATTCAGAGCACTCACAGAATCACAGAATCACAGAATGGTTGAGGTTAGAAGGCACCTCTGGAGGTCATCTTGTCCAGCTCTTATGCTCAAGCAGCACCACCTAGAAGCAGGCTGCCCAGGACCATGTCCAGACAGCTTTTGAGTATCTCCAAGGAAGGAGACTCCACAACCTCTCTGGACAACCTGTGACAGTGCTCAATCACCCGCACAGGGAAGCAGTGTTTCCTGATGTTCAGTTGGAGCCTCCTCTGTTTCAGTTTGTACCCAGTGCCTCTGGTCCTGTCACTGGACACCACTGGAAATAGCCTGGCTCCATCTTCTTTACATCCTCCCTTCAGATATTTGTATGCATTGATGAGCTCCCCCCCCAAACCTTCTGTTCACCAGGCTGAACAGTCCCAGCTCTCTCAGCCTTTCCTCAAAGGAGAGATGCTCCGGTCCCTTAACCATCTTTGTGGCCCTTTGATTGACTCCAGTATCTCTCTTGTACTGGGGAGCCTCAAAGTGGACACAGTACTCCAGGTGTGGCCTCACCAGTGCAGAGTACAGAGGAAGGATCATCTGCCTCAACCTGCTGGCAATGCTCCTAATATAGCCCAGGTTACTGTTGTCCGCCTTTGCCACAGGGCACATGGTTCATGTTCAACCTGGTGTTCACCAGGACCCACAGATCTTTTTCTGTAAAGCAGCTTCCCTCTACTAAATTCCCTGGAACTCACAGAATTCTTAGCCAGGTCATTAGCCAGATATGGGAAAAACCCCTAACTTTAGTACCTACTGTTGACTATTTTTCTGGATTACTTATTGATGGCATTAAAAGTATTTCATTAGCATTGAAAATATATTTAAGTGTAACTGATTTGGATATACTTAGTAACAGGAAAAACTAAAATATATGTTGTCCATGAATGATTTGAATCTTTCCTGGATGGACACATCTGAAGAATAGTAATGAGAAACTGCTTCTTTGCTAACAGTAGTTTTCATTATGAAATCTCACAATAATCACTCGACCTCTCATCCTAGGCAACATCTACATGCTTCCAGTAAAAGAAATATGTGACATGATCTTGAACGTCATCAATAAGCAAATGTTTCCCTGCTATGCTTCCTCTTTTAAACCACATATATACATACTGCCATTACTGGGATGGTTCTGTGCTTGAAAAAGGTCTGTCTCTTATGGGAGAAATACCTTATTGCAAATCAGAGCACAAGAGAGGTGATGATGAAGCTTGTAGGTATCCATTTTGGAGAAGACGAAATGTAGTCTGCTTTGGTTAAAGATTTACACACACACTTGAACAATTTATCTTTGACTTATGAGAGTCCCTGCAAGCATCCAAAACCCTGCACAGTGGTGAGTAACACTTCCTGGGAATTCTTGTGGACTTGACACTTTTCTCACTCTGAAGTAATAACGTGGCTTCAGTTGTTCATGTCTTTGTTACATCTTCTGAGGTATAACAAGACGTAATAAATGAGCAAGTACTCAGAAAAATCCACCTGTTGCAGCATGGTACACTATTTCTCGTCAGCAACACAGCTTATCACAAACTCTTCAGCTGTGTTGTTCATTGCATAGACTTCTCTCCAAGGGGCAAAACCACTCCCAGGGTGAGATTCTTATCTCTAAGCACTTTCTAACTAGATCCCAGGAAATCTGAGAGATTGACTAACAATGGTGAAAGACAAGATTAAGAATTTTACTCCCTGATGCAAGGAGGCTGTCTTCAAAAAAGCTGAAGCTTATTCTTCTTGTGCTATGTGAGGAGTGATCTCCCTATTGTTTTTAAAAGAACATTGTAATAAACCAGGCAAGACTAAGAGGAGGAGTAGCAGTTAATAACTGCCTGCTGGAACTGACATATCTCACATGGCCTGAGTTTTCAGCTTTCACTCATATAACTCTGTCAGCTTTACTGGGAACTTTCACTTGTGTGAAAGGACAATTAGGTGAATTGTTATTCAAATCTCTTCCAAACCTTGTAACATAATTATCAAAGGGAAAATTGTGTCTCTCCATTTAAGAGTAATTGCTACAACAGATTCAATTATGTTTTGCAAGGCAGAACTTGTCTTACAAAAATCCTGAACTTGCCCTCTAGCTTCATTTTGGTGTCAATATCAAGAATCAAAATTATGCTGTGTACCTGTACTCAGTGTTACATTTAACACCCGGATAGTGTCAAATCCAAACAGTCCATTTTCTTTTTTTGATTATACTGTCATGTACAATCCCATTTGTAGTTTATTTTATTTTTGTTGAACATACCCATGTTTCTTTATCATACCTAGAGACTTTAACTTAAGCCCTGACATTGTTGCGCTGTGTGCTGTACAAACATACAATAAAAGCCTTTGTCTCACAGGGACTGCTATCTAACTACATACAACAGGCAAAATGTTCGTAAGGAAATGAAAGGCATGTGGTGTGAGCTGTCCAAAGTCACATAGAAGGTTTATATGAGATCTTGGAACAGCTTTTTTCTCTACCTTCTGGGTCCATATGCCTCTTAACATAGGTCAAAAACTGGGAAGAGATTGTTTTTTTCATCATGATCTCAGTGGATGTTGCTTTGTATCAAAGGCATGAGTTTTACAGAATTCCATTTGCTTAGCAGAGACAGAATTTCCATTGTTTTTTCTTTTAACTTAATAGTAGAAATGGAATAGAAATCTTCAGTTAGATAGGGATCTTTTTAAAGTCTCATATCCAAATTAACCAGCAGAATCCTGGTTGCTTAGAATGTTATTGTTTTGTGTTGCCCTGTACAGTGGTTTTCTTCCTTATATGATTAGTTGTGATACCTTCATTATCACTTTCATGGAACATGTTTTGAATAAGCACAACTTTTGAAGACAATCTTCTAGATTCATAAACAGTGTGACTTATATTAACCTTTCCCAGTATGCACATCTGAATATTTTTTTGTCAAATACAATATTCTAAAAGCTAGACAGACTGATTCTTCATCCTTTCAGTACTGAAACAAAAGAAACAAAGCTTAAGTAACTTACTCTGCTGATGGAAGAATAGTATAAGCAGTTCTTAATATGCTGTTTGTTCCTTTGCAAGACGTTAAGATACAATGGACAGATTTTTACCATCTGGTGCTGATAAACCATTTTTATATTCATTACCCACATAACATCACTCACTGATAGGCAACCCATGATCTCTTTATTTCATAAGGTTGTTCCTTTTGCTATGTACCCAGTTAAAATATATCTTCACATTCCTTTGATTTAAAACTCTTTCTGATCATTATATCAAGTCTGCTATCAAACAAGGCAAAGTTCTAAGCAAATATTGCATCTCATTTCAGTAGATTTACTGAGAATCACAGAATCATAGAATGATTCATACTTCAACTGCTTGTTCTCATAAAAGAAAAACATTCGGTACGTGTAGAATCAAAGTCTCTGTGTTAATCTTCTGGAAAACCATTATTAAGAGAAACACATTTGTGTTCACTCGAAGCTTATACCAGTTATTTTTAACCTGACATAAGGAGCACAATAGTATCTTTTGCTTTTGAATGTCTGCATCAGCAACATAGAACTTGCCATGATTATTTCAGCTAATTAATTCCTAAGACTAAAAAGGGTGTTTTCCTCTGTTAAATTCTAATCTGCCGTATGTATTTTCCTTTTCTTTCAGGGAAAGAAACAGAAGTATGAAAATAAATGGCTTTCCCTGACTTTGATATTGCAGTCATTTTTACACATTGGTCTCCTAAATAGTACGGGAGCTACTCAAGCAAATTCCATTGTCTTCAGTGTGACTAATGTGCATAAACCTGAGCCCGAGTATAATGTTTATGATATCTAGGCCACAAGTTTCAGAGCTGGTATTGATGGACAAGAAACGGAGGCATACAGGCAGTCACTGATTTTCTTTTTTGTCCTCAGTTCTTTCAGTGTTTTGACTAGTTTGGCTTCTCATTTAAAAAGTAGAGACCATAGATCTGGAAAATACTTGCACATAGTACCTTATGATCTAAACCTGTTGACTTCAGTGGTTCTAGTAGAATCAAAAAGCAAGCTCTGAAGTCTGGCATAGTGTCTGGTCTAATCTTGATTACCTGCATAAAGTCATGTTTCTTTAAACACAGTGGGCAACTGCTTTATTTCAAAATCCACACATCTGTTGTACCCTGACCTCTACAGGTTCTATCTATGCTCTCCATTAGTCATGCTTGCAATTGCTGCTGCTGGTTTTCTCCTTCAAGCCGCACAGGCTGCAACCAGTGACCCAGAATCTTTGTATTTGCAATCGCTACACCCACTACTGACATAGGTGCTTCTTGTCAGCACTGGGTATGCAGCGCAGTGTATTTGGGCTGTAACTCCCATTTGTTTTCTTACTACAGAATGGGACTGGATTGCTCCAGCTGAGCCAGAAAGTGCTCGTGGCATCCACTGGCCTCCCTGAGGCTTGTCTCACTTTGGATCCCAAACCGTACCAGTCCTTCTCCCTACTCTTACTAGAATTTTCCAGGACACCTTACATAAATCAACTGCTTGTGCTTAATGAAAAAGCTAATTCTGAACCAGGTTCTGTCTGTGACTGAACACATCACTCAGTTTCACTGCATTCTGTATTCCTTATACATAGGATGAAGATATATACTCTTTCTCTTCTGGGGACTGTTAGGAGAGCTAATTAGCCTGTTTGATGATTTCTGCACAGTGGATTTCATTGAATATCTACAAATATTTTGAAGAACTAGCAATATCAATGCTGTTAGTAAAGAAAGATGTGCACTGGCTTCTTTTAAGTGTAGGAGGAAGTACTTTGTGCATGTGCCTCTAACCTCACATTCTTCTTGATGGGGGCGAAGATATGAGTCCTGGTCGTTGTCCCAACAGCTGATATATGAAAAAGCTGTAGGATAAAATTTGATCAGTTTTTCTAACCCTAAGCATTCATTTGCAAAGCCATATCCACTGTGTTTTCCAAGTTCTTCAATTATTTTTTAAAAAACAGAACAGTTCCACTAGTGGGTCTTGGTGCTCGCCACTGCAGAAATCCACCTAGCTTGATAGTTGGTGTGCTTTGGAGATTTGCCAGACAGTCAGAAAATAATTTAGCTCCTGCTACTAAGCTGCCATAAAATCTGACTTATTTTGCTGCTGTGTTCAGGAGAACCATTTCTGCACAAATGATCTGACAGTACTTAAATCTGGAAGTGAGTTCACAGTCATGTGCTTGGTGGCACTGTCACGTTCGTTAGATTTAGGTACCCAAATAACATAGAAATAACATTTTCATGGCCTGAAGTTGCAGGCTCTAAGACTGCAAATATCAGTTCACCCAGAGCTAGTATTTCTACACGATACTGCCTTGAGCTTCCCTGTACACAGTATAAATATATCCTAGTTAGATGCTGTAGTATTCAGAATGACAGCACTTAAGTCTGATGACAGCACTTTGTTCTAGACTGAATTTTGGCTGTAAGACAACCTAAAGAGGACATGCTTCTTACAGCATGAGCTGAACAAGGAATTAAAGGTTAAATGTTCTTTGAAAGGATGGTGGTTCTCCAGCAGCAGTAATTCTGTGTCTGCGCAGGTCAGGTATACGGTATAGTAGGTTATGTCCAAGGCTAAGGGCTGGGGTTTAGAACAGCGGGCACTGAAGAATTTATGATTATGGCTGAATACCACAAGACATAAAGATGTTGAAACCAGAAAGATAATTGCTTCCTGATTAATTTTGAGGATCAGGTTAAGGCTAATCATTAAATCCTGCAAGATACATAGGAAAACAATGAGAAATGGTACTGCAACTGCATGGGCAAAAGCTTTCTGTTCTGAGGTAACACTATGTCTAAGACAGGCCAAGATGGAATAAGGCAGAGTAAGGGTTGGACTGGAGAACCTACCAGATCCTCCAGGGAAAAAGTATGGTACTGAGAAACTAGTGGGCAGCTATTGATCAGACAGGCATGGAAGTCCATGCTACTTGTACAGCCAGGGATGTGCTTAATGCAACAGGTAAGAATTGTTTCAGGTTTCTTCAAGGCTTACTGAGATAGATTGTCGGCTGTTGCCAGCAATGTACCAGTATCCTGTGACAGCTACCTATTGCTGGATTTTGGTTAAGGGAAAGGTTTTTCCTGAACTTTGTGCTAAGACTTGCATTTTGTTCCAGGTTCCAGCAAGATGTAGATGGCTAAGTTCAGGACCAGTGACAGAATGGGTAAATTCCCCACTGATAGCATGGTAAGGTACAAACCAAATCTGAGGACTATGTCTACAGTTGGGTCTTTTGTTAAGAGTTCAGTTACAGATGGAAGTAGGAGCAAATGAAGTTTTAGGTTGATTGACAGGTCATGCAAAATCCCCATAAGTAGGATGATTAGCAAAAAACGGCCAATCTTTTTTATGTTTAGTTGCAGAGTGAATATGTATTACTGGACCAGCATGTCGATTTAGTTGCAGCATAGGGTTTGAGTTGGTATTCACAACAGTAGGGACCAAAAGGCTTGCTCTTCTGATGGATTCTGCAAAACACCCAAGTGCTGCAATGAGGGCAAGAAGGTTGCAGGGTAAGTAAATGGTCCTCTCAATGGGTCCATGAGTATAGGTATCCATGAAAACTGAGGCCTAAATGAACCCAGTCCTAAATTTAACAAATCATAAGCCACATCCCTGTACTTCTGCAGTTTACATCTTGCCTCACAAATACTGCAAGATGTAACAGCAGTTTTGCCCTTTGCTGCCTGTTACTCAAACTAGCTGTTAGCTCAAACTCAGCTGGAAGCTGCTATCCTATCACCAAGCTGTCACCTAGTACCCCATATCTGCTTGAGAAATATCCGTGAAAAGTTGCCCAAGTGGGTATCAGCCTTCATCTTTGTTGTCTTTGTTCACCTAATCATCAACTGAATCTTTATCACCTTTCTACTAATCCCAAGACTAGCCTAAACTTGACTTGAATGGCAGCACAGCAGTACTTCAGAAATAGCAACAAGTTATTTGGCCACACAGGTTGCCATGTTCGTCTGAGCCACTCTTAGGATTCTGACTACAGATGGGGTTAGGTATGTCAAAAAGGGCTAAACCCCTTGTTTTTTCAGGGTATCTTATGAAATGAAGACTAGCTATGAAATACTGCTGCTAGCGTATGATGATGCTAGTACCATTCCTCAAGTTAGCCGCCTTCTGTTGCAGGATCCAAATTGAAATCCTAATACTGCCCCCTCAGAACTTTGGGAACTAACTATTTGGGAACTAACCTTAAATCGTTTGATAACAGACACTATCCTGCTACTGTAGGCTTTTCAGGAGCCAGAACTAAAGCAAGCTCCTTGTCCTGTTCTGTTTTGAATCCTTATGCTAGCCTTAATATTATTAGTTGCACACCTATGCCTAGGCATGGATTTAGCCAAAATGGAGTGAACTGTAACAGCCTGCAGCTAATCAGAACCTATTTGTTCATGTCACATCATTCTTCCTCCTGCTCCTGAAGGTCAGCAATAAACCAGACTCCCAGTCCTGCTTAGTTTTGAACCTTGGCACCCTCTTAGCTATAATCCAGAAACTGGCACCAGTGCAACTGCAAATTTTAAATTGCATGCCAAAACCACTGCTAGCTAGTATCCTAGCTTGTGGATCTCACATAATCCAGTGATTCAATTTATGAATATGGGTGATAGTACTGTAAAGGTAGGACAAATTGTGTTTGGTTCTACTGAGACAAGCCCAGAGACAGGAATCAGAAAACACCGAATGACATCCTTCATTGTTTATTTAACATGGGGATCCATAAGGCAGTCTTCATTGAACGGTTCAACTATCTATTTCACTGGATAGTATTTCTAAAAAGTTAAAAAACATCCATTTTTGTAATAATGTTAAATATTTTTATATAGTTTATTCTTGGTTTTTTTTGTTAAATATGTAAAAATTTTATACATGCAGGAAAACTACACAATACATAATAACTTCTTAAGAATACAGTAACAGATAACAGTTTGTAAATTTGTTTCAACACCTAGTTAAACTGAAGTTTTTCCTTCATTCTGTACACCAAAACTGCAAATTTTTTGGGTCTGAATTCATGGCTGATATAATAGAATTGGAAGAAAACATTTGGCTTAAAGTCCCTATAATTCTAAAAGATTAGCTGTCTCATTTACTGTAACTGGCTGCTAAAAAGGGAAGCTGCCACAACATGGACTTCCCATGTTGAAACTCATGAGAACAAGGGACATGACAGCTGAAAAGACTATAATGAAAAAGGTGCAATAAAATAGAAAGGTCTGGGCCAAATGTATTGTGAATTTATTGCAAAGGAAGAAGGAATAAAAGCTAAAATGTAAAAATACTAAGTATTTGTTTCACACAAACTCGCATAATTCTCAGCAAATCTACTAATGTCCAACTGATTAAATATGTAAATAAAACCAGTTTACAATCTTGGTTAATATTACTGAAAAGTAATGCAACCTGTTTATTTATGTCAGAAAAAAAACCTAATCAACAAAATGCAGGTTACAGACAGCTGGGAAATCACATCTGTTTTGCAGTTTTTAATTTATGTAGTTTTTTATTGGTCAGCTCATTAACGGTGTATTTCCCAAACACTAGACTAAGCAATTGTTGAGCCTTATCTCTTGTAACGTTTCTCACACACGCTCCAGCTCAACAAGCTTGGGAAATCTAGGCCAGACATGAAAAAGTGTTTTTATTTGCATTTAAATCAAATGAAAATCTGTAAAAGTTTGCGGTTTACATATAAAGTAAATATTGTATACTTTTACACATTTCACATACAAAATGATGGGCTCTGAGTTAACCTTTGGCTTGGAGGAACAAGATCTAGAGATTATGATAGAGGGTTCAAGGACAATATCTGATCAGTGCTCTTATCAATCAAAAGAGCAAATCAAACACTAGGACTTTTTAGTAATGTGTCTCTGACATTGTGTACATCCCTGGTATGTTTGCATCTCTAATCCTGTAAGGCATTCCCCTCTTTCCTCCATCTCAGAAAGGATGCAACAGCAGAGATCAGAAGAAGGGCAACAAGAAAGAACATATGGAAGAGCTACATATTGGAAATGACTAAATAATACAACTGTAAAATCATGAGCAGCATGGAAACATTATATAAGAAAATATCACTTGTGTACGAAAACTAAGGACATGAAAAGAAATGTACAGAAATCTTTTTCTGAACACAAAAGGTGACTTTTTGTGCAGTGGATATCTGATCTGTTGAGTCAGAGGTTATTTTGGTGCTAAAAGTCGTGTGGATTTACAGGAGGACTGGTCAAGTTCATGGATGAGAAATCTGTTAATGGTTACTGTAACCACAAATGTAGTCCCTGAGCTGAAAGTGTCTGGAGGGTGGAGCAGAACTGTTGAGAAGTAGCATATTGGCTTGCCTTGTTCTTCTGCTGCTCCTGAGACACCTGCACTTAGTCTCTGTTAGTCCTGGGTTTGGTCTGACTTTATGTAGCTATGCTACTCACACTAAGTACCAACTTATAAAATACCTGCTAGCAGTACTCAAACCTAAGTAATTTTTGTTCGCAAGTCCATGGAGCTGTTGAATTCATGATTATTTTGAACGCAATTAGAAAACTCCACAGAAGTGGTTAACTGGACCAAATACAGGATGGTTCCCCAGGACTATATTAATGGAGTGTTAACTGCTTGCACTTTCTGAGGAAAATTCATGGTAATAGTCAGGCTAGTTTACAGAAATGTGCCTTAACTACCTGAAATAATTTGAAGGTATCATAAGCTTGTGGCAGATGGTGAGTTAGGAAGAAGAAATGTTCTTATTTATTTTTGTTCACTGGTAGGCTTTTCTGTAGCTCTATCAATTTAGTAACAGTGTGACTCATACAAAAATTAATGAACATAACCTGACATCAACCTTCTGAGGCAAGTGAGTACTATGATGTGGTATCTGCAGATCTCTGAGGTACGGCTTTACCCTCCATCGCCTCCAGCTCACTAGAAGCATGGATTCACTTTCATGTTCACAGAGAAAAGGGCATAAGTCATAATGCTTTTTTTGTGGACCTTGCTGGTGAGGTTGCCTTCCCTCAGCTGCACAAACCTGAAACCACAAAGAAAATGATCCCAGCTTTGAGGTCATCTGTACTGTTGAGTGGTTCAGATACTACTCGTTTAGACTTACGAACTAGCTTAATTTACATACTGGCTAGAAAGCACAGAAAGTTGCAAGGCAGAGGGCTATAGTCAGAAAATTTAACTTTAAAAAATTACTTCTATTTTTTGCCTCTGCCCTGTTACTGACTTTTATTCAGTCTTTCTCTTGGGGCCCCTTACCATGGGAAGCTGATAATTTTAAATCCCCTTACAGAGACTCAGAGTCAGCCTGAGAGTACGGGCTTACACGGTAGACAGGAGAGTCCACAACGGCAGACCTCTAACCCTACGGCGTCTAACCGCAGCAGTTCAACGTAAAACCGGAGGGGTTAGGCGGAGCTGGGCGACCGCGGCCTCCCTCGCTTCAGCTCGGTGAGAGGACGCGGCGCCTGACGCTATCACGTCTCCAGCGCGAGGCGGCCGCTGTTCGCCGCTCGCGCCACTCCATCGCGGCCAACGGCCAACGGCTAACGGCCACCGGCTAGCGGCCCTCAGACCTGCGGTCCCCAGCATGTTCCCCCGCCCCGCCTCCAGCCGCGCTGAGGGGAGGGCGGCAGCCGCAGGAGCCGCCGCCCCGCTTTCTCTGTGGTGTTCGCCTTCTCCGTTCTAGCCGCTCACTCGCTCGTACTGTCGGTTTGCGGTTAAAGGACGGACGAAACGAGGGCTAGGGAGGCGAATGGCTCTACAGAAGTGTTTCCTCTAGCACGGATAGAGCATGAGGTAAATAGGCAACCTAAGGAGGGTTTAGCCTTCTTTCACTGTTAATACATATAGGAGCCACTGCAAGGAGCAGGGCAAGATGCAGGTGTGATCTGAATGCAGCAGTGGAAAGGACTGTGCAGCTACCTGACGTCTGCCGACAGGGCAGGAGAGACTGACTGTGCGGAGAGCTGTGTTTTGCAGAGGATGCAGTTGCCTTTGTACTTCATCCTCAATATCTGCCTCGTTAGAAGCCTCATATATCAAAAGCTGTAAGTGTAGATGGCGTGTTAATGTCTTCCTAGTCCAGAGGGGAAGTTTTGTGACTGCATACACAAATGTTCACAAAGGTGGAAACTCAGTTCAGAGTTTGATTTTGGCTTCCAGTGAACTGTGTAGGGAAGGAAAAGCACTTTAAAATATTTAAAATATTTTAAAAATATTGACAAATCTTGGTTAAAAATGTAAAAGACTAATACATTTGACACAAATTAATTTGGGAAAGCAGAATGTTAGTATATTTTAAATAAATCGCTACAAACTTTGTTTTAATTAAACCTTCTTTCTCTAAAATAGCATAACAATGTCCTTAACACATGAAGTGAAACAACAGTAACCAAAAAGCCAACCTACAGCCTTTGGATGAATAGAAAGACTATCAAGAGTACTGGAATATGTAAGTAGATTCTGATGTAAGACTTCACCTGTTATTTAATGCTAAAATGTAAAAAAGCATGCCTGCCAATTACATTTTTGTGACAGGAAAGTTTCTTAAAAGGCAAAAGCAAACCTGGAGCTGATTTTAATAGAATTACTCCCTCATACATCAGTGTCCATACATACAGCACCCCCAGGACCTGAACAGGACATAAAAATGGCTGGCAAGTATGTACCTTTGAGTATTAAAGTATTTTTGGTCTATGTATCCAGATTGTGCACAAAGTACAAAAGCAAACAACTAAATAAAAGTTTAGAAGCAAAATGTTTGTTAAGTTCAGACATGATTGATATGAAAATGTAGACTTTGACCTGATCATTTAAAATATTTGCACTTGGCAAGGGGGAAAAGAAAATAATGTGTGTTTATACTAGGCATAAATTATGGTTTATAGAGTTATGGTTCACCGAGTGTACAAAAGCCATTTTTATTCACTCATTATTTTTGCTGGTACAAGTAAAGTATAAATCAGGGCTGATGTAAAAAACCCAAAAGCATTCATTGAAGGGCTGCTTTCCATTTACCTAAAAAGAAAAAAGAAGGATAGGAAAGAAAAATGTGAGCAAAGATGAACATAGGCACTACAAGTAACTGTTTTCCCACATAATATATTTAAATATATTGTTAAATTAAGGTGGCTAAAATTTGAAGGGAACTTGTTCTTCATGGATTTGATAGGCAGAGGTTACTTTCTGACATAAGTGCACATTCATGTTTGTTACAGGAAAAGGACCTGAATGTAGAAGAGAAATCATTACAGCAATTTTTCCCAACAACTCCTTTAAAAATGTTAATAATGAATCATTTAAGAAGTGGGACTGTTTTTATGTTAGTGTCCTCTTAAGACCCTTTTTTCCTATGTCAGAATAAAGTTCACTTGTGTTAGGTGGAGCCAGATCAAGAACTGAATGGGAATAGATTTTTATATACCCATTGACCCTTCTGTCTTGCTACCATCAGAAAGTGAAATGCATCTGCAGGGCATCCTAGAGGAGTTTTTCTGTTCATTATCTATACTGTACTTTTATGATAATATACAGCATTGCTTAAGGGCTGTTTTTATCAGCCTGGATGATTGGAACATCTGTTGAAGAAGGGTGTGGCTCCCTTCCTGGCTCTACATCTGGACTTTTTTTTCAGGGCAAAAAATGCATAAGGGAAAAAGGAGGGAATTGAATGATGTGTTCTTTGAGCTTAATCTCATAAGGAATCTGTAGTTGTGATGGACAGTAGTTGTGGCTTTCAGCAGACTCAGGATATAGCAGGTGCTCTGGTTCTGCAGATGGGTGCCAGATTACTAGAAGAATACTACCTGAATATCAGATACTTGGAGAGCACATACTCCACCAAATGCAAATAAATTTACCTGTCATGATCCATTATTTTGATGTGTGAAATAATCTCTCAGCTTTACATGCTTTTCTGTTCTCTTTCCTCTCTCATTTCTGTTATTTTGCCACTTCACCTATTTCTGCCTCCTATTTTCTGTCAATTTTCTGTCTCTTTTTCTCTCTATGCCTGATGCTCCACATCACCTTGTGCTCAGCATGTGAGGAATGAGAATGACTTCTGTCCAGCATTACCTGTCTTGACTCTTGCCTGTTTTAGCTTGGATAATCATTGCTATTGCTCATGTTTAATCTAGACCCCCTTACATTAACTGGAGGGTTTCATTAACTATTGGAGCAACTCTTCTCCCTGTAATGCCTTAAACTAAACTCCCCTCCCTGGGTCCCAAGAAGTCTTCATAATTGCTTCTACCACTTCTGATATAAGAACCATATATACCTGCAAGAAAAGTGAAAACATCTGTATTGTGCATGGACCTATTAACTGGAATAATATGAAATATATATGCTTTGTTAAGAGATACTGAAGGAGGAATATGCATGGCTGTTGTGTGTTTCCTGGGAAAACATTATTTTATTCCATCTGTTAATAGGTGGTCTAAGGAGTAGCATAACCAAGAGTGGGTGAAACATACAAAAGTAGCAGACTGAAGGGGAGAGGACAGAAGACAAGATTAACTGGGAAATGATTACTAAGGTCTTTTGCCTAAGGAGAAAATGAGAGGAGGAGTAATTTCCTCTGCTCTGTATCTTCAACATTTAGATACCTAAACTGATCCTCTATGAATAAGCTTGATGCTCAGGCAGCTAGCCAGTCCCTTAATATCTAATCCCTTTCAGGTGTTCGAATTTGGCCAAAAAAGTCAGACAAGAAAAGAAATTAGTCATTTGAATATACCAGAGTCTTTGTTTTCAAAGTGAGAAAAACAGTACTAGTAGTCCATGGTGATGTTGAACAGTACTGGCAAAGCATTTAATTTCTCTCCAACTTAATCTGTGATGTAACAGGTCCATTAAAAAATAAAATCACAGATTTAAACCAAGGTTTGGTTTGTGCCATTGCTTCCCATCAAACCATACTGATACCATTAGGCATTCTAGTGAATTGAGAACTAATACATTCTTTGTGCTAGAGTAAATGAACTTTGCTATCTTAGACTCATAATAAGTAGATAAGTGATGGCATTATCAAATCATGATTTCTGTCACATTCATATCCTCTATAACATTATATAACATAAATATTCTCTTTCCCTACCACCTGCAATAACTGCCAGGCTGTACCAATACTCCTACCTTCTTTTGTGTGTACCTATTCACTAGGCAAAAAGAGCAGGTACTCTTTGACTAGCAGTGTTGGGATCACCCTGCAAGGGCTCAACCCTAAGGAGAAGGAGCTGTGGCATTGAGAAGCTGGTAAACAGCTGGACATCTGCATGGCTCGGCCTTGAGGAGAAGGAGCTGTGTCATTGAGAAGCTGGTAAACAGCTGGACACCTGCAGGGCTCAGCCTTGAGGAGAAGGAGCTGTGGTAAACAACTAAGAGGAAGCAAAGGAGTGTGTGTATAAAAGGGATTGTGTTGTACAATAAAGGTTGGCATCGACCTGATCATATTGATCGAGTACGTCGTGTCCGTGACTTCCGCGTCATTTGGCGCCCGAACAGGGACCCTCTAATCGATGCTTCCCAGAGCAGAAGAGACAGCAAAGGGGATGCGGAAGCCAGCCGTAACAGGCGCTGCCCGAGTGCCTGGAAGACTCTAGCGAAAATGAAGAAACTGTCGGAATCTCGCCCTGATCAGGTGAGCGGCTGGGGAGGAGATGGGGTCCACGCTAACAAAAGAGGAAGAAGCAGTGGTTAAGCTCCTCCAACATATCCTCTCAAAGAGAGGTGTACAGTATGAGGAAACCGGCCTAAAAATATTATTGGTATGGGCACAGCAAAAAGGAATAATCCCCTCAGTAAGTGCGGCTTTTGAGATCCCGATCTGGGAAGGAATTGGCGCAGCACTGTGGGATGAAGTCAGCACAGGCAACAAAGACAGTGTAAAGTTTCTGACGCTCTGGAGGTTGATCCTAGAGACATTAAAAGAACTAAAGGCAGAAAGCATCGCATGAAGAAGGGGCGATAGTCAGACTCCTGCTGCATATGCTTTCTAAGAGAGGACTGAAATATGATGAATATACACTTAGAAGACTCCTAATTTGGTGCCGAAAGAAAGGGTACCCCCCCGATCCGTCTGTGGTGTTTAAGGCAGAGACGTGGGAGGAGATAGGAAAAATGTTATGGGAACATATTGGGAATGGAGATAAAACCGCCGCAGAGTTAGTGATGGCATGGAAATTTATGTTAACCACATTAAAAGCCTTGAAGGCAGAGAGAAAAGCCGCAGCTGATATGGAGGAGGCTGTTAAACCGCCTTCAACCAATCCCTTTTCAACCGAGCCAGAGGGTCCAGGACCTTCAGCGACTCCGACTGCACCTCCTTAGGTGCCAGATGCACCGGGTGAACCGGCTGCATTAGGTAAGTCAGAGAAACAGATCTACGATGATGTATGTGAGGGCAAGACGGGACAACGTTGCCCAGAACAATGTACTCAATGTTCCCCTGTGTGCCCGTGTGAAAGATCGATGGGGCAGGTCTCAAAAGGAGATGAGCAAGCAGGGGAGCTAGCAACAACGTGGCGATTGCTATTCGAGACTGTTTTGAAGAGCCAGGGGCTAGCAGCAGACTCTGCAACAGCTTTTGAGTTACCTACCTGGGAGAAAGCAGGAAAATTGGTGTTTGAGGCAGCCTCTAAAGAGGATCATACGGCTGCGAAAGTGTTAACAACCTGGCGATTAGTCAGAGACTCTATAAAGGCGATAAAATCAGAGTGGACAGCGGCAGCAGCAGCTGCCACTGCCACAGCCTCGGGAGAGAAGGGAGGTCAAGCTGGGAACGATGAGAACAAGCGACCCCCACCCACGCCCCCCACCCGGGCCCCCGCCCCACCGCTAACGCAACCAATGGAGGTGGCGAGTCCTCCTTGGCCTCCGCCTCCTGACCGGGAACATGAGCGCTGGTTGCCCGTGCCGCAACAGGAGGGGGCTGCCTGGGGCGATCCTTCCCCCAGGTCAAGATACGACCCTGCCCAACATTGGCGAGGCATGAGACAAGAGGCCTTGGCAGAGGGGGAGGGGACGGAGTGAAGTGGGTACCGACCAGGTCAGTACGGCTGGCAGTAAGACCAGAAGATCCTGTCACACGTCCCACGGACGCAGTCAACTCCGACGTACCGCCAGCTGATGCTTTCGCTCTTTTGTATGGGGAATGACCGCTCATTGACTGTTTCAGCGGCACTCCCTGGACGTTCAAGAGCAGGAACTTCAATATGCCATATTTGTAAAACGGTGTTGTGGGTTTGTTCTATGTCGTTGTAATTATTGTCACAAATGTATCATTTCTTTTGCAGGGAATCAAAGAGTATATTTCAATAAGACACTCTCCCCACAGTGTATACAGTGTAACAGAGTTGAGGGGATAGAGAATTTTGGGTAACTTGCAATCTGCCAGAAGTTTTTTGGGGGCTCGAAATAAGGCAACGACAACCTACCTTAAAAATGACTTTTTGCAACAACCAAGCAGACCCAAAAGAATGGAGTTGTCATATGCTAATAGATACAGGAGCGGATGTAACCATCATTTCCAGCAGGGACTGGCCTGCAACCTGGCCAACACATAATCCAGCCCATGAGCTGATTGGGGTCAGAGGCATCTCTAATACCATGCAAAGTTCAGTACTCTTGCAATGTAAGAACCCAGATGTGTACACCGTAAGTAAAACCATATGTAGCTCCCATCCCAATCAATTTGCTAGGGAGAGACGTTTTGGGACAAATGAGTTGTGTTCTAAGTATCACTCCTGAACATTTTGTGGAGCAGCCATTGAGGAACAACTGACACTCAAATTGATATGGAAAACTGATACACCAGTTTGGGTGGATCAATGGCCACTATCTCAAGAAAAGGTCGCTAAGCTACAGGAATTGGTAAAAGAGCAATTAGAAAAGAAACATATTCAGAATCACAGAATCACAGAATCACTAGGTTGGAAAGGACCTTTAAGATCATCAAGTCCAACCATTAATCCAGCACCACCATGTCCCCTAAACCATGTCTTGAAACGCCACATCCACAGGTTTTTTGAACACTTCCAGAGATGGTGACTCCACCACCTCCCTGGGCAGCCTGTTCCAATGCCTGACCACTCCCTCGGTGAAGAAATTTTTGCTAATATCCAATCTAAACCTCCCCTGGCACAACTTGAGGCCATTTCCTCTTGTCCTATCACTAGTTACTTGGGAGAAGAGGCCAACACCCACCTCGCCACAACCCCCTTTCAGGTAGTTGTAGAGTGCGATAAGGTCTCCCCTCAGCCTCCTCTTCTCCAGACTAAACAACCCCAGTTCCCTCAGCCGCTCCTCATAAGACTTGTGCTCCAGCCCCCTCACCAGCTTCGTTGCCCTTCTCTGAACATGCTCCAGCACCTCAACATCCTTCTTGTAGTGAGGGGCCCAAAACTGAACACAGGATTCAAGGTGCGGCCTCACCAGTGCCAAGTACAGGGGCACGATCACTTCCCTACTCCTGCTGGCCATACTATTTCTGATACAGGACAGGACACTGTTGGCCTTCTTGGCCACCTGGGCACACTGCCGGCTCATGTTCAGCCGGCTGTTAACCAGCACCCCCAGGTCCTTTTCTGCCGGGCTGCTCTCCAGCCACTCCTCCCCAAGCCCATAACATTGCATGGGGTTGTTGTGGCCAAAGTGCAGGACCCTGCACTTGGCCTTATTAAACCTCATACAGTTGACCTCTGCCCATCGATCCAGCCTGTCCAGATCCCTCTGCAGAGCCCTCCTACCCTCCAGCAGATCAACACTCCCACCCAACTTGGTGTCATCTGCAAACTTACTGAGGGAGGACTCGATTCCCTCATCCAAATCATCTACAAAGATATTGAACAAGACCGGCCCCAGAACCGAGCCCTGGGGAACACCGCTTGTGACCGGCCGCCAGCCGGAATTAACGCCGTTCACCACAACTCTCTGCACTCAGCCATCCAGCCAGTTCCTCACCCAGCGAAGAGTAAACCTGTCTAAGCCATGAGCCGCCAGTTTCTCCAGGAGAATGCTGTGGGAGACACTGTCAAAGGCTTTACTAAAGTCCAGGTAGACAACATCCACAGCCTTTCCCTCATCCACTAGGCAGGTCACCTGGTCATGGAAGGAGATCAGGTTGGTCAAGCAGGACCTGCCTTTCATGAACTCATGCTGGCTGGGCCTGATCCCTTGGATGTCCTGCAGATGCCCTGTGAGCACTCTCAAGACCAACCGCTCCATAATCTTCCCTGGTACAGAGGTCAGGCTGACAGGCCTGTAGTTCCCAGGATCCTCCTTCCGGCCTTTCTTGTAGACGGGTGTCACATTGGCAAGCCTCCAGTCTTCTGGGACCTCCCCTGTTAACCACGACTGCTGATAAATGATGGAGAGTGTCTTGGCAAGCTCCTCCGCCAGCACTCTCAGTACTCTCGGGTGGTTCCCATCAGGCCCCATAGACTTGTGGGTGTCCAGGTGGTTTAGCATGTCCTTGACTGCTTCCTCCTGGATTATGAGGAGTATATTGTGCTCTCCATCCCCATCTTCCAGCTCAGGGGGCTGAATACCCTGTGGATACCTGCACTGGCTATTAAAGACTGAGGCAAAGAAGGCATTAAGTACCTCAGCCTTGTCCTCATCCTTGGAGACAACGTTCCCCGCCATATTAAACCCACTACAAGTCCATGGAATACACCTGTATTTGTAATTCCAAAAAAAAAAAAAAAAAAAAATTCCACAGAATGTGATGTTGAGAACCAAAATCAGAACATTGAACGATGTTCAAAAATTAGTGGGAGATTTGAATTGGATTCGTAATATTTGTGGAATAACAAATGTAGAAATGACACCATTGTTGAATCTGTTATCAAGACTTTGGAAGATTTAAATATGTTCATGTTTCGATTGATTGCTATTCTGCAGTAGTTTGGGCCACTGCACAAGCACGAGAAACTAGTAGACATGTACAAAAGCATTTGTGAGCTGCATGCGCAGCACATGGTATACCCCTACAAATTAAAACCGATAATGGTGCTTGTTATGTAGCCAAGTCAGCCCAACGATTTTTTGCTCAATGGGGAGTGACGCATGTTACTGGAATACCGCGCTCCCCAATTGGACAAGCTATTGTTGAACGAATGAATCATTCCCTGAAGTGTTTATTGCAAAAACAAAAAGGAGGAGAAGCTACCACACCACCGCAAGAACGTTTGAATAAAGCCTTATATGTGTTAAATTATTTGCGTCTAGCAGAAGGAGAAACAGTACCTCCCATAATAAAACATGTAAAAGGAATGACAGGAAGTCTGTTTGAGTTAACACAAAATGTGCAAGTAAAAGTTAAAAATTTGGAAAAAAATATGTGGGAAGGACCTTTTCAACTGCTAACCTGGGGATGAGGTTATGCTTGTGTCATTACAGATTCTGGAACTCATTAGGTACCCGCAAGATGGGTAAAACCATGGGTGAAAGAGTCACCATCGTCATCGTCGGACACATCTTGACACTATCAGGTGTCATCGCAATTTGGATGCCACCTCAGCCAGAAGAAAATGTATGGGTAACATTAGCAAATCGAACAGGACAGGACACCTTCTGTCTGTCTCTTTCCTCCCCGGGCAATCCCTTTTCAATCTACCAGAAGGGTTATGGTGGCTGTGTGGAGATCAACTGGCTGGGAAACAGCTGCCCAGGAACTGGTCAGGGGACTGTACCATGGGTGTCCTAGTCCCTAATTTGCAAATAATCAATCACACTGAAATTAGCGGTATCATTAGAGGAACATGGAAAGCTTTTAGGGCAAAGTGCTCAATAACTACAAATCCTTTGGTAAGATATAATATTGGTTTTCACAGCTTTGTGCAGGCGCTTTTTCCATCGCTAGGAGTAGTACAGCTAGAATTGTTTGCCTTGTAACATTCTGCTATTGGCTTAAGCATAGTTGATATGTGACTGCTGGATTATGGTAATATGCCGTGTGAACAAAGCCTATGAACCAATAGACGGGATGGCTGTGGTGCATGCACCACGTCTGGCCAGCGGGCACATATGCCATAGGCTCCCTGTGTTAAAAGGTGACAACCGAGGCATGTCCCGACACTCGCTGGCCACGTGTGTTGAAACTTGTTCCTCTGCAAATGTATAAATACCGGGATTTCCCGAAGGGCAGTGGGCTGGTGTACGGCAAGGCCACCGTTGCCTCCGTGGGGACGCCCACGTAAAGCTGGCACCTACCGACTGCTGGACTGAGTTCGTGGCACAGGACAATACAAGAATGTACAGATGGTCCATCTTCTTCACAGTCCTCAGGCTGTGAATGATCCATCAGGTTTTGTTTATAGATAAACAAAAAGGAGGAGATGTTGGGATCACCCTGCAAGGGCTCAACCTTAAGGAGAAGGAGCTGTGGCATTGATCTGCATGGCTTGACCCTAAGGAGAAGGAGCTGTGGCATTGAGAAGCTGGTAAACAGCTGGACATCTGCATGGCTCGGCCTTGAGGAGAAGGAGCTGTGGTAAACAACTAAGAGGAAGCAAAGGAGTGTGTGTATAAAAGGGATTGTGTTGTACCATAAAGGTTGGCATCGACCTGATCATATTGATCGAGTACGTCGTGTCCGTGACTTCCGCGTCATAGCAGTACTTTGACTCTTTCAAAATTTGATACATGCCCAAAAGTCAACTATCATACAGGCACCAAGAGGGCAACTTTCTGCTCCCAAGGAGCTGAAAGAAAAGCTGATTTATCCCCATCTTTCATTAAGAAAATTGCTTTCTAAGCAGTTATTTTTCTTTCAACCAATTACCCATTTTTCTAGAATCTGTCAGAACTTGCCTTCTGAAAACCTTACCCTTCTGTTGAAGGTTTAGCTCATGGGTTTAAAATTTCTCATTTCATGAAGGACTATACTAAAGCTAGATTCAGCATTGTATTTCAGAACGAAAAAAAGTAGATTTCTGTTCAAATACTGGCATCAGTAAGTTAGTCTTTAGTTGAAGCATGTGTACATACAGATTCATCAAAACAAAAGCATTTCAAGCACCTCTATGATTCCCAAGGGCCCTTTATTTATGTAAAAGGAAGGGTATTAAATGGTGAGAAGTGACGCTATATTTTGCTGCTGAGAAGACTCGGTAAATCAAAAAAATAAAAATGTATTGTCAAAGATTTAATTTTGCAGTGATAGCGTGCTCCATAAGAACAGACCTGAACTCCATAAACAGACCTGAAGAAAAAAATTCATCAATGACCTCAATGCAAAAGATAGTAAGGCTGTCCTCTTTTTTTATGCTGCTTTTTCATTCATTCTTTTAAAATTCTTTTATTTCTTCTTTTGCTGAGAAGGTAACATACAGTATTGGTGTGTGCATTGTTTTCATTACATTGGCACACTCTATCTTGCCACAAGAGGACAACCTCCACAAAAATAATACCACATCATGTTAATTTGGGACAGTATCAGCAGTACCTGCACGTCTGGTATGTCACGGTATTTAAAGAAATCAATCATATAACCAACCTTGCTCTGACATATACTGCCTGAGGTGGGATGCTTGGCATAAGGCTGCCGTAGTGCTTTGCTATTTTGCTTTTCTCTCCTTTTCCTCACAGTCATGAAAGCATGGTTTCAAAGAATGAAAAAAAAAGAGCTATTTGGTGTCTTACATTTTTTTTTAAGGGCTTAATAAGATACTAATGAGTTGCTAATAAAGTGCAGTTTAAAGAGTACTATATGAGAACTGCAGTATAACGCTCAGAAAGCTGAGATATGCACATTGCTTATCAATAAATAGTTTCAAGTGAGTCATTAAAACTCCAAATTTGTGCCAATTTTTCTAACAGAATATTTAAAAATAGTGGTTCAGTAAGACATCCTTTCAGCGTAGAGAATCCCTAGGCTGCTTAATGCTTTTGAACTTTTTTCTCTCCACCCTGCTTTTATGGAACAGTAAAAAAAAAAATCTCACTGCTGAGACCACTTTCAGGACACTGTTCAGCATATTTTAGACTACTGTGAGACTGCTTAAGTTTCACTGGGGACAAAAGCAGCACAAATCTATTTGGGAGAGAGAGAGTAGTTATGGATACTTCCCTTTTGCTATAGCTTTACTTGCATCTAGTGCTCGTGGGGTGAAAGAATGAAGCACTGTGTCTGTCAGCTTCATCCAGCTACTATCCAGCTTTATTTCCATGTTGTTACAGCAAGGCTGAGTTTCTGCCCAACTTCTATCCATTTAGTACATGGACAGAAAAGATAGAGGTCATAAAATGAGGTCATTGATAGTGATCTTGTTTCCTTTAGACTCAGCTCTGAACTTGCTCTATCTTCTTAAATGCAATTAGACTGTAATGTAAAGATAAATAAAAATTACATGATTAGTATGATAGAAGTATGAAAAGTGCATGACCCTAATTTAAAAGAAAAAGCTAATTGTATCTCTGGAAAACTAGACATTTTTAACTGTCCAGAATATAATAGATTATGAAATTAAGGGGAAAGTGAAGAAGCCTCTAATTGTACAACAATGTAACACACTAATAGATCAAAGTCTTTCTACAGAGCAGTTCAATATTAATGCCATTTGCCTACAGATGAAAATGAAAGATGATTGGAGATTCGATCCGGACATTGATTTTTCACCATTAAAAAACTCTGGAAAGTAGGAATATTGAATGAGATCATAATTTAAAGAAAAATTTTATTCCACTTGTTTCTCAAGCCCTTAGCTTGGGCCCTCCTTCCCTGGCTCAGTGAATGATGTTTTTTGTTTCTTTTTGCTGTAGGACTGCTGTAGGCAAAACTCTCCAACATGTACTCTAACAAATATTTGATTTTAAGCATGTGAGTTGGTGATACCAAGACATGCCTCAAATTAAGCATGTATTTTCTGTATTTCACTCGTCTGTATCCTAAGTACTTACCCCCTGGTGAGAACATATATTAGGGATAGTGGCTGAGTGTTTGATACAGGAAGTCTAAGATGGTGACTTCTGAGTTCTCCTCCTGCCTCTGTCACCAACGACGATTTTAGTTCTGTAGTGAGTAGGGTCTTGATGCAAAAGTGTTGAATTCAAAGTAGTCATATCAGCTATCACAAGCCTCAATAATTTGTGTTTGGTGTGAAAGGAGGGGACTTGAATCAGAGATTAAATGAAAAAATGAGGCATATTGGATTAGTTTACCAGAAGGCAGACAGAGAAATAGAAGAATAGGCCTCAGTTATCCCGCATCTACTGTTTTTAAGTTTCTGAATCCTTTTCCTAGCTCAACAACATAAAAGGCAGGAGAGAGAGACCTGATGGCTAAATTAGAAGGTTCAAGTTTGATCTTATATTCACAAGAAATGTAAGGCTTTGCCTTAAGACACAAGTTCTTCCTTTGAAATTGATGCTGCATGCTTAATGCATCACAAGCAAATGCATTTTCTTTCCCTATGTGTTCCTCCCCACGGTGGTCACAGTGTTGGCAGAACTGAGTGCTTATACCGCTAGGGCTTTTTTCTTTTAGAAAAGGATTGATCTGCACTAGTATAAGCATCTTTATACAGGGGACCAGCATCCTTGCTAAGGTCTATGCTCCTATATCTCTATTAACAAGCATAACTAACAGAAATAATCAAACTACTACCAAAATACATAGAGCTGGCTTTATTAAGTTCTTTCTCCACATATCTTTATTAGAACTGAAAAAATCTACTTATCATAATACTCTCTGATAGGCATATTACTAATGGAGAGTTCTGCAAAGTCTTGACAACTCTTGAGCAAAAGTTTTGTTTGAAATAATTTATTTTGGATTTATCCTTTTTTGCCCAGTCAGTATATTTTAGAGTACTTTTGTTTATTTGTTGACAATGGAAGATGACATGAATATACCACTTCTAATGGAGTTCTAGTTTTCTTAGCTGTATTGGTAAGGTCTTTGGAATGGAAAACTCCTAACAGGGAGGAGTGCTTTTCTTTATCTAACTTTAAAAACAAATTGTATAGCAGTATTAACATGGTTTTCCCTTGTCTTTGATCTCCCTGAGATTGTTAATCTTGCCCTTAATTGAGTGACCTACTGGTTTTTATCATCCTTTTTTCAGTTTTTTATTGAAAAAAGAGAGTGGTACAATTGATGAGGAAGCAAAACTCTCCATGGCCAGTGAGGACAACATTTTCCTAACTTTTACAGAAAAGCATTTAGATGGCTGGCTTTTTTGGAAACTAAGAAAAAATTACTACAAACCTTATTGGAGTGCATTATGTCTGAAGTGAGCCTGAAGTGTTCCCTGTGGTGCTTCATAAAGCTATTTTAGTTTTATAGTGTAAGACTGAATGCTGAACTAGAGTTCAGTGAAGTTCATCTGTGTATTCTTTAAACAAGAAATGAACTCCTCTCTCCATGTTAGTAAAACTTAGTTCTAAAATGTACTGGTATTAAAATGTATGCAGCATGATAGATCTAAACAATTAGTACAATTTATACCTGTGAAACCTTCATATTGAGCAAGTAGCTGTAATTATAATAAATAACAATATATTTATTACTATATGAAAACAAGCATTTATGGAAAAACAGAGCCATTCTTTGCTTAATGTCACACAAGTCACAGAGCAGTCAGACTGACAAGATTTGACTTACAGTATCTCTGAGAATTTATTTCTCTATTCTGAATTAATGCCATTTTAGTTCTGCAAGCTCTTTGCTTAAAAGAAACACATATATCATTCTGTGCTTTTCATTAGACCAATCATTTATTAATATCTTTGTACATATGGAATGAAGAGAGATGGTGATAGAAAGACATTTTTGTGACTCCAATAAGTAGTTATTAATGCTTGTACTTACATGTTTTTGGTATCAATTTATCTTATGAGCCATCTAGCATGGAAAAAATCCATGTTTAATAGGTGTACTTTTTCTCTGTGATAGACATGAGTTTAGTGTTTCTGCCTGTGTTAATAATAATAAATGTATGGCATCAGCTTTATTCCATGTGCAGGTCTTTTCAGTTCTTGTTACTACTATTTGTAATGCACAACAGAAGAAGAAATATAAACATGTATGAACACAATCTTAAACAGGACCACTGTCTTTGTATTCAGATTTCTTAGCTTTTTTTCTTTCTGTGGTAATAGAAAAAGTTATAATTCTCATTTTGCTATTTTTCACCTGGAAAAAAATAACCTTTCCTGCTATCTGCTGTTGCACAATATATTGTAAATTTTTATTCCAAAAAGCAAAGAAAAGAAGATAGACAAACCTTTCAGCGCAACCATCTATAAAAAATTGCATATCAGGTCTGGTAGTAGATTACAAGCAAAACTACAGGAGACACCAGGACATGTGAAACAAAGAGCTCTGTCTGAGAAGAATGCTTTGTGAGTCGCTAAGATTTGGGAGTGGCACTACAGAAGCTATAATGTCAGAGCATGCATGGATGGTATACGTCACATGAGAGAGAATGTGAATTATATTGCAGCTACCATGAACATGAAGGATATAATACTGTTTATTTTATATCTAAGCAATTGAACCGCAGACTGCCTGAAGCATGAAATATATAACTAAATGGGGGTTTCAGCCATAATCTAGGGAGGAGGAAAAAAAAGAGGTTATTGTGCAGCTGTAGTGTTTCAAACAGATCTCATAATAGAGGAGCATGTGCTGTACTGGGCAGGGCTTATAAGAGTGAAACAAGCACCTATCCCTGCTGGAAAATTAATGCTTAGACTATATTAAATGCAAAACAGCAGAGAGATTACAGATGGCAAATGATGTAATTTATGTGAAATGAGCTAGGCACATTGCTGTTGTGTCTATAGGTGGGAGGAGCTTGATTTGTGTATGTGCCAATGCAGCACTAGTGTGTTTGGAGAACATTTCTCAGCATGAGACAGCAGCAGAACAGCTGTGCAAGAGCAGTGCAGCTTAATAGGTGGAATTATGTGAGAGACGAAATAGAAGTTACGGTGTTGCACATTACTCTGGTAGACATAGGGCATACCCTGTGGAAGTGTGGCTATGCCTAATGTGGTATCATTGGACGTGTTTTCAGGATAAAAAGATTATTCTTAAAGGAGCTCTCTCTTCATTCTATAATGACTGCTGAGAGATCAGTATTCTACGATTGTCAGCTGCAGCTCTTTATGCCTGAGCTGCTGCGGGAACTCAACAGTACCCAAAAGTCTGCAGTATGCCACAGATAAATTTGAGATGTGGGCAAATATTTAATTGCATTTAGAACTTGTTTGATTTTCCTTGTACCCAAATATGATAGTGCTGCTTAGCTGTAACTGTTCAAAGGTGTATAAATTTCCTCTGCTTCTCTTTCTCTGCCTTCATTTCCTCCCTCCACTTTGGGTGATAGTTGCAACAGCACTTGGTTGCCTGCACAAATGCACAAGTTACAATTTGGCCTGATTAACATTCCCCATATGACTACTTTGACCCCATCTAAATTAGACCCAGTGAACTGATCAGAATGTTTTGAGACTCAGAACTCACGCAGTAGTCCTCTGCCTTGCTGCTGTGTTGGTGCACTACTAGGCACCAACTGCAGGGCTAGATCTGTCATCCTCTAAATAGGAAGCCCAAGTATTGTTGCAGTAGCCATTGCTTGACAAAGTGAAAATTTGAACACTGCACAGTCTTTTAGAAAAGAAGTAGAGAGAAATTTCCTTGTTTTTGTTGTAGGCTACCTAAGGAGGACAGTTTTGGAAACTATTTTCCTTCCTGAAGATTTAGTTCTGTTTCACTAGTTTTTTCCAAGCTGTATCTGTCCATGTAGCAGTGGCTTTACAATCATGCTTGTAATGACAGTATCATTTATTCAACAACCAAAAATGTGCTCATAAACATATACAGGATCACCAGTTATACTCAGAATAATTGTTTAAGAACGTGTATCTTAATTGACTTTATTTCCCTCTAACATATACTGTAATGCTTTATCCAAATTTTTGTGTGAACTATTCTGAGGTGTGTAATCACTGCCATAGTTACATACAGAGTTATTGCATTGTAAGTGTTTTTTCATTGCCTTAGGGATATCTGGAAATTGAAAGACTTGTTGTGGAATGTATTGTCTTCTCTTTAATTCTATTTTATTTTTGAAAGGACTTTGACAAAGAATAATTGACATGATACCTAGAGCTTCACTGCTTTGAGCAAAATGGTTGGCTGGCTCATTAAAAAAAAGGTAGTATATGTAAAATGAATTTAGTGAGACTGCAGAAGAAAAAATGTTCAACTGCTTAGGAATCCAAGTGAATTTGCAGTCACAGATGATAGCTATTCTAAAGGCCAAAGCAAGCTGCATGTCCTGAGACAGATTTACTCTTCTCCTCAGTGCAGATCACCACTTATTTACTTGTTCATTTAGCTATTGTGAAGCTGCTGAAGTTATAATCTACAGGTTTTTAAATGGCCTATGGGAAATGGAAATAACTTAGTATTTGTAAAATAGCAAATAATGTATGTTAATGATGCCTTAAGGTGCTATGCAATAGTATAAGTACTTTTGACAATTTCCAAAACAGTGTATCTGATTACCTCATGAAAATTAACAAGGACAAGTGTAGAGTTCTGCACCTGGGGACGGACAACCCCATGCACCAGTACAGATTAGGGGTTGACCTGCTGGAAAGCAGCTCAACGGAGAAGGACCTTGAAGTCCTGGTAGACAATAAGTTATCCATGGGACAGCAATGTGCCCTGGTGGCCAAGAGGGCCAATGGTATCCTGGGGTGCATTAAGAAGAGTGTGACCAGCAGGTTGAGAGAGGTTATCCTCCCCCTCTACTCTGTACTGGTGAGGCCTCATCTGGAGCGTATTGTGTCCAGCTCTGGGCTCCCTGGTTCAAGAGAGGCAGGGAACTTTTGGAGACAGTCCAACGGAGGGCTATGAGGATGATTAAGGGACTGGAACATCTTTCGTATGAGGAAAGGCTGAGACACCTGGGGCTGTTTAGTCTGGAGAAGAGAAGGCTGAGAGGGGACCTTATCGATGTCTATAAATATCTGAAGGGTGGCCGTCAGGAGGATGGAGCCAGTCTCTTTTCAGTAGTACCACTGACAGGACGAGGGGCAATGGGCACAAACTGCAGCCCAGGAAGTTCCACCTCAACATGAGGAAAAACTTCTTTACTGTGGGAGTGGTGGAGCACTGGAGCAGGCTGCCCAGAGAGGTTGTGGAGTCTCCTTCTCTGGAGACCTTCAAAACTCGACTGGACGTGTTCCTGTGCAGCCTGCCCTAGGTGATCATGCCTTGGCAGGGGGGTTGGACCAGATGATCTTCAGAGGTCCCTTCCAACCCCTACCATTCTGTGATTCTGTGATTCTGTGATTTATGTTTTCCTGAAATGACACCATGAGCCTGTATCCCCAGAAATCTCTAGGGGTACATTCATTTCTTATAGGATAGATGAGTAATAAAAGAGGTGAAATTTGCTGTGCCCTCTCTCATTAGCACCCCATAATGGTGCATGTAGGTGTAACAAAGGAACAGCCACACAACTCCTTCATCCAGCTTGTAACTGCTTTTGCTGCAACTACCCCCATGCTATGTTACTATGTATTACTGTTTTCATACTGAGTGTGTAACAGCAGTTATATATGGTTTCTGGTGACCAGCTTCCCTTTTCAAAGCAAATTAACAGAGAAATGAGAGAAAAATCCTTACTACTGGGATGCTGTAATAATCCACTATCTCTCCTAAACAAACTTCTGGCCTTGGTATAGAGACAGTTGTCACTCTGGAAGATTATTTTTTCCTTCAATAGAAAATACATCCATATTTTGGTGAATTTAGTGTGTTTGAGTCTGTTCTCTATCAGAACTCTTTTTATCCTCTTTAACCAGGCAAGTCATTGGGCAACTTGGAAAGTTTTTGTCCTTTCTCTTATAGAGGACATACGTATAAGTTGAGTTTCCAGCTATGTTTTCATTTAAGCAAGTACTGTTATGAAGTAGGAGCAGATCTATAGTGAAACGGTTGATGCTGACGACTTGATATTCACGGTGTCTTTCAGGGGTTTATTCAGACTAGCTCTGGTCTGGTCCTGTGAAATGAATGCCCAATGGCATATCTTCCACTTCACACTTATATTTGGAAATATTTGTCTCAGTGGGATCAGAAGGATCAGGAAAGATGTGTATTTAAATTGACAAAATATACATTCCATAATTTCTGTAATAAAATTACATTCAGATTTAGTGAATGTAATTTATTAATGTAATTTTTGTGTAATTTATTGAATGTAATCTATTCATGTAATAAAATTACATTCAGAATTATTTTGTAAACAAGTAATCAGGTATTTAAAATAGTTTTGTACCATTGTATTCAGACATGTCCTACTGTTAGGACTACTTTCTTATCCTCCAAAAAGCAAAAATCACTATATTTTAATGCATATTTTGATGGTTGAACTTCAAAATAAATGAGTGAGATATCCAAGTGTTTTCAAGAAAATTAACGTAGTATCTTAAGCTGTTGAGGTCAGACTCACCAGATACGGCACAATCTTTGTGACTCTCAGAATGTGATTTTTCCATGTTGCCTGTAACACCTTTGTTGATGCCCATTCAGCTGTCAAAGATGCTTCCAAAGAGCTGAATTAATCTTTTATCCTGAATGTCCCCAGTAATCAGAACTGAATGCTGAATTTTAGAAGGTTAAAGATAGTGCAGGTAATGCCAGGCTACAAGGGGAAATGTCTGCTGTTGACTTTTCTAATAATTTTCTGATTTCTCACTGAGAATGGTGCAAGTGCGTTTACTCCCCTTCTCACCATTCCAGTGTTTCACCAATCGTTACAGAAGCTCATGATTATGAAAGGTGAACTACTTCTCTGATAGCGGTAGAATACTTCATGGAGATACTTGCAAGTTGCTGTCATTTAGGACAAATTCATGATATAAGCACTTTTTTGGGGAGTAGTGGAGTAAGGGAAACAGACAACTTGCAAATGTGATTAAATTGGACTTTCTAATGATGCACATCCATGTCAGGACCCTTGCTGCCCTAAGGGCACTGCTTGGTATCTTGAAAAAGTTGTTCTTTGCTGCTAAGATAGTCCTACACCTCCTCTGGCATTCCCATCTGTCTGCACTTGCAATTTCTTAGGCACTTATGTCTTGCTTGATGTTGTGACAAGTTACTTCATGCAGCTAAACCAGCAGATAGTCACCCCTGAAATAACTCGTTATTTTGCTGGATGTTTATTTCCCTGAACCAAATTAATTTAGCTGTAATGTTAAGCTAAACTTAAGTCTCCAAGTTTGCTTCCAGATGCATACAACCTGAAATGCTTCGATTATGTTAGCTTTCTCTTTTTTTCTTCTAGCATTTACTTTTATATGACAAGTGGATTTTAAACATCCTGAAATACTGCTTGCTTCATCAGCTAATTCAGCATTATATTATTTGCACATTAAGGTCTTAACATTCTTGTCACTTTCCCTTTTCTTCATTTTTTAATCTCAAATTTCTGTTTAATACTTTTCATGTAACATTTATGACCCATTCTAAAAACTAATCCCAGTTATATGGATAGTAGATGTTCGCTGGATTTTTTCTTTTACATTTTCAAATGTATTTGCAGAGAGGAAAAAAATTCTGTGTCCTTTCCTAATAAGCTGATCTGTATTAGTTAAAACATTGAATTCCATAGTCTAGGATAATAGTGTACTGAGTTTATTTCTTACATGTTAACTAAACTGTACAGCAGTAGATCCAGTTATGACGAACTGAACACAAGGGATAAAAGAAATCATTAAGAACAGGTACTATGATGAGCTCTGGGTGAGAACAGGCCTAGCTAAGAGCAGCCCTCAAGGGTGAATTATCTGTCAAGTTTAGAGTTTATCTATGCAGAATTCCAGAGTCTTTGTAAAGCAGTGATGGAAAAAGACACAAACTGGCTACATACATCTCTGGTCTGTAAGAAGATCTTTAGTTTACAGTGGTTTTATGTGATCCTGACACTTGGCTGAAAGATGAATGTTATTGTTATTTGGAAAGTGTACATTGTGGATCGTATCTTACCTTTAAGAATGTGGTCAGTGTTGTTAAAGGCAGAGAGACATTTAATTGTAAATATTTTCATTGTACTTGCTGTAGGCCCTGTAGCCAGAAGTGAATATGTCCTAAGTTGGGCTGCAGAATATCCTTCCATTATAGGCAGTGTCCTGGTTTCAGCTGGGATAGAGTTAATTTTCTTCACGATTCTCCTCATGTTTCATGAGTTCAGCTGACAGTTAACAGACCTGAGGAATGGGATGCCATCCAGAGGCACCTGGACAAGCTTGAGAAGTGGGCCTGTGTGAATTTCATGAGGTTCAACAAGGCCAAGTTCAGGATCCTGCACTTGGGTAAGGGCAATCCCCAGTATCAATACAGGCTGGGGGATGAAGCAATTTAGGGCAGCCTTGCCGAGAAGGACTTGGGGGTACTGGTGGATGAAAAGCTGGACATGAGCCAGCAATCAGCCCTCACAGCCCAGAAGGCCAACCACATCCTGGGCTGCATCAAAAGAAGCATGGCCAGCAGGCTGAGGGAGGGGATTCTGCCCCCTACTCCACTCTGGTGAGACCCCACCTGGAGCACTGCATCCAGCTCTGGAGCCCTCAGCACAGGAAAGACATGGACCTGTTGGAGCATGTCCAGAGGAGGGCCACAAAAGTGATCAGAGAGATGGAGCACCTCTCCGATGAAGACAGGCTGAGAGAGCTGGGGTTGTTCAGCGTGGAGAAAAGAAGGCTCTGGGGATACCTTCTTGCAGCCTTCCAGTGCTTAAAGGGGACCTATAAGAAAGTTGGGGACAGACTTTTTAGCAGGGCCTGTTGCAATAGGACAAGGGGTAATGGTTTTAAATTAAAAGAGAGCAGATTTAGACTAGACATAAAGAACAATTTTTTACGATGAGGGCGGTGAAACCCTGGCCCAGGTTGCCCAGAGAGGTGGTAGATGCCCCATCCCTGGAAACATTCCAGGTCAGGTTGGACGGGGCTCTGAGCAACCTGATCTAGTTGAAGATGTCCCAGCTCATTGCTGGGGGGTTGGACTAGATGGCCTTTAAAGGTCCCTTCCAACCTAAACTATTCTGTGATCCTACAGTTTTTTTCTCCACCATCTTTGTCTCCTTTTGGGGAATTCAATAGTTAACTGTGTGCATCGCTATTCTGATGTTGAAAATCAAGATGACATAATCGAAAACAAAGAAGTGTGTTTCAAGTTGATTATTTTTATGTGACCTATCCATACTCAAATCTTCATTTAAAGTGATGTAAAACATTTTTACTGGTAAATATCTGCAGATGTTTTCAGTCTGTAAAGATTACAGATTAATTCAGAAAAGAAAATTAGGGGCATGAGAATGTGTTGGTCTTGAAAGAATAGTGAGTATATGTTGAACGTCACACTGGAATTGAATATGAGAGCTACAGTTCCATGCATTGTGTTATTTTAGAAACACACTTTCCTTATCCCTGTTCAAAATGGAATGAAGTTGTAAAGCTCTGGGATTTCTGTGATTCATGAACAATCTGAAATTTAAAACATGTAAAAGCATCTGATACTGAACTTGTGGTTCCGTGAAAAATTATTCTAAAAATGGCAATGCAATACATACTGTATATACTAGCCATTTTACATAGAATGTATAAAAAAAGAATACGGAAAAAAAAACCAAAAGAGAGATTGAGGTAGGAACTTCAGAGTTCAGTTTCAGTGTTCTCTGAGACTCTAGCGTTGCTTTATGTGAAAAGATTTTAATCAAAATCAGATTTTTCTTGACATTGTCCCTTGTGGATTTACTCTTGGTTTCCACCTGACAGACCCTTGGCAGCCCTGATTGATAGAGTTGAGTTCTGAAGCAGGCAGCTATAAACCAGATGGACTCGCTGGTTTTTCTTCTCATCCTGCTGCCTTTCTCTCAGCTGTGCTGTCTGGGGCATTTCTGCAGACAGATCATCTCAACATTTGAATGGAGTTCTGCTCAAAGGCAAGAACAAAAAATGGCAGCTTTGTCAAGTGATCGATCTGCTTTCTCCATACAGCTTCCATATATAAGGAGACTTTTCTCACCAATTTTAATGTTTTGTGAGGGAAATATTTACACTGTTTAGCTCTAAGATTCCAACTTACCTAACTCTTTCCATTGTATTTTATTGACTGTAGTCGAATTCTCTTGAATGTATCTTAGGTACATACTTTAAGAAGACAGAGGTAGGAATGTCTATTAGCCCCTGTGCCACATCCTTTTGCCCACCTCTGTTGGCCTACTCTGGTATTTGAAAGCTTTTGGTGCAGTTTATATATTATCACCTTTATGTGTCAAATTATATTGCTGTTTTTCTATGTCTCTAGGGTGAGGTATTATCAGGTCTTTCCTAAAAAATATCTGGAGGTTCATATCAAAATATTAGGGTTTTGTGCTACTTTTGTATGCTGGCTGCGTTGTTTTCCTGTGACTATTAGGATTAACTTAATTTTCTAGCATTGCTTCTATATGTCCTTGAAATTGACTTTTCCTGCAGTGAGTCCAGGTGTTTCTTAACACCCCCTCCCACTCAGGCTGGCTTTGAGTCTGCAGCTGCACTTCATTGTTTCCTACACCCTGGAGTGATGGCATATATTAAATAGCAATGAGAATAAAAAGAGACAACTCGCAGAATAGAGAAATGGAACACAGAAGACCTCAGAAATAATAGAAAGTTATGCAGTTAAATTCCTTTTATGAAATTGATTTCACATCTCTTGACCCACCTCAGTCAAAACCTCAGATAGCTCTTCATTAAGCAGCTTATTAATATTTCCATGAATATCATCTGAATATGTCTGAGTGCAAAACATCACAAAGCAAAATTATCTTTAAGGCAAAGTCAAAATCATTTCACTGACAAAAAAGCTTTGCTGAAGTAGGTTTTTGCTAAATTCATGTCTTCCTTGCTGCAGGAGCCAAGCTGATTCAGAAAGCAAATTTAAAAGGAAACTGAATTCCATGAAGTCGAGTATGTTATGAAACAAGAAAACTGTGGTAGCAACCATGAAGACACAGGAACATTGAAACATGCTGTATGATGATCCTCTTTGCTATACAGAGGCGAACCTAACACCAGTCTAGATTGAAATGAGTTAAATATACTCAAAAAGTAGTGTATTTTAGCAAAAAGGGACAGACTTAAAATAATTTTTAAAAATCTGTTCTTAAAATATTTCCACACAACTATGTTATCTTTTGTGCAAGAATAGGGTTGGCAGTACTACACACAACTACTACATGTAACAAATAAAACCTGAGTGGCAAAACCAGTATTGCCCAAACAAAGCAGCTGCAAGCCAATCACTTTTTATTAGCCAAAACCATCTGTGTTACTGGCATTTCCAACATTTTTTCTGTTGTCTGGTAAAAAACAAAGTAAACACATTACAAGTGTATTGTTGATTTTCATCACTGTCCCTCTTTTTTCCTTCTTTGAACATCTAAGGGTTTGTGGCAATTTTCAGCCAATTCAGGTTGGTTCTGAAATCTGTGCATCTATGTCATTTCCATAATCAGTGGATGAACTATAATTTGAAAGGATCTGTGTATGAGGATATCGCCTAACAGTGATATCTCAACTTTACAGTCCCATTTTGACTCAGTCTGTTGATATCTAGTCCCTAGTTGACCCCATTTCTGAATGCAAATAAAAAATAGGCTATTTTGAACATGTATGGATGTATAGATGCATTCTTTACAGTGCAACTGTTAGCAGAATAGACCTGTGAGGATCTGCAAGAGAGAGTTGCAATTGTACTTAGAGTGTTTAAGTCTAAGCCAGAGAATTCTCACATTTTCCTATGAAGTTTGTTTTTTAGCCAGTGAGTAATACGACAAACCTGTTGAAACAGCTGTTGAAACAGCTTTTAAAGGTTAAATTTGAAGAATTAATTGTTTGCTGGCTTGTGAAACAAGCTATTAACTTATGATACTATCATATGCTTTTATGGTAGTGCGTTTTATTAGGTCCTAGTAAAGTATTATTAAATAGTTTTTAATATAAACTGATTAAGTATTAGAAAAAAAGTCTGCAAAGATAATTTATTAAGAATCTTTTATAGCAAATAGAGCATCTGTGTTTGGAGGGCAGAAGATAAGTAGATTATTAGTAGCAAATTTTCAGTCTGTTGTTATTAAAACCAGCATGTTGTAAAATGGAACAAGGTCTATTACTACTATAGCCTAAGATATATTTTTAGTTATTAAAAAGTTACAGTAAAAATATTCCACTCTTAAGAGACACCAACCTTGAATGTGATACCTACCTCCACATTTCATCAGTGATTTTATGTTCTGTGTGATTGCAGCATCAAGACCATCTGTGTGGCTTACATTTAAATAATTTGTTTCCTTTGCTGCCTTTAGATAGTAAAGCTAATATTTCGTTGGACTCTTTAGATTGTTGAGAGGTTTAATAAACACATGCTTCTTTTTTAAAGCAGTTTCCTGCATCATCAGAAAGCCACAGAGAAGTTTTCTGTTAGAAGAATAAGGTTGTTATCTCAGGAGAATTAGATGCATCAGGAGTCACATTGTAATTAGGGCCAACATAAGATTTTTGCAACAAATAGTATCAACTACTACTGCTAAGAAGCTTGACATAGAAAGATCCTCAGAGCTCAGTATTGGGGCCAGTTCTGTTTGATATCTTTATCAATAGTATGGATGAGGGCATCAAGTGCACCCTCAGTAAGTTGGCAGATGACACCAAGTTGGGTGAGTGTTGATCTGCTTGTACAGAGGGATCTGGACAGGCTGGATCGATGGGCCAAAGCCAACTGTATGAGGTTCAGCAAGGCCAAGTGCTGGGTCCTGCACTTGGGTCATAACAACACCATGCAACACTACAGGCTTGGGGAACTGTGGCTGGAGAGCTGCTTGGCGGAAAAGTACCTGCAGGTATTGGTCAACAGCTTGCTCAACATGAGCTGGCAGTGTGCCCAGGTGGCCAAGAAGGACCAACAGCATCCTGGCTTGTCTCAGAAACAGTGTGGCCAGCAGGAGTAGGGAAAGGATTGTCCTCTCGTACTCAGACCTTGTGAGGCTGCACCTGGAATACTGTGTTCAGTTTTGGGCCCCTCACTACAAGAAGGACATTGAGTTGCTGGAGCGTGTCCAGAGAAGGGCAACAAAGCTGGTGAAGGGTTTAGAGCACAAGTCTTATGAGGAGCAGCTGAGGGAGCTGGGGCTGTTTAGCCGAGAGGAGACTGAGGGGAGACCTCATCACTCTCTACAACTACCTGAAAGGAGATTGTAGCGAGGTGGGCTGTAGCAAGGTGGGAAACGGCCTCAAGTTGTGCCAAAGGAGGTTTAGATTGGATATCAGGAACAAAATTTTCACTGACAGGGTTGTCAGGCATCGAAACAGGCTTCCCAGGGAAGTGTTTGAGTCACCATCCCTGGAGGTATTTAAAAGATGTGTACATGCGGTGCTTGGGGACATGGTTTAGTGGTGGACTTGGCAGTGTTAGGTTAATGGTTGGACTTGATGATCTTAAAGGTCTTTTCCAACCTAAACAATCTATGATCGTATGAGTCTGTGCTTTCTCCAGGGAGTGGACTTAGGTCTTTACTCCTTACTGTGACAAATCAGTTCTCCAGACACTGAGTTACCTCAGAGAGTTTGAATGCTTTTAAAGGGGATAAATGGATATTAAGTGTCAGCAGTCAGGAGCCACTCAGATTCTTTAGAATAAAGGAGTTCCTAAAAAGATGTGTGTCATGAGCTATAACCAGTTATCATTCCATAGCTATAGCCAGTTTTCAGATTGTCCCCGAACTTTTTTGCCTAAATGCTAAAACAGAATTTCACCTTTTCTAGAAATACCTGTTCCTCTGAAGTTAAGAAAGTTCCAGAAATGTGTATGGTCTCTCAAATACAATGTTTTATTAAAAAATCTTTTAATTGAATGATAAAATAGCAGTGAGATATGGAGACAAATCTGGGATTTTTCTCTCCCATTTCTTCCATTTCGGAATTCAGTTCCAAGAGTCCTTCCTGGCATTCTTCCAGCTGATTGGATCTACTTACTAAGAACCATGTCCCAAATCAGTGTGTGATGTTGCACAGCTGGAAGTCAAAAGGCTTGTTTTCTCTTTTAGGTATCATTTTACCATTCTTGTTCTAAATGATTTACCATTTTATACCTTCTAAATTCTAGCCAACTCCAGCACATGTGATTCAGTCCTGCAGTGCATGACAGAGCAGATTCTGTTTGGTGACAAACTGATTACATTTCTTGTAAAATGTGCTGGACCTCTGATTAAGTGGTGTCTGAAATCAGGTGTTGGTTTTGGACATAGCCAGCTGCTTCTTCAAAGCTGCCACACATGTTTTTTTATTCTTACAAAGCTGTATAGTGAACTACCAGTATTACTTAAATAATGGGCCTTCGGAGGACTTTGGCTGAGAAATAGGCACAGAAGAAGCATCTGCAAGTTTGGAGTCAGTGGATAGATGCTGTTGTATTCTAGAACTTGTCTTTGGAACCAGAATCCTATTCTGCCAGTCTACCCTAGTTTAGTCTTGTATTTGAACAGCTGAAAACTGTAGTATAAATTTTTATCCTTACAAGATATGGCAAATATGTTGAATGCATGCACAGTTTCAAAATGAGAAATTAAAATCTTTCTGCCTTTCACATGAAATAACAAAAATGCTTTATAGTTAAAATTTTCAATCCTCAATCAATGAATGTTTGGCTTCATTGTGTTGATAAGACAGTGAACAACTGTATCTGCAACTGTGTATGTTGATGCTGTTACCTACCTTAGAGTGTATATTAAACAGAAAGTTTTAAAAACTACTGTCAGTGGTTGAACACAGGGCTCCAGTGGATGTCAGCCTCTTTAAGTAAAGTAACTTCTTCTGTGAACACAGGAGTCGTTCCTCTGTGGAAAACTTACCAGCTTTTAAAGTGTCAATAATTTTAAAGGCTTGCTTTTCCTTCTGGTGGTAGGCAGAGCCACTATTTCTCCTAGCAGTTTTGATGTAACAATATACTTAAATTGTAATTTTGTATATGCATCTAATCAATGAGAAAACACTTTCAGGCCATAGATTATCTCTTGGCAGCCAGGAGTCCCCACGTTTACACGTTTTAATTTGTACTCTTCTAGCTTCAAAGAAAGGATCAACAGCACTGCTGATTTCAGACCCAGAAATACAAAGTAGAACCTGGCAGTCTCTTTCTGGTACTAAATATCTGATAGAAAAACTCATTCAACTGGAAAAGAAATATCTTGTCTCCAAAAATAACATATTAACCCCTAGCAGCTTTGGCAAGCACTAGTGCAAGCAGGGATGGTTTGCTCACTTTCAGCTTTTAATAAACAGTGGCTGGCTCTGAATTTGTTCACAGCAGAGTATAAATGATTGCCTGGACAGCTACTGTCTCCTTTCTGGTTTGTCACAGAGACATTATTTACCCCTTCAATATAAACCCTGAGCCACAGCAAAGAACTTATTTGCTTCTCTGTTCCAGGATTCAAATGTGCATATGACTGAGTGGACGGCTCATATACTAAAAGAATTGTACTGCTTTCTCATGAATAACATGACCTGAATAACTAACTTGAAAAGAAAAGAAAGGAAAAAAAACCAAAACTAAGAAATATTTGTTCTGAATCAAAATCTGGGAGGAGGCTGCCTGCTTATCACCATTGAGAGTCAGTGTGACACATGTGAATCTACATTTTTATCTGTAGAAGGATTAAACAGCTGATTGTATGGATTATCAGCCACGTTTATAGTCACTTCTTATACACAGTGTTCATGCCAATACTTATGATACCTTTTTGAAAACTACATTCTGTATTCTTAAAAAATGAATCACAAAATTAGTACTCTCTGATACTGTACAGAAAAAGAACAGTTGAGGCATGTGTATTGTAAGATTTCTTTAAAGTTGCACTGACAATTTCTCATGTCTTAGGTCCTTGGGGAAGTCATCTTGGTGCCTTTGTCCTAAAACTCAAGTTCTTTGAAACCTACAAGTAAGGAGGCAAATAAGAAAGAATTGTAGCATTGTTTTTTGCTTGTTACCTGGAGTCTGAACTAAGACAAACTTATTTTCTGTAGGTCATTGAACAGACAGAACCCAGTGGCCTCCTGGTAAAAACCTCCGTATCTTGTGACTAATCCTCTTAGCTGTTCTAAGTTTATCTCCTAGTAGCAGCTAGAACAGAAAACAGCTGGAAATAAGAATAGGTATTAGTAATAGCTACAGAAGCATAGGTGTTCTTGCTACAGGTGAGAAAAGCTACTATGGGAAAAGGGTTGGTTAATCATTAGATTTTTGCATTAACACCTGTAAGTAAAATCAAACTCTTGGAGTCCTGCTTAAGATAGGCTTAATGCAAGATGTGACAGAAATAAGAAAATGCCATGCCTAGAAGTACTTAGGATGACGTAGGTATCTAGGGTTTGGAACACCGTCAGGTAGTAATGTGAAGCTATGCATGTACGTTGAGTTACACTGATAATTCTCTTTAAGTGTTTTAGCTAAACAGGTAATGGAATAATAGTCTTCCATGGCAAGCTGCCATCCATATCTGCCTTTCCTGTATTATATAACTAAATTAAACCTTATGATAAATATTTCCATTCTGGGTAGCTGCCCATGAGTTGGAAAGAGTTTTGTAAAAGGAGCATTTTAGTTAATTAACCTTCTGTAAGAGAATCGGCTATATTATGACTCTCAAATAGTAAAATTTATGAGTAATGGAATACCTAAAATAATTATTCTAATGATTGTTTCTTTCAACAGATATATTAAATATGTGGCAATTAAGGGAAAAATTTTAATAGATCATTATATTACAATTAATTGGTAATCCTGGGGTGAGTTTGTTATTAATCTTTCACTACATGAGTACAAGGGCACAAATTTGTCCTTTAATTTGACGATGAGAATGAAATTCACTGGACAGCTTTCCAAAGAAGTTTTAGATTGATTTGGGGCTGTCTGTGCCTGGGTAGCCAAAGGTGGATGACATGGGTTACGAATGTTGAGACCACACAGGGAACAGAAAAGTGCAGCTATCACAGCAGTGAAAGCCTACTTAGTAGTCAAAGAAATAAAGTAAATAGAACCCTAAATCTCTCAATTTAATTGAGGTAATACTATTCTCTAAAACAGATTTGTCTAAGACTAGAAGAGATGGCCCATAGTGACTCTTGGGTGCTGTAAAGGAATGGGATTTTTTCTTACTTTGTGGAGTTGTTTGATGAACTCTCAGCCTCACTGGTTAGAGAAATAATTGAAACATGTAGCTAATCTACTAATCAAAGCTGAGGTTTCAGACTGGAAAATTTGTGGTCATGTCAAAATTCACTGGATTTCTTCTTAAAACTGTAGTGTAATTTGGTTTCACGAAGAGAAATAGGTTCGTTATAGAATGGTGTTGTGGTTTAACCCCAGTCAGCAACCCAGCACCACAAAGCCACTTGCTCACTCCCCGCAGTGGGATGGGTGAGAGAATAAGAACAGTAAAAGCGAAAAACTTGAGGGTTGAGATAAAAGCAGTTTAATAGGTAAAACAAAAGCCACACACGCAAGGAAAACAAAACAAGGAATTCATTCAACACTTCCCATGGGCAGGCAGGTGTTCAGCCATCTCCAGGAAAGCTGGGCACCATCACGTGTAACAATTACTTCGGAAGATAAAACACCATAACTCTAAATGTCCCCCCTTCCTTCTTCTTCCCCGAGCTTTATATACCAAGCATGATGTCATATGGTGCAGAATATCCTTTTGGTCAGTTGGGGTCACCTGTCCTGGCTGTGTCACCTATCAGCTTCCTGTGCACCCCCAGCCCACTCGCTGGTGGGGTGGGGTGAGAAGCAGAAAAGACCTTGACTCCGTGTAAGCCCTGCTCAGCAATATAATAAAATAATAAAAATAACTCTGTATTATCAACACTGTTTTCAGCACAAATCTAAAACATAGCCCCATACTAGCTACTGCGAAGAAAATTAACTCTATTCCAGTGAAAACCAGCACAAATGGTAATGAAATGTCAGGGAAGAATAACATTAAGGTTGCAGATAAATAGGGAATGTTACATAATGTGCTACTTAGGAAGAGGCTATGTAGCTTCCTCATCTTGCCCCCCTGATTCCATTACAGGTGCTTGCATCATTATTCACTAAGTATTCCTGCATAGTGTCTCAGCTGTGTCTCAATAGTATAACTGTATCTTTAGAGCTTAAAGTTGCTGTAAGCCACCATTTCAAGTAGACTTACTTTATTATTCCTTGTGATAATATGCAAGCTACATAGCTTGTCCACAGAAAATACGGTGAGCTAGAAACCCACCCATCAACATATTTATTAAATGATTACTAAGAAAATTGAGCCATAGATGATTTTAAATATTTGAATGCCTGAAATACACACTAATCTTGCATTTGTTGTTTACTTTTTGAGGAATTGTACCATCCACTTACAGTTTAGACCAAGAAATACTGAGTCAAGAATTCAACTGGTGTGCACTTACCAGTCTTGTGCTAAAAGCTGACCTGGCAACAGCCTGAGTCTTAGTGAAGCTGGAAGCCATAAGGTAGCTGCTAAGAAAGATCTGTTATATTTGCAACTCTCCATTGCCAAAAGCTGGTGGTGTTACCACAAGGAAATCCTACTATAACCCCATGGTAACTCAGCATCTAGAAACAGCTATACCAAAGGGCTGTGCCTAAGGTAGAAAATCCTAATATGACAGGTTTGTTTCTATTGCCATTCACTATTATATTGCTGTCTTTCACTGTAAAAGATCGTGCACTTTAGATCTCTCAGTAATTTAATACCCTTACTCAGTGAAGAGAAAAAAACATCATTGCTGTATCTGCAGGATGTATTCTGGAAGGAGAAATAAATGCTACTGTAGCTTTCATTACCTAAGGGGCTGGCAAAAATAGATTATATATACTAGGTTATTTTGAAAGACCATTTTAAAATTAATTTAATATTCCACCTAAAAGACTTATGCAGTGAAACTCCACTCCTTCCTTTGGGAGACTTACATTGCCTAAGAGGTCTGAACATTAGAAATTAATTTCTGACATAAATACTTAAATATTCTTTATCTTATTTAATCCTTTTACTCCTAGACACATTCTTCTTTGTGCCACACTGATCATTTTCCTCTTTCATAGCATGTTTATCATAATTTTTATAAACAGTCATTATGTTTGATTTTAATTATTCATTTAATATAAACATTCTTAGTTGTTTTAGTATTTTGTCATATCTAGATTTCAGATTAGTAACCACTTCAGCTGTGAGTTGCCACATTCCTTCTATTAAAACAAATGTCATGATCTTTGCTATTCCCAACCTACTCTCATTTTTCTATCTGCAGTTGCAAAAGATCCATAATAACAAAAGACAAGGGCCTTCTTAGTGAGATGATTGGTTTCAGTACAAAATCAGAGACAATCTGTGTCTCATATATTCTTGCCTGCTTGTATCTAATTTGCTGTCAGCTTTGCCTGAATACTCTTGCTGCTGTAGCTGTTTAAGTCTTGCTGCATCGTTTTTTCCTTCCCCTTGAGTGTTAAGGTCTCAAATTATTTGCCTTGTAGTTGTGCTTGTAAGCATTTCCTTACTGTTTTGTATTTTAAGAATCCATATGAAGCAGTGGTCTGTGGCTCAGGAAGTGTGGATCCTATTTCTAGGTCTGCCACTGGCCTGCTGTGTGATCTGAGACCTGTGATCCTATTTTTGTCTGTAAAATGAGTATGGACTACCTTTCTTCTGGAGTCATAGATGAAGCGCCCTGGGGAAGTTGATAGTGGTAGGACACAAAAAGGAAAACAAAGAGATAAAAGAATCAGAGTTCTAATGGAAAATCCAAGAGGTGAAAACCAGGAAAAAAATCAGACCTTTTCTTTCAAGAGGTTAAAAGAGAAAAATCTAAAAGATTGCAAACTCATATTTTTCATGTAGATTATTTTTAAAGACTGTTCCATCCCTAATTTCTTGAAATTGTGATGTATGTCAGAATATTGCTTTAAGCCAGGGATGCAGTAACATTATTGATAATAATTATAATATCTGGTCTGCGAGAGACTATAGCATAGGTTTTCTACACGGTCAACAAATAGCCTTTTAGGAATCCTGTTATGAGTATGAATTTGACTTTTTATATGTGTGCACAGTGTAAACAGCTGTGACCTTTATGCTGCAACTGATCACAAACTAGTGGGGAGAGCTGGAGGTGCAGATTCATGGTAAGCAGGAGAGCATCACAAAGGTTCTGCAGTGTGCCCGTGGCCAGCTGGCTGCAGTACCGTGGCACACAGTGTGTTATTCACCACTTACATGCAGATTGCCAGAGGTAGGCAATGCTCTGTGACATAAAGTTTTTCATTAAAGGTGTGAAATGTTTTATGTTACTGTAAGACCTGGTTTCAACTAATTAAACATTGTTAATCATTTTAGCTTTTCTGTTCAGTTACTTTTCTAGTTATTTAGTTGCTTTCATGAGCAAAGAAAAAATTGTTCCTTTAGCTAATCACATCTTTATTAATTATTTTCTCTGGGTTTGTAGTAAGACTGTGCATACTACTGAATAGAGGACACTTTTTATTTTGTACATACCTCCATGGTTCAGACCTTTTTACAGAAAAATATTTATTACGTTCTTTATTAGATAACATATTACTAGTGTAATTATAGGTTACATGTTATCTGTTTACCAAATGAAAAAGACACCTGGCAGAATATTTCCATTTTCAGTGGAAATTTTTAACCTGAGAATTTGTTTCTAGCTCTTCGGTTTTTTAAAGTGATGATGTAAAAGTGAAAACTGGCCACTTTTGCAAGAAACAAAATGGAAGACTGATTTCAGTTGTCAGAATAAAGAGCTTCTAGAAAGGTCTTGTATCTTAGTGCTGTTTTCTCAGCTTCAAGCCATAGGGAGGCTAGACTTGGTTCCTCCTCAGCTGGGCAAGGTGCTGGGCACCTTCCATTCCCCCTCATGTTAGGGGCTGCAAGATGCCCCTGCAAGGCAAGGATGCTTTTTGTGGTAATGTATTTTGCCAGTAACTGTGTTATTTCAGAAGTACAGATCTGTATTATTAAGAATATTTCAACCAGCTTCAAAATGAGAGAAAATGATATCTTCTATTATTAATCTATGTTGATGTTTAAATACATATAAAATTGTAATTTAAATGTATGTACCTGAATGCAATAGGTTAGAATTCTAAAGCTACAGAGAATAGTAGGTAGCAAAAACAGAAAATATGGAGTTTATTTTTCCTTCCTCCAGAGCAATTATCAAATTGCAACTATCAAATGGTTAGAACCACTTGGAGGCTGTTTCAGAATACAAGCATTCTGAGTATTACCAAGTTACAGCAGTATTACCCTAATACCCCCTCACTTATGATAGATAGAAGAGTCTAGTGTAGAAACAATCACATCCACTTTATATGAGTGAGAAACATCCCAGCATGAATCCTTATGGTTTTGATTATCATTATTTCTATTTTACTTACTTAACCTACCCTCTTGGAAGTCAGAAAAGAGATGGTGTTGATATCATCTGAAGCAGAAACATGCTTAACCACTGAAAACTTATTATCCGTTTGTCCAACAGAGTGCTGCAAAGATGATTAAGGGACTGGAACATCTCTCGTATGAGGAAAGGCTGAGGGACCTGGGGCTGTTTAGTCTGGAGAAGAGAAGGCTGAGAGGGGACCTTATCGATGTCTATAAATATCTGAAGGGTGGCTGTCAAGAGGATGGAGCCAGTCTCTTTTGAGTAGTGCCCAGTGATAGGACGAGGGGCAATGGGCGCAAACTGCAGCCCAGGAAGTTCCACCTCAACATGAGGAAAAACTTCTTTACTGTGGGGGTGGTGGAGCACTGGAGCAGGCTGCCCAGAGAGATTGTGGAGTCTCCTTCTCTGGAGACCTTCAAAACTCGACTGGACGCGTTCCTGTGCAACCTGCCCTAGGTGATCATGCCTTGGCAGGGAGTTTGGACCAGATGATCTTCAGAGGTCTCTTCCAACCCCTACCATTCTGTGATTCTGTGATTCTATTGTTTCTCTAAGCCTTGGGAAGCTAGGGAGCATATTTGCATTCTCTGGGTAAAGGGCTACAATGCACAGCCTCACAAACTGCATACCGAGGCCTGGATGTTCACATAAACAAGATGGAAACAAGTGAATGAATACTCTCTTCATGGTACATTTCTCTCTGAATCCTCTAGCAAATATTTATTAATTTAACTCTCAAAGGGGAAATTAAGGTAGCAATCTTAATTGTTTGTTTGCCTTGGCACAGAGGCTCAAAGGAAAAAAGTCAGTTTAGAGCAAATGATTCTCTTCAGTATGTGCTTGGGCCTTTGAGTGTTTAAGTTACCAGTTAATTTACACAGGTCAAGGCTTGTTCTTACTGAGTTCTGTGTTGTCTGAGAGGGTCTTGGCATCCTGCTTCTTATAAGGTCATGTCGGGACACCTAGCCTCTCATCTGGCTGGGTTTTGCTTTGGATTTTCTTTCCTGCTGAGCAATAGTTGATTTAAAATTTTCTATTCGTCACATACAGGTTTATCATTGCTAAAGAACAGCATTTTCAATTTGAATTAATCACAGTGATAGCTTAGAATCAAACAAAAATTAATGCTTTACAACACATCTCTGAAACAATAAAAGATTCTGCAGCACAGATAAGGACTTAAAGCGGAGACAGAAAATTGCTAATTTTTGCCTGTGCTTATGCAACTTGAGAAACTTTAGAGCACCTCCTGCTCCTCTTTCTATAGTTGTAAGTGTTCAGAAGTTTTGCAATAAGGTCCTATGTGTTCTGAGTTGAGCAATGTTATACAGAAGCTTTGGGATAAACCAAGTTTATAAAACCAAGTATAGTTTTCTGGCTAGTGCATTAGTCACAAGACCATCCGTTCTTAGGATGCAAGACTGAAAAAGGATCTCAGGTGATCAATGCATCCTTCTGCAGTAGGTTATCTCATTATGTAGTCTGTTTCCTAAAATGATTGGCCTCCATCTTCAAATTGGTCAGTTAGCTCTTCCCTTTCCCCGCTCCTTTCATGTTTCCATAGGGGATCCTGGGCAGCAGAGGTGTTCTACTCTAGACCTCCCCTCCCTGATGGTTAGCACCTTACTAATTTCTGGTTTAGGTCTTAACTAATACCCACCTGAATTTTTTCTTGCACATCTTATTCTAAAAGTTTCCTTATTGATGTTTGATGTCTGTGAGTATATGTAGACAGTACCACAGCTAACCTAATTCCCAAGCTCTTTCTGTCTTTACTTATAGAATTTCAATTCCTTTGATTTAAGGTAATGGCTTTCCTCTGTGCCACTTTCCTCTAGATTTCATCTGTTTTGAATAAAGGTAGCCAGAATTATACACAAATGTGCTTAAACCTGCACCTTATAGTATATACCATTAATACCTTAGATCTTTACTGGAAAGACCTTGACAGAGATAGCCTGTGTTCACACTAAACTGTGCATCTTCTGTCTGGCTCTGTTCATGCTGTGTTTTACTATCACAGCCAACTTTTTCTCCTTCACTGTCATTGCTGACTAATGAGTTCTTCAATACAGGTATATTGATTAATCCCTAACAATGGGACCCTGCATATGTTAACTACTTCCAACTGTATTTGCAGTTACAACCTCCAGTGAAACATTTTTCTTTCTGGAAGAAAGTTTGGGATTTGTTATATTTTGATTGTTTAATTTTATATTATTTAGTGTGATTGTTTTTAAACTTGGTTCATCTTCTAGAAATTTTAGTTTCCTAAATTGCAAGTTTATGAGCCCAATTATAAAACCTGTATGTGGTGTTTTCAGAATTTCAGCTCAAACATCTGTTTTGTACAGTCATTCCATTAAGTGAAATGCTCCAGTTCTGGCTGCTTTCAAATTGCCAGAGATAACCACAGTGTTTGGACTCCTGAGGTGCATAAATTTCTAACCTAAACCAGAATTTTTGGATTCTGCTTTTTTTTTTTTCTGGTGAAGAAAATTATGTAGAGTGAAAATAAGACTGTTAAAAGTTTTAGTCTAAATTTCTCTTAAACCATAGATTTAGGAGTATTTTGACACTTCTCTTGCTTTCAGTTGTGTGTTGCTATCAGGAATCTGGACCACTGTGTGCATTTCTTTGTTCCCTATTTTATTACCTTTTTAAAGTTAATTCATTGGAATAGCTCCATTTTATCCAGCCCAAACACAGAATTATGAGATGTTCATTCTGTGAGCTAGCTGGGAAAAACTGATAGAATAAAACATTTGTCTGTTATAATAACAATCTGGGCTCTACTCCCAACTCTACTAGAACTGATCATGTCCAACTTCCCTGCCCCAGGCACTCATTATCTCCCTAAATGAAGGGGCTGTGACTTGTCTACCATTTCAAATTAAGTCAGGAGATTTTGCCCAGTGATCGAAACAGAATCTATTTAACATTAGACATTGGAAGAGATGACAGAGGGCAAACAAACACATACTTCAACCATGTATCACAGAATCACAGAATCACTAGGTTGGAAAGGACCTTTAAGATCATCAAGTCCAACCATTAATCCAGCACCACCATGTCCCCTAAACCATGTCCTGAAGCGCCACATCCACATGTTTTTTGAACACTTCCAGGGATGGCGACTCCACCACCTCCCTGGGCAGCCTGTTCCAATGCCTGACCACCCTCTCAGTGAAGAAATTTTTGCTAATATCCAATCTAAACCTCCCCTGGTGCAACTTGAGGCCATTTCCTCTTGTCCTATCACTAGTTACTTGGGAGAAGAGACCAACACCCTCGTCGCCACAACCCCCTTTCAGGTAGTTGTAGAGAGCGATAAGGTCTCCTCTCAGCCTCCTCTTCTCCAGACTAAACAACCCCAGTTCCCTCAGCCACTCCTCATAAGACTTGTGCTCCAGCCCCCTCACCAGCTTCGTTGCCCTTCTCTGGACACGCTCCAGCACCTCAACATCCTTCTTGTAGTGAGGATGCTTCACTATATGTCAAAACTGAAAAAGCAGAAATCACAAGATGCATGTAATCTCTTTGTCTCTTTTCCCTTATCCTTGGGAATATATGTTAACATTGGTCTTGATTCATTAGGCACTTAAGCAGATCATCGAAACATTCTCTAAAAGTAAGCAGATTCTGAAGTACTTCACCAAACCCTGGCTATAAATTTGGTAAAACCTGTTTTCAGTTTTGGCTATTTTTTTAGTGCCACTTTTGAACACAGGAATGTTTTTGTCCAAACCAGGGTGATTTCTGAAATTATAGATGGAGTTTCATTGTGTAACAGCCAGAACCCCACTAAGATAATGCTTCAGGTTCTTACAAATGTGTTTTCAGTAACAGATCTGAAAGAACTAATGTGGTAAATGTCAGTATAATCCTTTTAAAGACAGACTAAACTGATGTATGAAGGAGTTGCAGTTCTTTGTTCTACAGAATAAGCTAGAAGAAGGCAAAATAGCCTTTTTAATCATCAATGCTGTTGGCAATAAACCAGTAGTGTGTCATTTTCCTTTATAATAAAACTGATTTACTGGAAGAATTTTACAGTTAAATTTCCAAGTGGAAATAGCAAATTTCTGCCTTATGATGCTATCTTCTATCACAGGCAGAGTAACTGCATTGGGATGCTCATTTGTATCTTAAACTTTTAAGAACAGTTAGGCAATAAAACAAAAGCCCAAGGGAAAATACTGAACTACCCCATTTTAGAATACATATACATTCATTAAAAGCGAGTTAGGTTAAAGAAATCTGTTCTGGCACAGTAGAAAGATATGGTCTTTACTTTCTCAGCAATTCTGTACAAATGGTTACGTGAGGATCATGTCATCTTATTTATGTCATGTTCGTTCTGTCTTACAATAACACACAAATGCTGTTTATGGTGCAAAGTGTTAGGACTACATAATAGAACTAATTGATCATGGGTATTCAGCAGTATTATGTTTAATCTTTGATCAAGCATGTGTGATCGTAGATGACTCACTGAATCTATCTCTTGCTCAATTTTCCCCAGTTGCTTATTTTTATAAGGAGGAAATTATTTACTGTGTACAAACTGTTAAAGCAGGTACATATTTATTGGAGTGGACAGGAGAATTTAGAAAGCTATAGCCCAACGATCTTTGCTGTTAGCACCATCTGGAACTGCATATGTTCTTCATCACATGGTGCAACAGAAAAGCTATGCATCCATTCTTCGTCAACGTCCTGGTTGAATCCACTCCTTTTCAGTGGAGATATCCTTAACAGGAGCAAAGAAGGCAGAAGAAAACAGTAATGACAGGACAATGGAAGACACAGAAAGCTTTTTGGTGATGACAGAGTGGGGGGGCAAGTATCTATATGATTTCTTCTGTTATACTCTTATTTCTTGTTAAAAGCACCAGTCTGGGGCTTTTCAACCAGATCCCACCCAAAGACACTTGGTTTTGTAGTACGAGATGCTAGGGTATCTGTCTAGACATGAAGCACAGGGAAACTGTGACTCTGAAAGGATCTATGAATTCAAAAGGAACAAACAACCCTCTGAGCTCCCCCACATGCTCTAGTGGCAAAAACACCTAATAGAACACAGAGGTAGAGAAAATAAAAGGAAGTGATCTTAATTCTGTATATGGCTTTGGTGATAGAAAACTTCATCTGCTTCTCACTTCCAAATTTTAATATGGATTTTTTAAAAACTGTAGTGAATACAGGAATAAATCTGACATGCTCTTAGGATCATAGAAAGTGTTTCACAACAGGAAATTTTGAACTTTGTCTGCTTACGTTATCAAAAGAAAGATTGAAATTTATCTAAGTTAATGCTGGGTGAGAACTTGTGCAGGGATAAAATAACAGGTGCAAAGGAGGTAGCCCAAAGCCATGTCAGAGCAAATAGCTAGAAGTTAAAGTGATTAAGCAGGACAAAAATGTACATTTCAGCTAGGGAGACTGGTTTTAATAGGGGGATATAATGATGGTGGTGATGATGATGATGATGATGATGATAATATCCTTTTTTGACCTTATTATGTATATAACCCCAGAAGGAAATAAACTAAGGAGGAAGGAAGCATGCTTACAATACCAGTTATACCCAGTTTGTACTACTTAACTTTTGTGTATGTATATTTTTATTTATGCTTAGCAGCTTGGCTGTTTTTTCTTGTGAGCCAAATAGGAGGTCTTCAAAGTCCAGTGGCTGAATAGGAATAATGAAATGAAAGGTATTCTCTTGCAGCTAGTCTCAATGTCTCTTTTTTCTATTCTGTTCTTCATTGCCTTTTTGACTACTTCATTTAACAAAGAAGTCATTACCTTATGCTCCTTTCTGCAAGATTGTAGATTCCTGTTTTCCATTAACTTTAGAGAGGGCTGAGGTTATGAAATATCTTGCAACATCCATCCCTAACTAATAATTTTGAAAACCATAATAAAGAAGGTTATGGTGTATTGTGGTTTAACCCCAGCCAGCAACTAAGCACCACACAGCTGCTTGCTCACTCCCCCACGGTGGGACGGGGGAGAGAATCGGACATGTAAAAGTGAGAAGACTCATGGGTTGAGATAAAAGCAGTTTAATAGGGAAAGCAAAAGCTGCACATGCAAGCAAAGCAAAACACCACTTCCCATGGGCAGGCACGTGTTCAGCCATCTCCAGGAAAGCAGGGCTGCATCACGCGTAATGGTTACTTGGGAAAACAAAATGGCATAACTCCAAACATTCCCCTCTTCCTTCTTCTTCCCCCAGGTTTATATGCTGAGCATGACTTCATATGGTATGGAATATCTCTTTGGTCAGCTGGGGTCAGCTGTCCCAGCTGTGTCCCCTCCCAGCTTCCTGTGCACCCCCAGCCTTCTTGCTGGTGGGGTGGGGTGAGAAGCAGAAAAGGTCGTGACTCTGTGTAAGCACTGCTCAGTAAGAACAAAAATATCCCTGTATTATCAACACTGTTTTCAGCACAAATCCAAAGCACAGCCCCATACTAGCTACTATGAAGAAAATTAACTCTGTCTCAGCCAAAGCCAGCACACGGTGTCATAATATCACATGTCTACATGAAGACTATAATTAAGTTTTGAACTACCAGGTCATTTAAAGTATAATATGGAAACAGATTATGTAGAATGCAGGAAACCATGAACAGAATAATGGGCTTGCCCTTAGGATGGTGACTGTGAAGTATTCTACATCAAGCTAGGGAATTGTCTTAATACTTTCTGTCTTAATTAGATGTTTCTGGTTTATTGATTGTACAGTGTTTTCATGGGATTATAGAAATGTATGTATATAATTTTCGATCTGGAATTTCTTTTAGTATTGCATATCCTAGAACCAGAAGAATGTATAAAACGGAAAGGTTACTTATCCAATGGCACTCTATGTAGTCTGTGGCACAGACATTTTCATTTTTAATGCACACCCTCTTGGAGTTATCAAAAAATACGTTGTACAATGAAGGTTTTTCAATGGCTTAGTTGGTGCCCAACAAGGAAATTATTTCTTATACCTTCATTAATATTAAATTGAAAGCCCTTATTAAAGGAAAAAGTTGAACTAGGAGATAGTCTAAGCTAGACCACTGGGACTGTGTTCATTATGGCTGCCAAATGACAGACTAATCCTGCTTACTTTGGGTGAGTTATAAAAAACATTTTTAGGAGGGGTAGAGAAAAAATATGTGAGATAATTCTGGATCTTCAGCAAGAGTGGTTCTTGGTATTTTTAATGTATTCTCTCCTTCCAGTTTTCTCTGTTTCAAATAATTGATGAAACAACCTTTGCAATTGTTCTTGCACAACCCCAACATTTTAAGTTAGTGTAACAAAATGTAATGGATGTTACTGAGATGCAGCAGCAGTATTTTGAAATTTTCTGGGTTTTGTATGAGTTAAACAATGTGATAGGAGGAAGCTCTTTGATTATGCATTCCTGAATGTTCTGTTTTTAATGAAATTAATCCTGATTTTACTTTACAATGTAAAAGGAGACAGGGTCCATTTACTTTCAGCTCAGTGTTCAAACTGTGTCATTTGTAACATTCTTGTCAACAGATGTGCAATAGTACTTAGTATACTAAGTATAGTTAGAATAACTACTCTACTAGTAACTGCTAGCACTGTTAAAATGTATCTTATCTTTGAACTACATAAAACTCAGCTATAGTTAATTTGCAGTAAAGAATGATCTCAGACTTCTTACTGTGTGATTGAGACATACGTTTCAAGTATATCTTGTTTATAAATATGCTGTGGTAATGTGCCATCTACTTGCAAATGGGGATTACTGCTTACACTTGGAGCTAGGATAGCCACGGCAGCCTGAAGAGAAGAAGTTACAGAATACAGGCTTTTAAAAAATTGTTTGATGTCTTGTTGCAAAAGGGATTTGAGACATTTGTTGACCAGGGAGGAAAAGGATACAAGGGTAGAATTACAAAAGGTTTATTTCATGATCATGTGATGCCCCCCGCCACAACCATAAGGGAAGGAACGTATCCATAGGGGTTTTCTAGAAGTTTATATACAGCTTGAAACAAAATGCTAAGCATAATTATCCAATAGCACACAGACACACTTTAGTCCTCTCCAATCACATTCAGTTCCTTTGAAGTATTCTTAGGCATCCTGTGTTGTGCTGACTGTGCAGTCTGGTTGTTAACACACGACATTCTGAGGTCCAGATGTTCCCCTTCACTTGCCAAACATGAGTAATTGCTTATTCATCTTCTCCTTAGGGCACCCTGCTTTTCAGCTTCGTTATCTGAAGGCTCAACAGTTAACCCTTTTGTCACATACATTATCTGAGCTGTCCACAATGTTTCAGATAAGTACTTTTTTATGGACTTGTAGAGGTCTGTAAACTAACTCTGAAGAGTCCCAGGAAGTGCTTAAGAAAAATAAGTCTGTATACATCATACAGTACTATACAGCAGATGTGGGAAATTCTAAAAAATATTTTACACTTTTTGTGGATGGATAAAATGTACCACTTTACAAACAGAAAAAGAAGAGGGAAATCCACTTTTTGAAGGCACTACTTACCAGAAAAAGGAAGTGGCTTGCACAAAGACCTCACAGAGCACTTTATTCTGCTACCAGAAGTCCTGTAATAGTAAATTGGTCCAGCTGTGTGATGTAGTATTCACAGCCTCTAACTGCCTGTATGCACAGAGATGTCCTTCTGCACTGGTCAGCCCAATGAATCTCAGGTGGACAGCTGTGCTTTATCTCAGTAAGAATTTCACAGACAAATTTGAAGGTTTTATTCGCTAAGATTCATTATTACAGACACAAACTACTGGCGCTGCCATGCCATTAGAAGATGAAGAGGGAGCTTTTGTAGGTTACAATCATAATTTTTCATCCCATGTCAGCAATTTATATTACCTGAAAATTTCTGTTGCGGCTGTAACAGACCTTACTAAAACAGATGTGGAAATACAGACCTACTGACATTCTTTCTAACTGTGAAATATTAAGCTAATCCCCCAATATTGCTTTATATGAAAACCATGCAACAAATATGATTTTGTCTTAGTCTGGATAGACTGACCTGTATGATCTGGATATATGAAGGGCACAGCTAAATTGAACAACTAGAAACAGTCTGATTATCAGGAGCAAAGAACAGTTGTACTGCTTTAATTAACATCAGAACACAGTCATAGCAAATCATTACATACACTTTTTTCTTGGACATGCTTATATGGGAATGCCTTTTTTAAAAAAAAAAACATTTTGGGGGGTTCTTTTTTGAAATTAGTTTCATAAAGTAACAAGTTATAAATATCATGCTTCCCATTTGTCAGTCTTTCAGTCCTCATCTTAGATCTTCTGAAGTTACTGGACAATTTATGCCGAAGCTAACAGTGGTAGTTTCTTTTTATGAGACTTCATTTTGTTGGCATTTTATTAGAATAGGTGGCAGGATAGTGGAAGCCAGTAAGTGCGTTCAAGGTAAAGAAGAACTACAGCATGAGTTGTTAACCTCAAGGCTTATAACAAAGCCTCTACACAGGGAGAGATTTAAGAATTTTCTTACTACAAGGAAAGTTTCAGCTAGATCTCACACCTTTCTAGACAGCAGAGAATGCAACTGTGAAAGAGAAATACATCAGAACTCTGCAGCTCTAGATTCAACTTCTCAGGTAACTACTTGCCCTTACACACAACCTCACATTTTCTTTTTGATATGCTGTCATTCTTCTCATTCTGTTTAGGTTGGATAAAGTACTGTGAAAAGGGAAACAACTTTGCTATTTCCAGTAAAACAAGTGGAAAGTTAAGAGTCCAGAATGATTTTGGCAAGAATTTACATGACACTCATTAGTTAAGTGGCTGAGATACACAGTTTTAACAAAAATTGGTCATAATATAGCATGCAACTTTCACAGAACTCAAGGTTTCATTTGAAAATGGAGGACAAAAACTTTAATATTTGGAGTAAGCTAAAGATTTTTCCTTATAAACTAGTGATTTCTTTTTCTGTTCCCTTGTGTTGTCCATCAATACAGAATACAATAGACCTATTTTATTAAACTTTTCTCTTTTAATTCCCTCAGACTTGCTGTAATGCTTCATTCTAGGGTATCTAATATATGCCATCCTTTTTATCGTGGTACCACAAATAATATCAAATATCTTTTGATCTCTGAACATTTTGAGTCATTTTGATTAGCATATTCATCTTTTCTCCTTGAAAATACTTCATTAAAGTACTTTGTCACCTCACAACAATTGTAATAACTCATTTATTATGTTGTGTATTATTATAGGCTGTACTTCTTTCTGGTATGCTAATTCACAATAGTGACTATAAAAGGACTCCAAATGCTGGCTTCTTTTGCCTATAATTAGACTGGGACTCTCATTAGGAAGATGCAGAGAGTACTTTGGGGTCCATTGTCTCACAGACTCAAAATCTAGATTAAGATCAGATTGGTTTAGTTCTGGATAATAGTTCAGTCCCTCTAGAAGGTAAGAGAGGTAAGGCTCAAAGCCTTCAAAAGACACAGGGGTTGGGGTTTTGGTTTTTTTATTCTTAAGTGAATCCAGCTTGAAATTTTGGCAGATAATTGATGGCTACAGGGCTTTGTTGCTGACAAATAGATTCCACTCTTTGGTATATAACAAACCACATTTTGTGCCTCATTGCATTTTGATTGTTTCTTTTCTACTGTCATTTTTGAGGTTGCCTTGCTTTATCTAGCTGTTCTTTAAAAAAATCATAGTATAAATCTTGTACTGATATAAACATGGCTCACACAAACTTTTCCTTTTATCTTTGTCATAATTTTTACTCCTTTTTGATTATTTACTTGCTCTCTTGCGATTAGAAGATGGTAGCTTTATTATGTAAAAAAAATTCACGTTTTCAATAACTTTTTTGGTTTGCATTGGAATAAAAACTGCACTATGAGTAGTCATTTATTTGAAAACAAGCCTGATGCATGTACATCTGGTAATATTTATTTTGCCCTGGAATAAGTGATTATGTAAAATATTTAGTGTGGCTTTTAGTTGTGTATATGTGATTGTGAGAGGGAGAAAAACTCACATTAAAGTTTCACCTCTCTTTATTTCAGGCACATTCCTTCGTGTCATAGCTTTCTGAATCAGATAGGTGAAGGTGTCAAATCAATATTGTAGATATCCCATATGAATGTTAGGAATACAAAGCTAAAAACTATGATCATGACCTCTAGCATATCTCTGTGACAATGCTACTGTCTCTGCCCCCTCCTTTCCTCTTACTGGCCCTCTCTCTAGGTTTCCTTCAGCAATATTTTATTTATTCGTTAAATGAAAATGCCTACAAATAACTAGGTATACAGAGGAGAGCGGGAAGGCAGATAGGCCTCTCTTCTTCCAGCTGTGGAACTGTGTTCAGCTTCAATGAACTTGTTATTCGAGCCCTGCGGGGGCACTTTTTGCAAAACCAGCCCAGTGCTGAGAACAGTGGTTTCTTCCTGCTGCTATCTGAGCAATTCCAGAAAAATATGTATTCTCTGGAATCTAAAAAATATCTATTTTTTGACCACTACTGCATGAAGTAGTTTAAAGAGTTTAAAGCATAAGGCACACTTATTTCCTCAGAATCATATTCATAGGCATGCTGGTTCCTTCCTTCGTCATGACCTGGGCAATATGAGTCATTTCACACTACAAATGCATGAACAGTATTTATATTTCATCTCTTCCCTGCTTTGTCTCCCTAATTTCTTCTTTGCCATCTTTTAACCAGCTTTCCATGTGCTACTTTTAGATTTCTTCTTGAAGTTTTATTCTTAGAGAACATGTTTGTCTGTGGCAGATAGAGAGTCTCTGTGCTGTTTAATAGCTTACTTCCCTCTCGGTAACTGGATGGAGAGGGTGGTGTTTCAACCCACTCTCTGACTGCCAGCAGCTAATATTATGGTACTAACAAATCTAACAGATGTAGTCAGTAGTATAGATAGCAACCTGCTGGACAAAGAAATATATGTATAGCATGGTGCAATGATCTCTTTTATTACTTGTAAGATAGTCTGTCTTGGTTGTGCTCTCTGGTGGAACCTGAAGGCAAGTTGCACCAAACATAGCTTTTCCAGGTGTAAGAGCTGTAAGGACAGTTGTGTGGAAAGGCATTTGAATGTTTCTGTGTAATGAGATGAAGCTGGCATTTTTCCACCCTGGTCAGTTTGAATCTACTAATTGGACAGGGTGACAACTTAAGATAAGGACACCCTGCTCTCCCAGAAAAAACTGAGATGCTGTTCATGAAATTTTTCTTTTCTGGGAACATCAGCACAGTCCTGTGATAATGAAACAAGGGCTAGATTTCATATTTGTGGCTCATACCACACAGTCTGTGAGCTTGGTGATTTTGTGGAGATCCCTCAGTCTTTCCTCCTGCTTTACGCTCCCACTGCTAAGGCTCCAGATGGCTGCACAGAGGCTGCTGCAGATCAGAGCCCTGTTCTGTGGCCCCTGCAGCAGAGGGCAATGTGATGCTGGCAGCTGGGTACTAGATGTTTCAATCCTAATTTTAAAAGCAGTAGTATCTGCAGTGAGTCACTCTTGTAGATAGCCTGACTTAGAATCTTATTTTGTTCCGACCTTTCCCTTTATTCTTCTTTGCTGACTGTATTTGTTAATCTTGCTCTCTTTGGAATATATATGCTGCTGTTACCTAATTTTGCCAGGTGATACATTATGTAGTTTTATTTTATTGTCCCTTCAACATTGCTATCTTAACAGAAAACTTCCTTCTCCAAGTCTGACCCTTTCTTACTATAGTTTTTGTGTGCCTGTACTTTATCTCTTTTTTATATTCTGATGTGAATAGATCCTAAATTTGTTGTAAGATCTGAAGGGTGGATCTGCTCCAGATGTCATAGATATCTCTAATAAACTTTGTCTGTTGTTTTCCTAAGAGCATTAATGTTATCTAAGTAGCCATGCTGATGGGACCAATATTCCAGCATCTACTGTCCGTCATTATTTCTTTTCTGTTTGTTGTGATTCATTCTGTACACTTGCAGATTGCTTGCTCAGTCAAGTGAAGCCTCTGTTGTTGATGTTTTTTGTCTGGTTTAAAGAAATCTGTTATAATTAGCACACACATCTGTCAGGAACATTTCATATATTATTGAGAAAACACCTAATTCTCTGAAAGAATAAAAAGGTTCATTGGAAGCACTGTGCTTTGAAGTAAGAATGCTCAATGATATATTCTACTACAAACTGTGACATTAGACAAGACGTAGTTGAACATGCATTTTTTTTTGTGAAAACTTCCAGCATCCTAAGCCCTACTTATGCATTTCTTGACCTGATTGTTTGGGTGACCTTGACATGGATGATCAGAATTTTTCTTCAGCAACATATCTTGCAATCAAGAAGCAAAAAACAATGAAAATGGCTGAATACTTCAGTATGAATATTTTTTTCTAATCAGGGAATAGAGGAGAATTAAGATTGGTAAGGAAGGCATACAAGTAGTAATCAGCTATCTCTGTTGCTCAGCTAGTCAGCCTGCAGTGTGAATGAGAAAAAAAATTGATTTGCAGATGCCTGTTATACAAGTTTAATCACAAAATCTTTGATGGTCAGCTTATTGTCATTTTCAGTAATTTTGGGGGTGTTTTTTGAAAACTGGATTTTGCAGATTCTTAGCTATGGATTATCCTCTTCAAATACCCTCCCTAATTTTTAACCAAGTGTTTACAGATTTTCATTTGGAGATCACCTTTGTATCAATAGAATTTGAAGATGCTTAGCATGATTTACCATGCTGTCATTGAGAGATAGACAGCAAATGGAGCAAGTTTTTAGTACTACATTTTCTTCTGTTTGGTTTCAGCCATTTCCAAATACAGATCAAGACTTGCAGATCAATTATTAAGGGCAGCTTCTTACCCCTGTGGATAGTCTCTCTAACCTTGTCAGATGACATAAGGTGAGAATTCCTGTCAGACATCTGAAATGTCTGTAGGATCAGGACAACAAATTGCAACTCAGGAATTTATTTGTAAAAATAATTGTTTGATTGCCATGAGAGAGTAAGAAAAGAAATCAGCAGCAAAAGGAGTCATGTCTCATCTATCCTTTCTGTTTAATATTTTTCTGTAATGTCTGCTAAATAGAAGAAATATTCTGCAAACTCCGAATCCCATTTCCAGTGAGATGCTGACCTCATTTATTCCTCTGGGACAGGAACAAGAGGGAGAACTGGGTTGCTTTACCTTGAGAAAAGGTCAGGTGCCTCTGACGTGAATATTCTAAGAATGGAGTCAAAAAAACCAGTACTCTCCCAAAAGGAAAGAGAAATGGGGGAAAGTGTGTCCATACAACCTCTATACTTATTTAACAGAGAGCTTAGCTGCTGCTCTGAAAGCATCTTATTAAACTAGTCTGAGCTTCCTTCTGTGGGAATGTCAGAGTGAGAACAGTCATGATAATGGAACAGTATTTCTTCTCCCAAGTTGTACTTTATTTCAGTTTCTGCTTACAATTCTAGATAATACCTTGTTGCCTTGACAGAACAGGTGGTGATTTCCTAACACTCAGAAAAATAAAAAGTGGATCGTGTGATGTACAAAAACAGTCCTTTTTTCTATTCAGTCTTGTCATAGGAAATCCAGCCTGCTCATGCCTATACTCAAGTTTGGGATGGGATACACAGTCCTTCTCATTCATTCTCTTTTCATCTTACTCTTTATAACAAATACTCTTTTGCTAAATTATGCAAGGATACATAGTATGTGCCTTTCTCCTTCTGTCTGGCACTCCATACTAAAAATTTTCAGGAAAATCTACTCCTGTTGATTCCTATGGACTCCTATAATGATGAGTGTGAGGAAACACATTTTAACAATGATTTTCATGGCAATGCTCACGATTTGTCACTACTGTTCATCTGATTATATGTCCTAATGATTCCACAGCATCTCTTAGGTAAATAGCTCTAGGCACATCACTAGAAGTCAGTATAAGAATTATAAGGGAAGAATAGGAACAAGCAAAGAGATGCTCCTTGCCAATGTTACATCTAACTGACAGCATGTACTTGTTCTCTTGAAGATCCAATTCTGCCTGTTAGAATTGGTCATCTCCAAATCCTGTTCAAAACAATGGGGTTTTTTGCATTGCACATAATATACTGTGATAATAAGGTTTTTTTTTTCTATTGTGACACTTTCAGTATCACTTTGGTTAGAAAATAGTATATTTGTTTTTACTACTCTGAAGTGATATTTTCTTATTTAACCCCCAAAATACAACAACCAAACAAAACAACTAAATGACATCATGCTTATTTTTGAAAGTAGCTGTGTAAAAGTAGGGCATGATGGAACATTAATGTTAATGATTGACAGTACAAAGGATACAAGGATCAGCAGGCTGTCAGTTTTTTCAGTTTTTCCCTTGCTGAAGATACCACCATCATCAGATCCAGTCAGGTCTTCTGGAAATTCCCTTGCTGTCCAGGACTATTTTCGATGAAGGCTGAATGCTAATAATTTTTATTCTTGCACAACTCTTTTATGTATTTCTTCTTCTTCTCTTGCTGCTTTGGTGACTGAGCAAGCCTTTCTCCCTGTGCTGGTCCTATGTTTGCAGGTATAATGGAACAGGTGGAATAAGCCAAAGGTCAGTGCAGCAGAAAATCACTGTTTAATGTTACAATAATAAATAAAAAGGTTTGTGGTTTAGGGTTGCCTTTTTTTTTGTGTGTTTCATAGTAGCAAGGTTGTAGAAAACATTCTGTAAGCTGCACAAGCTCTTGAGTCAGGGCAAATGGAAGTTGAAAGGGATCTTCCCACTGATTTAAATAGCTTTGTATGAAGGCTCACATTTAAGTTACTCATAATGTAAATGTTTTACAAAGATTTAATCTGTCTAATTTAATTGAATATCTTTCAATAAAAATTGTTCTTTTTAAGTCCACTGTCTTTCATGATAAGGAACTGTTATGTGCATACACACTCTGTTCCAAGGAACCTTTCTGTTATGCTCAACTACTTTGTAGAGTTGATCAAGTGCATTAGCCACAGATAGAATACTGTGCTCCTTTTAATTCAGTCACCAGCAAGATTTCTAGTGGGGGTCTAAATTTTTTTCACAAGCATATGTTTTATTTATAATGTTTTTGCCTGAGTATGCTTTTTGTGTATAATATTCATCTAGGTCTGAAAGAACAGCTCAGCACAGCTCAGTTACTGTGGCTTGCATATAGTTAATCACAAAAGTTTTCATTAGGTTCCATCAAGTCAATTACTAGTAGAGTTTAAACCATCAATTCAAATTATTTCTATGTGTCTACAGAAGTGGATGAGAAGTTCCATAAATGTCTAAAATGTAGTACATTTATTAGTATTCCAATATATGATTAATTAATAACTGATTAGAGCTCTACTGAACCTTAGAGCTGACAACAGCCAGTCGGTATACTTCTTGCATTCTGAAACTTTCACCAGCTCTTAGAAAATGTACTTATCTAATCATAAAAATACCAGTTGTGTGCTGCTGCAGATAGGAACATCAAGGGAAGAACTAGTGCAACATACTTATTCCAGTTCTGTAACAATGAGCAGAATGACTGATGATTAATCAATTCACTTGATTTCCTGAATTCATGTATCTTCTGGTCTTGTTTGTGGAGTAAAGAACAAGAAATAATGGTATTTTTTCCTCTCTATGTTGCATTAGTATGTTTTATAGGAGACTAAAACAATCCCAAATTTATGTAGTGCTCCACGGTTAAAAGAAAATTGTGAAATCAACTAGCAGTGTGAAGTACTTTGCCATTTATAACTAAAGATGGTATATCAGGTTCAGGTATCATCATATGTTAATAAGAGCAGTTTTTCCAGCTTTTTAATATTACTGAACTTGCCAAGTTGTAATGATTTAGTTGCTTTCCCCAGTTCTCTGGAATGAAAACGTTCTTTAAAATCTCTTATGTTCTTTTCAATTCAGGACTCATAATAGGATGCCAGCAAGTCTGGAACAAGATTCTGCTGCTGCTTCAAAATGTTTGGCTTGAGTCTTCGTTCTGCATTTTGCAACCATTTACATCAGAAATGCTATCAACTCAGAATGATAGCAATAACACCTAAATTTTGTTGCAGTGAAAAACTGCTTGACTCACATAAATAAGGACTGAAGCAGTTTATTGATTTAATAGCAACACATAATCAACGAGCAATTGTTGAACTATATCTTCAGGATCAATATCAGTAATGCAATAGATAAACCACAATACTAGATACTTAGAAATATTGAAATACAGGCACAATTTTCCAAACACCAGTCTATATTGAATCCTGGAGAGCTCTAATCCCTGCCACACTCACCATGATGTGAACCTAGCCCCCCTGGAGTGCAGGTTCCCCTACTTACATGCACCTCCTATCGGAGATGTGGATATTCCAGCTTTATGTGAACCTGTGCCACTTCCTACAGTCCCCTAACACACACACTGGTGAAGGAGCACACCACAGATGCACATATGCACACCTGAGGAGTGGGTCTCTACTAGTTGCATCCTGTATTGACTCTCCATTATCTGAGTGCGGGCTGCTTACAACATCCAATGGGAATGATTGGATTCTGTCAGACCTACATGCCAAATGCAATGCAGGCGTGATGATTTCTGACACAAAAAACAAGTTTTGACTTCTACTCTGTTCACATGTGTCTCTCACCACTGTTATGAATATTCATGCTTCTTATGTAACTTTTTACACTCACACTCTTACCTTGCCAGCTGTTGTTATCCAGGCCACCTTACTAAGAATACTAAGGGAGGGCTCTACAGATTCACCCACAACTTGCTTCGAAATATGTGGCAGGGACCAAATGTATTGGCAGCTATAGTCATAGAAGAACTCACTGCTTATTGATTTTTATCAGAGTCCAATTGTAGGACCAAGAACACTATGTATTTAGTTAAGAATGACAAAATATACTGTTGGTCCCTAACTTTTTAAGAACTCCAGTGGCAGAATTTTGAGCCCATTGACTTCTGGGCTTATTGCCCTCCGTCATGTTATACTTTCTTTTGCTAATTGTATTGAGTAGTATTTCTGTTCTTCCAAAACCAGGAATCGGGTTATTGTACTACACAGAGCTGCCATCTCATAGCAGGACAATATACTTAGCACCATGCTGAGTTGCTAATCCTCCTGCTTCCATGTAGTCAGTGGTAGCAGTGTCACATAACAAACCATTAGCATGAAACATTCTTGGAATTTTTCATCCACATTTCAGCATGACCTGTCAATCACAGGTGTTTTAAAAGTAGATGCAAATTTTCCAGTCCAGTTATTTCCTCAACAACATTATCTGGTATGAAAATTCTTTTCTTGAAGTGATACTCCATGTTTGCATTTATCTTGTTAGTAACATAAGTATACAAGCATTCATATAAATTTCTAGCCTTTGTAGTGCCTACAGGCACATATTTGTATTTTACTTCCTTCCTGTGAAGTATGCAAGGTATAAAATGTCAGGGTGCAGCTCCAAAGCCTCCAGCTCCTTTCAGTATTCTGGATAATTTTAGATATTTCCTCTGTGCCTTACAGAGGCAATGACATACTTTCTTATTTAAGCAAGTTTTACACTTACTGATGTTTATTTTAGAGGGCAGTTGTTCTTGTTTTTCTTGTTCTTCTTTTTTTATTACTTATTTTCCTTCTGTGTTTCCCCTGGGGCTGGCAAGTTCCAATTTCTGCTCCTCAGTCATCATGAACTCCAGGCACTCTTCTAATCAGAGGTGAAACTCAGGCCATGGTCTAAGAGAGCCATATATTCTGCCATCTTCTGACCAAAGGGACTTATCAAATATAAGATCTTTTCTGTCCCAGGATAAGGGGGGGTATTGTCTCATACCCCTTTGTCGGATAATTTTAGAGTGTACTCTGACTTTTCCTGGGTGATAAATACATTGCAATTGTCTGTGGAATTGGCACCCAACCTTCTCCATGTTAAACTGACTTCTCCATGTGTAGCAATCATGTGAACTATGAATTTACTTCGCCACCTAGGAACCTGCCCATTTATTCTGGAAGATCTTTCTTGTGGAATTTTGATTTAATGACACATCTGTGTCAGGGCTGAACTTCTTTCTTTTACATTTCTCCATAAACGGAGACAAAAGTCTGAAATTCTGCAGCGCTGCTTAGGGAGGGTGAGAGGTGAAACATTGTAAGAAACTGCCCTCCCTTCATCATATATTTGCAGAAGACTGTGAATAACCTGAACCTCACATACAATTTGATAAACTCCAGACATTCCTGGATACTGTCCTAATTGACAGGACTGGTGATATAGGAGTCCACAGATGGCAAATTTTCTTTCAGAAATTCAAAGGAGACACTTCATTCTTTGACTTCACAATCCATGCTCTTGGGAAGAAGCATGTGATTGCTTCTGTAGAGACGAGTGTGACCTAATCATCCAGATGCCTTATTTCATTAGAAATAATGGAGACTGGGTACCTAGACCTGCTGTTTTGAAATCTCAGTCATTGATTTGAAGTGTAAATTAGAACCAATTTATAGATATGAATATAGATAGATACATAGACAGGTAAACATATACAAATGTTTTTTCCATTCATTTTTATCAACTAAAGCTTGTGAAAATGAGTAATTAAGCAATAAACCAAGTTTTTAAAGCAAAGAATATTCCATGGGATTTTTTTTTTTTTCCTTAGGTAAGTTCTTCTTAAATTGATACAAAGCAGAATCAATTAATTGAGTGCTTGCAAGTATGGAACTGCTGGATGTTCAGTTGTGGCAATATTTACTGAGAGGAGAACAGTCTTGGTCCATTCTTAGGCTTCTCAATAAGGTTGTTCATGCAATAAAACTGTCTCCACTCTTTTATATCTGTACATAAAAAATGCCAGACAATGTAATATTTGTCTGGAAGACCAGAACTGTGAATGTGCAGAAAATTTGTATTCCTCTAGGGACATATGCATTTTAGAGCAGGAGTGATAGATTTCTATCCCTGTAAGCCCCAAATGAATCTCTAAAAACTCAATTAAAGTTCAGGAGAATGGTTGAAAACCTACAGAAGGTCCCTCTTGACCTTGGTGAGATTTGTTTCATGTTCAAAGAATAAAATGGACATATATTTCAGATCTAGTGGAATTTCTATTTACATAGGGCAAATTGGGATGCCAGAAATCTCTTTAGTAAACATACATGTGTCTGCATATGTTTAATTGCAAAATATTTGTTTACAAATATTTACTTATGGTTGAATTTTCTATGTATTTATGTGGTATAAATCACACAGCGGAGTAACATTTATTGCATGGAAAAACATTTTGAGTGAATGCTTTGGAGTGAAAAAAACCCCAGTTTTCCCTCTTGGATATTGAAAAACTTGGTAAGATTGCTGTTCAAAGCAAATTTTAGTAGCAGTTGGCTGATGTTTCATTCTTAAACTTAGTGAAGACACCTAAGCTACTGTGAGGAGAAAAGCATCATGCATATAAGACTGTGATTAATCTAATGCATGGCATTCTAAAATTATTCCAGTTATTTATTTAGATAGAACAATGACAGAAAGAAAAACACCTCCATTATTAGTCTAGCACTGTAATGAGTCTTGTGTCTAAAGGAATGCTAAGCATTGGAAAGTTAAACTTGAAAGCAACTATATGGACATTAATAGAGAAACCTGCCTGTAAACAATTCCTTACCATTAAGTGAGCCAAAACCAGGCTGACAGGCTGAATAAACAAACGCAAACTGAACGCACATTATTCTATGCTTCATTCATTACACTAGACAGTTCAATTACAATCTGAAAGACTTATAGACTGGTTAACAGACTTGCTGTCCGCTGACTTTGTGGATATATGCAAAATGCCTCTTGTTGGTAAACCTGTGTGGCAGAATCTTGAATATGGTAAGAAGCATTTCAGGTCAAAGCAGTTTCACCAACTCCAGAAGAGTGACACCATGCATACATCTGGACTTTCATTTGGCTCTTTGTGTAATTATTCTTTAAGATCTCTGGGATATAAAATGAAATTTAATTTCTTCAAGAAGATAATGCTTTTATGCTGTGGAAATATGATTTTTAAAGCCTAGGTACAAAGGGAGAATGGGTTCTTTAATTGCAAATATTCTCCTATTCTTTCCTTAGTCCTTGTTTTCAAAATGTTTGTAATTTATTCCTAAGTAAGTTATAATTTGTCCAAGAAAAAATAGATGTGTCCACACTAACTCATGTGAAAATGCACACCTGTGACATTTTATGCATTTTGCATGATATTCACTCTGACACTTCTCATGCATTCCTGGTGTGGTGTCATCAACCTCTCTCATTGGCAGGGCAGGCTTTTGCATCCATTCTCTGGGAACCCAGCTGCTTGATGCAGCTTACTGGCTCGGTTAAGTCTCACTCATGTTGGAATGTGTGTCTCTCTAGGAGGACTGCATATTCAAAGAAGCAATGATAAACTCTTCCCATTTAATCTCTGAGTTGTGGCCCTGTACCACTACTTGGCCCACTCCCCAGAAACACCCTAACTCCCTGACCAGAAATGAACTCTTTTTCACAGCCTTCTTCCTTCTCCACCCATGACCACATGGTTCTTTGTACACTGAATAAAAAGTAATGCAGTGTTCTGTAGATAGTTGCAGTCAGTGAAAATTCCTTCTTCTCTTTACTTATAAGGGCAGGTTACATCTCAACAATTATTTAGTTGCAAAATGTATTTCCTCTGGGTATTGTGGAACAGCTCTGAATTGTCTGACTGAATTCTCAGACTGAAGTCATTATCAATTCTTCTTGATTTGTATAGCAAATGGGAAGACTATTAATGATGTATTAAAAAATGTCAAAAGCCAGTGATGACAACCTTTCATTGCATTTCATTGCATTTGTATGAAGATCTCTGATTGCTGTTGTGATTCAGTGACCACTGAAGTCATGCGTAAGATAGCCAAGATTTAGCTCTGGAAATAGCACCTTTACCATCTAGATTTGCTAAGATTTTCTTAAGAGTTCTGTGAAAGAGCTACATATGAAGTCCAGTTTTATTGCACTTGTCTTAATCACGCTTCCAGAATTGTGGAGTTAGGTACCAGGCTGGTAAGACCTGGTGCAGGTCTGGTTGAAGTCCTGCCATTTTTAATTATTCATAGGTTGTTAACTAGAACAAAGTAATGCATATGAGCATTTGTGCCTGTAAAGCAACTTAATTTTCACCCTGCACTCCAGAGAACCTAACTAGAGTGGAAAAATGTGATATTTTAACCATCATTTCCATCATCAACAGTTGCTATAAAGACATTTGAGTGAGATAATTAACTCAGATATACTGACTTAATTCACTGATTTAATTAACTCCTGCTATCAATATTTTGCCAGAGTTTTAATTTTTACTGGTTTATATATGGACAAACTAAAACAGATGGAGAAAAGTTTCTTGGAACTAGAGGTTTGGTTTTTTTCATATAGACTAGTTTGCTCTCGTGGTTGGACAGTAATACTATTTCTGATAAGATCTAAAATTCTGAGAAAGCTAAAGTGACTGAAGCCTCAGTGATTCTTTTAATTACAGAAAATTTAAGTGACATCTGATAAGGGATAAAATTGTCTATGATTAGTAAGGGCATTTAGTATAAGGACTCAGTTCTCTAAGTGAATTCATCTCAAAAACAATGAAGAAGATTAAACAGTCTTCTCATATAACCATACTATTTTTACAGCAGCTTTAATTCCTTATGGACCAGTAACTGTTCAAGAATTAAATACCCACCTAGCTCTTGGCAAATAAGACTGCATTAGCTTTTGGAATTAATCTTGGATGAATTTAACACTGGAGAGTTGTACCTTTTAACTATTCTGGATGCATTGAGCATCTTCTTGGTAGCTGGATTAGAGTGATCAGTTTTCAGTCTGTGAGATAGTTTCTCGTGTGTCTGTTTCTCTTATGAAAGTTCTTATAATTATGAAGTTACAGAGTTATTCACATGAGGCTTCAGTACCCGAAAAAGAGCAATCTGAAAAAAATATTACAGACCTGCCTACGTCAGGCTATGAAGATGAACGATGAATTGTCATAAAATGTTTTCTTTTTTTCTTGCTGTTTGGTTTTGCCAGGAAGTTTTCATTGTGGAGCTTTTCATACTGGAGCTTGTGAAAACCAGACCAGTTTATTTAAATAAAAGTTTGAATTTAATAACTTATTTTTTGGCAATACTTCAACTCTGTTTTCAAGGGACTGAGAGCTAGCTTGTTAAAGAGGTTGTGGAACTTGGAGATACCAACGGGCACCTCACAGAATTCGTATCTCATCGGACATCTGCAGCTCAAGTCACCTACCTGTCATTCCACTGTTTCATGCTTTTCTAAATCAGTTGAAGCTAATTGACAGCTCTACCTACAGAGCTAGATATTCTCTCTTCTTTGTGTACAGATTCTATTCATATTCTCCACAGAACTTGATGTGGACTAGTTAATGTAGTGGAAATCCCTAGAGTTAGCAGACCTTCATCTGCTAATAATTTTTGTGGGATGTTCAAGGACCATGAGTGGCTGACTGAAATCTTCAGTAAAGTAGTTGCATAATCATTTTATTATGTTTGTAATAATGGGTAGCTACTACCATTGTTAGTCTGATTTCAAAGAACAAATCTCCTCCCTTGAGGCAGCTAGACAATTTCATTTTATCTCAGCAGCAGGATTCAGCTTTTCTATCAAAGTGTTATGCTAATTCCAGGAGGTAAAAAAATAATCTGCAAAGCAGCTCCTTAGGACATCTTTTTCTTTGAGTTCTTTGCCCTAGTGGACATTAGTTTCCATAGGTGACCTTTTAAAAAGCAGAGGCAATCTATTTTAAAAAAAATTTAAAAATTCAGCACTTATCCTCTAGCTCTATGTCTCTGTGTACAGTGTAAGCAAACAAAACAAAGTTTTCCTTACATAGTTGAATTTATGATAGCTATTATCTGCTAGTCCTCCTAAAGTATGGCTTGTCTTAAACTGCTTTCATGACAGGTGCTCATTTATCATAATTGATGTTTCATCTGTTTCAGGAAAATGTAAGAAACAGAGGTTAGCTTAAATCCCAGACAGGAAGAGGTTTACAGTAGTAGAAATAGAAATAGAAAAACATGTAACTCATTCTGGCTTGGCTGTAATGTGTTTCTGTCCTAATTCAGCATTTGAAATAACAAGTATGACAATGTATTCTGCTCTCTTAACATCATCGTGGGCAGGCAAATGTTGAAAATAAACAGAAAAAAGCAGTGATCTGTGATTTCACATAACATTAATATTTCTGGGATACTGGGAAAAGCACTTAGTCAATGAGATATAGAGAGTATTTACAATAAAAATTTTAAGCCTGTGGAGACTTTTAGCAGGAGAATTTCCCCAGCCTGAAGTCAAGCATTATCCTTGCCAAGGGCTTTATGATTCTATGATTCTTTCTAGTCTTTTTTTTTTTTTTTTTTTAACCAGAGGTGTACTGTGGATACTATATTGCAAAATATTTACCTTCAATCAGTATAGTTTTTTTCACATACACAATTAAAGCAGTGGCTATTTCTTTTTCTATTTTAATATATTTATTGTGTTTCTGCTCAAGTCCTGAGCTGAACTCTCATGAACTTGGATGAAGAATTTGCATACAAGCCAGGATGTGGAAGTTAGTGGCACTGATGAATTACTTCTTTCTTTCAATGCTCTATAGGCAGATATTTGCACTCATAAATCCTGAGGACCTCTGCACGTTCAGCACTGATCATGAAATATTGTTCTCACATTTGAGAGACATAGAAGGAGTCTAGGAGGGTGTAGTAAAGTCCTCTGACTCATTCTGCAAAGAGAGGTAGCCGGGAAGCGTTCATGGGAAACAAGACCCCTAACTTGTAGTAGCATCCTGATTGCTCTCATCTTTTCAATTAGCACTTGTATTCTTTAGGTAAACTGTGCAATTGTTTAAGGCTCAGGTGCCAGAAATGCATAGATGATACTCGTTTCTACCACCTTCCTGGTTCAGTGCTTGGAGCAGGTACACAAAAAGATCTGTTTCTTGGTGAAGAACAGTAGGATGAAGTTCGGAAAAATCTGAAGCCACAGCATAGTCTTTGAAGGCAAACATCTACAAATCAGGTCATATTTAAAGAGGACTTATGAATGCCTTCCTGATATGACCCCTAAGAGAGGCACAATTGCCTGTGCGACCATTTGGAGCGGTCATGCTCCTTTACAGGTTGATCAACAGCTGATACACACAGACATTGAACAGTTCTCTCCTACCTGTTGGCTAAGGATTGTGGTGTGAGCCTTTGGCTCCTTGCACTGTGCTGCTTTCCAGTGGTTCCTACCACTGACTTGTATTCTGGTTCTGAAGTCAGACCCATAGCAGTGAGTGAACTCTGCTTATTTCTGAAAGCACATTACAACCGTAATTGTTTCTGTCATCTCTGGCTTCCTATGGAATTTCAAATTAAACTCTCTCACTCTTTATCCTCAAATTAGTACCTGTCTTTGGGATGGCAACTGCCAGTGATAATTTCTTTCTGTCTATGTATCCTTGACTATCTTCGCAGCAAGAGTGGAGTTGCCTCTTTGAGAGACAGAATTCAGGCAGGAGCTGGCCTGTGACTGTGGAATGAAATCCTTGGTGGGAACTGAGATTATAAAAAATCTCATTAATTTCTGCCTCAGGTGTAAAGATGTTACTTTGATATTGTCTTCTCTAAAGCAAAGAAACAGCAAGTGGTATCTCTGGGGGAAAACTTAACACCCCCGCACCAAAGAATTCCCTTGCAAAACAGTGCAAAACCCTACCCCAACACTGCAGTGTCTAAATTTTCCCTGAAAAAGAGCTGCTAGTCACGTTACATGGCACTCAGGATTGGAATTCACCCTAAATATGTGCATTAACAGAATTTATATGGAGTAGTATCCCTCTTTCCCCCTCCCTCTTTTCTTTCTTCTGAAATTGTCTTCCTGTCAGCAGATGAATCTGCCATGAAACCAGACCTGACACAATGTTCCTTGTTCTGCTTTTCTGCTTTTCTTCTGGACTTACTGTTTCCAAGAATTTAATCACTCTTTTTTTTTTTTTTTTTTTTTTTTTTTACCATGGCTTCTGCAGTTTTGGGAAATAAATAAAGAAAGCAGTACTACAGGCCAAGGCAAGACGGAAAGGGAAATGTCTTGCCTCCAAAGGGCACCTGATACAAGTTATTTTGCTTGTGATAATGTGTTTTTAATTTGGGTGTGAGCCTTTTGATCATCTTTAGGAGGAAATACTTATTTTTACAAAGTTACCATGTTGGCTTAGTACATTTGGCTGGAAAGGGGAAGCAGTACAACTACTGTGAATAGTGCTTAGGGTTTCACAGTCAGCATCTTTGACAAGGAGTCCCTCCAGAAAGTCAGGGGTTTTTTTTGTTTTTTTCCCCCCAAAGTGGGGTGCCAGTTATACATCTAGCTGTACAATGCAGGTTTTTATGAACCCCTTTGCAATATTCCTGTTTGCTGTTAATATTTTCACAGTTATATTGCCAGTTACCTCCCGCATTAATTATAAATAAATGCCCAGATAAAGTTTAAAGACAAAATAAGAACATTTCAGTTGTTATATTTGACAGTCAAGTCCATGAATGACTTCTTTTTTTTTGTGTTTGACTAACCTGTTGGTTGTAGATGTTTTTTATAAGCTTCCTCAAGTTCTCTTTGTTGTGAAAACTGTCCTTTCTTCTGCTTTCCCACTATTATTGTTTCATATGAGGTTTATGGCTGACAAAGTCCAAGCCTAGGTGAGTCTTAAGGTAGACTGAATCCAATCATTTTTTTAATTACAGTAGTACTGAGAAGCCACAAATGGATTTGAGTCTCCATTAAACTAACATAGGACATGTATATTAAAAAATTCCCTACACAGACAGCTTATAAATCTAAATAAAGTCTAAATAAATCATGCAAACTAAAAGTGAGGCCATGATATTACTCCATTCTAGAGGTGGGGAAACTGTAGTGTGTGGCTCTAAACTGATTTGCACTCATGCAGAAGTCCATAGCAGATCTGAGAATGAGGTTTTGAGCTCTGGTTTGGTGCAGTTACTACACATGGCCATGATTTTATGTCATTATTCAAAGGGAGAGAATATTATTAGCATTCTGAAAAACTTCATCTGAAGGATATGGAGCAGAGAAACCTTCATCTCATTATTTTAGAAACCTGTAGTGTCTCCAAATGTTGTGGACCATGGAGATAACAGGGAGGATATTAAAATACAATGTTCAGCACATGAAAAAAGGTAACTTTTATCAACAGTTATGCCATTTGAAACAGTATTTTATTCTGGTTGGATTGGGAAATTATTAGAGGTGAGTTAATAATGGTGTAAATTGTTAAAAAAATTTCACTTTAAATTTTTATCTCTTTTTCATTATTTTAAATGCAAATCCATGAGATTTTTTTTTGTTGTTTTTCCTGTTTCAGCTCATTTTCTGATAATTGGTTAAAATTTCTTTGACTTAGATTTTGCTTAGGGAAGGGTGATGAAGCAATTTTCTATTCAAAATATGGAAACATCAGGTAATTTAGACAGATAATTATAGAGCTTGATTTTCAAATATCATATATTTATGGGAATATGCAGAAGACCCTGTGTATTGCAACCCATAGGTTGAAAATCATTTGCAAAAGGAAATAAATCCGTTGGCTGAAATTGCTTCCTTAAATAGGAAAAACTAACATTTTCTTATTATATTGTTTGAAAATTGCTTGTCCAGCTCTGGAAGTACTTATTTTCTCTCAGCTGTGGCATGAAGGAATCTTGACATCTTAACTGGCAATTTTAGGATGTTGCTTTCTATGGCTTGAAGCGTTTGCTATTGTGTATTTCATAAAAAATAGAGGAGGCTTTTTTCTGACCCTTTGGAGAGCTGGAACCTAATGCACTTTTTTCTTGCACCTGAAGCTACAAAGAGCTTCTGCTACACTACTTCCTTTTGATTACATGGCTGATAGGATGCTAGCTATACATTTTATTCTAGTACAGTGAGGCAGAAGATATAGTATAGAATTTCCTTGGACTTCATCCAGGAATTATTACAAAGACTTTGGTGACTGTGATAATAGTGGAAACCATATAACCTCTTATGTTTGCTATGCCTTTAAAAATGGAGATAATATTTTATTTGCTTCATGTCCAGCAGAATTCAGAGTCTTGATTTAACTGCTAAACAGTATGAACTGCAGGGAATATTGTTCTTTTTGTTCTCTATTATAGAAAAGCACTCCACATATTACATTTCTGATTTATCTGAGGGGCTGTTTAAGTAAGGCATGTGAAAACAAAAACCCAGCATCCTCATAAAGACATATCTGACCAATGTAGCCATCTAATTGGGCTCTCTGCTGTTCTCAAATCCGTAATTTTTATTCTTTGCTTCTGCTCCAGTTTATCAGCACTGGGGAAAGCATTTAGTTTCTCTAGGCATCTAACCAAACTCAGAATGCAACTGTGGAACATAAGTGATAAACTTTTAGTTGCATTCTGGGCAGCTGTGAATATATATTCTGTCCTGAACACTGAATATATATGCTGTCCTGAACACTGTGTACATGCTAGGACCAAATTATTTCCCTCGGTATAAAACAGATTGTTGCAGATGCTTATCTGTAACATGCTTTCTGAAGGAAAACAGAAAACAAAGAGTCTTTGTTCATAGGATTCTCTTTGTAGGATTTATAACTCTTGTGTTTTGTTTTTTTTTTATTTTGTGGGGAAAAAACAAATCGATTTGCTGAGCAACAGCAGTGTTAAATGTGGTCCACTGTATAGAAAAATTACACTGTGTTTGATAAATCAATCTTACGTCTGGATCTTTGAGGCATTATATCACAATCTCAGTAATGTTTGTGTCTTGTGGGCAATATTTTATTACTGGAACAAGACATTACATATACACAGTAATATTATTTATCGTTCATTGAGCCATAGAAGTTAGGAATAGAAAATGACCTATTAGATCATCCAGTCTATCCCTCCACAACGGAAGGAACATCTCTGCAAGTGCAACTTGATGACAGATAGATATATAATCATGGCAAGAGTGCTATGACTCTAGAAGGGCAAATGTACAGTCTTAGTTCATTGTCCCAAAGCATGCAATGTTTTTACAAGTTGATGCACTGCATTGAACCAACAGAATTATATATATAGAAACTCAAAAAGTATTACATAACGTTGAATTTACCTTATTTTTTGTATCATGTCAAAATATAAAATTCAATTTCATATTTAAATCATAACCACATGGAGAAAATTTGATAAATCCATCATCTAGAATTTGCTTTTCTGGAAAACCTTAGAGCACACAAGCAACACTTTTTCTGTAAGGTCTGAGTGAAAATCTGTCTGCTTTCCCTTACTAATGAAGTTTATTCGCAACACTGAGGACTGTAAAGAGTATTAAGTTATAGTTTTATTTTAAGATGAAACCAGTATTTAGTTCATGGTAATTGTGTGCTTTTGTTAAATTTTTTTTTTAATGCCTCTTCTGCAGTAGGCAAAATTAAGATGTTAATACAGCTCCTGTCGGAACAGGATAGATTTGCACTGATGTTGTAAGGAGGATGGATGCCTTCTTCTTTATGTCTTCAGAATATCTGAAAAATGTCTCTCCACAGTCATCAACAGAAGGGTAATAGTAAACAAAAAAGAGTTTTCAAATATAAGAATAGGTACTCATCTGTCTTTCAGAAAGATCTCTCCTTCCCTGTCCCAAACTGTAGACACAGCAAGTCAGAGAAGAAAGGCAGCATTTGTGCTACTTTCAACAGGGAGTATTCAAGAAGAAAAAATACTAATTGTAGTGTGCTTGAGGGAGATTGTCATAAAAGAAAAAAAAAATCAAAGAAAACCTAAAAGACTAAGCAGAGTATTCCTGGGGTAATGATACATGTCACTGTAAGTGGGTGAAAATGTTCTATTTGTAACTTTGCAAGAGTTTGTACGTTCCTATCAGTAACTGAATTCTGATATAAATAATAAACTTTTTGGTCTGAACAGCCAAACTCATAATTTATTAGTTAGATTAAAAGTCTGTCATGGCTTCTATTATTTATAGAGTGGGTTATTCTGTTTATTTATGGAATGATTCAAGAATTTCACTCACTTTTAATAGTATCTTAATCTGTAAGGTGGCCCATTCATATTACTAGTGCAGTATAGAGAGCAAGGTATTTCTCAACGTGTGTGAGGTTGGCAGAATCATGGCCATATTAAGCATAATAGATAACTGTTGCAACACTTCTATTACTTTATTATTGGAGACTAACTAGAAGTAAGTAGCTACTAATAACATGTGATTTCAAAAAGAAAGTTTTCAGAGAAATACTTTTGATAACAAATAAATATCTGCAGTTTTTCTCTTTATTTCTATCTGATATTAAAAGAAGTGTTCACATAATGATTATTGTTACCGTGGATGAGGATGGAATTTCTCATTGATTCCATGCCAAAACATGTTAGCGGATGAAATCCCTACTTTTATCTTTTTACTTAAATGTTTTGATTTCTGTCAAAACTAATTCTGCAGATGATTTTTTATTTCAAATGCTGTCACCTGTAGAGAAAGGCACTTCTTTGAAGCTATGTCTTTGATAATAGCTTTGTGTCCCTCAGTTTTGTACTTTGCAATTGCTAATATGCAAAGATATTTGTGCAAGCACCTCATGGAGAAAATGGGGTGGCAAAGTAAGAATCTAAAATTTAGACTGTATAGGCTCAGCTGGCATGTGTGGCTTCAGCAGCTAAAACTGTAAGCTATGATGCTAAGAATGTGGGTGTCTCATTCATTGTGAGCTTCAGAAAACTAGTAGCAATTCTAAGATGGAGGATAAATCAGATGAGAAAAAAGAAAATAGCCTTAGCTCCCCAGATTCAGAAATTTGACACAGTAGTCCTTTGGCTTGTCCCTCTTTTCTTACCCTTTCTGCCTCTGGCAATTTTTTCTCTTTTACATTTTAAAATAAAATATGTACCATATTAAAAGTTGCTGTTACGTAACAACAATCATATTCAAGCCTATCATTTCAGCTATGTCTTCTGCTTTTTCACTTCTGTGTCTCCTGCTTACTAATTTCTAAAGAAAGCTCCTAGCAGAAGAGCAAGTAGGAAAGTAATTGGAGTTTTGTATGCATGATGACTGGAAGTTCATACCTTAGCTTGAGTTTCTTCCATTAAGCTTAATGAATTGAATTTGAATAGCAGTTTTAAGAGTCCCCCTGCTCCTCATCTATCTATTTGATAAATATTTGTCATCTCAGTCTGGGAGCTTGCCAACCTTCTTATCTATAGCCATTGTTTTTGAACAGTGGCATACATTTACTAAGGAAACATGGACAAATAATGCAAAATAAATGCTATAAATTTTACTCGAAAAGTAACCTCTCTCTCTCTCTTTCTCACATGTAAATGATACATTCATCTATAGTTGAAAATTGAGGAACAGTATTAAATATTTGTTAAATAATTTATGCAGAGGATTTTGAATATTTAGAAAAGATGAACCATTTCTAATTTGACTTACGCATTTCTTTACAATGTAATATTAAAAGGCCATCTACATGTATAGATCTTATTTAAGTTAGCAACTGCAGAAACAAAGTAATTCAATGAAATTATTCTCCAGCAGAACTTGCAGAATGTCTCTCTTGTGAAAAATGAATGTGATTTTTCCATTTTTCTTTGGTAGAAAATGAAGTACAGCTTAATAGGATTTATAGGTTAATCACTAACAAAAACTAAGTAGCAAGATATGGAGTCTAAACGTACCCAACCGATAGCAGTAGCTGGTGTGATATTCCTGAATTTGTACCTGGGAGAGATTGTAGTAACTGGTATTTATGCATGAGATACTGTAGGGGAAAAAGAAAAGGTTACTTGATATTTACTGTCAAGTTCCTGTTTTCTCAGAAGGTTTGTCCACAGTTCTGCTGGACCAATTGGTGGCATGGAGCCTAATATAATCTAAGCCTATTGATGCTACTGTTACACAACTGCACTTAAAGATGAAAGGGAATATCCCATATGTACATGGTTCTTGTCATTATCTTTGCCCATTCGTAAAGGTATGCACCTCTTGTTTTTTTGCAGATTAGAGGGTAAGTCTCTAACTCCTAATTTTATTTGTGCTTTCATGTGTGCCCCATAGGGAGGGAAAGCACAGAAGCAATTCGAGTATGGATATATGAGGTTGCTTATTAGCACATCTGCCCTTGGTAGGTAACCTGAAAAAGCATATGTCCTTATCCTCATCTTTTCTCCAAGCAATTGATAGTCTGCTAATGGAGTGGGAGTATGACACTCTACTGGAAAAGAGCATATACTGCACTTCCAGAAAAGGCAGTATAGAAACTGCTTCTGTCCATTTCACTACCCTTTAAAACCACCTGTTTGAAGAATCAGAGACCCAACTATACAGATGGACATGAGCACCGAAATTAGACTTCTGACTCTAGCAAGGTGCTTCAAAAAAACCCTGTCTAATGTTTAGGGAACTTCCTAATGTTTAGGCAACAGGCACCTGAATCTGTTTAATCACTAGAGAAAGAGAGAGACATCTCCAGAGGGAAATTAGGATAATCTAAGAATATTTACAGATCTGTGATTGTATAAGGAGCCTCCAGCAATTGTACTCCTGAATGGACAAGTATCTTTGATTAGGAAGCTCAAATTCTGGCTACAGGCCCTATTTACTCTATTACTTTCCCAGTACACTGTTCTCTCATTGTTCTCTCATTGTTTTATATTGCCTAAAGCCCTGAAGATAATTCATTGAAAAAAAATAAAGGATAAGCATCCTTTTTTCTGCCAGTTCAAGAACTTGGCCTGGAGTGAACAGTCATTCCCAGAAAAATCCTTCTCTGTTCTTATAGGCTTCATTCCAAAACCATTTGTGTTATAAGAACACCACTTCCAAGTATAGGAAGAAACAAAGCCTGTGGAAAACAGTAGACTTGTCTCTAAGTTGAATAATGGTCTTCACTTGTCTGAGGTCAGTGGAAGACAGTAAACCTACTTAATGCAAGCTAGAACTACTGGCAGCAGGCTTTTAACCTTTAGATTAAAAACTATGATCAAGACAGCACCCACTGTTTGGTAGATAAGGTTTTCATTATAACACAGATAAAAATATACTGAATCTTCATCTTAATAAAACAACAATGAAAGGAAAATGAACTCTTAAAAAACTCATTGAAAATTCTGTGCTAAAATCACCTCAGCATATATAGTGAGCAATATGTAAATCTAGTTGCCTAATTAAACCATTTTTTATGTGACTGAAAATTTGCAGGAGACCTTATTTAAATATACACATCAATTTTTATTACTTATATAAGTGACAAGATCCTATGCAAAGCCATAGGAGGTGATAAATACACTACTGTATTACATTTCCCAGGATGTATACACATATATCATCCAAGGATAGGACCATGGCATGTCCTTCACGATTTTACTTCTAGCTGCTGTCATAAATATTCCTGCTGAGAGTTAACAGCAGAGAAGGCTGAGCACGATTCATTGCATCTTCCCAGTCATATAAGAATTTCCAAATTGCAGCAGATCCAATTAGTATCTTAAAACCTCTGATGTACTTACTGCAAATACTGTAATCTCTGCACAGCTTTGAATACCAGCTGTGTACTGTCAGCAGTGAAGCCTGCTGCCCGCAGACTCTAAATGCACAATAATATTTTGAGGCATAGTAAAAAGATACGACTGTTTTCTGAAGGTTTCTATTGGTCTGTAGGTCCAAGATTTCACTGGACAACAAGCAATGCTCCATTATTTTTTAAATCATGGAGGAAATTTATTTGGCTTCTTGATCAGTGCTTTGTAAGGAGGAATCTTCTTGCAAAATACTATGTATGTTTAAACAGGAAATGTCAGAATCAAATCCTAAAAGTCTGAGCTCCTTGGGCAGTTACTGTCTAAGGTACCTACCATAATGACGTGACTGACTTTGGGATTTATAACTTCTACTAGTACACAAATTAAAAGGAAATAGCTTTTATAAATCTATAAGAAGAATGTTGGCATGTTCATCTTAAAATATGAACCTCACATTAGCTTCATAGATCAAGCTCCCAAAAAATTAGAAAAACAAAGATTGCACACTGAAATCATCTAGACTCCAGTCACAGAACCTGCACAGGAATAATATTAGAAGGACTCTCCTACCTGATGCCAGCCATTGCATCAAGACAGGCAGTGCTTTCTAATGCCACGTAGAAAAAATACACTTAGCTAAAATTGGCTAGTGATTTATGTGGAAAATAAATACTCTTTAAGTTATAGGAGGATGCATCAAACCAGGAACCTGGGGATAAAGATGCTCCACCTGATATTTTTTAGTCTGCAACAGTGGTACATTCTGCATAATAAATTCATCCCAGTTATCTCCGAAGTAAAATCTGCCAAACCCATGTGCTTAATTAAATGATCTGCTAGTTCCTATGCAACACTTCTCCAGGAACTGGAATTTGAAATCACGATTTTTGTTTCCCTGTATTCTACAGTTGAATAAAAACAAACAGGCTTGTACCCACATAAATAAATGTGCACTATGTGCCTGTAGATGTTGGTCAATAAAATTCCCTGATCCTACTGGGAATGACTTCATAGCAGCACCGGACAGAAATTTGGACAGGATTTCACATAGTTTTTTTAGTTCTCAGAGATTTCTATAATTTTAATATTGAGGAGAAAGAAACAACAACACTGAGACCTTTCTTTCTATATATGAGAAATTAGTGTAATCCATGATGATAAACCAATCAGAGAATGTGCATTTTGAATTTTAACACAGGCCAAGAGGTATGACAGCTAAGAATTTTTTTTAAACATTGACAAACTTTTGTTGACAAGAGGGCAAGCTGTCTTCTGTATCACTGGAAGTGGGAATTTATCAGCCTCTTTCTTCCTTAAATAAGCAAAAATTCCGTTAACTTCAACACTGGGATTTTACCATTGTGTTTATATAGGAAAAAAGGAACTAAGTCCCACTGGGCAATGTTACCATAATTTATGTAGAGGAAAATAACATTAATTTTGAGCAATCAGAAATCTAATACAATAGGAAAAATAATGAGAAAGAAAATTGTTAACATCTTTACAGATTTATGCTGAGGGTATGTTTCAAGAATTTAGTTATAATAGTTCTGCCTTAGAAGTTGTAGCAGACTTACTTGAAGATCTGCAAGAAGTTACATTTCTAGTCACAGATCCGTGGTGTCAGTTTGAAAAGGTTACAATACATTCTTCACACCAAAAGAATGATATATTCTTCTCTTAAAAATGAAATCCGTTTTAATAGAGGAATTGCTACTGCATCTGTCTAATTATAATGAAGCTTACATGACAGGAAAAACACATGCAACAAAGCTGATTCTTTCATTGTGTCACTTTTAATCTGAATACCTGTACCCATGGGTTTTCAATCCATAAGAGTCATAATCTGGATATTCCACAACTGTGGCACAGAACATCTACTACTATTTTTTTTAAATGTGGATCCTAATTTTCATGTTTTTGTTTGTGTTGCAAGTTTGTTGCAAGGGGATAGTCATATAGTATAAGCAATACAAGGAATAAGGAAGGCAACTTGGAACAAGGAAACTATAAAATACTAGAAGCTCTGCTCAGGAGAAGAAATAACTGTTTTCATATTAAATGTGCTCTTGCTCTGTGTCACAGGCTAAATGGACACCATACACAAGGGACAAAACTATTTAGGTCACTTAGGAGGTATGTATTTGCTTACAGCTGTAATTTCATTAGAATGCTAGAAGCTCCAATTGAAGGTTAAAAAGTTAATCTACTATGGTAATTTGTTCTGAAGACAGAAAAAGACCTTAAAAATAATAGTTTACACTTACTTAGCAGATTGCCCTGTTCCACCTCTTGAGAAAGCCTTTGTTTTAGCCTCCTCATTAAAACAAATGAGCAAATGAACATGATATGAATGAATGAATGAATGAATGAATGAATGAATGAATGAATGAATGAAAGAAATGACAGGAAAAAGCAACCAATGGTTTCTTCATGGCTATATCAAGTGGAGGATCATTAATCTTGGAGCTGTTATTAGGTGACCATAGTTCCCCAGCCTCCAGACATCATCGAAACAAACAATTAAATGTCCTAGCTGTATTTTCTTCTAACACCTAGAACTGTACCTGAGCTTTGAATATTTTTTCCATATTTCCTTGGGACAGGTTTCTGATCTGCATAACAATCTTAGAGAGAATGTTTTGTACATACACTACGGCACTTATTAACTTAGAATGAAAATTTTAAGCTGTCTTTGAAAGTTTTTACATATATCTTAAAAACCAATGTATTGCAGGCCCCTTTAAAGAGTAAAGCATTAATAAATTCCTAGATGTATAAGTAGCTGTTATCATGAAAGATTTAGTCAATTTGATTATGAGAGGGTGTCTTGTTTTCACTACAGTGGTCACCAGGATTGCCCAGGTATTTCTGCTCGTTTCTTGTTTCTTTCAGTGTCTGAACAAAAATAGAGGCACTAAAATTGAAGGTATTTATATGAAAGGTAGCAATTTTCAGTTTAGGATATAAAGAATCTGTGTCCCAGATAGGAAAATATATTTCAGTGCTCCTGTAAATAGGGAAATCTTTTCACTGCAATGAAATGTCTTGGGTAAATGGCAGGAATATCTCTCACTTTAAAAATATGGACAGAAGCAGGCCATTTTCTATTCTGTGATTCTTTCCCTGTGCATTTCCGGTGACGCAAAACATTGCCAAAGCAGCTGTACTTCTCAAAATGATGACTTTTGCCTTTGGGAACTTTTCACACAGGAACAACATAGAGTAGATATTTCTTATGGTGCTCCTCTTCATAACCTTATCACTGGAAATATTTTGAGACTGAACTGCTATGGCTCCATCAATCTTTCAACAGGATGATGTCATTGTCACTGTCCCACAACTGCTTTAAACTAGAATGAGAACATTACCAGGGCTTTGGTCAATATAAAAGCTGCCCCATAGGCAGAAGCAACCTACTCCTTTGGTATTCATTCAAGTAAACCCAGACAGAAAAATTTTTTCAAGAAAAAAAAAGAGGTGATTAGAGCAAATGCCACAAGATATTTATATGTTAATTGTGAATGATATCTTTCTCATGTTCATGGATGAAAATAAGCAGTGAACCACATGAAGATCTGGTTAAGTACACAGCTGGGCAAAACTGATGATGAAAAAAATTACTGTATACACACTGTTATGGAGTTTGATGGATATTTCCCATTCCCCAAAGATAATCTCAAAACCATTAAACCCCTTTTGAGAGAGAAAGTGATTTCATTGACTTTGGTGTCACACTCATCAGAATAACAGAATAAAGATAAAAGAAAACATGAGATTTCTTTTTGTAAAAGAATATCCATCATAGAAATAGGAAACATATTGTCAGAATTCTTTCTCATAAAGTTGCTGAGAATTCTCTTAAGAAGAAATTTTTGACAAATAGCAGCCTAGGTAGCTCCTACCAAGTAGAAGATTTTTAATAATTCTTTCTCTCTAAGCTTCCCCCTGACTATCTGATCCAACCTAAATCAGTCTGGTTATAGACAGCCACCAATGCCAGATTGATTCCTGTCAGATCTGACCTGGTGGAGGATCTGATATTGGTGCCCTATACCTCGGTGCCCTCTATACATCTAAGCCCCTACCTCTACCTCTGAACTGAGCTACTATGCTTTTAAGGGTCTTTCTGTCCTTGGTGTAGTGTGATTCTTCATATTTGACAGTGTATCAGATTTTCTCTGTGATCCATATTGTTTTATGTAACTTGCTGGGAAGTAGCACATCATCTAGTTTTATACATCTCAAACTAGGTGTTTTGGGGAGATGGGCATGCTGAAAGACAAAACCATGTCCTCATGATCAAAGACTGTAAGTCTTTGCGAGGGTACTGTGTATAAGAACTGTGAGTGCAGATGGATGAGCAAGCAGCTGCATCAAGGGTGAATATCATCTTTGTTCCTGCCACCTGCTACAACAATTTAGAAATAACTCTGTAAACATACCTACAGAGCATAAGAGATTTCATTGACTATCTGAATGTAACACATTGCTGATGCTTTACTTACTCCTGATGGCTAAAAAAGGTCATATATTTGCCGACATAGCAGCTGAGTTGACGTAAGAAAGCACAAAGATTTGTGGTGTTCAGGCACCACCAGGTTAGATTCTGTTCTCACAGAAACTTCCTAAATTGTGAAACCACAGTTTTTATTAGGGCTGCCTCTGACTAACAACTATATAACTGAAAGAGCAACCTCATTCTCTGATTCTATAGCTCAGGCCCAATGCTGTATCCTGCAGGCACGCTTGTTCCTTAGTTCATCTTAAGGTTTTATGGGAAGAGAAAACGTCTGCTACTGTGTGCAGTGAATGTAAAAATTGGCCAATCATCTCTTTATTAGCATGTACACAAATAAACTAGAGACTCAAAAAGCCTTAAGAATACCACTGCTAATGACAGTATCAATAGAGTGTTTTCTCCTACACATGCACAGTAATGTTATGGGGAAGTCTGAGAGGTCAGATACTCTGGATGTTCTGAGTTCTGCCTGATACAAATACCAGCAATGTGGATGTTTTGTTGGCCCGATGACAGGGTACCTGTTGCACATGAGAAGTGCTGCCAGAAACTCTTCTGTTCTTAAACACAGAGGGCTGATGCTGCAAAGACCTTGGGTAGATGTGACAGGGGGTACGTGGCAGTTCTTCTGCAGCTGCACTTATGCTGTTCCAGTCACATCCATTCCACAGTGGGTGGACTGGAAACGCTGTACCAGATACAGAAAACGACTCACAGTGATTTATTAGTGGAATACAGGAGTTAAGAAGGTTGATAGATTATGAAGCTTCTATTCAAAATGTTTCACCTATGTTCATAACTCTTCCAATAAATATTTACTAGGGGCTGAAAAATGTCAGGCTAAATGTCAGGTCAAGAACATTTCGGGCTCATTTGTATGTTCTTTATGTCTGCCTTCCCTCATTTTTCTCCTGTGCCTGTGTCCTTTCTACAACTGCACTTTTGGATTCATAATCTCTTTTTGTCTTAAAGATAGCTACTGCTAATTTGAGCTGAACTTTCTCAGAGTATTAGGTATAAGGAAATTTATATTTTTCTGTATTGCAACTTTGGTGATCTAATAAACTGCTAGTTTGTATAAAAGTGATTTTTTAAAAGAGGTTTTTCCAGGAATTACTGTAGAATACAGCAAAATTTTCTTGAGAAATATTAATAAAAATAATAAAACCGACAGCTATAGGCCTTTAATACGAGAAGTGTATCAGGAATGTTTCATTGTTTCTCAGATATTATTTAATAGAGAATTATAAACTCTACTTATAACTGAACAGTACATAGATAGTATCGTTGGACTATATTGCATAAACTGGACACATTCCATGAGCTGTATCTTTTTTAAACTGTTCTAGATTTTTGCCAAAAATCAGTTACATTATGAATGTGCTACTGCCTTGCTTAACTGAGGAAAGTTACATCTCCAGTCAAATAGTATGTACTGTAGGGCTATTCGAATGCTTCCCCATCATAAGAAATCCTGTTTACACAGTACTTCCTTGAATCTAGGTATGTAACTTGATTCTGTGGTTCAAAACCACTAGAAAATAAAATTACTTTGGATTTGAAAGTAACATGACTAACTGGTGTTATTCGAAGCCACTAACAATATTTTAACTATCATGATTTAACTATTTCACTGTCACAGTTAATACTCATGTTGTGTGTCAAGAGGCCCCAAACTGAAACTGGAGCCTTTTGTGTAGATGATATATGCTGTCAAAAAATTGTTCCCTTCCTCTCTGCAAGCACTGGGGAAGACATGACTTTATTTCCTTAGGATTAAATTCATTATGCATGAAAAATGATGGCAAGTCTTAGGTACTATTTAAATCTTATATGATTCTGCAAACAAGGCTTACCTGTGGTATGTAGGTCCAGATCTATGTGCTATATCTTCTCATAGCCAGAATTTCACACCTAAAGACTAAATTTCAGAAAAGGTAAAGAATTTATAGATGCAGGCATCCAATCAATAGAAAGATTCAGTTAGGTAGCTGATAAGCCATATCTGTAGATAAGACTTCTGCTTGGAGCAAAGGAGTGAAAAAAAAAGCTTATGGTTACCTGCATATTGTCAGAAACTGAGAGCCTGGTCTTTGACTTTGGCACACTTGAGCACTTATTTTAATATGGGCTGGTTTAGCCTTTACTTGAATGTGACCTGTATTATAGGACGTGATGTTACAGTAACAGCTGGGACAGCTCTCCATCATGGTAGGACTATCTTGGACTGGGAGAGCAGCAGAGAGCAGATTAGAGTGGCTTTAAGTTAGTATAAACACATGCTTTTGAAATAAAGTAACTAAAAATTTAGTCTTAAAAAAGCCTGCAAAGTGGTGTGTCTTATTAACTAAAATACCCAGGAACAGACAAATACTGATTCCAGCTTATAGACCAACATCCTCCCTGCCCATATAATTTGTCAGGAGAGAGAAGTGCCCTGCAGAGGAGAGTGGTAGTGTGGTTAACAGGAATGGACAACACCCTAATTTCTGGGGGGTTTAGACTAATATCCAGTGCTTTAAGTTCACAGAAAATTCATTCCCATGATAAGCTAACACTAAATGTTTTGTTAAGAAAACGTAAATGGCTGCTTTAAAATGTCTACCATAATATTAGATGAATAGGGAGGATTTATTCAAAGTGTGGTTCCAGGAAGGAAAATTAGATATTGAAATTACAAGTCATTCTTAGCACTAGAAAAACTAAGCATAAAACAGCCATGAGTACACTTCACTAGTGTAACAGTCAGAGTCGCGAGAATTAGAAACAGTTTCCCACTAATAATTAGAGTAGTGGTGGAAAGCCTAACTACTTTAAAGTGGTATGTCATCACTTCATGAAAAACACTGCATGATGTAATTGCCTGTGAAAGCAGACTTTATGGCTCAGCAATCCTCTCTAGTCTCAAGGTAATTTTTTCTTTCCTTTAGCATTTGATTCCTGCTTTTAAATGGACACAAATTTTTCTCAAAGGTGTCATACACTGCCATACACTACACTGTAGTGTGGACTAAGTAAAGGCAAAGGGAGCAGAGCATTATATATTGCCTCAGCTCGTGCTAGACCATGTAAAAATGCCCCATATTTTATTCATCAGCCATGTTTTGTCATAGTTTCTGTAGCAATGTAAGAACAAGGTTGCTATGATTAAACTTAACGGTATAGTCACTGCTGGGTAATGATAATTCTCCTCACCCACATTCAGGTGGACAGAATACATCTTATTAGCTATGCTTGTTTCAGACTTTATCTGCTGGGCTGGCTTTGATGAGAAGATTCAATTCCTGTCTTGGATAGGAACTCTTTTACCATATCTGCTGGACAGAAATCAGTCTAAGACTGCCTAACCACCATTTTGATAAAAACTGTCAGTTTCAGCTGCATTTGATGTGGTGTCATAAAAGAGATCTATGTTCATTACTAATCCTTGGATTTACCTAATCTCCTGACAAATATCTCTTGAAAACCAAGAAATTTTGAATGTTTGTGACCAATTCCCTATGGAAAGAGTATTCAAATACAGAATAAACATGAAAAAAATGTGATCAGTTCTGAAGAATCTGGAAATAAGAGAAAAAATCAATATCTTGCAAATTAGTCTTTCAGCCTGCAAAGAAAAAGAAGTGTATCTCCTCTCCAAAGGCCATTTTATTTTCTAAAACTCTGTGGATCACCAGGATTAAAAAAAGGATCGATTGGAATTTTCTGTCAGAACAAAGACTAAATATGAACTGATCAGTGAGATGCTGCAGTACAGCAGAGCTTCTTGCTATTCTCCTCTTGTTTCAGTCTTCTGTTGTGCTTGTCTCTTCAACATTGCAGTGCAAAATTGTTTGGCAGTTTGGCTAAGAATGAGAAAGAAACCATTTTGCATAATAACTAGTTTCACTTAAACTACAACTTAGCCCAGAGTTGATCTCTTCTACAAAGCTGATTTTCCTTCATTTTCTTAATGTATACTCAAGCTTCATAGTAAAGAATCTGCAGCATTGATGATGAGAAGGTGCTATGTAAGTACAGATGATGATGATTATTTAAAAACAATGTGCTTTCTGTTATATCATACAAAGCTCTAGCAAGCCTTTTGATCAGTTTATCCAGCACCAGCTTACCTGTTTTTGTGACAAAAATAGTATTTCTTTACTAGTTCATCCAAACTGGGGTGACATTTATCACTTTATTTTATATTTTGTGTGTTGCAAAGAGCTAGAATAATGAAAGAATTTCTGCCTGTCAAATACTCTTCTTCTATTCTTTATCCACAAAACTCCCAGTAATGCCAGTGAGATTTACAGTGATGGTGGGAAGCAGTAAGAGTTTTTAATTAATATTTCAGTATTTAGCAGAGTATTACTTAGAGGTCCTCATCTGCTTTCAGCCATGCTAACTGAAGGAAGTGAGACTTGTATGCACACATTCATGGGTGAATTTGGTAAAAATTAAATAGATCCATTGTGAAATGCTTTTCAGAAACATAAATCTCATTGTTGCATAAAAGTTGCTACTCTGTCACTGGAGTGTCTTGACAAATGTGTCAATAAGCCATCTGTGCTCCTTTCTCAGTGTGAATGGCTCAGTGAGCCCAGTTTTGCCTTGTGAATAAAACAGACTGGTCTCCCACTGTTGCCACAAAATCATCCATTTTACCGTTCCACCCTTCTCTGCTGAGTGAGTCCACAAACTCTTAAGAGTAGCCCCATCCTCTCCTGTAGGTAGCACTCATTGTCCCACTCAGTTGGTCTCTATGTTTCCTGTTGAGCTCAGGAGCTAGGCATAAACTAGCTTGTTTTTTCACAACAAGTAAAAAGCATTAGTGCCAGATAAGTCACCCATTAGACATCTATTCCGTGCTCACTTTCATTTAGTTTCCAGATACCTTGAAAAGATAGATAACACTCATCTGAAACAGGCTGGTGTGTGGAAAGGATGACATAGTTGCTTTTCATTTTTCGGAGTGTTATAGTAGTAGATTAGTTGATATCAATCATACAGAGTTATTTACAATATATGGTGTTTTCTATTTGATGCTTGCAAGTAGGTACAATAAAAGGTTTGTTATATAAACTCAGTGTATAGTCTTATATGCAGTATCCAGTGGGAGTAGCTGTTAGCAGTTTGGAGTTTTAATTAACTATAACTTAATAGCTTGAAAACATCTATTTTGGAAGCTATTGATTTTGTCTGAATTACACAATTTAGTTTTTAAAAGTTATGTAGATTTCTACAGCTGTACCGATTACATTTTTCATTTGCATGGCAAGGTCAGGTACTTCTTTGTAAAATAGCATTTTATAATATGCAAGGAGCACGAGGAAATATCTCTTTCTCTGTAGGTTTTTATTGTTAGATCCTTAAAGTCTTTCTATCGAAAGCTACATTCTTCTTAGAGGCAAATAATTATATTGTATGCTGAACTATATTTGAAGTCCACTAAAAAGCCCATACTCTCACAATGCTATTTTGATGTGGCATACATTCGTCAAATTCTAGTGTCTTTAGATACCTCTAATGAATTTTGTTTCCCCGGTGAACCAACTGGAGAGAAATCATTGTCTTCACATGTAGCAGATATTTTACTGGTGTCCTGGTTTCAGCCAGGATAGAGTTAATTTTCGTCACAGAAGCTAATGTGAGACTGTGTTTTGGATTTGGGATGAGAAAATATTGATAATGCACTGATGTTTTGAGTTGTTGCTCAGTAGTCAAGGACTGTCCAGCTTCTCATGCTGGCCTGCTAGCAAGAAGGCTGGGGGTCCACAGGAAGCTGGGAGGGGACACAGTCAGGACAACTGACCCAAACTGGCCAAAGGGATATTCCATACCACATGACGTCATGCTCAATATATAAAGTTGGGACGAAGAAGAAGGAAGGAGTGGAGGGACATTTGGTGTGATGGCGTCTGTCTTCCCAAGAAACCATTACACATGATGGAGCCCTGCTTCCCTGGAGATGGCTGAACACCTGCCTGCCAATGGGGAGTAGTGAATGAATCCCTTGTTTTGCTTTGCTTGCGTGCGCGGCTTTTGCTTTACCTGTTAAACTGTCTTTATCTCAAACCATGAGTTTCCTCACTTTTACTCTTCTGATTCTCTCCCCCGTCCCACCGTGGGGGAGTGAGCGAGCAGCTGTGTGGGGCTTAGTTGCCGTCTGGGCTGAACCACGACACTGGAAGACCTACTGCCTACTTTGCACAGTGTCTTGCACAGTTACTGTCCCTGCATAAACATGAAAGCCCACAAAAGAAGTTCATGTGGTCTATCTAGGAAAGTGATTTCTGCTGAGTAGACCCTTCCCCTAAGTCACTCCAAACAACGAGCTGCATGGATTAGTGCTGGCTCTGTGCAGACTGGTGTCAGGGCCTCTGCACTGTTCCCCTGCTCCAGTGCAGAGGTATCAAAATGACCCCCAACACAATCAAACACATCTCAATGAGCTCATTATTCTGGTTTCAGCACCAGTGTGGCTACAACTGAGAGCAAAGAGGAGGAAAAGGAAGAGGCAGCACCCACGCAGTGGCAAGAGGAGGGCAGAAGCATAGTCAAGAAAGTTATGACAGAAATCCTGAGGATCGGGTAGAATCAGGAAGGATCAGTAGATGTCAGAGGAGGGCTTGGGGACTTGGCAGACCTGGATTCACCTGGAAGTTCGTTCATCTAAGACTTGGCTACCAAAAGGATGAGAATGCCTGAACTAGCAGATCTAGGAGTGTGAAAAGATAGACCATGTACAGCCTAACTTGCAACTTTCAATTTGTCCAGCTATAAAATGATGACAGTAATTTTTACTGACTTTATAAGCACATTGAAAAGTGTCCATCAAATGTTTGCGTGTCAGATTTTTCCCTAGATTATGCTTCCCAAATGCAGTTTTTTCTTAATTTCCTCAGTGGCTCTCCTTACTTATGCGGAAACAGAACTGAATACTGAAATATTTACAGCTAGTTCAGAATGTGGACATCTCTAGTTGCCTAATAAAGAAGCTAATATATAACTGGATATGCTCACCTCAGCTTTTGGAAATCCTTTCCCTCCTGCATTCCTTAAAGTATTCACTGAGATTTCCTTTAAATTATGCAGTGGCATGAGACTTGTGGAGCATTGATAGTTATGACGCAAACCAGCTATAAAAGGATTGCTCTAAAATGCATATTACAGAATATATTTCTGTGCATTTGTGTGTGCCAGATCCTTCACCTGAGAAAAACAAAATTAATCCATATTTGCACTGGAAACTGAAGAAATTTCTTTCGGACCAAGTACGTTTGGATTTATCAGGACTCACCATGGTGACCTCAGACAAATTCAGAGGGCTCCATAGAGTTGTTCCCCTATTCTTGCACTGTTCTTATGAGGAGAAACCTGGAGAACAGGTAGCCACAGAAACAGCTAAAACAGTGTGTGAGGAATGCTGTGAGAAGCAGCTGCCATCAGAGTTTCTAAAGAGTGGTTCCAGTGAGGAGATCATGTTCAGAATCTGGTCCTCCAGATGGTATTTCTTAAAGCCTAACACATGGATGACCTGCATTACTTAAAACTTCTTTAGGTAACCTGCAATGTTCAAACACAGAATTTTATGCAAACTAACAATCAGCAGACAGGAAGAAAACACAAAAAAATGCAATATTCAAAGCTTAACATTTTTTCTGGTAAATGGAAATTATTGTAGCAGTTCAAGAAAGCCCACAGAGTTTTTTCTAACTCAGTTTTAATGACAGTATTACACAGTGAGGCTATAATGCTCAAGGAAGTATGAAAGAAGAGGCAGCATCAGTGCAGTGGCAAGGGGAGGGCAGAAACTTAATCAAGGAAATTTTAACAGAAATCTTGAGGCTTGCAGAGACTCAGAAAGAATTGGTAGATGACCCCCCTGGAGGGGCACAGGACTAGGCAGACCTGGATTCACTGAATCATGGGACACGGGTGTTTTTTTCAGCCTTTTATCTGAGCTGAAACAGATATTGTAAAGCTTGGGGAGGTTGGTTTGTTTTTTTTTTCCAGAATCACATTCCTGCTACTTCCCACTCCTATTTTTAGCAAAATTTTTAACCAAGGAGATGAAGCTAATCAACCTACAGAATGAATATGGAATTGCTTTAAGTAGAATCCAAAGTAGTATGAATTTGTCTTATTTTTTTCTTTGTATATACTTGGTAACTAGCTAATATAATGTAATAAGAATTGTAAAAAATAAAGGTAGAGCATATCAACAAACTTGACAATGAGGAATGTTATACTATTCAACAAAGTGTGGTCAATCTGTATGGCTTTAATACTCTTAAAAGATTTATAAACTAGATAATGTGTTGGGAACAGGGTTTCTTTCACTTCCTCAGGGGTGTTCTGTTCTCATCTCTTAGTTAACAGATACTCTAGTGAGCCTTTTCAAAGTGGCTGATCTGAGTTTAGTGCCTGCTGTCAATTACCTGTGGTACTGCTTCATTTGCAATGCATTGTGCAGCTACTAGCTGTCCTCCTTATCATTGCTTAGACAAACAGCATGGGATTCTGGAAATGAGAAACAAGGAATGTGTGAAAGGAAAAAACAACAGCAAAAACGTCTCTCTAGACATATACAATCTCAGTGTTAAGGTTTTCAAGGAGACGGAAAACTTCCTTTTGAATGAATGTGTGTGTATGTATGCCATGGAGCGACAGTTTTAGCTCTGTAGTTAAGCCTGAACTGTGCTCTATTTGGAGATCAAGGTTCCATCTCTTGGTTATATGTGAAGAAAATGATGTAATACTGCATAAAACTGCTGCAAACTTCACCTCCTCTTTGAATAAGTGATGATTTTACAAGGAAGACTGTTTATTAGGTTTACATTTAGTTTTAAAGTAGATTCTTGAAGAAACAACATATTTTGCCAGGCTTTTTACCAGTCCAGTTGATTTCGTTAGAAACATTCAGGCATCTTGAATTTTCTAAATAGTTTAAACTTGGTGCAGAGTCATTGGCTTCATTGATAAAGCCTGTTTTTTTCTCCCTAATTTTTGGTCTTTTTTTTGCTATTATTCCTAACTGAAAGTATGTTCTGCAGTAAAACAGTTAACAATCTTTTTCACAGTTTCATTTTTCTTTCAAGATCTAGTTCTCTGTTTTATACTTTAGCCATTGTGGTGTTTTTCCCCTCAGTTGAAGAACTGCTTAAAATATATTACATGGGTATCAATTCAACTGAAGTGCTGAGAAGTACAAAAGTTTCACAACCTGTGGGTCTCCCTTTGAGCCCTGAGGTCATTATGACATATGATGCAAGAAATTATGTTTGCGGTGTGCACTGGTAGATTGGCCCAATTACTGTCTATTTTGAATTTGATCCACTTGGTAAAAATGTGTATTTGTTTGTAGTAGTTCATGCAGAAGGATCTGGAAGTGCTTATATTGAGATGACATTTACTGTAGTATAGGTATTTAGACAGGGGAAATGAACAGAGCCTGGCATTATCAGTTTCTAAAGGTAATAGGGCTAGGTGAAATATAGCAGCTATTTTGGAGAGCCATTAAATATTTGCAATAAAGCAAAGGAGTAGCTACTGCAACAGAAATGACTGCAAGGTGGATTTACACAGGCAGATAGTAAATGATCCAATCAAGGCAAGTTTCAGGTTCTTGCAAAAAAAGGCCACACATAATCAGAGCTTAACTTGCACTAGACTGACAGGGCATAATAGTTATAGAGTCATGAGACAAAATTAGATTGTACTGGAAATGTGAGGACCTCTCAGGTCATCCTGGTCTTGACCATGCAGAGTAGAGGCACGAAGTGCTGATGTAGAAGCCTAAGGTAAAAATGGCATAACAGTGTCCAATCCCATCATAAGCATGCAGTCCTGAACAGCTACTGTCTACTGGTGGGAATTAGGTACAGTAGGAGAACACCTAGCTATCTCTTTCTTAGCATAGTCAGGATTATTTAAAAATACTCTTTAGGAATTCCATCTATTTTTCATATCTTTGTAGTACCAGATTATGGTACCAAGTACTCCCTCAAATGACGTACTATTGACTCTGTTGAAAAGCTTTGCAGAAATTTATGGATGAAATACTAAACCTAGGAACTTCGATGGAAGTTGATTGCCTTTTATGTTCTTATATAGAAATTTTCTTACTATTCAGAAAACTTTTAGTGACCTTATTAGTCGGAGAGTAAAGACAAAGACCTGTTAATTTAGAGCATTTTTCTGGTTGTGAATACTGTGTACTGATAAAGAAGGTAGATTGTAATAATAATAAAAATGGTAATGTCTGTTGTAATTTTGTTGAAAATTATTTGCAAATTCATTTTAATGCACTAGTTGATTAGTTCAGAACTGCTTATAGTCTGTATGCAGTGTAGAGCAAATAAAATACAAAGGGCTTAACTCAGTTTGCTTTGCTCTGTATCACGTTTCTTAACAAAATACTACCTCATGTTCTAGAAATCTAGTAAAAGGGACAGGTATTAAATAGGCCTTACAAATATATTCTTTTCTTCTAAAGATGTTCTTTATGAGACAATTTTTGCCTGGACCTTCTGACTGCAGTCTACTAAAAGATCAGAGATAAAATCAAACCAGCTCTTCTTGCAGTATCCTTTAAATGTCAAGAAAGGGGAAGATACATATTTTAGTGTGTACCAGAGAGAAGAGACTGGCTCTGTCTTCTCTGCAACATACCTTTAAGTATATGAAGACAGCAATTAAAGCCTCTCCAACTTTTCTGGACTCAACAAATCCAGTTTTCTCAGCCTCCTTTCACAAGTCATACTCCAACGTACCTAATCATTTTAAAGGACCATTATATTGAATGTTACTTTTTGTGAGACAATTGGGGAAATTTTTTTTTACATTACCACATATCACTTGCAAGAGTCTGCTGCCTTTTTCAGATGATCTTAAGTAAACCAGATGCACTGCCAATCAAACAAGAGAGCAAAGTTTCATGATCATAGACTCATGCATTTCTATCTTAGGCATAAGCATACTTGTGATTTCTGTAGGAGAAAATAAATTCAGTTCTTAGTATCTTGTCTAGTTATCTTCATAAATCCATTATGACATACTTCATCTACATCCAAAGTGGAACTCATTCTAAAGCAAGCTACCTTTAGAGCCAGCTAATACTAAAGATCTTGAACTGAGGATTCCTTTTTGCCATATTTACTTACTGTGACCATCACTATCAAAAAGAGATTTCAAACGATGCAAGTCATGATGCAGAAGCTCGGTTCCCCATAGATTAGACAACAAAAAATTGAATGGTGGCTGTGTTTTTCTTTGCCAGTGTTGGATTTCCAGTGGAATTCAGATTAGAAGAAACAATGATGAGGGAGTGACTTATCATTACTACAAAGATCTGTAGGTCTCTTGCTATCTCACAAGCATACAGAAAGAATTAAAATATATTTTTTAATATTAAAATCTTTGCATTTTAAAATTTAAAATAAATCATAGAATGTTTTGAGTTGGAAGGGATCATTACAGATCATCTAGTCCAACCCCCCTGCAATGAGCAGGGATGTCTTCAACTAGATCATGTTCCTCAGAGCTCCATCCAACCTGACCTTGAATGTTTCCAGGGATGGGGCATCTACCACCTCTCTGGGCAACCTGGGCCAGGGTTTCTCCACCCTCATTGTCAAAAATCTCTTCCTTACATCTAGTCTGAATCTACCCTCTTTTAGTTTAAAACCATTACCCCTTGTCCTATTGATATAGGCCCTACTAAAAACTCTGTCCCGTCTTTCTTATAAACCCTCTTTAAGTATTGAAAGGCCACAATAAGGTCTCCCTGGAGAGATACATATCTCAACATATAGAGCAGTAACCTATTAGTCTCTGTCCTCACCGTTTTCACTAAGAAGAATACTAGCATCACATCTGAACCCTTGAGAACCCATGAAATGCAGTATTATGAGCTGCTGCTTCTTCACAAGTAGGAAGTGGCTTGTAAGTCTTATTTGTGTAAAGATGTGTTTCCATTGCCTAATTGCAGTATATGCAGGGTTGAATTTGTGATAGAATGTCTTACCCTGTGATTTCAGGAGTAAGCAAAGCACTCATACACTAACACATCAATCAGTTGTGTCATGATGAAGTGTCCACCTTCAACTGTCAGTCTAGTGAATGATGGTGAATTCTTGTTTGACATTACTAGCCTCCCTTCCTCTCACCAGTAACCAGAGAAGACTATCCAGTGTAGACACGAGTATGGGATCTCTTTTTCCTGGGCTTAGCCTTCTGGGTTTTTCTAGTTTCTTTTTTTTTTTCCTGTCTGCATTGGAAAGGAAATCAAGGAAGCAAGATAATAAAAGCCAAAGTTTACTGAGGCAAAGGAAGCATTGCAGGTGTGGGGGAACAACAGACTGACAACACAGAACAGGAAAACCACATCTTAGAATCCATATCTTTTGACCTGTGGAAGAGTAATCTTAATTTGGAATTATGTCTCACTCTCGGAAGTGATATATCATCTAAAGCTCTCCATATATAATGGCTTTTGAGGAGTAAAAGACTTTAATTCTTCCTGTCCTTTACCTAACAGGCAAGTATGGAAATCTTTCTGAATATATCCTTGACAGAAGGTCATTTTCAGAACAGTCTTTTTTTCAGGTGGCTGTTCTTTAAGGGATGAAGAAATTTTCACTTCAGAGATTTGTGACCCCACAATATCCTCAGGGTGATTCAGGAACATTAACAGAATTTTCTAATTATTTTGACTTAGAGAAGAATAGAAGCAAAAGATTGTTCTTAGAATCAGCTAGTGTTTTAATGTGTTTAATTCACTTAATAAATGTTGATTATTTATTTGTGGTTGCAAAAGCTACAGATACTTAATATGGCACTTTTTACTTTACATTTTTCTATGGCTTTTGTGATGGCTATTGCTAAAAATGAAAGGCACAAAGGACAAAATAAAATTGTAGATATGCATAATTCTCACTGATCTCTTTATTTGATTGTTTTATGTCTGGAAAGGTTTGGTACATTTACACTCTCTTCTCATCTCAACTCATGAAACAGATATGCACCTTTGGATTACATTCAATTACAACAGTCATCGTTTCTCTGAAAAGCCAGATGAGCTTTTCTAAAACGATAATGGCATTATAATGAGAAGTACCAGCATTTGCTAGGGAGCCCATTAATATCCACATCCTTGATAGCAATTCAGTAAGTCAAATTGTTGCAACTTCTTTGTGAGCTAGAGATCTGATTACATGAAAGAAAATACATTCTAGAAGAAAAATACAAAAAATCCAGAAAGAAAGAAAATATTAGCGCTAGTTTTTATAACTTGATGCCTAACTGAAGGTACCAAAATCCATGTTTGTGAGCTGAAATATATCATCCAAATGTCAGAGGTATGGTCCTATATGTGAGTAAATATGAATGCAAGTATTTGGTTCCCATCTTAATTATGTACATTTGAAAATTTCTTCCAACACTTGTAGTCAACTATTCAACCAGTTCTGTACCTGACACTGGATATTTTAGAGCACTGCCAATTAAATCATGAAGGTCAGCCAAAATACAGCTTGAGAAGTATCTTCACAATTGAGCATGGCAATTTACTTAATTCAGTTCTGTCTTACACATTTAGGCACTTTGGGAAATAAATAGCTTTGCTGGTTAGTGTAATAGAAACTGAAAAAATAGGTGTCTGTTTTATCTTTGATATGTCTCTGCTAACACTCATCGTATTGTTTAATGCCTATAGCTATTTAAATACCACATGAATAAATAGCCTTTTCTCACGTGCACACTATTTGGCTTATGCTGTTGCAAAGTTTTATTGATAATAAATTGTGGAAGCAGGGTGAGTTTCTATCAGAAATTTTCCCTGTTATTAGGGAAATATATTTCTTTTAGTAGATACTCATATGAGGTCTTGTCAGAGACGATTCTGTGCAGATGTACTCCTCTAAAAGACAAGATGTTTGCATGCTTCAGAAAATGCACGTTAACAATGTAAGATACCTAGTTTCTCAGTTAGGTGACTTCAGGGTGCTCAGGCCTTGAGTACTGCAAAGCAGAATGATATCAGGAACAAGTTAGGTAAAACAAAGGCTGTGACTATTACCTCACAACCCTCATCAAAAAGCTGACACACACTTGTATTTAATTACCAGTCAGGTTGCACTTTTCAGGATTATCCTCCCTGTTGGTACATTACTCATTTTGTAGCTCCACCTGTGCTCAATTAGGCCTGGCTGTCCTTGAAGATTCCTATTACCAAAGCCTCTAGACTTGCAGGGATAAATCAGCTCTTAAAAACATTGCTTGTCTGTGCTGAGAATGCTTGGTTAATAGTAACAAAAACAGCCAGGCAATTGAAGAATCACAGTAATGGCTATCAGAAAGGCAGTGTTTGCTAACAAATATAAGCACTGCAAGTCAAGTTTGAAGTAATGTCTACCTTCTATTCTTCAAACCAATAATTGATCAAAGTTGGTAATTTGTTGTTAGAAGAATTTTAAGTAGATGTGCTTCCAGGCTGAATTTCCCAATCAGTGGGGATTTCTCTGTCTACAGGTACATACAATTTCCTTATTCTTTTTGTATATTTTACCTGGAAAAAGATTTTCTTTAAAAGTAAGTTTAGGAGAGTGTGGGCCCTGTTCCATAAAGGATGTGAGTGGTTGTGTGGGGTAAGTTGTCATCCACATAAAAACAAATTGAATGATGAATACTATTGAAACAGAATTGTTGATTTTTACACTCACTTAAGCTTTTAGATTTTGCAAGATTTCAGAGGCAATGGCTTAGTAGTCCCTTGTTGTTAAAAACTTGCCTCTTAACAGTAGTCTGAATTTCTCAATTATTTGCTTGTAGGTTTTGGCTGTTGTGTTGCCTTTGTCCTTCTTTTAGGGTATTCTAGTTTCTCAAGTTTTATTCCCTGTGTTTATTCCCAGATTCTTATAGACTCTGGTTATATCACCTCTTACTAACAATTTATATAAGTTGAGTGGACTGATTCACAGTTGTAGGTCTGAAGCAGATTTCCAGTCGGTTTTTCACTGATGTAAATGAAAATCGTAAGATACAAAACAACGGAAGTCAAACCCTGTGAAGTGTAAAAATGTCTATGTATAGTGAGAGACTGACCTTTCAACATTTTTCACTGTTAAATTCCTTTGAAATTTTATCCACACTTTGGTAGCTCCATCTATGTCTTGGATCTTACTGTACCCAAGTGTGCTTTTGAACACCCACGTTTAAGTACAAAGTGAGGTATGAGCTTCTTCTTTGTTCCTAATATCCACAGAAAGGAAAGGCAGGCACATAGGTCACATGGGAGTGTCAGCATACTCCAACTAGGTGACAGATACAGATGATCACAGCACACACCATGTTCGCTTCCCAAGGGCAAATAGCAGATCCAGCTTCTTTTATTGCTTTCTTGACAGATGGTACAAATACCATTAACTGACAACTGTTGGCCAGTGTTGTATTTTGAAATTGGAGATGACCTTTTATTTTACCACACAGCTGTAGCTCCACTTTTCAGTCCAAGCAGGATCCAACTACTAATCTGAAGTTAATAAAACTCAGGAACCTTAGTAGATATTGTGGTGAACTGAAGCCAGTTATGGGCAATCTTGGGTCAAAACATAAACAGTCTTAGGCTCTCTTATGACTACAGGATTGAAGTAATGAATCTTGCAAGGTTTGCAAAACTGGAGTACAAACCTATATCATGGACAATATAGGGTCTTTACATAAAAGTAAATGTCCTGAAACAAGTAAGTTTTTGCCCAGTTTGTTATGATATCAACATGATAATTACTCTCATCCAAGGCTATTAGAGGGTGGATAGGATCTAGTATCTTTTTTTAAAATTAATATTTATCTGACTGAATTGTTCCATTCATATACTATACTCCTTTTTTACATAGCTCTACAATCTGTTTTATCATTAGTTAAAACATTTTATATGATCCTCCTGTTTTAGCCACTTTGAAATAAAGCAGCAAGACAAAACTTACGATTTTGATAATTTTCTTCCTTCTTAAAATGCCTGCACATGCCATTTAATATCAGTACACCATATTGTGTCATCAGACTTTAAGCAGAACTTCTGATTGAAAACAATAGGGAGCATACTTAAATGTTGGTGACACAATACCACTTGGTGAAACTAGCAAAAAGCTAAACTAGCACAACCTATGTGAGCATGATTAGTTTTATATTAGTATTGCAGTTGTTAAATGTACTGTGGCATGAATGTTAACAATGAAACAGGTAATTGGAATTTTGTACCTATATTTTGAAAAACAGTTATGAAATTAATATGTCATGATTGTCAAGCTTATAAAGTGCGCTAACCAAAGTCAGGAATTGAGACTCTAGGGTTTTGCACAGTTATCACTGTATTCATGCTTTTACTGGCTTGTTCATTGAATAAGAAAGACCTCTCGTGAAAATGTGAATAAGTGATATGTAGTTTTACATATATGCACATGTATATTCATTTGATAATATAAATAAGGCTGCAAGAGAATCAAGATATTATCTCGTTGATCCTCCCCAGCCTGACATAATTCCTGAATGATTATACAATCATTCTAAAAATGATGGGGTTTCCTCAACCAGGCAATTGTTTAGACCCTGGATCTCCTATTAGAAGGTGTTTTCTAATACCTATTCTGAATATTTCTTGCTGTAACTTAAACCTATTAATTCTGTAAATCCTATTCAGAGTGAACTTGCAAAATGCTTCTTACCTTCTTTTCTAAAATACTAGGTATTTGATAAATATATTTATATTGGCTCTTTTTTCTCTCTATAAACCAGACAGACTCACTTCTTTCCACTGTATCTTGTAGATCATTTTGGGACCCCAGATGTTTTCTTCTCTGCAATCTTTGCTCTTGTTCTGCATCTTCTGTGCATTACAATACTCAACACTCAGCCTCATAATCCAAGTGGGGCTTTACCAGTGTTGAGTGGAGTGAAATAAGTGATTTATGAGTGTTATATACAATAACTGGTAATAATTGTAAACTTTTTTTTTCATGGTATCACATTGCTATTGACATATGAAACATTGACCATTTCTGAACTACATTATGTCCTACGTCCTTTTTCAAGGAATTCTCTATACGTGGTTTTACTTCTTCAGAACTTGTGGAATAACATTCAACTAAACAGTGAAGGAGGAAATCAGTGGACTCTGCTACCTCAGTTGCACTATGTATTTTCATTTCTATATTGATAATATATTGCAGAATTACTTTGAAGTCAAAATGCCTGTGTCTTTGGATGTCTTCTGAGTATTGGGCTTCTCACTTTTTCTTCCTGTCCTTCTTTCTCCCTTCTTTCTAATGCTGGGTATTTACTTTAAAGAACTTTCTAGCAGTGTAGTTTTGACCTTAACACAACTTTGCATTGTTGGAATTTTACCTCAAGGCCTGAGTCAGAACTTTAATACAGAAAACTTTAAACTGACAGAAAAGTCATTAATTTTTTTTTAATTGTTTTCCCTAGGCAAAGTTTCTAAATGGATAGATTAGCTACTGGCTGATACAGAAAATGAGGTGTCCTTAAAAGAAAGCAAAACACTGTCTCTTTCAGGGAAGTGTTTGGATCAGAATAATCTATACTGATTTACCTCATACAAACTCATGCAAACTGAAAATAATAATCAATTACTCCATGTATAGCTGAACAGGAAACTGTGCACAGATTTAAAGTAGCATTTATTTTCTACCACTGCAAGTACTGATAGTGCCTAATTTACAACAGTTATAGAAAAATAGGCAGTTCTTAATTGCATTTATGATGTATGTTAAGAAGCAATAATTTACCTGGAAAATGACATAGACAATCTATTGATCTAATCAGCTGAAGAAAATGAGCACATCTTTGAAATAAACCCAGTTATATTGTGCTAGAATGTAGTCAGCTGAGGTAATTTTATCTTCTGTTGTTGCACAACTTGATGTTCCCAACTTGGTAACAAGTAAACACATTTCATTTAGAATTTAAGAAGGAAAATGAATCATTTGGCAAAATAACATAGATAATATCATAAACACAAACCATCCAAAAATAGATGCAAAATCAAGCTTTCATGTGTCAGGAATACTAGAATACAGAGTGCCCAGCCTTGTGCACAGAGCCTTTGATTTCCAAGCGCCATTCCAGTGATTAATATCATGGCACTTTCACCTCTCTGACCTTGACACTTCTCTGACTGACTTTGCTAATAGTGACGCAGTCGATATATCTCAACATTCAGACTTAACAGGGAGTACCAGGTCTTTCTACCTCCTGACTTGCTGATTTTCTTCTTTACAATGGGATTTCATAATTCAGCTTATACCGCCTGAAATGGAGGCAGTGAGAATACTGATAACATTGCATATCACTCTCTCCTGCAGTGACAACACCCATTTACTTTTCCATCCCTGCTGGCACTGTACTTTCCACTTTTAGATACTATTAAGTCAGCGCTCTGTACCAAACCGTTTTGTGAGGCTGAACTGGCTCCTCTGCTATATCTGGCAGATCTTCCCTGGTGTAAAGTGTAGACTGAGAGAGAGTGTTTTCCAACTGAGCAGAGACAGTGAGTTGAGCAGTCTTTTTCGTCCCCTACTTAGTATGCTTCATATCTATTCACAACAAAGTGACGACCTCTATGTAATTGAAGTGTGCTAGGTGAAGTTGATGTTGTAGGCCTGATGAGAAGATTTTAGGGAACTCAGAACTGGAATAAATTCACTAGGAATGGATAAACAAGTATAGAAGAAAAAAGAATTGTCCGAGCTTCAAAAAACAAAAGTAAATTGTTAAGATTCGTATTGAAGATGGTTAATGATTTCTTTTTTAACTTCTTCTCTTCTAAGGTGCAAAGTATATTTGCAAATAGTATGAAATATGTTTTCAATTAATCTTTTTTCTTGATTGCACTTTTTTGAGGACATATTTATTTGTGCTCATGAACCCTGCGTGAAATTGTTCATAGTAGTGTCTACATTGTATGGGTGAGCTACTATGCCTGCGAATATACACGTGTAGTCTAGAAGATGCTTTGTGTTTTGCTTGGGTGTCTAAAGAAAAACAATTTTGAAATTCCTATTGTACCAGAGTCTACAACATTAAATTCCTTACTGCTGTGGTCACCAAAACACCATCACCTACACAGCAGGTATAAAACATTTTCTGGCAGCATCAAAAAGAATCACAGAATCACTAGGTTGGAAAGGACCTTCAAGATCATCAAGTCCAACCATTAATCCAGGGCCACCGTGTCCCCTAAACCATGTCCTGAAGTGCCACATCCACACGTTTTTTAAACACTTCCAGAGATGGCGACTCCACCACCTCCCCGGGCAGCCTGTTCCAATGCCTGACCACCCTCTCAGTGAAGAAATTTTTCCTAATATCCAATCTAAACCTCCCCTGGAGCAACTTGAGGCCATTTCCTCAAGAAATGTTGAGGAATTAAGAAGTTGAGGAATTAGTAGATATAGAAATGTAATTTTCTTATCACTGAAACTGATGGCTGCACAGGTACATCCATGGTAAGAACGAGGAGTTGTCACTTTCAAATTGAATCATGCTACTCTGGACAGAACTTCTATCTCCAAGAGTATCCATTTCCTTTGTACTCATTGACCTGCAGATTTATTTGATATTATTCTATCTGCCTGATACAGTTTCTGCTTGATGATGCTTCTGGCATCCATCCTATGAACCTTATTCTCTGGAATTAGTGCATCAGAAATGTGCTTTCGTAATTTGAACAGTACCATAAATAAAATGAACTTCAAATATGAAGTTCTATAGAGCTCTGTTCTCATAAAACATGAGGTGATATTCTGACTAGAAATTCTGTATACCCATGCTTACTTTATTAACTATTATTTGCTGTTCTGTTTCATGTTTTTACAATTATTATGGACTCGGCTTCAGTTAGTCTTTGCAAATAACTCAGGGCTACACTGAGTGATGTAGTTATTGCATAGTTATTTCATAAGATTCCAGACATTTTTCACTAGGACAAAGAGGACTTTTGAACCATATGACTGAAGAAACATACGATGACTTATTTGTCCACGTACCTCCAATTCATAAAACTTCAGTTCAAATTGGTGAGCATCTGTGGTGGAATTCAGATGTACGAAAAGTGTATCACTTTTGAGTTACTAAGTTCAAATACTTCCATTACTGTGAATATGGAGTTGCTGGTATAACAGCATAAGTATGATGACATTATAAAATAACTTCAAGTGATAAATACATAAAATATAAGAAAATTTTAAAAAGAAATACATTTAGAATTATGGTTGTTTATCAGTGAAATTTTTCCATTTATACTACCAATATTTTCTTCCAGTCATAGGGGTCTTGCAAATGTTTTGAAGCAAAATTTTCATTGGCTTCAGTTCTCTCTGCTTTCTGCAGGTCATCTTTTCTGTTCCCTAAGAATCTACCTTTTAAAAATCTCTCATATTTTTTTAGTGTTTTTGGCTCCATGGCAAACACTTCCACCAGTGACCCTTTCCCAAATACATGTTACTGAAATCCTGTCTTCGCTGAAGACCTTGGGAAATTTTGTCATAGATTTTGATTGGGGTAGACTTATCTCTTAAATATCTATAAAATGGATTAAAATGACATGAAATTCAGTATTACTAAATATTACATAAATATTATATTTTAGAATGTAAGTATTATACACTGTTGCAATATTAATCTATTTTTAGAAGAATACCGGTATCTCATGGAAATTCTTTGGCTAATTTAACTATCCATTAATTCTTGTATTGGCTAATTTAACTGCCTAACAATGTCTGCTCTCAACTATGCCAGGGAAATTTCTGAAGATCTTTTTAAAGTGGTTTTTTTTTTTTCAATTTTCATATATATGTGCAATATTGTTTGTGCTAAGCTGCTGTTGTAAATCGATGGACTGACTAAGATGATTTTGAAAGTATACTTTCTTTCAAACTTGTAGTTATCAACATCTTGTCACCATACCATCTGTCTAAATATTTTCAGAAACACAATTACAAATAGTTACTATGTTACCTTTTTCACTTTGCAAATGGCTGCAAGTATGAGAAATAATAGCTGAAGTCTACTGTGAATTTTGACATTTTTTACAGTGAGGCAAGAGTAGTAAGCTTCTCACAGGAAGACAACTGACTGAAATGCTTACTCCTTCCTCAACATTTTCTCTACAGTATGTGGTATTTCTTCTGTAAATATCAACTTGAATGAAATATATCCTGCTATTTGGAGAAGACCCTGGAATAGGAATAACAATCATGATATGTTTTCTATAATAAATGAGCTGCTTGAAACAAATGTTAGGTTTTACATTATCATATTGACTCTGGTTCAATTTTTATCCTCAGAAAGCTAAAAGTCATTGAAAGGCTGTGTAGTTCTTAAATTAAGTGGATTTGTGACAATCTCATTCATATTTAGGTGGGTAAGCTTTTACTTGCCAAAGAGATAATCTACAAATTCTAATGCATGGCATTTAATATTTCCAGGCTATATAGGTTAAGGCTGGAAGTCTTGGTCCTTACAGATGATTAAGTTAGATGGGGCAGTAAAACTTTAGAAAGTGTAGAATTAATTGATGCTGAGAACAGGAGGCCAAGGAATATAACCTGGGACTTATGACATAAGGCATTTATATGACTTAATTCATAACAGTGAAAAGTGTGTTCATTGCATAGAATGAAAAAGAATTTTTGTTTTCTGCTTTTCAGGAGTCTTTTTGGATGGTGCACTTGTTTCTGCTTTTCCAATCTTCCCTCTCTAGGCTGACTGTGGGTTCCATTTGAGTGCTTTTGTGTTGTCTAGGGAGAACTCTTATTCATCCTGTACAAAATGTTACAAATATTAAAAATCTGAAATATTTAAAGTTTGAAAGCTAGCTCTATGCCATCGAACTATTTAAAACATAATGATCTACGATTTACTCCTAGTCTTACGTTGTTGCAGGTGTGTCATGTGTTCTTGTAATACGAAATAAAAAATACTTACCAAGAAGTTACTACCTATTTGCTGTTAATGTTTTCAGCAAATCATTCCCCTTAAAATACACTTCTTTTTGAGGTTGATCTAGTGTTTTTGAAAGTCATTGATCAACAGTACAAGCAATGAAAGCTCCTCTGAGTATTTTTGGGACTATCTTTGAGGGGTTGTTTTCTGCTGTTGTAATGTATTGTTGGGTTAGTAAGAGAGGACCTTAATGTACAGAAAAGATAAATCTTGTGTAAGAGTAACCCATTTTTCATCCTGCTCAAACAATATCTCCTTTCTTTTTGATCTCAGAAAAAGTAATCTGTGGAAAAATTAGATTGCAAAAGAAGTGTTAGATAAAATGTTTAATGTAACTGTTGAGAATTCACACTGGAGAATCATAGTGACTGAAATGAATCTTCTTTCAGTGTTTTCTGTAGTGCAAAGCGTAAGTTGAAGCCATTTGGCTATTCTTTATTCAGCATTGCATTAAATCAAGGAATAAATAATTAATACGTTTTTCTCTTTAGCATGAAACATGGTGATTACAAAAGGAAAAGGAACTCTAAGATGTAGAAAGATGATTTTGAATGCTAATGAATGTTGCAGAAAAGATTTGCCAGGAATAGGAGCTGTGGCACAGTAAATACAAAGAGTTTTGCAGAAAAATGTAAGGTTCTCAGCGAAATGATCTTAAAAGGGACACAGGCAAAAGTGGCACAGTAACACTGTACAATGCTGTGTTTCTGTTCCTAGAGAGAAGGGCACAGATGATCCAGAGAAAATGGACCATATAACTCAGATAGTTTTCAGAACTAATAGGACCAGATTCTATTGCCACAATAGTCAGTGGCAACCATGGTGTAACAGAAGACCAACACAGAATTTTGCTTAGTCACAGAATAGGATATGTAACAAAAGTTGTTATGTGATTATACTCATGCTATCTTAAATGACACTGCACTACACCAACTGTCTAAGACAAATACCTTAAACATCTTTAGGCCACATATATACGTATATATATCATGATATATATGTACACTATATATATACCTGCATACATCTATTTATCAATCATAATTGTCTATAGTGTTTCTTCAGTGAGCCAATTCTGTAGTAAATGCTATGATTTAATAGGCAAAAATGGAATTAAATTTAAATCTATTGATACTATTGCTCATGCATGTCAATTTTTATTAAAATCTTGGTTGGTCAAATGATGTGTGTTCAGGTCATTAAGTGATAATTAATTTTTCATTATACTTATTATTTTAATTGCAGATTCTCAGTGTAAACAGTGCTAGAACATTCTTAAATTAGTATGGTCTGATTTAAATACCCTTTAAATGAGAGTATTATCCTGTGAAAAGAAGTCTTTTGAATGGTGTTTATTTTCAGAGTAAAACTACATTTCTCATTTCCTCAGTAGGGTGGCATCAGTGCACTCCTTATTGAATATTACACGGATTATACTTGTTTTCTTTTAAATTTATGGTAAGTGTAAATATAGGTGAGTGTAAAACAAATGAAAAATACTATTGGAAATGTTTTGCATGGTTCTAGTAAACAGTGATTGCATTACAACAAATACAAAATTTTGAGTTTCAAGTTGTTTGCCTAATCACTGTCTCTTCTCAATGGCTAATCAAGTCTTCATCCTTCAGGATTTTTAGACTTGCCCAATACCCTTCACATCTTTGAAGCAGATCATTTGAAGCTGTGCACTGTCAAAGTCATAGACTGAATCAATATTTTATCAGTTCAGTAAATGTTCTTATGTATAAGTACATGTCAGAGAATGTCTGTTTTCTAGAACACCAAGCTTTATTCATTGTGGTGTTTGCACAAAAATAATTTTTTTTTCCTGAACTATTTTTAGAGAAATTGAGCTTCCGATTTTGATGTGATAAAGAATAAATTGGGCCTTATTCATGAAGCAATTTGTCTCTGACCCAGTTTTCAAAGCAAATTCAATTAATTTTTCATGCTGAAATGACAGAGTTTGTGATTACATAGCTCTATGCATTTGTAGTACCTTTTGACCTTGCTTTTCATTAATGCAACAATTTCACCTATACTTAGTATGACATTCAGCTACTATGAAGTTATTCTAAATACTATTTGGAGACTTTCTTGGAAGGGACTTTTGGAGGGCATCATAAACCTCCTGCTCACAGCACAGCTAACTGCTCAGTCCGAGCAGCTCTGGGCCTTGTGCACAGGAGCTTTGAGTCTGTTGACAACGATTCCACAACCTTTCTGGGCAGCCAGGTCCAGTGTTCAAGCACACTCCTTGTGGGGAATTTTTTTCCTTCTGTTTGGAATTTCCCTTTCTGCAGCTTGTGAGTGTTGCCTCTACTCCTTTCACTGTGCACTTTCAAGAAGATACTGTCTTTTTCCATACATTTTCTCCATAGGTATCCACTCAGTAATTGAAGATTACAGTTAGATCTCCCCTTAACCTCCTCTTTTTCAGACTGAACAGATGCAACTCCCTTTGCTTCGTTTTTTGACCACGGGGCGGTTTACACGGCACCAGGTCTCCTCGCAAATGATGGAGTGCAACTGACGCCGAGGGGAAAAAGGATTCTTGCTCATGAGCTGGCAGGCCTCATTGAGAGGGCTTTAAACTAGAATTGGAGGGGGGAGGGGCTAAAACCGGGCTCACTAGAGTTGAACCTAGGGGTAGGTTCAACGTGCCAGAGTTGAAATCTATAGCCCGGCTCAGGTGCATCTACACCAATGCACGCAGCATGGGCACCAAACAGGAGGAGCTGGAAGCCATTGTGCAGCGGGACAGCTATGACGTAGTTGCCATCACAGAAACATGGTGGGATGCTTCTCATGACTGGAGTGCTGCAATGGATGGCTATAAGCTCTTCCGAAGGGATAGAATGGGAAGGAGAGGCGGTGGGGTGGCTCTGTATGTTAGGGAGTGTTTTGATTGCATAGAAATCGAAGATTGTGAAGACCAAGTAGAGTGCTTGTGGGTAAGGATGAGGGGGAAGGCCAATGAGGCAGACATCCTGCTGGGAGTCTGTTACAGGCCACCCAACCAGGATGAAGAGACGGATGAGACATTCTATAAGCGACTGGCGGAGGTCTCGCATTCGCTGGCCCTTGTTCTTGTGGGGGACTTCAACCTACCGGACATCTGCTGGAAGTATAACACGGCAGAGAGGAAACAGTCTAGGAGGTTCCTGGAGTGTGTGGAGGATAACTTCCTGATGCAGCTGGTGAGTGAGCCCACCAGGGGAGGTGCCTTGCTGGACCTGCTGTTTACAAACAGAGAAGGACTGGTGAGAGATGTGGTGGTCGGAGGCCGTCTTGGGCTTAGCGACCATGACATGATAGAATTCTCAGTTGTGAGTGAAGTAAGGAGACGACTCAGCAAAACTGCTATCATGGACTTCCGGAGGGCAGACTTTGGCCTGTTCAGGTCACTGGTTGAGAGAGTCCCTTGGGAGACAGTCCTGAAGGACAAAGGGGTCCAGGAAGGCTGGACAGTCTTCAAGAAGGAAATCTTAAAGGCGCAGGAGCAGGCGGTCCCCATGTGCCGTAAGAAGAGCTGGCGGGGGAAGGCGACCGGCCTGGCTGAACAGGGAGATTTTGCTGGGACTCAGGGAAAAGAGGAGAGTTTATCACCTCTGGAAGAAGGGGAAGGCAACTCATGAAGAGTACAAAGATCTCGTTAGGTCAAGCAGGGACAAAATTAGAAAGGCAAAAGCCCAGCTAGAGCTCAGTCTGGCCACAGTCGTAAAGGATAATAAAAAATGTTTTTACAAATATATTAACAACAAAAAGAGAGGCAAGGAGAATCTCCATCCCCTACTGGATATGGCGGGGAACATTGTCTCCAAGGACGAGGACAAGGTTGAGGTACTTAATGCCTTCTTCGCCTCAGTCTTTAATAGCCACTCCAGGTATCCACAGGATATTCGGCCCCCTGAGCTGGAAGACGGGGATGGAGAGCACAATGTACTCCTCACAATCCAGGAGGAAGCAGTCAAGGACATGCTAAGCCACCTGGACACCCACAAGTCTATGGGGCCTGATGGGATCCACCCAAGAGTACTGAGAGAGCTGGCGGAGGAGCTTGCCAAGCCACTCTCCATCGTTTATCAGCAGTCCTGGTTAACAGGGGAGGTCCCAGAAGACTGGAGGCTTGCCAATGTGACACCCGTCTACAAGAAAGGCCGGAAGGAGGATCCTGGGAACTACAGGCCTGTCAGCCTGACCTCTGTTCCAGGGAAGATTATGGAGCGGTTGGTTTTGAGAGTGCTCACAGGGCATCTGCAGAACAGCCAAAGGATCAGGCCCAGCCAGCATGGGTTCATGAAAGGCAGGTCCTGCTTGACCAACCTGATCTCCTTCCATGACCAGGTGACCCGCCTAGTGGATGAGGGAAAGGCTGTGGATGTTGTCTACCTGGCCTTTAGTAAAGCCTTTGACAGCGTCTCCCACAGCATTCTCCTGGAGAAACTGGCGGCTCGAGGCTTAGACGGGTTTACTCTTCGCTGGGTGAGGAACTGGCTGGATGGCCGAGCCCAGAGAGTTGTGGTGAATGGCGTTAAATCCGGCTGGCGGCCGGTCACGAGTGGTGTTCCCCAGGGCTCGGTTCTGGGACCAGTCTTGTTCAATATCTTTATAGATGATCTGGATGAGGGAATTGAGTGCTCTCTCAGTAAGTTTGCAGATGACACCAAGCTGAGTGGGAGTGTTGATCTGCTGGAGGGTAGGAGGGCTCTGCAGAGGGATCTGGACAGGCTGGATCGATGGGCAGAGGCCAGCTGTATGAGGTTTAATAAGGCCAAGTGCAGGGTCCTGCACTTTGGCCACAACAACCCCATGCAATGCTACAGGCTTGGGGAGGAGTGGCTGGAGAGCAGCCCGGCGGAAAGGGACCTGGGGGTGCTGGTTGACAGCCGGCTGAATATGAGCCGGCAGTGTGCCCAGATGGCCAAGAAGGCCAACAGCGTCCTGGCCTGTATCAGGAATAGTGTGGCCAGCAGGAGCAGGGAAGTGATTGTGCCCCTGTACTCGGCACTGGTGAGGCCGCACCTTGAATCCTGTGTTCAGTTTTGGGCCCCTCACTACAAGAAGGATGCTGAGGTGCTGGAGCGTGTCCAGAGAAGGGCAACGAAGCTGGTGAGGGGTCTGGAGCACATGTCTTATGAGGAGCGGCTGAGGGAACTGGGGTTGTTTAGTCTGGAGAAGAGGAGGCTGAGGGGAGACCTTATCGCTCTCTACAACTACCTGAAAGGGGTTTGTGGTGAGATGGGTGTTGGTCTCTTCTCCCAAGTAACTAGTGATAGGACAAGAGGAAATGGCCTCAAGTTGCGCCAGGGGAGGTTTAGATTGGATATTAGGAAAAATTTCTTCACTGAGAGGGTGGTCAGGCATTGGAACAGGCTGCCCAGGGAGGTGGTGGAGTCGCCATCCCTGGAAGTGTTCAAAAAACGTGTGGATGTGGCGCTTCAGGACATGGTTTAGGGGACATGTTGGTTCTGGATTAATGGTTGGGCTTGATGATCTTAAAGGTCCTTTCCAACCTAGTGATTCTGTGATTCTGTGATTCTGTGATTCTGTTCCATATGTCATACCATCATGTGCTTAAGCCCCTTAACCACCATGGTGGCAATCCACTGGATTCTTTCAGTGTCTGTTTGTCAGTGTCTTTCTGGGTTGTTGAGGAGCCCAAAGGTGGCACAGTGCACTCAAAAGGGTGTAATATCCACTTACTGAATAATACATCTTCATAAAGCACAAGGCTTGTGGACAAGATTCATCTTGCCTTATTGTTGCCATCTAAAGCAATTTAAACTAGCCAAGCAGACTTCTAAAATCAGTGAAGGGAGACAATTCCCCCAGAAAGTGATTCATCACATCTATCTCAGTTATTTTAGAAGGAAATAAATCACTTGCTGAAGGTTCTTCTCTCTCTTCATTCAATTTTGAAGGAACTTGGATAGCCTAGACACATAAGAGACAGCTACATTTAAAGGAGGATGCATTCAACCTCTATGCTGCTAAGATCTGCAGTGTCTACCACGGTTTTATTTCCAAGTATAAGATATTAGCAAACCACACCTTGTCTCTTTGATAGACAATGTACATCCTCCTGACATCCTGAAAAAGCTGGGGTAAGCATAGCCTCTGTTATCTTCTTAACATAGAACTAAGGATACTGGCGAAATTGCGTTTTCCTTCCACAGTCCTAAGCTTTTAAACTTAGCCTTTTTCTCATCATCCCCTCTGAATCAGCCTGGGTTTGTTCACTTGAGGGCTTACTCATCTTAATCATCCTTTTCCATTTCAGAAGGCGGGGGAGCAGACTACTGTTGTTTTAACATGAATAGAATAGACTATTTCAGTTGGAAGGGACCTACAACAGTCACCTAGTCCAACTGCATCACCAATTCAGGGTTGACCAAGTTAAAGCATGTTGTTAAAGGCATTGTCTAAGTTCCTCTCAAACACTGACAGGCTTGGGGTATTGACCACCTCTCTAGGAAGCCGGTTCCAGTGTTTGACCACCCTCTCAGTAAAAAAAAAGATTCCTAATATCCAGTCTAAATATATATAATTCTGTAGTACTTTGAATTCACTCATAGGATATGAGAGTTGTGGGAAGAACGAGAAATACTGTTGAGTCTGAATTTTACTGAAGCTCATTTTCCCTTTTGGCAGAGGTGTCTAGGAATCTGTGATTCTGCATATGCTTGTGCTAGACAGAGAAACACACAAAATTCTTACAAAACAACATAGCAGTTCTATAATTCATATAATTTTAAGTTGCAATAAAAATACATGTTCCTTCTGTATATATATATTTTAATGAATTTAATTTAATCCTATATATTTTAATTGCTCCAGATTTTATTGATACAATGTTTTATTGCAGGCGAGCAAAAGTTGTATTCTGCAACCACTGACCTAAAATAGAAAAAGGAGGACCATTCAGATAAAGAATAGAAACTCAAATTTCAAGAGGGCTGAAGTAAAATGCAGTGAAAGTTTGGAAAATTTGCCAAGGATAAGGAAGAGAGGAAGAAGAAATGGAACAACGTATGAATACCACTATTTAGATTTGTAAAGATAGAGACCAGGATGCTGAGAAAATGTTTCTCTTCAAAGACCTGAAGGTCTTTGAGAAAAGAGTACCAGAATGACAGAACACTTGAAGGGAAGAGGTGTAAAAGAGAAGGAAATAAATTTGGTTAGGGATAACCATCAAAGATGAAAAAGAACAGATTAAACCGAAATCAGAGTTTAAAAAATAACATCAAGAAAAATTGCAACTAAAGATATGAAATGCATATTGCCTTAGGAAATGAACATTTAGCATTTAAATTTAGTGAAAAAAAGTTTCATGAAGTCACACTCCAAAAAATACCCAAAATTGTATGCCTGTTGCAAGTGTTGTGGGAAACTGGTACAATTCCTATTGTTGAAAAAATACATATGCTAACATAGTCTGCTTTCTGCAGCTATTTCCATTCAGGTTTTCCTCCCAAATAAAATAGTGGAACATGAATATCTGTTAGAAAAAATTAAGTTCGCTGAGAAAAAGACCTGTCACAACTGTCTTATAAACAGGAAAATATTTCTAGGCCTTACTTTATTCTGTTACCTTCTACCAGAAATGCACTTTCTCTCTGCAGGATTATGAATTACACTAATAATTTGACATTGCTTTTGCATTTTGATTCCCTTTGCGATATAAAGACATGGTGTCTTTCCTTATTTCAGTTCATTAGCAATACTGAAAGGTCCCATGGAACTAAGGTTTGTGAGCTAAACCAATGTCAAACTGTACTGTGACAGTAGTTGGTATTTCAAACACTGACTTGCTGATAAGCCACTCTGAATTTTTACCTGGCTGAATCAGGTTTCTTAGCAAATGAAGCTCTGTAGCTGGCACAGTGTGTGTTACTGCTATACTAAGTTTGATTTTTATCCGATACTGGAACAAAATTTTGTGCCTCATTATTTTCCTACTAGAAGCCGCTATAGCAAAACTTAGCCTAGTAAAGAGATCTCATTTCACCTTGCTTCAAAGCCCAATGCTGCAATTAACAGTACAGAAATAGGTGTATAAGACATAGTCAATGAAATAGAAGTAGTATATATTCATCAACAGGTGTAATCATAGGCCTTCCTTATTCAGGGTCCACCTTCTAAGTATAGAAAACCTTCTACTATTTTGTTCATCTGCTATGGATGCTTCTGTATAGCCAGAGGACACTTGGGAGAATTCTTCCTTTTGTGGGTAGAAAAAGGTCACCACTTTCGCACATCTTTCTTTGTCTTTTTTTACGGGGGTCTGAGGATCTATAGGTAGCAAGAAAAAGCAACAGCCTAGTCTTTGACAGTTTCTCTCTCCAAACCTGTGAGTGAAGCCAATGTGAGTTATTGCAGAGGCCCTCTGGTATTGTCAAGCATTGCCCTTCCCAATCTGTGTTGCCACAGCCCACGTATCTGAAGGGATTTTTCAAACATCTCAAGCTTAGTTGTTATAGTGGCTGTTCTGCTGGAAGGCTGCAGCCAACACCAGAAGATGGATTCCCAGTAGGATGAATCGCAGGAGGTGAAGTGGAGCTTCAGGGCTTTTCAGCTGGGATTAAGTAAGGGGCTGAGAGAATTTGAAGAAAGTTTCAAGTTAGTCTAAATTTCTATTTAATCCATAAATTGTTTGTTTCCATCTGTGAAAGAAGTGGTACAGGGGATTTTTTGCCCTTGCTTTGTTCCATTGCAAGGACATTCTTCTAGGAGAAAAGAATTTTCCTGAGAGGTGGGGTTGATATGGGAATATTCAATCAGCATAGTTGCATAATTTGCTAGGGCGATATTGGACTGTATGAAATTATGTTTGCCTGTCTGTTTCTAGTTTCTAGAGGATAAGTTATCCTCTCACCTCTAGCATTAACTGGCAAGCTTGCTGGCAGCTTCAGCAAAGGACCAAACAATGCTTAGGTATGGAGCTTAAAATGCCATCTCATTCCTGCACTGAGCCCTCAAGCATGGGACTTACAGAAGAAATTTATGTGGCTGTTGTGTTTTCTCCCTTCCATGGATAAACACAGCTTCAGCTCAAACCTGGTTGTTTTTGAAAGTAATGGTTCCCTGAATATAACACTATTAAAGAAGCAGGATATCAATAGTCAGCTGTTAGCTTCCTGCTGAGAAGTGAAAAGAGCCGTTAGGAAAAATCAGGCATGGCATTAGCTCAGGAAGTCTCTAAAATCTTTACAATGAAGAAAGAGAATAAAAGGAAGCAAACACAGAAAAACATAAAGATAGACCCCATCCTGCAGACCACATCTAATTTAAGATAAGTTTAGCCTTTTTTGTGTTTTTTATTTTCTACTCATACATGTTTCCACAAACAAATAGCATATGTGAAAAATCTTCATATTATGGTTCATCTGTGAACTATGTGGTTAAGATAGTCACTGCTCCTTTTTTCTTATTTGTAATCTACTTTTTTCTTGTTTGTAATATCTGACAGGTCTGCTAAGTGTATTGTTTTTACAAGCCACATAGGTTTTTTTTTTAATCAATAGTTAATTAGTAATGCTGGTAATAAACAATTATAACTAATTTTGGTGAACTCAGGCTGCAGAGGATATTTACAGCAGATTTTAAAAATTTCATTGATTGCTGTTTGTTTTGTTTTGTTTTTTTTTTTTAATCCCCTAGAACTCTTATAGTCTGTGTTTTTTAAATTACATATCTGGAATGAAACACACATCATTATTACTCTTGTCCAGACATTGTTTGAGAATTGTTGAGAATCTTCCCCTCAACACAATAGCTAGTGAGAATGAATTCTTCACTCCCTAAACCAAACTCCTAATGTGTGAGACATGAAATAACAACACGTTTCTGTGTCAGAGGAAAAAACACAATTCTACAACCTCCAGCCTGTACAAATCTTCTTTAACATGCATCTGACAGCATTGAACATGTGTATTGACTTACTGTTCTCTTGTTGTTTTATCCGTGGGTCTGTCCTGATGAGGCATTTAAAAAATTATGTGTGGTTGTATTGTGGACAAAATGTCTGGGAGATTACCTACCAACTGCCCAGTTGCAATAAAAGCAGAAACTGACTTGAACCTGACTTCTACTTCTCCTAAAAAACATTCTTGCTTACCACATTAAACTAAAATGGGATGAAATTGATCTAAATGTGAGGTTGACAAGAATACCTCAGGTAAAAAGTAGGCAGTTATCAAAACTTCCAGATCTGCTTGGAAGTACTGGCTCAGCTCAGTTTGTGGGAGAAGAGATTGCTATGCTCTTTTTATTTGAACATAGGTACAGAGAGCCATATTTATATCCACTGCTGAATCAAATTAAGCAGAAACAAAGAAGATCTGCTCTGCTTCATGAGATGTCTTTAGCTGACCTTTCTCTTCAAAACTTAGCACTGTCATGTCCCCTGACAGCGTACCTCACACTAGCAGCATTTTATCAGATTTTTTTACTTTCTTTTAAAGGAAAGCTGGAATCACTAAATCATTGCCAATTTGAAAATCAATTTATTTTCTCAATTTGTAAAATTACTCTTAGTTCCAAACAATGCCTAATATTGTTGAAAAGGAGATAACCAAAAAGAATCTGTGAATGACAGATAAGAATGATATGCAGTATGTTTGACCTTGTGTTTGCCAGATTCATTGTGTCTTCCAGGTGTTACTGAGGCCTCACAACAAGAAAGGAGTGATACACTCTTTAAGGAAAGATAGAGAAGTAAGCCTATTTTAGAAAAGTTAATAGAAGATGCATGCAAATATTTTCATGGTGAACTGAGGAAAAAGAGAGTATAGGCAGGGGTACAAATGCTGAGGTAAAGAAAGAAATGGAGGTACAGGCAGTAAATGGATAGGGATTGAGGAGCTTATTCCAAGAGGAAAGGATGAAGATTAGAAGAAGAGAAAAAGACTAGTAAGGGTGAAGCCATAAAGTTGGTCCTTCTCCTGCATCTGTGGTGGAAACTGTGGGGATGGAGTTTTGTCCTTATGTGAGTATTTGAACCTTTCTGACAGCCATGTGGAACTTGGGATCTGGGGATGTGCGGCCTTTAGAATAGTCTGAGCACTTCACTCTGCAGGGTACCTGTTGCAGATTTACCTTCATTATAATTAGGAGACTGGGCAGGCAAAAGAATTACTCAGCCTCATCTCCATCTGCACAGGGAAACCACATCAAACCACTGCAATTTTCATGTGTTTTGTTTTTAGGCCATGGAAAAGTAAGGATCCATGATGTTGCTGTACTTTTTTTGTAGCTATTTGGCTGATATTTCTAGTGTGAATCATCATGATTATGAATTCTAAATTACTACTTTCTGTGAATATGGCATAATCTTCCTTTTGAGTATATGCCAGAACATAGCTAAAATACAAAACAAAAAATATAAGAAGGCAGAATTTCAGGGAAAGGATATTGCAGTCACTTGAATTTGTTTTCCCTGTTACCCAGCTTCATTGTACCTTAACATTTCAGTTGTCCTGGTTTTCTCAGATGAGTCAAGTTGTTCTCAGCTTTGAAGGACATAAGAGCAATTAGGCTAGTCTGGTCTAAAGATCAGCTGAGAGGAAAAGGTAGATAAATTCTCAGTGTGATAAAAGATGAAATTAATTACTGAGAAATCAATAGTAATGCATATTAGATGCTATTTGTAGGCATTGTTGAGTTCTAAATGATGATATACTGAAGTATAGATGCAGGAATGATTGTTTCCAAATGAAGGAAAGTCTCTAGTGGCATGCAGCAGCACTTACTGAGGCAAAGATAAATATTAAGAATGAAACAGAAATAATCCTGAAATTAATTAATTAATAATTGTCGTTAATAAATTGTGTGTGCCATCATCTGAAATATTGTATGAAGTTTTCATAAATAGGCAAAATGTAATAGAAGTTTCATTTTTGTATGGGGACATATAAAAATTGGAGCTGTTTAGTCTGGAGAAACTATTCATGAAGGAAATACGTTGTAAGAATTTAAAACAATAAACATAGTATAATAATATTTTGTAGAAAGGAAATGAAATTTTTCCTCATTTAAATGAAACTGAGCAATAAGGAAAATTAACCTTATAGCAGCAAATAAAATTCATAATGACAAATGCATGATACTGCATATGAGGCAGTGACTAAATGGATATGGAAAGGAGCTGTGGCCTGGATTCCTTGAATTCAAAATACTGTCTGTTGGACATCACAGAATGCTGTTTTGGCACTAGTTTTTCATGTTATGCTTGGTAATTTCATGAAGGAGCCTGAGAGCTAGCTAGTTTCCAACTTCATAGCTAAAAGTAATGAGGAAGAGGTGTCCCCAGCTGGGTGGAGACACAAGCTCTGAGGCAGTCGCTGTGAACCCTGACACATGGATGCTCACTCTCAGAAAGTCAATGGGGAGTCAGGTTTGGTGGTTGTCTAGGAGTGGATTAGAAAGAGAGGCGCATCATCAAAGGGGAAAGCGACTAGAACAAGCAGCCACAAATTTTGTACAAAATACAGTAAGGGACATCTTCTTTTAATCTATAGGTGAGAAAGAGACAATTTAGTGGCGCGTGAACATGCCTACTTCTTTATAATATCTTTGGTCTATACAGCAGCATCAAGAAGATTATTCTGTCTTTCTGCCATCCTTTATGAGATGTAATAATCAAAGATTACTCCATAACAGTAAAATATCCATGAATTTCCTCCCCTGTCTATTTCTGAGTAGTTCTCAGGAAGAATAAAATTTCTTTGAATGTGTTGTCATTTGCCAAGGAAGGAAGCGAAGATTAATTCTTATACCAATATTAAGTACCTGTCCCCCACTTTGCCCTTTCCCATGTCACAACCCATCTTATGTCTTCCTTCATTTTGCAATCAGTTGTACTTCTTGGCTGTCACTGAGAGCTGCCCCCTCAATTTCTTCTGCTTTTAATCTTTTCTTTCCCTCCCTGTGTACTGTGGTCACTTCACCTCAGTTTGTACATCTACGAATCAAAGCAGTTTGGTATGCCAACAAAACAAAGACATAACTATTCATTCACGCATGTGGCATTGTGAAAGCCTCAGAGAACTCTTGTTACTCTCTCTCCCCCTATTAGCACAGTCCTTAGGACTGCATTTGATCACAGTTGATATAAAGAGATTCAGTTCATACTTAATATCACTCCATGGCCTTTCAAGACCATCACACCCATCAACTAACTGAACCTTACTGCCTTACCAAAGTCAGTCTGTTTTGACTACCCTTAGTTTTTAGAGGAACAAAATGGACTTGCTCCATTCACAGTACATCAATAGCACACATCAGCTCCGAACCAAAATGCTTTGGCAATAGCTGACTATAACCATCAGGCTGCATTCTCTCCTATATGCAAACCTAGACTCCAAACAGGCCTCAACTGAGACCACACTCCCCCAGACTAAGTACAGATCTGCACTACAGAACAAGCTCCCTTTCTTTCCACATATTCACCACACTTTGCAAACATTAACTAATTAGTTAATCTGAGATCCCACTTAAAACCAAGATCCTTTTTTTAGAATCTGATTTAAAGCTAATTAATTAAGATGAGCTTCTGGCTTATTAAGCTCATCATAAAAAGGACGTTATTTTGATTAGTCTAATGCCGGTCTCTCTCCCTCTCTCTTTCATTTTTTTACTCTGAATTCAGCATCATACTCGATGAAAGAGTAAAAATTGCTTGTTGACAATTTCACAGGGAATAAGAACAGTAGGGATCAAATTTGCACTCATGAAACCAGTACAGCAATTGTGTTTCCCCATACTTTGTGATATCCAGGGTACTTTTGCTTGGGAGTATTGGCAAAGGCCCACTTCTCCCCTCGTTTACATCCAACATTGCAACCAGTTCAAGTGGGCTTTCATAACCCTCTGGAACATTCTCTCTAAGTAGCCAATGCTTCTCTATATTTCTAGCCTCAAAAGTACAAAATTCCCTCATAAACAATATTTGAAGTGAAACCCACAGAAGCTGTATTAATCATCAGTCCTGGTGAGGAGAGAAACAGAGGAAAGACCTGCTTAGCTATGTATAAGGGGCACCGTCTTCTCAGAAAGCTAAAACCCTAGATGCTGCTGCAAACTAAGCCCACTAAATGCTTGTATTTTTTTTCCCACTTAAACTCACTCCCCATCAGGTTATTACATTCCTGTACTACTGATATGATAAGGTATTCTGTGACCTGCCTTAGAATGAAGGATTGAAAAAGCATGTAAACAAGTAATGATCTACAAAAGCATGAGTAAGTAATATAGAGTCCTTAATGCAGACTTTCAATGTAATCTTATAGAATGCTAAGGAAGGAAAAATTCTTTTTTGCAGTACATTTCCACTAGGCTTCATGGGCTGCATATAGACACTTTCAAAGGGACAACTTTCCAGTGAACTTTGACAAGCTTTCCCACCTCAATAAAATAATGAAGTTGCTCTTTTTTTTTCAGTGACCTCATGTGACAATGGGGTGCATTTTCCAAGTCATATGCTGTTTCACACTCCTCTACTGCTTGTTGGAAGACAGTAATTAATGAGTGCCTGTGAGAATTTCTTTCCTTAAGTGTAGCTCTTCACTTTAAGTGAGAACTAACTGGAACAAAGTCCCAGGTTTACCATTACAGTATCTTTAACATTAGTCAAGGATCATTTATAGATCAAGAGTTTGGCTATCTCATCTTTTCCCTTGGTCTAACTTCCTTTTTTTTTGTTTTTTTTTCTTCTCTGGTGGGAGAGAGCAGGAGGTAGGGTTCTCTTCCCTTTGCAACTTTTCTCTAGGAACAGTCTGTACCCCTCTTTCTTTGCCTTTCTTAATATTTCTTTCTTTACATTTTATCTTGTTTATCACCTTTTGAATGTACAATAAGCTTTATCTATTACATATCCATCAGAACAGTCAATGTACACACAGCTGCTTAGATTCACAACTTCCACCTAACTGGAAGCTTCAAATAGACTCCATGCAAGGCATATTAATACAGCTGTTCGAGGAGCTCTTTTACCAGGGGGAAAGTATTCACAAAAGAACTGTTACCTCGTTGACCTCAAGGAAGACTTTCAAAATATCTTTTAAAGGCAAGCCTAAGAATTGAAGTTCATAATTTTTAGAGACAAAAAAAATCATATACTTAGATCAAGGTGTTAGAATTTCCCTTGTGCCAAACATCACTCATACCTCATTGCTCCATAGGTGATAATTACCGCTTTTTCTGTATTCTCACAGGAGCTATTGAACTTCTCTCCTCCCCACTTTGCTAACATATAACCCTATCTTACAACTACTAACGCCTACCACTTTTTTTTTCAGACTGATGAACGTAATTAAATGAAACTCAGAGCAATTTTTTTAAATTTTTTTTTTGTTTCTATTTTCTGACCTGAAAAAAAGAATCTGTGCAAAAATCCTTGTCTGTTTTTTCTGTCTGTATCAGCTGGTCTAAAAAAATACAGTTCTTTTCCATTCAAACTATGAGTGCCACACGTTTTTTCCTAATGGAGAGACCTTTGCTGACTTTGGTAAAAATTAGATTACTTTTTTTGCCCTAATCTAGTTATGACCATACAAACTAGGACTATTCAACTGAAGGCCAGCAAAGCAATTCCATCTGGTCTCTCTTCTTCCCGTAGTACTTGTATACAACTTCTAAAGATTTATTTGCCATCTGGTCAATGAATAAACTATTAGAATACAATCTGGCATGCAGTTTATAATAAACTGGGCAAGTGTTTAGCATTTAGCCTGCAAGGTATTCCTGTAGACCTAAAACACAATTACTTTTATGTTCAAAGTGTTTGAAATAATGTGAGGAATGTTCTATGTTCCACCAAAATACTGTTTTTTATCACCTGGTACACATGTTGTTTATGACAGGCCCTGAGGTGCTCTGGTTGCTGCAGATGGGGTGGCGGAGAATTGTGTAGGGTGGAGAGAGCCAGAACTGACGCAGTCTTATGCTCACTCTTTTCATTGTGATCTCTGGTATGAATTATCCCCAAATCAAATGGGGATGGTTTGGAGAAAACTGGTCTGAACAGTCCAGGCAAAGCCTGGGGGAGAAAGAACAGCTAGCATTATACACAGTCAGGGGTCAAGCACTCAGGTTTGATCCTTTTCATTTTACCATTGCAGACATCCTTGAGGTTTCCCTGCTAAGCAATTTTACAGACTAACTCTTTGGAAAACAATAGGTCAGGAGCACTGTTGGAGAAATCTATTATAGTAAGGCTTTGCAAAAGAGGACGGTCAAAGGGCTGTATTAGAAGGAAGAAAGAATGTTTGGAGCACAGGAAGGAGATCCCTGTTCCTTTTGAAAGAGTGTAAATAGAAGGCAGGATCCAGAGAGCTGGAGAGAGAGACAAAGGTAAATAGAGGACAAGGCCAAATAGATTGTATAAGAGAGAAATATGTGCTAATAAGAGCACAGGAGGAGGAAAACCAGACAAAATTAATCAAGCTGGGAGCAAAGTGGAAGCTAGCTATAAAAGGTCATAGCAAGGCATTCTCATGGGATTGAATGAGATTTTAAAGGAGGCAAGTGAGTCTCTCTGCAGAGTTGTAGGCAGCTGGAGGAAGATGAGAATTTAGTCCACAGGAACACAGAGGGAAAGTGGTGTGTTTAGGATTAGTAAGATAGGAGCTCTTATGTTATTTTTAAATAATAATTTTAAAAGATATCCTGGGCTTGAAGTAGGCTAAGTGAAAGTGTTGGTAGGTAGCTGTAACTATCAATTGGCCTTATTTAGTCTTAGCATTAACCAGACCTCTGACGTACCTGATATATACTCTGATGGCTTGCTTCCTTTCTTACCGGCTTTACTTTTTCAACTGAATTCAAGCTATACTTGATGTATGATCTTAGGCACAGCTTTATGTTTATGCTGACAGTCTTCCAACCCAAGGGCCTACTGTCAGTATGCTAGGAAGTGTCTGATACCCAAGTTGAGGCCACTGAAAGAGCAAAGGTAGGCATGTTGTCTTTAATCATAAACATCAAACATTCAGGTTGTAGATGAGCTCATGTTGGAGTTCTCTGATTCAACCCAGACATCTCCACCACTTGGATAACTCTGCTGCTCCTCAGAATAAACCTCTACTCACTCCAGTTGTCCCTGCAGCATTTGCTAACATCCCAGAAGTTAGTTTGAACCCATGTCTGACTCTTAAGCAGATGAAAAGGAAATAAAGCTTCTACTAATAAGAATCTCCAGGAAAAGTGAGGCTATCCGGATGGATGGACAACTCAGTGAAAACACACTGCCTTCAGAAATAATGCTTAAGTCCCAATCCCAGTGTAATCTTAAGGAAACACTGTCCAGCACAGGAAATTAGCAGCATAAATAAAGTGGCTTGGGTTACTTCTAGCCAGATATATGATTTGATGACATCTCTTCAGTCAGAATTAACAATGATATTGTCACTTCATTCTCTTTATTTCAGCATGTCAATCACAGCTGGGAAAGATCCCCATCCTTCACCCTCTTTCCAAATTAGTATTGGGAACAAGCATAGACACTGTGCTTTGGTTGGTGATATAGGAGATCTCTACCCCAATTTTATTACTACTAGTTCATTTTTAAGACTACTATTAAAAAATAAGATGAAAGGATGGTGAAGTAAGGGATGTGTAGGGAGAGGAGAGAAAAGAGGAAGTATTTCCAGGTATTGATAGGATTCACCCTGCCCTCCCCATCACTGATACAACGCACATTTTGCATGTTTTGCTCCCCATGTGCATTTGTCCCCCTAAGTTGGATGAAAGATCTGTTTCTATCTCACACCATGCTCCCAAACTGCCTCCTTTCTGACTCCCGTGTCAAGAGACTGTACCCTTTATCACATCCTTTTATTACAAAAGGATTCAGCTATATGCCCAAAGAATTTTAAAACCAAGATAAATAGATTATTTTGGTAAGCAGGAGATACTTTTGGCCTGTTGCTGCTTGCATAAAGCTGTGGGTATTAGCAACTAGTGCAATACAATAGGAGTGGGTGTGTAGGAAGAAGCAGGTGGTGCTGAGGACCCAATGTCCAGTGTGTCGGAGGTGCATTCTTCTAGGGCATCTTTCAGTTCAGTTTCATACAAGAAGTCTCTCATATATAATACAGCTGCTCTGTGATGTGAACAAAAGCATGATACACAGAGTGTGAACAAGAGATTTACTTCAAAAACACACTCTTGAGCCAAACTCAAATGTTAATGTAAATATTCCCAGTGTAAAGCTAAGTGGCTTCACAAATGCCAATGAATTACATAGTGCAAAAACAAATGTGAAAATAGGATATAGGTAATTGAAGATAGGGAGAAGAGAGCAAGCATTTGTAACTGAGACAAGGGGGCACAAAACCTTTAAAAGAGCAGCTGTATGATACATGATAGAAAACTTTGGCCAGTGGCAGCAGATATTCCTGTACATATCCTGCTGTTATTATTTTCATGTGCATTTTGTGAATATATGTTGTAAGTGTGAAGAAGGACCTCTCAATCTATAACATACATTGAGCCTCACCCTAGAATAAATTAATTCTTGCAGTGCTAGGATAAAAATTATATATGGCAAGATGCCAAAGAGTTAATGGTCTATATTCTCTTTTCAATCACTTTTGCAGGATTGAGAATCCCTTGGCTCTGATGGTGTTTCTCCTGGCTTCCACTGTTATATGAGACAGCATATCCCAAAATGCCTTCATGCTAATGTCAACGTCTCTACCTTCTGTCTTTTTTTTTTTTTTTACTTAGGACATATTCTGAAGGGACATCTTAATCTGTTTACAGTATAAACAAATGCCACATGGAATAAAACTTTAATTTCTAAAATCATTTGAATGTGTTTCTGGCTCTTCAAATCAGCTTTCCAGATTTCATAATGCACAGATTGTGTGCACAAATAAATTCTTCTGGTGAACATTTTTACAATATCAAGATAGAACTCCTGAAAGAAGCTGATATATAGACCTGATGTAACTATTGGAAATTAGCTAAAATATTAGTTACAATTCCATTACTGAAATCAGAATCATTCACCGTATTGTTTAACTTTTCTGTTGTTTAATAATTTATTTAATTCCCTTTGACATTTCATTTTGCATGTGCCAAAATCCTGAATACTTAGTATTCTGCATGATGATGCTGATGATACCAGCTAAGTTTAAAATTCTCTTTCTGAGATAATAATATTTTTTTAATACTTATAATGTATATAACTTTTTATACTTCATAATGTTTTTTTTATACTTATTTTACATACACAGGGCACCCCAATCAATCATTGTGAAAATATATGGGCTTCTATATAAATTTTATGACCAGAAGAAACAGTTATGTCACTACATTTTAGTAAGCTTTTTAATACAAAGGACATAACTTAATCATTGCCTTTTCAAATACCAAACCAAAGTTTAGTGTGCTGCTGAGCAATATCTAGTGAAAACATTAAGGGACGACTTTCCAGAGCTGTCGTGAAACCTCTTTTATGAATCTGTAATATAATTTTGCAATTTTAATTTATTTTTTCTTTGAGGAGTAAGTATCTATGAGACTGTACTCCACCTGGAAACTTCAAAGCCTGCTTTTATGTGGAGCAGCACATAAGAGAGGAAAAACTGTTCTGCGTACATATTTTATTTGTTCATTCCTGTTTCTCATCTTCATTAATCAAAGGTCAGAGTTCTTACTGTCCAAATATGTTCGTTGCTTTTTTATCATGAAAAAGAATAGTAACTACTGTAAATAATGTTAAAATAAAATTTAATTTCATTTCATATATGTCAGTTAAGAGATTTTTTTAACACCTGTCATTTCAATAGCATCAGTGATTTTCAGAACTTTTCCTGAACTGTTCATCTTGCTTTGGTGAACCAAAAAGCCTCTTTTTGCCATTCTTATGAAATATGATGGTTCCTTCTATGAGATTGATATTATGCTACAAGACTTTTGACAGGACTGCATTGAACTGGCACAAAATCGTAATAGTTTGACATAACTTTTATTAATCTTCATTATCTTCTAAGAGTTTTCTAATATCAGAAGGCCCGTTCTAGGTGAATGACAGGAAGAGTTTACTAATGTTTGTCTGAAGCAAGTACTCCTTTCATAAGCACGATCCAGCCATTCTGTCTAAGCAAAAGTGCAATATTTGTCATATGCAAGGCTCAAATTGCCTTTTCTAATCCCTGAACTGCTGATGGTTATCAGTAGTATATTCATGCTGCTAGTAATAATACCACTGAACTGATACTTGTTTAATACCCAAGACATTTCTCATAAAGAGGCCAAAATCAGCTTAATCAAAGTTTCCTTCCCAGGTATTAGAGACAGCAGTAAAATCAACTGATAGGATCACTGCATCTTTCACATGTTTATGGAAATCTGATGATTATCTCCAAGTTAAAATTTGGCAGTTCACTGGTGTTGGCTTTAGAGCTATTTGTTCATTTTTTCCCCTTTATCCCCTTAGTATTCAAGTCTAAGAATTAAATTTAGATGAGGCATTCACTATTTGTAGGTGATAAGAAATTCCTCCTAGTTAGGTCAGACTCCTTTCTTCTTTCCTTTTTCTCAGATATATGTAACTAAATACTCTAAATCCATTGGCAGCAGCTTTCTCAGTTTTCCAGCAGGCAGTTTTTAATTCAACCAAAGCACCGTTTTGCTTTACAAAGCAAAGTATAATTAGTACACTTTGAGTGCAAAAGGTTAGTTAGATGCGGAGTTGCCATATGGTGCTCTGTGAATAACTGAACGTATTGTATGTACAATTGGAGCATGATTAGACTAATAGATGCTTGTATTTATTAACTGTAGTAATGTAGAAATGTAATAAAAACAAAAATAGTTTACTACTAATTATAAGAAGTTCACAGTTGAATGATAACAAATTCAAATTGTCACTGATTTGTTTTGTTCTTTATGTTAACAATTTGGACAGTTTAAGATTACTTAAGATGGCTATAAACCAATGTTTTTTGGTTTCTGAAACCTGGGGTCTACTTGAATTGTTAAATAAAACAACTTTCCAAATGTTGGCCAGTATAATCAAAATATCATTTTCAACAAATAACACAGACCAAGGTTTTCTGAGAAGTGTAGACTTGCTTATAGTTGCTTAGAATGAACAATTTAAATTATATAATACTTCTAATATTGATATATGTACCATCTGAATGCATTAAAGATTATGTATAGCAAAAAATTGCACCTATTTCTGATTAGATGCTGTTGTTTCTTCTAGTTCCATCCTTCTGTAACTGTAAAGCAAGAGTCTTTTCTGCTTTTGGAGATAAAAGGTGCACACATAGTCTCATCTGACACTCTCTTTAGTTCTACTAGAAGTTTTTTTCATCAGCTATGTTTTTTGCAGCACAGATGCTTTGATATAGTATTATCTAAGATGATATCAAAATTCTGCTTTCCTTGTAGTTCACTGGTGATGTTAAATTTCTAGGATTTAATTAATATGGATGAATTATTAAAGCCCATTTAAGACTGCTGAGCTTGCTGCTTATTTCACATATACTTATAAGCAGATATTGCAAATACAGTGATCTATGTTATGTATATCAATGTCTTTGCAGTGTTTAATTAAAAAAAACCCCAAAACTATACATACTACTCATCATATATTTAATGACACTGATTCCAACAATGTTATTTCTCTTCACAGAAACTGCATCATAAATTTGTAAATTTATTATGTTCCGCATCATTCTGTAGCAAAACAGTCTCTTGTGTTGCTCATCTTCTCTAGAAGTATTGCAAGACCCACTGGCAAGTCAGAGAACTGCCTAAAGTATGACTCACACATTAAGATGGGTCTGTCTTTGGTCTGTCCTTGGAGGAGAGTTAGAGAAGTGAAAGAGGTGGGAATTTCAGTTGCTTTCATTTACAGAGGCTTCTGCTTTTAAAAAAATGAGAAATGCTGATGTGAAATAGATTATCATAGTTTCAAGTTATGCCAAGAATTTTCAAATGAAAATAATCTTGGGATACACATTTATAGTAACAATAAAAGCAAAACCCTTGAAACAAATAATGTAGTCAATCTTACTATATCATTCAATAAATATAATATTCTATGTGCTTAGAATTCAGTATTTATACATTTATATACGTAACTGTGGAAATACAGCTTAGTAATTACAGATAGGATACAATAAAATCTGAGCAGCAAATTTTTTCTACTAGAGGTTGTAAAAGCAGGGAAACTAAAAGATTATTTGCTCAGATTAATTTTGCTGCCTGGTAGAGTTTGAATTGCTGTGCTGGGTTGACCTTGGCTGGACACCAGGTGCCACCAAGCTGCTCTATCACTCCCCTCCTCAGTAGGACAGGAAGGGAGAAATTAGGATGGAAAAAAAAACCCCAAGCACTTAGGTCAAGATAAGGGCAGTTTAATAAGCAAAAAGCAGAGGCCGCATGGAGAAGCAAAAGAAAACAAAGATTTGTTCTCTATTTCCGATCAGCAGGTGGTATCCACCCACTTCCCAGGAAGCAAGGCTTCACTACATGTAGCAGTTGCTCCAGAAGACAAACATCAGAAAACAAATGCCCCCCACTCCTCCTCCTTTCTCTTAGCTTTTATTACTGAGCTGACATCATATGGTATGGAATATCCCTTTGGTCAGTTGGGGTCAGCTGTCCTGGCTGCGTCCCCTCCCAGGATTTTGTGCACCCCCCGCCTACTCGCTGGTGGGGTGGGGTGAGAAGCAGAAAAGGCCTTGACTCTGTGTTAGCACTGCTCAGCAATAACGAAAGCATCCCTGTATTATCAACACTGTTTTCAGCATGAATACAAAACACAGCCCCATACTAGCTACTATCAAGACAATTAACTCTAGCACAAGTAACTCTAGCACAATTAACCAGCACAAGATGGTAGATTCAAACTAGATATGAGAAGGAATTTTTTTACAATGACAGTGGTAAAACCCTGGCACAGGTTGCCCAGAGAGGTGGTAGATGGCCCATCCCTGGCAACATTCAAGGTCAGGTTGGATGGGGCTCTGAGCAACCTGATCTAGTGGAAGATGTCCCTGCTTATTGCAGGGGCTTGGACTAGATGACCTTTAAAGGTCCCTTCCAACCCAAACCATTCTATGATTCTATGATTCTGTGAAACTGCATTCTAACCTCAGCTGCACCAAGGTAACCTCTCTATTTTTATATGTTTCCCTCTTACGTGTTTTCCTTTTTTCACAGACTATTGGTACATGTAGTAATTCTTTTGACTTCTGAGTAAACACTACAAGCATATGTTTATCTGATCACAGCAGGTTTTTGCCATCATTTCCTCCAAGAATAGAGATATCTCTCCTGTAAGTGTTTCCCTTCACTCTTGTCTTAGACATACAATTTTATATGTAGAGGTGACTAAGGATTGTACCCTGTTAACCAAATGACTGTCACTATATCAGCAGACTGCCCTCATTTTTTACCACTTTCTTCATCTTCTTGTCATTTTAAAACAGGTCAATAGTAAGAATGTGAAGTAGTCTGGGACCAAGATTTGATTCTTGTAGGAATGAATTGAAATCAAATCCATTTATTTGATTCTCATAGGGCCTACGGGAATGGTGCCTGATGATCTTTGTATCTAAGTTAGCACTACATTTTAAAACCTGTCACTGCGTTTCAATCTACTTAACATATGCAGTGTTAATATTGTATTGATTTAGTTATTAACTTTGCTTTTAGTGAAAGTGCAAGTCTTCAGCAAATCTTGCCTATACCTCCGTCTGCTAGCTAATCTTATGACCTTATCAATAAACAAGATGTCTATTATGTTTAACTGAAGTAATTTCTTCTAACCTGTGTAATAAGAACGGCTTTGATGTAGTATTCACCCAGGAAGCTTTTTCATTCTTTACACTGTTTGTAAGCAATGGGAAATTTAACTTAATGAATGAACATCTTGTGAGATGAGGAAATTAAGCTGCACTATTTTTTCTTGTGTCCTCTAAAGCTTAAACCAAAGCTCAAATAAGCTTTAGCTGTGATCTGAAATAATTAATGGAGCACTGAATAACCAGTTAAAACACATTCCCTGTGAAGATTGGTAAATATACAGCAGTGAGAGATTACATTATTACATAGTTCCTGTCTTCTCAGTGATTTTTTTTTTTAATGAGATTTTTATTTTCACAAAAATGAAGATGAAAGAGGAAAAAATGTGTTTTCAGGTCTTTGCACAAGTTCTTCAGATTTTAAAAACCCTGAAAGGAAGAATTTTTCATTGTTCTCCTTACATACACACAGAAGCATCTTTGCTGAGTAACATGATTATGGGTGATACAAAATAAACGTTAAAGCAACCAAGAACACATATGCATGAACTCTGGAGAGCATCACCTGTCAGTGTTGTGACATTTTAATGAATTACTTAAGATAATTGATGCAATTAAAACATTTCAACCTGATCTTTTCTGAATGGGTAATCTTCAGTTTAAAAATGCCTAATGTAATTGGGTCATTGTTGATGAAGGACCAGTGTTGGATTATGCCAGTACTTTGAGGCTAAGCAGAGACCAAGGTTTCCTCAACACAGGTCCCAATAATTTTTTAAAACAGAAAGATAGGCATGTTTTTCTACAGGTGATACAAAGGATTCACATGTTAGATTATACCGTGTTTCTATGTTTTGGCAGTTGGGTGAGGGTAGAGTGCCCCTTCTCAGGCTTCTGTGAATTTTGCTGAAGACTTTACATAATCAGATCTTTTACTGCAATCAATTAGGCTCAAAGCCTGGTGTAATTTTTGGCTTTTTTGAGGATGCAGATACAGACTGATTTACATAAAATACTGCAGTCTGTAAAGATGCTGATATGAATGAAGGAGATGGAGTTTATTTAAACCCTGAAGCTCTGTTGTTTTAGTTTTTTTTTTAAATGTACTTCTCATGTCTTAATTGACAGTGTTGAATGAGAAAAAAGGTCTCTTGTTAATTGAAATCTACTCTAAATTCCCATCGATGCCAGTGAAGATGCTGTAGTCCAGTGAATTAAATTGCTATATTACATTTAAAAAGCAAAGCGTTAATATTCTGGTAAGGTAATAATTTCCTTCACAGTTTCTATTAGTTATTTTCCATCATGCAATTATGGATTAATTACTTCCTAAGACTTTTTAATATAACAGTGCTTTGTAATGGTTTGAATCTAGCAAAGAGGAGGTACACTCCATTACACATATTTAACATTGCTGCTATTAATACATTCATGGCCAGTGTCAGGGAGGTCATTAGATTACAGAAATGGTCTGTAGTCATTGCTCGGCACTAAGTTCTCCTGCGGATGCATGAACTGCAACTGCATTTATAAATCCCTTGGTGCACTTCTCAAGGATCCCGCAAGTAGCATTGGATTAGATTTGGGAAAAAAAAAATTCTTGTTCTACATATACTATAATACAGAATATTTGTCAATTTTGACTCTAAATTTGTACTTCCTCAATGTCAAACAACAAGCACGACATGAACAATAAGACTTCCAAACACTAAAGCAGAACCATAAGCCCTGAATAACTTCTAACATATTTGCTACCCAAATCACCTTTGTTTCTACAAAAACAATGGGACAAATTTAGCCAGACTATAGTCTAAACTTCACCAACTTTAGGAGAATTCAGACATTTTAGACTAGGGCTGAATGTTGTGCAAAGTGGTATTTTTCCTACCTCTTCCAAGATGTTAGTTTTAAAAATGCATGTATGGCTGGAGTTTGAGAAAGTTGTGCTGAAGCTGTGCAAGCCCTACAGGAATTTAAGCAGGATGAAATGGCAGATTTGCAAGGTTCACAATATAAGCCACACCCTGATTTCAGAAGTAAGCAGAGCAGAATTCATTATGACATCTGAAGTTATACATTTTGGAAAATATACATATACATTTTTTTCACTATCAAGAACCAAAGTAAAAACCTTAAAACAGAAAGAGCCTAGCTTTCTTGTCATATTTTCGTTTGTATTTTAGTTTAGTGTGTCTGTATTTAGAAATTTTTCTGTCTTCATGATTTGTGTTTTAGCAAGTTGTGCCAATATTTTGGTATTAAACTGATACATTGAAGACTATTTAAAATAAAAGTCTCATGCTTACAGCCACCAAAAATCTTTTTGCCATCTTTCTATGCCCATTGGTATTGCAAAGTTCAGGAAAAAGTAGGTGGCTAAAAAAAGCCAGGCTCCCAAATATCAGCCTCCACACTGCAATGTGTAGTTTTCATCATGAACGTTTTATACAGAAGATGTTCAGCAGTGTGGCTGGTTCATTAGCTCTGGGTTGTGTAATACCCAAGTATAAAGTTGGCCTCATTTTCTTAGGTGCTTACAACTCATAATGAAGTCTGTGTAATCTTGCATTTGATGTACCGTTCTGTAAATCAGGCCAGCAGTTTTCAATAGGGATAGTAATTAAAAGGAGAGTAGTGTTATGATGTTCAATTTGTGTGATAAATAAGCCTGAATTTAAGTAGGGATATATTCCTGTTGCTGAATGGTTCTAACAACTATTGACAAATCTAGTCCAAGAAAACCATATTCTATAGTAAAATGAAGAAAAAATTATACACACATTTACATATACATATATCTATATGTGTGTCTATCTCTATATATATCTCCTTCAGCCCCAGTGCAGGCTCTGCCTGTTAATCCACCATCCTAGCATACTATCTTCTATCTCCTTAACCATTCTCCTTTAAGGTCAGTGTTTCCAGTCCATAGCCCATAGTTACTGATATTTCCCTTTACTCTTACTGTACATCTCTGCTCTCCTTCCCCAAACTGAGACCTGCACCTGAAGTCCTTCAACTACTTAAAGCACATTATATCTCACCAGCCCTGTGCCATGAACATCAACCACCCTTACCCCCTTCCTAAATCTTGAACCAGCAAGACAGTTTCTGAGCTGCTTGTATTATTGCAGAAGCAACCCTTCTAGCTCCCCAAAGGAGGTAGTCCAGAGCAACAGCTGTAGTTCTCAACGCAGTCATAAACAGTTAAAACTTCAGGTCCTTGCAATGACTGTGATTCTCACATCATCCTGGCAGAATATTTCTTATGCAGTGAAAGAAGCAAACAGTTTGACTGACACACATCAATGAGATGTGGGTTGTTACCAGGTAGGAGCAGCCCTTCCTGCTTCTCTGTGGAAGGGGTTTGCTGCCACTGCTCCGTGGGGGTTTCGTTGCCAATACCAGTCAAAGTTACAACCCCAAAAGGTACTGTGGTGCACACATGTGGATTGCATTCCCTCTGCTTGGACAGCTCTCATATGATGGCTAGTAGTAGCAGTAGTAGAATTCACATTTTAATTTTCCCCTTTCACAGACACACATGGCAAGTGTGTCTTGCTTCCAAACATGTTGCCAGCTGCTGAGGGAAACATATTTCCCTCAGACAAGTGAAAAGTTTGTTTGGAATTGGCAGTATTTTAACTATGCATCATTGCTTCTGTAAAATCCTAACCAAGCAAAAACTCACATTATCACTAGAAGCAGTAACCATTTACGAGATATATGTATATATTTTGAGTCCTCTTGTTTTTTAAGAGGTAGTTATATAAACAAAAAATATTCTTAAGATTTGTGAAGCATTATGAATAATTGAAAAAAGAAAAAAAATTAAAAAACAGTGAAGAGGTTGTTGATATATTGCCACGCAGGAGTCACCGTAAGTTATATTGACAAATAGTGATCTCTTAACTGTCTTTGACAATGTTAGAAGTATATTATTATAAGAGTATAACAAAAATATATAATTTGCATTTGTTCAAATTTTATTTCAATGTGTTCAGCATGCTGCCATCCCAGCTGTGCAGTACAAGGAAATTCAAGCCAAAATTTACAAATGCTGAACTGAGACAGAACTCTAACAGAAAAGGATGACAGATTCTTTCCTAATGTCCAGGTCAGACTCCTCTCTGCTTCTGTTCCTATTTTGTTCACCACCACTAATGTCTGGATGATCGTCCAATCTCATAAACTACTGTAAGCAATTCTCTCTGGCAGCCATCTCAGCTGATCTGTCTACATGGGTCTTCCTTGTTTCCAGGCAAAGCAATGTCATAGTACTTATGCACCTTTTATGCACTAGCATTTTTCTGTTGCATCCAAAAATTTGTCCAGTATCCTAGAGCCAACTGTTCAGAATGAGCTAATGGGCCTGCTGAGGGCTGTCATCACAGGGACCTCACGAGAGGGTTCTGCCCACACAACATCGCAAGTGAACTACACAGCCATCAGGCCTTGGTGCATCTCAGGAATCTGGAGCATATGTCAAAAGCTGCTAGATCAGCCTTTCAGGCTTTAGGCTGTAGCCTCTTTACACCACTGTTCTTTCTTTTTCCTTAGGCCTGGCCTAACTGAGCTTTTATCTTTGCTTGGTCTTCCTTTTCCTACCTGGTTCATACTTAGTTTTGTTTCAGTCTTCCTATTAATTTCACCACTGAGCCCTGCTCATTGTCACCCCGTTGGTCCCAGGATGGCTCTTATAATAGAAGGATATGCTGTTGGCTTGAGAGCCTCACTTCCAAACTGTCTGGTTGAGCTATTCAAACTGAAGGCTTGATAGAATTAAAATGTTTCTGGATGGTGTGGTGAGATTAAGATGACTGGCTGTAACCTTTGAACAGAGCTATGCACTTATGTTGTCAGACAGGACATGAATCTTATGCAAGCATTAAACAGAAACTGCAGGCTCTTTGATAGTTAAAGACCTTCACTTACATGAATCTGAATGACTATCTGATGTGGATATGGAGTGGGAGCTGCACAGGTCTGGAAGGAGTAGGTGGGATAAGTTTTGGGGTGAAATGTATCTGCTAAATTCTTTTTGCGGCACAAAAACTAAAGATGAACTCTACTTTGAAGACTGGGAGGTAACAAATAAAATAGTACACTTTTCAACACTTGGAAAAAAAGGATTAATTACTGGATACCCTGGAGCTATGCATGAAGTTGCTGGCTAAATTTAATAATCTAAATTAAGTGGTTAGTGTGGAATTAATCTCACCCAACTTCAGACATTTACAACATATGCTGTAGGCGTATACACTTAAGCAAGTCACTTGAGGCTTCGCTTTAAGGTCAATGAGAGAAACAGAAAGTGATTCATTAGGCCTATTATAGACAGGCAGTTTAGAAAGATTTACCCTCTATTTCTTCTATTGACCTTGAAGAGAAGCATCAAGTGACCAGCTCAGCTCTTCATATCTGCTCTTGGTTGGACAAATCTTACCTTTAGGCTCCCTACATAATTAACCTTCATGAGGCAAATCAAAGGAGAAGCCTATTTTAGGCACTTTGAACTGTCCCCTTGCTCACTACTGACCACAAGAGAAAACTGAAGACCAGATTTAGCATTTCAGTTAGATATTTACAAATTACACATAGTGAATTCCTCTGCCCTCATTTTCACCATATACATTGTTGACAATCTACGAAGCAGGTATGTATTGCATACTAATTAAGCTTGAATGTGTAGATGCTGTTTACATATAACTAGAAAGGCTGGATTCAAAAATACTTAAAAAACCTACATAAATTAGCAGTGTGACAAACAGGATTCAAGGAACAGGAACTCTGGGTAGTTTAAAGATTAACATACCAAAATATAGATTTTATTACAGGTATTTGTAACTTTGAAAAGAGCAGAGCAGTGGCTAGGGTTTTTTCTAGATATTCTGTTTCCTCTTTAAATAAGTAAAATTAACTCCAGTTCCAGAGCGAAGACACTGCAATGTGTTTCCTTTCATGTCTCTGGATGCTCATCATGTTTTTCTTAAAAGGGGAAAAAAAAAACTTCAGTGATGTTACTGATAAGAAAATAAATGTGACCTTTTAGGATGTATACAGAAATATTCCCCACCCTCCCCAGTGCTGAAAAGTAGTAAATGAGAGTTCAGTTAAAGAGAAGAAATAAACAGATTCTGTGATCATGTATAGCTTTAGAATAATCAAAAATAGAGTAGAATAGCAAAAACAGTGGTGCTGTATTTGATGTGGTTCATATGTGCTATAAGGTTGAATTGAATTTCCGGTAGTTAGAGATTTTCTTGAAATTAAGTGATATACACTGCTGATTAATAAGCATTTATGGAATACAAGATACCTAGGAAGACAATGGCCAAAAATAAGAAAGAACAAGAACATGATTTTAAGCATGAAAAATAGTAATGGGTCTGAAATGCATATTTAAAACTCAGACGTTCCAGATCTAAGGATTGCTCCACTCCAATAGCTTCATCTGTCTTCCAGTTCTAATGCAAGTATCTTCCAAGAGAGCAAAAACCAGAGATCAACTGATTTATTTTCCCATGTATACTTGCTATTTCAGATGTTGGTTCCTGGATGTAATACAAAACAAGCATAGAAACCCCTGAAAAGATTCTGGCAACGGCATGTGAAAGCCATTTTGATGGCTTCCAGAGCTATTGAACATTCTAGATGAATTAGTGTAAGATGCAATGTCCTGCATAGATCAGCACTGAGTGCATAATCTTCACGACAAAGATGAGCCAGTAAGTGTGCAATGCATTGAACAATGTAGTATGTTGAAAAATAGGACGCATCTTAATATAGAAATTTGGACTGATTCTAGTTTTCTCACTGCTAAGTTACACTTATAGTATATCCTCAGTGTGTAAAAAGGAATTTTTAGCACTGACTTATCAAATTGACTCCTAATACATTGATATGCATCAGGGTTTCCACAAAAGTCCTTATCTGATTATTGTCAGTCAACCTAAATTAGTTCTCCATTCTGTAAAGGAAATGTTACCAGAGAAAGAACAGGAATTTTAAACATTTTGACTCAGCAGTTATTCTGGGAAGCTGTCCCACTGGACTATGATGGTTTAGGAAGACATAAAAGTATTCTGATTAAAAAAAAAAATAATGCATGGATTCAGTCAGTGCCATCAATATACAGAATATCACAAACTCCCTGTGTAGCTGAGATCATTCTTATCTTTGAGGTCAGCTAAGGTTGTATACAGCCTTTTTAGTAAAAAAAACCCCACAGGTTGTTTTGTTGTTGTTGTTTAGAAGTAGAAAGGACCTTATTAGAATGTGATATTGATATTTTAAGGATTGGTAGATTTTTAGTAGAAAATTATTAAGATGAGAGAAATGGTAAATGCCCTACCTGTCTTTGAGATTCTGGATGTGAAAAGGAATTTTATAAGGAGTACAATGGAAAAGTGAAATTTAAACTTATGGTGAATACAGTAGAAAATTTCTGTAATACGCTCTGCTGGATATACAGAAATAAGTGCCCATGATAAAGACCCCTGTTTCTGTGTATTTAGAGATGCTCTGAGAAGGTCAAAGTCATCATCCTGATCTTGAACTTGTCAAAAAAATAAAAGGTCTCAAGTCTATAATGAGATTGAAACTTTGATTGATGTCCTTTGGGAATAGCTCACCAGCAATCATGATTTTATAATGTTATAGAATAATCTTTGTTGCAGTCAGTCATACAGAGGTGATGAAATTGGGGTATGCTCATATTTAGTGTATTCCCTTGATGCTTTGAATTGTCTTCTTATTCTACTGGCTGAAGAGTCTTCTAGATTAAAGGAGTTGCATAAATTAGACAGAATATAAGGAAGGACAAGATTTTCTGCCTGCAAAAAGGCCTTTGAACTGAACCAGGCTAAATCTAGGTCAGTGCCTGAAAAGAATCTGTCAGCATTCCACATAGCTTCTAATAGTTATCAGCAATAAGTGTAAAAGTTTGACCTACAAATCCACAGCTCAGCTTCCAGCTGTGACCACAGTGAAAGCACTTACAGGCTGCAGCTACTTTTTGATGGACCCATTTTGATCACACCTTCCAGATGGAGAATGTCAGGTAGGTGCTGCCTTTTCCTGAAGTTTGATCCAAAGGGTTTTTTAAGGAGCCTTCCAGCTCAGAGCAGGTGGCTTCTGTGACCTGCATCGTTTGAATAGTTCATCTGCCCCTCAGCATTTTCCAGTGAGAAGATAGCTTGAAGTGATATAATTTGATAAATTAATTTCAAATTGCCTCTGCTGTTCTCTACATGTTTTCTGAAATAAGTGACTCAACAAGTTTAACAGACACTTTCCTTTTTACCATCTAAAGCATGTTTATTGCAATTATGATTTGTATAGAGATTTTTAGCATATACCTATTTTACAACATTACAGTTAATTACAGTTATCCAATATAATTAGGCAATTTATTTTCTTTTTAAGGACAAGTAGAAAATCAGTTTCTTTAGAGTAAAAGTATATTTCATCCTTTACACGTTCATAATTATCCTATTATACATGTCAGAATTTTCTTTTATATATAAATAATATTCATAGAATTAAAAGTCAGAGAAATATTTTAAATGCCTGTTTGACTTCTTAGATAATATTAATATAGAATTCCTGAAAATGATTGCTACATCTGACTTCATGAGGTCCATTTGAGGGCAGCTTTTAGAAGGACATCAACCCTGACTGCAGGTGATGAAGAATTTGTCATGTTACATGACGATTACCCTCACTCTGTCATTATTAAATATGGGGTCATTTTTCCAGTTTGAACTCTGCTAACTTCAGGTTCCAATTGTTGATTCAAATTCTGGATATCTGTAAAATCCCTTAATCCTCTTCTTGACTTCATGAGCTTGACAATTTTTTAGGTGAGAGAGCAGTTGAAGGACACAAAAGGCCATTGAAACCTAGTAGTGTCAAATAACCTAATAGGTGACTTGAAGAAAAATCTTCCTAAACATCCCTCTTGTGACAGTTGGTCTCAGTCCAAAATGAAGCCTCTTCCTACCCCCCTAGGAACAGCAACCGAAGGTGTTTATAGCTCACTGTCTTGGCACACCCAATTTTTTTTCCCAGGTATTTGTGCAGTTTTGAGGCCATGGAAAATCATTTATACTGTTGTCATTTAATTCTTCTCCTCATGGGGATAGATACAATATAAAGTGAAATTTATTCTCTTCCACAAAAACATTATTTAAGTGAATTAGACTAACAAAAATAGCGACAACTTCTCACATGGATGTACAACTGTTCAAAATCAGATCCTAAAATACAAAATCCAAATGACACTTGTTTTTGTACATCTAAACTCCATGTGGTAATAGTCTCAAATAATTGACAATTTATGTTCACATACCCAATTCGTGGGACATGAATTTTTATTTCAGCATTTTAAACTATTTGAAGCCCATCTGTTTAATAACCAAAAAGCAGAAAGATAACAATTATGTTCTACTATTCAAAAAGCTGTCAGTTACACCACATGAACATTTTATCATTTGATAAAGACCATGTGATAATAGCAACTTTCTGTTACTGTATCAACACAGACAAAGAGCTGATAGGTTGTTGATGAGCATTTATCTAATTCCTAAATTATTTTGGAATAAAGATGAATCTCTATAGAGTGTCTTGTGATAACTTCCTGAGTTCTGTGGTGCTTACAGAGAAGCTTAGGGTAGGTAACTTATCTACCCAGAATTAAGATACAACTCTTCTAAAGAAAAACTGAAAAGGTCTGAATGGAGTTTACCTCAAGAAAAAACTGAGTGTAGAAAGATGTTCCACCTTCATGGAGAGTGATTAAAAAGGGCATGATGGGAAATGAGATGTTTGTATGTCAGCATTCCTATTTTGGTTTTGGGGTTTTCACAGAATCATAGAATCAGACAGATCCTTTTAAACTCGACTACCTGAATGGAGTGTGTCTTCTCCAGTCTCTTGATTATGCATCCCAGAAGACCAAAATCTGTGTGGCTCTGACTCCTTTCTTTGCAGCATACTTCAGGTTGTTAGTTGTGTTGTGTTGTGTTACACTGGTTTTGTCTTTAAAATGAACTTCTTCAGGTAGTTACCAGCTTGATATTAGCAGAACTGCCTCCTTTCAGAAGAATTTGGAGAATTTCTACTTTTTTGGTATATCAGCTCCTTCTGTGAAACTGCAGTAAAGCCATTCCTGGGGGTGGGGTGGGGAAAAACCTCCTATTTTTCTTTTCAGATAGATATAGATGTTTATAATAGGTGTCTAAATATAAAGTACTGAGCAGTTATGAATGTCTTTACGCAGCTGAGCACCACTTACTGTCAGCTTCTTACCTTAGTTCTCTTATGCTTGTCCTTTAACTGATGATCCAGCCTTGGTGAATTCAGTGGTTCTTGTTAAGCCACTTCAAGATGACAGAAGAAAAAAAAGAGGAGTTGTTGTGACTTTACCCATATCTAGTGCACATTGATTTGGATGTCATTTCCCAAATACCACCTTTCTATACAAATACACATTTGTAAACCATTGCATCTCATTTGATCGTGGATTAGATAATCAAGGCAAGACAGAGAAGGCAAGAGCTGAGGCATGGAGGGAGGAAGTGTCTCACAGAAGTCAGAAATCACTGAAAGGCTCCTCATGGACAAGGAGTCCATGAAGGGCAAAGTAATTTCAGGGTCGCAAGGTAAGGAAACACACTGTCTCACCTAAATTACATCACTGCTGTATGACTATGGCTTTTTTTTTTCCATCTTTTTCATTTAGAAAATCTTATACGCCATTTACATACACATACACACACACAGACTCCTTGCAGTCTTACTTTTTTTTAACTGAAAGATAAATTCAAATAAATAATTATCAATGAAAATGGTATACCAATATGTTATATTCAGAACTCTCTTCCGGTGTATAACAAGAACGAGTTCATACACGTTATCTTTTGATAACTTCCTTTTGGTTTACTCTTGATAACTTTGGTGAGAGTGAAATGCAACTGTGATGCTACAGGTTGACAATAGAGACAGAAAAAATATTGTAGACAACAACTGCCATGGTTTAACCTCAGCCAGCAACTAAGCCCCACGCAGCCGCTCGCTCACTGTCCCCATGGCGGGACGGGAGAGAGAATCAGAAGAGTAAAAGTGACAAAATTCATGGGTTGAGATAAAGACGTTTTAATAGCTAAAGCAAAAGCTGTGCACGCAAGCAAAGCAAAACAAGGAATTAATTCACCACTCCCCATGGGCAGGCAGGTGCTCAGCCATCTCCAGGGAAGCAGGGCTCCGTCATGCGTAACAGTTACTTGGGAAGACAAACGTCATTAACTCCAAACATCCCCCCATTCCTTCTTCTTCCCCCAGCTTTATACGCTGAGCATGACCTCATATGGTATGGAATATCCCTTTGGTCAGTTGGGGTCAACTGTCCTGGCTGTGTCCCCTCCCAGCTTCTTGTGCACCCCCAGAGTACTTGCTGGTGGGGTGCTGTGAGAAGCAGAAAAGGTCTTGACTCTGTGTAAGCCCTGCTCAGCAACAAGGAAAACATCTCTATAGTATGGAAGATGGGGATGGAGAGCACAATATACTCATAACCCAGGAGGAAGCAGTCAAGGACATGCTAAACCACCTGGACACCCACAAGTCTATGGGGCCTGATGGGATCCACCCAAGAGTACTGAGAGAGCTGGCGGAGGAGCTTGCCAAGCCACTCTCCATCGTTTATCAGCAGTCCTGGTTAACAGGGGAGGTCCCAGAAGACTGGAGGCTTGCCAATGTGACACCCGTCTACAAGAAAGGCCGGAAGGAGGATCCTGGGAACTACAGGCCTGTCAGCCTGACCTCTGTTCCAGGGAAGATTATGGAGCGGTTGGTTTTGAGAGTGCTCACAGGGCATCTGCAGAACAGCCAAAGGATCAGGCCCAGCCAGCATGGGTTCATGAAAGGCAGGTCCTGCTTGACCAACCTGATCTCCTTCCATGACCAGGTGACCCGCCTAGTGGATGAGGGAAAGGCTGTGGATGTTGTCTACCTGGACTTTAGTAAAGCCTTTGACAGCGTCTCCCACAGCATTCTCCTGGAGAAACTGGCGGCTCGAGGCTTAGACGGGTTTACTCTTCGCTGGGTGAGGAACTGGCTGGATGGCCGAGCCCAGAGAGTTGTGGTGAATGGCGTTAAATCCGGCTGGCGGCCGGTCACGAGTGGTGTTCCCCAGGGCTCGGTTCTGGGACCAGTCTTGTTCAATATCTTTATAGATGATCTGGATGAGGGAATTGAGTGCTCTCTCAGTAAGTTTGCAGATGACACCAAGCTGAGTGGGAGTGTTGATCTGCTGGAGGGTAGGAGGGCTCTGCAGAGGGATCTGGACAGGCTGGATCGATGGGCAGAGGCCAACTGTATGAGGTTTAATGAGGCCAAGTGCAGGGTCCTGCACTTTGACCACAACAACCCCATGCAACACTACAGGCTTGGGGAGGAGTGGCTGGAGAGCAGCCCAGCGGAAAGGGACCTGGGGGTGCTGGTTGACAGCCGGCTGAATATGAGCCGGCAGTGTGCCCAGGTGGCCAAGAAGGCCAACAGCGTCCTGGCCTGTATCAGGAATAGTGTGGCCAGCAGGAGTAGGGAAGTGATCGTGCCCCTGTACTCAGCACTGGTGAGGCCGCACCTTGAATCCTGTGTTCAGTTTTGGGCCCCTCACTACAAGAAGGATGCTGAGGTGCTGGAGCGTGTCCAGAGAAGGGCAATGAAGCTGGTGAGGGGTCTGGAGCACAAGTCTTATGAGGAGCGGCTGAGGGAACTGGGGTTGTTTAGTCTGGAGAAGAGGAGGCTGAGGGGAGACCTTATCGCTCTCTACAACTACCTGAAAGGGGGTTGTGGCGAGGTGGGTGTTGGTCTCTTCTCCCAAGTAACTAGTGATAGGACAAGAGGAAACGGCCTCAAGTTGCGCCAGGGGAGGTTTAGATTGGATATTAGGAAAAATTTCTTCACCGAGGGAGTGGTCAGGCACTGGAACAGGCTGCCCAGGGAGGTGGTGGAGTTGCCATCTCTGGAAGTGTTCAAAAAACGTGTGGATGTGGCGCTTCAGGACATGGTTTAGGGGACATGGTGGCGCTGGATTAATGGTTGGACTTGATGATCTTGAAGGTCCTTTCCAACCTAGTGATTCTGTGATTCTATCAACACTGTTTTCGGCACAAATCTAAAACACAGCCCCACACTAGCTACTATGCAGAAAATTAACTCTACCCCAGACACAACCAGCAAAACAACCTAAGAAACAGCCTCAAGATCAGTGGGGAAATATTCTCAGAAGACACTATATCAGATATCATTCTAATGCTATACCTGAGTATAACCAAAAGACCAATAAGGCGATATGCATAATATTTTTTAAGCATGTCCTAATGTAGTAATAAGAGAACCTTAATTGTCTGCTTTCTGCCTGCTAAGCCTCTGTTTTTGAAAATGGTTCTCATATTTACTGTTGCTCCTGTGCTGTCTGCAGCACTTTTTTACACTTCAATTTTCCTTGTACGCTCTAAAAGCAATGAGAGGAAGAGAATGAAGGAACTTTCTTATTACTTGTTTTGGAAAGAACTGCAGAAATACACTTGTTTTCTTCTTTCTGGCCTTCTTGCTATGCTGAAATTTACAACTGCAATATTGAATAGATCTCTTTTGAGGATTAAATAGTACAGCTGAGGTGACTTCTCATACTAAAATGCCTCTTCTTTCTCTGACAACTTTGATCTTTGAAATAAATTGTAATATTTGGGTTTTCTCCAGTTGAAATTCCATTTGTGGTATTATATCCCAGATTAAGACATATTCTGAAGTTATTGCTACGAGGGAACTTGCTACTGATAAGAAATTAAACACACTGGTTGTAAATGCAATGAGCGCCAATAGATTACAGACTAAGTTTTTGTAAACCTTGTTTCTGCTTCTGTACAGTATTGCTGGTGGTCATCTCAGATGAGTGTACAAAGCAAATTCAGGTTGTTCTCTACATAGTAGAATGTTAAATACAGTGATAAAATCTTTCCTTTGTCAGAGAGTAGACCAGATTATATTGACTTGGACACATATTAATTCTTATGTATGCTTAGAAGAGACTGGGCAAACAATCAAAATCCATTACTTATGGGGCATTGTAAATCATAGTAGAGAACATTCTATATGAATCGGTTTTAGGCAAGGAAAAATATATCAAGAATACTCTGTAAGAGGTTTATCTGTGATGGCAGCTTAGTACTCGCAGCTTAAATAAAGGTGCATATCTTTGTTGCAACCACATCAAAGTAAATGGCATTATACGATGGATAAAAACTGATGTAATGTGTTTTGGTCTTTATTTCTGAGAGTAGTGTCAGTATTAACTTTAAGTAGCATCAGTCTACTACCAGGAATTCACATCAGTTGGACTGATTAATGTAAAGTATTTCAAGCTATTTTTCCTGACCCTAGGATCATGGAGCAGTTCAGTGTAGCAATAGTGATTTTTTTTTTTACATGGATTTGTATTGTTTTACATGTTTTCTGATTGTATTTTAAAAGAGTTCCTAATGTTTCTTATTTATTTTTCTGATAATAGTGGCAATCCCAAAATCTGTATTATGACGAATGTGGTAAAAATTTGTTTGGCTACACAAGGACAAAGAACTACCCAGGAAGCTTGCACAGCTTTTCCCAAGTGCCCAAATGCCTCTCCCAGCTATGAAGCCTGTTGTTTTTTCTGTCTCTCTTTGATGAAACAGATTACAAAAAGACAAAGAATGATCTTGAACTGTTTCTGCACCTGTACACTGAGGGTACCTGGAGTCCAGAGTAAGCAATTAATAGACTTGAGAGTTACTAGGCTGCTTATTTCCTTTGTGTAGAGAGAAGATGTAGAAACAGTCTCGCATTAATGCAAAATCTAGCCCATTACAGAATCTTACAAACTAGCAATGTCCACAGAAACAGCAAGAAACTTCCCACTTAATCCCCAAACTGATTCCATTATGTACCTTTTTGCTTTGTATAGCATTACTAGATCAATGGGTCTGCTGGCATTAGTACAAACAGCAGCTTGGATTTTTTTCTGAATTTACTCCAGTATGACTTAAGCCTGATAAAGAATTCATACCCCCTGTGGAGTTTGGAAAGATTACTAGGTTACTAAACAGAGGTGAAGTAGTACTCAAGAAAACAGGAACATCTCACTGTTAATGCAGCAATTACTTTTTTTGCTATGTATCTGCAACTCTTCTGGATTTACATGAGATGAAAATTAAGATAGACATAGTTTTTTACTCCAGATAGTACTAATATTTGTCTACTTAATGTGAAAATGCACATATACAATGCCTCTGGGCCATCATAAGTGATTCTTTTGGACTGATTGTTATAATTACAACTGGTACTTTGGTCATGAATCCTAAAAATTGTGGGGGAGATAAATTCAAAGACCAGAACATTGGTGTTCATTAATTTCTCTCATTTAGACACAGGTTGAGGTGCAGAGAGCGAGCATTCCCTCTTAACCAAAGTGATGACTAGGACTGCCAATGTTGTGGCCACTACTTATTACTAAGGAGAAAACCCAGCAGTATCAGTTACTAATTATATGCTGTACCTTCTTAGGATAAAGCACTTTTAAAAATGTATTTCATACTACTGCTCAAACATAGGTGCCAGTCTGTTGCTGATGCTTCTGTATTCTACAGCCTGCATGTTTTTCCTGCCAAAAGGCACAATTTCTCTGTTTGAAGTGGCTTGTGCCTTCCATCATGTTGTCTGTTCTGCAGCCAGCAGCTCAAAAAGTTGGACGCTAGGACTTCACTTAACTGAGTGCCTTTTGGGGTATACTTGAAGTATTGTCTTGTACAACTGCAGTTCTTACTGCCTCATTTCTAGCTTGGAATAGTGCCCTAAGGCTTGACTTGTGATTATAATACCATAAGGCTTTGTAAAAATCTAAGTAACATTGCAGTATATACTGAGATATTTAATAAACAGGGATGAGCCTCAGAACAAGAGCACTGCTGTAGCGGACCATAGGGGACAGAAGCAGTGAGGAAACTGGCATGTTGCCTTGATATTCTGGGGTTTTGTTTCTTTATTTGTTTAGCGTTCATTTTTATTGCTCAAGAAAAACACAGCAATATCAGAAAATATCAAAGCCCTGCAACTTGTATTCAGTTGTAAACAAATTTGCTTTTCTTTAGCAAAAGTGTATAAGCATTTGCATACATAATCACCACAATGTAAGAGAGAAAAAAAGTTTCTCACTGACAGAAACTCTCTGTACTCCACTGTTCTTGGTTTAATTTTCAAAAAACCTGTTCCAGCATCATTTGAAACAGGCTGTTTTCTCTTGGTCAAGAGAAACAAGGGATTAATTTTACTGTGAAAGATGGGTTTATGTGCTGATTATGTCTAGGTCTGATTGGATATCAGGCAAACAACTTTAAGAAACAAAGCTATCAGTAAATGTGTATTTAAATATCTCAGTTCAGCATTTTGCATAAAATCCATCCAAGAAAATAAGTGCTATAGTTTAAAGTTCCCTTTTTTTCTGTGAATCCAAGAAAGAATTTCAGTGCTAGTGATGTTTCTTAGTGCCATGAAAAACGCCAGACTGTGAGACTGAGGATCTGGTCTTTAAAGCATCTGTAGTGGTTGTTTTTGAGCTTGCTACATAGCTGCTAAGTTCTCAGGTGTGCAAAGATCTGTGGTAAAGCGGGATGGATAATCATCACTGGTCGGGGAGAAGTTAGGGAAAAAACCAGAGTTACCCATGACCTTTCTAGTGTAGATATTTGCTGTGCTTGAGTTGGCTGGTATGGAAGACTCCTCAGCATTTCTACTGACTAGGAGAAACCAACCTGCTTTTTAAGCGTGTTTTATAAAAGCTGCGTAATAATCATTAATGAGAAAGGAGAAACCATTTAGTATTTAGCTCCTGAGGTACATGGAAAATGATCTGTAACTGTGCATAATTTCTAATATACGATAATTTATAAGGTAGCAGCTCACTACCTAAAACTGGACCTAGCTTTAATAACATGAACAGACAGTTATATCACACGATAAGAATTCCATCTTCTTCTCATTTTCTGTTGTTAATTCCTCATAAGCCTCACAAGTCAGCAATGAAATCAGGTTTATTACAAATTGGTGGTAAAGTGCAAGCCAGTAAAGAAATTGTTGAAGAACCTCAGTACTGTCAGCATCCTAAATTAACTAATATACCACCTTAGTGAATATTTTCCTACCATATTTTTTCATCTGGCAGGAGAAATGCATAAAAACCTATTGAGATGTAGTACATTATGCATGAAAGAAATACCAATGATACATTCAATGGTATTTTAATTTAACCATGTTTATGAGGCTAGTATTACTGAATGATTAAGTTGAATATAACTTAGAAATACTGTTTTAGCTAGTTGGAGTGGGTATTGAGCTTTACCCAGTCCTGTATAGAATAGAAAAAAAAATAACTACCTTTGCAAATTACTTTTGCATAATCACTTCAGTTGTGGGGTTTTTTTTGACCGGCGAACTAAAACTGTTGCCTGTGCAATAGTAGGTACAGATACAATATGCATGCTGTGATGGTGATGGAGTGGAGCATAAGCATGAACCTTTCAGTGCCATGTAACCAGAAACATATGTATTGTGTGGGGCAATGATAATATCAAGGCTATGGACCTGTCAGCAATCCCTGCTTCCCTCACTTCTTCAGCACATCTTCTGTAAATGTGAGAAATGTTTTATTTTTTTATGGATTTAGAAAGATCACTGTGAGTTAGAGTTATAATTGCTCCATCATAACAGATGATGGAGCAATTGCAGTTTTCATGGTTCTCTCAAAAGCACTGTTCTTTCCCTATAGCTAGAGATGTCCTCACTTCCTTGAGTGTTAAATCAACTATATTAGATGGAAAATGGCAGGAAGAAAAGATAGGGAAGGGTTAAGTTTGTATGTTTCCTGTTGATTAATCTTGAGGAAGGCAGATTCTTTTTTTGTCTGTCTTTGGAATTCTATGGATTAAATCATGATGTGCCCAGAAATTCAAAGAAAATATAGGCATATTCTTTCAGAATATTGAGATGTGGTTAGCAGAATGCAAAATAGCTTATAAGGTGTTCATGGTAAACTACTTTCAGTTTAAATAATTAGTATTTCTGTCAATTTTTTATTACATATGTTACTTTCTGATGATATGAAAAGTATTTGACATTCAAAAATCACATCTTTGAAGACTTTGGGGACAATACAAAAAGACAGTAAGTGCCTGTTTGTACTGATCTCCATGAAAATAGAATTGTGCTCCGTTCTGTACGGGAGGTCCTCCCCTTGTGAACTGGGAGAGAATACTGTTAATCAAATATGAAAAAAAAATATCTGAAGTTTGATGCAGAATAAGATTGCATCATTTTCTCCCATTTTTTTCTATCCAGCATAATTCATAGTCCTGTGCAATCTCAGAGAAAGACAGTTAATAAAATTGGGAGTTAAAACCTCAATTGCTCTGAGTTGCTGTTATTGAAAATGTAATTTAATTTGTATATCAGGGACCAGGAGTAGAGAAAAGAGACTTTTCACTCAGAAAAAGAGATTGCTTAGAACTTGGTCATTCCAACTAACATGTAATTGTGTGTTTGTATTACAAAACTATATAGGAGTTTCTTGAACTACGGTGTAGTGTGATCATTAGTCATTGATCATCAATACTAGCTAACAGACCGTCTTTTTAAATGTCATTTTTCTGGAATTTAATAAGGATGAAAAGAATAACATTTCTAACACAGAGAAAGTCACTGCAGAAAACTGCACTTTCTAAATTTCATTATGATTTTGAATTACATTTTAATTGCTGGAGGATTTTAGTCCAGAAATTATTACTTAACATCATTAAAAGTTCTGACTATTTAGGAAGTGGACAGAAACTCAACTTCTGCAGAAAAACCTTTCCTCTTTCTGACTGTAAATTGAATGAAGATGAATGAAGAGAGGAGGGGGAAAGTATTGCCTTGCTTTGCAAGATTGTCAGCGATCTATCATTTCTGCAGAAAATCCTCTCTTACTTTGAGCTTTTGCCCTTTTTGTCCTGTGAAGCTATGTCCTACTGCCTCTTATGAGTTGTCAGGGCACCAAAAGATGCCAAAAATGAGATGGGAGCTTGGATGTACATGGTAAGACCAGTGTGTTAAAATTAATGGGATCCACAGAGAGGAAAGTGTCATAGACAGCAATGGGAATAAAAGGCCATTTGCTTTCCTTTTGCAGGAGGAAAAGCTCAGCAGCATAAAAAATGTGCTGCTGCTTTCCTTTATATTCTTCTTTCATTTTTCTCTCTTGGTCCCTCTTCTGTGTGGGAGGCCCAACGGACAATAGGCAGAATGTTGTTCCAAAGTACAGGAGACACACCAGGAGTTCAAAGAGAATGCTTAGTCCATGCATAGTTGTGAGTTCAACTATATTACTGTAAGGCGTTGTTGCAGATGGCTTTTTTTTTTCACTGCTGCAGAAGAGTCTGTCTCTCCCTTGACTCCTACAAAAATGCCTTCTTTAACTATGCCACACCTGTTTACTTTGGTCAGGTAAAACGAAAAAAAACCCACCACCAAAACATAGCTTGACTCTTAGTAAGCAGCAGAGTATATGATAGTATATGATTTACCTCCTGTGAAAACAAAGAAACTAAAGCCCAGAGGAAACTGCCTCAGAATTGCTGAGCACCATGCAGCTGTAGTTATCTGGGGAAATTTCTAGCATAGTACTGACTGAAAATTGTCTTGCAATTTAACAGAAACCCATGCACCCACAATTATTTCACATGATCCATGTGCATTTAATGATGTACCAGCACAACTGAGGTAGTCATGTGCACAATGCAATACTGCACATTCTTGCCCTTCAGCTAAACTATGTGAAAGTCAAACACACTCTCACAGATTTTCCCCTTCGATACCACATAAATAAATCACTTAAGCTCCTTGCATTTGCTCCCTTGTTTCCACAGTTGTGCCAGCTTTCTCACTGGGAATATAGAAGGTAGACAGAACTACAGTATATAGTGCTATTTTTTATATATAGGAGAGACATAACAGTGCAGTTACTGCTCCTATCCTCTGGGCTATTAAGGAACACTCTCTGCTCTTTGTACTTGTCTAGAAACAGAAGACTCCAACAAATCCATGCTTTCTTGCCTCCCCCCCCTCTCCTCTCCTCTTCCCTCCCCTCTCTTGCACTGACCTGGGTGTCTGCAGGGTTGTTTCTCTCACATATTCTCACTCCTCTGGCTGGCTGCAGGTTGTTGCATAGGTTTGGGGTTTTTTTTCTTCTTAAATCTGTTACCCCAGAGGCGCTACCACTGTCACAGATGGGCTCAGCCTTGGCCAGCAGCGGGTCCGACTTGGACCCGACTGGCATCGGCTCTGTCAGACACAGGGGAAGCTTCTAGCAGCTTCTCACAGAAGCCACCCCTGTAGCTCCCCTGCTACCAGAAGCTTGCCACACAAACCCAATACAGATACCAAACGTCCAATTAATGCCAAGCAGAAGACTAGCAAATGTTTGAGCTTTTAAGGCTGGCTCTGTAACAAGCTACTACATGTTTTTATCCCACTGTACAAAAGTAGAGAAACTATAGTTAGGTACTGCAGCCACAAATATTGCAGCTGGTTTCCTAGCCCTAATGACAAGCCATTCCATGCACTACAAAAGCAACAGTATTGTTTCTCATTCCTAAAACAGACTCTGGGAAACCACAAATCACTCACAGAACTGCTGTCAATAGCTAATTAGTATGCTATTTAATTTTTTATATTTGATTTTCTAAACTACATAGTGAAGGGTGGTTATAAGAGAGCTGGGTAGAGCAGGTGTCCTCACAAGGTAAGGAGACAATCTGGCATCCTGCAGTTCATATCCAGTAGTTATGCATTAGGTCTTGACATTTCTGTATAATTTGGCCTGAAGGTAATAGAAAATCCTCCACACCTCACTCACTCCTCTCATATGAGTTAGTTGGACTCTATGAATGTGTAAAGCAAGCAACATCCTGGCCAGCAACAGGTATTAATAGATTAGAAATGGATGTACTTGTAATGCAGCATAGCAAGTCTATTTAGGATCCATTTTCTCAATTCTTCTCCTTCAGAAAGACAAATAAATGCACCTTTATTTCTTCAGGGTTTTCTATATTTACTATCTACAGAACTTGTTGTTAGGACCTGTCACTCAAGGGCACTTTAGACATTTTAATGTGCAACCATTTTGCCAGAAGCCTGTGGCAGAATACCAGAGTTTGATCTCTGGGGTAGTGAAATAAAAGACTTCAACTTAATTATTAATTACTATCTTAGCAATCTTTGTTTTTCTGGTAAAGCAAGCCTGGAATTTGTTTGGATGTTAGTGACCAGTCTTACACTCAAAATGTACTTCCTCCAAGGATTTCTTTGACACATAAAGAAATTTTCTGCATTCATTATATTTTCCATATGGTTTTACATACCTCCTCCCTCAGCTCTGGACATCTTCCTCCTTTTTACATTCCCCAGGATACCATTTCCCCACATGCTTTTGTACATTGCCTGAGGTAGCTACTTCTCCCTATTCAACTCTAGTCCCTCTTCCCCCCAAACATCTCAAGATTTTTTTTTCCTTGGGGAGTAGCTAAGGAAGATAACAGGGAGAATTCCTGCTCTTACCAGAGTCACATCCCTCCCTACCACTTTCTCTTTCTCACCCGCTTCTCTTGCAGTAGAGAAGGCATATTAGGAGAAAGACAGTACTCTACTATACCCATGTGTGAGCTGTTGTGAATACTCTCCCTTTAACAGTCAGCTCCTCAGAAAAGTTTGTATCATAAGAATTACTTTCATAACATCCCAGGTTCTGAGCTTCAAGAGTCAAGATATTGATGTCTACAAGACTTTCCTGCAAGGAATGAAACTGATAGGGTATGAGAATCTGAGACAATGTCAAGAACTTCATTGTTTTTTGTGTGCTTTTGTTACAAGCCTATTATTCTAGTAACATATCCCCAAATCATTTTAATAGGTGCACTCCCCATGAGACTTTTACAACTAAAATTTAGGAAAAAACACCAGCTTGTTCTTTCCTTGCATTACTTTTTTCATTGTTTGTGGCTAATTCTTTATTACTGCATTATTCCTTTTGTCACAATAATATTTTAACTTGTAATGTCCAGAAAAGAGAAAACACAAGCTGTACTGAAGAAGAGAATGACAAAAAATAGTTTTACATGAGAAGGCTTATCTCTGTTTCCCAATCTGTTCAAGTAACTGCTACCTGGATTATCTTATCCTGAATGTGACCTTCCTCTCTGCAAAACCCTACCCGAACTCGTGTTTCTCCTTTTGCTTTTGAAAATATCTGGAGGCACATCCAACTTCTCTTTCAGATGAGTTGCATCAGATGTCTTTCCTAGCCAGTTATTTCAGTTCTAAGAAAGACATGTTTGCGAAGAACTCTGGAACATTATGAGCTCTCAGTGACTCTGCCTCTTTGCTCATGAGCAGCACGTTAGGCCATTAGTTTAGGGTTCGCCCACCCTACCAGTTAAGTAAACAAGCAAGTCTTGGCTAAAAAAGTGCTTCTATAGCTAAGTCACAGGTTCCTTTGTGTGGAGAAATGACTCCACAAAGAAGGTGAAGAAAAGTGACTCATTATAGCTAAAATTAGGCTACGAACAATATGAACCATGCTAGAAAGACATAGTAAACTGAAAGGGAATTCCACTCTGCTAGAATGGTCTTGGATGTACCTCTGAGTCAGGGAGAACATCAGGAAATGTCCAGGTAAAGGCAATAAGATAAAAGAACAACAGAATAACAAGAATAAGAATTTTAAACAATTCTGTCATGTTTGGAAAACGTGTTGAGTTACCTACCCAAAATATAAGAACAGATTAATATAAAACTACTATGATTTAATGTTAGAATTAAAGTAACTGTAATATCACCATAATTTTTAACTGTTTAGCATGCTTTTCTCGTCTCCATTTTAAACTGCTTTACAGCTTGTGTTATAAGAAGAAACTATATAGGTTGACTGCTTTACTAGATTCGTAAGACATAGTCATTATTAATAACCTAGTCTTTGAAGAAATCATTCTGTGAAGAATGTTCAAAATGGATTCCCTTAACATATTCATAAAAACTAAAGTTGGCTTCACTACATTACTGGTACAGAAAACTAAATATAAAATTCTTACAGAATCTTTTCTCCTTTCTTTTTAGATGATAAAACTAAAATATATTAGAACAGTGTTGAAGGATGCATCTCTGCTCTAAAATCAAATGTAAGTAATGACATTCTCATCTTGAATTGTGGATCCCTCACAGCAGACTGAAAAAGATTAATTATAGTTTGAATAGAGAAACTCCACTTAGGACGTTCTTTACACAGCAGGCACACAGCTAAATGCTATATTATTCAGCCCAGCCTCCCTGTTCACTTTGAGTTCCTTTTGCCCTGAGTCCAATTACCAGGTTCTATAATGTTGCTCAACCCTCATCAAGCTAGTCCATCCTCTGTTTGCCATTCTCAGGCTGTGGTACCACAATCATTAATAGGGTATGACTTGATAAAGTCTCCATGCTCACTTTAGATAAGCCATATCCTCAAGAGGGGCAGCAGAGGAAAAGGTGTTGATCTCCTCTCTCTGGTGACTAGCAGTATGATATGAGGAAATGGAATGAAGCTGCATCGGGGAAAGTTCAGATTGGACACTAGGAAAAGGTTCTTCACTGAGAGGGTGGTCGGTCTGGAACAGGCTCCCCACAGAAGTGGTCATGGCACCAAAGCTGTCGGAATTCAAGGAGTGTCTGAACGACAATCTTAGTTATATGGTTTCATTTTAAGTAGCCCTGCAAGGATCAAGGAGTTGGACTCGATGATCCTTATGGGCCCCTTCCAACTTGAGATATTCTATTATTCTATGATTCTATGGTTCTATGAAATACTGAGATTAATTTATTGGTTTTATAGTGGTGCTAGCCAGGCAGTACCACATTTGCCTAAAGTTAGAGTTATGGGGAAAGCTCTGGAAGAAGTATCCATTGAACTACTGGAAGGAACTTACGTTTGATCAACACTTTGATTGTAGGGATGTAGCATTTCTGGATAGCATCAGGAGCCCCAAAACAGGATCTACTGAATTGCAGAAAGACAACGCCTCAGTCTTCTCTCAAAGAAAACTCTTGTCTCTTCTGGTGAAAAGTCTGTGACTGCCTTGATTCCTAGAAAGCCAGTTCTAATTAACTCCCACTTTGCACTTCCCATTCTCAGAGACAATAACCTTTCCTTCCCTTTTGAATGGATTCTTGTATATTTTATCTTTTATGGCTTTTTAAGACAGAGGTTCACAGAAGGAGAGAGTCTTTTCTAGTTCTGGTTCCCAACCTCATGTAAGAAATAGAGATGAAAGAAACCTGTGAAAACTCTGCTTAGTATTTGACATTGGGATATTCTTTACCTATATAGTTTCTTGGAATTTCCTGTGAGCTCTAAGAAGTGTATAATGAGCAAACTGTATGAATTAAAAGTACAATATGGTCAACATGGATGGATTTTTACAAGAAATGAAGCAGCACATTCCTGGTGCAAAATCAACCCCTTATAAATTCTACTTCTCTTCCAAAGCATGGATCATACTAAAGGCTGTTTTCCTGTTTTCCTAACCTTGCTCTAAGAAATGTGTTTTATCTGAGGTGTTGAGGTTTTCAATACATTAAAAAAAATAGCATGCATGTATCAGAATGGAAAACTTTAACCCAAATTAGTAACCTGAGAACATCTTCTAATAAGGATAATTGTGTCTGGCAACTCTAGTAAAAAGATGTACTTTTGCCTTATTTGGTAATTCACTGAGGGGATAAGGAAAAAGCAATTGACATGGTATATCAGAACTTCAGTGACACTTTGATTGCACCCCACACGATGTTCCTGTAACTAGACTAGAGAAAGAATGAAATGTGTCAGTGTTTTCAATCTCTTTCCATTTTAGTTCCCTAATTTTTTTCCAGGGAAGGAGCAGATTCTTTGTATGGCAAATGCACGCCTGATGACAGGAGGCTTCCTTATCTTAGGTTCTCACAGAACATGCAACCATCTTCTGAAAAACAAGAGGCATAGATAAAATAGAATAGGGGCCCAACTGATCGAAAAAATATATTGGAAGAGCAGATACCAATATTTTGGTGTCAGACTGAGTGGAGATGTCAAGTGTCTTACAGCGGTCTGCCTTATGCCCAGTCCTATTCAGTATTTCCTTTAATGTCAGGAATAATGGAGTGTAGGTTACCACCACCAGGCTTGTGGAAGATACAAGTCTCTTATTTGATGTGAGAGACAGGATCAGCATTCAAAATGGTCTTGATAAATTAGAGAAGTATTCTGAAGTGAACAAATTGAAATTAATAAGGCTTTGTATTTGGAAAAAAAACAATCAAATGTCGATATACAAAATGTAAATGGTAACTGGTTATGCTATCATCCTGCAGAGAGTGGCAGACAGTCTATAAGAAACCATGACTGAAATATAACTCATATATAACAGACTGAATCTGGTGCAAACAAGATGAACCTCAGTGTTGGTTATAGAAAAAGAAGCACTGTATACAAGTAATAAGAAAAACTTTCTGTTGTAATTGGCCTCTGCAAGGTCTCAGCTGGAGCATCACATCAGGTCTTTGGCACCACATATTAGGGAAGAAATAGACCAACTGAAGTAACTGAAAAAGAAAGCAATAAGCATATAAGGTTTAGTAGACATCTACCTTGAGAAAAAACCTAAAATCTGTTTTGTTTAGAAGAGAGAACTGAAGGCAGTGGTAAGGAGACATGCAGCTATTCTTCTGACATGGAAAGAGTATTAGAAAAAGGACAATGACCAGTTATTCGCTGTCATTGTTATGTATTTGCTGAAAAAAAAAAAAAAAAAAGAGAATTCATAGCAAAGCATATTCAGGACAGATACTAATAAACTCTTTCAAAGTATAAGCACTGGCAAAGACAACTGAGGGAGGCTATGGAATCTCCTTCCACTAATGCCAGAACACTCTACATTAAAGAGAATCTAAGGCAATTGTCTGGTGTCATTACTGGGGAAGACGCAGATGATCACTTAAGGTCTCTCCTGCCCTGCTCTTTAATGATTCTGTGGCAATTTCACTGGAGCCCCTAATGATTGGTTGCAGCATTGGTATTGCTTCTTTGCTCTTTCCACATGCCTTTAAAGGAAATGAGATTTTTGTGGCCCAAGTGTGGAACTGGTATAATTTAACTGCCGTTGTGCAGTTCTGTCAGTATACAATTTGGCCTTATGCTGTTTTTTTTTAATGTTTCAAGAACTTTTAGCTGAATTTGTAAATTCTAGAACTCCTGATAAACTTGATTGAAGGGTTTTATGTAACTGCTTTGGGTTTTTCAGCTTCTAATTTCATATATATATATGCTGAAAATACCTATAGTAGCACATTTTCATCACATGAGGATAACTGAATATTTTATAGAAAGGAAATAGAATGCTGCAAATTCACTGGAAAACCAACAAAAATAACGCACTGTATCTACTAAATCCTGAGATACCTTTTACTGCATCAATCTTGCCTACCTTTTCCTCAGTACTATCACAATTGCAAATGATTTCTGCATGAAAAATTCTTACTGACAGAAGAAAGGAAAGTATAGATAAAATGTCTATCTCATACATGTTCATCTTTAAAACAAGGCAATGCGTTGGTGAACTACTTGTTGCACATCTCAGGGATTAATCCAATCCTTCTTGTGCAGTATAAAAGGGGATCATAAGCACCACAGCCAGTTTCAGGAAAGGGTGATGCAGTATGTCATGAACATTCATAGTAATTTCTAGGCCTTGCAAATGACCGGTATTCCACTTTGAAAAAAGTTTTAAATATTTTTTATTTTTCAATCCCCCAAAGAAAGTTGGAATTTTCCCTTTCTAGAGTAGAGTATGCAAAGTGTGTAATGACTGCAGTTCCTCTTTTGCTTGTTTACAGCAGTTGTGGTGATTTAATTTAAGAAATGAAGATTTACAATTTCACGGGAGTTTTAATGTCTCATTTCAAGAAGACTTGGTTTAAGCCATTGAGAGCGTTCATAAGAAAAAATAACTCTTCCCTTAAAATACATTTCCTGTGGATTTTGTTAAAATGAAACACATTTTGTACAAGAAGTCAGCAAAGTTCAACAGAAGCATGTCTCATGTAGCTGTGACAAGGTGGAGCTATGGCAATGCTGCCTGATACTGCATACAAGGGCCTAACCATATGATACAATGGAAGAAGCACAGCTTGCGGGGGTATAGATCCATGCTCCCCCATTTAGCCTTTGTCTACCACTATATTGTCCAAGTGAGGATACAGCTAAGTGAGAATGAGCTAAGACTGTTTCTTTAAAGATGTGGCTCTAAAGGCAAAATGTATTGTGTTTAATTATGGTAATCTCATACCAGAAGTTCATAAAAAGTATGACCATCCTGTGTTCTGAGGAGCTCACAGACAGATTCAGTCTTTCCAAATGGTAGCCATCAATGATTCAGCAAAGTGTTGTTCACATAACTTTAACACAACTGCACATCAGTAAGCACATGCAAATGCATAAAATTAAGTAGGAACAACTTGTTTTTCTGGCCAGCTCCAGCATGTCCCCTTCTGAATGTGTTAAATACAACAGAAATGTATGTATTAAAAAAGAGATAATTACTTTTAGGACAGGTAAAAAGATTACATCATTCATTCTTCCCCATTTTTCTGAAATGTGATATACTATATAAATACATGTTTTAATCTTCAAAGCAAGTACTGCTACTTTGGGTGGAAAACAGTCTGTCAGAGACAGAATGTTGGCAGCTTTGACTCTTGGCCCCTAATATAGCAAGCAACACAGCTGAGCCATCTGAGGTCATCTACACCAATGAAAAACCTGAGTTTTGATATTTGCATTTTTTCCCTTATTTGAACTAGTTTATCTTGGTAGAAAACTACCCTAGCCCTCTAACAGTGAATCTTTTGCATTAGGAAGGTGCTTCAGTTCTGTTGTTTTTGGATTGTTGTCAAAGTAGATGCACCTTCCTGGTGCAACCATTTTTATTTTTGCCTTGTGTTGTTACAGCTCACAAACTGGTCCATATTGCCTGCTTTTTATCACCATCATATTATACAGTGTTTTTTCCTGTTAGAATTTGGCACCAATATTTACTCCTTCCCACTTCTTCTCCTTACAAATAACACTTGACACATTCTGGATTCGTGTTTTTCTGTACCTTACTGCTCCTTCACTTTGTGTTACTTTGTTTGCAGACTTCTTTGTGAAATAGCATCAAGGCTGTAAAGTAATCAAGAGTCTGAGGAAGTCTGTAATGCAACTGTCAAAATGGTGTAATGAACATTGCCAAGTCCAGTTGAGGACATAGTAGTTTGACAGTATGTCTATAGTATTTGCAGCACCCTCACTGGTGTGGTAGTAAAGCCCTAGTAGAGAAACCTTGTGAAATCCTTTACTACACCACCAGTGCGTCAAAATTTCACCTGTAGTGTTTAATGTTTAACACAAAATCATGGTGCATGTCTTCTGGCTAAATACTGGAATGAATTCCAGGAGATCTTACCTCAATCTTTAGTTCTGTTATAGGCTACTTAATAACTTTTGGCATGTCACTTACATTCTTTGTATCTCAAATTGTATCTGCTAAATTGGAATAACATTGCTTCCTTTCTTTTTCCAACCTCTGTCTGGTTTATTTAGATAGAGAACTTCAGAGGCAGAGAGTATCACTTAGAATACATCTGTGCAAAACCTTGCACAAAGAGTCCCAAGATCTCTGTCACAATAAAACTGAATGTGACAGTGTTTGTAATTTATTTATATTGTACCTGTGCTATAATGTACACTGACGAATACTAACCTTCAGAAAGTTTATCCTGAAATGTTAATCATGTATGTAATCCTTATAGGTCAGTCAAGCTTTACATAAGGTATACATATTTGTAAGGACATGGTTCCCCGTAAGTCAAACCAACCTAAATCCAGGCCTGTCCTTCTCTCCTGCACCATGTGTGAACATCGTCCTCCCATTCCGCCCTTCTACGTGGTCTGGTCTGATTGAAAGACAACCATCCTAAATGCTGTTAGATCAGTTGGATCAGAGTACAAAGGTAAGTAGGAAGTTAAAGAACTCATGTCATTTTGTCTCATGGGTCTTATTTAATCTTCTTTCAGGTGCTGTCACATCAATAAACATCTTTCTGGTCACACAAGTAAGTCTGATGTCTGATGTAACATGACACACCTCTTCTGGGGAAAAAAGTTACGACTTTTGCGATGTAACTTTCTGCTTGCTCTCAGTGGGAAATATTTCAGTAAACAATGACCCATTCACCTGCATTTGACTGAAAGCCAGCATCCAAATGCTTATAAACACTTCAGTGCAAAATGTTTTAAATCGACTGTATCTATAGTACACAGGATGGCACAAATACAGATGAATCACTTTTACTCCTAAATTTTGTTCCAATTAGAAAACAGTTTCTGTTAAAGCTTCTGATACTGTAGCTTGCAGTTTGACTTTATTGAGCAGGAAGTTTTGAGCTAATTTCCAATGGGCAGTTATAATTTAGGGCATTTCTCTTTAGTTCAGAGAAATAGCTTCAAAAATTTCTGTGCTATGAAATTAGAATATATTGAAGAAAATATATTGAAGAAAAATTTGGAGGCACACAAATTTCTGCATTAAAAGAGTTTAGATTATTTTAAAGTATACTCTTTTCATGTTAGAAACAAGATTTTATAGTGAAATAAAAAGTTTTACATGTAAGAGAGGTCTTTGGACACTTTGTGATCTAGCGCTCTTTTTACTGAAAATTTCCATGTACAAATGTACACTACAAAGGTACTCTGTTATTTTAAAAAGAAAAAAAAGTCTGTGCTGCTGTATACTTTTTGGAATATATTTCTTCCTTTGTCCTATATTGATACATTGTGAGAATATACTTGGGGGAAGTTTCACAGTGCTGATCTTGGAGCCTGTTCTTTCCCTATATGGCCCTACCAATCTAGCCACAAAAAAGCATTCACAAACATTTCCTTCTCTTTGTTTTACTTCCCCCACCCTCTAATTGCATTTTCTTTGCTTTACATTCTTTGTTGTTTATGTATTAACATTCGTGAAAGGTTGTTCAATTTTTCTGTCTCCGCCCTCCCTACACCTCATATTATGCAGATGTAGAGAATATATCCCTTGTTATCAACCATAGTTTATGTATGTGTTGAAAATAAAAGTGAAAAAGCATTCCTCTGTCCCTGGAGATCCCTCCTTCTGCTGGTACAGATCCCTCACCTGCTGTGCTTTCAGTTCCAGTTCATTGGAAAAAATATTGTCCCTTACAGTGTTTTTCCTCTGCTGACTACTACTCCTCTGGAACAATTTTAACTACTCACTTCAGAGCAAGAGTACTCAAGACCTTAGATCTTGTCAGCAGTCTAACTATTGCACTTAGCTGCACCAACCAGATAAACTCAGCATGATGAACCCAAGCTGAGATAGATGTGAACCTACCCAGTAAACAAAAAAAAAGCTAAAGTCCTTCACAGAAATGTAAAGGGTCTATTCTCAGGGGAGGTGGACAGGCATTACTTTCTGCAGATTTATTTTAAAGAAATGTAGGCCAAATTTTGCCTCCTGGTTACAGCTTCATTATACAATTATTTTTGTCTCGTGACTCCGGTGGGGCCATAGAGGTGTAATGGAGGACAGAATTTGGCCCCATTAGTATGTGCCACTAATGAATTTTATTTTAAGGTGCAGGATGAAATCTTGTCTGGACAAGATTATTGAGGCCCCGAACTGAAAATATTCTTTGGCAATGTGTGGATGGGTGTGGAGGGAGGGATGAAAGAGAGGAGAAAGAGAGAAGGCAGAGTTGGATTTGAGGTGAAAGACATCCTATATTCTGTCACAACCCCTGGTGATAGTGAGAGCACCCCACTCCACACTGGTATGCATTCAGCACATGATGGATCTAAGGGGCCAGTTTAGTGCCCTCTTAGATTACCTGGAAGTGGAAAGTGTGCCATAGGAGAAAAATTTGAGCCCTGGAGTTTTAGGTTAATTGGAAATTTTGATGGTATTTACAGGATGATCTTTTATTTCAAATGGGAGATGGACTAGTTTATCTCTCAGATATTTTTCTTTGGTTTCTAAAGGAACCAAAGCTTATAAATTATACTATTGGTCTCTCAGTCCCAGACTGATATGTTCTGAAACACATGGCTGATTTCAACCAAATCTGAGAGAAGGGAGATGTCTCAGGAGTAAGGATGTTCCTAACAGGTGGTTGGTTTGTGTGTACTTTTTTTTTTTAATCATCAATTATGCAAAGAAGAAAGAGTTCAGGGTTAAAATTTGAAGCAAAAGACACAGATCTTTTCTGCTGTCTTGTCTAAAAATCAGTTTGGTTAATAGCTGAATCCAGAAAGACACGGGGAGGCTAAAGCAGGGAACATATTCAGTATTAGGCAATGTTTTTGTGTCTGAAATCTGAAGCACCCCCAACTCCAAACTTTCACTGTAACCTCAGCTTTGACCCTACCATTACATTCTTGCGACTTCAATTCCTGCCCATAAACTAAAGATAGAAATATTCTGTACAAAGGTTGTGTGTTATGCTGCATAGGATTTGGGAAAGCAATGATGCAGAAATTACTTACAACTCTCCATGCAGCCTGCTAGCTTTTTTCTTGCTGTTTTCCTACTCTGCATCTAGTGAGCTTTACTATTCTGACCCTGCGCATGGTACTGTAGGAGATCACACTATAGGGAAAAAGCTCTTCATTTTTTGTTTTTTTCCCCTCTCTAGTCCTTCCCTATGGCAAACCCATGTTTCAGTGATAGGCAGCTGCTTCCAGGAGGCAGGAGCAGAGAGGCTGGGAGACATGCATGGCAAGCCTGTCAGCATAGAGGAGACAGACCACTGCAATGGGTTTTTAATTTGTAGGCTGCTAGACCTTGGGTGGCTAGGTGGGAGCTGGTGGTTTGGTAATTCTAAAATTGTTTGAAAGCCTAGTAATTTAATCTGGGGCATGACAGTGTTATTGGGAGGCTACAGAGATCTCCCCAGCTGAGTCTTGTTGGCAATTCCTAGATGAGAAAGCAAGTTCAGCTGAGCTGGGTAGGAAGGCAGCAGTTACCTGCCTGCCTGCCAGGCACAGTACTGCTGTTGAAGCTGGTGTCAGTCACAGCCTTCTGACTGGACACCAGCTGAAGCCTGCAGGCAATTGCTGCCTGCTGTTTTGGTCAGGTACAGTAAATTCTAAAAAGTGGGTTAGGGCTTGTGTGCAGTCCAGCTCTGCAGCATACTTTGTAGTACAAAATTAGAATAATACTTTGTAAGGAGGCCTTGAATCTATTACAGATGTATATTAGCCATCCAGCCATAATAAAGTTCTACTACAGGAGTTTTTATGTTTCTAGGTTTGTGCTATTTGTTGATAAAAGGTCTAATGCTCTTGTATATGTGCTGTATTACTAGAATCCCTTCATTAAAAAAGGAGTGTTTCAAAAGCTGGAGCACAGGGAGCAGCTCCTTCAAAACCTGTCTGGACAAGATTTCTGGAAGAAAAAGAAACTGCCTTTAAAAAAAAAAAAAATTGTAGCCCTACCTACATGTTTCCACTTACATCCTGATGATTTTCTTTGCATTGGTCTGAGTTAACTCTGCCCCCTACAGCATTCATCCGGTTGGTAAAGAAAATGGAAAGAAGGGAGTTTCTCTGAATCTTGATGTTAAGGTGAGCAGTGAATTAGAGAAAATTGTAGTGTGAACCACGGTAATGTAAAATCATGTTATGATATGCATGACTTATATCTATTGCTAATGATGTAAGTATGGTGCTTGTAATTTCAGTCATCCTTGCTGCTGTAGTCATCTGGCTACGGACGCAAAGGGCCTTGACAAGAGCAGGTGTTTGGGTAATTCTGAAAATTGTATGGAGGAGAAAGAGCAGTTTAATACAGCTTGTACAGCCAATTGGAATTGCTGACCTACTACAGAACTGATTGAATTTTAATGCGTTGAGTTATCTTTGAATTATGCTGGTTGATATGCATATGGTTGTGGTTTGAACAAACTTGGTTTTTTGCATAGGTCCAAACTGGAAATAAACTGGAAGAGAAAATCCAGGAAACAGCTCTTTATCTCTTTTTGATTTAGATTAATGGCCTTGTATTCACTAGGGTAGCTTGTTACTTTGTCTGGGTAAAATTTTTATGAAAACAAAAAAATTTGTAGTCATTAGACTATGTTTTCCCACTCAAAATCTTCTTTCTTACTTGGGGTTAGGAAGCAACAAAGGCTTTGGAAACATAGCTTGCTCATATATTTTTTGATAGACTTGTTCTGGGCTTTCTTTTTTCCCTCGTTCTTAATGAGAATAGGACTGGGGTAATGTTAATGTTGGCAGCAGGAGTAGTAGAAAGGCACATGCAGCACACCTAGGTGACAAACAAGAAGATGTTTGGAAAGATAAGCAAACCCGCTTCATAGCCTGGGGGTTAAAAGCAACTTCAGCACTCCATTTTGTGACTGTTCTGGACAGGCAGAAAGAAGTTCATCTGGCAGTTGACTAGGCTGCTGGTAGCATAGCTAGGGAAGGTAGGATAAACTAACGCTACAAAAAAGCTAAGTTTACATTAAAAAAAAATCAAAACACAAAATACGTGAAGGAATGGGACAACATATTGTACTGAAGTACAGTGGCATATTGATTCTGGTCGGCCATAGCATTAAGGGATGGGCAGGAAAGAAGGTGGCAACTGTGGAGTGCTACTGAAAGCTTTTTTTGTTTAAATATGTGCAAGCAGCACAAACAAGAAAGCCCGGAGGAATAAGGAAAAGGTTGAAGTGGTTTATGTACTGCTATAGAAACAATGTGAAACATCTTATGCAAAAACAGCATAAAGCAGGCTGTCCTTATTTACAGTATATGCAAACTTTTTCTAAGAACATCAGCCTGATGGTATATTTGAAGAAACTCAGAGGCATGTTCTTTTCTTTATTTGTTTTGACTGAATGTTTGCATTTATTCCAGTCCTTTGGTAGTAGGACTGTATCTATGAGTACATATAATTCATAAATGGGCATCTGCAGCTAAATCTCAGTTCAGCAGGCTTTTAATCAAGTTATTCTGTGTGAGCTTAAAACTACCACAGCTGTGATATGCCATACATTAAATCTCAGTGCCTTCAGGTGTGTCCTGAGTGCAGTAGAGTCACATGGGCCTAGTTTTTGCTCCAGGTGTTATGAGAGGGTATTTACGATATTGGAAATGCCTGGATTTACTCTACAAATGGAAGAAATTAGAGAAGAAGTTGTTAGAAAGCAGGTTGCAAGTCCTTTATACTGGTGAGTAAATATTATTTGTGTATAATATTGATGGCTTTGGTTATTGCTATTTTGTTACACTTTTTTGTGGTATTTAGGTAAGTACTATGAAATTGTCTTTTTAGTTTTAGAGGAAAATGCTGTATTTTTTGTTCCTACCCAACTGCTGCTACCACTCATTTATTTTTCCAGCATTTCATGAAGATGCTAGTATTAGGTATTAATAGTGAGGTGTGATCTGAGTTTTGCCTTTATCTTCAGAATTTTGAAAGGAAAAAGTTCATTATCTGTCTGGTTTATGAATGATATTCTGCAGTAATACACCTTGAGCCCAATCACAAGGATATTTTAAATCTGCCTTTTGATCAGATGGAAGTAGAATTCACTCCAGATCAAGTGGTTAGCAGAGAGCTCTTCTGCAATGTTGTCACCAACTAGCCTGAAAAAACTGTTTCACTATTCAAAGGCTATTTTCAGTTAACTGGATTCAAGTGTAGACTTTTAGTTCAATATCACTTTATATGAATACCTCCATCAGTCTAGTTCTCTGGCAAGCTACAAATTGTCTGCCAGCAAATATTCACCAGAAACTGAAATGCTGTTCCGCACACAAGTAATTATGTCTTGGTGCTATGCAAGAAAGTTTTCTTGTCTGTGCCTGATATAGCTTTGCTGAGTGTGTGGGCAATTAGCGAGGTGGCTTTTCATAGTGTGGAAAAGGAAAGTCCTTTTTTCTCTGCTGAAACAAGTTTGAGCTACATAGCAGCACACACCAACTTCTACTAAAAGAGATGGCAGTGAACTCCAGAAACCACCCCAAAACCTCCTTTATTTTAGGAGACAAGTACACTAGGGCTATGGGTATCTACGGGTGTGGGCGCTCTGGGCGGCGTTGTCCAGTGCACCTAAATTGTCCAGTGCTTCTAAACCATAGAAACGGTTTATTCCCGAGGTCTGGCTCTATCTGAGCCGCCGCGGGGGGGTAAGGGCTTCCAAGCGGGACCTGCACACGGAGCTGGGCCCCGGGAAAGGACCAGCAGCTGGGTCAGGACACGCTTCAGAGCACGGGGAGCCCTTGCCCAGGGACGGAGGCGACAGCGGGGCGGACAGGTGGCCCCAGGGCCCGCAGCCCCCGCTCACGGCAGCGGCGAGGGGCGCATCCCGCCCTGGGCAGGGAGGCGGCGCCCCCGGGCCGGGGAGGCCGGACAAAGGCTTCTAGGAGAGGGAGTGGCAGCCAGGGGAGCGGGTCGGTGCCCGCCGGGACAGGGGAGAGAGGGGACGCATGAACTTGCCCAGGGGCGTGGGCAGCCTCCTGCCCCACAGGAGGCGGGGAGGGAGCAGGCGGCGGCAGCCGCCTTCCTAGAAGCACAGCGGAGCTCTCCCGTGCTGCTTTCCGCTTCCCCGAAGGTGGCTGCCGGGGGAGGAGCCGGCCTCATCCCCGGGCGGGCGGTGGCCCCTCCACTGCGCCAACCTGCAGGCGGGCTGGAGCCGGCGGCCCCGCCCGGCCGCCCGCTGCGCGGGGCCGCGCCTCCGTCCCGGGCAGAGCCGCCGGCAGCCGCTTCCCGCTGCGCCCGTCCTGGACTGCAGCTGGCTGGCGGCGAGGGCAACGAGCAGCGGCATCTTGGAGCGTCGTCTTTCCCGAGCGCCCTTTCATCTCTCTCAGTCCGCTCCTCTCTCGTACCTGCAGCCCGTCCTTCTCTCTCCGCTCCTCCCACCTGGTTATTTCCCCTTTCCTCCCCCTTCTCCTACCGTTTTCTGGGGTTTTTTTGGGTGTTTTTGCTTTTCTTCTCTCTCTTCTTCCCCCCTCCTGCTCTGTTTTGGACCGTCTTCGTCTAGTGCCTCTTATTTTCTTGATTTCTTCTGATATTTTTCCTTGGACTTTGCCTTGTCATGTCAAGATGGAAGTCAGGCATGACTGGCTCTCCTCATCCCCCCATGAGGGCTTCGAGCAGATGAGGCTGAAGAGCAGACCCAGGGAGCCTTCCCCAAGCCTCACCAGAGTAGGTGCGAACTTCTACAGCACTGTCAAGCAGCAGGACTACAGTGCCAGTGTCTGGCTGAGGAGGAAAGACAAACTGGAGCACGTAAGCCAGCTTCTGTTTTCCCCTCTTCTTTTTCTTTCTAGACCTCTGTCTAGGTACTCTGTTAGGCTATCTCTCTACCAGCTTGGACTCTGGAAGAAAAGTGTTGCTCCAGTAATTGGGCATGGCATTTCCCAAATGGTAGAGAAAGGAGCTACTTAGAGGTCCCAGACTGGTCAAATCTGAGGTAAATAGGATGCAAGTCTCTTCCTAACTGGAAATATTTTTTAATGTTCTTGGCTTATTCGTTCTTCTGTTTCTGCAAATTCAGCACTGATGTGGGAGGAGGAAGATTGCGATGGTGCAGATGGAGGTTAGAGCATTTATCTCATGGTGATTCTAATGTAGTTCTAGAATTGCTAAAAGAAAAATAGCTTTTTTTAATTCTGGCTGAGATTCCCTTCCTCTTCTCCCCACACCCCCCAGCTTCTGCTTCTTCTTCATGCATGGGACTTTGAAAATATTCAGTCTATGTCAGGTAGAGGAGATTTCCTTTAAGACATGTATTCCTGCAGCAGTAGTACATGACTTAACTAAGTGTGTTTGGGACCACAATAGAACTGGTAGCTCTAAGTGAATATTTTATGAAAATTTAAGGTGCTTCTAAGTATTCCTATCTCAGATGATGTTTGAAAACATTTTTCATGTTACTTCTAACAGCAAGGAAATGGGTTGAGATGACCTGCATACTGTGTAAGAGTTTTCCGAGTAGCTTATTAGATGAAAGCCATTGTTACAGTGTACAGTGCAATCAAAACAGGGAAGTAGCTGCATTTATAGGGATGCAAAAGAGTGTGGATGGGTTTGCACAATGCAACAGTCTGCCATTCTTTATATTAGTAATTTACAATCACAGTCACATTGACTTCAAGAAAAATATTTCTTGTGGTACAGCCACCTGAAGTCTCTTCAGATAGAAATGGTCTCACTACAAGGATGAATTGCCTTTATTACATGAAAATCCTAGATGGCATAGTAGAGTCCTTTAAAGATGAAGCCTGAAAAAAGCTACTCTATCAACTACTTCATGGAGTATTACCCTCCCTTCCCACTAACCTGCAGAGTATTTTGTCCCTGTTAGTGAAATCTTAAACTTGAGTTGTTTACACTCACGGGGAACTGTTGGAAATATCACATTTCAAATGTTGAGAAAAGTATTGAATCCTATCTGCCTTCTTACACATGTTTTTGTGATTCTTCACACTAACAACAAGGCTTCACAGTAGTCAGCTGGTAAGCAGAGTATTCTCCCATTGTGAACCAAGAAGAAAGGTCAATGCCTTATCTCAGTACACCTGATGACTAAAACATAGAAAGCACAGAAATCTGGGCTCTGGCTTTTGTAACAGGTTTTTGCTACATGTGCCTACATGCTGATATATGTCATCAAATGAATGAATATTAATTGGGTGGTGGAAATAATCTGTTAACAGTTTGATAGTTAATTACTCTTCTGGTAGCTGAATACTAGCATGTTCAGATACCTGTATTTTAAATCATACCACAATATTAGGATGGACAAGGGAAATACGCATTCACTTCTCTGAAAATTACAAGTGCAAAACCTTTATTTTGTGTGTGGTTTGGTTGGTTTTGTGTGGTGTTGTTTTCAGATGAAGTCAGTGTTTTGTCACAACAATAATCTTCAATAACCCTGCAGCATTGGTGTGAAGAGCTTTTTCTGTAATCAGTTTGGTATGAATGCATGTTCTTCTGGGGGTTTCCCTCACATTTGGTCAGTTATTTTTATTCCCAGAGCCTATTTGAACAATGTAAGGGGGGGGGGGGGGGGAAATTGGAACACTGGTATTTCTTTCTTACCATGAAGTATTTATTTCATTGATATTTATTGTGAATACCCTGCAGTACATTAGATATGCCAACAGTATATACATGAAAATACTTTGCTTTTCTGATTTAAGGTAACCGCATTACTCATGAGTGTTATAACAGATGGGCTATTGCATAGCTCCCCTTAATGAATGTAAATAAAATATGTATTAATTTCTAGATTGTGTTTTGTTTATACAGTTTTGGAGCAAGGCTGATATTTTCTATTTTCAGATAAATCTTTGAGAGTTTTGAGTGTTTTCATGCCAAAGAAGTTATTTCCTACACTCCACTCTTCCACTCCAAAAGACAAACCAATTAATTTGAGATGCGTCATTTTGAACGGTATAGTCATAGACATGATAGCTTATGGCCAATATTGGATAACGAAGATACACAAACTTCATGAGGTGGATGGGGGACGTGAATACCATTTCATTGCAAGTCCCTCTGAGATAATCATGTTACTTCATATGTACAAAGAAAATCAAAATACAAGGAGTGAGCATTCATGTAGATGCTAATTTTGAAAGTATGCAATCATAAATTTGATGCTACATAATGACAGGTATAGGCAGAAGAAGGGTATATAGTGAGTGTAAGTCAAGATATGCATGAACAGTTTTTGAAGTTTTGTATGTATTCTTTAGGCCTTGTGGATGGGGTTGGGTTTTGCTTCATTGAAATTATTTCTGAAATTAATTTCAATGTAGTTGAATAAAATTGTGCCAGTATATTTTGTATGCTATTTCAAATAAATCCTTGTAGACCACAGTAGCTATAATATATTGACTTTCATTAAAGCGAGTAGCATGACTTATTCATGTGCGATACTTCTTATTAATCCATATATAGTTTGAAGGACTAGAAATCATCTTCTGAAACCAATTTTTATCAAATTGCTTATATGTAAAAAAACCCCTCAAATACAAAAACACTTTGTTTCTAGATTTCAAAACTGCAACAAAAGTGTGGGTTTTGGTGTTGTGTTTTTTGGTTTGATTTCTTTAAAACGGATCTCAATTTGAATAGTGTGGTAAAGAGGTTCAAAATTCAACTGTTGCCATATCTCTTCTGAAAGCACAAAGCAAATTGAGATGCACAAATATGATACAGTTTCTTTAAAACTGTTCAATACTTAATTATTGGCTGACCACAGAGGAAGTCAAAATCTGGAATATATTGCCTGGCGTCTTGCTGATTGATTGTTCTTCAAATGGATCTTAATATAGAATGTCTCCTCATTGGGTAATTGTTTCAGTGGGTTTACTTTTTCCAAGTGGCAGTAACGCAAATTGTACCATACAAGATCTGAACAAAACTCACCTCCATTTTCTTTTGTGAACTTGGACACTGTATTTAAGATTAAATAGATCTGCTTTAATGTGTTTAAAGATGGCCGGTGAGGGTTTTTTGCTGGTGAGGCCTCAGTGGTAGTAGCTGTAGTATGGTAGCTGTAGCTGCTACATGTGTGCTGTAGCTAATGGGTCAAAGGGCCATACTTGTAATGGAGGAAATTATTAGAGGTGTGAGGAACTCTAACATTGCAGATGTGACCACAGTGATGTTGCAGACCTTTGGCTTGAAATTTCTGAGGAGTTGGGGTTGTTCAGAATCTAAGTATCTGCTTCAGCTGGTTCCTCATGCCTTTTTGTGAAATTGTTTGCCTGGTACTGAAAGTGTTGGAGTGAAAACTGTTGGGTGAAATATTCTTAAAGTCTCCTTTGCATAGTCTTTTTTTTGTCTGGTGTCACCTTTTTTAATGAAATGTGAGTTTCTGAAGAGAAAAAGAAGGAGGTAGGGATGAAGAGAAAGAGTAGCTAAGCTGATAGCCTTTAACTGGTGGGAGTTACCTATGTCTGGTTTAATTTACAGCAGCTATCCATCATGTCTGTATATCCTTCGGTAATGAGGAGTACTCTATAACTGCTTTCCTAGTATGTCAGCAAAGAATTCTAGAGAACTTAATTTTAAATAATCAAAACTTAAAAGCAGAACAGATTTCTCTTTAAGCTATCACAGATGTACAACTGGTCTGCATCGGGACCAGTACTTTTAATATCTTCATCAATGACATAGACAGTGGGATCGAATGCACCCTCAGCAAGTTTGGAGGTGACACCAAGCTGAGTGGTATGGTTGACACACCTGAGGGACGGGATGCCATCCAGAAGGACCTGAACAAGCTTGAGAAATGGGTCCGTGTCAACTTCTTGAGGTTCAACAAGGCCAAGTGCAGGGTCCTGCACCTGGGTTGGGGCCTATCAATATGGACTGGAGAATGAAGGGCTTGAGAGTGGCCCTGCCAAGAAGGACTTGGCGGTGCTGGTGGATGAAAAGCTTGACATGAGCCAGCAACGTGCGCTCGTAGCCCAAAAGGCCAACCATATCCCGGGCTGCATCAAAAGTGTGGCCAGCAGGTTGAGGGAGGTGATTCTGCCCCTCTGCTCTGCTCTGGTGAGACCCCACCTGGAGTCCTTGCATCCAGCTCTGGAGCCCTCAGCATAGGTAAGACATGAACCTTTGGGTCCAGAGGAGGTCCACAAGAATGATCAGGGGGATGGAACATCTCTCCTGTGAGGACAGGCTGAGAGAGTTGGCGTTGTTCAGTGTGGAGAAGAGAAGGCTTTGGGGAAACCTTACCGTGGCCTTTCAGTGCTTAAAGAGGACTCATAAGAAAGATGAGGAGAGACTTTTTAGCTGTCTGTCACTTGTTGTGATGGAACAAGGGGTAATGGTTTTAAACTAAAAGAGGGTAGATTCAGACTAGATGTAAGGAAAAGATTTTTTGACAATGCGGGTGGTGAAACCCTGGCACAGGTTGCCCAGAGAGGTGGTAGATGCCCCATCCCTGGAAATATTCAAGGTCAGGTTGGATGGGGCTCTGAGCAACCTGATCTAGTTGGAGATGTCCCTGCCCATTGCAGGGGGGTTGGACTAGATGGCCTTTAAAGGTCCCTTCCAACCCAAACTAGTCTATGATTCTATATATTCAAGCATATATTCTTTTTTATGACAAATACAGGTATTCCTTCTCAAATATGTAGCAGTAGTCTTCCTCTAATAACCTTTAAATGTAATAATTTACTTATTTATGTTATGACATTTTAAAAATTGTCTTTTAAGAAACTGCTTCAAGACTATAACATTTTGGGAGAGCTGATATCAGAACAGTTTTATTTCCTGGAGATCCTCTGTCTGTTTCCTTTACTATTGTCATAATTAGGAGACGTTATTGATAATTCTTGCGTCATTTCTTGTTTTTGCTTAAGGTCTGACCAGCAGCAAAGGCAACATTGGGATTTTCAGATTCTAAGTACTGTTGCTGTTGTGAGAGTTGACTTGACCAGTTGATGTTATGCAGCTGATCAGCATACCGTCATCCCTTTGGCAGCATTGCTATCTAGAGAGAAAAGAGGCTATGAGGTAGCAGGAAGGTAGTATAGTGTGGTAACAGAGGCAGATATCTTACATGCAGGTGTTAGGCCTAAGACAATTTACAACACTTCCTAACAAGCATGGCTGTGGTACTTCTCAGAGCCACATGAACAAATAAAAAATTAAAATGTAACTTTCATTCATCTGTCATAATATCTTTATAAAAGCTGAAATCCCAAATCCAATTCTGCCAGTTCATTTTTGTTATTCAAAAACTAATAGTCCTCTTAGGCAGCCTGTTTTTGTCATTCTTTTTTCTTTTCTTTTCTTACAATACAGGAAACTCTTAAGAAAAACATTGTTGGGCAGTTTAAAATTGCATTTCTGCTCTTGCATGTAAATTAGCACAAGTGTTAAAAGTCGGAGGACAGACTTATAGGCTTTGGAATTTGACATCCTAAGGATGGCAGAAAATACCATGTGGATAAGTATAACCTGTAACGCATAAACTAAGAAGGTGAGCATAGCTTAATGTAAAGCAAGTCGCAGGAGTAGAACTCAGTCAAGCCAAATCACTTGCTGGACAGAGCCAGCTGCTTTAAGTTAAGGGAGAATAACAGAAGGATCTAAATCAGAAGTTAAAAAAAATCATTATACACATTCCCAAGGCAGCCCCTGTCTTGCAGTAAATGCAACACATGGCTTTTTTTTAGTTAAATGAATTGACAGACTCTTTTGCATTAAGCAGGTATACATAACTTGTCATCTGGAATAATGTTGGATATGAAGAAGAGTGAAGTGCACCATGGATGAAGGTATATAAGTGGGGACAATTCAGAGGCTTCTAAAGAGTTGGTTTCCAGCATTTGGAGCTTTTTGATGGCATAGTTGCAGATTATAATTCTCAATGTCTATCTGGTCCTGGAGATGGATATCTATATAGGTGCCTGTCAGCCTGACCTCGGTATCAGGGAAGATTATGGAGCGGCTCATCTTGAGGCTGCTAACAAGCTATGTGCAGAACAGCCAGGGTATCAGGCCCAGCCAGCACGGATTCATAAAAGGCAGGTCCTGCCTGACCAACCTGATCTCCTTTTATGACGAGGTGACCCACCTAGTGGATGAGGGAAAGGCTGTGGATGTTGTCTACCTGGACTTTAGTAAAGCCTTTGACAGCGTCTCCCACAGCATTCTCCTGGAGAAACTGGTGGTTCATGGCTTAGGTGTATTCTTTGCTTGGTAAAAAACTGGCTGGATGGCTGAGCTCAGAGAGTCGTGGTGAACGGAGTTCAATACAGTTGGCAGCCGGTCACAGGCAGTGTTCCCCAGGGCTCAGTTCTGGGGACAGTCTTGTTTAATATCTTTATCAGTGATCTGGATGAGGGGATTGAGTGCTCCCTCAGTAAGTTTGCAGATGACACCAAGCTGTGTGGGAGTGTTGATCTGCTGGAGGGTAGGAGGGCTCTGCAGAGGATCTGGACAGGCTGGATCAATGGGCTGAGGTCAACTGTATGAGGTTTGACAAGGCCAAGTGCCGGGTCCCACACTTGGGTCACAACAACTGCATGGAATGCTACAGGCTTGGGGAGGAGTGGCTGGAGAGCTGCCCAGCAGAAAAGGACCTGGGCGTGCTGGTTGACAGCCGGCTGAATATGAGCCAACAGTGTGGCCAAGAAGACCAACAGAGTCCTGGCTTGTATCAGAAACAGTCTGGCCAGCAGGAGTAGGGACGTGATTGTGCTCCTGTACTTGGCCCTGATGAGGCTGCACCTTGAATCCTGTGTTCGGTTTTGGGCCCCTCACTACAAGAAGGACGTTAAGGTGCCCCAAAGAAGGGCAGTGAAGCTGGTGAGGGGTCTGGAGCACAAGTCTTATGAGGAGTGGCTGAGGGAACTGGGGTTGTTTAGTCTGGAGAAGAGGAGGCTGAGGGGAGACCTTATCGCTCTCTACAACTACCTGAAAGGGGGTTGTGATGAGGTGGGTGTCAGTCTCTTTTCCCAAGTAACTAGCAATAGGATGAGAGGAAATGGCCTCAAGTTGCACCAGGGGATGATTAAGTTGAATATTAGGCAAAATTTCTTCACTGAAAGATTTGTCAAGCATTGAAACAGGGTACCTAGGGAGGTGGTGGAGTTGCTGTCACGGGAGGTGTTCAAAAAGATATGTGGACATGCCACTTTGGGACATGGTTTAGTGGGCATGGTGGTGTTGGGTTGGTGATTGGACTTGATGATCTTGAAGGTCTTTTCCAACCTTAATGATTCTGTGACTCTATGATACAGATTTTATCATTAAAATCAAGGGAACAAACTCCATTAAGTAGAGGGACTTTGGCTTTTTCGCAACAGAAGACTGATATTTGGAATCTCCTGCCTGTAACAGTGGTACTAGCGTGCATTGAGGTTCTTGCTGAAGTAGTAGTATGCAGTTCTCTTCACTGCTGATAGACGGTGTGTGGAGGGTTTCTTTTGTTGAAATGCTGCTTTCCTTGAAGGTGTCTTTCTCTAGTAATGTTTTGTAGAGAAATGTAATTAGAGATGTTTGGACAAGTGGAAAAAGGGGACCAAAATCTTTGAACAGTGTTGGGAAAATACTGAATAGCATTTTAGGGCAGAAAATGTAAAACAGTTTCTTGCTAAAATAGTATGGGGAATTTGAAATCTTGATATTTGGGGGGGGGGGGAAGAAGAACTTACTTCAGTAGTCACCACACATAAAAGTAATTTTGTATTGCAAAATAGTGAAAATATGATACCTAATAGTTAATTTTTCTCTTTCTAGTTGTGGTAGGTTAACCTTGATTGTCTGCCATCTGCTCAACAAGCCATTCTCTCACTCCCCCTCCTCAACAGGACAGGGGGAGAAAATGTGATAAAACATCCTGTAGCTTGAGATAAAGACAGGGACATTGTTCACCAATTACTGTGACAGGCAAAACAGACTCAACTTGGGGAAAATTAATTTCATTTATTGCAAATTAAAAATAGGGTAGGATAGTGAGAAACAAGGACAAGACTAAAAACACCTGCCCCTCTTCCCGCTTCTTTCCAGGTTCAGCTTCAGTCCTTTGCTCCTGACTCTTCTACCTCCTTTCCCTCACAATCCCCCAAGGGGTGCAGGCGACTGGGGAATGGAGGTTGCAGTCAGTTCGTCACACATTGTCACTGCCACTCCTTCCTCCTCACATTGTTCTCGTGCTCTGGTGTGGGGTCCCTCCCATGGGATACAGTCCTTATCAAACTGTTCCAGTGTGGGTCCTTCCCATGGTCTGCAGCTCTTCAAGAACTGCTCCAGCATGGGTCCCTCATGGGCTGCAGGTTTTTCCAGAAATCCTGCTCCTGCATGGACTCCTTTCCATGGGCCACAGCTCCTGCCAGAGCCTGTTCCTGTATGGGCTTTTCACGGGCTGCAGCTTCCTTCAGGGCACATATGCATGTCCTGCTGTGGTTCCTCGATGGGCTGCAGTGTGGATATCTGCTTTGGCATTGTCCTCCAGGGGCTGCAGGGGGACAACCCACTTCATGGTTTTTGTGTGCAGCAGGGGAATCTCTGCTCTAGCACCTGGAACATCTCCTTCCCCTTCTCTTTCACTGACCTTGGTGTCTGCATGGCTGTTAATCTCTCATTTTTCTTGTTCTTCTCTCACGCAGCATTTTTATAGCCTTTCTTAAATACATTAGTGCCAGAGGCACCACCAGTATTGTTGATGGGCCCAGCTTTGGCAAACAGCAGGTCTCTTGGAGCCAGCTGGAACTGGCTGTGTCTGACATGGAGGCAGTCCCTGGTGTCTTCTCCGAGAGGCCACCTCTGCGGTCCCATGTGTCCCAGCTTCTCCCCCCACCGACCTAGCCACGTAAACCCAATACACTAGTCCTAGAAGCTACTCTTTTTTTAGTCTGACATATGAGAGAAACTTTCCATATTACATTAATCTAATGCATCAGTTCTGATGATTTCAGCATCATTTGAAAGTCCAACTCTCCAAAGCTAAAATTAAAACATTTGAGAGGCATAGTCACTGTAACAGCCTTGGCTTCATGTTGTTGCACAAAAAACCAAAACAAGTTGAAGTTTCAAAGTTGTATTTCAATTTGATTTATATATGTATGTATAAATGTAATTCAACTCACTCAAGACTATTTAGAAATTAAGTTTTCTAGTTTCTGAAGAAAAGACCTAAAACTTAAGCAACGTTTGTTCCAGATGCTAACTTCAGTGAAGATATGGGAAAAGAGGTTTTTCTCTACTATGCCTTTCCTAATGCTACCAGCATTAAGGAAAATGCAAGTTACTTTTTTTGCTACTGTCATCCCTTCTTTTTAGCAGCATTGACCATCCTTGTTTGAGGATTTTGAAATAGCAGCTTCAGAAACTTGCAACTTAATCTCCTTGTCTGTTACACAAATGAACACTTCGTAGTTTTCAGTGGTTTGGTCTTGTAGCAGACCATTGACAGTAACACTTCTAAAGATGGCGGGAATTCTGAAGACACTAGGGAAATTATCCTTAGTGAATATCTTCTCACAAATGCAATCCCTTCACTGTCTGTAGGGCATGTCCAAAGAAGCTAGTCTCTGTGTCTGAATGTATGTCTAGATGCGGCCTTCTTCCATTCCAGAACAAGGAATGCTAAAATACTGCAGTGAAAATCTCTTTACCAGACTACCCAAAGATGGAGACGACAGACCAACTCATGGCAATGATTAATAACCCCCACTTCATTGTCATTCAAGCTGGGAAGCCATATATTCTTTCCTAAAAAAGAAAGTTCTGTGCTGACACATAGAGTCCTTAGATCTGTCTCCCCTGATGGAGCCCTATCCTGAGGGGCATGCTTATGACTGCCCACCTCTTGCTCTGCTCTTTTTGTAACATTATTTAAGGTCTGATTCCCAGGCTTTTGAAATAGTTTCATTACTGAGAGGAGAGAAAAAAAAACCCCAAACAAAACAGGTGCCCTGTCTTGGAAGGTCCATACATCCTCTTACACTGAATACTCCCTCTGTCATATTTCAGAATTTGAAAGGAGGATTCTTAAAACGAAATTTGGATTTTCTTTTTTTATTATTATTTTTTGCATTACTAGGTTTTGCATCTCTAGATGACAGCTGTTAGAGTGGGAAAGTGTAACATTAATTTTCCAGTGCAGTGGCATTCCTCTAGTGTATGTAACATTGTGTAGTCTGAGTGGACAATCAAGTCATTTGCAATCTGTCCTTTGCAGTTATTGGGAACTAGCGTAGATTTATTGAGGATATATCTAAATTAGGCAATAGGTACATGCTGGGATCCATATCCCTTAATTGGCCAAACCTGGAACCTGTGCTGCTGCTTGCTCATGACCTGTATGCCCAGGTTTCTGGAATGGGAGAACAATGAAATGAATGTGTACCTAGGTGTTGTCTTATCTGGTGGGGATGCAGTTGAGCTATTTATTGAAGCACTCCCAGATTCACCGGCCTTTATTGTTTTAAAGGAAGCAAGTTAGCCTGCTGTTCCCTCAAAGTGGCTTAAATACTGGGCTGCTTGTGGTTGTCTGAATATCTACTGTGCCTTAGTGGACAGGAGGGCCACTCAGCTAACAGTGAAGAAATATGTGCGAAGAGTTAGGAGAAACTCAGAAGTTCAGGAGGAGGAAGAGAAGGAATGAATGACACATTGGTGCTAGTGAATTAATTAAACCAGAAATTAATTTTTATTAGATCATGAACATATTCCTGGCTTTGTTGGATGCTTATCCATCAAAACTTAGTCTGAATTTTTTTTAATTTTAAGGTTTTATCCTCAGAATTCTTTCACTTTTGTAAAGGTTTTCCAAAAATAACAGGATTTAAGTATTTTTATAAGAATTTGGCTTCATTTGTTTTGATCAATGCATTGTCCAGTTTGACTGTGTAGATAATATCTAGCCCTGGACAGAGAAATATCATAATGGTATTTTTAGCAATACTTCATTAGCTTGCTGTCTGAAGACAGACAAATTTACCTATTTTTTTTTCAACTTTTGCCCAACGTGTAAAACCTTTTCGCTATGTGCAGTTTTTGTAGGTAGATAGGGTTGTGCATTTTACTAACTTTTCTTATTAAAACCAAGACTTTAAAAAGTTCGATTTCTGCATGATGGCAATATAATCGGCTCATAAATACTCATTGTTCTATTCTAGTTTTTGTTGCTATTTGTATTTCACTATTTACAGTTGTAATGAAATGTTTATTGGAATAAAAAAGCTAATGTATTTAAGAATTGCTACTAATAAAACACATAGTGATTCAGATACATTAAATAGGCTGGATTTCCCCAAGGCATTTTAAACTGTTGGGAGGAGAACCAAATGTGGAGCAGTGCTGAGATGGCAATTGTGACTTTATGGGGAATGGGGGAACTAAATGAAGTTTAACTTTCATGATCCTGTTGTTAGTGCAATAAAGGCATATCTACTCAGGGTTATACTCTAACTTGTTTCTGTAAAAGCTAGTATATGCTGTAAAAAGCTTACCATAATGAGCAGATATGTATTTGTTCTGAAATATGTGAATGTGTAAAAGTTAGTAATGTCTTTAGCACTGCCAGCCACAGTAAACATGGCGTGTCTCACTAGTGCTTTTCTTATTAGAGAAATTGTGCTGCTGCCCATTAAGTTCCATGGCTGATCCTTTCTAGGCAGGGGTTTTTTTGATAATGCAATATGCATTATGTGTGCTCAACAGCTTCAGGCATTACTTCAGCTGAGGCTACCTACTTACTTATAGGAATGTTGTTAAAGGTGGCAGTGTTTTAAACCCTACTTCTTCAAATGCAAGTTTGTGCGCTTTTGTTTGATCTTGTTCCAAAGCCACAGTAAAGTCTCCATTGACTCCACTGCTGTGGATTTAAGTAGTACATGAGCTCTATGACGGAAGGCTGTGGATCGGATCAACTGTCAGGGGCTTGGGGCAAAAAAGCAAGTTCAATATATCATGCTAAGCAGTTGGAGGAAAAACCTGTCTCGGAGTCCTCACCTTGTCTTGAACTTTAAGTCTCTGGATCATCAGGCTAATTGCTCGTTATGTTATTTGAGAACTCTTTGCAGTTAACACAGGGGAAAATCCTTGACGGGCTATGAAAAGGACAGAAGGCTTCTTAATATAACAGATGGGATGTAAGACACTGTAAGGTCTATGTGAGCATGAAAAAAATGATATAGATCCAGTTGCCTACCATTTACGTCCACCTTAAGGTGTTTCGTAATGGAGAATACAGAAGAAAGGAAGTCAGACTTGAAACTTTGATTAACTGCCAAGGCTAATGAATGGATACATAAAGAAAACTCAGAAAAACAAAGATACCCATGAAATTATTTCTTTGCTCCCAGTTAGAATACTTCTGTTCCTCATTAGGAAGTGTAGGTAAAAAAAAAGCCCATCATGCTAAAAAACAAATCAAACCTAAACTGGAATATGATCCCGGTTTAATGATAGCAAGCATCATCTGTGTTCATGTTTTGTGCTTATTTAAGTTGAAATGTGCACCTGCTTTAATGATAATAATTGGGAGGGGAACCTCACAAAACAAACCTGTTGCCTCTTATGGAAAATGAATTAGGTGAGCAAAGAGAAGAATGTGCATGGATGTGACTGCTGGCTAAAATAAAGATGGACACTCTTCTCAAGTTCTACTATTTCGTCATGGTTGTTTATTGGAGAGAGCCTATGAGCAACTAGAAAGTCTTGTGTTCCTGGAACGCTAAGAAAATACCTGAGTGATTAGACAATGTATAGAAATTCTGAAACAGCATCTTTCCTGTGGCTTTCTGGTGGCTGCTGAGAGAAGCTGGCCTGTTTAACCTCTTCGTGGGCAGTGATAAAATAGCCAGCATAAATTAGGTTGGGAAGATGAGTGGAATGGAGTAAGTAAAAGGTTAAAGCTCTGTCAGTTTGCTTTAGAACCTGAACAGCTCTAAGTGCCTATGCAGTATGATGGGTGGGGATTTTCTCTCTTTATAAACAGAAGTTGATGTGAATTTGTAACCATGTGCTGCTCATTCACTGTTCCCTTCTGGAATAAAGTGGTTCAAAGGTTTCAAGGCAATGGATTGGCTGAGGTCGCAATCACACTTTTTCCCTTCTTCCCCATCTGAACAATAACTTCTTCCTGCTTCTTAAAGAATTGTCTTATGGCCTACAACACTGTGTTTAGTCCTGTAAACTCTAATATTGAAAATATGCTATCTACTGACCTTTGCGGTCTCTGATGCCTTATGGAAAAGTAGTTTCCCTAAAGTTTCAGCAGGGTTGATAATGCTAAGTTCTGGCAGGATAGTGAGCCTATCCTTCATATCATGTAGACATGGCTTCAGTCATAGTTTGAAGCCTTTGCTAAACTGTGCTGTTTCTCCATGTATCTTTTAATGGAAAACCAGTGTGTTTCGTGAAGAGTTGACTTTTGCTATTTGTGAGATAAGAAGTCATTTGGAGTCAGGCATACAGTCCTGTGCATAAGTGCTGCTTAAAACAGTATGGGATGAAGTATATTCAATGCTGCCTCTATCAGATCTGTGATTTTTAGATCCATGAGAAGATGCACCTTTTGAGTAAGTCCTGTTATATAAATAAAGATTACATAGCCACCCTGGCTGTTGCAGCTGATGGGATGGTTCTAAGGAAACACAACTTGAAAATGAATGGCTTAAAACAAGAAAACAAGAAGAACACTGATGAATGAAAGCCCAACAATTTTGAAATTATTTGCAATTTGAAACTATTTTTGAGGTGATTTATTTGTAGAATGTGACTTCTACCAAATCTGTGATGCTGAAGGCTGATTGGTGCTCATTTGGGATGCTGTGAGTGTAAAAAGATCATCAGTACACCAAAGGCTGTTTCAGGCCCTTACAGTGACGATGATTTATTGTTTGAATAACAACAACAACAATTCTTTTTGGTCTAGCATGAAACGCAGTCACTTAAGTGTTTTGGAAAATGTTACGCTTTTGAACAAAGCAATTTCCTTTGCCAATGTGAGCTGCTGTCCCTGCAGACTTTTCTTTCAATTGCCTGTTGGGCATGTGGCAAGCAGATAGCACCTAACCCTTTCTGTGTTATTTTATCCCATTTTATGCAGTATCGTTCTCTCTGAGCTTTGTTGTCATGGTTTAGTTCCATCAAACAAAGCTGGAATGTGCCAGTCTGTATTCTCTGTCTGTGTGGTATACGCTCTTAATGCACATCCACCTAAATCAATTTGTTTCTGTAACCATATGACAGCTGTAAACCTCTGACTTCTGGAAATTTCAATTTCTAAAGAATATTTTTTCTTCAGGTTGTGTACTCTATTCTGCTAGTCTGTCTGTGCTGGGGCTGTTCCAAGCATTCTGTTTGGCTTTGAATAACTGTTGCGTCATATCCAATTTTTAAAAGGTACTATATTGCAAAACTGTTTTCCTTGTAACTTCTCCATGTTTGGATTTACCTACACAAACCAAAGCCTTTAGTTTCTTCCTTCCTCCTCCCTCCCCCCCCAATTTCACCTCATCACTTCTTTCATGATGCTTGATTTTTAAATTCTTTCTATTTATTCCCTGTCCCCACCTTGCTGCTCTGTCCTCCTGAAATTCTTTGACAAATCCACAGCCCTGTTTTGGTATTGCATGTCACCTTCTGCGATGCACCTTGTGTGGAACTCCCAAGGAAAATACGGTGAGTGAAGTGTGTGTTTTTGAAAACCCTGAAGTTAGAACGAAAATGGAAGGTTTCTGAGTTGTGTGACAGTTTGAGTTGGGTAACAGCTTTGCAAGTGCAGTCCGTAGATCTAGTAATATAAAAGGCAACGATTACTCTTAAGAAAAACAAAAGTTTTTGCTACCAGTGTGACTTTGTTATGTCAACCAACAGTGTGTTTTTTCAGAATCTTCTCTCCTTGTGATTAAATGAGAGCTCAGATGTTTTCAGTGCAGAGAAATACAAGCAACTCTGCCATTGTGCCTTGAAAGGGATGTGAAAACTGTTTCTCAGTACTAGGAAATTGTTGTCCAAGGGATTGCACATCTATTTTTATTTTTCAGAAGTAGACAACTGAGAGAGTGTATCTTTTGAAGTCAGTTTGTGTAGGTAGTAAATAGGATTTTCTCTGATCTACGGAGAAATTTGCCACAGATGTAGAAATGTTTGCTTATTATGGGACCACCATTGTATAGTAATAGTTTTTGATTTGCAGGTACATAAGACACACATGAAGTATTTGAAAGCTGTGTATGTCTTAGCTCTCAGGTTACCACTGTATATTGTGTTTGTGGTATTCCGTTGTTTTTTTTTTTTTTAACACGTTGCTTAAATAAGCAGGGGTGGGGAGGCATATTTTTGAAAGACGGTAAGATCTCTTCTGATTTGGACTAATCTGCTGATTGTATCTGAGCTGTTGCTTTCTATGATTCCTTTTTTTGATAAAAGTCTCTCCCCAACAGCTATTTGTGGGTTGTTTTTTTTTTTTCTAATGCTCATTTCTCCAGTATTTAGAAGATTAACTTTTTTTTATAAGAACCTTTGCAAATACTTGTTGCTTTGTTTATTCACTTTATGGTTCTGTTTGGCATCAGATGTTCTCAGCTTATTTCTGGACATCATTAATTTTTGATATCATATCTGGCTAATTTCTTCAGGCTCTGAGCATGGAAGTTCTGACTTGCGTAGAATAGCTTGATGAGGAACGAGGTACTGATGGGCATTTGATTATTGCCACGTAACAGAAACACCTTCCCAAAATATTCTAGATAGTAATTGCATGTTTAATTAGAGACATCATGATGATGTAATCTGAAAACAACATAACTGCTGGTAGTGGTCTCTCTTCTGTGAGTTATACTGGATTTATAGTAGCTTGTTTTAGCTCTACTTAATTAATTTTAATTATATGTCTATAGATGTGTATGCTTTTAACTGTTGCGATTGGTACTGTGGTAGGTTTGTTTAGTTGTATTTATTGCATGTTTACCATGCATTGTGTGTGTTTTCCCTTTTTGGTTTGGTGGTTTGGTTTTTTTTTTAATAAAAAAGGCTTGGTAGCCGAAAATAAAGTTGTCTCATGTTGTCCTGGTTGCTGCCCTTTGCAGGAAGGGGAAGATGAGTGATTTTTGAGGGCAACTGGGCCATGAGGCCTGGAGAAGCTTTTAGGGTGGAGGTCTGACAATCGGTGAAGGAGAGGAATTGGAAAGCTTGAAGGAAACTGTAAGCTGAAAGATTCCTGAAAGGACTCTGGAGCTGAAAACATGAGGATTGTTCAACTTGGAAAGCGTTTGAAAGCTTTGGATCAGAGAGCCAAATCAGAGGAAAAGACCTTCCCTGCAAGATGATAGGGCCAAAATTTGGTTTTTTTCAGATTTTTCCATGCAGAGGGTTTGAGTTCTGGGTTCTGTATTACCTTACTAATTTTGTGCTAGTAATTACAAATAGAAAGGTGGTGTGTGTGGGGATGTGTGTGTATTTTTTTTTCTTGCTATTGGTTTTTTTCCCATTCTTTTGGTATACTAACTTTGGTATAGTCAGTGATTTCACCTGAAGGCTCTGGCTGAAATGAAGCTCTACCATAAATGTCTGAATACAAACTACAAGAACAGCAAAAGCAACTTTTGTGGTTGACTTCTTGGAATAGTGGGCTCTAACAGCATACAAGAATCAAGAATGTTGGTGCAGAGTTGTGGGGTTTTTGGAGTGTTTTTTTGGTAATTTGATAAATGAATGTCTAATTGAACGACAAGACTCCAATGTCTACCTGAGACGTGTGGAGTCATTGGCTCATTTAACTAGCTTCTGTTGCATAGCCTGAAGTGAGGAATGTGGAAGCTACATAGACCACCAAAAAGGGGAATATAAAGTATTTGGACTGAACAGGCTCCACTCTTGCTTTCCAAAAACTGGAGGTATTCTAATTGTGAGTTAATTTGATCAAAGTCCCCATGCAGCTGACAAGTTCTTTTGTAGTTTTTATTGGTTTAATTTTTTTATTTACTTGCAATTCACAGTGTATGATTGGACACATAATACTGAATTCAGCTTGCTTTTTCTTTTTTTTAATGTTTGCTATCTGCAGAGAAGTCACATCAGTACTTTCTGGATGACCATGCTAACACTACTTTTGACATAAGCCTTTAAAAATGTACATTTGCACAAATATTTCTGAGGTGAGCTTTATTTCGACCCAAAAAAAGCCTACTCCAGATGTCTGTATGGATGGATGTCACCTGAAAAGAGAAGCAAAATAAAAATGGGGCTTAATTTTTTTTCAGATGTTGATTTTCATACGTAAGTCTCACCTGATTTGTTTAAATATACTTATTCTGAGATGCAGGTTTTTTAGTTTTTCTCCAGTCTTTATGTCAAGTAAATTGTCATTGACACATGTAAAGATTCAAGTAGTTTTCATACTGCTTTGCAAAGAAAAACTGCATTAAAAGTGGAATACCTTCCTGAGGATTCTAAACCAAGACTATGGAAATGCAATAATTTCTTTTTCTTAGTTGCTGGCTACCATATGATCTGTAAAGTTGTTGTACTACTTGAAGTGTGTAGTGAGAACGATGCAGTCACTTCAATCATTATTTTTATCATGTGAATAACCCATTGCAGGCTATGACTAGTCTCCATTTGTAATCTGAGTGACAGCATTGTCTTCCAGAGAGTTGAAATTCTTTCTTTTCTATGGCATTTCACAAACACTTTCACTTGATATGAGAAGCACACGTTGATGTGGATATTCCAGATAATCAGGAAGCTGTTTTTTTCATTTTTTCATCTCCTTTATGTTGTGGGACAGGAAGTCACAGAGAGTATGGATAAGATCATCAGGTCCAATTGGGACAAGTGTTTTATGACCTGGAGTTGCTTCCACGTACAGTATTAATAGCAGGTGTAGCAATAGTTTGGATTCTTAAATTACTTTCATTGGGTTTTCCGTGTTGATTAATCTAATTTCCAGTTGCAGATAAAAAACATTTGACTTGTGGGCACTTGAAACAATACCTGTTCTTTCAGTTTCTCAATCCTGAATGCCATGACCATGACACCTTAATGGAAAACCCGATATGGAGTAATTTCAAGGGAAGGAGAAGGTATTACTGAAAGTTCAAACTGTCTGCAGAAAGTTCTCTAACGCTCTTAAAAAGCTGCTTTTTCCTTATGTATTCAGTTTTGAGGGGATGGAGGTGTTGATTTTACACTTGTCTCTTCATTTTGCCTTACCTTTTAGGACCCCAAACATAGGACTAGTTTGTTTTCTTTCCTTTTCTAGAGGGAATGACAGATACCTTGTTTTCATAGACTTCAAGAGAAGCTATATATCACTTGGAAAACCTGTTTCTCAGCTGCCTGGTTTTTTTCATTAATTGATTTGATGTTTTTGCGGTTTTAAGGATCTTTGTTTTTAACTTTTTTTCACCACTGCACTCTTTCTTACTCTTAATCAGAGGAAGAATAAAATCCTTATATTCTTTAGCTAAGGATTTAGCTGAAAAGTTGTGGGATTTTTGTTGCTCTGGATTTATAGACTAGATAACATCATCTTTTGCATGACTGTCTGTGTAACCCTTTATCAATGTCAGCTAGTTAATCTATTTGCTTTTGCTGTGGACTAATTTTTACTAATTTCGATTACTTGTTCAGGAGGAAGTTCATTCTTCAGTAGTTACATTGGTCCCCTTCCCAGTGTGGGACTTTAAGTTTGGCTTTGACCTTCACATTTCTTGAGACTGTTGAAATGTGTCTGAATAGTAGCCTTGTGTCGCCCATGAATTTGCTGCAAGTCAGTCTGTCCAATTGTCTAGGTCATTAGTGAGACATTAAACAGTACTGGTAGTGATGGTAGTGATCCCTGAGATACTCATGTAGTATCTGTCCACCAGTTGGACTCTGTATGCTGACCATAACCCTTTTAGTCCAATGGGTCATCCACTTTCCAAGCCATTTTATGCGGTTATCCAGCACACACCTTGTAAATTTCTCCATAAGGATTATATGGGAGACTGTCAGAAGCCTTGCTAATGTCAAGATATGTAATATGTTCTGCTTTCCTCTAGTCTGCAGAGTCCAGAGTCATCTCGCACAGAAGGCATTCAGGTTAGTCAAATACAATTTGCTCTTGGTAAATCCAGGTTATGTCCACAGCATCTTCCTCATTTGAGCCTTCCCTCTTGAAGTATGAAAAGTTTGACCATTTGGTATCTCAGTGGCCGATTCCTGAGCTTGGTTTCATTTTGCCTGTGGGAAATGTTTGCTATTTCCAACTCTAAGAAAAAAGTGGATGTAAATTCCTCAGCTGTACCTGCTCTTTAGCGCACCTGGCTATTACTGTCACAGGATGCCTCCCAAGACAAGCTGTGTGCAGTTAGCCTGACTGTTATTCTGATTAAGAGATTTGAGCCCATATTTGTGAATAATTTTTTTGTATTGGAGTAAGGAGCGTCTAACAACAGCAGTGCCACCTTGAGACTCAAGATGTTGACTAAGTTTCCTCGTCTGCCAGAAGTTTCTTCTGTTGCAAAGTTAGCTTAGCTTAGCTTCCTTGAAGTTTTCCTGGCTCCAGGAAAATGACTGCTCTCTGAAAGAGCGATGGAGCTGAGCATCTTTAAGGATGCATTTGATTTCATCACGGCCTTTTACAGAGTATTCTTTGTAGGTCTCTGTTTCAGACTAGGAACCTAAATGGCTGCGGCCCAGGGTTGCAGGCTATTGCAATACACAATGATATTTGATGACAGATTACTTCAATTACCTGTTTGTTTCATGACAATATCAACATTAACCATTATCCAGTTAGCTTTCAGAAAGTAAAAATCTACTTGCCCAGATCCAGAGCATTACAGAGAAAGTATTTCCCAAAATGACAAGACTAGGTTATTTCTCTAGACCTGCCTTCTTGCTTTTGACGTAGGGCTCCAACTTGCTTGGAATTTCTCGGATTTAGAAGATGTGTCCTCACTGCCTTGCAGAACATGGGGCCAAGAGCAAACTAGAGCATATCATCACATTTTTGACAGGTGGAAGCTTAAATGGTACCATATTACATGTTAGTATTTTGCTAGGGCTGCTTCTTAGACTGGTTTTTCTGAACAAAGGATTTTTTTTTGGCTGCAAGGTGAATTTGAGCTCAAGGACAGTCTGGGTCCTGGTTTTGAAAGGCAGTATTAATATGAACAATCAATAATAAAATCTGCTTCAGAGAACCTTAATGTGACTTTAAGCAACTTCATAATTTTTGTCTTCAGTCTTCTAGCATACTGATTTAGCTATTGTTTCCTTTCAGGGATGGCAAAACTTTGAGGCATGAGTTATTGGACTTTTTGATTGAGAATTTGTACTACCAATACAAGTTTAATGTTACTTACCAGTCACTTCATTTCCCGCATAAAAGTGCTTCTTATCTGGCTCCTTTAAGGAGAGCATTTATTAAAACATAGGTACACATGACACACACATTGCAATAACTCTTTTATAGCATTTATTAGTATTTGTGTGGCCATAGCTTCTCACAACAAGTTAGGAGGCTTATCCTCAAATATTTGGATAAGTAGTGCAAGATGTTATTGGAAATAGTGGAATAAAAGAATTCTGTCAAGAAATGTGGATGTGCAGACACAGTGGATGTTCTGAAAAATGCTTCCATGGTGTAAGGTCTTCATAATATTAGATGGAAAAGATGATGTAACAATGAAAATCTGTAAAATGAGCCAGCCTGATCTGCTTGCTCTAACTATTAAGAATAACCTCATGCAACTACTGTTTTTAAAAGAAGTAGAATCTTCCACAAACTGAAAAATCTAAAAGCATTTTAATTCTTTCTCTTGTGTTTGAGGGGGAAAAAACCCTAACCTCTGAGCTGTTTTCTATTTTAATACTAGATTAGGAAAACACTGAATATAGTCAAGCTCTATATATGGGTTCTGCTCTCAGAATACACAGTGTAAGATAGTTTTTTATCTAGTTTTTACTAGATATCTTTCACAGAAATGCCTGAAGAAGAAGAAAAGCATAAGGAAAGCCTAGGAAACTTGAGTCAGGGAGAAAGAAGTTCAAGGCACATTTGGGAAAAAAGCGCCTGCAGGTAAACTCAGTGCCGTACCTTCACAGAATCCCAGAATGGTTGGGGTTGGAAGTGACCTCTGGAGATCATCTTGATGAACCCCCCATGCTTAAGCAGGATGTCATAGAGCAGGCTTCCCAGGACCATGTCCAGAGGTCTTTTGGATATGTCCAAGGACAGAGACTCCACAACCTCTCTGGGCAATCTGTACCAGTGCTCAGTCACTCTCACAGTAAAAAAAGTGTTTCCTAATGTTCAGATGGAACCTCCTGTATTTCAGTCTGTGCCCATTGCCGCCCATTGCCTCTTGGGCTGCCACTGGACACCACTGAGAAGAGTCTGGCTTCATGTTCTTTACACCCTCCCTTCAGACATTTGTATCCATTGATGAGCTGCCACCAGAACCTTCTCTTCACCAGGTTGAGCAGTCCCAGCTCTCTCAGCCTTTCCTCATAGGAAAATTCTTCAGTCCCTTAATGATCTTGGTGGCCTTTCATTGAACTCACTCCAGTAGCTCCATATCTCTTTTGTGCTGAGAAGCCCAGAACTGGACACAATATTCCAGGTGTGGCCTCACAAGTGGGTGGGAATAGAGGGGCAAGATCACGTCCCTTGACCTTCTGGCAATGCTCCTTCTAATGTAGCCCAGGATGAGATACATACTGATGGCCTTGTTTGCCACAAAGGCACATTGCTTGTTCATGTTCATCTTGGTGTCCACCAGGATCCCCAGGGCCTCTTCTGCAAAGCTACTTTCTAGCTGGGTATCCCCAGCATGTACCGGTATGGGGGGTTGTTCCTCTCCATGTGCAGGACTTTGCACTTCCCTTTGAACTTCATGAAATTCCAGTCAGCCCATTTCTCCAGCCTGTCGAGGTCCCTCTGGATGTCAGCCCAACCCTCGGGCATCTCTGCCACTCCTCGGTTTTGTATCACCCACAGCCTTGCTGAAGGTGTGCTCTGCCCTATCATCCAGATCATTAATGAAGCTGTTGAATAGGAGTGGACACAGTATTTATCCCTGGGGCACATCACTAGTTACTGGCCTCCAACTAGACTTTGTGTTGCTGATCACTATCCTCTGGGGGTGGTTTTCAGTCCACCTCACTGTCTGCTCATCCAGCAGATGCCCTATGAGGATCATATGTCAGGCTGTGAATGATGAAGTAGAAAACCATGTTTGTGCTTGAACAAATCTATAAAACCACCACAAATTACCACTTCATTTCATTTTTCTACAATCCCTGGAGTAATTATTTAAACCAAGAGGCAGTCTGACAGATAGTAATTAACACATTTAGTTACATTCCTATGTAACTTTATAAAATTCTTTTTTTCATTGTAGCCTACATATGCAAACAATGTGGCACAGAGACCTATTAACTAATAGCTATTGCACTGGTGACAGATCACTTAACAAAAATACACTTAATAGGTATATTTTATACAACTTTTTCTCAGAATGTAAAGGTTGTTTTGCTGGGAAACGTGAAAAGGAAAAATGGTGTGATATAGTACATACACTTGATATCACCTTTTACAACAGTATATGTTTTATAATTGGATCACTGAAAGCATGCCCATGAAATATGTCCCTCCCAAGTAAATCATAAAAAACAAGACTGAAATGAACATTGAGTCACATGCTTATGCCCCTGGACTGTATTAACTATAACTGAATGTAATACTTAATTGTGGATGAAGATGCATTTTTAAGCATCAAGATAAAGAATGAAAATAGAGGCTTCTGGTAAGAAAATATTTAGAACTTACTATTCTTGCATTTTTGCTATCCAGAACTATGACTGATTTATCTAGTCTTTTTCATTACAGTTCATATAAAAGTGATAAAATAATGTTTTTTGCTTAGAAATTTACCAAGTCCCTGCAGGTTATTAATTTGTTATTATTTTTTATGCTTGGTTTTACTGTTTTAACTTGAAATAAGCTGAAGATCAGTTCAAAGAAAGTTCTGCCTCTTGTACACAAATGTAGCCTGCAGTATAATTGTATTAGGATTTTGAAATAAAACAGGTGTGCAAATTGTTTCTCAGAACATAAAGTAAGTGCACCCTTACTGTTAATGTGTTTTTCTGTTAACTTGCCTTATCTGCCTGTCTCCTTGTGCCCGTTTATTTCTCTGGGACATAATCCAAAGCCGTTGAAAAATCTCTGTTGATTCCAATGGTCTTGCGATCAAGGCCTTAAAATTCTCAATTTTGAGCTCTGCAGCAAGAAATGCTGATGGCTTATGTAGTGCTGATCACTGTGAAGCCCTTGTTTTGAGGGCTTTAGGCTGTGCTTCATTTTTGAGTATACTCAGCACAGATACTGATTTGTTTTAAAAGTCCTTTAGTCTTGGCATAGTTTTAGAGAGACCTTCTCTTTATAAGTGTATTGTAATATTGTATTACAACTACTTGAGGGATTGGGGTCTTGGGTGTGGGGTGGGGTTTTTTTCTTTCTCTATTTAAACTTGAATGGGTAACCATATACTTCTAGTACATCTTTTTTCCTCTCTAGTAAAAGGAAACACTCCATAATTGCAGAAAGCTGTGTTTAACGTAAGGGTGTAAACCAGAAACCTCACATAATTACGTGATGTTTTTGCAGGAAATGAACATTATCTTTTTTCCATCAAAAAATAAATGTTCATGCAAATAGGCCATATAGTTTTAAGTACTTTTACGCTTCTGTGAGTCTGCATGCTGAAGCAAGCAAGTACTATTTCATTATTTTAAAAATAAAATTTAAAAAGTCACAAAGATTAACTGTCCTGCCTTCCTACCACCTACCTTGAGCTAGTCAGGTGATTTAGAACCTGTTTAGGTTCTGCACTGCTTGCCATCTGGTGTCCTGATGATTTCAGTGCCTACAGCCTTGGAGTGCTGCAGAATAGGCAGTCGTTGTACAGTAGGTGAGGGACAGTATAAATCAGACTCTATTCAAAGAGCCATTGTGATGGCTACACTCCTTCAGCCAGATAATTCTATTGTTTCTGTTTTTCAGCAAATCTGAGTCATTGCATTACCATTCTTCAGTAAGAGAGATGTTGAAAAAGCAACTTCGTTGGTAAAAAAATTATTGTTATCCATCAGCAATTGTACTTTTTGTCTAAGCAAGATGGAGACCAGGTAAAATATATGAATACAGTAATTCATAGAATGATTGACTGTCTTGGGTGATAGATTGCAACAAGTATGCTTTGCTTCACAGAGTATATCAGACAACACCTATTTTTATGTTCCTGCTCATCAAAATTCTGTTACAGAAAGGCTTGTTTTTAACTTTTGTTGCTGTTCCATTTTTGTTTTGATTTTTTTCCTTGAAGAATAGCTATTTGACTTCCACCTGTGTGCAGGCATATGCGCAAGTTAACAAAAACTGCCATTCTTTTCTCATTTAGTAATGCCTTCAGACTACTTCAGGTTACAGGCTTCCTCTTTCTTCCCCTTGTTTTAAGGAAGCAATTATACCTTTATATTATACACACATATATTTTACATGCATTTTTTTTAAAAAAGAGGTTAACAATCTTTTACATAGTTACAGATTTGGTCATACTGTGACAGATGTCCAAAGGATAATGTTACAAATATATGTGGAAGTATGAAAATTGTGCATTGTGCCACGCCCTGATCGGAGTTCCATACAACACTGTAGCCTCTTGAGGTTCGTAGTATCAGGAGAGACATGAGTTTTTTTTTTTTAACTTGCTGTCACTTTTTTATGGAATATTAATAGTTACCTGTCTTGAAAGGGTTTGTTCCCTGCTTGTTGGGATCCAGTACAAGACAGGGATAGTCAGGAGACTTGTACATTTACAAAAGTACACTCTTGAAGCAAGCTAAAATGCTAATTTAGGTATACCCATCATATAGCCAAAGAAATAAGCTCTTCAAGAAAACCAAGTAGGGCTTGCATTTGTAGAACAGATCTTACCGTTTTACTTCATTGTGTTGAAGCTTTGATCCTTGAGTTGGGGAGGGTCTGTTGAGTTGGTTTTGTTTTTTTACACAAATATATGTGTATTTTTTTCTCAAATCAGGGCTGAGCTGGAGGTTCTCCAGTGTTCAGAGAAAAGCAGTCAGAAGAGATTTCCAAGGGGAGTATATCCATGTATAACTTCCTTTTCTGAAAGACTGTTTTCCATGAAGCAATTAACTTCTTTGTTTTGAGACTAAGAGCAAATCCAATCGGTAGGTTTTTTTATTCTGATTTCATAATTATAGACTAGGTTGGGTTGGAAGGGACCTTTAAAGGTCACCTAGTCCAATGTCCCTGCAATGAGCAGGGACATCCTCAACTAGACCAGGCTGCTCAGAACCCTGTCCAACCTGACCTTGAACATTTCCAGGGATGGGGCATCTACCACCTCTCTGGGCAACCTGTGCCAGGGTTTCATGACCCTCATTGGAAAAAATTTCTTCCTAATATTTAGTCTAAATCTGCCCTCTTTTAGTTTAAAACCATGACGCCTTGTCCTATCGCAACAGGCCCTGCTAAAAAGTCTGTCCCCACCTTTCTTATAAGCCCCCTTTAAGTACTGGAAGGCTGCAATAAGGTCTCCCCAGAGCCTTCTCTTCTCCAGGCTGAACAACCCCAACTCTCTCAGCCTGTCCACAGGAGAGGTGTTCCAACCCTCTGGCCATTTTTTGTGGCCCTCCTCTGGACCCTCTCCAACAGGTCCATGTCTTTCCTGTGCTGAGGGCTCCAGAGCTGGACGCAATACTCCAGGTGGGGTCTCACCAGAGCAGAGTAGAGGGACAGAATTAACTCCCTCAACCTGCTAGCCACGCTTCTTTTGATGCAGCCGAGGCTACGCTTGGCCTTCTGGGCTGCAAGTGTGCATTGCTGGCTCATGTCCAACTTGTCATCTACCAGTACCCCCAAGTCCTTCTTGGCAGGGCTGCTCTCAGTCCCTTCATCCCCCAGCCTGTATGGTACAGCACCCTGCACTTGGCCTCGTTGAACCTCATAATCCAAATGTAATTTATTTAATTGTAAAGACTAAATAAAGAAAAAAAAAAAGGCAAAGTTTTAGATCTGTGGAAAGAAATTTGCCACGCAGTCTAGGCTGCTTCATGGTTTTTTAATAGTTCCTGTAAACTACGTCAACTCTGTGGTCATGCTGTGGCTTTGTCTCCGGTTAGTGGTCAAATTATAGCGGATTGAAAGACTGCTGTTGTCTTAAGGAAATTATTAATTTGGGAAGCTTTATTCTGTTGGCTACAGAAATCTTATCTGTAATCCTTGCAAATAATGGAAATAGTTCCATTTCCCACTCTCCCCCCCAAAAAAGAATTATCAAGGTAGGAAGTGTTTTGTATAATATACAAAGGATTTTAATAGATTTAACAATTAAATCTGAGCATTGGATCTTTCAGATTCTTCATAAGAATAGGTGTGTCTGAGGACACGGTGATGCTTTTTATAGCTTTTTACAGCTTTTTACAGTTTCTCTGTGCTGTAAAGCAATGAGTGTGCAGCAACCAGCTGCAATGGGGAGGTGGCTCCAACCATGTTATCACTATTCACATGTCTGACTTGTAGATTCTTGAACTCCTTGTGTGAGTCAGGTCTGTTCCTACTGAAGCTTATCCAGATGAGTCTGAAAAGAAGATCACAGCACTCAACAAATGTAGCATGGAGAGCTCTGCTGGATACTACTTGTGCTGTTTGCTACACCCCTGTGTTTAGTAGTCATGGTTTCCACATTGTTACGGCAGAATCTTCCAATGCTTCAGCTGTTTTTTGTTCCCAATGAGATGTCTGATTTAGGGGTACTTTGTGACCCTTATTTTATATACAGGTGAAAATTGTTTGCTTTTCCTCGCTCCAGTCAAGACTTTTGATCTGGCAAAGATAAGCACTCATCGTGGCTGATATGTATTTGGTATGTAATATTTTGCAAGTCATTCTTCTTTGTGTTCAGATGCAATTTTTCCTCTCCCTACTTTTTGAAATCTGGTAATTCTTAGTGGTAGAATTAAACTGCCTCTTCAGGAATGCATTAGATGTGTGAGTCAGTAGTGCTGAGACAGGAGTTGGCCGTTGCTTTGCAGAGTTTTGTGCATCTCGTGGGAAAGCACAGTCTTAGCATTTTGCAGGTAAGCAAATAGTATGAGGGCTTCTTTAATGTGAGGGGTATTGGTTTTGTCATCTGAAGGAAGAAAGGGAGAGACTTAAGACTTCATTCTGCAGTGTGTGAAATTCTCTATGAATATTCCTCAGCCCTTAGTTTTTTAAAAGTGAATTTTTTTTTTTTCCCTGAGAAGTCAAGATGAGGTTACTCTTTAGTCTTATCAAGGCCATATTTTTCAGTTGTGCAAACAAGTGGAACACAGCTGAAACTACTGAGGCTGTATGTGTGCTACAGCAGCAAAGAATTTGGCCAGGAAGAATACCCAGGCCTCAATTACCTCTTGGAATAACTTGATGCCTTAAAGTCATTAGATTATTAAACCATTAATGAACTTAAGCTGTGTCTTCAGTTCAGTTTGACCAGTAATAAGTTCATTAAGTTACTCATTACCCAACATTAAATTTCTGAACAGTAGCTTTCAGCTACATTGTAAAAATGTGAGTATTAATCTAAATTACTATAAATGCACATTATTCCTTTCTTCCTCTGCCAGTGCAGTATAATGACTGTACACACCAGGCACATGGTATATTCTTGTTCTGTCTCATGCTTCAGCATATAGTGTTTTTAAATTTGCTACTCAACCATTGTTCCACTGTCCAGTCACTTCCTGCTATCCTGCAAAACACAGCCTTAAAAGCAGGTGATAATCTTTCATCTGGAAGATGTGTTTAGAGTATTCAAGCTGCTTTGGTTTGAGGTTTTTTCCTACCTTATTGATCAGCTTTTTCTCACTCTTGTTTCCTAATTATAGCTGTTAATGTCATCTTACCAGCTGACTCCAGGCAACAATTAGAAGTATTTAATTTCAAAATGCAGTGTGTTGACTACAAAGAGCAAAGCTGAGAATATTCATGTGTTCATATTCACACGTTAAGTTATATCTGATTTTAATCATTTATTCCTCCACAGTGTCTTTTGAGTTAACAGCAACTCTATCTATGATGGCTTCAGACAGATAGCAACATTCTCTCTCATGTTAAGACCTTGCAAGTATATGAAGCTGTCCATGTTATCCAGATTGCTCCCTTTTTCCTGTCACCTGAAATGACAGTCGACTTTGCTGCAGAATAGTTGTACTGTGATGTAGTTAATTTTCTTAGCTGTGATGTAGTTAACTTTCTTTATGGCACTGTATGGTACTGTGTTTTGGATGCATGGCTAAAACAGTGTTGATAATGCACTAATGCTTTGGCTGTTGCTGCACAGTGCTTGCACAGCACAAAGGCCTTCTCTGTTTCTTGCTTGCCACTCACAGTGAGTAGGCTAGGGTAGGAAAGAGGTTGGGAGGGCATACAGCTGGGACAGCTTACTCAAATTGGCCAGAGAGGTTTGGTTTTTTTCACAACATAATACTTGGCAATAAAAACTGGAGGTAGAGAAAGAAGGGGGGTAGGTGGGTGTGAGTGACTTCCATGGTGGTCATTGCTCGAAGACTGCCCGAGCATTGGTCTGCTTGTGGGACATAGTGAGTGATTTCCTTTGAGTCACTTGCTGGTTTGCTGGTGGGGTGTTCCTTCTTTCCTTCACCTTTTAAGCTGTCTTTATTTCATCCATAAGTTTCCTTGCTTTGTTCTTTGTATTTCTCTCCTGTGTCCCACTGAGCGAGGGAAGTGAGTGAGTGGCTGTATGGGTGTTTGTCTCCTGGCCAGGGTCATTCCACCACAAGAGTTTATGTAAGTATAAATCATTTGCAGACCTGCCGTGAGTGTTGCTCTCCAGAGCAAACACCTGTTTTGTGTGCCTGTTAGGTCAAAATTAGCTGTATCAATCTGATTTGCATGTATATTTGCTTTGAAGCTTTTGGCCATCGGACTGGCAGTTCTGTCCATCAATCTCCAGAGTGAGATAACTGTTCATTCTCAGCACATTATTTTAAAACCATTGATTTGCAGAGTTTATTTTGAGACTCTTGACTTACACTTTTTCATAGGTAGGAGCCTCATCTCACTCAGGACAAGGAATAGTATAGCTTGTGAGCCTTTGTTAAATGGACTTTTTTTTTAAGCTTGGTAAAATGAGTGAAAGACTCTTTCTGTTGGTCTCACTGTATTTGCCCACAATTAGTTTAGGGCAAAGCCTCAGCTGCATTGTCCCTCTGTCTTTTAAGGAAAGAACACAACCCTTAAATCAGTTTTCTCCTTTTTCCAACACAGATAGGATTTTGGTTAAAGAATTTATTTCAGAAGCTTGTGCAGTTTTTTGAGAAACCTTTCAAAGACCTTGTCACTAAAATCAGTTCTTCCGTATTCTTCTTTCTTGTATGCTTAGCTGCAGGTGGGCCAGATTATCAGCTGCTGCTGTCATCAGTTTTTCAGATGTTCAGTCATTTACACAGATGGTTTCTGTTCAGCCATTTGACCACTTGCAGTCTCTTTGCAAGATACTATCAGGTCTTGTGGTTCATTGTTTTGGTAAGTTCTCGTAATCCTCCAACCACTTTTTCAGAAAGTCATTTTCTCAAAGCATCAAGTAAGCCTTTGGAGTATGGGAGTGTTTGTCCTGGCTGTCTTTACTGTTTTGAGTGTCCTTGTTAATCTCTGCTCTAATAGTAGTAGAATTGGGGGGTTTGGTTGGGTTTAGGTGGTTTGGTTTTGATTTTGTGGTTTGGTGGTTTGTTTTTTTTTTTTGTGGCAGTTCTCTTTTGTGTCTTTCCCACTTTCTTGACTTTTTGCAGTGTCTGTAGTATACCTGCATGATAGTATATGGCTACTTGATAGCATCTGTTTGCTGTTGCTCTTTTGTTTTCACTTTGAATGGATGGAGACCAGATGTGATATCTAGGGCTTCTTTGGTAACTCTCCAGTGCACCTCAGGTGAATGCCCTTTAGTATTCATTCCTGGGCCAAATCCCACAGCATTTCATTTCCGTATTCTTCTAAGCCTATCATTGTCTCCACATTGTATCTTCATAATCTTTCTCACAGAGCTTATAGTGGGCAGAAGGGTAGCTCATGGCTTGGGAATCCAGGTACGTGTTGCCGTTAGGGTATTCTTTGCTGCTGCTGTTCCTGTTTCATGGTAAAGGGAATCCTGATCTCCCATATGTCTTTCAGGACTGTGCAGGTCCGTTTCTTGCCTGTGCTGGAGATGCATATTGTGTACACCTACGCTTCTCAAGTTTTCACAAATTTGTAGCAGTCATTTGCCTGCTTAATTTCTTGCTCATGGCTCCTTTCATTTGGAGGTGGGTTTAGTCAGTACTGCCTGCTTCACAGTGTCTGGTACCTGAACAAATGCTGGGGCTGTTCAGATACTTTTCAGTTCTTTCTGAGGATCAATCCCTTCCTTGAGAACCAGCTGGTGACGCTCATGTTTTGATTTTTAAAGTAGATTGTATTTGACATTAAGCTAGTTACAGTAGCACAGTTTGGTGCTCTCTGGGCCCTGTTGCTTGGGATTGTTGCCAGCACGTCTGTCAGGTACTGTGTTGCCCAGGAATGTGAGCTTTGGCCATCCAATGCCTTTCTGAGCATTTTTTTCGTCCATATGACTTTGCAGTAGTACTCTGCTGTGCCTCTGCATTTCGGCTGGAGTTTTCCAGAGCCATCCTTCTCTAGCGTATATCTCTATATCAGGCATTGACTTTCTGAGGATAGCCATGGAGGGGCATAGTGATCAAGGAAGCCTGAGAAATGTAGGCCACCCTTATCTGTTGTAGCCCTGAGGTCACACCAAGCCCTGAAGATCTCCTTGGGTGCAGCTCCATTTCTCCACTTCTGTCTCAAACTATCCTCAATTTAGCGGTAGCAGATTTGATCTTTCTGCCATTTTTTTCCTCTTCTCTCCAAGTTTGAGACTGGTGTTAGGCAGAGTAGTGCAGTGGAATTAAATGTCTTCTACAATCTAGGAAAATTATATTAAGTGTAATTTCACATGGAAACAAAACTGAATAACATCAACACGGCTAATGCTGTTATGTAGGAGGCCAAGTACTAGTGTATGCATATACTGATTAGCTGTTTCAAAAACTAGCTGTTTTTCAGTGTATACGTTACGGAGGCTTTTTGTAGAAAAATCTGTTTTACTAAGTAGTCAATAGCATGTATGGTGCTCGCCCTGGCTCAGCTGCCTTAGGTTAATCCCAGCGGTCGTTAGGCGCTGACTGCGGCACGGCCGCGGCGGTGCGGCGCCTCCCGCTGGCGGGGAAGGGGCGAGGAGGAGCCCCGGGCGGGGCGGGGGGAGAGCCGCGCCGGCGGCTGTCGGCTGGCTCTTCGGCGTTTTCCTCCGGTTTTGAATACGCGCAGGTATCGCTTTAGGAATGGAGGTTACTGGGGGAAATGCTGTCCTGTTAACCGTGTTTCTCAGTGGCAGAAAAATTTGGTTTGCTGATGAGGTAATACACTGACAGCAATTTCAGTATTTATAAGGCTGCGTCTCATCTTCACTGACATATATGAAAAGAGGCAATTTTTTTTTTTCTTTTGGCTAAAAAATTGCATCATACTCTTCGTGTTTGGCTCTTTTAAAACATTTCTTAGTTACTTTATGATGGAAGGATGCTTGGCGTGGGTATTCTATAAACTTGCAAAATAGTGACTTGTGGTTAGTGCTCAAAATACAATAGACTAAACCCTAAATTTCTTTAAACGGGACTCTTTAAACATCTGCTTCTTGCTTTAGAATATGATTACAGTTGTGTGCCAGTTTCAGCGCTTAAATCAAGAAATACTGTGCTGGTCTGAGCCATTTGGCTGCAGCATGCGTAGAAACAGTGTCATCGCCTCTGTTGCTATTGATGACAGGAGGTGGAAGCTGCCCACCCTCTCAGCGCAGCTCTGCACCGCGTTCCTGTGCCATCTCCCCGGCGTGCTGAAGAGGCTGCGTCAGGTGGAGGAGTGGTGGGAGACATAGACTCTGTGCAGCAGTCTTGGGTCCTGTGGAGAGAGAGGCACTATTAACTCTGTTTTCCTTTACAAGGTTGTGAGGGCAGGCTTTCACGTGCATATGAGAGAGAGATGGATTCAGCTCCGTTCTGAAGCTGTTATCTGGCTGTGCTGTTTGGCCTAAATCTATGCATAGCTCGAGCTGGGGTGGTCCAGTGCGACCTGGTCAGTACAGTGATTGTCAGAAACAGAGAATCCTAGTTATTGTTTTGCAGCGCTTGGGAGTTGTTTCCTTGGATGCTGAATCCGTGTACCACAGCAGAATAGAAAGAATTGTTTCCAGGCAGCTGGACTCTGGGAGGCAGCACTCCTCATATGTTTTTTCAGCTGTATCTGATAGATAAGGCAGCTTTATCTTTCTTTGTTTGGTTTTGTTTGTTTTTGTTAAAGGAAATTATTTTAATGTGATGGCATTTTTTTGGTGACTGTTCTTAACTTTTACTCATGCTTTCAGCTCTTCACAAAATAATGGGAAAATATTTCTTTGAAACTTGTAAGCAATGTTTGGTCTTGACGGTAGTAAAACCCCATCATCCTCTGTGTATTGATACTGCCCATTTAAATAGCAGGCACCTGCTCTGGACAGGGTCATGGTCCAGTTATGATCCGTGAGCTCGCACATCAGTTTAGAGCTGGGTAATGCATGCAGTTTTTATGAGAGCGCTAAACATTTAGGGCCATATTTCAACCTTTGGCTACTGCTGAGTACAATCTTAACGGGTAAGTAGCATTTTCCCCGTGTTCAGTTTTGGGCCCCTCACTACAAGAAGGATGTTGAGGTGCTCGACCGTGTCCAACAAAGGGCAACGAAGCTGGTGAAGGGTCTAGAGCACAAGTCTTATGAGGAGCAGTGGAGGGAACTGGGGTTGTTTAGTCTGGAGAAGAGGAGGCTGAGGGGAGACCTTATCGCCTTCTACAACTACCTGGAAGGGGGTTGTGGTGAGGTGGGTGCTGGTCTCTTCTCCCAAGTAGCTACTGATAGGATGAGAGGAAATGGCCTCAAGTTGCACCAGGGGAGGTTTAGACTAGATATTAGGAAAAATCTCTTTGCTGAGAGAGTGGACAAGCATTGGAACAGGCTGCCCAGGGAGGTGGTGGAGTCACCATCTCTGGAAGTGTTCAAAAAAGGTGTGGACGTGGCACATCGGGACATGGTTTAATGGGCATGGTGGTGTTGGGTTGATGGTTAGACTTGATGATCTTAAAGGTCTTTTCCAACCTTAATGATTCTGTGATTCTAATCTATAGATGCTGTACCAGTTTTGTAACATCTGAATGTATTTCTACTGATTTGAAATTACATTCCTTCTGTTGTGAGGTCCTGATCTCTACAAGCAGAATTTTCTATAAAAGTTTTCTTTCCTGCAAGGCCAGCAGAACTTCTTAATCCTCCATATTTGCTTCAGAACATCACCTGATTTATTTGAGGCTCTACTTTTATATTAGTCCTCTTGGAGAACAGGGTTTTACCACTGGGAAATCTCAACTACATTAATGTATGAATTGTATGAGTGAGGGGGTTTCAGGATGTAGCTTATGTGAGATTTTGGTAAAGCTTCTTGCAAGGTGAAATGCTGCTGTCTGTGTTGAAAAGTAACAGACTAGATGGTGATGTCTGTGATGTTTGTTGGTTTTTCTTCTAGCTATTGATTTGTAGATACAGCAAGCCTTGAAGAGGGACCTTGCTGTTCTGCCCCTCTCTTCCTGTCCCTCCAACTCTTCCCTCCATCTCTTCGCCTTACTCTTCTTTCTTTCTTTCTCTCTTTCTGACAACTTTTTTCCTGCAAATTCTGTTGCCTTCCCATGTCACCAACGAAACTGGTAAGCAGTGAAAAAACTAATACTGACATTTATAGTTGTGTCATTTGGCTTTGGAGTTCCTGTGCTAGTTAGATTTTTGAAGGAATGGAGAATTTTTGTGTTTCTCAGCACGTGTTCAGTTGACTTTTTTAGCACATAGAAGTACAGCACTTTACCAGTTTACACTCAGAGTGTACTTTGGACATGTCTCTTCATAGCTATGCTGGATAGGGCCTTACTTTTTTGGTAAAAACCAACCTGATTCTGCAAAAAATCTGTTAGGATAATGACAGCCAAAATATACAGTGAGTTGACAGGATGTTGGACAGGGGTTATCTTGAAATAATGGGCCTGGTGAAAAGCTCCAAACAGAGGAGGTGCGATCTGAGGTGCATTCTTGACATTTGTTGCATGAAAATAATGCTACAGTAAAATAAAATAGGAATACAGTTCTTGCTCCCACAGAGTAGTAAGTCTTGTGACTCTGGTCATCTGCCCGGGTTCTATACAGAAAGGTAGAAAGCACAGATACTCGCTGACATATTCATTCTCCTGTCTTGCATAGCTATCTGCCTATTATCACTGTACTTTTAAAGAGCATTTCTGTTTTCTCTAAGCCTTTAACAACAAAATTCAGAATTCTGTTGTTAACGTTCATCTGGCCAAGACAGACTAAACTCCATGCTGAAAGTATTTGGGCTTGGATTTTAAGCTACATGGATGCCTTAAGATCTTGAAAAGTCTTATTGTGTTCTGCCCTGGTTTACTGCTTTCCCATTCCTGATGAAATGGAATATCCTTAAAGTGAGAAAGTGCATGTTGTTGTTCTGTATAGATCCCAACTATCATGATAGATTTAGACCTTTTCTTAGAGTGATTTTGGAGAAGGAATGGGAAAAAATATGTATTCTGTGAAATATCAAATTATTTAAAAATTCAGAGTCTTTTGTTGATAAATTTCCTGTTTAGGTGTCTTTGAGGTTTTTTTTATCTGTTTTAGTTTGCTGACTTCTAGAATTTCTGCAGGCATATGTAACCTAGTTTACCTTCATTCTGTGAAGTCAAATAATATTGCATGCTTTTGTCTTACTACTCATTAGAGCTGTGTTTTATTTTTAGCTATTTATAGCAAGCTGTTCATATATAATTTCATTATTTATTACAACCTGTGGGGAGAGATGGCACTTCATAATGCTAGGGACAATTTGGACAGACTTAGAGTGCCTCAAGAAAACCATAACTGTATGTCCCTTAGGCTTTGTGTGATCTCAAGCAAATCCAAAATGACTCAAGAGTTCTGTATTTAAATTTATTAAGATTTTTCCTGTAATGAAAATTTGAAATATTTTTGTTTTCCATCCTGTCTTCAGACAGCAATCAAATGCCAAAATGAAAGAGACTGTACCAGGGCAAAAAATCAATTCTTTGATCAGTTGCTTTGTGTTTGGTACCTTTTAATATAACTGTTCAATTGTTGCAGATTGAGGGGTCCGGTGTGAAGGTTTATGTTCTGCAAAGAACATGGATGTGTGAAATAGAGGAGATCTGGCAACATAAGTTATTTTCATCACAAAAATAGATTACTTTAAATCCAACTTCAGTTTTTCAGCCCCATTGTATGTTCCTGGATCACTTAGAGCATTCATGGACTGCCTTATGTCATTGCTTCGGAAAAACTGTCTAAAATGTTTAAACTATGTGGCCTGCTAGCTATATTTCTACAGATGCCTAAAGAATGCATAGGGCCATATCACCCTGTTCCATACACACTTTGTGTAGAAACATACAGGGGCAATACTTGGCTGCATGTCTTCCTATTCAGCATCTGATCGCTGTCTCAATAGATATCATTTTTGTTTCTTTATTTCAGAAATTTCAAGAATTGCAGGAAAAGTTTGCACAGACTAGCAAGATGGCTGAAAACATTCTGATGGAAAAGTTTTTATTTCTAAAAAGAGCAAGCCCTCTGTAGCCTGATTCATTGCAATTGTATTGTTTCACAGAACTAGAATCATAGAATCATTAAGGTTGGAAAGGACTTCCAAGATCATCAATTCCAGTTGCCTGTTGAGTCTCAGTGATATTACAAGTGGAGCCTCTCTGATGGCAATCCCATCAGCAGTCTCGCTAACATGGCTGTATGAGTTATTTGGTGTGGCACTGACAAAGTTTTGGTGTGGCACTGGGCACTTCCCAGTGCATCTTCTGCTCCCTCCATGCTGCTGACACTGCTCAAGGCAAAGTCTCTGTAAACAGCTTTCTGGTCAAACAGTGAAACCAGTGGTCTATACTGATTTTCTTTAACCTGTAAGCCACCTTGTATACTGTTGTTCATTTTCTTCCTGAAATTTTGTCTCTCTTGGTTTCTTAGAACCGTTTTGCTTAATTTTTCCCTCCTACCCTTAATAGCTCTTTCAATGCCTCTTTCCACTCCATCTTGCTATGTTTCTTAAGGGTTGAACCATGGTCCCTTTTATTTACATCAGATTAACTCATCTGTAAATACAAATCAATTTCATCTCTGTCATGATGTCTTGCAAATGAATTTCTTTATTCCAGACCTCCCTTCTTCAGCCAGAACTGAATAGAGCTTCTTGTGGCTATTCAGCTAGATATGAACAGCTCAACGTGGCTAAAATAGACCTCCTGTAGACTCCCCTACTGCTGCTTCCTTGTCACTCTGGAAAACAACCTAATCTTGCCATGATGTCCATAACATGTGTATCGTTTATTACTTTGTTCTTTCTCCAAGTTCAGAAACAGTGTAGTCAGTGTTATTGATGGCTAAATCTTATTTCTCTATGTACTTTCTTAAAATGAGTTCATTGCGCTGTTTCAACAAACAATCAACACTTCTATCCAGCTCTTCACCTTTTAAACAAGTTTGCCAATGAGTCCAGCATGCTTTCCCTTGCTTTCTTCAGGTCAGTCCTGCACTCGTATCTTTTCAAACAGATTCTGTGAAAATCATTATTGTATCCTGTTGCAAAGAGAAGAGAAGAAAGCTATGAGCATCTCTTCTGAATTTCTTTTCCTTCCTTGCACAGAGCATGGTCTTAACTTTTCTAGACCTTTATAAACTCAGCCATTGCAGAAGCATCACCCCATCCTCTTTCATCCAATCATTAAAATTTCAGGCTGTCTGGTGCTCTCGTAGTACAATAATATGTTTTCTCCTTGAGAGCATCACCAAGGTAGTCTCCGTAATCTCTCGATGACCCTTTCTTTAAAAATCCTTTATTGTGATGCCCAAAAAACTTGGAAATGGTCAGGTTGCTAGGATATTACTCTAACCAGCTATCAAACTAGTCAGTATTGTCTGATTTGGTTCCTTCTGACTCCTCCTTTGTTATCTCTTGCTGTGTTCTTTGATGGCAAGGTCTATGGAGTCAGGACTGTCTTTGTTCTTTTTTTTGTGTGGTTTTTTTGGGGTGTGTTTTTTTGGTTTTGGTTTTTTGTTTTGTTTTGGGGGTTTTTTTTGGTATCACACCAAGCACAGCAGCATCCTGGGTTGTCACCGAGAACATTAAGATGGTTATAAAATTAACTAAGTAGTTAATCATAGTTACAGCCTTGCAGAGAGATTTTCTGTGGTGTATATTCTTGATAGGGATGGGTGTAGAAGTGCCAGTTGATCATTTCATCCTTTTGGAACTTACCACCTTGTCTTCAGGAGGGAAAAAGTGTTTTTTAGAAAAAAAAGCCAGCGAAGAGCAACCACATTGCAAATGAAAGATACTCTTAGCTAATCAGAAGGGGCATTTGGCTGCCTCACAAAAACACTGCTGTATTTTGGCAAAGTTAGGAGCATTGGCTTAGGAAGATCCATGTTTGGAATAACAGGGTGTGTTGCAAGTCAAAATTCAGGTATCTTGGCAGAGATGTATGCGTAATCTGGCATGATGCCTTTCTGCACTGTGCCTAGCTGTAGCAAGTGCTAAAGTCCCTTGTGAACAATATATGAATCTCATTTGGGGGGGGGGGGGAAGAGGAGGAGGGAAGAGGGAGCCAGGATTTATTTTAACATTTAGTGGATGTAAAAAAACCCCAAGTATCAAGAAGCAAAACATTTCCAGGAAGCATTTGCTGTGAAAATTCTGCAACTTCTTATTGCAAACCTCTTTATCACTTGGATTGGCTGATTTCCACAGCATCAAGGCTAGGAATTGAGGGACTGAAATATAATCAGTGGTGATACATTTTAACCACATAAAACATTCTCTGCTTCCAAAGCCTCCGGTGTCTCTAGTAAGCAGTGCAACAGCAACAGCTCTTTGCTGCTGGACTCCAGAGACGGGGAAAATACTGGATCAGAATGGTAAGAAGCTCTTTACTTTTCACCAGATCTAGATTGTTACTTTGAAAATAATGTTTAAAAGATGATGATGAAATTAGTAGGGATCAGCATTTAAACCAAAAAACCAGTGTATAAGGTACAGTGGTATTATCAATGTTTTACTGTAAGAGATAGCAAAGCAAGTTGGTGACAAATATCTTTGGCACTGAACACGTTGTGCAGCTTATGTAAATGTTTTTTAAATTGAGAAACACTGCTGACTAGAATTTGATGTAAAATGTAAGGCTGTCTACTTGTTTTATTGCAGAAGGACAGCTGCATGGGCTTTTAAAATAATTTTACATTAATAACCACCGACACAGACTTTATACATACAGATATAAATAAACCTATGCTGACCGCTTATGCAGGCTATATGTTTATGTGTTTTCTCTTGTTGGGTTTTTGTCGGGGTTTTGCTTTTTAGAAAAAAGCAGAGATGCTGAGTACATGCCTTTGACTTTTAGGGAGCTAATGAAGTTTTTATTTTTCTGGGTTTTCAATCCATGAAGACCTGTTAGTCATAGTGTTTCTCTAGTGTGATTGCTTGGTGGGAAAAATACCCAAGGAAAACTTTTTAGGATGGTTATTTTATTCTTGATAACAATTTAAATATTATGATCTAAATAGTAAAACAATAGAAGTAGAATAAAACACATAAATATAAAATCTGAAATAATTGTGAATTGATACCAATGCTATTGGTAGTTTAAACAATGCCTGAAGATACAATAAAAATATTATTAGCAGCTTTCTAGGTATTAAAGAATTGGGGGAGGGGGGTGGAATTAAAATCTTGGGAGTCTTTACTCTCAAGACTCATTGACAAGACTGTGGGTTTCTTTTTTTTAATTGAAATACGCATCAAGCCCAATCTCCTGTATGGGAACTCAGCCATTCATTTTGAGTGCATACTAAGTCCAGGAGTTCATTGATTATGAAATTACAGTACAACAGGGTGAAAGGAAAACAAATTACTAAATAAATCTGAAGAGTACGGAAATATACTTACTTGACAGCCCAGCTGTGATTAAAATGGAAGAGGAGATTTTTAAAAGAGCAACCATGGGAGTTTGAAAAGTGTACAGCAGATGTGAAACTGTCTGATTTGGGGTTTTTTTAATCTTTCTTGTGCATTTGTTGTTGCTCAGCAGTATGAAAATCAGAATGCAAGAACTAAAAGTATCGCTGAATGCTTTCTGATCTTTTCCTTTCTAAGTGGTTTCAATGAGTGGCGAGAAATAAAATACTGAAGTACAGTAGATAACATGATTTACTATCTTGGCCTATATATTCCAGGTTATGACTGTAAACACACTTTGATGTATTAAAGATTTATGTTTTCTTTCTCAACATGCAGCATAGATGTAAAATCAATAATCGAATGGCAACCTGACTGTAAGGTTCTTGGCAAGATGTTTAGTATGAATCTAAGCGTGGTGGTGGTGGTGATCATTATTACTATTATTATTATTATTATTACTATTGAGAAAAATGCCCGATGTTGAGTATCCATTAAACACTACTGTGGTACTGAAGAGACTTCAATGTATTGTTGTTTCTTGTCAGAAAAGAATGTGCCTATAGTTAGTATTGTCCTGGATCTAAATTTTGGTACAGGAAAACATTTGTGATAGGAGAACTGGCTGCTTTTCCCTGTTGTAAACATAGAACTTAACTAATAACAAATGAGGTTATGTACATTTTCAGGTGTGTGATTCTTTAGTTCCTGTACAAGTCAAATACAGATATGCTTCAGTAAGAGCAAATTAAGGAAAACATTTCCTCCGAGAAACATAACATTCATGTACTGCCACATACTTGCTCTTGATAAAGTTTAAGCCAAAGTAATCTTGCATTGTGTCCTGCTTGACATGGATTAGTTAGGTAACTAGTGCAGGCAGTTTGCAAGGGATCTATTTCTTTCAATTTTGATTCCCTGTGCGGGGGTCTTGCATGTGTTGTTGAAGGGAGCAGTGGGGGGGAGAAGAAGAAAAAAATAACCACCCCCAAAGATGAACCCTTAGTAGAAATCAGCTATTTAAAAATGGCACAGCTAGTCCAACGGCAACAGTCTCTTACTTACTATTTCAAAATGATATGATTTCTTTCAGAATGTAAATACTAAATGGTCTTAAAGAGGTCAGAATTGCAAGCTGTGAAATGCTTTAGATAGATACCCGGGTTTAATTACTCAAAGTGTTTTTTCTAAGAAGTCTAAGGAACAGAAGTAAAATTATGAATAATGTACCAGCCATACCTGAAAAATTGAAAAGCTGTAAACATGACTTGCAGTGCTAAACTCTAATACAGTATCATCTAAGATTAGTGCAAGAGATGCTGGGTATGGCAAAGTTTGGTTTAAGTGTCTTTCTGGTGCAAAATTAAAAAAAATAACTTAGCGATTGGATGCGTGATTCATCCAAATGAATTTAGGTTAAATGCTCTTTTTTTTTTTTTTAATCCCAGTGACAAAATAGAAGTCTGATAATCTATCTGAAAATGTAATCCTGTATTTAAAGAGGTATACTATAAATATGTAGGTATGTAGTTTATACGTAATAAACTATATGTTAGTTTATTATGTATAAAGGTGTGTTTAGGGAAAGGAAAAATAGCTTTGTATCTGCTATGAAGTTGATTCAAGACTTAATATTCTCAGGTTTTACTGTGTTTTGTTCTTTCTTTTGTTGTCTCTTTTATTCTCTCTCTTTGGCAAAAATTAGAGTTTGTTCATTCAGAAGTGGTCACGCTGGCTCTCATAATTTCACTATTGCTGAAAAAGTATTGAAGGATTTAGTCAGAAGACAGCTGATGCAGTACAGCTTTGGTGAAATTACAGGTTTTCTCTGTGTGTTTTGTACTAATTTAAATGCCTCAACTAACTTTTGGCACAGTTTTGTTTAGGTGATGTGTCATAGCTGTGTGGCAGGTTGTTTACCACACCAGTAAGTCTGCACCGTTCTGGAGTGAAATACACTCTTGCATGCTCTGTAAATATTGTTTGTGGAGGACAAAGATAACCACTTTGACCTTTAATTGAAATGTAATGCTGAAATATCTCCAGATACATATTAGAGTTTATTCATAATGAATTAAGCTTCTGTTTTGAAATCTCGGCATCCATGTTTGTGGAGCCTGAATACTTTCAGTGAACAAAATATGACAGCAGGCAAGATTTATGCAAGGATTCCTAAACTGGAATAGTTTTTTTGGTGGTGGTGGATTCTTTTTTTTTTTTTTTTAAGCCATTTTCTTTTTGATTTATTATCAATATACTCTGTAGATCAGGTTTTGCTCACTGAAATCCATCTTTTAAACTGTGCCATTACACTGGCGGTATAACTTAAAATGAGTTGCTTTCAGGAAGTTATAAATTATTTGCTGTGGTTTACATAATGTATTAGCATGTCTGCTGCGTCTGTGTTCTAGACAGGGTTTTATTCCTTCATCCATGTGATACACGAAGAAACTATTAAAAAGGGATGCTTTTAGCATTAGTCTGTCCTTCTGGCTTTTATCCTGTCATGCCATCAAAAATGAAGGTTGGGGAAAATGAAGGCGGCGAAGAATGTCAGTGTGGTCTCTAGGTGAAATAATTCATGGGAGCAGCTTCCTGAGAAATAGAGCTAAAGTGAGAAGGTGGATGGATAATATATACTTTTCAGCATTTGGTTAGTGTTTGTATTGCAGTGTTTGCAGTCCTTTGAAATATCAGGAAAAAATTCTGTTGCTCATATATCGTATGACTCTCATACCAACGTGATGTTTTGCCGCACATAATTGCTCTTATATTTCATGACCACATTGAGAATACTGAAAACAATTAACGTTGAGACTTGCTGTGCCCAGAGGCTCCACTTCCCCTCTGCTCACCAAAATACATTTCGGGTATATGACTAAAGGTTTTGAATCCCTGAAGATTTTGGAATGAGTCTCATAGCAGAAGGGTGGCAACCTCTGGTGTAGATCCTTATTTAGTTGAAGAGGGTAGATAAATCTTATGTTGAAACCCACTGCCTCCATTGCAGTAGTAGGATGGCTTTCTTAGTGGTCATGGCTTTAACTCAATAGTGCTAACCTTCTGGATATCTCAGAGACATTCTGAGACCGTGCGTTACAGCCTTTTCTCCCCTTATGTGATGGGATGTGGCTTTCATCACATGACTTTTATGTGATAATTCTCCTTGTCACAGGATAGGAGACAGTGCATGTGTGTCAGGCTACCAGGCTAGAGGCTGCTGACATGTTCCTTCCTATGACTGGACATATGCATATCCAGTAACAGGGAGAACTCTGTTTTGATGACCGAGACTGGACATTCATTTGGGAAAAATGGCAAGAGGGAAGATGCTGTAGGACTACACCGCTGATTTGACAGGGAAAAAATTAACGCTTTTAATAATTTTTGATGTGGTTCTTCCTTCTTCAGAAAGGAAAAATCTGTGTAATGTGGTACAGATTTGTCAGCATTAGTCTGGAGATAAAGGTTTGGAAGAATATGATTTGCTCTGAATATGCTGTCTGAGACATTGGGTCTTGAGTAACCAAAGAGCTACTACTCTGCAGACTTCTAACTCACGCAGGTAAGAATGGAAGAACTTCTATTGGCTCTAACTGGCCTGCAAAGTTTGACAGAAAAAGAAATGTTTCTCCTAATATTTTTCTTTTCATTGGAGAAATAGAAAGGGCTAATTTTAGAGAGTAATGAAAAACTGCATGATGAAAAGGTCCTGTAAGTCAAACTTTATTAGGTTCTTTTTTGACTCTACTAAACTTGTTGTATGCACCACTGTTACTTTTCTTATTTTCCTTTTTGTAGGATTGTCAAAAGTGATAGGCATGTTAAAAAAAAACCCTTTTTTTTGTCCTGCTCTTCATTCATCCATTACAGGGGATCAATCACAAAAGCAGTGCTTGCATCTAGTAATTCTTCCACTACAGCACAGGTAGAGAAAAAATTGGTTTCCCTGCACGTGGAAAGCATGAGAAAATGAGTTCTATGTGAGGGATGAATACAACACACTAGAAATGCTACAGGCAGAATATATTAAGGTCTCTGCTAGCATCTGTTTGCTGCAGAGATTGTCATGAAAGCACTTGCAAGAATCAGCTTGTAGTTAGCTAGTTCTTTGTGCACTTGGGCTGGTCGTGACTGTATTTCCTCTGTCCCTCAGTTCTGTGGTGTGGTCCTCTAGCCAGCAAGTGATGGGGAGTTTCCTCACCTCTGGCTGTGCCTCATGTATGCCTTCTGTTTCAAGGTCATTCATGTATTCATCATCCAAAGCTAATTGTTCAGTTTGGGCTCCTAGGAAGTTGCAGAAGAGCTTGAAAGATTGAGTCCTAAAAGAATCAGTTGTCTCAGTGATCCTGGTGGATTTGATGGTTTTGGAGCTGACGGGTAATTGCTGTATTGCTAGGTTCCAAGGAAGGAGGCAGTCATACTTTTGGGTTAAAAGTTTGTTGGAAGATAACAAAAATAGTAGGAAACCGATATTATGGATGTAGTTTTGGATGGATTGAGAACATGTGCTCTAAAGTGACAACAGTATTCTTCTGATGCTGGCAATAACAGCATTTGTAATGTGTACCATTGCACAAACCCATTGTTTGTTCTTTCCTTTCAAGAAAACAAAACAAAAAACAAACCAAAAAACACCTCCACAGTCTTAATATTTATAATTTTTACCAAATGTGTATTTAGGTATTTTACTTCATGTAGGGAGCAGTAGCACAAGCTAATAGGACACATGCATGCATAGTTGTGCTTGGAAAAAATAAATCTAAGAGTGTATCAGGATAAACATTAATCTTTCTACTGCATCAGTTTTGGAACTCCTTGAAGTCATGGCAGATGCAATCAATCTGACTGAAGAAACTAGTTTTGATGCCATGTATCATAAGACAACATACGATTTTTTTTGACTGTGTTATAGAAGGAAGTTTATTATACAATACTTTAGAATTTATATGACTTTGTTACATTGATATCTGTTTTTGTTTTTTGGTTTGTTAGCATATTACGAGTCCCAAAATGCTATACCTCTTTGATAAACTTACTAATGAGGTTGGCTTCAGTGTTGATTCGAGTCCCTTTTTAGTAAAAGGAAATGTAAAGCTGTTTGTAGAAGAATCTGAAGGGTGAATAAAAGCTAAAAGACTGCTAATTCATGTTGATGTAGAACGACCTTAATAGTTTTACCAGTTGTAGCAGCCTTATGGATTCTGTAGTGCAAGCTTATGGAAGTAGTGCATTTGCTGCGGATCATTTTAATGGTCTGAAACCAGTAGAATATTCACTCTGAGCTGTGTCAGTGGTGGTGCGGAAGCACATATAATATATGCTTCCAGTCAGTGATGGAGAGGGAGGAGGAGAATTTTTCATGAACAATATAATTAAATGCATGTATGTAAAAGATACCTGCAAGGCACTGCTTGAGAAAGTACGTTATAAAAATAGATAATTATAGGGAAAAAATTACTCCTCTGGAATGATAGTACATGTTATTAATTTACTAGTGGTATAAAGGTTTTCTGAGTAGTTTGTTTCCTATTTGTAACACAGTATTTTTTCTAGTAATCTTTGTGTCTTCAGGAAGGATGTTTTATTGGGCACATTACCCTGGAATTTTAATTCAGAACTAATACAGGCTACTGTTGTAAAGGTTTGTTTCATAGCTTAAAAATAAGTATGGAGACTATGAAAACTTTCCAAAGACATAGGTTTTCTTATCTATGTACTGCAATTTAAATTGTGTATGGTTGCCACTGTTGAGGATCATACCCGTGTTTCTTTAAAGGTATCCAGAAGAGGTGACAATATTAATTCATCTGCTGCTAAATACTATCCTGCTTAGAAAGTAATTCAGAAATGACTCAGACATCAGAAATGAAAACAGAGTCAGTTCCTTAGGGCTAAATCTTGCAAGTGCTTGTTACTGAGTATGGTGTGTTGTGACTTTCCTGAGATTAATCACATCCTAAACAGACAAAAAAAAAAAAAAATCCAGTTCCTCCTCCTCCTCCTCCCCACTACTCCTCCATTTTCTGTGGAAAGAAAAAGGCTTCACTCATGGCAGTCAGGTGAAACCACTGGTGACTGGAAAAAGGGACACATTTGCACCCATTTTTAAAAAAAGTAGTGTCGTGGTTTAGCCCCAGCCGGCAACTAAGCACCACGCAGCCGCTCGCTCACTCTCCCTCACTCTCCCTCCCGCAGTGGGACGGGGGAGAGAATTTGGAAAAAACTCGTGGGTTGAGATAAACACGGTTTAATAGGACAGAAAGAAAGAAGGAAACAACAATTATAATACCAACAAAGGAATGTACAAGAACAAGTGATGCCCAATACAGCAATTGCTCACCACCCAGTGATCGACAGCCCGTCCCCGAGCAGCGATTTTCGCCCCCCAGCCAACTCCAGTTTATGTACTGGGCATGACGTCGTATGGTATGGAATATCTCTTTGGCCAGTCTGGGTCAGCTGTCCCGGCTGTGTCCCCTGCCAGCTTCCCGTGCACCCCCAGCCTGCTCGCTGGCAGCCCAGCACAAGAAGCTGGACTGTCCTTGACTGCTCAACAATAACCCAAAACATCAGCACATTGTCAACAGTTTCTCATCCCAAATCCAAAACACAGTCTCACGCTAGCTTCTGTGAAGAAAACCAGCTCTATCCTGGCTGAAACCAGGACAAGTAGCAAGGAGGACCCTGGCAACTACTGACCTGTCAGTCTCACCTCTGTGCCTGGTAAGATCGTGGCCAGATCCTCCTAGAAGTTATGCTGAGGCACGTGGAGGTGATTTGAGACAGCCAGCATGGCTTCACCAAGGGCAAATCCTGCCTGACCTGTCTAATGGTCTTCTATGATGGAGTTACCACAACAGTGGACAACGGAAGAGCTACCAATGTCGTCTATCTGGGCTTCTGTAAGGCCTTTGACACGGTCCCCCACAGCATCCCATCCTTCTCTCTAAATTGGAGAGATATGGATTTGGTGTGTGGACTGTTTGGTGGATGAGGAATTGGTTAGATGGTCACATACAGAGGGTAATGATCAACAGCTCAACGTCCAGGTGGAGATGAGTGATGAGTCATATCCCTCAGGGGTCTGTATTGGGACCAGTACTCTCTCATGTCTTCATCAATGACATAGACAGTGGGGTTGAGTGCACTCTCAGCAAGTTTGCAGATGACACCAAGCTGAGTGGTGTGGTTGACACACCTGAAGGACAGGATGCCATCCAGAAGGACCTGAACAAGCTTGAGAAGTCCAGAGGAGGGCCACAAAAATGATCAGAGGGAACCAAGGAACATCTGTCCTGTGAAGAAAGGCTGAGAGAGTTGGAGTTGTTCAGCCTGGAGAAGAGAAGGCTCCAGAGGGACCTTATTGCAGCCTTTCAGTACTTAAAGGGGGCTTATATGAATGATGGGGTCAGACTTTTTAGCAGGGCCTGTTGTGATGGGACAAGGGGTCATGTTTTAAACTAAAAGAGGGCAGATTTAGACCAGACATAAGGAAGAAATGTTTCACAATGAGGGTGGTGAAAACCTAGAATAGGTTGTCCAGAGAGGTGATAGTTGCCCTATCACTGGAAACATTCAACGTCAGGCTGGATGGGGTTCTGAGCAGTCCGGTCTAGTGGAGGATGTCCCTGCTTATTGCAGAGTTGTTGGATTAGGTGACCTTTAAAGGTTCTTTTCAATCATAGAATCTCAGAATGTTTGGGTTTTGTTTTAACCTTCTCCTTATGTTACGTGTGATAACATTTCTTTGCAAGAATGGACAGTTTAGATGCACCTGGAAACTCTTGGTCAAAAATACACATTGTGGGCTATGCTCTTAGTGTTGCCCTAAGAAACCTTCAGCAGGAGAAACTTAAGTCTCCTGAGGATGCTTTGTGTATTGGCCCTCCGCTAGGAGCTCTGACAGCGGGGCCGGGGCCAAGGCTGGTGCTCACTGCCCTGCCCCTGCCTGGTGCTGGTGAATATTTCGCTTCTCTAAGAGGTTGCTGTGTAACATCTTGCTTCCAGGCCTGATTGAAGAGCAGTGGAAAGTATATGGTGAAAATGAATTGGCACACCAGTTTGGTTTGAGGAGGGTCCATTGAAGCTATCAAATTACTTTCCTCATCTATTATTTAAAAAACAAAAAACAGTGCAATCCATGTCGTCGTAACTGAAAAATGGGAGTTAACCCATTGCTCTCTGTTTTCGAGAGGCTCTTTCCAGTTGTGTTTACTGTGAACTTTCCTACTGAGTAAGAATTATGTTAGGATATTGCAGCTGTCTGCGCTATACTGAGGCATCATCATAACCTGAGTTTAGTTGTCTTGCCAATTCTGCTTTATGTTTTGCTATTAAGTGTTGTACAAAAAACAGAGCAGAGATTTTTGACCTAGACTGCATCTTGGTATTTGAGAGAAAGATGGTGCATTCAATCAGGATTAATTTCGAAGAGAAATCCTGACCAAAACCGTAAAGTCGACTTTCTGTTAGGTGTAAGAGGTTTTATAACTTAAACCTATATAACTGTCAGACTTACCAAAAAAAAAAAAAAAAAAAAGCAGCTGCTCTTGGTTTTCACGGTCAAAGTGAGACCCATATCTGACTATAGCAAACTTGCAGAATCTAGACATTCAGATCCTACCCTGAGCTTACATAGGTATCTTGTATTTTCAGTAGTGGCATGCATATTTTCTGCTGAGTCTCTGATCTCAGACTATGTTGTATAAATGTGTATGTATTTTTTTAAATCAAAAGCATAATCTCTGAACGGACAGTGTACTCTGTGGAAATGGATACAGGACATAGAATACTGTGCATAGTTTAAAATTTTTACTACCTTTTGGGCTTGACACTCACTAGGCTGCAGTGAGAAGCATATCATTTATTGTGTTATAAACGCTCTTCTATCTTAAATTCTAAAATAGTTGTTTCCTGGAGGAGGCTTGGAATATAAACTGACGTACCTGACAGTTAATTAAAATTCAGTGGTGTTTGTTCTTGCTTAAATTAGTGAAGAAAAGCTTCTAGGAAACACCATAGAGAATAGCATTCTGAAGATTTCAAATTATTTTGAAAGATGAGAATTCCCATGATTCAATTCCTTTAAAGGCTTGAAACATAATTCAGATGCTGCTTTACCACCTGTCGCATTTTTTTGCTTTTTAAGAGCGAGTATCTTCTTTCTCTCTCATAAATAAATAAAAGGAGTGAACTGCAGAGAGAACCTCTTATTTCCTTTTTTTTACCCAGCAGGTTGTTTTCTGAATCCTAGTTATCAAAATACATGCGCATACGACTTCCATTATAGTGTTGTAACCCACCTGCACAAATGCATACCTAGTAGGAGTCCAATCATTTCATTAAGTTGCACCAGGAATTGGCCAGTATTGTTGTACGAACCAGAGAAAAGCATCTGTAATTGGTTTTGTTTGTAATGTGAAATCACTGATTAGCCAGTTAATAGCATTTTCTTTCCTGTACACACAGCCTCCTGCACACAGAAAGATGCAAAAAAAAAAAAAAAAACCAGTGTAAAAATAAGTTTTAAGCTACTACAATTAGGTCTCCAGATGTCTGATTCCTTGGCTTAGAAAACTGCACAAGAGCTTATCTAGTCCTGAAATAAAAATTATTTAGATAGTCCATAACTTCTTTCACGATTGCCCATCTGCCAGGGTGAGCATTTAATTTTTCATGTGGTAAATGACTTTTCTAAGTAATTCTTTAAATCATTACTGCAGAGATCTCATACTTGCTAATACTGACAAACAGAAGGCAAAAGGACTGGCAAAGCACGCAGAGCACCCATACGAGGCTTGCAAGGCAGGAAGTCCTTCATGGAGAGGGGAATAATTCAGTGGATTTATGCAGGGTGTTAACCAGTTTACCTGTGTTATTTCCCTGTTGCCCCTTTCAAGAAATGCAGATACATACTGAGGGGGATGGGAAAGGTAATTTTCCAAGCTTTCTTGTTGGGTTTGTGATGTTAATTTCCCCTCTAAATGAGTAATTGGATTTTAAGTTGTCTTTTCATGTTATTTATTCTATTACACTAAACTGGATTCATACCTGTGTTTAGGTAGGTAGACATCTCTAGTTTTGATGCTTAAATTTAGAGTCTTACCTTGTTCAGATTTTTGAAAGGTCACTTCTGCTTGAGTCTGACAGGCTGTGGGTGCTGACACGTTAGCAAATCAAGCCCTTTCTATATTTTATACTGAAGTCACAACTGAAAAAAGGTGTCTCACTGACTTATGTTCCCAAAACTGTGGACTGACTCTTGCATATTTCACTAGAAGTGCAGTTAATCAAAACAGCTGCAGCTTAGAACACCTGGAAGTTGTGCAACTCTTAAATGTCTAAATGTAAATTTAAGAATCTAATTTTAAGCAGGCAGATTTGATCATTTTGCCCTTGGTTACCCAGGAAACCAGTTAATTACTATGCATTTGCTTCAGCACTCTGCATGTGGCTTTTAAAACATTTTATTATAATTTTTCTTTTATTTTGTCTTAAGCTAGTATTTGTAGAAAGGGCTGGCTTGACAGCTCTGGCAAATGAAATAGTCTGCCTGCCCACGGAATATGTGCTCCCTAGACAGTGGCAGTCCAAACTGCCTCATGCTGTTTTGTCAGTGTGCTACAACTTTTCTTGAAGGGGTGGGGAGGGGAAGAGTTAGAGGAGGTAGACTCCTTGTACCATCGAGTCTTTGCCATCAAAATGCGTAAGCGTTGTCAGGAAAAATGACCTGTGTTTTCCTTCCAGTGTAGAAAACAGCGCAGCTAAAAATTGGATGAACCCAAGCTCCAGAAACCTATATCCGGTCTTCAAATCATCGTCAAGATCACAACCTTGATCTTGCTGCTGTGTTGCAGTTGGTTCTGGTGACAGATGATCTCATGAACTAAGCAGAGCTTTCCTTGCTCAGTGCTGAGGCAAAAGGATTTTCAAAGAGTTCTGGTGCCGAAGCCTTCAGCACAAAGTCCTGGGATGGTGTTTGCAACTTAGAGGTGGAAGTGGGAAATCTGGGAATTTACTCTAAAATGTTAAAATTGCAGCCTGTTGTGCTTCACTTTCTGAATGCTGATCAGACTATACACAGTTTATTCAGTTTGTTTTGGTGATGAATTTTGTTGAGATAGATGTATAATATGAATCCTGATAGCCACAAATCACCTACCACCCCTAGAAAAATCATCCAAGTAGCAGTTGGTCTTTTCAATAAAGAATTGCGTATTTGCTTTCCAAGTGGTTAACGGGCCTTCTGGTTCAGTTAGTAGCCTAAAAATCATGGAAGAATCATACAGCCGTTCTTTAGTGATTACCCTGAATTAACACATGTTTCAACAAAAATAAAAAGGCAATAAAAATGGAGCATATCCATGACATCTTTCAATTTCACAAATCTTTGCTCTGTTATGACTGAAAAATTGAAATATAGAAGGAATGTTCACATCATCCAACTTCAAGCATCTGGCTTAAATAGCTACAGTGCTTCATAATCACTGTTGTTCTGTACAGCTTCTGTAGTTACGAGAGAGGTTATCCAGGAAGCTGTCAAGACCATCTCTGTTCAAACTGTGCTACTAAGGCCGCTTAAATGATCCAGTGTAGGCTGCATATTGTTGCCCTGCCTCAGGCCATGTAGACCCATCCTTTTCCTCCAGCCAGGGCCATCACTTGTAATGAATCAGTTCCTGGATCTGCTCGCTTGAAAATTAACCAAGAGTTTTGGACTTTTGGGGTGGAAGACATTGGCTACTGCAAGGGAGAGTTTTGCAGACTTTGGTTCGGCGAAGAACCTGTGATGTGGCTTGTAAAGGCAGGAGTATTGACTGTGAGAGCACAAAAGAAAACACTGGAATTTACTCTGGTCATGAAAGTTGCTCAAGGGACTCTTATTCTTTGATTGCTGTTTTGAATTACCAAATCATTTTTCGTAGCTTTTCCTATCAGTTTATACTTTCACGTTCATCACTTGAGTTCTGAGAAAGAGCTGTAAATTCTACTGGTTTTCCTCCTGCAGACTGTATAATACAAAGATTCTTACATTACTGGTACTCTAAACTTATGAACCTTTTCAGCATCTAAATTCAAGACTCATTGCTGCTTTTGATGTTACTCTAAGAAATTCATGGTGCATTAATGTAACTCTAATTGTGCTATCAGAATTGGTCGTCTCATACATGTTGCATCTTCTTTAAATGAAAAGAAGCAGGGAGAGTGCATAGGAAAAAATGGAAAACACCTCATTTGCCATCTGAATTAGAATATATTCTTCCTACCTGAAGAATCAATATTTTAGAAGGCAAGGAGCACTATGTTTTGGTGTCTTGATGCCTATTAGGTGTTCTTAAGTTTTAGAAACCAGTAAGCCAGAAAAGAATACTGTAGTGGATTTGCATTTGTAGGTGTAAGGAACGTGGGTCTGTTACAGAGATGTTAGAATGTATTTATAAATTAGGAGTCAGATCCTGCTTCATAACACTGTAAACATTTTCATTTTTGAAAACTAGTGAACCTTATTTTACTGTTGTCAACTGATTTTTTTTTTTAAGTTTTTTTTTTTTTCTATTTGAAAAACATAATTTTTTAAGTAGCTGGTTGTGTGGCTTGAGGATCATGGTCTGGTAAACTCTGAATTATTCACAGAATTGATGTAGATCATGTGTTTTTACTGCTGGGTGGTTTGCCCACTTCAAATACCCCTCAAACCTGAATAAGGAAGAAAGAGACTAGATCTAGAGCATGAGAGTGCTGTCGAATGGCAGAAGAGGCTAGTTTCTTGTTTACTCTGAGGTTGGCGAAAGAAATAGCCAGAAATTGCCCATCTGCAATGGATTGCCTGTGTTTCTCCTCTGTGTTGACCAACGACACAGACACATTCTACCTAGCCATAAGATGATGATGGTAGTTATCTTCCCTATGTGGTTTATTAGTTGCTCATTCTGTTTATTAGAAATCTTTATCAATTACATCCTTGTCAAGTTTCCAATGGGACTAGTGGAACTTTTTCATTCACCTTAATGATATCAACACAGTGAATTTTGTGCCAGTTCCATTAAATTCAATGGATCTTGCTCACTCACTGACACTGAGTGTATGATTTGTCCTATTTCTTGAGAGTCATACACATCTTTCATAATTATACCCACTCAGGGAGCTTGAAACCTATTCTTTTCACTTTTTTTTTTCAGTGGTGATGAGTATCACTACCTTTTGTTATAATCAGAGTCTATTCAAAACAAGCAAAAACCTGCTTAGTAAAATGTGTGTTAAAGGCAGAACAGAGAAAATTCTGATGACTAGACTTCTCAAGTGGCTGTGAGGTTATTAATTTATCTTCCATTATTATTTGTGAAAGAGGAGCAGGCTGTATAGCAAAAGTACGCAGTACCTTTGTGTATGTAGTTGTGAAGACTTATTTGCATTGCTGTTTGTGTTTATATGAAATATATACATATGAATTCACATAAATTCATAGATATAAGATCTACTCTTATGCTAGACAAGCACTACTTTTTCTTGATAAACTGTTAAAAAGCAAGTAGAAAATCTAACTGCTATCTTCATGAATCTAGTGTACTTGCTATCTGGAATCTGTGCTTTGACACGGAACACATGGCAGCATGTGGGACTGGGGAGTTCCAAGGTCTTGTATGATAATAAAGAAAAAGTGTGTGCTTCTGAAGGCTAGGACTAATACGTTACTAGCTGGGTTTAGATTGATAGCATTACTTTTTTGATAGATTGAATCGGATATTGTTTGCATCATGTCAGACAATGTTAGTACTAGCTTTATTTTTTTAACGTTGGAGCTAGTTTTCTGGATTCATGTTGGTGCTGTTTATATGTAACTATTGCTGCTGGTTTTATTGAGGCCATTAATTTTAATAAACCCAAGCAACACAAATAGGTTATTACTGTCATAATTCTAAGTACAAATGGCCTTAAATTTTCAAAGATTTATGTAACAGTGTCTCAGTCTCCCCTCTCTTCCTATGCTATGATTAAAATTTACTGAATAGCCCACAGGCTTAAATTTTTTTCAGGTAATGCATCTCCTTTGTAATGGTGACTAGCTAAAGCTGACAGGTGACTGTTAATGTTCACTCTACAGTGATGTGGAAGGAGAAAGAAACCTTGAAAAAGTCCTTCAGAATAGATGCTCCAGTGAAAGTTTCCAGGCTGGTGAGAGTTCAGGCTCATAAAAAGCCTAACAGGTTACTACTCTGAAATTATGGTAAATGCAAGGTACTTCAACTAAACATGTGATTTATTGCGATCCAAGGGCATACAAATAATGTGACTTTATTGATGTTTTTTTAAGCTAAATAGCAACAGAATCGGATCATATGGTCACTCTTCACTTAAAACATTAGGACAGCCTATGCGCAGTCAATCAGAAGTGACAACTCTGGGTCCCTAAGCAGGAGCAGCTGAGACTCCTCTTGTCACCAGTGACAGCCCACGTGCAACGCAGTAACCAATTTGTGTCTGAGGCACACCCCTAAAAATTGTGATCAGTGATGTCATTCTTTGGTGCAGATTTTGAAGGATCAACAGCTGCAGTAAAATTCTTTTCCTCCTCCTTCTCCAGGAATGTATTTGCCTTGCAGTGGGAGGGTGGGGGCTGTTTTGTACAGTGGGCATCATTGGCCAGGGCACCACGTGGACCACGGGCCCTGCAGGCTTACAGGGTCCAGTAGGAGTGGGAGTTCCCCATGGAGGCTGCCAGGGCCCATCCCACCACCCCAGCCAGGGAGGGGGCAATTGCTGAGGGGGCAATCCTGGTGCCAGACATTGGGCCACAGGTGGACCTGGCTCAGCAATGCCCATAGCAGGTGTGGTGGGTTGATGCTGGCCAGTTGCCCACCAAAGTTGCTCTATCACTCCCCTCCTCAGCTGGACAGGGGAGAGAAAATATAATGAAAGGCTTATGGGTTGAAATAAGGACAGGGAGAGATCAGTCACCAATTACCATCCTGGGCAGAAAGAGACTTGAGTTGGGGAAAATTAATTTAATTTATTGCCAATCAAAATCAGAGTAAGATAATGAGAAATAAAACCAAATCTTAAAACACATTCCCCCCCATGCCTCTCTTCTTCCTAGGCTCAACTTGACTTCTGATTTTTCTGCCTCCTCCCCCCAAGCAGCACATGGGGAATGGGGGTTGTGGTCAGTTCATCACACGTTGTCTCTGCTGCTCCTTCCTCCTCCAGGGGAGGGCTCCTCACACTCTTCCCCTGCTCCAGCCTGGGGTCCCTCCCATGGGAGACGGTTCTCCATGAACTTCTCCAGCATAAGTCCTTCCCACAGGCTGCAGTTCTTCACAAACTGCTCCAGCCTGGGTCCCTCCCACAGGGTGCCGTCCTTCAGGAACAGATCGCTTCAGCCTGGGTCCCCCATGGGGTCACAAGTCCTGCCAGCAAACCTGCTCCAGCATGGGCTCCTCTCTCCGTGGGTCCATAGGTTCTAGCAGGAGCTTGCTCCAGCATGGGCTTCCCACAGGGTCACAGCGTCCTTCAGGTGCAGCCACCTTCTCCAGCATGGGGTCCTCCATGGGCTGCAGATGGAGATCTGCTCCACTGTGGAGCTCCATGGCTGCAGGGGCAGAGCCGGCCTCACCATGGTCTTCATCAGGGGCTGCTGGGGAATCTCTGCTCCGGTTCCTGGAGCCCCTCCTGCCCCTCCTGCTGCTCTGACCTGGGTGTCTGCTGGGTTGTTGCTCTCACATATCCTCGCTCCTCTCTACAGCTGCAGTTGCAGGTTTTTTTCCCTTTCTTAAATTGCTATCCCAGAGGCGCTACCACTGTTGGTGGTGGGCTCGGCCTTGGCCAGCGGCGTGTCCATCTTGGAGCCGGCTGGCATTGGTTCTCTCAGACACACCGGAAGCTTCTAGCAACTTCTCACAGAAACCACCCCTGCAGCCTCCCTGCTACCAAAACCTTGCCATGCACACCCAATGCAGCAGGGCAGGGCCGTGGGGAACTGGAGACCAGCCCTGCTGTGGCATTGCTGGGACAGGGACTGGCATCCCCAGGAGCTGACATAGCATCCTGGGCTGTGCACAGGTGGGGGAAGCCCCAGGGGGCTGGCCAGGACCTGTAAGGTCAGTGGCTGCCTTCGCAGTCCTGCTATCACCTGTGCTACAGGGGTATTTCCTTAGTGCTGCTGCATGAGCTGTCATTTGTAATGTCCCTTGAAACTGTTGGACGTGAAAGAAAATATAAGTGGTGGACATTCAGTATTGGTATTTTGTCTTATAAGTGAATATGTTGCTAATGTTGAGCAGGCAGTCTGTCTTACAACAGTAATGTCCTGGAGTATTTGGCCAGTATTGTCCTCCAGGAAAGGTGTACCAAGAACACGAGAGCAGCTGTACTGTTCAGGCTGAACATCCAGCCAGTCTGGTGTCCCAACGCTGACAGGAGTATGGCAAAGAGAGAAGAAAATAATTAGAGCCGATCATTGTAATCTCCAGTTACTGGAGTTGGTATCTTTGTCTTTACTAGCTTCCAGGGCTTTTCTCCATTCATGAAGAAAACCCAGAGAAACCCGTTTTCAAATCTATGTAAGCTTCTAGCATCTATGGTGTCCCATGGCAGAGGGTTTTACAGCTTAACAGTGCCTTGTTGTGGAAGAGTATGTTTTTCTGTTCATTTTGAACTTGGCCAAAATAATTAATTTAATGCCCTCTAATGTTTTTATTGGAAGAGACAATGAATAAATGTTTCTTAGTCATGTTTTCCATGCTGCTCATAAATTTATAGTTCTGTCACATTCCTCCCTTAGTCATATCTTTTTTTCAAGCTGAAGACTACCAGTTTATTTAACCTTTCTTTATACAGAAACATTCTAGACTTTGGTTGTCCTTTTTACCTTTTTCTATACCTCTTCTAGTTGTTCTGTGATTTTTTTTTTTTTTTTTTTTTTCAAATGAGTGGACCAGAATTGCACATGGCTTTTAGGTTGTGGGTGCACAAATGTACAAAAATTCACAATGTGAAGAAATTTTTTTGGTGTTCTGTTCCGTTTCTAGTAATTCAGTTTGCCTCTAACCTGCAGACACTAAGTTGATGTTTCCATAAGTTTATGTACTATAACCATGTTCTAGAACTATGATCTTGCTCATAGATGGTAATACTCAATTTAAAAACAACTTTGAGGCAAAGTCAGAAATGTCATGTGCGCTTATGTGCATTTTGTTATACACAGCTATATGATTTTTCTGGTACCATCCAGTCACTCAGCATCAGTGGGTCCTACTGCTGTTTCTTGCCTGTGGCTGTCTTCTTTACTAATCTGTGACTAACTTCGTGTCATTAGTTAACTGGCTGCCCACTAGGATCAATTTTACGAACTAAGGAAATGAACAATGAAAGCAGTAATGAATGTTTATTCAAAATGCACTTGCTAATGTTGGGGGAAGAAATACTTAGTAAATTGCTACTGTATTAGATTCTTTAATGATGCACTGTGATTTTACAGACTATATCTGGTAGATTTTTTTTTTTAACCTAAAAGGGATATAGAAATGGTTTTAGCTGAGTACCACATTTTAATTGTTTGGTTTAATAGTGCTTTTGATAACTTATAAACTTCAGAACTCCCTGAATTAAAAACCTGCCCTTAACAAAATCCTCAAATCTCCATGCATTTTTTGGACTGGGATTAAGACTAGAAATTAAGCTGTTTGGAGGATTGGTACCGGGAGGCTAAAATGAAAGAGGGAATTCCTCCGTGGTCCTGGTATGCTAAGTCACTATGCTATCTATGTATATCTGCAATGTATTTATTAACCAAGTCTATCTGGAATATTAACTAATAAAATTCAAATGTGACTGGTGGTTTAAGAAGACTCTTACAGCAGAGGAAGGACTCAGTGTAGCATTCAAAGAGGAGGTAAAACTATCTGTAGCTTCATAAACAAAGCCAGGCCAAAATACTTCAAGCAGAAGAAGGGAGGGAGGTCTTCTTGGCAGTCAGCATGTAGTGTTTTAATATTGGACTGGTATTTTGGAATAAGGTGTCACAGATGCATAGATTTTGATATGGTATTATAGGTGAAATAAGCCATAATAAGAGCCATAATAAGCTATTTGCTATGGTCATGGGCTTGGACAAGCTGAAACTATTGAGAGTTTCCCAGCACGTATTGGAAATTAAGACAATCTAAAATGGTTAATGGAAATTGCTACTGCTGCTCCTTCTTTTTTGGCACCCTCCCATATTCTCAGGGGACTTTGATGTTGTTTTCTGACACTTCTGACAGCAGTCAAAAGATTTTTGTTGAAGAACAAAAATGCTGAACATGCTGAAGCCTCCCTGGCTTTTTGAGTGAGGGTGTTTTGGGTGTGCTGCAAAGTCTAAATGCATCTTCGTTTTCCAGTGCAAAGATATCTTTTCAAAGATGAGACAGGGAACTTGCTGAAACTGAGGGAGAATCAGTGAGCGGTAGTAAAAAGGTAATATTATTGCAGAACAAAAAGCAAAATATACTGCCACTGTTACGTGAAAAGATTTTTTTTATTCCTTGGGTATACCAGACACTTAGATGGCAAAGCTGGGGGGGGAGGCGGGGAGGATAAAACGAATTTGAGTACAGCTTCATTATGGAAGGGCTTTCTGAATATCAGATGCACCATGATAGGATTTTTTTTTTCTTCATTGTGCTCTCTGCTGCAACATCAAGGCCACGGAGGGTGAGCATAAATACTGTAGTTGCTATGACAGTGCTGGAGCACTCATCCTGGATGGCATTATGGATGCAAATGTGACTCTTCAGGTATTTTGCTGGTTTTGCCTGTGAGTTACTGTATCATTTTCAGGGCAATTCAGCATCAAATATCAGTAATATTTTTGTGGTATTTGTCTTTTCACATTTCTAAAAGTAGTTCTTTAAATTCCACTGTCTTATCACTTTACTTGGTGGGCTTCAGCTTCAGTCTTCCTTTTCTGTCCTTCATCCCATAAGACCAGATTAATTCTAGTCCATAGATCTCTCTTCTGTCAGACAGGTTGAAAAGGGTGGTTTAGATCCTGTGATATTGCATTAACAGAACCACATTCCTGATTTTTCTGGCTATGCATGTACCTTGCAGAAATAATAAAGATTTTTAAAGGATTTCCTAGCAGCACAGACTGTTGTAGACAGCCCACTCTCTGCCAACTCAGTTTTAATCACCTTGTACAATATGCCAAGATTGCTGTTGAGAAAAGTGGCCTTAAACAACTTCTGCAGCTTCATTATCCTCAGCTGCCTTTGGAATGCCATTGTCTAGTGAGCATTAATTCATTTTGACGGCATTGGTGTTGCCCTGTAGCCCTTCCAGCTCTTAAGATAATGATAGGGCAGGGCCATTCCCTTCCTCTGTCTTGCCGCAGCAAAGTGGCCTAGTTTGCCTACACATTAGGTACGTTCCTTGAAGGAGCTCTGCTAACTTTATGGCAGCCCAGCTGAAGGATGACAGTATAGAGGCTGGAGAGGAGAGGAGATAGGGCTTGCTTTTCAAAAAGGATACCATCCAAACCATTAGTTACAACATTTTAAACCACTGTTAGACACATGCTGTGTTCTGCCCTGTGCTTATCCAAGTTAAAATAGGTGACATCAAAAATTTTCAGACTGTGTTTTGGTTTTCCTTTTTTCAGATAATTTCTTCTTTCTCTCAAACTTGTTGTAGATCTTCATTTTAGTGAAGAAGTTTGCCTAGGTACTTTCAGCTTTCTATGGGAAGAGCTGTGATTGTCTAGCAGAGAATAAAGCATTGGAAAATTCTGCGTTGAACCAAAACACTTGACATGCATTTTGTCCAATAATCATTTACAGTGTCTGAGCCCATTCTTATATAATAAAGAGATAAATTGCTGAAGTTGCTATCTACGCAGTAATTTGCCCAGTTACAAAACATCAGAAAGGGAATATATTAATTTCCGCAGGTGTAGCAGATACAGTCAATGTCCTTGGAGGGATCTCTGGATAAGCGCAAGCACATTTATTGAATTTATAAATTGCTAGGTAATTTCCTTCGGTTTGAACTATCATGGGTTAGATGGAAACTAATAATTTTTTCCCCTCATGTTTAAGAACATAGTTTCTATGCTTCTCAGGCAAAACTGTTGAACATTATAACAATCTTTTGAAGTATCTCAGTTTATCACAAAATTGTTAGTATGTAGTTGAGATAGCAAGCTCAGTTAGTTTCCAGTATACCCATTGTTTTTTTAATGTAAGAACTAAGCTGAAAGCCATGCAAGAAACAGATATATCAGAATGACATGTATTTAAGCATTTTCATATTTACTAAATGACTTTGTAGAAGTTGTCAGCCATGGAGGAACGAAGAACAACAAGGGCCAAATTCTGTTCATGTTTATATTAGTGCAAATTTGAAGAAAGTCAGTGAACTTAGATTATTTTAGCAGTACGTATATGGTAATAGAACACAACTGCAAACAGAAAAAGAAGTTACTGTTGTGCTTTATTGTTCAGGCTGTTCACTTTTTCTCAGTAAAAAGCTCAGCAGCTGTGAGCGCAAAGCTAATTTTGAGAAAAAAATCCAGCCTTGCAGTTCTAGCAGACAAACTGAGATGTCTTGCCATTTGGTGTGTCCCCCACATAGAGGAGGATAGTTGTCGTAAGAGGAACAAAATCTAGAACTGTTGCATATTGTAGAAGGGGCTTTAAAGAATGGCACAGAAGAAAGGGACAAAGAAAATTATAAATGTGTCAAAAATTCATAGGAACCGAGGAAAATCAAAATGCCATCTCTTCTTGGTAATATATAATAGGGTAATATGTGAATATTTAATAATGTGCCAGATGCTTTGAATCATCTATTAAATTTTGATCAAGACTTTTGTATTCATTGTATAAATCAAGCTGATGACTTTACACCCTATCTGATGTACGGACAATGTGTCTTTACATACTTAGCGTGATGGCAAAATGAGATCAAGAGGTTGTCTAGCAGAGACCCATGTTAAACAGGGGAAGTGCTTGAACTATGAGGTTGCTATCTGGCTGTACATTCTGAACACAGTAAAATGGATGTGGTAGCTTATAGCCACAGTTTTATGTCTTTGGCAGAACCTGAATTTGAGCAGAATGAAGTGGATGGGTTTTGGCTTAGGCACATATCTAATTCTGCCTTGAAGTCCATAGGGAACGGGAATTTTCATAGCCAGACAGGACGAACTGAAGAAAAGGTGAAGGCTTTAAACAATGAATTGCATATTGTCCCTGAAAAAGGTTGTTTTGAATGAGTGACTGTTATGTGATTATAGTCTGCATTTTAATGTCCCTTGAAAGAAAAAGGCTACAGTTTTATGATTTGAAAGAAATATATAACGTTTTCATTCAAAATGGATTTTTGGCTTTTGCAACATAATAACAATTATATTTGCTTTTTGAAAATTGAGTTAAGTCTTGCTCCTTTTAAAGACAGGGGCAAAATTGCTATTATACTCAGTGGCTTGTTCAAAGCCAATAGCAAATTCAACACAAAAGAAAGGTGGGAAGTAGAGAAAGCCAGGAGCGGATGGGAAGTTTGCCATCAGTATAAAAATAAGGAACATGAAAAATGGCATAGAAGACCATGGCTCGTGCCGTGACTTAAATCTGCATCGGGAGTGTGCTAGCAAGCTTGGTGGCTCTTTAGTGAACAAGGAGAGTGTTTCAGAGCAACCCTCTCCCCAGTAGCTCCTTACTAAACAGTAACAAATGTGACTCATTTGGTAAGCTTAGTGCAAAGCATTTGTCATTTTTAGTGATATAAAATTTTGGTGCATTCATGGACATTTATGTCTATAACGCATGCATACCATGTCTTTAGCTCAAAGCTGCTATGAAATTTTGTCCTTTACTATATATTGAGAATATATATTCTGATCATCTCTGCCGTACATTCAGAGAGTTAGGTTTGAGTGGGGTCTGTGCATCTTCCCCCCTATCTCTCCACTATAGGAAAAGGTAACTTTGACCCTGAATCATTAAATTCTCTCTGTCTGTGAAATTTTGTAGGGTGTAGTCCAGACAGCACTGATGACCTGCAAAAATTATGGTAGGTGATCTGTAGCTGACCCACTGAACTGTATTAAATATTACTGTTACTTCACTTTTTTGCAGTTGTGATTTGTTGATAAATAGGGGTGGTTTTCTACCACACCTGATCTGGCAGTGATCCAGAAAGTTTGGGAACTACTGTTCTATGCTTTTGATAGACAATGGCTTTTTCTCAGAAATAAGCTTTGCGGGACATATATCTGTATATGTGCATATTTCTTACAAATGCCAGCAAAAATACCTATTAATTCATTTGTCTATCATGATTTCATTTAGTGCATGCCAATCAACAAAATTAAATTTTTTTAGTTTGTGGAGCAATGCTTGCTGTAACTACTTTTGTGGAAATCTTTTAAGAGATTAATATGGGAATAAATACCTGCAATTTAAAAATAAAATCTATGTAGACATGAACATGGAGTATCCATCAGCTGATAGTATGAGCACATACACAGCCTTTCATATAGCTTCTGCCGTAAGTCTGTCTTGTTTGGTTCTAATATTTGTTTTGAATGTGTTCTGGAAGAAGTACATACATAGTGTATCTATACCACTGAACACTTTACTAGTTTTCTTTATAAATGGCTAGGAAACTAAGGAAAACAAACCTGTTGCCACTAGGCTTACACTTCCTATACAGAGGGAATCTGAAAGTTAAGAATTGTGAGAATCACTGTTGTCTCAGCAAGTAGGTACAGGGATACGTGGTGACAGAGTGTAATCTGGAAATGTTATCAACCTATGTTGTCTGAGTTTGTTATTTGTGAGTAGTAGAGTATCTATATGCATTGCTTAAAATTATACTTCTTAAAATGTCATACGTTCAGAAAGAAAATGCGTACCTAATTTTACTTGAATTTCATTAATTATTTTACCAGAATAAACAACAAACACTGTATTGGTTTTTATTCATGTGAAATACTTTTCAGCCTTAAGCAACGCATACAAAAATTCTTTAGACTCTAAGCTGGTTTTCATAAGTGCACTGCACATGTGTTTTACAGCTGTTACTTTCAGGAGAAAACTTAAAATGCAAATTAATATAATATGGCAGTGTAAGATCTACATATCTCAGATTATTTCCAAAATTCTAGCAATTACTTAACATTTTGTTACTTCCCGAGAAATGAGCAAACTTTGTATTTTGATACTCCTGGAACCTTATTATATGAAAATTTCTGATGATGTGGCAGATGAAATGCAGATGTCTCTCTGAATTTTATAGAACTTAACAAAATGACTATATATTTGAGAGAGAGCTTCTAATAAATTATTGTTACTTTTAGGTTGGGCATGTGACTGTCGTCCTGAGACTGAGATTTCCCAGATAAATCTCTCTACCTTTCTCTAGGTGCTTTTGCTGTGTTAGGGTCTTGATGTTTAACTGAAAACTTAAGCTGCGCTTTATTTTGCAGTTTAAAAAGGGTTTGTAGGGTATTTTAAGCACAAACTTGTGCCCAAAACAATTTTCCTCGGTTGATAGTCTGCCATAAGAGATTTTTATTCCAAATAATTTAGTTTCGTTTCTTCCTAAGAGAGTATTCCCAATGAAGTTTGTTATCAAAAAAAAAAAAGGGGGAGGGGGGGCAAAAAAAAAAAGGCCCCAGAAATATATTGGACTTCACAGTAGGATGAAAGGTGATAATGTTTAGTGACACTCATTGGCATGCAGTTACTCTTTCCTGGAACTTTCTCTGATACATCATCACTTCTATTGGTGAGGTGCAATACACCTCCTCTCCTTTCAGGAGCATTGAAACATCAGTGAGGGATGTGTGCCTCCACCCTGTCAAATTGCTGTGTGGCTATTTTAGGTTCAAGGTGGTTCTTCATCTCTCTCACGTTTTTTTTTTTTTTTACTTTATTGAGATTCTTTGCTACAGAACGGAGAATAAGAACCCAGAACTTCATGGTATCTTCATGCCATGTTTTATTTTACAGAATTATTAAATTTTCAACAATTTAAAAAATTTGCAGTGATTTACCTATTTTAAAACAACAGTAAAACTAGACACAAACTCAGGTAGGCCAGAACATGTGATGGTTTTCATGGGAACAGCCATGTACCTGTATGGATATATTTATTTTTTTAACCATAACAGTCATATATATATTGGATATCATACTTAGTCTTTACTTTTTTCTATTAAACTGAGACTTTTGTGGTCGAGGCTGTGTATGTAAGTATGTATATTCATGTGCATGCATCTTTTTCCTTCTTAATAACTTCTAAATTAAATTGGTTGACCTAATATGTAATAGAAGGGTGGAGGTCTTCAGGAGATTTTCCAAGTCAGGTGTCATGAAAATTGATGATGATGGGTTGAGGGAAAGAGCAGATTCTCTGCCACCTATTAATGTGAAATGTTTTGTATAACTGGGCTTTGTTTTATCTGGATTTTCAATGACTTGTATGCAAAAAACAATCACAGACAAAACAGAAAATGTAGGAAGCCAAGGTAATATTTCCTATCTATGTTTAGTCAGTTATGATGTTGATAGATTATCCTTATGTATAATGTTGTGGAAATGATTAGTTTAAAAAACTAATTTATTTCTCATATAAACAGAGCAAGAAAACCAAAATAAATATTTTGGCTAGATATTAGACCAATAGGCAATAAGCCCAATTCAGTAGAACCATACTACAATATATTATTAGGCTGAGAAAAGAGTAGGCCAAAGCCTTTCCACAAAGGTAATAAATGAGAAAAACAAGGCAGAGAAACAAAACCTGCCAAAAGGCTGTAAACCAGGGCACCTTCATAGCCCGACACACCAGAAGGATTCTGACCTTATCAATATGGAGATAAGGCAGCACAGGAAGAGACAGGCTAGCAGGGGAGAGCACTGCTGCTGGTGGAAGAGTTATCCGGTAATTCCAAGGAGAGGTGAAAAGTTAAAGTCAGAGTAGAGTAGTTCTGCACTCTGCTTGTGTAGGGACATGTTTGCAGAACTCTCTAGAAAACTAATCTCTCTGACTCTACCAAAACCAGATCCCACCGGTGCCTTTTTTTTTTTTTTGTCCTCTCCTCAAGATATCTGTTATCTTCCACTGGTTTTGAAACCTGGTGTACTTTCTATAGACTTTTCTCTGCATTGTATGAAGAGAGAAACATGTAAGATGGCAGAATAGAGTGAGGGCTTCTTAGTGAGAGTGAGACCATGATAAAGATGAATTATTTTGCTGTGTGGTAGAGCAGGGAAGGAGGAAAGAGTGAATATAGTTTGAACAGTGAAAGAGGAGGACATCCAGGAACACTTTAGTTTGGCCGGTTTACTTGATTTTCTTCTCTTTATCTCCTCCACATATAATGGTGTGTGGCAACTCCACTACGGGCAGCAAGAATACTCCTACAACAATGAGGTACACTGAGAACACTGTGACAGATCTCATACGGAAGGAGATTTTGTTATAGAGAAGACTGAAGGTCTTAAAGCCCCATTGCTGTTTCTTGACTTTTTTTTCCTCTTGGTGCTCTTTTTTTGTTTGTTTGCTTGTTATATAGTCATGTGTGCTTATAAACTTATTCTCATTGTAAATATTCTAATCTTTGTTCTTTTGCTGTGATTCAGGGAAAGCCTTTCTGACCAAATATTTTTGAATCACTAAGACTTATAATTTCACTAAGACTTATAATTAACTATTATTATAAATAGATAACACCAGACACTCCAGTCATTGAAAATTTTGGGGAATTGCTTTTTTCCTTACCTAAATAATTTGTGCTTTCATTTAAAAAACAAAACAAAAAAAACCCACAAAACAACCCCCATCGCCCCCCCCCCCCTTCCCTCCCCCAAAAAACCCACCCAAACCCCAAAACCAAAAAACCCCAAGAGAACTAGAATGTTTCTCTTGGTCAGAGAAAAGTGAGCAAAGTTGAGCCTCTGGGGCTCTCCTCCCAGGAGAGTCAGCTGCCTTCGTAGGATGCGTGTGAAAGTGGATACTTCCAGCCTGGCTTTCTTCACATTGAAGCTTTGCATGCAGAGTAGGGGATGGCGACATCCCACTCTTCAGTCCTCTGTTCACCGTAAAAAGTGTCATTTGGAATCATAGACAAGTGTTGGGTGCTAAGGAGAGAGATCTAATGTCTCTTATTCCGTTCCTGCAGAAATTCAGGGATCTTGACATTGAGAATTTTTTCAAAGCATTGGACAGGCAAGGAATGATCTGGGCCAAATGTCTTTGTTTCCTATTTCCAAAAATGCTAGTAGGGATCAGTTTTGTGTATATAATTTTTAGTTCCCAGAAGCCGAGGTCAATATAGCAGTCCCATCTTTATTCATAATGTTACATATTTTCCAGCCAGTAAAGGAATTATCCATCAAGTAGAATTACTTAAGATATAAAAGTTACGAGTACTGTCATTTAATTCAAATACAGAATTGTATAGGATAAAAAACATGGTAACTAAGTTACCTTTCAAGTCTGTCATAAGAAAGAAAGCATAGATCAGATACACTTAATCACTATAATTAACTAGTTTACCTTTATCTCTCCAATTAGCTATGGATCATAAGTCTTTCTTTATTTTCCTTTATCTCTTTTTGAAGTAGGATATAATTCCTATTGTGAATGTAAAAATTGGTTGTGTTTTCTCTGACAGTGGAATTAACTTGCTTGGCCAAGTGGCAAATCTATTATTTCAACATGTACTCACAGTGTAGTTAGAAATTCAGAATAAGCTAAAAATAAATGCTTCCCATATGAGATAATTTAATTTCATGAACTTGTGTCAATTTATAATAGTGTTAATAAAACGTTTTCCTTAAGTGTGTCTCATCAGATTGAGTAAAAGCAAACTCTTTAAAAAAAAAAAAAATCATTTGAAATCTTCTTAGTTTTCTTTTTACACTTTATGAAAAGGAAACTGGCAGTTTATCTAACAAACTAAGTTTGTACCTCTGGGTTCAGTTGCACCACCTGCCTTTGACTGTAGAATGATTGATGTATTGGGACTTAAGGTGATGTTGCTGGAATCGATGGCACATTCACTCTTAGTCTGTCCCAATCGCAGGATGAAATTATTAAACCTCAATGGGAAAAGTTTAAGGTATTTTGCCATGTTAATTTGGCTAAGAAAAAATATGCTCCAGGCAGAGTGCTGCAGAGCTGCACTTGAGCTCAAATTTGTGTCTTTACAGACTCCCTGATGATGTTTATGTGCCAGTAGCCATATTTTCTAATTTTTAAGTCTTTGTGTGTGTCTTGTCTCCTTTTGAAACAATCTTGGAAAAACAATGAAAGGCTGTGTGCAAGAAGCCTGAGCTCACTGTACATATGATCATTTAATGTGCCAAAAATGACATATGCAAACACTGAGGAAAAAAAATTTTTCATAGCTTTTAAATTTCATTTAGTTTATCTTAAAGCCTTACTAGCTGTATTATTGGATAAAACAGTTTCTTGAAAGAAATGTGAATTTTGTAGTTGATGTTGTGTTTTAGGTTACTTAACTGAGTATGTCACTAGTATTTTTGAAGTATGAAAAGAAATTATAGTTACTTTTAAATATAACAGAGGCACTACCTTTTGTAAATTAGAGGTCACAAGTAGCAAATCGGTGTATTCATTTGTATATATTCTGGTCTGCCTTCACAAATAAACAGATGTAACTGAATCTAACATACTACTGATTGTTCCTTGTGATTTAGAAACGTATTTCTGTTGGCTGTTAACAGTCATTATAATATATGGCATGCCTGTTTGTGTGTATAAATATACATATTTAAGATTATACATACACGCACAAAAAATTTATAGATTTTATAACCTATCAGAGTCTAGATGCCAAATGCTCTCTGATTTCAGGGAACATGGCACAGGTATGGTATGACCCCCAGAGATGTTTAGGTTCTTTTTGGATACCAAAGTGATATGGAATGGTCTGTGATGGACATACTTGCACTGACCTTCTTAGGCTTACTGTATTTTCTCTTTAAAGATCCTTTGTACATAAAAATTTGTTTATTGTGTGCACACAAAATAGCTGCCCAGCATCTTGCTGATCCCCTCTGTCAGGCAGCCTCGAATTCTTTGATACCATAGTTAGCCAGAGCACACCCTGTCCTGTCCTCTGTCCCCAGATGTGTTCTGTCCTGGATTCAGCCTGTTGAAGTGTTCCGAATTGTTGGGTGTTACCATCTCAGCAGATTGTCCTTGGGCTGGAACATGCCTTACTAGAATGGCAGGGTTGATGTTAAATTTTAGAACCTTTATAGGAGCCTTACCTGAAGAGCTAAAGCTGTCCTATAGTTACTGCAGTCCTGCCTAGTTTGGGGTAGAATTGTGCTGCCAGAGCAACACGTATTAGACAGATCCAGTGGAGTGGGGTGGAATAACTCTGGAGTCACTGTAGCCAAATTGACACTTCGGTGCTTCAGCTCATTTTGGTGTTCAAGGGTGACCAAATGGAAATAAAACCTGAAATATTTGTTAGGCCTGTTAAGTGCATGACTTCAAGCACTTCAAATGTGGGATATGCTTCCTTTCTTGCAGAGATGTTTAAAACTGGTCTGAAATGTCTAAGGTGAAAAGTTTTGAGCATATTTCAGTGGCAACTAATAAGAAAAGTGTAATTGCCCCCTTCTTTATAATTTAAAATGTTCTATTTCACTTTAATACAAACATGGTTAATCTTCAGATTGAAAGTTGAAAGCGTACAATGAACAGCTCATTCTAGAAGAGATTTAAGAAATTCATGGGTCAGTGTTAGTTGAAAAATGTCATGCTGATGAATGCAAACAAAAGATAGAGAAGATAGTAATGTAGACTTTTTCTGTTGATTGTGAAAACAACATAATTGCTGGCTAGAAGCAGATGCAATATGGCAAGTTACTGCAGTTTCTTGTTCAGTGTCTGCAGAAGACTGATTTGTAGAGAATCTGGTGTTTCAGAACTCTGTTAGGAGTTAAGACTACCAACATCAAATTTAAATGGAGTGTGGAGTTGAGTAGGGCTACAACTTGGAACTTTCTAGTTGCTTGGCCTGCTATGCCGTAGACTCCAGAGTGATACATAAAGGATGTAAAATTGCAAAGGGCATTTTCTTCTAGCAATCAGACAACCACAGCGCCTGCTGATACCCAGACTTGTAGGCTATCGGCCAGTCTTTGCATCATCTGCTAGATCCCCCCAGCCAGCTGTCCTCTGATGATTATAAATGATTTTAAACGGACTGTTCTGCAATATACTAAATAGCTTGCCTCTTGATGCATTTATTTTTCATTCTTTCTCAAAATGCTGCCTTATAGGATCCAGTTCTTGATGGGAAATAATAGAACTTTAAACATTTGTTTGCTCAGTTGTTATCGGCTGTGTTTCACCTGATTTCTGAAGAGGTCTGAGTTCAGTTTTTAATTATATTTGTGAACTAAAGTTGTACACAGAAGGTCTCTTATCTGTACGTAAAAGATCTAATATATAAAGCTAAGTACTTTATGCGTGTGTTAGTAATTCACTTTTTAGCTTCAGTGTTCTAGTTCGTAGACTCAAGTGCTAATCTGATTTTTTTTTACCTTTTTTTCTTGTATCTTTTTGTATCTTTTCAATTTTATACTTATTTCCTGTCCTGTCAGTTTTTCTTTCTAACTCTTGCCTCAATCTTTTGTAATTTCTTCTTCCTTCATTTTTTGTTACCTTTCTGCTTCCTTCCCCGCCCCCACCCCCCTTTGTTTTTTAACTCTTCCTTTGTAAACCTTCGACTTCTGTTGTTGGGTTTTTTTCCCCCCTCCATATTGGACATAATTTTCTCCCTGTCGTACACCCCCCCCCCCCCTTTCATAATTATTTGCTTCTCTCCACCTTTCCCTTCAACGCACTTTATGACCTTCCTTTCTTTGGTCACCCCAAAATGTTAATCTGATACCATTGCCATCAGTTCTGCCATTTGGGTTTGGTTTGTTTTTTCTAAAGGTACTTTGTCTTTTATTATATGATAGAGTGCTGATCCGAAAAGAAATCAGTTATGGCTTTCTCTAGCACAGCAATTTTTATTTGCACAATTCCTGGTGGAGCAATGGATATAATGCTAGCAGTGGTAAGAGTCCTTACTTAGACGCTCCAGGTTTACAGATGCGTAAAGAGATATCAGGATATAGAAATCCTATTTACAGTGGTTTTTACTAATGAGATATTGATAGTCATCTGAATTGTTTTTTCAGGCCAGGTTCAGATTTTTCAGTACTCCCCCCCCACCCTTGTAGGAGACACTATTCAAGTAGACTGTTATTTTTAATGGCCCTTTTTTGGCATTGCCAAACTATAATACTGTCTTATATTATGCTAAAGACACTGAGTCAGTATATCATGTTGAGAAGTTGGGACCCAATTTTCGGAAAACGGCACATGAACGCTTAAGTGCATTCAGGCTTTTCACTCTTATGCCAATTCTCGTCAACAAAATGCATTAGAGGTTAGTTGGTCATGTGCTGGAAACCCTTTTTTCTTCTGGGGCTCATATTCTGAATGTTAATAGCTTTCTGTAATGTAGCACTTTGTGTGAAGGAGGTTCAGGCAAGTAACCCGTGAAGCCTTGGATTTCTTCCAAAGCAGTTTATTAGTTTTCTATTTATAGTAACGTGTCTGTTGGTGTTATACGCCTGCCCTGTTGGATCAAACGTTTGTTCAGTGAGCAGTGAAACCAACGCGGCCGCTTCGCTGTGGCTGCGTGCTGAGGGCCCTCGGCCCCTCTGCTTACCACCATGGCAGTGATTCCTCCCACCCCAGTCTCCACGAGGTTGCGTGGCGCTCAACTGCGGGTGTGCCGGAAGGCAAAACTTCGGACCTTCTTTCCCTCGGTGGAGGCACTAATTTGCGTCTTTCTCAGCCAAGTCTACCTACATACTACATTTTGTAAAACTTCTGAGGTAATTACATTTCTCTAAATGTTTCCTTCAAATACAGATTCAAAAGAAACTGGGCAGGCAGGGACAGTGTGATTTCATATGCCTAGTTTGCTTGGAAAACACTGAAATTGAAGAATGTTGTTTGGAGAATTAACTCTTGATTCTCTTCTTTCTGTGGTAACTATAGGACTAAATATTTATTGTTGATTTTTCTCCAAACTGTCTCCATGCAGTCTTGAGAGGTGAACAAAATAGGCCAAATTGGAGTAGAGGGTAAGGATTATTTTTGCCTTGTACGCAGTACAAACATTATACCAGGATATAGAGATGTAAGTCAACACAACAGTTTGACATGATTGATTCATGTTCAGGTTGTACTCTGCTGTAACTCGTGGGTCCTTCTGTGGAAAAAGGAAGCTATTTAAGAGTGTAGAAAATATATTCTATTGCTCAGACCCACATATCTAGTCCTGTACTGTGCATCCAACAGTGGCAATAGCATGTCCCCCATCATCTCTGTGAGAGGGCACATCCCTGCCTGTTTTCTCTAGTATCTGCTCTGGACATGTTTTTCAATGCTTTACCTAATCTCTTTTTAAACCTGCTGCTGCCGTTTGCTTTCACAGCCTCTTGTAGCAACAAAATCCAGACACTCAATATCCACTTCATTACAAAGTACTTTATCCCTACAAGTTTGAATGAATATCCCCTATTTCTGCTATTGTGATACTTGGTGAATAATAATTTGCCTTCACTATACCTGATGCTCTTGTGATGATTTTTTTTTTTACCCCTTGGTCATATTTCTTTTCCTCTCCAAACTATAGACTCCCACGCCTTTTTTTGTCTGCCTTCCTAAAGCATCTGCTCCAGCCTCGTAACAATTTTGATTATCCTTTTTCCTAATGGTTTCTCAGTTCCTGTATCTGTGTAACTGATTGCTCCTACCTGCTGGTAGCTCTTTTCTCTTCCTTAATTGAATTTTAACCTATTTTTCTCAACAAACCCCCTAAGTTGTCAGGAACATTTTGAAATTTTAATCTAGTCTTCCAGCATGCTTTCAATTTGCGCTGCTTTTGTTTTGATTGAAAACTTAATAAGCACATTTGATTTCTAGTCCATAATTTAGATTGTTAATGAAGACATGAACAAAAACAGATACGGAGCACAATCCTCTGGATCCCTTCTAAAATGTCCTCCCATTTTTTCAATGAGCACGGTATTCCAACCAGCTTTACACCTCTCCTATAATAACCTCAACATAGTTTCTGTGGTTTGTAAGAAAGTTTTTATTAAAGATCAACATATATGTTATTTTCAGCTTCTCCAGCAGGATAACAAGGCTCATGACTAGGAAAGATGGAGATCAAAATTGATTGATGTGACTTTTTCTTGACAAAATTTCTAATCTTCTAGGTGTTTACATATAATGGCTTCATTACTTACTTGTTCAAGTATTTTCTAGAGATCAAAGTTAAAATAACTAGTTTATTATTTCCCAACTTCTATTGCTTGCCCACCTTTATTTCTTAAATGTGGGTAACGTTTTTGCTTTTTCCAGTCTTCTGATACTTCACTTATGCTCATGAGTTTTCAGAGGTAAGTGCTAAAAGTTCTCTGTTAGCCTCAGCCAGTACCTTAAATATCCAAGGATGCAGCTCACTAGGCCCAGCCGATTTGAAAATAGTAACTTATCTTAGCACTCTTGGATGAGTCCCTTCCTGGTTTTGTTTAATAGGAACTTAAGTGTTGATTGGTACTAATCATACTAGCTGGGAGATTTAAGGCTGCAATGAAGATTATCACTGTATATGGATTCCAGATTAATGGAATTTATAGTAACGGTCTTTATAGTAATTTTTTTCTCTAATAAACGTACTCAAGGATTATAAAGAACCAAGGTTAATCCAAGAATGATGGCTAATCTTGAAGTCCAGTTTCTTGCTATATTTGGCAAACGTACTATAGCATGCCATAAAACCCCACTTGTAAGCAGAATTTTAAGAGCTGTTGAACAAGTTACTAGTGTTGAAGATGAGAGTTTTTGTTCTCACGCTGGTGTTGAGACGTGTTGCAGGAAAGAGCACACTACTGTTATAACAGAAGATGTGAAAACCTACCTCTTAGAGCCTCTGTCGTTCTGACAAACAGATGTGAACTCCCTATTACTATGTTGTATAAATATTACCTCCTTTATTCTTTCAGTAGGTATAAAATAAAGCACTAGTTCAAAGCCATGACATATTTTGTTGTTATGTGCTCAGTTTTCTCAGTTGATGCAGCACTGCAATTTCACGGCTCCTGTTTGGGGAAAGAAGGACATTTTTCTACTGTATTGAGGGAAAACTAACATTTTAGTCTGTTACAGAGATACCTATTGTTTGTGAAGAAACTGAAAGCTTTATGGGCCATTGAAGTATTCTTAACAGCTTTTGAGCACCAGGAGTGCAGTAAAGATGGAAGCCTTTTTCTTTTTTGCTCTCATTTGAAATTCTGCCTGGGTAGCACAAGCTCTGATGCAACCTTACCTGACATAGACTATTCTTTTTCTTAATAATAAACAAACAGATACTGTCCTTCTCGGATTAAAACCTAGTCTGAATAGTACTGTATTGAATACCCATTGTGCAGCTCTTGCTCTTTTTCTCACTCTCTACCTAGGGATATACAAGCATGAAAAATACTATGTTTTGTTTTAGTAAATGGAGTGGATTTGGTGGATTTGTTTTAACGCAGGTACTGTTTAAGCTAGATGAAGCGGATGAAAGAAACTTATTTGGCTCGTGAAATGGAAAAGAGCAGCATTTTTGATAGTCCTTGTTCCTGTAGGAGTTTCTTTCAATCTTCCATAAACTCTGAAGAAATCTTTCTCTCATGCAACAGAATTTCTGGGCTTACAGTAGACAGATCTCCACACTGTTGAGAGTGAAATCTCAGACATGGTTGTCCTCTGAGATTTCCAGTCAAGCTAGTAGATGCTCTGGGCCCCAGGCCCCTTAGCATCTCTAGCAGTCTTCAAATATGTAAGAGATTGCAGCAGGAAAGAATGAAATCCTCTGTTCTCTGTTTTCAGCAAGTATGGGAAGGAAAAAAAAAAATATATTGCAGCATAAGAGACTTAAGTTAGGCATTGGTAAGGTACTAACATATAGGATAGGTCGCCTGAAGAGACTGTAGGATCTCTTTCAGCCGGAGATTTTTAGGGACCGCTTAGACAAATACCTGCTAGAAGTAATATTTGTATAAATTAACCATGTATATGGACAGATGGACTACATAAGCTTTAGAGGACCCTCCTGACCCTGTATTCCGTAATTAAGTGTTGAAGACTGAAAGCTTAAACACAGAGGGATTTTTAGGCATTTACTGAAGGAAGCAGGCAGATAGGTCTGATAAGCTCTGAGGGATCCCAGTTGCCAAGGGGATACACAACAACATAGCATCAAGCAAACAATCTGCCCAAGCCCACCAACGCAAGAGTCTGCAGAGCAAATCAAACAGATTCCTTCCAGCCTGTCTATGGCGTGAGCTCTTCTATTTTGAATTCTTTCAAGAAGCCTGCTATTACTCACACATGCACACACGCATACACACAGGCACGCACAGGTACTATAATAGAACAGTGACATGGTCTGTTCTAATCTGTTCTAATTAGAAAAAGCCTATTAGAAAATTGCCCACAGTAGGCTTTTAGTGCATGAAAATTAAGATTTATTACCATGGTCAAAAGAAAGGCTCAGTAGACTTGTTTGGAGCCAGTAGCTATTTTTTATTCTTTGTTTTCTAATATAAACATCAGTTTGAATCTAAGCAATATTCAAATATTCATTTCTAATGTAATATATAGATTTAAAAGCAATCAAAAAATCACCACTCAGCAGGAATAATTTCAAGATGTAAAACCATTCAACATCCTCCTTCCTAGCTGTATAAATTTTTTTAAATGGTCTTTACCTGACTTTTCAGACCTGTGACTAAAAATGTAGGGTTAGGAGAGTAACAGAGTTGGAGTTTTTGCTTTGTTTTATTAATATTTTGTGCTACCCTTAGTTCAAAGAAAAAATACTGTTGTCACGGTTTGATAAAATTCTTTTTTTCATGTACATTTAAAAGGTCTCCTACACTATTTGTAACCATATTGTTAAGCTGGTACTTAAGAAAAAGTGAAATAACTAATCCATTCTAGTTTAGTGTTATTCATTATAGTTATGAATTAACTAATGCATTTGTCAAAGACAAATGCATAATATAAAGGATCTGCGTAAATAAAAGCAGTAAATTAGCAATTCTGTCTTTATTTTCATGCTGGTAGAATAGCAGTGGTCTTACTAGTGGTGCTGACTTTGTGCCTCTTATAGAGAGAAGTCAGTCAAACTGCAGAGCTTAACAAGCTGTACACATGCAGAACTGAAAGAACAGAGATTTAAACTTTATACGAATTTCAACTACAGCACAGAAGTCAAGAAGCCTTGAATATATCCCCCAAATTTATGTGGAATGGGAATTAAAGCTAGAATAGAAGGATCCATGCAGAATTATTTTGTCCTCCCCTTTCCGTATTCCTTGAATGTAACCACCTAGAAATTGCTACCATAAAATTTCTTGGTATTGGAGAAACTTAAGATATCTGTTGCACGTGCTTTTTTTTATCCTCCTTCTTGTGATACCATATCATTTTTTATACACTGTAAGTTTTATATAGCTTTTGGCCTTTAAGTTTTAAGCTGGTTAACAGGTTTTGAGGGCTATTTTATGACTTGCGACATGTGTGGTAGAGGTGCTGTGGACTCCTTTTAATGAAACATCTCTTGCTGGTTCCATGTGTGCTGGCACAGCCTTGAAGGCTGCTGTGGTCCCGGCTGGTTCGGTGACCCTGCAACTCTCCGTGGTCGTTCTGCTGCTTGCGTGGTGACGCAGCAAGATGATGGGAGTTATTCTGTGGAGCAATAGCATGAAGTCATTTATACTGTGTGGTAGCTAGGATGCTTGTTGCTACAAATTTGACCAAAATACGGACTCGGGACTGTTCCCAGTGACTAGAATGGCTGCAGTGACCCTGTTTTGGAAGGAAAAAGAACGCTAGTGTTGTGTGCCAGGCTGGGTCACACCCCCTGCTTTTAGGGGCTGGGGAATGAGCCCTGGCTCTGTTTGGCTCGCTGGTATGGGAATGGCGTTGCTATCTTGCTGCCATGGTGATACGCTCCGCACTTGGAAGAAGCTGCATCAAACAGTTTCTGCAAATACACTTACAGAACTGTAAAATCTGCATGAGACAATGGTTATCTTAGCAAGAGTGTGAGCCATCCTGATGAAGAAATGTCGTAAAGCAGTGTCCCAGATCTGAATATCTTTATCTTTGGCACCATTTCGTTTTTCTTGCCAGTAGTATGAAGCAATGTTTTAACTTTTTTTTTTTCTTAAATCCCACTGTATGTCTGACTGCAGCCTTAGTTCTGGACACCCAAATGCAGTCATTTCTAATTCTTTTCATACGTTGCCACGATTATACCTAGCAGCAGCAAAAAAAAAAAGTCCAAATTTTATTTATTTCAGAAGTAGGCTTTGTAAATGCTTGAAGAAGATTTTCTTATGTTGCATTCTTGTAAGATTTTTAGGTAATGTATTAGAAAACATAGATTTAAACATATATTTGAAATGTATAAAAGTGTCTAATGGGCATTATATTTAAAATATGCATATAACCTAAGTGACATATTCAGTGTTACTGTTAGGTTGAAGAATACCTTTCTCACTAAATTTCAGAAAAGTTGTTCCTGTTTGTCCGAATAAGTAGTTTGCTGTGTTTTAGATTGTCACAAACTGAAATAAAATGCTCATATCTGATTTGTCCTGAAATGCATGAGCTTGTTTCTTCTGGGATGTGCACTAGTTCAGAAGTTTTGGGAGCTTATTTAAAAAAAAAAAAAAAAGTCAGGCCTTTTCTTTATGTGTACTGGAAAACATTCTTATTACTCTGAAATCTATTACCTCTTAAATGAAATGTCAGGAACAATGGAAATGCTATAAAGTTGGTTTTCAGCTGCAAGCATGATGTTTCTTCCTTTCCCTTACACTTTTCCTGCTTTCCCATATGCTTTCCCACTTTCCCATGCCTATAATGCTTTTCTTTCTTTATGTGAAATTTTAATTACAAGGCAATAGTGAAAATTAAGAAAATAACTATGGCAACAGGAGTTAGACTTTTATATTTTTATATATATGTCTGGCTTTGCACAAATTTTCTTCAGTAGAAAAATATACATTATACTTTCTTGAACATTTGGTTTCAGAATAAAATATACTTTACATTCATGCAGCTGTGCAAATTGCATGTTGGGAGATTGTCTTTAGGAGGTTTACACAGGTGTATCTGATTTAGTGCTGCAGGATTTCATGTTGTAGCATAAGGTAGTGCTATGCCATGTTTTAATATTTAACCTGAGATGCGGAGAGCATTGCCTATCATACTGAGCAAGTCTCCCATTGTTTCCTTGAGTCTCATCTATCACCTGTGAATTTGTTTTCCTTATAATATAAGTACTGTGGGTCAAGGACTTGCCAAAGTGTCTCAGTTGCTGTGGCAATCATAGTAACAATGGCAGTTACTTTTGTGTAGTGACAAAAAAATGACTTTGCTCTTCAGTGTTCTTCCAATGACATGTTTTATTTCAACTGAACACAACAAAACTCTCAAGACTTCTGAGTGCCATCCTAAGTGTGTGCTTTAGCTTTGAGGTGCAATCAGAAAACACGCAGTTAATGTAAGAATCATTGTTTTAACGCATAATGCTTTCCTTGTGGTACAAGCAGAAAAGTTTAAATTATAAATATTATTTGTGACATGAATTATTTAACAATGTCTGAGAGATTTAAAATACATCTCAAGGTGATACCTGAAGGGCAGTTTTGAGAGTGTTTTCATCCTCGGGTGTGTTTCATGTTGATAGCTATGGCAGTAAGAGCCTCAAAGAATTTTGGATCTTATGTAAAAGTTTTAGAGTCTCAGGTCATTGACTGGAATGTGCTCATGCCATTAAAACTTTTTCAATCTTAATCTCTTTCAGTCCCAGCAAAGATGCATTGTGATCTTTGCACTGGTATGCTGCTTTGCAATTCTGGTTGCACTGATATTTTCGGCAGTGGATATTATGGGAGAAGATGAGGATGGACTCTCAGAAAAGAACTGTCAAAATAACTGTCGGTAAGAGGTAACAAACAAAACTTCTCTTTTGGGGTGGACAAGAACATACATGTGTTATGTAATGGCATGTAGTAATTGCCATAGTCCTGTGGTATAACTGGGGAGAGTAGGTAACAGTGGAAGAAATGGTTTCTTGTTTTGAATTTCTGGGTTTGGAGGTTGGTTTGACCAAATAAAGCACACTTTTTGAAGTTATTTCTGGTGGTATGTTTTGAGCAAGACCCTTGTGTTCAGTTATTCTGTAGGCCTGGGTCAAAGCCAGTTAAATTTCAGTAAATGAGTATTGAGGTGGCTCAGATAGTTCCCAATTCTGTCATGTCTGTCTTTCATCAAGAGCTTTTTTTCTTTCTCCAGGAAGGTCACTGAACACTTTTGACATAAGACTGCTGTCCCTTTTACATAGTGGGACCTTTTATATATTCCTGTTTGTTGCACTTCCCTAATAGACACAGTTGTTTGCTGAGGAACTCTGAAGAAAACTAATGACATGGTCAGAAAGACTGGAGTATTCACTATGTCGGTTTAAGATTTGCCTCAGATACCTGGCACAGTTGTGTATCTTTTAACTTTAGATTTAAGTAGGTGAATAGATTTTTTTGGACCTTTCATTTCCAGACTGAATTTCATTTTGCTGCTCCTTACTGTCAGGTTCTGCCATGAATCTGTTCATCAGTGATGACCAATGCTTTTCCTGCGTGGTATTGTCCCAGGTCCTCGTCTGTCCACCAGTAAAGCTGATTTAACAAACATTTGTAGACTTCATTCACAATTGTATTCTGCTTTTTTTCAAGGCTTTACCTTATGTATAGAGCACTGTGCCTAATTCATTTTATGGAAAAACAGTTTACCTTAAATAAATTCTCAGAAATCCATTCTAATCTGATCAGGGAATTGCAGGAGTGAGAAGGGGCTCCTGGGCATCCTCCAGTCCGTTCCCCTGCTCCAAGCAGGGTCAGCTACAGTAGGTTGCTCAGGGACGTGCACAGTCGGGTCTGCATAGCTCCAAGGATGGACTCTGCAGCCCTTCCTGGGCAACTTGTAACACTGCATGTACAGAATCTACCAGCTACCACTGGCTGGGTATACAGTCAGTTTGAGATAATTGATATTTATTTTTTTTAGAATAATCTAATGAGAAATTAAAGTTTCTTTGAGCCTTTTCTCCTTATTTCTGGTATACTTTGTTGATTTTGTGTAAAAACTCTTTGGGGACAGTGCCTTTCTATGCTGCACCTGTCACAGTGCAGTCAGCAGCAATTCACAATCCCTGAAATTGGATCATGTTTTTGCAATTATACTGGATTTTTACAGTATTTTTTACACACTGCTTAAAAAAGGAGGGAGAGGGAGGATAGTCTTTAAATTTGTAGCTTCTTTCAAATAGGACATACCTGCAGCATCAAGTAGCTTTGTTCTGAAACCAACCACCCTTCTGGCACTTTTTTCCCAGCATTGTTTTGTTTTTGTAAAATGGCTTGGCCCTAGTCAGTTCACTTTCTTGTACACCTGAAGTTCTGAGCAACCTTCTAACATATTGTCTGAATTTTCTAGAGTTCAGTTAGCTTTTCTTTCCCCAGCAGGGTCTTAGGTATTCTTCACTGTGAGTTGTTGCCTTCCAAAACTCTTAAAGATACTGCATGTGTCACCTCTACACCCACTGTCTCCATGTGTGAATCTTTGACAGAACTAGGTCAGATGAGGGGAAAGTCTTTCTGCTCATTGGCTTCAATGTGCTGCGCACAATTTCAACAGATGCAACAACTACTGCACCATGTTTTCCTCTTGATTGTATCAACTAATGGCTCCGATTTTGTTCTGGATAGCTGCATAGGCCTAGCCAAAGAAGAACTTAATCTTCTTTAATATATTGATCACTCATCCAAATCATTGATAAAGTGCACCCTCAGTAAGTTTGCAGATGCTGCCAAGTTGGGTGAGAGTGTTGATCTACTTGAGGGAAGGAAGGCTCTACAGAGGGATGTGGACAGGCTGTATCGATGGGTTTAATAAGGCCAAGTGCCGGGTCCTGCACTTCGGCCACAACAACCCCATGCAACGCTACAGGCTTGGGGAGGAGTGGCTGGAGAGCTGCTTGGCAGAAAAGGACCTGGGCGTGCTGGTTGACAGCCGGCTGAATATGAGCCGGCAGTGTGCCCAGGTGGCCAAGAAGGCCAACAGCGTCCTGGCCTGTATCAAAAACAGTGTGGCCAGCAGGAGCAGGGAAATGATCGTGCCCTTGTACTTGGCCCTGATGAGGCTGCAGCTTGAATCCTCTGTTCAGTTTTGGGCCCCTCACTACAAGAAGGATGCTGAGGTGCTGGAGCGTGTCCAGAGAAGGGCAACGAAGCTGGTGAGGGGTCTGGAGCACAAGTCTTATGAGGAGCGGCTGGGGGAACTGGGGTTATTCAGGCTGGAGAAGTAGGGGCTAAGGGGAGACCTTATTGCTCCCTACAACTACCTGAAAGGGGGTTGTGGTGAGGTGGGTGTTGGTCTCTTCTCCCAAGTAACCAGCGATAGGATGAGAGGAAATGGCCTCCAGCTGCACCAGGGGATGTTTAGATTGGATATTAGGAAGGATTTCTTTACTGAGTGGTCAAACATTGGAACAGGCTGTCCAGGGAGGTGGTGTCACCGTCACTGGAGGTATTTAAGAGTTGTGTAGATGTGGTGCTTGGGGACATGGTTTAGTGCTGGACTTGGCAGTGTTAAGTTAATGGTTGGGACTTGACCAACCTAAATGATTCTATATTTCTATGTTTCTTCACTTTGTGTTCTTCAAATGGAAAAAAATTCAGTGGGAGCAATGTACAGTGCTATGGAGGAAAAAAAAAAAGTACATTATTTTTTCCATGTATAAGAGATTAATTGCTTTTGTCTCTTTGTTTGTTCACACCAATCTGCTTTTCCTAACACTACTCGCCTTTCCACTGTTTTTTATTGGTTGGTATGTGTCACTCTTGTCCCTCCTGGAGTGTGTTAGAGGAGCCTGGGAGTAAACCCAGCATGTGAACTTTAAACATAAGAATCAAACTGCTCTGCATTTACAGTGATAAAAGTGATCTCAGACCCCAGCTCTATTTTAAGGTGCCTTTCACAGAGCAATTCAAGTGCATGATCTAGCTACTAATGCCTGAACCAGAAGGCACATCAATGCTGTGTGTATAAACTGCCTAAACCATTTCTAATAGCAGTATCCAAGTGCTGTCAGCTGCTACCTGCCAACACTGAAACCTTCTGTACATGATGAAATTGCGCTCCTTTATGTGTTAAATATATTGCAGACTTAACTGAAGTACTGTAAGATCAATTGCTGCTTGTGGCATATATTTAGTACTTGGGATAAGCACTTTTAATAAGTAAGACAAGAATTATTGAATTCTTATATTTCTGCTGTGTGAGTACTTTCACTGAAATTCAGGAACAGGCACTTACGTTTGCAGGATGTACTGAGACAGAATAGTAATGGCAGGTCTTTTTTTTTTAGATTAAATGATTGTCAAATAGAAGTTTATATATATGATCTTAGAATTCTTTTTTGTTTTTAATTGATTGAATTTGTGAAGAAGCTTGATGGGAAAGGATAATATTGATTGGAGAAGATCTTAACTGACAGTTTGTTAAAGGCTTTTGTCTTCTGAAAATCAATTTAATTTCTGTCTTTTTATTTTAAAGGAAAATATATCTGAAATAGAACTGTGGTCTAAAATAGTTCTTTGGATAGAAATTTTTGGAGCTTATGCCAAAAAATAGCAAGTGAGAATTTATTTAAAAAAAAAAAAAAAGGGAGAAAGTAAAAGGAAGACATTTTTAGAAGTCTAGGGCTTGAGAGAGGAATCGTCAAGGTATGTGGTAAGCAGTATTTTCCAGTAAAGCCTGCGGTCTCTGTTGTTGTTGTGACTATATTGTTGTTCATGAATACCAATGCAGCCTTTCTGATCTGCTTGTTCTAATTCAACATGAGGTTCCTCTTCTGTTTAATCATTCCTTAAACTCTTACCACACAAGGAATACTTACTGCATGTATTGACAAAAAGACCTTCCTCTTTACTAATGTATTTATTTCTCTTGGGGGCTTTGTAGCAAAAACAAGTCAGGGAAGTGGAAAAGCAAGCTTTTTTTCATGTCTTCACTGATAGCTGAAGGGATTGTTGCCACCCATCTAAAAGGGTGCATAGGAAATAACACTTTCTGAAGAAATGAAAATATGTTTGAAACTAAAATTGTGAATTATGATTTGTAATCTTTGAGCTTCTTGCTGAAAAACTCAGCCTATAGTTGAGAACTGAAATGCATCTTGCCTTACAGGTTGCTTGTGACTGCCACAATGTGAAGTCGGATTGCTGTTGGTTGCAAACCATTTCCCATTTTATTTTGTTACAGACAGAGGAACTTGATATTCAATAATATCAAGTAGAATATTCAAGAGGAATTTGAATATTTGAGATTTAACTAAAAAATTACTGAAATTAATTTTTTTGTCTTTTGACATTTAGATGCAGAATCTTAAATGTTTTTACCTTGCTTTGGATGTTGTAATCCAAAAATACAAATAGGTAATTTAAAAAAATTTACAACCCTGTCCTAATAATTGAGGTCAAATATTAGGGCAAATAAATTTACTTATCAGCTTATTTACCAAGCACCATTGTAAAAATTACTGTCTTGTATGTATCAGTGGATTGCAATTCAAATAAAGAGCTGGGGGAAGGTCTGTAAAAAAATTTTCAGGCAGACAAATTCTGGTTTCAGATTTGAAATCATAATCTGAACTCTATTGACTTGAAAACTGTATTAGTTTAGATAAAAAAAAAAGTTGTTTGTATATATTTACACTGTCCCATATAACTTGCATACTGTGAATTATATGTGGAGACTGGCTGACTGAAAGTAGACTTTTTATTTTTTTACGACTGGACCAGGTCTGCTAAGAGGCAGCTTTTCACTTCAGAAGGTGCTGTACACTCTTGGTTTTGTTCCACAAAATTTTATTTCAGAATGCTGGACTTAAAAAATACGAATGGCTTTTCACCCTTGCTATTAAAAGAAATGTCAACTGATTGACATTTAAGGATTAAAAAAAGTAGTAATGACTGTGAAAAGTTGAGCTTTTGCAGTTTGTGCTTGGTATGGGATACAAATAGTTCTCTGCTTGGTATGGGATACAAATAATTCTCCTGAGACATCCACATTAATGTTGTTAGGCAGCCCTGATGGATGAGACTGGTTAAGAGGGTATGTTTACCAGTCTGGGAAATTTGCCTGTCTTGCTGTGGGTCCATTAGGCACTGCATCTATAAAATTAGATTATTGTAATTTGAGAATAGTACTTTTTAATGATTTATCTATTGTGAATAAATCTTGGCTAGCCTCTGATGCAACGTCAGTCACGACTTACTTGGCTTCTTTGAAACTGGCTTGTAAACTCTAATACTGTCAATCTGGGAAACAGAAGAAATTACAGCTATTAAGAGATGGTCTCTCTTATCCCAAGTGTTTGAACCAAGGTCATTTTGATTTATTACCAGTAACTTCAGCTGTTCACTATACCTCTTCTCCTGCTTGTTGCTGATGATAGTCATGCTAGAGTTCCTACAGAGCTTGCACATGCCCTCAATTGTCCTCACGTCACCAGCTTTTCCAGTATCTATTGAAGTGGTAGTAGCAGCTGGCATAGCTCCTGCCCCTGGCTGTGGGTTTGGCCCTGTCTCTTGACAGGGGCTAAGGAACAGCAAGGTGGAAAAGGAAGCAATGGTAGCTACTTTCCACGGTTCCCAAGTTTAGGGTGTACAATGATGTAAAACTGATGCCATGATGAGTTGGGATTTTTTTGCTATTTTTGCCTTTGTCTGATGATAATTGGAGGATTTTCCTGGTTTGTGTTTATGTTCAAGGCAGATTCTGTCTTGTGTTCTGTTCTCCTGACGCAATTTTGCTATTATGATCATTTCTTTTGTCCTCAGAGTAATATATAATGAAGGCACTTGTTCTTTTGTGTTTGAATTTCTGTTGAAGGATTTTGCTTTTTCTTTTTTGACATGAGTGGCAAAGCTATATAGTTCACTTGCTGATTGTAGGGAGACCAATTCTGCCTGACAGCAAGTAGGTGGTAATACTTTGGCAGTGTTTGTGTTTGCTTTGGCGATTGTTTTGGATAAGGGTTTGTATCCTCTATAATTTCAGCATCCTGCAGAGGAACTGGATCTTTCTATTGAAATGCTACGCTTTAGATCTCAGCAGTACCCTGCAGCACTGAGTTCCAGAGATTACATCTGGTTGTATACAATAATTATTTCCATTGATCAGTTACTATGGGTGGTGCGCATTGCTTTCAGTTTCACTAGATGTTTCTTTATTCTCAGGTTGTGAGAGAGGGCCCGTAATTGGAGCCCATGATTTTTTTTTTTTTTTTCGCTATTGCTTTATAAATCTTTCCTTCAACTCCTCTCTGCTATTTCACCAAGTAGGGTTTTGCAGCACTATTAAGTAAGCATACTGCAGCACATGCTTACATTGGTTTACCTTGGAAGTGCTTTGCCCTTGGCTGATTATGGGGGAGATTTTCTCTGCACTGCGTGGGTTCTGAACATAGCAGGTTTATATTGCCTGTTTTCTATTTAATAAACAAACTATGACAAGCATAATAATTAAATGTCTAAACAGAACAAGATGCTCAGATTTTGAAGACAAGCCTGTGAAAGAGCAACTGAAGATTTCTATTTACAAAACACTTATGGCACTTGACATAAAAATTCCTTCTGTCAACATGATGGACGAGGGGATTGAGTGCACCCTCAGCAAGTTTGCAGATGACACCAAGCTGGGTGGGAGTGTTGATCTGCTGGAGGGTAGGAGGGCTCTGCAGGGGGATCTGGACAGGCTGGATCGATGGGCAGAGGCCAACTGTATGAGGTTTAATAAGGCCAAGTGCTGGGTCCTGGACTTTGGCCACAACAACCCCATGCAATGCTACAGGCTTGGGGAGGAGTGGCTGGAGAGCAGCCCGGCGGAAAGGGACCTGGGGATGCTGGTTGACAGCCGGCTGAACATGAGCCGGCAGCGTGCCCAGGTGGCCAAGAAGGCCAACAGCGTCCTGGCCTGTATCAAAAACAATGCAGCCAGCAGGAGTAGGGAAGTGATCGTGCCCCTGTACTCAGCACTGGTGAGGCTGCAGCTTGAATCCTGTGTTCAGTTTTGAGCGCCTCACTACAAGAAGGACATTGAGTTGCTGGAGCGTGTCCAGAGAAGGGCAACGAAGCTGGTGAGGGGTCTGGAGCACAAGTCTTATGAGGAGCGGCTGAGGGAACTGGGGTTATTCAGGCTGGAGAAGTAGGGGCTAAGGGGAGACCTTATTGCTCCCTACAACTACCTGAGAGGGGGTTGTGGTGAGGTGGGTGTTGGTCTCTTCTCCCAAGTAATTAGCAATAGGATGAGAGGAAATGGCCTCAAGTTGCACCAGGGGAGGTTTAGGTTGGATATTAGGACAAATTTCTTTACTGAGAGAGTGGTCAAACATTGGAACAGGCTGCCCAGGGAAGTGGTGGAGTCACCATCTGTGGAGATATTTAAGAGATGTGTAGATGTGGTACTCAGGGTCATGGTTTAATGGTGGACTTGGCAGAGTTAGGTTAATGGTTGGAACTTGATCCTAAAGATCTTTTCCAACCTAAACGATTCTATGATTTTATGATGACGGTTGTCATCTTGTTTTGGGGTGATAGAGAGAATGAGTTATAAAACCACTAAATTTTTAAGGTGATCCCTATTTGCAGTCATTTTTATTTTTGCATCAAAAGGAGTACCCTTACAATTTAAGTTGCTATGGCTGCACACTGCAAAGAGCTGGTGGACCTCCGGCAAAGGCGCTCAACATCCTGAGCAGGGAGGGAAATCAGTACCTCAACAAACTTGCACAGGAGGAAGCTGTACTTTTCCTATCTTACGTTTTAAAAAATGAATAATAAATTTCAATAGAAAAGATACTGTATTAACAGTTCCTCAGTATCTGAACAGGCTAAGAATTTTTTTCCTCTATTCCTGCACCGATACAAGAAAAGGGTCAATTTGCTTGTTTTGTATTTACTTTCAGCTATAAAGAATGTCTTCACAAATTAAAAAAGGAGTGCCAAAACTCATATCTGTTTAGATCTTATTCTGTGTGCATTACCACCAGTAGATAGTTCATAATTAATTGCATTGTATTGAATAGGTCTGGACTTCAACTTGTTTTGTCCAAATGCATGAACCGTTATTTTTCCCCTACTCTTTGTTCAGTTAAATCTAATGGTTTCTTCGGGAGTTTAGGACTGAGTGCTTTAGAGTCTCCTTAAGGCAGCTTTTCCTGTCATGCTAAGCATTGTTTAGGATATAATACAGAGATTGACATATTTTGTATTCTTGGAAGTTAAATATGTAAGTATGTGTTTGTTTCTCCTTTCATGACTTAGAATTTCTGAACTCACATCAGAGAAAATGTTCCAACCTTAATGGAAACAAAATTCCAATTACTTTAAGGTTCCTGAGTAGTGTAGGTGGCATAAAGGAACAATGCATGCACTAGAGTAGCCTTTCTCCTGTGTAGTTTGCTGGGGTTTCTCTATGATCAAATCTACCCTTTTTTTCTCTTCCCCACTTCATGTGTTCAGAAAACTGAAATTACTTCATCTCAGCAGGACTCGTAAGATTCCCAAGGTCATTTTCTTTACCAGATTGTAAGGCTGCTCTAAACAGAGTTATTAAGTCTAAAATTACTGGTCATTCTCATCATCTTGAAGACTGATTTGCAACATTTCAAAGAAGTTTTTATTCTGTCTGGTAAGAATAGCGATCCAATTTAATAAAGCTCCCTGATAAGTCATCCTTCCTTTCATCTGTGGGAAAGGCATTAAAAGTGGCTAAAATCTGTAGTAGAATCTGTCTGAATTCATGCTCCATTTTGGGGTGACTTGTTCATTCAGCCAGGGCTGACTTTGCATCAGACCCTGGCAAGCACCTGTTCCAGTGACACCATTTATTTGTAATTGCTTCTCCACCCGCAGAGCAGTATATAAAAGAGGTACTTATTATCCTGTCAGCTTACAGCAGATGTGTTCAGTTCTGTGTCTAAGCCCATGGTGGTACTGTGAGTGTCCTCTCAGCTAGTGTGGTTTGATGCTTCTCAAGAGTACCAGCGTGACATGCTAGACGCTGCCGTTGGTGACCTGCTGAGTACGAGGCTGGATCTGCCTCCCAGAGCACCAGTTAGGAAAATGCAGTCGTGGTGCCCGCGGAAGCCTAAGCGGTACCAACAGCTCCGGCGTAATGCTTGGCAGGGTGAGCTGGCGCTGACTGTCCTCAGCCACATGCAGCACACTTTGCCAGCTGTAGCGCTGGGGTCGTAGCCACACAGCAGCGGTTCTTGGCGTCAGTGCCCTGCTGGGGGGCATGGAGGAGAATTGATGGTTGAGGTTTGTTAGGAGTGTTTTTTTCGGGTGCTCTGTACGTGTTTCAGGAAGATACACTTGTGTGAAACGTTTGGGATTTTCTTTGCTATTCTGAAGATTTTCTTCCTGATTTGTTTCCCTCGTACTAATAAATGGGTTCTGACCGAGGTGGAGCCAGAGACACTGCTCTGTGGCCTCTCGTATGATCTCCCTACGTCCGTGTCTCTAGTTAGTCAGAGCATCACTGACTGAGAGTAACACTTTAGATACAAGGTACTCCCGTGTGTTGGGCAGCCGAACCTCTCTGTTTATGACCTCTGTTAATCAGGAGAGTATGAGTTTGCTTCTTTTATTCTGCCTACTCACACCCATACTCGTCTTGACCAAGAGGAAAAAATGGATTGGAGGACTTAATCCATTTCATTACCATTACTGTTTTTTCACGTTACGTTTTAGGTTTTTTCTGTAATGAATTTTCTTCCTATCAACCTGGCTGGAAAAAAAAGAAAAATAATGCACAAATAACAGCAATTCCTTATCTGTCATTTATTCTCTATTTAATGGCCAGTCCTTTACAAATAAGACTACTGCAAAATTATCATACAGCTCAAAGGTAATATTCATGACTGACAGCATTTAAATCCGATTTCTTCAAATACTAAGTGTTGAAATGGGACTAAGAGCCATCAGTGATTTGCATGCCTTCTGATATGAGGGGAGGGGTTCATCTTGCCTCAGACTAAACTTCTGATGGATATTTAACGGCACATTAAAAGTGTTGGCTTTGACTTTTTACTGTTTTTCTAGATCTGCTTGGAACTCTTGGAATAAATACATTGTACTTATATGTATGACCACAGATGATAATCTGCTATCTTTTGTCAATTTGGCAGGTATATAGCTAATTGATCTTCGTTGATCTCCCAAAACATTTTTTTTAAAAACCTGTTGGGAAAATAAAATTATTTTTTATTGTTCTTTGTTGTCATTTATGAAACTTCCTCAAGTCAGCTGGACTTGAATCAGTCTCTAAAATAATAAATTTTAGTGCTCAGCTTCTCCTGGCTGAGTACTGGAGAAAAATGCAGTTTTACTAATAGCTTAGGAAAATATGAATATGCATAAGCTTCATAACTAATCACAAAACTTTAAAGAAAGGAGGAGAGTGCCACCAGCATGAGGAGGCAGCCACCATTTGATTTCTGTTCGAAAACTGTCAAAACTACTAGTCCTTTTTTGGGTCAGTCGTATCAGTTTGGCAGCGCATGTTTTGCCGTTCATTACAGATGCTGGTGGAGAGTAGACAGACTTATGGTTTAATAAAGGCACTAGAGGATGCTAGGGGTGATGTATTTTGGGTAATGGAGGCTGAAGTGCTGGACTAGTAAAAGTGTCTTTTCAAGCATGCAGCCAGCGCTACTGGGATGGTGACAGTCTCCAAGAGCTGCCCCATCTGGTGTGTTTTAAAGATGTATGTGAGCCACCTTAAAGATAAAAAAAAAGAAAAAAAAAAAAGGAAATACAAATAGATACCTAAAAGCAACAGACAATAGTCAAACCTATCTTAGTGCTCCTAAGGTGTCCTGGAACATTTCTATAGAATTTTGCCTCTGTAATTTGAGTGCTGGCAATGTCCTTTGGGAATGGATACTTTGAGTACTTTATTCTTTTCATCTGTGGATTTTTATTACCATTCCTACCTTGACTATATGTGCTGAATTTGCAGTGCTGTTTTCAAATAGTTGCTGACTAAAGTTTTTACCTTGAATTTTCCTTCATTGTTTTGCAAAGTAGTTTTGTTTGTTCTTGTTGGGCAGGAAGGGTATTATTTAAGCTTAAGGGATTGTTGGATTGTGTAAATGTCAACATCACAGAATATCCTTTTGCTCCTGTTCTGGGAAAGAGAGCTCTTACTTGGAAGATTCTCATTAAATTATTGTTAGCACCGTAAAATCAAGTTTATTTATGAGGAAGAATAATATTTTGATTCTTGACTGGTTTCTGCAACTGTGAGCTAAACACATTTATCCATCCCAAGTCGTACCAAGATAACTGGGGCCTTTTACAAAGATGCATAGGCCAAGAGAAAAGGAGGTAGCAATCATATTCCCACTTACTGTTTATCAAGATCTTATTCAGTGCAAGTTAATGTTGCTATTTACAGTTACAAACTGTTCAATGAAGAAGATTGGGGGTTGTGTGGAAGGAAATATAAAGACAAGAAGTATTTTGTTGGGGGAAAAAAAAAAGTTCTAAACGTCCCTGTAATATTTTTTTGCAATATTCAGGATTTATAAAAAGGTTTTGTATGAACTTACATGGTCACAAGCTGAATGTAGATATAAAATAAAAACATCTCACTGACTAATTAATGTATATGATGGTGGCTCTTTATACAATATTTGTTGACCTTTCGAGAGGCTCAGTAAAGTCAGTAAGTTAGGATATTTTTCTGTGGTTTTTTTTTTTTTTTGATATTTACCCAAGACTTAAATGTGGTGCAAACAAAGGAAAGAGGTTGAGATTCTTTCCAGTGGCTAAACAGGTATCGAGTCAGCGCTTACTATGTTATGTTGGGAAGTCTGAGCTCCTGATTTCTGGCTGATGGATGTTCAGGGTGTTCCCTGCAGCATGCATACCATGTAAGATAAGAGGATAAATTGCAGATTTAAACTGAAAAATACAGTGTTGACACCAAGAACAGCAGCTGGATTTCCTTATGCATGACAGGGGCAAGAATGGCTTCACCTGAGGAGGACAGCATTGTCCGAGCTGTGTGGGCCTTACAGTCCTCATCTCTGTTAGAAAGGAAACTGCCTGCCCCGGACGGGGGTGCAGAGCTTCTCCAGCTGCCATTTAGGTATATTGCCTGGAGTGAGTGTCAGGAAACAGGCACTTGATATGAGGCAAACTGTTGTGTGTTACTGTATTTGGAAGACTTTTTCTAACGACGTTTATAGGTAGTGAATCTTGAAAACATTAGCTCAGAATTAAGAACGTATAAACAAATAAGCTGTTAAGAAAACTCAGTTGGAAATTTTTTGTGTATAAATAGTGAGTATAGTAGTTCTGTGACATCAAACTGCAATGGAGATATTTAGAAGAACAGAAATAAAGACAAGCCCAACCTTTGCACCTTCCTGGTAAGGGGGTAAAAATATAACGGGCAAAGAGTGATTAAATAAAGAAAATTGGCTGTTCCTTTCTCAAAACTAAGGAGAAAGCACAGGGGAAAAAATAGTACTTTTAGTAATTTAAGGGGTTAAAAATAGTTTGTTTTCTGATGCTGTCCATGTCCTTTCATGTCTAGAGATTAAGCATGAGCTTTTGAAATATGTAGACAAGGCAATTGTGTGGGGTTTCCGATAAGCATATCCTGTAGATCTTCAATTACAGTATGGTAGTGAACAGAGAAAACTAAATGATGTAGTGTCTCCTGGTTAATAGTATATATGGCATTCTAGATAATAAACAGCAATGCCAGATAAATTTCTTATTCTAAATTCAACAGAATTGGGTCACACTGTTGTTTGTTTTTTCAGTAGGAGCTTTGTAATATGTACCTCATCTTTCTTCATTTCAATTCACCACAGATCCTCAGGATCCTCATGTTTTCATACTTTACCCTTCAATGTAGCAACTATCTGTCTATAATTTGATAACGTGAGCTACAGATCTGCTCTTTACAAGGGTGAGGTTTTAATTTTTTAAGGCACTGAGTGATGTAACACCTTGATGGTAGGAAAAGGCCAGAGGCACTGTGGCCGTGTCACATGGGCAGGACACGCGCAGGCACTAATGGGGGGGAATACTGTTCCTCTCGTTAACTCCAAATCTGAGAAGCAAGACAGATTTCAAGAAGTTTCAGTGTGAGCGTGAATGTTTTGAATAATGAATAGTGGTGTGTTAAATTGTTAATGCTTTATCTACAAACTCTGACATGAGGTAGTTGTTGTGACTGCTCGTGTGGACTCAGTTTTCTCTTGGCTTACACACTGATAAGATCTTGTCATGCATTAAAGAGGTTTCCTCCTTGCTTCTTATTTTTTATAGCTTTTTAAATTTCCTTTCCTTCCACTTGACAGATATATGTAACTGTTTTCCTTCTCCCTTTCCTTACCTTGTCATTTAGGTTTGGCTTTATGAGGTTCTGACAGTGTGCTTGCTCTTCGCTTGGGCTTTTCCTTACAGGCCTTTTTCTGGTCTTCCTCTATGTGCCAGTAGTTTAGGAAGTGGCATAAACTCCATTCCTTGGAACATTTTCAGACTCCCTCCTACATACATGCATGTTCCCTGACTAGATGAACTATCTTGAGTCTATATTTGGAGATAGAGTGTCTCAAGGATAAATCTGTGTTGGCCACAGTGCTGCAAATATCAAACAAATCCACAGTTTCATTTATTAGTATAACTAAGAGAAGAATTTGGCTAATTAGTTAAGAAACATTTTGGTGTAATTATTAGAAGACTGAGTCATAAGATAGTGAATCCAGTGAATATGCCTATGCGATCTCAGTTTTATTAGACTTGAAACGAAAATACTTAATCCTTCACAGGAGTAGAACAGCTTATTTTTTTCTGACTGCAATTAGTAGACTTTGATAAGGTGTACTGAAGCAGCAAGGCAGGCTCTTCTTGGGTTTGTCAAGGGATGTCTTTTGGGGGGAAATATGTATGGTTAGTGTTTAACCAAGCGCCACTATGGAGAAGGAGTGCTATTCTGCTTTTAGCAGAAGGGAAGGTGCATTTAACCCCTTTCTTGGGCTTGGATTCCTGGACTTAATTCATGCTTTGAAACTGGGTGTCCAAGTGCTGGATGGCTCCCCCTGCGGAACAGCAGCTCACGGTATTGCAGTCCCCTTATGCCAGCCACCTCAGCCTGAAGCTCTTGCAGAGATTGCATGCGCTGACTAGCTCCTGGCGTCACTCCTACCTCTCGCCCTGCCTCTCACTTGTACACTTAGGTAATGTCCTTTGAAGTCCTTTAAGTCAGGCACACTGCTGTCCCCACCTCCAAGTAGAAACCTGGGATGCCGTGGTCCTCCGATTTTGCTCTTGCTTGCTTTCTCAAAGTGCATGCGGGAGTTACAGCATAAAGATCCGTGACTTAAAACCCAGACACTAGGTACAGCTTATGAGAGTTGAAGTTGCAATTAGCTATACTTTTGCTCTTGCTTCAGTTCTTACAGAAAGCTGCTGCTTTTAAGACCAAGCAAAAAAATAAGGATTTTAATGTTCCTTGATACACAGAGCCCATGGATCATGAAGAGCCTTTGTTCTGGCATGCTCATTGGAGGTGAAAGCTGCTGTTTGAATTTTCTGTGCAGTGTAAAGACTGGTCAGGTCAGCTGGTTTCTCCTGCCTCAGCACCCTCAGGCACTTGTGTCCCAGCAGTCTGCCATAAGAATCCGCTGACCGTCTCTCAATTCTCCCCGCACAGCTGCAAAACCCATTAGAATGTTTTAGTGCTGACAGGCAGAAATGCTGTAAAAATGCAAATTTTCTTCTGCTGAAGGGCAAGATGCCGAGAAATGCTTTTTAAAACATTTCACTGCTGAATAAGGGCTTTGGGGAGTTAATACAGCTGGCATGCAGTTTTAAGCAATGGGAGAGAAGCTTATACCGTCAGTAAGATCACTAGTGCTTTGATTCTTTAGTCACTTCAGGACTTTGGCACTGAGTGTTTGCTTTCTGTACTTCCTTTTTTTAACAGGAAATAATGGGCTAAGAGGTGCTGTTCTGCTCTGTTGGTGCAGAAAGGACGGACTGCGTTGTAGGCTCCAAAATGGCACTGTCTGTCTTCACCTGCCTAAATACTATACGTAGAAGGTCTTAAGAAAAGCCTGGGCTAGAAGGGTCAGCTTTCACTCAGCAGATATTTTAACTTCTTGTGCACATTGATGCGCGGCAGAGCTGTGGCCAAGTGAAATGCACAGAGAGTTGCACCCTTGACTCTGTCAGTGGAGTATGGAGCTGGAGAAATTGTTTTGTTTCTTCTTTTAAAAGCAAGGAGATTTAATGAAAATAATGGTGTTTTCTGTTACAAAAGAAATAGAAGGTGAGTGCTTTGTCCAGACTTTGGAACAGGCTGTGACCTTTGATCAGAAAATTTAGAAATTATTTTTCTTTTATCTCTTAGCTGAAATAATATAGTGGCAGCATAACAGTTGGTATTCAAGACTGTTTCGAAGGATGTTATTTTATTGCCTTAACCAGGGGCTGAAAAAAAGGGGACTTGATTATATTTCTACTTTTTCCTACTGTAATAATGTACTTTCTATATCACCAATGTGGTAATTTCATCCTCTGTTAGTCCTCCTTTGCCCCATATGGGCTGTTCAAGCATAATGCGCATGATACACCATCTCTGAAGTGCGGTCGCCTATATTCAAGTACTGTATTTATGTCGCTGTAGTTCCTCTGAGCTTTCAGTTTTACATCAGACGATCCATAATGAGGACAGGTAGGATTAGCCCTTTGCAGTTCAGCAAGTTACGTTCTCTGAGGTTTGTTGCTACCATTTCCAGAGTGTTTTACACAAGTATAAGTAATAAGCCAAAATAATATGTCTTTTACAGGTACTTTCTCATAACTCTACTGAAGTGCATAGCACTACTCGCTCCACTCTGGCTTGATGTGATGTTGGCCCCATATGGATACTGGATATAGGTGGAAAGGATAGTAATCAAAAAGAGCACAGCATGGAGATGGAGTAACTGAATTTTCTATCACGTTACTAAATGAAACAATCATAATTGTTTATGTCCCTCTTGGACCTTTTAATTTTACTGTCAGGCATTTTGCTTATTTGTAAAACTGTTGTCATCTCTTTCTCAAAGCTCCCCTCTGTAGTGTGCCATATACAGTAGGGCGCGGCAGAGAGTTTGGACCAGCAAAGAGTTGGGGCATCCTGTCTCCATCTGCACCCTCTGGCTGCTTATTTCTTGTCTCTCAGTGCCTCCGCTGGAGTATTGCTACCTCTCTGAAGCAGGAATTACCATGTTTGAATGAGATTTCATGCAGTAACTACTGAGTCGAAAGTCGAAAATACTGCTGCAAGGCTATACTGGAACACAGGGTTTCCTCTTCATCACCTGGTGTCTACCTCACAAATTGCTTCCAAATTAGCGTAAGATCCCTACATAACCAAGTGTTTTGATTGTTTGAAGAGTTAACATATTAAATTTGCTTATTTTTCCAAATTTACCTAATTTTAAATATTTAGCTGCTTTTTTTTCTTATGACAGTGAAAAGAAGATTTCTAGTAACAACATTTATATCATTAAGAACAAAGTTCAGTTTAATGTAAAATGTATTTCATATGCAAAGCATTTGTAATAAATTAAAGACTACTTGGAAGTCTGTATTTTGGCATGGCGCTAAAGGAGTGTGACAGTAACACAAATGATCCCGTTTCATTAACCATTCACTGTTTTAAAAAACAAGTCCCATTTCCAATGAAAAAGAACCAATTTGAAGCAATACAAACCATTTTCAAGCTGGTGAAATCTTACTGTGACTTTGAAGACAACATTGGAAAAAGTTATTTTTTTCATTACAAATGCCATTATTTTGTGTATGACTACTAACTAGAGGCAAAACATTTCTGCTAATACTTAGCAATATTTTGCTGAGTAATTTTCTTTTCTTTAATGAATAGGTTCATTCATGTTCTTTTTGCTCCTTGTAGCACAACAGAAAGCCCAAATTTCAAGTAGTTAATAATTCAATTAGTCAATGCCTGCGGTTTCTACAGGGAGGTGCTTTGTGTATGTGGTTTCTGGGCTTGGGGTCTTGATGGGTTTTGTTAGAATAGTTGATGTCTTCTACCTACAACAATTTTTTTTAATTTAAAAAAAAAAAAAAATTCCTTCTGGAATGCCTGGAAGGGAAGGCAGTGAAAAGCCCTAAATCATTCAGTCAACCAAGTGCAGCCCAATACAGTCTTGACATCTCACCAACTAGAGAATTAAACTATGTGAAAACTGAAAAAAATCCCCATTCCTTAACTTGTACAGAGCTTTTTGTTTTGGGGGGTGGGCAGGTGGGGAAGTGTTCAGTATAGCTTGATTATTATGTCAGCGAAGCTTCTTAGTGTTTTTTAAAAATTATTTTAAAACTGAATATGTTATAACTTTTTCCTTTACAGCAAGTGACTTTATTGTTCTAATATTCATTCTAGCTGTTTGTTGTCTTTTAGTTGTTTGACTTACAATAGAAAGCTTGCAATCACAGAAAATGTTTGATTTTCATAAACAGTCCCATCCTCATCAGGCAGTCTGTGCTGAGGAGAAGACAGCAGCGCATTTCTTCTGCTTTAAAGCATATGAAAGCCAAAAGTAATTTCTTTTTCATGAGATCATATTGCTATTTTCATTTGTGCTTTTGGACAGACGTACTATTTGGTGAACCATTTTGAATTTTGTATTTACTTTCCGTTTGTTCTTCCAGAGATCAAACTACTTTCCCAAAGTTTTGTCTACTTTCCAGACATGCAATTTGTAGATTGGTATTTATTTTATTGTTTATGTTTGTAAGGTGTAAAAAAAAAAAAAAACCCTTGCTGTTATCAACAGGCTTGTTTTCAAAATTGTATTTTTCTGATTGTATCTGAGCTAGTGGCAAAAAACCCAGCAGTTTTATTCACCCAGTTAGTATTTGAAGCTAGACAGTAAGAAAATAATATAGACAGTATAAAATAAGAATGATTTAAATTGTTTACTGCTGTGTGCTCTGAATCACAGTAATGGCTGTGTTGTTATCCAAGTAAAATGCGTTTTTTGTCCAGGGTAGATTTCCAGAGTGAACTTCCCAAAACCTAGATAATACAGCAGTGAGGATGTACCAGTATAAACTCCTGAAGTTAGATCAGTGACTTAATGTATATTTGGAGGACTATCAGCAGAGATCTGAAGGATTAAGGAAAAACAGGAAAGAAAGTTATGTTGCAACATATTTTGGGAGGAAAGGCAAATGCATTAATTGGCAAAGAGATGCTAACTTCATACTTGACAGAGTTCTTTTAGGAATGCATCATAAAGTAAATAAGGTATTGACAAGTACTCATCGCAAAAATTGTGATGAATTGAGTCAGAAAGCAGCTTAATAAAGAGAGGGCTAATAGAATGGAAACTGTCCAGTCAAGAGAGCATGTAAATGTTTTATTTCTCATCTCTTCAGTACTCAGAACAGGGAAAATCCTGTTTATCAAAGACTTGACCTTGATCCTTTAAATGAAGTTAGTGTAATTTTGTTAAAACTTCCCCAGGCACAGGAGTAAGTCCTGACCTAAACTATTTTAGCTAAGTTAGAAGAAATTCTTTCAGCCTTGGTTTTGCACTTGGGTACTTGGCCGCTTCCTGTGGCCAAGAAGTTCTTCATCATGTATTTATGGTACACTTAGACCAGACAATATGCTTATGTTGTCATGTCAGCATCATGTTGTTTTTAAAATTATTTTGAGAACTCTAAATTGCTTGTGATAGCTCTGTCCTCTCACTTTGTCTTATTGTAACTTTTACTGTAAATGGCCTCCTTCAAAAAAACATGGCTAGATATCCCAAATTGCACCTTGTATACTGAAATACCAATTCGGCAGAATTTGGAAGCTGAAGTCCAGAAAATAATCCATAAAATGTTTCCAGGTCTGATATTTGTTTTGTTTGTTTGTTTTAAATCTATTGCAGGGAAAAAAAAACCCACACACCAATAAGAAGTCTACCAACCAGGCTACGTTTTTCTTACTCTGCATTTCTAGCACTGCTACATTTTTAGCAGAGTCCCCCATCTTGTCCTTCAGCAGATTTGGGATTCACAATTAAAACGTTCCTCTAGGTAATTACAGGTCTGGGAGATGTGCTCAGACTGAACCGAGCAGAGCTCACACCACTGAGCTCATAACCGTGCCAGGCAAGGAGGTTGGTGCCTGCCTTTATAGAGTGAGCAGTAGATGGAAAGCAGAGGAGCTGAGCTATGAGCTTTTCTTTGCACCTTCCCTTCCAGAAGAGTATCTTCACCACCATATGAGGGACAAGGCCAGGTATATGTTTTGTGGTGTGTTGGTGCTGTCTGTGCAAACTGTGAATAGGAAACAATGCAAAGTTCATAGGGCCCATAGAATGAAAAACTGTGTAAAGAGCAAGTGTGTGAGGTTGGTTTTTGTGTATGTGTGCCCACTGATGAGGGTGCTCCCAGTGGATCATGGCCATTACAGCAGATATTAAACAGCTTTGAATGGCTTTTTTCTACAATATTTTTGTTCATCAATAACCATTTAAACTTGACTGTTAAAAAGGCTCACTTGCAATTCTCATTCCTTGGAAATTAAAACGTTTATGATTCATCTACATGCTAATTATTTATTCTTTTTTATATGCATAAACTCATGGGACATAAAAAAATTGCTAGGCCAGAATTAACTGAAGTTGAATATTAATGAGATCAAACAGACAGTTAATGGATTTGAGAAGTGACCTGCTGTAGAATCCGTTGTGTATAGGCTTTTTTGGAGCTTATTAAACTGATTAAGACTGAGCCAGCTGAACTGTTAGGAATTTTGTTACTCGCTTTAGGGAGGCCAGTGTTTAATTTGTTTTGCTTCACCACAATCCACCATCTGCCTCCTCAGGCAACGGACACATGGGGATCCATGGAAGTGTACAGTTTCCATGAACAATTGGTCTGCACCTGTGAGGGCAAGAGGAAAGACATCAATTTGGCGAGTAAGCCTTTGCTTGCCACTGGACAAATACGAGAGACAAAGAGCTGATACTTTCTTACTGCCTTCCCTCTCCCATCACCATTGATATAAATCTTTTTAGAGTCTCTTGCCCTCTATAGCTTTGTCCCCATTTCTGTCTTTGGAGCAGCAGTAATGGGGGCTTTGTTTTGAAGATGCTGTGCAGCTCCTCGATTACTTCTGTTATTTATTGGGAATCACTGAGGCCAAGGGACAGAGGTATACTCGAAGACTTTTGTCCTGCCATAACATCTCCATCGATAGGCATGGTTTGGTTAAAGAGAAATAGGCCATAGGAATTATTATTTCAGGAGAGATATTTTTAAAATGTTTATAATCAGAACTAAGGCACCAGTTCACAGAAACAAACTCTATTCCTCCTCATCCCTGAAGTTTCTCTGGTCGTGGGAACAGAGGAGATGTGAAATCTTCAAATCAATATTCTTTTTTCAAAACATATTCCTCCTTCTGTAATGGAATGTCAAAAAAATGGTCATTTTTTTTTTTCCTTTTTTGGATCAAGATAAGATGGCTGCATATCCAGTCACTTTGTATAAATTAAGATAATAGAACATTTTGTGTTTCTCTGTCCTTGAACCTATTTTTATGTAGAGATTTCCAGCTGCAAATGTCCACATGCTTTTCTAAGCACAGCTGCTGGAGTACATTAGGGCATATTTTTGCTTTACTGGTTAGTGTTCCTACTGAGGTTTCTTTGCATTAAGCTTTGCTTTTGGTTTTATGTGTCTACCTTTCTTGTCTTACAGTTGTTTTTGTTCTATAATAATTTAATTAATAATTTCCATACATCTCATTCACTGTAGCAAGTGAATTTTCTGCATCCCATCTGAATTGCTTTTTTTTTTTTTTTTTAATTTACTCATTATAATGTATGATTAAGTCATGTAAAATTCTTTTCATCTGTTGTGATGAAAGCCTGGTCTCTCTGGAATAGGTTATTTGAAGTTTTATGTTTTCCCATGTAGTGTTTGTAAGTTAACAGATCCTCTACTTAAAAAAAAAAAAAAATCTCAGCCTGTAAATTTGACTTCAGTGTTATATAATGTTTTAGCACGGAGGCGCTGGAGAAAGATAAAATTTTCCTTGATTTTGTAAAAGATATGTTGTATCAGACTAATACATTTCCAGTGATAAAGTAACTCCTTTAACAAGGATCTACTCTGTATTAATCTGAGCAAACCATGTAATGGGTGAGAAATTGCCACAAGGGAAGGCAATGGTGGGTACTGTAAAACCATGAACAGGGAGGGTAAGCAGTGTTTTTCAAGAATGAGTGATCCTCGAGGTCAATACCATTTAATATTTTAACTAGTGAATTTTGTGCTCAAAAACTAGTTTGAGAAATAGGATCAATGTTAGGAAGAACCTGGTTATTCTGCAAAAGAATTGGGTTACATCATGGAAGACGAGGTGATCTTATGATCTGGAGTTACAGAAAAGTTACTTAATACTGCAAAACACAAAAAGTCATTCATTTGCAGATGAAAAGCAAGAATGAGTGCTACAAATGAACTGGATAAGCCTGGGTACTAGGGCAGGGCATTTTACTTTATTATTAACATGGGCTCTTTGACTTCTAGTAGACTAGGATTAAATTAAAAGCTTTATCAGATTTCTCAGGTTGCTGTTCCTTTGAAATGGGTGTAAAATATTACTAGCCTTTATCATAGAATCTTTATTCCTCAAGTTAAAATTTTGTTTTACTCTTACAACAGTCTTCTTGTTGCCTTTAAAGAACTATTGTGTTGTGTAGTAGTGATTTAAGGAAATGGCACTCTGCTTTTGTCACCTATTCAGAGGTAGTGTTGCAACCACCTCTTTAAGGATTGTAGTTTACAAATCCTACAGGTGTAAATGGCAAAACAATCTTGAAAAGTTGTTGGGACAGACCATATTTGATGTTAGGTAGAAACAAATAATCAGACAACATTGATGTCCCTTATATAAAGACACGAAACCTTTTGCATTTGTGACTTATTGAGAAGCTGTTTCTTCTGTTTGCTTCAGCTCATGCTTTAGTTAGTCTCATTGTTATCTCGTCAGAGAAGAGCACGAAATGGGTGAAATACCAGCTGTTCTGCTGGGCTCAGAGTTGTGATCTTCAGTACCAATTCAATGTGGGCAAATGTGAAGTCTTGCACCTCAGTTGGAATAACCCTGTGCAAGTGGTTAGAAGGCAGCTTTGCAGGAAAGGATCTGAGGTTCTTGGTAGACAACAAGCTTGAATATGAGTCAGAGGAGGGCAACTGCATGCTGGTCTTTATCAGCAAGAGTGTAGCCAGCAGGGTGAGAGAAATTATTCTTCCCATCTGTTCAGCACCTGTGAGACTACATTTGGAGTACGATGTCCAGGTTTGGGTCCTCCAATACCAGAAAGATACTGAAACACTAGAGCATATCTAGTGAAGGGTCACTAGAATGGTTATGAGACTCGAGTGCACAAAATACAAGTAGAGGCTGAGAGAACTGTTTAGCCTGGAGAAGAGAAGGAGAGATCTTAGTGCTGTCTACAAACTACATCATGGGTGGTTACAGAGACAACAGAACGAGGGTCGTCTTGAGGGTGCACAGTGACAAGAGGCAACAGATACAAGTTGCAGCACAGGAAATTCCTAGTACATGAGTTGGGGTTTTTTGTTTGGTTGGTTTTTTTTTTCATTGTGAGAGTGGCCAAATACCAAAACAGGCACCCAAAGAGTGTTGTGTCATCTCCATCCTTGGAGAAATTCAACACTTTACCAGACAAAGTGCTGAGCAACCTTATGTAAGTGGACCTGTTTTGAGCAGGAGGTTAGAATAGATGACATCCAGAGGTACCTTCCATCCTGAATTATTTGATGATGCTGTCTGCTGTTATGTTTGCTGGAATGCCAGTTGGAGCTCCTTATTCCCTTCTGCAGCGGTGTTCTTGCTTATAGTTATGTGAGCTTTTTATGTCCACTTCTGAGATAGGTGTCTGCCGTCCCTAGGATTCAATATGACATAGGTGATTCTTCATTCTGGCAATCTCTAATATGTTTGCTAAAGGTTAATTCTGGGTCTTTCAGTAGAGTATCTTCAAGTTTTTTTGCTGCAGATCCCAATCATGATACAATTTCCTATCAGGGACTGGGTTAACGCCTCGAAATTGCTCTTTGCAGACTTTCTGTATTTGCACCTTCTTCTTGTCCTCTCTGCTTCACAACATTTCTCATGTTTCATATTTCATGGAGTTTATCACCCTTCAGGTTCTGTGGTTAGTCTGTTCTTGGATTAGTTGAAAATAATAATAAAACATCCTCAGAAGCAGCTTTGAGAGAAATAAAGCTACCTCAACTGTTGGCTGTTTTGTTGGAACATGTTGCTTACTGTGTCAGAAAAGTGTCATAAGAAGATTTTTCTTATGTCTGTTACACATTTCAGCAGTCATCTGGCTTTTAATTGGTCTGTTCCTTTAGTCTTGGTGTCTTTGAACTTCGCCATTTACAGCAGTCATGCAGAAGCAGGGAATAACAGAGGTCTGGTTTAGACGGTTTTCTGACTTAAATATGTGAATAACAGCTGACTGTAGAGCCTCCTAAAGATACATTTCCCCACAGACATCATTAGAATTAAGTTTGAACAAGAAAATATATGCTCTGAAGGCAGAAAAGAAACGTAAGTGATCCAAAAAGGCCCTTTCCTCAGACTGAGAATGGGAAAGCCCTTTAACAAATTTGTGAAGTTATAATGGATCTTAAATATGTCTTTTGGGCTTTCATGGGGCTATATATACCATTTGGGTTAACAGTTTGATTTTAGTCACTGCTAGGCAGTGGTCCAACTGTAATTTAACTACATTTTACATCTTTATACTGTTTAAGGGAAGCAATTCTTTAGGGAAACTGTAATAAAAGAAGACAGTATTCCTTAGAAATAGATGCAATACTATCTACATAAGGCAAGACGTAACCAGAAGTGCAAAGGAAGTATTTTGAAAGGCGTTGATAAGTATTAATCTGGAATACTATGTGTAACTGACCATCAATAATCAAGAATTGTTGAACTCATGCTGAGTAGGAGGAGGTTCCAGGAATGAAGAGTCTAATAAAAAAGACACTAAAGGCACTTGGCTGTGCAGGGTGAAAGCTCAGAAAGGAAATTATTGTCTTCCATAAAAATATCACAGGAGAGAGAAATTCCAGGATGGGATCTGTGTTACTGAGGATAAAGGATAGTGCAGCTAAAAGGATATCAAGTGAAGCAGGCTTCTGCCTACGAAAGCAACAAGATAAAAAAATATTCCAGTGACAAGTGGTGGTAAAACCCCTTCCATGTTCTAATATCTTTTCCTCATCTGGATAATTTAAGAATAAAAGGATATGAAACAATGCCTGAAGGAGCAAGGATGTGGACTTGATTACTCATGAAACCTTTTCCATTTGAGTTTGGAACTTCTGCTTAAGTTCCTACACATTGTCCATGGCTAACTGTGTTGCCATGTAAGCTGTCTGTAGGTAGAGTAACCATGTTTTTAAATCAATACATCTGTTTTTCTATTTACTGCAGCTAAAGGTAAGCTGTAGCAGACTTTCAAAAAATGCTCATTAGAAATAGTAGTTACAAGTCTTAGATGTTACTTCTGTGCTGCTTGTTATGGGGAAGCTACCAAGATATCCATAAACCCCTTAAAAAAAGACAAACTAAAACAAAAACACACACACACACAAAAGGCACCCAAAACAGTAAGCCAAATTAGATTTCCTTCATGCCTCTGGTGTAAAGAGTTTGAATGATGACAATTTAGGCAGCAGTACTTAGAAGTCTGTCCCTGAATATTGTATACTGTCAGTGGAGATTTTCAGAGGCCTATGATACTACTTCCTAATGAATTAGTTCCTAACAATTTACCAAAGATGGATCCCACTGTGTTTGACACTACTGTTAGAGTAAGAAGGAGTCCCACTCATGAAGGGCTTTCAGTCTACCTAGACAAATCGGGTACGGTGGAGGACAGGACAGAATGCGCAGAACTAGCATTTCTTCTCTTAAGAGCAAGTGGAAAGGAATGAACAGTTCCCAAGAATGAACAGTTCATTCAAAATGATGCATTTTGAGCACTTACTGCCAAAGTTTAAGTTTCATTGTATAAAAACATCATCATAATGAAGGGTAACTGTGAGAGAAATTCTCTTTGTTCCCTGTCACATAGTGCTCCACAATGAGCTGGAATGAATGTCTGAGCGTCTGGAAAAAAATGAGGGGGGTGGGGATCATGAGAAATAAAAGAAAGAAAGAACAAAGTTGTGGTAGTCATAGATAAGTTTGGCAGAGCAGATATGAGCTCTTGAAGTGCTGTTGTGACCCCAAATAAATTTCAGTTGTATGCAACTGTTGATAGGGCATCCTTCTTCATTGGTGTGTTTTTTTAATGAGATCACAATGCAGGCTGTTTTCCCTCCTTTGTCTTTAAACAGAACTGTGGAATCACAGTCTAAAAGGAAGTTATTCTGACACGTGATAAGGTGCTGAGAAGTTTTGTAGCATGACTTAGACATCATGAGGACAGAGTTCTGTCAGCCAAATTTTAGAACTTCTTGTCATGGCTCATTATACCCTAACAATAGCGTAATGGAAGTGTCTTAAAGAAAGCCCAAATATATAGGAGGAATAGATGGCAATTTCCATTCTTAGTCTGTGTCCATTAAATAGATTTCACACATATCCCCAAGGCTTATCTCTGTTGTGCATAGAGCCATGAGCAAACTGCAACGTTTGACCTCTGTATTCCTGTGCCTTCTTGTATGTGAAATTCAGCTACAGTGTACTCTGAAATGAATGATGATTAGTATCTAGAGATACTGTTGCTTTCTTTGGCATAAAAATGCCTCTGTTTCCTTTGAGAACAATTTTTGAGTATTTCAAACAAGTGATTGTTCAATGAAATAAGATTTACTTGAACCTAAAGAAATTTGTTTCTGATCAAAATAGAGGAATTATCCCGTTAAAGAAGGGTGCAAATCAAAGTTCTGACAGCAAGCAAAGAATTGCAAGGATCTAGAAATGTGCAGTATGATGCCTTTTCTATTGATTATCAATTTTGAAATGTCAGCTCTTATTGGAACATGGGGAGAGTCAGATGACCACTGTGACAATTTGGTTTTTCAATCTCTAGTGGCCTTATCAAAAAATCCAGGCACATTTTTGCATTACATTGAAGAGCAAATGTATTTAGGTTACTATGAAAGTTGTGGCACATTTCAGTTCTGATTACTGTTTAGACAACATAGGGGGCCTTCAAGAGCTGACACAGGCTGGATTTAGATACTGATGATCTGGTGCTCATCAGTTCATGCAAGGTTTCACCTGAAGTGAAATAAATAAGACACTTGAATATTTCCTAAAATTAAACTTCATTCTGTCTCTTGGAAACTCAAATGTAGGTGTCACCATTGCAGCCCTTCACTCTAGCAAATAATTCTTTCCTCGTGGAATAAGGCACTAATTGTCATGGATGAAGATGGGAAAGCTGGGACCATAAAGCATAAGATTTTCATTGGGATAGTGTATTGGTTTTCTGGTCAAACCAGGCTTAATTCAGTCTGTGGTTAATTTACTGTTAATTTCTGGTATTAAGTTGGGTTCTTTTCTCTTCATGGGACAAATTCATATACAAAATTGAAAATAGGAGTAGCACGAGACCTTTATGGTGTAGATTTTAATTTTATTATGTTTTTACACTTGTCTTTATTAAATCTATGTATGTTCATTTCTGGTTTGATGGCTTGGCTTGATACTGTATTTTTCCTTAGCTGGTGTTGATAAACTTCTTGTCCCAATCAGAAACCATGAGATATTTACAATTATGACTATAATTATTCCATAAAACAGGTATCTATTCTGACATACTAGGCTTTTGTCTGTTTGGTCTGTATGCATATAAATGGTTGCGGTTGCAGAAGGTATAAAAAGAGGAGAAATTGTTCCGAGAAATTAGGAATTGTGACTGTACTGGGCTTTATTGTAGGATTGTGAAGCAGAAAGTTACAGTAAAATGTTAACACTCAATGACTGCATTTAATTCTGGAAGAATTAGGTTTGTATGTCCTTTGCTGAATTGTCGAGAAATGCCAGATTGAAGTCTAGATGACCAAACTCCACATTTTATCTGTTCAGTGAATTAACAGTCAATTAAACTCAATTCAGTAAATTAAAGATTTCTTTGGTCCGCTGCATTCATACGATGTTAATTCTTCCTGGTAGAGAGAGATTTCAAGGTCTTTGCTGATGATACTCCTAGCGATTGCTAATTCTCAGCTTTATTTTGCTTACTTATGACTGGATTTTAATAATCAATTACATTAATTGTCTTTTGACCTAATTTTTAAAAACCTAAGTTATCTAGGTATTTTTCAACTGGTATGCTAATGTTGTGGTTCGGGCTTAATATAAGAGCTAGAATCCTAAAGCAAAGCACCTGAAGGAAGACCACGTGTTATTTTTATTCCGGAAGGATCTTCACACATATCTTTGTCTGTCCCCTTCAGTTGCATTCTGAATTTTTTTTCTTCTTTTATGAGGTGTTTGTTATTGAGTCTTAATGATTAAATAGTTTTATACAATGGAATCGGCAATCTTCATTTCAGCATCCAATTCATGGAGCAAGGGGCCGTTGATAAGGATTATTTTGGTATGAGCCTGGATATGTAATAGTGGAGGGAAAAGATCGGTATTGAGCAGGACTGACCCGCATAATTCAAGAAAATGCGTAAGTCTGCATCAAGCATATGAGAAGTCCTAAGACAATCAATAAGGCTACTTAAAGGCTCAATGCTAAGTTGCGGTTTATTTATATGTTTTTTTGAACTGAGGCAGATATCAGTCATGTCAGTACAAACAAATGAAGATCTTTAATGTTTACTATTTATTCTTTCTTGTGTTTTTCTTTCCTCCCCATGTCTGTACTCCTTTTTCATTTGATACTTTATATGACTGCTATCTTAGTTCCAGTATTAAAATGGTCATGGCAGGCTAGATTGAATTTCTGACTAAGGTTCAGACTTGCTTTGGCACAGGGGAAATACTGTCTCCAGTAGGTTGAAGTGACATTGTAAAACATCTGGTCAATTCTTTCCTTCTTTTGGCTGCAGTTCTGACTTTGAGCACTGAAAGTTGCATCTGAAATACAACAGCGTAAATTTTGTTTTATCACCTAAAATATATTTAATAAGAAATCATTCACAGGTTTAAACCTTAGATGACTTGTGTTTTTGTATAGCGGGTCCTTCTTTTGAAACTTATGTGTCTATGGTATGTCACAACACAAATACTGTGTTGCTCATCCCTTGTGGGAAGTTGAAACAGTAGGACTTTATTGTTGGTACGTTCTTTCTAAAGATGATGGTATGAGAGGGAGGGAATCTTCTTTTGTTACATAACAATCCATAGTGCAGTCCAAAGAGAAGAGGTATTCCTGGAGTTATTCTAGTTATTTATTCTATAGGACCTGAGAATTGAGTCTAATCTTCAACTGGTAAAACCTAATGTTATTCCACTGACATAACTGCTGGCTGAAATTCTTATTTTTTTATATTGTACCAACCAAGAACCTGGCATGTAAAATCTGCCAGGCTTGATGGATGCATTGTGCATGTCTGCACGTTACATTTGGCTTGTAGACATCGTGATGAGTGGGCACAAAAGCAATTCCGTGGGAATAGCAATAACAAAGTGATCTTCCAAGTTGATTATGGAAAATATAAAAAGGTTTAAGTGGTGAGGATTTAAAATATGTGTTGATATATAGTTAGCATACTTCAGCTGTTTCTGTGGACTGATGAGAAAAATTGAAAAGAGACTATGTGCAAAGAAGGGGCAGCCATAGAAGGGGAAAGTTGAAAGCGAGCTTCTAATTTTAGACATTAGCTGAAGTGCTTAAGGCTGAAGTTCAGTGAACACTTGAAGTTGGCAGGGCTGTTTATTCCCACACTTGTGACACAGCCACCTCCTGCAGCTGCTTTTTAAAAAGGATCAGGCTACTCACTTGGCTGAAGGGACCTGTGTCTTCTGAGTGCAGCCATAGACTGTATGCACAGAATTTAGGCCACCAGTTAGAAGACCTGTCAAACTGTTTTCAGTAGGTGCAGGACAGCTTAACTGGCTCTAGCTACATTCTACTTAACAAATTGGATGCCGAAATGAAGGTTGCTGATTCCATTGTATTAAGCTATTTAGTGTCATGAAAAGCTGGACATGAGCTGTCAATGTGCGCCTGCAGCCCAGAAGGCCAACTGTATCCTGGGCTGCATCAAAAGCAGCGTGGCCAGCAGGTCGAGGGAGGTGATTCTGCCCCTCTACTCTGCTCTGGTGAGACCCCACCTGGAGTCCTGCATCCAGCTCTGGAGCCCTCAGCACAGGAAAGACATGGACCTGTTGGAGAGGGTCTAGAGGAGGGTCACAAAAATGATCAGAGGGATGGAACAGCTCTCCTATGAGGACAGGCTGAGAGAGTTGGGGTTGTTCAGCCTGGAGAAGAGAAGGCTCCAGGAAGACCTTACCGTGGTCTTTCAGTGCTTAAAGGGGGCTCATAAGAAAGATGGGGACAGACTTTTTAGCAGGGCCTGTAGTGATAGGACAAAAGGGTAATGGTTTTAAACTAAAAAAGGGCAGAATTAGACCAGACATGAGGAAGAAATTTTTGACAATGAGGATGGTGAAACCCTGGCACAGGTTGCCCAGGGAGGTGATAGATGCCTCATCCCTGGAAACATTCAAGATCAGGTTGGACGGGGCTCTGAGCAACCTGATCTAGTTGAAGATGTCCCTGCTCATTGCAGGGGGGTTGGACTAGATGACCTTTAAAGGTCATCCCTTCTAACCCAAACTATTCTATGATTTATGAAATATCAACAAAGAGCTTTTGTAGTGTGCACATGTGCATGTACAAACACACATATGCATGCCTCACCAGTTGAGATTGTTAGTGGTGGAGGACTGTTAGAAAGCTTGTGACATTCTCAGTTAGATGCTAATAATCTAGGTGCTTTTGAGTACTTAGTCAGAGCTCACAGTCCATTTTAAGTTCAATCTTATCTGCTCACCGTTTTACTCTTAACCATTGTGTTCTTTCATGAATTTATTTCAGTGGGTCAAACATATTTCACTTAAAATTGAGATCAACAGCATAAGTATGTAATAGCTAGCAGATTTGGTAACATCATACTGGAAGAACTATATTTAATTAATTACAGAGTAAATATTACATGTAATGCACAGCTTAATTTTTCTTTACCATGTAATTATCCAAATACACTCCATACCTTTACGCGTTGGAGTCTGACCTCAAGTAGAATTGTAGGGCTTGATCTTCCAAATCCTTACCGTTGACTGTAAGGGGAATATCCAAATATATCAGTAAATTGTGCCATACTTTCCTTTTTTAGGACGCTGCTTCTCTGAAACCAGAAAAAAGAGTTTGTTCTGCATGTTTTTGAAATAGTAATTATACCCTGTCCTGAATGATATTTCTTAATTCCTTTCGGAAACAAGAGCTGGAGCTGTGGTTCTACTGAGGAGCTAAAGAAAAGATGGTCTTGGCCAGCATGACAGCTAACGAGTAGATCTGAGGGAGGAGAGTGGTCGGAGTGATATGATGTAGAAGAAATTGGAGGTCTTGAAGGTGATATGGTGAAAGTCTCAAAAGCACTGATCTGAGAAAGATGGTACATTTTGAATGGATATTAAGACTCGGGGTTTATAATAAAAGAGCAGCTGGAACTCTGTGAGGACGTGTAGTCCTTCAGGGGAGGGGTTGGTGCTTCCAGGGCTTCTGGATTAAGAAAGAGAAGAGGGGTCACAAGAGAGTATGTTTAACTAGGACCCTGATTTAGGGGTAGGACTCATGCACTTTTAGCAGTCCTTCCCCCCCGCCCCCGTCTCTCCCTTCCCCCCCCCGGTCTCTCCCGCCCCCCCCCCTCCCTCCCCCCCCCCGTCTCTCTCTCTTCCCCCCCGTCTCTTTTTTCATTTTTTCTTCTCCCTCCCCCCTCCTGTTTCCCTTTTTTCCTCTCCTTTGTTTGAAATATAGCAGCCTTATGACAAAGACAGCCTTTGCTCATCTTTCTTTTCTTTATCATCTCACACAAATCATTGCATTTTTTTCTTATCACATTTCTGCCCTTTAATGGTGAGTAAATTGAGATGCTGGAGAGACACTCAAGTGTATATGATCTGGATTTTCTTTAGTGTATGACTGGATTGAGACAAACTGGAGTGAATAATGTTCTACAGCTTATCTTTTTAATATGCTGAGAAGTTTGAACTATCAGAAGAACTTTCCTTTTATACTTGTGTAATTATTACAGCTAAAATTTTCAACAAACAGAGCTATAAATTTTTGCCAATAATTTGAAGTTTATTCCAGGGACAGACTTATGGGCTTTGCCTATTTTCTCTGCCCTAGCCCTCCTTCTACTCTAATAAACCCAGATGCTAAATTAAGAGTATTTTTATTTCCTTCAGAGTAAAAAATTGGTGTGAGGTCAGAAACAAACCTTCTCACTTTCTGATTAAACTGTCAAAGATGAAGAAGAATCTTTAGCCTGGGACAGAATTTGCTTGAAATTACTAACTGCAAGTCACGTAGCTGCTCTTAGAAGAGTCTTATTATTGAGGTCAAGGTCTAGTCTTTGGTAGGCATTAAATACCATTATACTGCTTACCACGTTTCTGTTAGCTTAGAGGAGCTTGAATCTCAGCTCTGCCCCTTGTCTGTCTCTATAACTTCACAGAAATCATATACCATTACTTTCCGGTTTCTCAGTCTGTGTGAGGTAGGTTTGAGAATATTCAGCTATACAGCTGAAGAGGCTAGCCTATGTTGGCATTAATCAGATTAAATACTTGGAGCACCAGGTAACTGGAGAAGGGAAGAGCATCTCATCCAACAAGTGTAAGGTTATCTGCTAATGATTTTGAGCATAGGAAAAGTCTGTTTTAATCACCATGTTACATCTGGTTTGCTTTGTTAATATGCCATTTTTGCCAAATAAATTATGTCATCATGTCTGATCTTCCTCGAGGTCTGTGAATCGCCTTCTCTCCTGGAAGTTTTTGTTATACTGTATTTTAAAAACCTCATTGTAGGTCACATTGGAACAAAAATGAGAGCTAAATTTAGCTTTCATTGATGGAATTGGGGCTTGCAAACTCAAACTTTTGCACAGAAGGTTTAACAAAACTCTTCTTGAGTAAGCACTGGAGCTTTGCTGTTGTGCCAGAGGAAAAGGGAATGTTATGAAGGCAAAATCGCTTAGTTTAGGAACTTGGTGGTTGACTTTTTTTAACTTCTGAGCTTGGTGTTGAGTTTCTGAGTGGGGAGGGGAATATATTTGGGGGTTTTGTCAGAATCAGTTCATTATTAAAGAGAAGTCTAAACTCTAAAAACAACATTTTAACTAGTGCCCTAGCTAGATGAAATGTCTTTGCTTTAAGAACACGAAGTATTATTTGGTTAAACAAGAGACTAGGAAATATATTAACAGATAATATCTGTTCTGAATAACAGTTTTGCTAGCTGGAATGCATTTGGCTTCTATTACATAATCAAACCCAAATTATAAAATGGCAGGAGCTGCATAGTCACATCCCTTACTTAGATCTCCTAGTGAAGAGCAAGTTCAGCCCAACAGTCAGGACAAACTCCCTTACCAGGAGGCACCTCATCCCTGACAAGGGCCCTTCTAAGAGGGAGGTGCATTTCATTATGCCCAGCAAATTTGCCTTGCTACTTTTTTTGAATAAGTAAATGGTTTAATCTGCAGAACAGCAGGAAGAGCCCAAATTTTTTTGCATATCTTGATGGTATCTGTACCCAAGTGTATCTTTAGAGCAAGATCCATATCCACAGTTCTTCCTGCATTACACTTTAAGGTACAGATTCCAGTGACTTCAGATACAGCATTTTCCCTTTCAGACCTAAATAACATGAAGTCAATTCATCAAAAATAAGCATGTATGTTTTCGGCTGGATGAGGGCCCTAATCTCAAATATAACATGATAAGCTTCTTCGATTTGTAGATATTGGAGCTATTCAAAACCTGACTGGACAATGTCCTGAGCAACCTGCTGTCACTGACACTGCTTTGACAAGGGAGGTTGAGCTACATGACCTCCACTACATGACCTCCAGATCATCTCAGCCCTTCTGTGACTCTGTGACAGTGTTACCTTTTTTGGCAGCTTTCAACTTGCCAACAACCAGAGATACGAAGAATGAAATTTAAGCTAATGCTTTCCAATGAGACAGCAGTTCAGTACAGCCCTTGGGAAATGCCATTACAAGCCACTGGAAGTGACCATGACAGATTCAATCCTATCAGTTATTTTGTGGGCGCCTGTATATTCATTTGCATAGGTTCAACCAGAAAATACTGTGTACATCAGGCAATATTCTAATGGTGAGAAATTTTGGTCACACCTAGTGTTAAGGGAGCGATATGCACTTTTAAATTCCACCTAAATCAGAACCATGTTTGATAGATCATTTTTTGAATAATCATTTGATATGAAGAATGTCTTTGGAGAATATTTTAAATAACTCTCTCCTGTATCTATGTGTGATTGCGTAGGGGATGAAAAAGGCCAGAAAAACATGGATTCGTTTCTCATCTTTGCCACTGGATTGTTGGGGGTAGGGGGTATGTCCTTGTAGAGATCACTTTATCTCCTGTGCTTCAATTTCTTGCTCTTTGAAGGTGGCCATCCTACAGCTCTCTACAAAACAGCTCTGGGAACACGGACATTGCAAAGAGTCCCAGTATGATTCGTCATGTTAACTATTGAATTTAACCAAGCTTTCAAGAGAGCTACCAAAAAGTTTTATTAAGTTCTGTAATGGGATTAGATGCAGTAGAAATAAGTCTAAAACCTTGAGTGTTAGAGTAAAATAGTTTGTTTTTAAAAGTATGGCATTGCTAATAGACTAATAAAGGCACTCAATTTTTAGGGCACTAGTTACATTGAAAAGTTTATAAACAAGCTAGGTAGAATAAAATATACTTCGAAGACATAAAAAAATCAAGTTGTGTTTTTAACCTTTTACAGTCAATTTACTGGTGTTACAACTCTGTTACTGTAACGCAGTTAAGCTGAATGTTAATCAGTAGAATAGTGTGTTCAAAGTAAGTTGTGGAGAATGTCATCAGTAATTGTAGGCTAATGATACGTATGTTGTTTGACAGATTTTAGGGAATAAGAGAACATACTTGAAAGTTTAATGAAAGGAGGAGCTGTGCCTGTTCTGGTTTTGAGGGGGGATTTTTGCCAGGCTAGGAGCGTAAAAATGTGATAATTACCACAGGTTTACTCCATCACAATTCTTGCTGGGTTTTCTTTACATCGTTAAAGAGTACTAATCTTCAGTTTTCAGTTAACTTCCCAAACATGCTTCATATTCTGAAATACCTGTAAAAGTTACCATGTGAGACTGTAGGATGAACTGAATTAATAGAAGATACTGAACTAATCTGTTTTTCTAACAGTCAAAAAGTGTACAATTCTTATTTACACTAGAGGTTTGTATTAATGATTTTCTTAAAAGTTTATGTTCGTACTGCTGGAGTTGCTAAGTAATAAGTTAATAAATACAGAAGCAGTCTGGAAATACTTGATGTACTTGGATACAACGAAAAGGAGTATTCTCCAACTCCCTAGTACAGCTTTCATAAATCTGGTTCGTATGATTCACAGTAAAAGTGGCAGATGTTGGGAACGTTTATAGAAGTGCCACTTGGATAAGTTGAAAATTTCATCTGTTTACTTAAAGACAGAATTGGGAAACTTGTTTGACTTGCATTTATTTTCTAAGATTCCTCTATTGAGTGTAGAGAGGAGCTTTCCCTGCTGCAATTCAAGGACATCTAGCAGTGAGGTGCTACACTGAATGAAACACATAATTTCCCTGAAGCAGAGGACCATATTTTGAACTCTATTTACTACAGTGTTTGTTTAGCTTCCTGGATCCATGTGAATGTATGTAGTGTAATTTGCAAGCATTTTGAATAATATAGACAATAAGGTCAAGGAACCTTTCAAAAAGAAGAGGAAATTAAAAGGGCATCATTCTTGATCACTGAATCCCAGTTAGAGCCTTACACAAGTAAACAAAAGCAGAAAAATTAGGTAGCTTAGAGCAGTTGGAAAGGGCGAATTGATATGTAGGGACTGCAGTGTAACAGAATGTCAGCTGTAAAAGCAGATGCAAGAGAATGCCACGGAATATACGTCTTGCTACGTTGCTTAGAGAGAAGAAATTAAATGCAAAGATGAGAGTAGCAAAGTAAGAAGAGATTGTTTCATTCTTCACATCCTCACCTTAATGGACCGATTCCCACTTACTATGTAATAAGTAAGCTTTTCCATGTTTAAGCTAATTTTGCAGAGCTTCAAAAGTTAATTGGCTTTGCTGCATTAACAGGAGGTCATTTCCATGTTTTTATTGTTTTGGGAAGCGCAGAGCATGACAGTCAGCAACTTCAGAGTGCGTTGCGGGGCGGCACGATGCTGAGAGCCTCTGGGAGCAGATGTTGAACCACAGGCCCAAAACCTGTCATTCTTTACAATTTGGAACTTTTTAATAAAGAAAAGTGTTAATAAAGAAAAGTGCTTTTGTTAAGTGGTTATTTTTATCTTATCTATTCTCAGGGTTGCTCTTGTGGAAAATATTCCTGAAGGGATCAACTATTCAGACAGTGCACCATCCCATTTGTCTCTTTTCCAAGGCTGGATGAATTTACTTAATATGGCTGAAAAGTCTGTTGACATAGTATCTTCCCAGTGGGACCTCAATCACAGTCATCCATCAGCATGCCAGGTATGTTATAGCCTAATAAAAGGGTGTGACTTTAACAATCTGTTCTTCTTGTTTCACTATTAATTTTTTAGAACTACACCCATTCCCTGTAGCTGACCTATTTGTTTGGGTAGTCTAAAAAAACGTTTTCTGATGGGGATTTTCCTGCCAATACAGTAGTTTTCTGAGAGTGCAGAAACTGCACTTCACTGCAGCTTGGACTAGATGACACATCCAACACATACTCATATCACTTCCATCTTAGGAAAGGATGTCATTGTGTAATCTTAAGAAACTTGCAAAATTGTACCTATATTAACACATCAATAATTTGGGAATATCCATAAATCTATATGCTTATTTTCTATTTGGTGCAACTGATAAAGTAAGAGAGCAAGCATGTGGATTAATTCTGCAGCCAAATAGATGGATAGAATTACACTTATAAAGAACAATGTAGTACCACATGATTTCTCACACCTTTTCAAAATGAATCTTGGGAAGAAGCAGTGTTCAAGACTTCTGCAATAAAGAGCAGAATGAAAAATTATAAATGACAGTGAATGGGACAGACATGCATTACAATGATGCTGTGCCAATGAAGACTTTATTCTTGAGAGCAATCTTCTTAGAAATGTGGTAAGGGCAGGTTTCCACTTAGTATCACATGTGAAACTAAGATATCAAAGAATTGATAGGCTTAGAGTATCTCCTCTTTTCCACCAAGTGGATTCTTTGCTGAAAGAAGCCACTCAGCTGACATGAAATGGGGTTAAAATGACAGCCAGGTAACTGTAAGGAATCAACTCCATTATACTACATCATAAACTCCTCACTTTCCTCTCTAGTTCTGTTGATGCTGTGCAGTAAAAAAATGCCTTTTGGTAGATGATAGACAAAGACTGGTATTCTGAGCAACTAAAGATAGTACTGCAAACAGCCTGTGTTTTCAAGTCATGAACTGGATTCTACTTCTTTTGAAAGAGGCTGTAGCCTAGGTGAACAGCATATATTAACTTTTCTTCAGCATAAATAGGCTGCATGTCCATTTAAGAGTGGAAACCTGAGGCGAGCAGGCAAACAGAAAATGTAGTGCAAACCCTTTTAGAATGCTTATGAATATTGGAATACGGTTTATGAATAAATTTATTATCAAAATATTGAGGTTTTTCACAATATAACTATGCAGCTAAGCTTTATTTAAATTTATTGCCTAAGAAACTTCAAACCCATGTACTGTCATTCAAGCAGATGAATTCAAGGAGATAGTGCCTTAGATGTTTTTAGGATGTGCATGAATTGGGATGTGCATGAATCTTTTAAAAATGTTTCATCTGAAAAAAATTCAACATGTCATTTTCTTCAAAACCAGCAGAGCCTAACAAATCCCAAGCAGAGGACAAAGATAGCAAACTGGAAATTGGGATTTCAGTAGTTAAGCTTCAAATCCATTCACTGTTCCACATTCTCATGAAAAGTAAAAACTGTAAGATATTGCCAAATGTCAGAGCAGGAAAAGGATGAAGAGACATGTAAGAAGTGGATTTACTCTTTCATCCTCAAATGCACTGTTAAAGCCAGAAAAATGAAAAATTTTTCATAATATTCTATTCTAGTTACCTATTTCTGCCTGCTAGTAGTCTTGTACTACAAACGTGAAAGGCAATTAATATTCCAGTCACTTCCTCATTTGTACAGCAGTGTGGGCTGAATAGTTGATAGATCTTTCTGTCAAGCTTGTCTATTCATCCTCAAACACTGTATTGTTATTGGCCAGTCTAATTGCTAAAGAAATTGCCAAGAGGCAGCGTTTTTTAGCAAATCGCGGCCCCAGAGAATGTACGCAAAGCTTAGTGTGTGAAAGGGAGGGGAGAAAACTTGTATCATTACATCTGCTTTCTCTACTTGTAAAATTGAAAGGGAAATTTCAGACAAGCTTCGATAATCCAGTAATTTTGCACCAAAATAGCAGAAGCATTATGAAAGACAAGGGTGTGAGAAGCAAAACTTCCAGGTAGTATGGTTCTCAGCAAGTTCTAGTTGTTCCTTAAATAATTCTTGTTTTATCAGAGAAAAAGGACATAGCCATTTTCCACAGGGACCCACATCCTGCTCTATAACTAGCAATTTCCATTTTATGAATATTCAAGTCATATTGCAGGGCAAGGTTCTCTACAAGAGCACTTCAACAGAAACAGATTTTTGGAGGAGGAGAGCTGAGTAGGCTAGATGGCTTTTTCTTAATCCGTTTACGTGGTTTAGCTCCGTTCTCTGTATGTGTGTTTATGTCGCTACATACATATGTGCATGCATATATATATGCACACATATGTCCAATACACATATTGAAGAAAAATACAGCAGAAAATTCTGCAATTTTATATATGCACATGCATACATATAGATGTGTACATATGTCCAGTATACATTTGGACAAAATGGACAATATGTATACATATGGATGATATGTATTATTGGGCATATATATAGTACGTGTGTATATAAAATTGCAGAATTTTCTGCTGTATTTTTCTTAATTTTTGTTTGTGGGTGTGTTACCTAGTGTCCTTGACAGTTGCCTGTCCACGTTTTGTTGCTATAAATCTAAATGAACAGTCATTGCTGACTGAGCTGTCCAGGTCACAAGTCTGTGCTCAGCCACCTGAGTTCACGAGTGGTGTTAAACTGGAGTCTTCAAATGCAACCACGGGGTGCTACGATGTTGTGTGTGCTTCCACAGCTCAGGTGGTCAAGCAAACAAATATTTGTTTGGCAAAATACTGAACAGGCGTTCTACACTTGCTTTTCGCATTCAGAAGAAAACGTGTTTTGGTGACTTAGTGATGTCATCTGTGTGCAAGATCATAGGGTAATTTTCATACAGAGGCTTTTTGATTTTTTTGCGGAACGTGAACGTGTGACTTCTGTGACAATCTGATGTTTAGAGATATAAAAGGACAATGGAAACAGAAGTTTTCAGGATAGCTTTTAATCCATTTGCAGTGAAGGGAGAGGTGAATACAAGATCATGCCAATTTCATTATTTTCACAATTCATTTTCTCTGTCTCATGTTGTGTTTAGAAACTTTAGTTTAGAGTGACCTTTTATAGTTCCAGCAAGTCCTTCCTCAAAAATTTCATTCTAAGCTTAACAAATAAGAGTAACGCCATCAGGGTTTATTGGTATTGCCACAGTTATGGCACAGAAATCGGCTACAATCAGCTGTAGAGATGGCAGTGTATTTTCTTTTCTGTAAGCACATTTTCGCACAAACATCTCTTCAGGTAGTGGCATTTCCCTCATGCGGCTAGTGCAGACTGAGGCATAGAAAAGAAATTTTACAAGAGTTTTTAAAGTGAAAGAATTTTTTTAACTCTGAAATTGACATTCCCTCCCTTTTCATGAGAGATTTTGCCAGAAGAATTTGAGGAGAGCATTTGAGTTTCTTTCATCTGCATTAAATGGCAGAAGTTAAATTTAGGGTTTCTTGACTTATTTGCTGTATTGGTTCCTGCCAGCATGCTATGATTTTTAGGGATGTTTTACAGATATACCCAAAGGCCTGATCATAGGACAACTTTTTAAAATATTAGCAGAATTATATAGAATAAATCCAGAAGAAAATTCTGCAAGTAACCAGTTTTATTTCTGTGGAAAGAAAAAGTTAAGCGTTGTCTAAACTGTAGGAATCTAAGTTACTGAAGAGCACAATAATTCAATTTTAGAGTACTTCAATAAATACACCATTTTTGTGTTCATATCTCCGCTATTTTATTTTTAATGAGGAACGCATGCTGATAAAGACAACAGCAGGCACAGGAAATCAACCAGGCTAGAATCAGTCTGCCTAGTGACTGCTAGGAAATTGCTTTAGGGGCAATTTCAGGGCCTTTTGGTAACGATAACTTTTTTTTTTTAAATTCACCAGGTGGCTGTGGCAGGTACAGTTGGGATTGATGTTTCAGATGCATGGTAGATTAAAGCTACCATGAGAATGTCAGTTTATTCATGCAATATATACTTTTTACATCCTACTTTGTCGCTTTCGGTAGGTTTTTTTGAAACAGCCCAGTGAGCATGTTTTATCAGGATAGGCAGATTTCTAGTGGTATTGTTGGTTAAAATGCAGATACGGTGTAAGGTAGCGTACTGCAGTTTCACAGCACTTGGCTGCTCTTATTTCTCACTCCTCACGAGCCGAGTATATAGGAATGGTTCTGATCGCTGTCGGGTAGTCGCGCAGCAGCCTGGTATTGTCTCGCAACGGGAGTGTGGTCTGAATGACAGGATGAGGGTTTGTATTCAACAGAAGCATTTCAAATGTGCTGACAGCAGTGACAAAACTCTTCAGACCTTCTGTCCTGTCTTTTTCCTTCCAATAGAAGAAAACAGTAAAATTGCAAGTAAACATGTCAGAAAGTATAGAAACTGAGTTTCAAATTAGTATTAATGGGGAAGAAGGCCAGGTTCTTTAACAATGAAGGAAGACTTTCTAGTACTTTGCCTTACTATAGTATGTACAGATTTTTAAAAACACGTTGTGAATTTTTCATAGTTGTTCAGAGTGTCTAGGCTGAGCCTTGGTGAGCATATGAATGCCTGCTGAGGGATGATGCAGCAAGAGATGAGATGGGGGGAATTCTTTCCAATTCTGGCACTGGGTGGTGGTTTTTGCATACCAGTATAAACACACATATTTGTGGTGAGTGCACTCCTAGTCTTAACCATCACTACTTAAAGATGCTTTAAATGTTTTATCAATTTGAGGTTTCACCATAATTGGACAAAAAGGGTATTATAAATGCACAGCTTGTGGTGTCCCTCATGGGAAAATAGATGTATTTTCAGAGAAGATGTCTTCATTATAATGCAGGGCTGCACTCCAAGTGATCCATTCACCCATAGGATGGGCCGTTCAACTGGCAGCATGGCCTGTAAGAGACAGCCAGGTGGTCCATCAAGGATCCTGTCTTGGTCATATCAGGGCATACTAAGATCAGGTAAAACTCATGGAATGCTGCCATGTTCTTTTTTGTCCAAACTAAAATTAATACAGAAAGTCCAGGCTTGTTTCTCAAAGTTTTTGTAAATTATACGTAAATAAAATCTTGGGCAGGTAGAAGTGGCGATAATGTCCAAAAATAATTACCTTGGGGAGGAAAAAAAAGTAAAGAACCATCCCCAAAACAAATTACAGAATCACAGAATGGTAGGGGTTGGAACGGACTTCTGAAGATCATCTGGTCCAACCCCCCTGCCAAAGCAGGACCACCTAGGGCAGGCTGCACAGAAAATGCATTCAGTTGGGTTTTGAACGTCTCCAGCGAAGGAGACTCCACAACCTCTCTGGGCAGCCTGTTCCAGTGCTCCACCACCCCCACAGTAAAGAAGTTTTTCCTCATGTTGAGGTGGAACTTCCTGGGCTGCAGTTTGTGCCCATTGCCTGTCGTCCTGTCAGTGGTACTACTGAAAAGAGACTGGCTCCATCCTCCTGACGGCCACCCTTCAGATATTTATAGACATCGATAAGGTCCCCTCTCAGCCTTCTCTTCTCCAGACTAAACAGCCCCAGTTCTCTCAGCCTTTCCTCGTACAAGAGATGTTCCAGTCCCTTAATCATCTTCGTAGCCCTCCATTGGACTCTCTCCAGAAGTTCCCTGTCTCTCTTGAACTGGGGAGCCCGGAACTGGACACAATACTCTCCAGATGAGGCCTCACCAGTGCTGAGTAAAGGGGGAGGATAACCCCTCTCAACCTGCTGGTCACACTCTTCTTAATGCACCCCAGGATACCATTGGCCCTCTTGGCCACCAGGGCACATTGCTGTCCCATGGATAACTTATTGTCTACCAGGACTTCAAGGTCCTTCTCCATGGAGCTGCTTTCCAGCAGGTCAACTCCTAAGCTGTACTGGTGCATGGGGTTATTCCTCCTCAGGTGCAGAACTCCACACTTGTCCTTGTTAAATTTCATGATGTTAACCTTCTAAGCATTTCTTTAGTAGAACAGTTAATGCATTAATTCATATTGATAGTGCAAATCACTTTCCATCAAATTTATGAATGCTTTTTTCATGTTTATTTTCATATGCTACAGCTTTCTACTATGTTTCTAGTCAAAATCAGTTTTTGCAGATAACCTAAACCCTCTGTTTGTCTTTCTGCCTAGTAAAATAAATCAACACATAGAAACTGAAATTCAGAAAGGTTCTACATATATATATATAAATAAAAAGATATTTACTTAATTTATGTCATGCAAGGCTTTTAGTCCTTAATTCTCCCTGCTTGCTTTTTGCAGAGGTAAAACTAATGAAGCTCAGAACTGTTAGTGTGTCCAGTTGGTGAACCCAGATGTGAGGCCAGCAGGTGCCTGAGCTCTGGGGTGTCAGGTGCCTGTCAGCCCAGGGGAGCTGGAGGATGGGGCAAGGCATGGGCTGGGAACTCAGCAGACAGTAGCACAGTGATTGCGGGTCCTAGGCTCAGCTGGAGTCCAGCAGTGCCAGTCTGCAGTACCTCTCTTCTCCTTTAAAAAAAAAACAAAAAAACCGAAAAAAACCACACAACCAAAAACACAACACAACCACTGATGGGGGTATTAAGGATCCTTTTAGCTTCGTGATGAATGTGAAAGACACTCCTTGGCTTGCACAGCAACTCAGTGAGGGCTTCGAGGTGTGTGAGTTAAATCATGGGTGTTATTTCTTACATATGGGACCATCTAGTCACCTTGAGAAATGCTGAATCTGAGTATCAGCAGCATTTGCAGCTTCATGCAAAGCATACTTTTGTTCTCCCATTGTTAGCTATTGCTTAATGCTTTTATTATGGCAGTATCTTATTGACTACTAAGTTCTGTGAGCCCCAGGATGAGCAGGGAGCCACGCTGTGGATTTGAGCAACCAGGCATATATTACAAAAATAAAACATAAACAGTAGTTCTGGGTTTTCACTGCAGCCTTTGGCTGCTCTGTAATTTTGAGAAAGCTATTTTTTATGAGGGTGGGTATTTATTTTGCTACATATATTCAAAATAAGTGAATATTAAAAAATAGGTCTGTACTGTAGACAGGGTGAAGAGCTACTTTATGTGACTGCTTAAGTCCCAGCAAGGCTCAAAATGTCAATCTGTGCAGGCAATCACAGGGCAAAGGGTGGCTCTCCACTGTCTGCTGCATCTGAGCGTGGTATGAGAGGAAGGCTTCCGTCTATGTTTTGATAGTCCATGCTATGTCAGATTGCATCATCCCAAACTGCTTTTGCACTAGCTGTTTTTGTAGAATAGAAAGATCCCTTAAAGATTTTCAGAGTAACAGTTTGTACAGAGACTTGTCTAACGTGGTTCTGTGGAAGGCTTTATCATCTACCTGTTTGTCTGAAAGTTAATACGAGTGTTGCTTTTTTATTTTAGCTTTACCTTGGGGCCAGCATTACATTATGGGGCTCTAAAGTGAGCTGTGTAGGTGGGGTAGGCACTTTGTTAGCTGATTAAACCCAAAGTTTTTGTGCATTTCACTACTAAATGTAACTGGTGTCTGCTATAGTAAGCCAGAATGGCAGTAAGGAAACAAGCTCAAACTATGGTTGTAGTACTGTACACAGTAGTGTACATTGGATATTTTGTTCTTGACATTGTATAGTTAGATGCTTCTAACTAAGAATTTTTCTTTAAGTTAAAATATTGAATCTAAAAATATTTACTATGCAATTGGAAGGTCTACTTTTTCTTTGTTTCTTCGATGTGGAAAAATGTGGTGATTTAAAATTTTATTTTTCATGTGAAACAAATATGTTGATTTCTGCTTTAAAAATATGTAGTTCAGTATAAGATTCCCTTTTTTTATTCTGTGTTAGAAATAGGGCTTAAATAGTAAAGTTACAACAGTGTAAAAAGGAATAGCATTATTGTTTTCCTTCCTACTATAGCTCATCTTAAAGATGAGCATGTGGCCCTTGAAAATGTATTGTACTATGGTTAGAACCACTTACAAAAAATTATTCAATACAGAATAAGTGTAATTAACTCTTGTTCTTGCACTTTTTATAATTATTTAACAGAATGTAATTATTTAGGAGAAAGTTAATGTAAAAATATGTCCATGTAGCATAAAAAACCTGCACACTTCATTCTCTGCATGTCACCTGTCATCAATAGTATTGGACAGCCTGGAAAAAGGAAGAAGCAAGTTTGACCTTCAAAACAGTATGCTTCCAAGAAAAAGATGAGTTGCTAACCTTTAGCATGGATTTAAGTATATCTAGGAACATATTTACTCGGCAGTTGTGCAATATGTTTTTAATTTGTTTACTTTTTAATTTATTTGTGTCTTTAATTTGTTGATATGCTGTTTGAACAATTCTGTGTCTTACATCTTCTGTTTTCCTTTAATGTTCTTTCCAGGGTCAGCGTCTTTTGGAAAAATTACTTGAACTGGCATCCCGAAATATTGAGATAAAATTAGTGAGTGATATACTGCCCGTGGAATCAAAGGTATTAAACGACTTGAAAACAAAGGGTAAGGCCAAGGTCTTTATGTTGTTATGCCATTGACTGGTACGTAATGTTGCTTTTACTTAAAATGTAGACTCAGATGATGTATGAAATGCACACTATTGGTTTAAGCACTGTTACTGTGTAATCCTTCAGCTTTCTCTGGTTCGTAGTTATCAAAAATCTGAAACTTACTGTAATTGGAGTAGATGTTTGCAATTTGCAAGTGGTCAAAAAGGTGGTGCACTGATTAGATAGATGTTTAAACTCATTACAGCTATTCTAATGGCTTAGTGGGCGTGGTGGTGTTGCATTGATGGTTGGACTTGATGATCTTAAAGGTCTTTTCCAACCTTAATGATTCTGTGATTTTCTAAGGGTAGGCAACGTAACCCGAGAGACTGCTGTCATACGTTGTGTGACAAGATAGTTTCTTCTTTTCAGCAACAGCAAAATACATTAATAAAACAAGATGTGTATGGTACTGATGATTCTGAAGCACTGGAAAATAAACCATCAGTCAGATTTAGTCAACTGACAAGGTTTCCTGTGCTACGCGTATTTCTTACGTGCCTGCTTTCCTCATTGTTGGTTTGAGGCTTAAAATCCCCCCAAGAGGGATTACACACTGGCACTCCAAGACTAAACTTGCTTTATGTAAAACTGTGTGGGGAAAAAAAGAGAGTTTAAGAAAATCTGAAAGAAATTAGAATCTCTTAGGAGTTCTAAGTATGTCACACACACTTCTCCTGACTAATAATACACTAATTATCTCTATAATCTGATAAAAGTATAATTTTAAGGGTAGGATACACTTTTCAAAGGGCAAAAAGATCCTACATATTTTGATGGTGATCATTTTTGACACAGATTATATGGATCACAAAGGGAATTCTAAATAATTAATTAAGCAAAGCAGTTGCTAAGTGTAATGGCACCCTAATATAACAGGTCTGTTTATGGTAAAGAATAAAGAACACCCTTTTCCAACAAAAATCAATCTTTGTTTAAATTAAATTTAAAAATAAAAAATATGAAATAATAAAAAAAAAAAACTTGTAACCTCCTGACTAGGCAAGTAAAATTACTAATGCAAGTCTTGGTCCCTTAAAGAGAGATCATCTTTTGATCAAGACTGACGTGTTATTTAAATGTAGTAAATAAAGAGACTTGTCATTTCACAACACTGCTTATTCCAGGACTTTGATTATTTCTGTTATGCAACCAAAAGTGATATTGATCCTTTGGTAAGCAGTAAGAACACATCAGCTTTGTCAGATGTGTGTGAAGTAAGGTATTATCTTTTTCTGATGTGTTGAAAAAGAAACAGGTATTTTAATATCAATGTCAGTAAAACTGTCTTTGAAAAAGTGGTTTCTTTTCCCTGTGATACTAATGTACCAAGTTCCCACCAGTCAGAGGAGATGAGAGGTAGGGCCTCTGCATTTATATTGATGTACCTGGCAAATAGATATTTTATGTATACTTTATAGAGAATACCCAGTATCAAAATTATCCTCTTTCAAAAAGAGATGATCAAAATTTTTAGCCAGAAACAGGAGTGATATTTGTCATTAACACTTCCTTCAGTTTATGTGGGAATTAATCAGACCTCTGAGCTTTTTGAACAAGCAAACAACAATTTTATTAGCTTCAGTTTCCCTTATGCCTTATTCAGATTTCCGAGACATGACATTTTAGAGTATTCAGGTGAAGGGATCAATATATTTGAGTGCTCTGAGCTACAAAGAATCTGAGAAAGTCACTTTTATATAGTAATTCTTGTGAATTTTGCTGTCATCATCTTTGAACCCTATAATTGTAGATACCATTGTGCACTGTTGGCCTTTTTCAAAGATCAGTATTCTAACTTCTTGATTTTTCTCACTATGAATGGGTTTTTTCCTCATTCTGTGTTTTGGTTTGCTCATTTCTACAAATTCTGATACTTTTACTACTACTTTAACTGGTAGGCTAGCTTAAAAAAAAAAGAGACTAGTCTAATTACCATTAGTTCTATATTATTGATAACACAGTAAATGGAAAACGTATCTATATTAGCCTTTTTCCTGTCTGCTGGAGAAAAAAATTACTGTTACCTACTACCGTTGTCTTAGCTGAGGACAAACATATCATTAAGCTTTGCTACGCTATCCTGGAAGATCTGTCTACTGAAATCACTATTTTCTTTGCTCATGAGGCACTGGCCACCTGCATCCTCAGAAATCAGAATTGATCCTTGAAAGGGAACTGTGTATCATCATTTGGACACATATATTCATGAAGATAAATAATACTTTTTTTCCCTGCAACTGGTCAGATTTTTCTTTGAAAATATGCCATGCACCTTTTTAAGTAGAAATGTTCCTCTTGTGGGAAAGCAAGCAGTAAATATATCAATAGTTCAGCCAAGTCTTGAAGCTTCTCAAGATGGAGAACCAGAATACATTTGGCTGAAGAACTCCCACTTGCGGTGTCTGTCTGAATTAGGCAGGGGAGGGTCCAAGCACTGCTCTATGGTTCACCAGCTAATAAACTGAGCTGATCGCTTCTAAGCAGCAAATATGCTTGGGGCCTGAGCCATGGGCAGCAGCACGGAGAGAAAGCACGTACGTAGCCTGTGGGGCTCTGGGAATTTCATGCGTTCCTGAGCCTGCCTTTGCTTTGCTAGGTAAGCATAGGCTAGCCTCTTCTTTCCAAGGCAGATTGTATGAGAGAGTCAGTCTCCAGGGTGGCTGTCCTAGTAAATGTGACAGTTGCCCTTGCACAGACAAGGCAGAAGAGCCTCACCTTTCTTTTCAGCAAACTGTGTGATCAGAACCCTTGAGCTGTGCCCCTATGTTGTGTGGGCTGGTTCCTGGGGTCAGGATGAGGGATAATTCTAATATAGCCCCAGAGTGTACCTGTTGCTATACTGCCTGGGAACCTTTAACGATGCTGCAGTTCCTCAGCCCATGGTTATCTACCTCACGCTGCCCCCTTAAGTAGCCCAGGTAAAAGTCTTAGTCTCGACATAGTGGCATGGGTTTAGATGTGGTTCTTGAAGAGCTGTACTTGGTCATCCATGTTGCCTCATGCAGTGGTTTGGGGTTTTTTCTGCTAGGAATATGTTACAGCACTGCTGCATCTCAGCACAGATGTTGAGACTGCTTCTGCCAGCCAGATCATTCTAGCACATATTTCATTTTTCTAGGCAGGCATGCATGGAGCCCCCTTGCCTCTTCTCCCCATTTCTGAAGTACTGTAGAAAGCAGCTTTGATAGACCTTTTCCAACCCAGGGCTGCATCCTAGAGTCCTCCCTCCACATCCTTCCTCTGCAGCAGCCGTCCCTACTGATTTAACAGAGGAGAAAGTTGAAATCTGACTTCAGATTTGAGCTGATGGGGTAAGATAAAGCGTAACTTATGTGGACGGGAGAGCAAAACAGAGCTAATGTAGAGTTAAATAAAACTTGTGATTTACAGTTGCAATGTTAGTACAGATATCCGAGCTAGCTGCGGACCTGAAGGTTTGTCACCACTGTTAAGCCTTTTTTTTTGTCATGTCTTTGCTATCCTGACTCACCTGAGCTAGCTGTAAAACAGGGTGGCTTGATTACAATAGCAGTCCAGCAGCTGCAGTGTGAAACATGGATTGATTTACTGTGCTAGCACACAGCACACCTACAGCCGTGGTGGCAGGAGCCTCCGGGCGCTGAGATAATGTACATTTGCTCACAATTGCTGCACTGTGGGAGTGTTGTTTAGCCGCAAAATTAAGCATGCAGAAGTGAGGAAATACTAGTCCCAGAGCATATATTTATGATAGACTTTAATTACATTACCAGATTCTATATTTTGCACAGAATAACTAGCTAATACCTGATATAATCTTACCACATTAATTAGAAGTTTCTCCCTTGCATTGAGTGAGAATACGTCAAACATTTAATGCCTAAGGCAGATGATGCTCATTCAGGAGATATTATTTCTGCTGGTAATGGCTAGAGTCTTTTTTTATCTTCATATTTAATGTATGTCTTCAGGCTTTCTTTATTGCACATCTGCCAGATCCTGCACTGAATGCAGAATGATTAATTTCCTCCCAGGCTTTTCAGTGCTGCTTCTCACTCCGCAAATACAGTATTAATGAATTTCTTTTTACAACATCACTGTTAGGTGAGGTCGCTTGCTCTTTCTGTCTCTCAGGGACAACTAGCAATTATTAATGGCAGCACAGACGCTAGAAGCCAGATCTGAGCATTTGTTTTCTATAGTAATAATTAAAAAATTGTATATTTGTAATTTAAAAAAATCAGCCACATGTAAGTTCTCCCAGCTCATGTTGTCAAAATTATTACGAAGCAGGCTATAAAAAATGATGTTATTTTTATAGGACCTTTTGTAATATGCTGTCCTGGGGCGTGAAGTCTTGCTTCTCTACAGTTAATGTTAAAGCTACATTTCACTTTCACGTATGTATACAAATGCTATGCATATATGTATATGACTCTCTTGTGAAAGGTAGGTCAGCTTGTAGGCAAAATTTGGCTCACTGTGTAAACAAGCATGTTCTTCTTTATCCTCCTTGTGCTGTGACAGTAGCTTATTAATGCTTTGTTTTCAAGGTTATTGTTTTAGCCTTTTCTCAGCTGTGGTTCAGTCTACTAGATTGAAACATTTCTTGTAACCCTCCCACTCCTTGCACATAATTATGTACCAGGCTTTGTTCCTCAGTAACATTTGAATAGTATTGTCTCCCGTTAGCAGGTGGTTGTATCATTCCTTACGTGTACAGAATCTAAATGCCTTACTAATGCTGATCTTATTTTAGCTGACAATATTAATGCTATTTAAGACATGCCAATGGATTTCCTTTCTTCAATTTGCATTGCTTCATTCCTTTTCTCTTTGCTTTTTTCCCCAATACTCCTTTTTCATGAATCATTTTTCATATATTTGCAAGGAATGTTTTCTGTTTTCTCAGTGCTGGTTGAGGCAGGTATGAAAAGAGGACTCTGTCCATATTTAGTCACAATATGATTTAAAAAATAATCAGCTAACTCAACTAGTAGCTATTGAATGTTAGCAATGAAACTGGACAATAATAGAAAGTCTTTGTGCTAGAGCAGGATCTACTCACCAGGTTACATGTGCAGCTGTTGCTCACTGAGCAGTTCATGCACATTTGCCCGGGATTACACTCTCTCTTAACCAGGTACAACCAAAACAGAGAAATAAAAGTTTTGGGTTTTTTTTTAATTGTCTCTCCTTTTCAGGGAGACAAATAAATTAGTAGAAAGTGGAGCTCTAGAAGCTTTTTGTGATTTTATTTGTGCTCTTTAGATTGCAAATACTAACAGATATCATTCCATGACAAATTAAATCAGTTTATATCCAGGCAGCTGCATGATCCTAGCCTCCTCTTTGCCCTCCCCACCATATGTTGTCCCTGCCTTCTTCCTTGCACCAGTGATCATGTGGTAAGACAGTTCAGGGGGCTGAACTGGCTACAGAGTGTTTTTTTTTTGGCTGGCTTAATTGGCATTTGCATTAGATTTCTGCATTACTTAGTGTATGATCTCATTGGCATAAATGCTGGGTATAACACAGAGATAGGAAACATGTAGCTGGGGTTTGCAAGGGAGGTAGGATCACTGGAGCCTGGTTTAGACAGGCTTACTCTTCCGTGGCACCAGAAAACTCCTAGTTCATGTAATGCCTAGGGACTTTTAGTGCGTTTGTTTTTTCCTGTACTTTTGTTTTAATGAAATTGTTGGACAATGGGCAGCAATAGTGAATATGATTTATATATCAGATGAAATGTGTTTAGTCCGATATTTTGTCTGCTTCTGTTGGCACACTTAAGGTGCTGCATAGTTTTAGAACTGTGATGCTTATAGGGCTTGAGTTCTTACAATCATATTCCCTTTCCCTGTCTAGTTGTGGGGGAATGGGAAGACGATGTCATATTTTTAACATGTTATAGAAGGACTGAAAAACTTGTGTTATGCCATAGAAAAGATGGAGATCACTTGGGGACATCAGTCCAGTTTCTCCTCATGAAACAAGCCATGAGTTAAGCACTTTTTTTAACCTAGAGCCTTGATGTACTACAAACCCTAGGAATGTGGAGTTAACCATTTGGGAGAAACTAGAAATTTTCTCTGGAAAAGCTAAAGCTATAAGGAGTAAGAGAGGGCATCTCCAGTTAAGTTTATCTGGGCCTAAAAGATGTTTGGGTTGTGGGGGACTTGAGTTTTTATGAAAGCTGTCAGTAGGGTAATCCATGATGACTTTGATTTACATTCAGCCCTGAATATTTGGGTTTATTTTAGAGAAAATGTTCCAAATGTGGGGATAGTGGACTGTGAGCAGGTTATGAAAGAGCTATCACTGGCAATTTTAAGAAGTAGACAAATCCCTGTGAGGAGTGGCCTTATATGAGTGTTTGGCTCTGGGGCATGGGAAAGGTTTAGATTGGTTTCAAAGGCGGTTTTAATAGCTCCATAATGATTTGGAAGGAGAACATAAACCTATGTGTTGGTACATTCATCTCGGCATAAGAAAGAAAGAATTTTTTTAACAGTAAGAACAATTATTCACTGGAACAAACCTCTCCAGGGATGTGGTAGAGTCCCCGTCACTGGAGGTTTTCAAGATGTGACTAGACAGGGTGCTAGTTAATTTCAGGTAGGCTCCCTTTCCCATGAAAGACTGGGCCAGGTAATCTTCTGAGGACCCTTCTAACCTCGGCTTTTCTAGGATTCTAAGTAAGCATTTAATTCCTCTTCATGTGAAGATAATGTTGAGAATCAATATAAAAATACTGTAAAGACTAAAAAGAGAATACACTCTAGTCCTACAACGGGAAGCTGGAATCCTGAAGCTGGGTCTTGAGGAGATTTCTGCTTGTCCAGATGGCAAGTTTTTGCACAATGTACCGTAAAAATAATATTATCAGATGCATGCTCCATAGCTTGAGAGCTGAAGTTCAGTTGATGGTTTTATGAAAGGTATGGAATGCAGTTGTAGTTCCATTGCTTTCTTGATCAGTCTTTCCTAGGCTGGATTTCTGAGACTGTGTGAGAGGGAAGGGTGTTGAAGATGGGATAAAATCCTGCTCTTTGAAAATTCAACAGTACCAAAAATAGACTTAATTTTTCCCTACGATTTTTCAGCAACAAATATGAATGATACTTTGAGAGGACCAGTAGACTAGGGGTGAGTCCTCTTGAAGGAAGCAAGTAATTTTGATCTGAGTTTTGTAGAGTTAAACAAAGGGAGATGAGAACAGATGGGGAGAAATACCTTCTTCCATTCCTTTCAGATTTTAAACGTTGACATTTTTCTAAAACTCTGCCTAAGCCATGCCCTAAAATATGACAGTGTTCAGACGGCAGCTAATGAAAATTGTACTGGCAAGGCCTTTGACATCTGATTTCAAATTCAATTTTATATTTTGATTTATTATTAATCAGGCCTTGTTCCTTTTTTATTATTATTTTCTATTCCTTGGGTACCCACAACAGACTAGATGCATGCTTTGATTTAGATTTTATTAGTTGCTGCTGGAGAGAGTTTCCTGATATTTTCTCAACAACTTTCAGCCTGTGACAAGCAATCTTAAAGCCAATTCCAAGATGAAAAATCTCATTATGTTCTTTACCTCTCAGAACCTGCAGAATAACTTTGGCAGAGTTCTGCATAATGAGGAATGCTGAGCAGAATTTCCAAAACTAGTTGCATCCCATCTTTAAAGAAAGAAGCAGGTACCAGTTTTGCATCAGAGATTCAAGCATTTGAGTATCTACCCAACATCTAGGCAACGCTAACATGCACAAACTCCTGCTTGGTTGGGTTTTGGGTAAACATCTTTCTGTTCAGGCACCTAAACTTTCTTACCTGAGTTTATGATGCTAAGTGTGCATACATCCACTAATGTCTTGATACCAAGGAAATGTTCAGCATTGGTTTTATGTCTAAAGTCCATGAGAACTCATATGTGATGTTTCTCACTTATTTCAGTTGGGGAGCTAGATCCTGCAATGTAAGGCAAGCCATGTCCAACCTTAGGAAACATGGCTGAAAAGAGCAGGTGGGTAGCATTTTTGTTACATCTTAGACACACATATAGATACACAGAATGTCTTTGACAAAGAACATCTGCCTGAGTTGCAGAAGATTAGAATCAAAATCCTGATCAGATACTACATTATCCTGTAATATGTAAAATTACATTTTCCTTGATGAATTAAAGCTAGATGTACTGTAAGGCACTTTAAAGATGCTAGGTGTTTAGTAGAACCAGTATCATAATTATTCTGCTTTGAAATTTGTAATTGAAAAAGTCTTTCATGGTAGATTGATCAGTATTTTAGTACACAAGTTCAGTTTGCAAATGTCCTTGCACTTGAGTCCATTACTAATGTGTGTGTATTCATGGATTTGGCAGAAATGGGCACTTTTGTATTTCATAAGCTCCAGCACAACTATGAGTGTTGGTAACCCAGCCATCTACCTGCTTTTGTTTGGTAGTAACTAGTCAGGTCCAACATAGCAGGTTCATACCACAGGGATCATCTCCAAATCTTGCTTGATTTGGAGATGAGTGGAGTGGATCCTTCCGGTATGACAGTAGTTGGTTTGAGTCACTGACACGTTTTAGTGCAGAGGAACCAGTAATGGATGGCATTAGCAGAAATTATCTGTGACAGTTTTAAAACATATGGATAGCATGCAAGTTCCTACCTACAGTTTACTGGAAGAGCTGATAAGAGCTGCCACAGTCATCTGAGCTCAGAAAACATTTGTTAGGTAGATGTGCTCCCTTTGTATAAATTTTGGCACCCCATGCTTTCTCTTGAATGCAAAAGCACTAACACTATCTCATCCTGAAAAGAGATGAAAGCTAATGGTCCTACATAGGGGTCCAAAGAAAGCAGGTTAATTTATGGTTGGTGAATTTTGTCTTGTCTATTCATATGGTTCCCACATGTTTCATATCCACTTGAAGCCTGACTGTCTTCCTAGAACTGTGCCTTGGTCAGTGACAGAAGTTTTGCTCATATGATTTGGTACATTTTTGATTGCTACTGTTTGCAAGCAGGCTTCAACCTTCCTAGTCAAAGTGAATCTTTGGTCTCTCACCTTATTCAAGTTTATGTCATCTAGTCTGAAATGCAACTACAAACCTGGGCAGATCTGAGAAGACTGTCATCTGAAGTGACATGACACAGACACTTGGATATCTAAAGCTGTGTGCACATTTTTACATTCTTCTAGTTGCTTTGCTACTTAGCTCAATCAATATAACACTTCTGCTTCAAATCTGAAATTATTGTGTGCTCAAAGTTACATAAGAAGTTGTCAAAAGCATCTAAGAGCACTAATAAATGTCCAAACCAAGCTGACACTGTTTGACTGACACCATTCAGTTTTCATTTGATGTGTCTACTCAACTGTGCCTACCCTTGGGTTGTTGCATACAGCACAATTGTACCATGAAGTAAACCCATGTGACCAAATCTTTCTGGTTTATACAGCAGTAATTACCAAGATTTATCTTTGTAAAAAGGAGTTGCCACTATCATGCTAATACTGATTTTTCTGGTAATCTCCTGTATCAATTTTCCATTTAACTTTAGGCTTCTACACCCCTTTGGTGTGTTACGAATTCTCACACAGCCTAATGGTTGGAAAGTACGCTATGTTAAGTTTGTTGTAAAGTAATTTAACTGGAAGAAAAGTTCCCAGAATTATATCTCTACGTTACTCTCCATCATTTCCGTTGCTTATTGCACACCCTTATAGGGTGATTTTCTCTAATGCTTACATTTGAAATCAGTGTATTGAGCATCTTGTCCTTCCTTTGGACAGAATATTAACTACATCTACTGTGCAAATATTAGTAATTATGGAGAGCAGAAACTGACAGTCACTTCAGTGATCAAAACAGGTCCCTGCTCTTGATGCTTTTTTAATCTCAGTAGTCGTGTTTGCATAAAGTGATGAGAAAAATACCAGCAGAAATATAGGACTACGTAACATCTATACTAAGCTTCAAAATCATGTCAAAAGAACATTATGATGGTTGCAACATCAAGCTTTCAAAAACAACAGTTCCTAAGCAAAGGATCACAGAGCAACTGTTCTCAGCCATAAGGAAACAGAAACAAACTGAAGGTCCGTCTTCTGCACTGCTGGGGTCAGCAGAACCGCACACTCATGGAAAGAGTGTGACAACTGGAACAAGCGGAGGATGATATTCCCCTTGCCTTGTACATGCTTTTAACAATTTGTAGGTTAGGAACTGCCTTGTCATGGAGTTGAGCAATCTGTTGTGGTGTTGGGATGATTTTTTCCTTTAATTTCTGCAGTCACTTTTGAATCTATTTGTATTTTTGTTATCCACAAAACACTACGCATGGGAGCAATATGTCCTGCAGCTTCAGTAGCCATATTTCCTGAAAATCTTTTTGATTCACTTTATAGAGTTCTACATTCTAGCTTGCCTGAGATTAATTTTACTTTCTCTTCTTCCCTCTCTTTCTTTTTCTCACTTGGACTCAAATCTACTTATTGAAGGATACCATTTTATCTCTAACATTCTTCTTTAGCTTCACTTTTAACTGTCCTTGCGTTATCCCTTGGGAGAGGGGTATTTGGTTTTAGTAATCGTATACACTTATGCTGAGCCTCTATTAAAATGTTTTCAAGTATTGCCAGGGAACCAGTAAAGATTTTTCTCTTTAGCCTTTGATTTTTTTTCTTAGCATACATCCTTATGTTTTGAAGGTCTTCTTTCTGAAATTAAACATTACCAGAATGGGCTTGTGGGATGCAGATATTGTTGTTACGAATATAGTGAGCGGTAGTACAGTGTGGTCATCCTTACGGGGGCTTTTTGATAGTTGCATCTTGAATCAGGATTATGCATTCCTCAAAATAAATCAAGAGTAGCTTCTCAGCTTATGTGTTCTCCAGCTGTTCCATGAAGCAATCATTTATGGTATATAAAAATATACTCTCTGTATCATGTCTTTTTGTACTGTTCACAGTTATGATACAGACTTTGGTTGAATATGACATGATCATCTTCCCACTGGACCCTATCAAATTCAATGCACAAGGATACTTATGCTCATGTAAGCATGTGTAGAATATTTTGTCACTATCATTTTCCTTGTGTTGTCTCTTCTTTCACTTACTGAACATGGGCAAAGACCTCATCTGGGGACAACTTGTTTCCTTTTTTTTTCCTGTGGTGTTAATACTGAAGTAAGTAAGAGTGCTTCATGAATATTCAAGAATAAATGTTCATGATGCTCACCGGAAATGGACAAATAGCTTAGTTCCCATTTTACAGATGAAATAAGACACAGGTAAGAGCTAAGACATCCATTTATTTTGATGTCAGTTTGTGGCATACACTATCTGTTCTTTGTTTTGGTGGTTGTTTTAAAGGGTATTTATGACTGTGTAGCGTCTACTATGTGTCAGTGTCATTGTGAACAAGAGTAGACCCCAAGGGCTCAAACTAAGTTCTCAGAAAATGACATGTGCACCAGCCCTGCCCTGCCCTCTCATGTAGAGCTGCTTTGTGGAACATCATCTGTAGGATCCAAATATTCTGGGTAGTTTCAAGCAACTGAAAATATGAGGCTGTCCTTTTTCTGCTGAATCCTAGCCTTATTTTCTCCATTCATTTTGTCTTTTGTAATACATGAGAGAGGTCCTACAGCAGCAGTCTTTATTCCAAGGACCTGATCCTCCCACCAAGCAGAACTGTCTCCTGTGCTTCGTATTACCCTGTTAATGTCTACTACTGCTTTCAGTTTGATCCTTCACTGTTTTCATGCAGGAGTTGTCTTCTTGTCTGTGCATTCACGATACTTTATATCAATATTCAGCCATGTTCACCATCAAATCTTTGTAATTTCCAGTTTATGTGCATTTTGTAGTGCAAATCTAATTGATTTCCCTTTGTCTCTTGTCTTGCTGTCCCACAGTCTCATCCCTCAGGCTTTCCTGGGTGTGTATCCAGCTAGCTGCTTCAGATGGGCATCTGAAGTAATGGCAGCACTTCCTCCCGCAGCTTAGGGCAAGTGCCTTGAAGGGGTTGGCACCAAGCCCACGATGTGATTATTAGGACTGGACGTGCACATGCTGCTTTCTGGCTTTGCTTTTGTAGGGATCCCAGTGTGCAGCTGCAAGCAGTCCAGTTACACAGCCCCTGTCCTGTACCCTGCTGCCATCCCAGATGGCTCTGAACTGGTCTGTCTCTTAGTGTCCTCAAGTTAATTCTGTGTCCTGTATGGTTTGGAGAACAAAGAGAAGTCCTACAGACCTGGTTCTCCACCAGTTCAAGAATGTCACAGAGGAGTAATATATTACTGTCCTTCACAGGCAGTTGCTGATATTTACACTGGAGAAATGAGAGAATACTTGTAGTCTAGCCCCTCTGGGACACTAAAATCCTCCATGATTTCAGTGTGCTGTCACTTTTATTGCCTGTATATTGAGTGTGTCCTTCACCCAGCTGATGTGGAGTTGTGGTTTCCTTTTATTTTGCTTTCTACATTTCAAATAGGCTGTTTGAATGAAAGTCAATCTGTGTTAAAAAGCTGCTGCTAACTGACAAGCTATTGATTTTTTGCCCCTATGTATTTCCTCAAAGACAAAGCATTTTTCCTCGCATGCTTTTTATTTTTCCTCAGTGCACTGTGGGGATTTTTCTGCTTTTGACATTGGGGCATGTCCATTTGTCTTTTTAAAATGTCTCCATTTCATGTCTCTATGACCAAACCAGAATGCTGAAGCCCTCAGAAATGCATCTGACGGGCTGGTCAGAACAGTGGTTAATCGAGAGTGAGAGTCTTCAGTCTACTACAGCAGAGCTGCAGTGGCTATTCTACATGCTTGCTTTTATAAAAGAAGAGACTGTAGAAGTGTCTTGTTCTTTTAAGAACGTTAGGCTCATGGTAAGAAACAAAAGCTCAGCTTTAGTTGTTGTTCGGACTAAGAAAGCAAGATGAAATTCCGCGAGTCCCAATCTGCAAGAACCACCAGTAATCTCCTCTATCTTTGGGTTGTATATCATGACTTAATATCTGCAGGAGTTCTAGCACATGCTAAATAAAATAAAATTAGTACCATCCCAAAACTGTGGTTAGTCTTAAAATTCTTAAGAAAAAATATCTTTTCCTTTCCACAACTTTATTTGTGAAGGCTTGGAGAATATATCATGCTGCTTATGTATTTAGAGAATAAAATATGTTCCTCGAGTAATTGAAGAGTGGGGGAGTGAATGAATAACTGAATGAATATATGGGATAAATGAAACAATGAATGAGTGGGCAAGGGCAAGAGTGAAATGATGAACAGAGGATGAGGTGGGAGAGAGTGAAGGAGAGGGAGGAAGAATGACGTGGGGGAAAATGAAACAAAAGGGAGGAATGAATCAGATGAAAGAGAAGGGCAGAAACAGAGAACTGAGTAATTAGTTTAGGAAAAGATCAGAAAAGAATGCTGCTAAAAGGTGAAGTGTGTTCTTGGTGGGCTTTTGTGACAACATAGACGAAAGGAGAGAAAAATAATTGGAACCGAGATAAGAATTAGCTGGAAAAAAAGATAGAAAAGTCAAAGGCTGACTTGGCAGGATAATAGGACAGGATCAAAAGAAAGAGGTAGGGAAAGAGGGACAAGTGAGTAGTAGTAGTAGTAAAAGGAAACATCTGCGTTGCTGGGAGATGCGGGTTGGTTCTGGCTGTGCCTCTGCTTTCCTCGTATGGCCGTGGCCAGGTCAGCTAGTGGTCTTGATGTTTGGTAGCCTGGAGATAATGCTGTAGGGCTGCTCAGCGAATCAGTTAATGAAGGTGCAGAAAAACAATGTTGATTTTATTACGAAGGTATTGTAAAAATAAAAACCAGTAGTTTAGGACCAAATAATACAGCCCTTGAGGAGGTGTACTCCATCCTCACCTCTTTGCCTGCCCTTCAGTATGCTTTCTCACCCTCCAGAATTGAGATTTCTCCTTCTTCTTCTTCTTTCCGGATGGAAACGGACAGAACCCAAAGCAGAGCTACAGATGTCCGAGAACCACATTTTGGGAATGATTGCACAAGTGTCATTATTGCTAATCCGCACATTTAGAAGTGACTGTTGCCAGTACTGATGGTTTGAAAATATATAAATATCAGAATGAAATCATGTTGATGAGCTAAAAAGAGAGAGAGGGATAAATAGTCGCTGTTATCTTTTGGTAGGAATTTAGCCTTGCTCATTCATAGAAGGTTGTGATTCTAATTCCTCATGTATTAAGATGAAAAAATGGTTCTGAATTCTTGGATGTTCCGTCTAGGAAGTATATAAACAGATCTAGTGCTTCATAATGCTAATCCAAATAAAGAAAAGAGTCTTTGAAGGGGGCTGGGGTAAGCAGTGTGTGAGTTTACTAATCTCTCTATTATATTTAAAATAGCTTTCTTTTATAGTAAAAATGTATGCAATTATAATTAGAGAGAGCAAGCACGCCACAATCCAACTTTGGTAATGCTTTTACTGATAGTATTATAGTCTTCCTTTAAGCGGTAATATGCTTTGTTGCCTGAATCAACTAAGAAAATTACTTTTCCTAATCTCTAAAGCAATCACTTTTATAGCTTCATCTAGTAAATGAGCAGCCTACTCTCCAATAATGAAGGGCAAAAAAAGATGTGGAAATTTTTTTTAGAATATTCTATCAAACTTTGTTGTACACTAGTTATCTTAAAGACTCTACTGAATCATCAGACTCACATAACAGATTTATAGTCAGAAAATGCTATTTAGAGGAATGATGCATTTTGCGAAGGGGAAGGAATTGAACTGATCATCAGTGCTCTCATTATTCAAAGTTTTATTCAAAATAATCTATGACTATTGATATGAAATACCTTAAATAGCTCAAAAAGAAGTAGAAATTTCATTGAAAAATACTGATGTCAGACTCAAGTCTGCAAAATAAGATTTCTGTCATGTTTGCTGCATCAGGCACCAAAACCTGTTAAAAGAACCATGAAATGTCTGCTACTTTCAATAAAATTATTAGAGGGAAAGGAAAAGCTGTTTGGAACTTTTAAAGTTATACTAAATTCTTGTGCACAGACTCAATTTTTTTTTTGTTTTAAAGATAGTCTAAAATGGGAGTCCTAAACTTTGTCCCAAACAGTAAGGGTTTCTATAGCAGATGTAGTACAGAAATCACTGCCTTCAGAGGCCAAATCCAGGTGGGAAACCGTGGTGTTGAAGCATGTCTGCTTTCCTGACTTGTTCCCTGTAATGAACTGTGGCTGCTTGCAGTTGTGGGGTACTTGCTTATCAAATATTTAGTGGGTGGCAGCATGTGCCTCCCCAGAATGTGGTGACATGGCTGTGTCTTCGTTAAGAATAGAACAGATGTTTTCCGGTGAAAAATGTAGAATGTAAAATTCTACAGTAACAATTAAAAACCTTAAAAAGTCAAGTACATACCACAGGGTTGAAGAAAGGAAAGATCTATCACCGTGCAAATAATAAAAACCTCTGGGGTTAACACAGTTAATCTGCTTCTAAAAATCATATAGTCTGCATTGGAGAAAGGGGTATCAGGCTTCAAATCCTGTTCCTAAATACGGGGGGTTTTTAATATGGGCTGCACTGCATTTTGTGGTTTTCCTTATCGAATCTCAGTGCTTTATGGATTTATGGAAGCACTCTGTCCTGTGGGTGGAAACAAGAAAGCCACGAGTTTGCTCTGGAAACTAGATTTCCATCTTTGGAAGGTCCCGAGATCTGTAGTTGTATGAGTTTCGTCTGTCTTTGTAGTCTAAAATTCTGTGCTTAGGTTCATTAAACGTGCCCACATGTGATTAATCAGCTGAGCTACGTGCTACTCACAGGGAAGCTCAAGTAGAGTGTGCCTGTGCTGTATCTATTCTGGGGGTAAAGAGGAGACCTTTTATCTCTATGCTGTCGTATTTGTCATGGTTTGCCCACCCAGCAATTAAGATGGACCTTTGGTGTTTTGTCAGCAAGTCAGAAATTTGGTGTAGCTGGGTGGGTAAGTATTACAAAGAAATATTGTCAGGCCTCTCTTTCGTCTCTCCTGTGACGTGGGGTGGAAGCGTTTTGGTTATGTGTTCATTTTTTTTTCTGCTGAGTAAATCAAAAGGGCCTAGCAGGCAGTGCAAAACGCATTCACATGGGTGAGAGCCGTAACGCTCTTATGCTGAACTCTGTGTACAGCAGGGTACTAGCTGAGAAATCGGTATTTTGCTTACTTGGACTAGCAACAAAGGTCAACATTTGACATCTTTGAAGCCACCGTAAGGGTGTATTTAAATAAACGTTACCTTGGGAACTAACTAGCTCCTAAGATGTCATTGAAGTTAAACAAGCAATTGAAAGAAATTAATTCTGACCTTTCCTTTGTTCTCAAGAATCTGCCATCCTGCATCCAGCGAGCAAACTCTGCACACACACGGATCCCCTGACGGGTCTTCTCTGGATCTTCGGTGTCACTGCGGACCCCTGCGTAAGCGCGTGGGAAATGTCATCCCAAGCAAATGCCAGCACCGCCCTCCTATCCGCTCTGTTTGCACACGGCAAATGGTTACGCAAGATAAAAGGCAAACAAGTACCAGGGCTTGCCACCTTGAACTTGAGAGGCCTGATTTTGAGTGGATGGAGGCTGTGGCTACGTGGGTGTACCTTTAAGTGGCAGCACTGGCATAATCCGATCCCCCCCAGCCACAAGCCACTCGTTCCCACACTTGCTCTGTGCCTTCAGTTGTGCTGGAACAATTGTCTACAGCCACATGGTGAGCTGGACTAGTGGATTGTTCCTTTAAAAGAATAATTTTATTTCTATTTATTTTTAATCTGGATCCATTTTCTGATCCAGTTCATTTCTTGGACCCAGAATAAGCTACTTGGGCACAGCTGAGGAGGTAGTGGAGGGAAGGAGAAGGGGTGCTGAAAATAAAATCTGTTCATGCCGCTATTCCTGGGGCTTTTTTTTGTTGTTTTAACTATGCAGTTGTAATTCTGTGACACTTTCTTATTCAGATGTAGAGCTGGATTTTGTATGCTCATGTCTCAATATTTCTTTTTCTTCCTGCTCTCTCCTGTCCCCACACTCAGCTCTTTGCTTCCTCAGCTATGTGGATAGAGCAGTTTCTGGGGCTGTGTTGGCTCACAAACTATTTTAAACCACTGAATGAGTGAAAAACAAAGGGGGCAAAAAAACCCCAAACAAATCACACTAGTAAGCGTGGCGGGTATTTGATCTCCCTGATCGTGCAGGACACAGTCTGTTACAGTCTGCTGGGGAGGGCAGGGAACCAGGCGAGAAGCTGGCTCGGTGCCTGGAGGGGGGCTGGGAAGTCAGCCGGCAGCGCCGGAGCCCTCTCTTCTCACACCCGCAACGCCGCAGGGAGATCCTTGACTGCAGCCCGTCCGCTGAGGGAAGCTCTCCCACAGCCGCCCTTCCTCCGGGCTCCAGCCTCCAGGCGTGGGCACGGCCGCCGGCGGGGAGCCTGCCGGCGGAGGCGAGCGGTGGCGGCACGCAGCGGGCAGAGAGTGTTTTCTGCGGGGTTTCCCTGTGTGAGCCCACCCGCTGCAAATCCCCGTGGCTGCTGCAGGCACCCGTGTCTCTCCAGACGCAGACCAGACGGGCCCGTGGAACTACAGAGAGTCCTCTCCTGTGCAGCGATTTCCTCAAAATGATCTCTGTATCAGTGACCTCAGATGGTGTAAAATAAAGCAGTAAGCGTTACAGTGATTTTTCATGAAAGTATCTCCGTCAGAAACAGCCTCATTCTACTACGGGCAGTATTAACTTTGGGGCCAGTCTTGTTCTGAGAAGCTGCATGTGCACGTAATTTATGGCTGATTGAACAGTGGGAGTGAGTTGGAATTTCATTCAGAAAGAAGCTAAGTTCGTCATGCGAGTAGTTTGAGTGCTACAGTTTAAGGCAGGCCAAGGGGTGTGAACAGATGTGTTGAGAAGGCTTTCAGGGGATTGCTTGGGTTTGTACTAGAAGGTAATTTCTGTCCTATGATTTCACTGTTTGTGTGGCAGTTGTATATGGAGCTGCTAAAAAAAAGGCAGCAAGGTTTTTATTGTACACTTTTTTTTTTTAATTACTATGGATTTGGACTGATGAACAGCACATAATCCCAGAGGGGATCCCATACAGTCCTGGTAGTTTTTAAAAAGGAGAGGGGGGAGTGTGTGTGAGGAGCAGAGGGCAATGTAAACAAAACAGTTGCTTCAAAGAGTGTATTACCATCAGAGATTTCCCTAAAAGTCCTTGAGTGTTCTCTCTCTAAAATAAGCCTGAATCATTAATCTTTCTGGGCCCAGGCAGACTTTTAAACTGCATTTCAAATCCAATATTCCATAAAGAGCACAGAAATAGTAAATAGTCTAGTTTGTCTTTTAATCATTCAGAGATGTAGTCAAAATAACTTTGTTGTCAAGTTGTGTATTCCTCTGCTTTTGTACTTGGTCTCCTCTTGAGTGCTGGCAGGTCACACTAATGGGGCTTCTGGAATGACTCCAGACTTTTTGCAATGGTCAAGAAAAAAGCATGAAAATTCCTGTGGACATGATCCTCTGCTTGGGTCACTTGTGTCCGCCCAGTATGAGACAGCTACTCCGCCACTTGTGAGCAGGGTATGGAAAACTCTGGATTTTTGATACACTGGAATAAAAAATATTTTTATTCATGAGTGTACTTTGTGCTAAGGCTTGTAATTGAAAGCAAATAAAATGAAAGTGTCTATTGCAAAATGTAGGGAAGGAGACATTCATAAGTGTACACATCCGTATCCTAGTGAGCAAATTGTATTTTAAAAGGTAAGTTTGGGACCTAGGGGTAATAAAGGATCCTTTCTTGATCTTTCTGAGTTAGCACGTGATGATTGACTGCATCGATAGTGATCTGAAAGCTCAGCTTAGCTGAAAGAGTACGGCAGGTCTGTGGCACAACGGCGAGCGCCGCACGTGCTGCCTCCCACCCGCGTGGTAGCCTCCCAGCGGGGCCGTGCAAGGTGCCGTGCAGGCTGCTCGAGCACCCGCTGTGCTCCAGCGCGCCTGCGCTTGTCAGCTCCAGGGTTCACCGTATGGGCTAGTTGAGTCTGCTCTTGACTCTGGCTTGAGGCCACACTCCAAAAGGTCAGGATCAAAACAGGTGTCTCTGTGTGCCAAGTGACTGTCAGCAGTGGGGTGAAACAAAGAAGCCACCGCTCACATTCTCAGCCTCCTTTTTAAAGCTCTCGTTACTTGGAGTATGTGCTTGGGAATACACAGAGTTAGGAGAGGGGAAAAAAACAGCACTGTGAGCAAAGGGTATGAACATAGTGATGGGGAGAGTGAGGAGAGCAAGAATACGGGGTAAGCAAAGGAGGGCAGCTGTTCCTCCTGTGGCCAGCTTGGTGGTGACGAGGGGAACGGTGGCTGGTGGATGCACAGTGGATTGGATGTGGTGCAGGAGCTTTTGTCACGTTTGGACTGCAAATATATGGGAGAGCTGTAAGCAGTGCTGCTTTCACTGGCGAAACTCATTTCATTACTCGAGCTTCCTTGTATCCTGCAGTCCCTTCTCCTTTGCGACCCCTCTACAACCTCCCCACTCACCCATCCTACCAGCAGCTCTGCGTAGCTCCCCTGCCCCAGCGTGCTTCCCCCTCCATCGCCATTCCACTGCAGCCTACACTGTTTTCCCAAAATTTTTTTCCTTCTCTTTTCCCATTTTTCCTTCTCTCTGGTTTTAAAAACACCACAGTGAAAGTAAGAAAGTTGTGTAGACAGAAGGCCGATTTTAGCCGCGGTACAAGCAAATGCAGCTTCTGTTTCTTGGGCGTTATGTTTGCTAACTCCAGAGTGACTTTAGCCTGTAACTGGTGCTGTTGAAAACTGTTGCAGGCAGAATTTGCACGCTTGCTTTCAAAGCAGCTGTGATAATAGCAGCCCAAACAGTTGCTCTTTCTGGGTCTTATTTACAAAAATGATTTACATTATCCACCAGAGAGGTGGTTTAGCTCAGTGATGTTGCCTCTGGACCAGCACAACCTGGTAATATCCTAGGCTGCTCGCAGGCTTTGGATCCAAAGCCTCCTGGTGCACACTCTCCAGACTTTTGCGTAAACCTGGATGTGGAGGCCGAGGGGCAGCCCTGGGAGCCCCAGCCTCCTGCAGCCTCCCATGGAGAAGAGTTTGTGTAGCCGCCTGGTGACCTTGCTTGAGCAGCAGTAAAATCCACAGCTAGCATATGCTGCAACACAGGTGCACCAAGATGCGCTTTTCAGTGACGGAGAGTTTTTATGACAAAGTGTATACGTGATGCACTCTTAATTAAAGTCTCCTGCTAACAGCTTAGTGTTTTGACTCAAATATGTGGAAAAAGTCCCAGCCTTAAGCTCCTATTTCTTGAAGTCAAGCTTGCCCTGGCGCCTTCATGACATTGTTAGTGGAGAGCAGGCAGCTAGACCGAACAGGCTGTTGCAAGGCTAGAAGTGGTAAATAGCACTGGCTTGTGCCATCCTTCTTTGGGATTACTTTGGGAATTGGATTTCTCTTGGAAATGAATGAAAAGTCAGTTTTTTGCAATACTACTAATGTCTTCTGTTTTCTTCCTCCATTATGAGCCAAAGCAAGCGGCTAAGTGGCAGCCTGGCACCTCCCAGGGGCTGTGTTCCCATCACATGGAGAAGGTCCAGGCTCTCAAGGGTAGGGTCCCCTCTGTGCATTCCAGACTGCATCATTTGCACTTATACAGAGTGCAAATCCATCCCACCTAGAAGAAAAAGTACTCGGCAAAATGTCTGTTACTTAGAGCGTGGTCTTTTTTTCCTGTGGGAAGAGGGCAATCTGGCCCAACCTTCAGAATGCACAATTTTATGGGACAGGCAAATCTGCCTGAGTTTTAAGTGACAGCGCTGTTTTTCTCTAAGATCTCAACCTGCAGTTTAATCTTGAGTGGAATAAAATTGTTAGATTCATTTTTTAAGAGTCTGACATCTATATTAGCAATCAAGCCTACAAATTGTGCCTTCTGGTTGAACTCAGTAGACCCACGGCTTTCTGTAACTGAGACTGCAGCATGATAAAGAGCTCTGCTATGGCTTCACATATTGATCAGTCCAATTTAATTTCCTCATGGGACTTGGACCACACTAGGGATGATGGATTGTATTAAAGGCCTGATAAGCCTATTTTAACAAAACATCTGAAGCACTTCTAGACCAGAGGCAGTTATCAATACTGATGCATGTTTCCTTTCATCAAAAGTTAAGGGCTCATTAATAGGCTGCACAGCAGCCGCTGCTTGCAACACATGACTTTTTTTAAATTAACTTGGTGATACTGTTTCCTCAGCCTTATAAGTAGGCTTTTTCTAGAAGGAAAAGAAATTGTGTTCCAGGTTTTGATTTTAATGGTGTGTGTGATAGCAGTATCTGCTGTACTGCTATATTCAGTATTTTGGGAATTGAAACCTAGATTATATTTTAGAGAGGGAGTCCCATCCCACTGCTTATGCCCATGTCTGAACTGCCCACAAACCCTGGTGTCTTACAACTTTTGAATTTTGTGTCAGGTTACTGATGATGTCTGCTATTTTTAATGTTAGTATTACTGATTAAATAGTCTCCTGTCATAACCTTTGTCAATTAGCATTTTTTTTCGGCATTGTATTTTTCAAAAATGTTTTTAAACTGTGCTTATTTTAGGCTCTCAGTTATGAGAAGGAAGCTCCTTGTTGCTTCTGACTGTTCTACCTTTCCTATACAAAAATCCTAACTTTTCAGTTATAATCTATGTGATGTAGGTGTGTTCTTGGTGTTAAATTCATACTGCTATTTAATGTTGCAGATTGGATGGATGTATGGAAAGAAAATATGATCAAGGCAAACTGCTATGTTAAATTTGATTTTATGCACAGTTTTCAGATAACCAGCTAGAGGTTTAGTGCCTTACAGAAGTGTTTTTCTTAGCTAGTAGGAGGGGTTGCATTTGTTTTATTTATTCATCAGAAAACTATTTTAAACCATTTAACACTTGCTAGAGTGTTTTCTGATTTCTTTTCCATTTCACAGACATTATCTCATTAATTAGCACAGTTCTGCTGATTAATGCATGGATTGAAAGTCAGCAGCAACACGTTCCAAGGAATATTGGAAAATACCTTTGTTTCTAAGCATAGATGAATGTGGATGGGTGATACTTAGAAAAAATTGGACAAGTAATTGAGTTGCAGCAAATGTAATTGCACAACAAACCAAATTCTGTCACTGCGTCAAAATCCTATGTTGCATGTCTGGTGCTTCATGAAAGGTGTCACCTTACCTGATTTTTCTTCTTTTTTTGATGTTTGAACTTCTAGAATCATTCACTCAAGTGACAGCTACAGTTTTTATCATAAAAAGGAAACATTTAGTGCTGGTAGCTGTTGCTTAAAATTGCGAGTCAAATGTGTCTTAGAAGATCAGAAATAGGAAGTTAGATGAAAAGAAATATATTTTAGTTCTGTAGGTAACCTGGAACTCTTTTGAAGTTGTAACTCATATCCAACCATTACTGCAGTTCATGGTACTGAAGATCCCATGAATGGAGATGGCTGCTACCGTTACTGCCCTCCAGGCTGCTGTTTGCTGTCAGTTCTCTTCCCCAGTTGTTGTCGTGACTAAAATGTGAAGATGAGCGGGTTACTTTAAATTACCAGATTAACCACTTAATTTTACAAACACTGGAGCACTGAAAGAACAATAATGATGTGGGAAATCCCCTAAACTCACCTAATATTCAATATATTCTGGATTTAGTCCTGTAAACATACTGATGGGGCCAGTTCAGACATTCCTACTCCTGTGATGGAGCCAAATGTGCTTTTACCCGACAAGTAGCTCCTTTGATTTCCATGGCCTATAATCCTTATTAAAACGGTGCAGTTCAAAGTGGTGGGTTGAATGTCACGGATTAGCAGGATTAAGAGCAGTTTCAGCACGCTTTAGGCCTTTGCTTTCTTTCTCACTCCTTAATTGTCCCCCCGTGTTCCTCTTGTCAGGGTCTGCTCCATGCGACAGCCCACCGTAGGCTACCTGCTCAAACCACTGCGCAGGGCAAAGGAGCAGAGTCAGCTTTTCGGGAAGGGGTTGTAATTGGGTTCGTATTTTGGAGGTCATTATTATAATATGTACAATATGTATAATATGTAGCAGGTTTCAGTTACAGAATAGAAATTCCTGTTTTTAGGAATATACAGTGCTCAAAAAAATAGCAATTATTTGGTTCTGAAATGGAATAAACTAAGTAAACAGTATAATGCATGGGAATGTTCCCTATACCTGCTTTTCTGGAATATATGTTAATTAACATCTTAAATAGTGGGGCGGTAACACTGTTTATCACTGATTTTAAAAATTAATGGTATGTTTAATTATGTCCCTCACTAGTTTTGGTAGCTGAGGCCCTGAAATGTGAAGTTGTTTTGTTTTTTTTTTAATAACGTAATCAATGTTATTTTAAACAGTGCTATTTATTATTTCGTCCTTAAATCTCTAGGTGCTGAAGTGTTGTATATGAACATGTCGGCATATAACGAAGGCCGGCTTCAGTCATCTTTCTGGATTGTTGATAAACAACACGTGTACATTGGAAGTGCCAGCCTAGACTGGAGATCGTTGGGACAGGTAATTTAATTGAAAAACTAATCCTATACCCTTTGAGGGTACAACAAGGAAAAGAAGTAATGTTCTGAGGCCAGCAAGTGGTGATGGATAGCTTTATTTTCCTGATAGTTTGTTGGCAGAAGTGCCAGCATCAAAAACTGTGCTGCCACAGTTTTAATGACTCTTCTGTGTTGGCAAAAGTATATTACTATAAATTTTACTTTTTTTCACTGAAATAGCTATCCTCAACAGTTATGCTTTGGGTTAAATTTTAAAAATTTGATTGCCTTTATTGATTTCTGTGATGATTGTGGTGTTTGAAGATTATAAGTCCTAGCTTACTTATTAAAAAAAAAAACCCCAAGTGAGCAAACCTGTTGGAAAACAAATCACTATGGAGACTCACTGGTAGTGTCGTGAGCATGACTTCGTCCCTCTCACCTGCCATTTAAATAAGGAAAAATTTGGAAAGACTTCCACATTGATAGTGGGTATTATCCCAAAGTACCCACCACCTCTTGGAAGGGGGAGAATTATGGGTACAGAAAGTCAAATAGCATAATGTTATTGAAGGTTGTACATATTAGAGAGAATTACCTGTTTTCATTCTTCATAACCAAGTGAGTTGAAGGACATACAATAAGGCCTCTTTGCCATCAACCAGTGCTGAGGACTCTCTACACCCTAAGACCATTTTGAAAAAGTAATTCATCAGTAATGCAGCTTACTTGCCTTCTTGTAGGTATCTGTAGCTTTTTTCTTTCCCCGGCAGTCTTAGGGTTATTAAAGGCTGTAACGTTTGGGTTTGCTACATACCACTGACTATGTGAGGCTGCTGTTGGTCATATTTAGGGAGTGGAACCTGTGCTTTTAGAGCTTGGTAATTGTAATGCACAACAGAGAGGAAAAAGCAGCAGTTCTGGGTAGTTATTAGTTGCAGTAAAAAAACCCTTCCTTTCTAAATGTGAGCAGACTCTCAGAAACACCTTAATCATTTTGAACATAAGTGCTAATGATTTTGTAAAGAGGAAGGTGTGTGGTGGTTGTGCTGAAGTTTTTAAGGTTTGTTTCGAGCTAAGAGACTGAAAGACTGAATAAAAACAAACCAACCATTTTAGTAAAGAAAGAGTGAATACATCCATTTTTCTGTTCCTATGTGTATTAATTTATTTAAAAGGTAACTTTTTGAATGTTGACAAAGGAATATGGAAAACTGGTAGAAAAGAGAATGTTGTTGGCAAACCAGAGAGTCTTGGCCAAGAAGATGTTTTGTTCTTAGTCAGTGTAAGAATATGTAGTTTGGGCTTTTGGATGGTGCAGAAATTAAATGTTTATACGTTGTCTGTGCCTCATGAGCTAAACTGTTCATATGTCATAACAAAACAGCTCTTGACAAACTATTTAGTTTATAAATAGTTTAGCTTTGAAGCCTCTTCTAATTGGGGTTTTGAGTAACAATGAAAATAAACGTGGACAAAAGAAGCACATCTACCACACAGATTGTTATATTTAATGGTTGTGTTTATTATCTTCATCAGAGATGCTACAATTCCTTATAGGATTGGTGGTCTTATACTGAAATAAATCTTAACTCCTGTAACATACCTACATTAAACTTCGATGCCACTTCTTTGTAAGCCAGTGTTTCAAACGTGATTCCTCACTTTTAATTTTATCACTCTCTCTTCTGCATGCATTTGGACTTTTTTTTTAATCTTATCATAATATAACAGTATATTTTTATATATAGTCATAAGATGAAGCTCAGAAGAATATTTGTACAGAGCCAAAAGAAATCTCTCTGAATTGCAGTTAAAGAGAATCTGCTTTCAATTAGTTGAGAAATGCACTCGGGGGTTTCAGAAGAGCCTAAGGAAATCAGAAGCTCAGCTCCCGTTGGCATCAGATATGAGTATCCAGTTGCCTTACCCCGGAGTTACAGGTTAATAAATCAGGGCAACTCTCAAAGAGATCTGGTACGCAGTCCTAAAGTAACAATCTGTCTTCAGCTTTTCTTTTCACGTAAGAGGCAAAATAAGCACAGAACTCTGACATTCCAGGAGTGTTTTCCTTGAGGAAAATGCTTTGCACGCGCACGGGACCTCATCTTAAAACCCACGGTGAGCCGAGCCCTCACTGGGGCAATACACCTTCCACAGGTTCTCGTTATCAGGGTCCCAGCGTAGCTGCAGATGAAGGATTAGGTTCCTCTTCTCTCAAAGCAGCCTGAATGAGTAATGACCGAGTTTAACTGGGAAATAGCCGAGCAGATGCCCTTGCGCTTGCGCGGCCTGCAGTAGGGCTGGGTCGGGCTTCTGCAGCTTTGCAGCGGGAGGCAGATGGCCCTGCACGTCTCCTGTTACATCCTGGGTTACCTGCAGAGAAAGGGCCGTGAAAAGGCGGACGGGGCTGCTGGTAGTCACGTACGGTCTCTTTAAAAGCTTATCTGACTTCTAGAGTAACAGAACTGTCGTGATTGAATCAGCAGACCACTTTGGCTGGTTTTACTAGACCTTGATAGCAAATCGCAGGATAGTGGGTCTCTGCTGTTCTGGCAACGTACGGTACTTTGGCCTATCAAGCACACCAGTTGTCTTCTCACTCAAGTCAGTCACCTTGTAGCTACCAATGTCTCGTTGTTCAGCAGCACAGTTACGGTGTAAATTGTGTGAGTGCGTCCAGTTTCGCGTCTAATAATACCTAAAATGCAATGACTTTAAGATTTTAACTGTGCATACTTTTAAGAGGTCTCGATTTTGTGTCAGGGATGCATCTTCTGCTGTTGTTAGCAATATATGGCAAGCGTTGCCCAATTACATAACCCGTGGAAAATTCCGGGTCACAAACGGCCAGGGGTTGTTTTACCACTTTCTTAGACAGGTACCACTGTCTTAGATATATAGTAAGCTATGTAAAATTTTATCAGTGAAATAATCTTTCTAACGATCTACTTTCTTTCTGGTACATTTTTGTAAACTGATAAAATGGTGCAAAAACTGTATTTCAGGTCTTTCAGGTTTACCAGCCTGATGAAAGACTTCTGGAGAGATGGTCTCTTGTTCTTTGTGGTGCTGTTCTGCCTTCAAAATGTGAATTAAGGGGGGGTACTAGAAGAGGGGAATTATGAAGATAATATTTTAAATCACACTTTGAACTTTTAATTTCTTATAGGAGATCTGTGTGATCAGTTGTACAACTTCCACCTTCTTTTTCACTGACGTGCATTTGGTAATGGATGCAACAGATAAAGTATTTTCCCAGAGTCCCCAGGCTCTCACCAAGCAGTTAGTCTTGTAACCATTGAACAAGCCAAGTAATATCTTTGGGCCATAGCTGTGCAACCTACTTAACTATATAGTTAACATGTTGAAGTTTATTTTTATTCAGCAAAATATGCGCATCTATGTTAAAAAGTTTGGCTGAAAAAGGATTCACTCAAACATTCCTAAAATTAAGCACATATGCTTACTGATTAATTTTTGCCTGTGGTTTGAACAAATAACAATTGATGTGGCCGTTGTGCTGTATCCTAGTTTCTAGTTCCTTGACCAGGTAGCTTATTAATGTAGTTAAGTAAAAGAAATTGGTTACATAAAAATTGTTATAATCCATAATACTAATGCAGAGCAAGAGCCAACAAAAAGTGCCATATATTTCTTTTGTTCCATGGCTCCCTCCAATAGTTCCAGCAAAGCTTGAAAACGCATTTAGCTCTTTACTTCTGTTAAGGAGCGTGAGGATTGTAGTACAGACAGAACCTTTAATCAGCACAAGAAATACTTCTGGAGCTCTTCATGCTAACAGCATTTTTGGAGAAGTTTTATTCACACATGAATAATTGAATCCAGTGGGCAAACAACTGTAATGAATTAGTTGAACCACTTCAGAAAAATACATTTATGCACAAAAAGTATCAGCCCTTGGAAAATTCTACTACTGAAAATTATTCAAACAAGTAAAATAGTCTTCACTGGAGGTAGAATCAGGCTAATATTAAATACCCTTGTAGGCAAAAAAAATAGCTTCAGTCATGAATACTTACACGTAGCAGGTAGTTGGGTGTATGTGTGGGGGTTAGCATCCAAATTTGAACGGTCAAGGTCTCAAGCAGAAGCCTGCTGCTTGCTCCCTGTAATCGGTGGAGTCTGACTGTCTCCAGTACAGTCAGGCTGGAGTCCTCCACTTACTGAAGAGACATGAGACAGAACCACCGACTGGAGGCTGCTCACCTTGTGCTTCTGCACAGAAACTGTTTAGATTGGTGGAAAAGTGAGCCTTGGCTTGCCAAAAAATAAGGGGTGTCAGAAAGAAGTGGTCTTGGAAAAAAGAAGGGGACCCAAACAGAAGAAGGTGAAGTTCCTGGCTGGAGAAAAGATCCTGGAAGTGTGGGAGATCCTGGAGATCAGGGAGCTGTGAGGACATGGAAGCTAGGAGATGCAGCAGGGACACTGTCTGGTGATGCCTGAGGCAGGTAACGATGAGCAGCCACACAGCAGGGACAGACCCGACTTTCTGCCTGAGCGTCCCGGGCCAGCAGCCACCTCCCTGCAGGGATGGAAGGTGCGGATGGACGGTATGAAAGACAATTGAGTAGTTGCAAAAGCTGTCATCTTTTGGTTCTTAAACAAACCCCAATATTCAGATCCACTGCAGGTAGTCATTTACTCTATCTTGCCTGTGACATCTTAAAAGCATTATCTCAAAAAATCCTACTTAAATTTTGGCTCAGATGACGTTGAGGAAAAGTTCCTAAGCAGACCTATGATTTTCTCGCTTAGCGAGTGTAAAAACTGCTAGCAAAGGATTTTTCTTTCTAAGATGGCTTGCAAGTCCATGTATTTTCTGGATTGTTTCTTCTTCTGATTGTTTTTAAATTCAGACCAGTTTATGCCGAATGTCTGTAAGGTATAATTTTTTTAAGGACAAAAAAAACCAACCAGGCTGTAAAACATACTTTCTTTAGGGACGAAAACCCAACCTTGTCAACTTGCTCTCATTTTCCCACTTATTTTATGTCTCTGTTGGACTCTGTGTGATTTGTTTCACCAATTCAAAGTAAGACTTCAGAAAGGCATTTGATTTCTCTTCATCTTAAGAATCCGTTAGAAAGAGGCCTGGAAAAATAATACCTGGTGTCTTCACCTAGGTATTTATTTATGAAGCGATATTAATTCTTGGTAAATTAGGCTTAGTCTTATGAGTAGACTTTTTTTGACCTTGCTTCTTTCATGAAATGCGTTTTGGGAGTGTTTTGAGTAGCAGAAGTTTATCTAATCATCTCTGTTGCAAAGGATCAATGACTTGTTCTTGCTGACTCTGAGCAGTGCCTTGGAGCACTTGTGTCTCATGTGACAGCTGGGTATCGGACAGGACCACTAACCAACAGCATTTCCTTCTCAGGCTGTTTCCTCTCCATCCTCCTCTTATACTCTTGTTATGTTAGAAACTGCTGATTGTATCTACATAATTTAAGGTAATTAGAAAATGAGATAAACTGTCGCAGCACTGTTTATCAGGTTGGAAACAGTGACCTGTTTTATCTGAGGAGTTAGGTGTTTGCTTGATGCGCCTAAGATGTTCAGTAAATATACAGGAGGGCAAAAATACTGGAGAAGGTAAGATGTGTGACAGTGCATGAAAGACAAAACAACCCTCTGTGGACTGCTTTTTTCATTATTATGTAAAAGGTACTTATGTCTCTTTAGGATTGACTCCTACAGTACATGAACATTGTAGCACTTAGGAATTTTCAATTACATTTGAAGAATAAGAAATAAGCTGCCCAATTCATTTATTCTGTTAATAATTCAGTTGAATCAACAGTCAAATTAGCAGTGTGAGATGTTGAGAGCTATGAATATTAATTATTCAAAAAATGCTTATTAAGTATCTGTAGATACAGTAGATAAGCAAAGTTATGATTTTTTGGATAAACGTTAATAATCTAGTGTGTACTTACAATGAAAGTATATTGAATTCTGAATTGTCTGAAATTAAGAACCCTATAGTTACTAGGAAAAAAGGGCTGGGAAGGTGGGAACCCCAAACACAAAACCCAGTCAGTCAACTGGGTTGACTTTGTGTGTGTCGTCATACTCTTTGTATGTGTCATTAGTTTTTACTTAAAATTGAGTCAATATTTTATTTGTTTTAGTATGAATTAGTTTTTTGGCCCCAGCTACAGGAAGGCTTGCAGCAGAACTTGGAATGTTGGTGCGTGTCTTGCCTGTTACCACCAGAGACAGGACAGAACTGGACTGAGAGGTTCTGGGGGTTTCAATTTAGTTGCTCAGGCTCTCCTCCTTATAGAAAAAAGGAGACAAAAGCAGCATTTAGAATTCTTCTCTACTACCTTCTTCGCCTCTTGTCTTCTGTGACAAATAGGAGTGATAAGACCTAATCTCTTTCTACACTGAGACGACAAAAATTGGGAGATAAATACGGTATCTCAGCTATTGAGAGCTGCATCTAAGAAGGCAGTTTGGGGGCAGTTTGAGGTTGTGGGAATATTGGAGGAGCAACTCTTCCTTCTGGGGTGAAAAATCAATTGGAAGCAATCCATGTGATTCTTTACTCAAAAGTCTTGTGCCAATTAGTCTCGTTCCTCTGGAGCCCTCAGCACAGGTGCAGAGGAGGCCACAAAAATGATCAGAGGGATGGAACACCTCTCCTGTGAGGACAGGCTGAGAGAGTTGGGATTGTTCAGCCTGGAGAAGAGAAGGCTCCGGGGAGACCTTATTCCAGCCTTCCAGTACTTAAAGGGGGCTTATCATAAAGATGGGGAGACTTTTTAGCAGGGCCTGTAGTGATAGAACAAGGGGTAACAGTTTTAAACTAAAAGAGGGTAGGATTTAGGCTAGACATAAGGAAGAAATTTTTTACAATGGGAGTGGTGAAACCCTGGCACAGGTTGCCCAGAGAGGTGGTAGATGCCCCATCCCTGGAAACATTCAAGATCAGGTTGGATGGGGCTCTGATCTAGTTGAAGATGTCCCTGATTACTGCAGGGGGGTTGGACTAGATGGTCTTTAAAGGTCCCTTCCAACCCCAAGATACTGTGATTATATTAAGGAGACTCATGTGGATGTGTCACAGCTTGAAGGAAGAACTTAAGAGAGTGATAAAACTCATCCTGGGATTATTCCTTCTTTTCTGGGTCTCCATTTCTGGGGATCCAAATCCAAATCAAAACTTTCCCAAAATTCAGGAAGCTCTGGAACACTGCTGGAAGCAATTGCAACCCATGCATTTTTTATGTGTATCTCTCAGGGAAAGGGGAATGATCGTTTCCTCAAACTATATCCTTGAAAACTGTCATTTCTATTTATTTCTGTGACCAAAATTGTCCACCCATAAAAACAATATGTAATAAATACTGGACTTCTATACAACTTAAACTACATCATGATGATCTCATTTGTTTCCAGTCTCCCCCAAGTTTTGCTGTCAAGGAGCCAGTTCTCCAAACTGATCACTGAGACAGGATCTGCACATTTGCAATTTCTGTTAATGACAGTTGCATCCAATCTTTACAGAGCTGCATAGAGCAAAAAGCGTGCTATAATCAGTCATTTTTTTAAACTTTTATCTAAATTAGTCTCTAGAAGTTATGTAATGGTGCATCTGGTCCTTTTGAGATAAGATACTTTGTCCGACAGTTAGTGGAATTATATCTTTTCACTCAAGCAAAAGTTATATTGAGAGTTTCCATTTGATGTAATATTCATCTAGTATGAAATGCGGTTTTTCCCCTAAGGTGCACTTTAGACCGTTGCCAGTCCTTCCCATCTTCTAATAATTTGCTTAATTTTCTTACCATCCCAGTGGTGTTCAGTATCATATCGCTATTAGTAAATTGAGCACAGTCTCAAGTGTCCTATAACATGAAACAAGGCTCTTTCAACTTCGTCATCCACCAAGGTTCAATCAAGCTCGGGTGGGTAGATGTTAGACTGAAAGTACATGCAACATAATACCAGTATATTCTATCTAAATTCATATTTCTGTGTTCAATAATATCTCTTATCCATGACAGAGAATACCTGCTTCTAAAAAGTTGTGATATAATGTTAGCCATGTGATCCAATCCTTAAAAATACTCATGCTGCTAATCTGATTTATTTCAATGGGATCGTTTCCAGAACTAGCTAATGTTATAATGTAAAAGTGCAACCCAGATCTTCAAGCATAGGTGAATGAGTCAAGATGTGAAGAAAAGTAGGTATTACAGAGCTGTATTGACAATTTAAATACCTTTTTTGTGTCTTTACTTCTTGTAGTGTAGAAAACTAGTTGGACTGTTGGAACTCTGCTGGATGCTGTTACAGCTCGTCCTTTAAAAGACAGGCTGAAAATACATTTATTGTTTTCACTAAGAGCTTTTAGCTAGGGTCTCCATCTGACCAAATCTAGAGCAGTTTGATGACTGTTACATTTCTCCAAAATAGCAGCTTTTCTTTTTCTTTCCTGTTCTTTTTGGTGGGGGAGGGAAGGCTAGGGGGAGATATGTTGCTCTTGGAAATGTGCAGAACTTGCGGTATGCATTTATCATGGTATAAAGTTTGTATATTTGGAAGTCTGATGTTTTGGTTTAGTCTTTAACTGAGACAGGCTGCTTTTTCTCTGTTACATTCAGTAAATCAGGACAGTCAGCATTGCCCATTAGGCTTACTCTGCTTGAAATTTATTACCTGACCATCCAGTATTTACAAAGGAATCTCAGCGAAGCAAATTGGCTGTTAGTCTCTTGCTACCATTGCTGTGCACTGCTAACAGAGGGCTGGTTAAAGCCAGACAAGAACATGGGTAATGTGGCTCCTCCACTTGCGTTCTGCATGTACTTCTGTTACCACCTGGTAGTGCTCTTGGTTCCTCCTTCTTCCTGCATGCTTCTGTTTTTGTGATCTAGTGATCGGGAACGGCATGGGGCTGCATATTCACCTTGCACTTGGAGCCAAAAAGAGTTCTTGTGTCTCCCCAGCTTGGCTGGTTTCTCTAGATGTAGAGCTGATTCCCAGCTGCGAGGTGCTAGGAAGCTATTCCCGTTTATCGTACTTCTCCCACTGTTGTGCTCTGTTCCCATGTGCATCGTCCACCTGTGTGTTCGCATTTAGTGTAAGAGAGAGCAAATACAGCTTGCTGCACATTTTGATTTGATTTCTGTTGACTGTAAGAGTATGAGAGTAGCTCATTACTCTGACCTCTGAAATTACAGATCTATCTTCTTCTGATAATTTTTTTTTTTCAGTTGCTGTGAAAGTTCTGTAGAACAGGTCTACCTACCATTGGAGTAATCAGTAATAAATTGTAAATCAAGAAATAATAAACCTGCAGAGCAAAATGATGGAATATGCAGTTTGAACAGATAAACTCACTTCTTTCCAAAGCTGCATGGGATATTCAGGTAGTTGGATCTCCACAATCCAAAGGAAAAGAGAAAGTTCTTTCTCCAGTAAAACTAACCTCATAATTGTTTGCTTGCTTTTAATATTTGCCATGCCATCACTACATCTTAAAATAATTAAGAGTCATAGAAGATGTTGCAAAGAGAGTGAGTCTGGTTCTCGTTTGAACATTCCCTCAGATACTTGACAAATATCACTGCATTAGGAATATCAGACTTGAGAACTTTGGATGGGTTCTAGAATTGTTTAGGGAACTGGAGGCATGCAGGAGTTTGGTGGCAGAACACAACTGTACACCACTGCACACAGGACAGAAAATCATCCATGCAGGTATGTGTAAAACTAGAGACAGCTTTAAAGACCCTTACTGCTATCGTGAAGCAGGCAGGCAGTGTGGTGAATAGACAGCACTGGTGAGATCTGCTTGCATGAGTCCACGGCCTAGAGATGAGACTCAGTAGCCGAAGAGCTAAGCTGTTGAAATTTGCAAAAAGTCTTTGGAAGGATCTCTCAGAAACTGCAGCACAAATAGTGCACCAGGCAGTTGTCTTGCCTTTAAAAAAAAATACGCATTGGTCACAATGATGAGCATGGTTTCCAGGCACACCTCTATACGGCCTGTCTGCAGCGATCAGTGAAGCTTGATTTGAATGTATAGATCCTTCAACCCACTGCATTTACAAGTGTAAGTCCTGTAGTTTCAGAACAGTGTTGCGTTCATTAAGAAACCCTGTAATAGTAAGATGTGCTGAGACGGCAACGTGTATTAATGCCAGTGCTGCACTAGAATGGTTTTATGGTTTCTCCACCAGAGCTCACCTGCAGGCAGCCTGCGCAAAGTGGGGGCAGCAGAACTTGACCTGTTTGCACCTATCTGTCCTGCCCCAAGCCAGATTGCATGGACGGGGCAAAAGTGTTTGTGCTGCACTTCTGTGCCGAAGCTGGCTCCTGGGAAGCTACTGCTGGAGTTCAGCAGCTAAGGGGTAGGCGTGCCTGTTGAGTTGTAGCTCTTAAGACCAGCGTGGCCTTTTACAATCATGGAATCATTTAGGTTGGAAAAGACCCTGAAGATCATTGAGTCCAACCATTAATCACGTTGTTTGTCCTAGATAACAATACAGGCCATACAGTGTGATCCAGGGGCTCCAGCATCTGGCTCAACAGCTGGTGGTAGAGTCTTAAATAATCAGTAAATTTAAATGGATGTAAGAAAGGCAGTAAATCCACCACTTTCCCAAAAATGTGTCCTATGTTGTGCTGAAAGAGAACTTGTTCACTAAAACCCAGCTGAATCTCATGCGGGGGGGCTAATGCACCACAGTCTATTCGGTCAACTCCCACAGGAACTTGCTGGCAACTAATCTTGGTCAGTGATGTTAATGAATGGAGGCAGATTCCTCTCGGAGGGATTTAGTTATTAGCATACCCCATCAGATCAGTCTTGTTCAACTAAAGAATTAAAATAACAACATTATAATAATCATTAATGTGTATTCTCAATATGTAGTTCCACCCATGCACACACACTTTGATATTGCACAGACAATAGTTCCCTTCTAGGTAAGTATCTTCATTCAGAACTGCCTCAACTCGAGAAGGTTCCCAGATGCAGCAGCTCAGTCACCTCCCACTTCAACAGTGGAATCCTTTCATGGAAAACTGAATTTAGTATTGTCCTGTGAAAAAGACACACAGTAAATCAGGCTGAAATACAGTGCCATAAATCTCCATGAGTCAGGGCAAGGAAGGACAATCGTTTCAGTCATTCTACGAAAGGAATAATGGTTCTGCAGTTTGGTATAAAATCTCATCTTTCTATATCTGTAAGTCATCAAGCAGAACAAAACAGATTCTGACAAAGCATTCCTTCCATATGAATGTGCAGAATTAATGGCATCACTAAACCTTTTCAGATTTTGATAATTGTTGTCATAAGCATCAGGGCCTAGTTTGGAAGTCATCATGCAGTCATCTTTCTTAACTTTTTTAAGTAAACAGCAGTTACCAAAACAGTGAAATCATTGCTGTTTGCATGGAACCGCTCCGTGGCAAACAGTTAATCATTGCTCGAGGGAGGTGTTTTGGGCAGGCAGCGCAGTTGAACAGGAACATGAGGTGTATCTTCAGAAAATGGCAGAAGTCATGAGAATTCCTGTGTTGGTCAGTCAGATTTTTGTAATCAATATAATGACTTATTAGGCATTTCTTTCAAATGTAATGGTACAGTAGATTTCTGTGATTGGGTAGCACATAATTTTGTATGTAGAACTGCTGCATAGGTACAGAACCTACATATATGGTATATATACACCACGAACATATACTAGTTTCATGATGTATGTTCTGCTTATTAAGGTAATGTATTGAAAACATCTTTTATCATCTTTGTGCCTTACAGAGTTGAAGGTAATAAAATATATGTGCTGTAACAAAGAACTTGGTTTAAACAGAAATTGTGAGAAATAAATTTGATCTTCCAGTTTTAAGACTGGAAGATAGTGTTAATGCTGAATTGGAATAACATGTTTTCAGGTGTCCTTTCAGGTATTTCTTTCCTTTTCCTATAAAGTGATTATTACCCAATATTGCAGATAGAAATGGCATCAAGCCTTAAAGCTGCCTCACACTTGGTTTATGTGGGTATTTTTCCTCTTCGTTCTGTTCAGTCTTAACTTACGTAAGAGCTGTGCTGACTTTTACGAGTGTATTAAATCTCTGGCATCTTTGGCACACAATACTTCTGTTTCTTGCACAAGGGGTGTTACACGTTACTTGGAAATAAACAATTTTTACATCCACGGGGCAGCATCTGCCGTGATTTGGGATAGGAAAAACCACCCAGGTCATGACCTTATGCAATAAACAGATTAATATGCCTCTTTCTCATGATGACGTAGCCATAGCATGCATTATTGCTACTTGTTCATGTAGTAGCAGCAAGCTGACACTGACACACTGCTTGACCAAGTACAAAGAGGCTTTTCAGATGACCCAAATGACCTTTACATGTATGTGCAACACAGGGCTTTAGCAGAAGGAGGAAATTAAGAAAGCATGGATCAATGTGTTCCCAATTTTACTGTTAGGGTCAGGAGGCACAAATATGATGTATTAGTTTAATTGCAAGTTTTCTTCCTAGGAACATATACCAGGACCACATCTTTACAGGAGACATTGCTTCCATGCTGAAAGCAGCCAGAAACCCCACAAAATCTAAGACGACTACTCAGAAGAATAGAACAAAAAGCAAATATGGATTTCTGAAACAGATTTTCATATAGGCTAGCCATTGTCCTGGGGCTGCCAGTGTACTATTTTGCTAAATAACCTTACCTATCTAAACTGTTTGGATTCCTGGCTTACCTCAAGGTCCTGTACACTGAATTTAATCAAGGTTCAGTAAAAATTTAATTAGATCCTTTGGCCCTCGGCTTACATCAAGAGAAGTTGTTTCTAATTCTGATCAGGTAGTCTGGCAAGGCTCAACGGTTACAACAATAACTCATATGTGATGTCATTGTCCCAGTTTGTGTCCGCAGCTCGCCTGCTACCAGTCCCTATTCGGTTTGCAGAAGGAAAACCCACGGTCTGTGTCAGTAATGTTATAAATAACGCATCCAATTAGTCAGACACGTGCTGTTGCGTTTCCCTGAAGCTCACAAATCTGAAAGCCCCAAAGAAACCGTGCACTTCGAGAGGAATGTTTAGACATCAATACGGCCCTTATTCTGAGGTTAGTCCTTTGCACTCTCCCCTCTCTTGCACAGCAGGGGCCAGACGGCGGCTGCCCCTTGCAGCGTTACATAGATGAGAGCAAATCCTAAGAGCTGGTGCTGTGATTTCCAGCTGCGTGGGGAGGATGCGAGGTCAGGGCTGACAGGACAGGCGGGAAAGATGGGAAGAGGCAGCAGGATGTATTGCGTGCGTGTGTGTGGCAAAGGAGACTCCAGGCCTTTCCAGAAGGCAGCAGGATCTTTTACTTAATTTTTAATTTTTTTTATGGTCCCGTTGAGGTAGCGAATTTTTTAATGTCATATGAATGACACCAGTACTGAAATGTGATGCAGCTTGCCAGCAGTGAAATGGAGGCCAGCACAACTTGGTCCTTTTCCTCCCAGCCTGCACTTTGCTTTGATGTAAGAAACAAAAACTGTGTTTCAAAAGAGAAACAGAATCAAATTAGATTTCACATTAATTAGATTTCCTGCAGTAAAACAAGAAATAAATCAAACATGATCCTGGAAAAGTTGTTTCTTGCAGTTGCAAGTTTGCTTTTCCCCTAAAGAGACGCTTGTGCTTGCTTTGAGGGGGTAATGAAACTGTAAACTGAAAAGCCATTTGAAAATGATAAATTAAGCTGTGATTATGCCAAGTGATGCTAATTATGCTGATAGACTATATAGCAAGGAATTTTTAACTGATTCCGTTCTGCCTTCTGGCTTGCCCTTGCAACATGTCAGGCTTGGTTTGTTAGCGAGCAGCAGCAGCAAGAAAGCCCAAACTTACTCTTTCAGTGCTATGTTAGGTTCTACATGAACATCATCACAGAGTGGTCCGTGGTTTAAACACATTGTATTTGTGTTGTTTGTACAAACAGATTAATTTTTGCCGAGTTTTCGTATCAATAGAGCAGATGGCTGAAAAATTGTGACGGGGTGGTTTGCTAATGTGACAAGGACACAGGGGATTTCTGGTTTTCTGCTTTGAGGATACATTGCTACCTCTTCCTCACAAAGTTCTTTTTAAACCACACCATTTTAAAGCAAGCCCCCCTTCTGCCTGGGTGTCCAGCTTGCTTTGCATCTCAGTGGCAGTACCTTTCAGCAGAAATGAAATACTGAACCTATGTGTTTTCTCCAGCACGGTTTTCTTAAGATCAAGGTGCCATACAAAATAATGGTGTATGTATGAATGTATGGTGAAGTGGAAATTAGTAGAGCATCACTGTGCAGTTTTGTGTTCTTGACCAGTGGACCAGCAAAAGGAGGAATGGGACACAAAAATGACGGGCTTCTAAAATATCTCCTCTGCCTTATCATGGCAGCTTTTTACCATTAGGTAATAAAAGTAAAAATCATGTATGAAGTTGTAACTTCCCTGGGACTTTATTCTGCAAGAACCACAGACCTGAATCTATCAAATGTACTTTTTAAAGGTGAGAATTAAAGACCAGTGGACTGCTAGTGGCTGCCAGTTCAAATGTACTTTATCAGTTCCAGTGGGGTACAGTCAGTCCACTTATGTCCCTCCCTTTCCTTTACTGAAAGCATGCCGCGGCTTTATACCGACATTCAGTGCCAATGCTGGGTGCATTCTCTATCAAATGCGTCACCTCTTCCTGGTCACGTGCTCAGATTTATTTCCAGCACAATGGCTTGAATGACAGTTTTCCGTTTTCAGTGATGGGATCCAGTTCCCAGCTCAGGTTGAGACTGCATTCTTATGTCAAGTGGAAGTGACTTTTTTTCTAGTTCAGCAGAAATTCTGCCTGCGGGTTATTTTCAAATCACTTAAAACCAAGATGATAGAAAATTAACCTTTGGCCTTTGATGACAGCAATGTAAAACCCATGCAACCGTGGGACACAGGCCAGGCGTTAAGAGATACCCGTGTGCAAGACTCACAAAGTGATTCGATGGAGAATGGTTGAGAGTTGAATCTAGGAATTTCAAAATACCATTTGTTCAATAAAAGTGCCTATAGAAAATAGGAACAGTAGTTACAATGACACAGTTAATCTCAAAATTTAATCTGTTTGAATTCTTTAAGCAATCTTCAAAAGCAGGTTGCGGTTTTCAAAATAACAATTGAATTCAAGTAAGGACATTTATTGTGCCCTAGATGATTTCTGACACCCAAAGATGCTGTTAATTTAAATTTTGCATTTATTCAGTCTCTGATAGTTTAACCTATACAGAGGTTTACTAACTTCCTGAGAATACAGTGCTTTACCATTTGTATTAAGCTTCTCTAGTATTTTCCAAATAGTAGTGTAGCTCTCATGTTCTTGCCAACATGGAATGAAAAAGTGAAACTCAGAGCAGAAGCAGGACTGGTCTGGATTTGGATTTCACGGAATTACTTTCGATTTTAACATAACAAAGCTGTGAAGCCTCTGCACTGTGTTACTGGCCAAGCACAGAGAGAGGATTTTGGCTCGGGATGCACAAGGGTAGGGTGCAATTTCTAGTGAAGTGTTCGCTGTTTTGGTGGACTCCAATACCTGCACAGGTTTTGTGAGAGAAGAGCCAGGCAGTGTTGCAGCCTTCTCAGCCTCTCCAGCATCAGGCTGCATTTTTGGTTTGTATCAAAATGGCAGCTACCTGAATAGGGTCTGTTACACTTAATGAATCTGTGACGAGCACTGCTCCTGTAACAGCAAAGCCTGCTACAACCGTCACATCAGAACAATACGGCACACAGAAGCACTTCTACCGCGCTCACACCTCTTTGCCTCTGTCCTGGTTTCAGCCAGGGTAGAGTTAATTTTCTTCACAGAAGCTAGCGTGAGGTTATGTTTTGGATTTGGGATGAGAAAATGTTGATAAGGTGCTGATGCTTTGAGTTGTTGCTAAGTACTCAAGGACAGTCCAGCTTCTCATGCTGGCCTGCAGCAAGCAGGCTGGGGGTGCACGGGAAGCTGGGAGGGGACACAGCTGGGACAGCTGACCCAGGCTGGCCAGAGGGATATTCCCTACCATATAACGTCATACTCGGTATATAAAGCTGGGACAAAGAAGAAGGAAGGGGTGGAGGGACATCCGGAGTTATGGCGTCTGTCTTCCCAAGAAACCATTACGCGTGACGGAGCCCTGCTTCCCTGGAGATGGCTGAACACCTGCCTGCCCGTGGGGAGTGGTGAACAAATTCCTTGTTTTGCTTTGCTTGCGTGCGCGGCTTTTGCTTTACTTATTAAACTGTCTTTATCTCAAACCATGAGTTTCCTCACTTTTACTCTTCCAATTCTCTCCCCCGTGCCACCGTGGGGGAGTGAGCGAGCGGCTGCGTGGGGCTTAGTTGCTGGCTGGGGCTAAACCACGACAGCCTCTCTCTCCCCATCGGTGATGGTCGCTCCCATCAGAAGGCCCTTCCCCTCCTGCACCGCTGCCTGCGCCTGGCGTGGGCCTGGCACTCGCATCTGCTCCGCAGGTTTTGGTGAGAGGCAAAGGACAGCTGCCCGGAAGGCGGCCTTAAGATGCTGCGATGTTGTATGATTGGAAAAGATTCACTGAGCATTAAATGGTAGCGTTTGAAAACACACGAGAGGTTTGCAGTAGGGGTCGGGTAAGACTGATAACCAAGTGAAAAGGAACCGTATGTTTAGAGTGCAGGCTCACCAAATAATTTTATTAAAACATAATTTTATTATGTATGAGCACATTTTACTAAAACGTAATGAGTTTACAACTGCAAATACCTGTGGCTGGCTCTAAGGTTGTAATGAATACATTGTATATTATTATTCTTTAGAAGCTATTAAAAATCTTAGGTCCCTTTAGTAATTGATTTATCAGTATAGCATGCTTTTTGTTACTCCATTACTGAACCGGTTTGTGATTTTGGTTTTGCTCAGTCATTCATTTGGAAATTGGTCATTAAAAGAAATCACAGGCTTGAAAGCATAATTACATTCTCAAACACAGGCAAATGGCAGATTCACACACAGTCCTGTGTTTATAAAAAGTCTACTTTCTACTAATTTTGTGCGCAATAGACTGCGTGTAGTTAATCCAGAGTTTCTGCAGGACAGACAAGGGATGCCCAGCACCTGCCGGTGGCCAGAGCTTTTGGGCAAATGGCTGTTAATGCCCGAGGACAGATTTTTGGGGATTAGGCTCAAGTGTGAGCAACTACAAAAAACTTTTTAAAATAAATTAACAAGGAGTTTTCTAAAGCCTCCTGCTACGTTTGCCACAATTCAGATATTGCAAGCTGTGAACCAGATTGTGCCACGCTTATGTAGGTCAAATAGTACCTTGCCTACACAGTGGGGTTGTCTCTTAGGGTGTAGCTCAAGGTAAATATAAAACACACTGTCTAGTCTACACAGTGTAAGACAAGGACACAGCGTACACCTTGTCTAACCCATGATCCAAATGTATTTGAAAAATCTTGCTAACAGTGCTTCTCAGTTTATGAAGCTTACAGTATTAGGGGTCCACTACCTATATTGTTTAGGTTCTTTTCCCGTGTTTTAATTTCATATGTGATGCCTGCAAGTGTACAAGGGAAAAGAATAAGCAGAAATTCCTGTTTGTGAAATCCTACTCTTTGTCCAGTCTAGTAAGGAATTCCTCCTCTTGTCATCAGTATTTTTCTAGCTAGGCCATATTTGTTACTTTTTGTAGCTTACCTGACTTCTGTAGTTAGAGCATCGTTGTACATTGGGTATAAGCTACCATTTCTTGAGTCTTGTGTAGCCATTCACTTCTCTGGTGCTTTAAGAAAGCCCTTATTAGCAAGAAAGACAAACGATGATTTGTTAGCCTTAATAGTTGCTCTGCACAAATGTAAAGGGCATAGGGAACAAGGAAAACCAGCTCCCATGTTTTGCATTCTTTAAGAGCAGCACTCATGGTGGCTCTTAACAAAGAGGGAATGAAACCTGCTCATGAGAGGACACAAAATTCTCTATGCAGAAAAACCGTTCCTGTCCCCAGCACATAAACTCTTGAAAACGTCACTCGCAAGCAACACTGCAACTTTAACATCCAAATATTTTGGTTCCATTTTGAGGCAAATTTGTGACTCTTTATTTTCATTTCAGATTTATCTTCCTTAGTTTTATTAAGGTTTTGATTTCTTGAGATCATCCTCAGTTCAATTTTTCAGTGATGTTTTTATTACTGTGTAAGCTGCTTTTAAAACTTGGGTTGAAGAAATCCTTCCCTTGCCTTAAGAGCTCTGGCCCTGAAGGGTTTTACCTTAAACCTTAGGGTTTTACCTAACATCTCAGATGATGCTTAGCTGCAGGTTTCAGTCACTGCAAGCCAGGGAGCAACACTCAAATTTTGATTCTTTCAATGTAAGAGTTTTTCTGCTTCTCCTCTGAGACTACTAGAAAAAAACAAGTCTGTAATAATAGCAGCTCTCAGACAGAAGTCTTTTCCCTTATCTAGATGACATACCACTTCACGCTAAATCTGTCACTAGCGCATCCTTGCTGCCCACTCTCTGCAGTGTCTCCAGGATGACAGGCTTTGTGATTAATTGGAAAAAGAGCAGTCTCTCCTCACCTCACAGTATGGGAGTACAAATAGGCTCAGTGTGGAAAACTCTTCTGAAAGAGAGAATTTTTTTTTGGTCTCCAAACCTATTGCGGCTGTTCTACAACAAAGGAGAGGGCTGGGGTTTTACTGCATACACCTGTGCACTGTTTGTATTGCTTCCATTTCAAGGTGATGTATCGCACGCAAACCATAGGCTGTGAGGTGACAAGCTGACATCTAACCTGGCTTCCTAAGGAAATGAGGTCTGCACAATGCCCACCGGAGTTGCTGTCTGCACTCTTCTAATAACCTTGACTCTGCTTTCCAGGTTCAGGCAAATTTGAGCTCAAGTTCCTAAAAGCTTAATGAAAACAGGCAGCTGGGTAAAAAGCATAACTGTTTTCCCAGAGAGGGAAAGGAGGAGCTGAGTCTGTATCGGGTACCAGGGAATCCATGTGTGGGAGAGCTCTTCTCACGGCTTCAGAAGCAGGAAAACTTTGATCGGTGCTTGCCGCCAGAGAAGCCAGCGGCAAGACCCAACGCCGTGGGAAGCCAGGGCTCGTTACTGCGCTGTAAATCCATTTCTTGACAGGGCTTCGTCCCAGTCTGCGATTTGAGTGTAACCGCTGCGAGTGGGTGAGCGGCAGGGCCTCACCCAGGGCACCATCGGCGCCGGCAGACGCCCGCTCCCACAGGAGGGGGTAAGTTTCTGGGCAAAACCGGCTGGTCCCTGGCGCGGCCGTTCGTGGGAGAGGCTGGCGGTGAGGCACGGCTAACGCGTCGGCTTACAGTCAGCCTAAGTGGCGATCTGTAAAAATTGTACTCAACCCCCTCAGTGGCCCAGGCTTCCTCCCTACCGCTGCACCCAAGGAAGCACTTAGGCAGAAGGGCAATCCTTCAACTCATAGGGAGAGGACACACTGCAGGCACTGCTGCTCTGAGGAGAGCTGCTCGTGCAGAAGCCATCCTGGCAGCTTCTGGTGTGCTGTGAGGACACTATTTTATCTTTACTTTTAACAGAATGGATAAAGTGGAATAGTAATAATGGGAGTGATAAATGAAAGCAAAACTGTAACCACATAATTATGTCAGAATCGACTAACGGCCATGAAAAGCCTATTAAACCACATTATGCAGATAGATGTAACAGAATACTATTAGTAAGTCCTTTGCAGTGGCATGCCTGGCAATTAAGAGAACAGTATTGGCAGCACACAGTGAAAACAGTGATAATGTATAGTCAAAAATGTTTGGAGACAAACAGTGCATAGAGTACAGGGACAGTCTAGAACTGAATACATGAGTGTCCTCAAAGATACCAGCTCCTAGGGGAGAAACCAAAGACGATATTCCAAATAGATTGTTTGACTAAGATGTTGGGCATAGCTTGGAATAATTTATATTTATCATCAAAATTAATTTACTGGCTTATCCATAAATGAAAGGCTGCAGTGCAGTAAGTAGTCTGTATTTTCCAACTCTCCACAAACTTCAGGTTGAGCAGGCTAATGAAGGAATTCCGTATTTTTTCTGAATTAAGGAAGCTTGCAGAAATATTCTGATTTAGTCAGTAAGAATATTAGGTAATTTTCCTGTGGTTGCAACTATTCAGTAAATATTTGGGAATGAGATGACTCGGTGTTGCATGTTCTTATGTGTGTGCTATTTCTAGGTTGGGGACCTTAAGAAGGTGTCACCCATAGTTTCTTTCTCATTGAAGTATTGGGATTTGTTGTTTCCTCACACCATCCATAGAAAAAGAGTTGAAAATTCAATTTTATCCTGCGGTCTCCTTCCTCTGCCCACCCTTGCACAGTAATTCTCATCTGCAGTCAGGAAGAATTGCGCAGGAAGAAGCTCTGAGGTAACCTTAGTGTGGCAATTCAGAGTTCCCACAGGCTTTACAAAAAGATATGCGCCTACCAGAAACTACTCCATGTGCCTGTGGGGGGTTCATCTGCCTGTGGAGGGCTCATCTAAGGGAGTAAAACCAGTGGGGATTTTTTGGTGTCAAAGGATTGAGCATGCTGGAGAGTTCATACTCGCCTTATTTTCTTCATCATGCCAGACAGACTTCTGAGATGTGCTACCAAGAGTGTTTGCTTGCAGAAAACCAGCATGAATCCTTTAAATATTTATACTACATACTGTTTTCCAACATATACATGCAGGTTTTCTTCTCGCTTTACTTCTGGAGATGGCTGAGCTAGTGTGAAATGCAGGTAATAAGAGGTCAATAGCATCTGTGCCCACAGCAGTGCTTTCCTGAGCTATTATAAAGCAAAGGAAGGGAAAAAGTGTGCGTGTGGTTACGCTTTGGTTACAGAAGCCAGGCAATATTTTTATAAATGAAATTCTGTCAACAACTTAGGTACTAGGGATGTGGAATTAATGAAATCTCTGCCAAGCCAAGATTTACAATGACCACCAGACATGCCTTTACTTAAATAGAGAAGTGAGACTGTGTCCGTAGCTGGTTAAAGCATTTAATTGTAGTATGACGTCTATATTTACTTGGGCTGTTTTTGTTCATACTTCGTATGCAAGAATGGAGTACCCTAGGTGAGGTACCATACCGTAGCAGTGGAGGAATTAAGAAGCCAACCTTTTTGTGTCCTAATTGGGTATACTATAGACTTGGTCATGCTGGATTTAATAGCACCGTGAATTTAGCTACTGATAGCATTAAATGCTGGTTTCTTCATCCTTTCTTTTTTTTAAGCTGGAGCATCATATTCCTTCTTCAGCAAAGAAATAACTTAAGTCCATTTCTTTCACCTTTTCCAGAACTCACAGGAAACAAATAATTTCTCAAGTAAGAAACTGTCACTGGTAACATTGTGTGCTCCTACATCATCAAGCAGAAAGGATGCTTTTCCTGTGGATGAAATAATATAAAAATAATAAATAACCACTGTAGCCAAAAGTAGTAAACCTTGGGAAATGCCTGTAACAAAAATGGTGCCTATGATAGATGGGTATTGCTCCTAAGTTGTGTCCATCCCTCAGGTGTGTTGTATTCTATCAGCACATGTGGCTCTGACATACAGAACAGTGTCTGAACACACAAACCCTGTTACAGCTTCTGCCCACTCATGACTCTGGTAATTTATGTGTTTGTTAAAAGAGTATTGTTAGGAATGTTCTTGTAGATGACAGTACAACTGCTGAGCTCAAGGCACGCTTCTTGAAGATACCCCTCAGGCACTCTTACATTCTTGCTGCATACTTCTACAGGTCCATCAGCCAAAATATCACTAATGATACAAACTTTTAATTTCACAGATGAAGGAACTTGGCGTCATCGTATACAACTGTAGCTGCCTGGTCCTGGATTTACAAAGGATATTTGCCCTGTATAGCTCATTAAGATACAAGAATAAAATACCTCCAAGTTGGTCTAAGAGACTATATGGAGTGTACGATACTCAAAATAAACTGACACTGCAGCTGAACGAGACAAAATCAGAAGCTTTCGTGTCGGTAAGTTCTGAAATGAGTTGCAAAGAGGGAGGGAAGAAACTTATTAAACCCACCAGATTTTTGGAAGACCCGGAAATGTAACATCTGCTTACTCTCTTAACCTTGTCCTTCGCTACAGAGTAGTTTGTGAACTAGAGAGACCAGGTTAGGTAGGTGTTAGTAGCAACTGCGAGAAGAATCTTGAGCGTCTTTTCACTGATACAGAGGTCACAGTTCCCTGCAATAAGTCCATCACAATGCTGTGTTATGGTAATTTCCATGAATAGGAATACATTTAGTATAAATTAAGCCTATACTTAAGTATTTCTCTAAATTTGCCCTAGCTGAAGAAGACGCACATTACTGCTATGTCCTTAACGAAAAGCAGCTGCTAAAATTGAGACTCATGTGAGTGACTGGAAACTCAACTATAGGGATAAGACCGCTACAGCTGACACCCATGCAAGACAGAACTTGATTGATAGTCGCATAATGCTGGAAAACCAAATTGTTCTGTTCTCTGGGAAAATGGTTATTCCAATAGGAATTGTGGGGATCTCTGTAATTGAAAGGTTTTTAAATAGTTATTTGCCTTTTCCTATGGTGCAGAACAGACAAATCAACTATTTTTTTTTCATTCTGATTTCTGTGACATTGTTCTTGCATGCAATTTGCCAGGACTGAAGAAGCTGCAGAATTTCATTTGAGCATTATTCTTTTTCTCTTTCTCTGTAATGTTACTGCGTTTCCTCTTGCATTCAAAAAATGACAGGGAGGCTTTTCAAATTAGGTTATTTATTTACACTAGTAGATAGAAGGTGAATGACTTGGGAGTACATGAACTGTTAATCAGACATCTAAAATGATACAGAATAAGCTTGATATCAGAGCTTGCATTTTTATCAATGTAATTTCTAAGGATTAATCCTCTTCACCCTGTTCCATTGAAAGCATTCATACTTCTGTAGAAATCTTTTAGCATTATTTTTAAATGACATTTTAAAACTTCTAAAATTCAAGCAGCAATCCCGATGGAAGCACTGTCTGTGTGTGCATTTTTAATGGGAAGAAATGGAGCAGTCCTCAATCTCAGCAGTGATGTAGCAAAACTGGAAAAAAGTACACAGAGTAACAGATGATGAAAGATGCACAGTGTCTTTCATTTTGGGAGGTAATTATACGTCTAAAAACAACCCCTTTAAAATCAGGAATATAATGAAGTTGCTAAGAGTTATTTACTGTTCTGTATAAAGCAAGGAGCAGAAAACTACTGCTTTATAGCTATTTATGTTTAAAACAACACAGGGCACGTAGCACACTGTTAAGCTGTACAGCCAGTAGCAGAGGATGTTGGTGCAGGTGAGTGGATATACAGGACAGGGTTTACCTTGACCTGCTGGGAGCCATGCAACATTCAGGTGTCCAGGATTTTTCACACTCCTACAATCAGGGGAGAGACAGACAGGTATTTTGGAGTGAAAATCTGGAAATGCCTAAGACAGCCAGAATTAATAGCCGTCTGAAGAGACAAATGCTTCCATTGATTCTGGAGAGTCTTAGGGACTAGCTTAAATTAGAGACTGACTTTTGGACAGTTAGATAAGGAGCTGTGGAATGAACTCCTACTCCCTTCTTAAAGAATCTGTAAGAAATGGAGAAATCCTGCTGAAAGCCAGTCCTGGAGGGGCACACAGTAAGGAAAGCTGGGCAAGGCCAACTTCAAGGAATGTGAGATCCTTGACAAAGACAAGTGGAGATAAGCTCTACAAAAACTGTTCTTCTGCGGTTTGCAGAGTGTTCGCTTTTTCCCTGTGACTTGTGTTTTCCTTTTGTGTGGGCAACAAAGGCCTCTTCTCTTGCAATTCCACTTCAGTAGACCAAAGGAAGGAGTTACTGGTACTCCAGGGGTTCAGATCAGTGAAGTTCAAGTCCAAGAGCTACCTGAATTTATAGCCACAGCCAGTTAGGCTGGTTCTTCCTTCCTGGTAACAGGCTTTTCAATTAATTCCTCATCTACTAGCAAATTCTCAGTGTTTGCCAGCATGCCCCTCTGAAAGGCACTCCTGGAGTTGCACTGGTGTGGTGGAACCAACCTGGTCTGTTCCTGAACCAGTAAGGTAAGAAGAAAGGCTCCACAAGCCAGGCAGTTCCCTTCTTGCCATCGCTACCCTTGCCCAGTGCTGCACCGCTCCCTCCCCCAGCCCTGCATTGCCTCCCTTTCGGTCCAGGACAGCACACCCCCTGAGCAGGGGCATGGTGAGGTACCGCTGCCCCGTGAGAAGACAGGCCTGTTTCTGGTAGGTGAAGAAAAGTATCAAATGGGTATTTGATCTGAACAGCAAGTACTGTACAACTAATGCAGAGAGACGTACTAAAGCAATTTTTTATGGCATACTAAAACAATTTTTTATGACCACAGATGGGGTCAGCCATGCGACAGAGTAACAAGCGGCATGCCCAAGCGCAAGTGTTACAGTGAGAACTTTAACAGAAATTTTTCTTCTAATTATCTTTTACTTTCTGGTCTCTATATTGAAGGCATCTGAAGCAGACAATGCATAAGAATTCCATTCTTTAGCTGTTCTGTAACTTAAAGTGTAAGAATAAAATCTCAGTGCAATAGCCCCTGAAATGTTTCATATCATAGATAAAAATTATGTTTAACAAAATCACTTTATACTTTTTCTTGAGTCAAAACTCATTCTTTGAAAACGTATTTCACTTTCAATGTTTGTGCTGTGTAAAACAACAAGCATAACACGCAGTCATTGACTTTTTTTGTTATACTTGGGAATCATGGCTATAATGTTGCTTAGCAACAAAATAATCTTCCAGGCTGGCTGATAAAATGTGACAAAGTTTTGATTGTTTTTCTTAGTGTTCAGGAATGGATCTGGAATACTGGTCTTGAAATCTTGCTGTTAATTTTCTAGTATTTTCTGAACTTACTTGTAGTAAATCCTTAAGACCACCATCCAGTGGTTAAAAAATGACTGTGACATGCACTGTATTGAAAGAAAAAGATTAATCAAAACCCCAGGATCTGTCCCTAAAGAAAACATACTAATCTAGATGTCAGATGCAACCCAAGCAGGTAACAAAGGTGAGGTGGTGATACAGCAGCAGGGAGGGAGCGGTCTGGCAGGGCCAGCTGTTAAGAAGAGGACAAGTGGCACCTGCTCTAGCTCTGTGAAGTGCCTTTAACAACCTCTGTCCCAGGAACCGCGCTGTGGCTGCGGGCAGCTTGGCAGGTGGCTCCACTTCTCTCTCCCTGCTGGGGCAGAAGAGCAGATGGTCCTGGGCGCCTCTGCCACAGATGGGTGATTCCTGCAAGGCCGACACATTCGACAGCCCTAGATACAAGGCAAAAAAGCAGAAATCTGGGCTTACCACTTACCGGCTCGGTACCAGGTAAAGAGTTAATTTATACCTCAAGCTAAGTTTTAAAGATAAGTTTCTTGCAAAACTGCAGCATCTCCTTGCGACAGTGACTGAGCAAACGGTGACTTTGCGTGGAAGTTTAAACACAACTGACATGATAGACTTAATTCCTCGTAGCAATGGATCAGGCTCATGTGCTAAGAACACAGCTATTACTTCATCCAACAGTAACCAGTCCGGGGGCTCTTTGGAACAAAATTCTCTGAAATGCAACTTCAACTAGAGCTTCTTTGATAGCAGTGGATGTTCTGAAGTTTGTGTCTTCTGCATTTTACCCACAGTTACATCTAAATGGTGAGACTTTCAAGGGGAAATTAAGCGTATACCTCTCCTTTGTAACTTTTGAGTATTCTAGCAGGACAGTTGAAAGTATCAGCTGATATTATCTACTAAAATAAAGGACACTACTTGCCATCTCAAGAAGAATGACGGAAAGAGAAAATAAATCATGTATTTTAAATGCCATATTTGAACTTTTCCCTTCACAGAATTCACCTAAACTCTTCTGCCCAAAGGACAGAGTCCTGGATATTGAAGCTATATACAGTGTTATCGATGATGCGAAGCAGTTTGTATACATAGCTGTCATGGACTACTTGCCGATCGTCATTAACACCAATGCTAAACGGTGAGTGTCCATGTCCAGGACCAGCACGTTATCACAATGCCATTAAGGTCTGTTGGAGAAAATGAAGCCACAGGAAAGTAGTTACCACTGTGGACCAATTTCTTGGGGCCCAATTCTGCTCTTATTGAAATCAGTGAGAGTTCTGCCATTGACTTAAATGGGAGCAGAATTGGGACCTAAGAAGACATTTCCAGTTCTGGGTCCTAAGCTTTGGGATCTGCCTATCGAAGGAGATCAGAAATTGTCTAGTCTGACCATCTGCAAGAGACTGGTGACTGGGACCCAGGAATACAAGAACGTGCTTATACATGAATCCTATTTCTTATACTATTGTGTTTCACTATCTCGATACTAGAGCTACTGGCATTTTATGAGTATCATACAGATATTCAACATGAAAGAGACAGAGTGTGTGCATGTTTGTGTTAAGAGAGAAATAACATGTTATGAGTTCGTATACAATGTGGGAGATATATGTAATTTCAGTAAAATAATGACATGTGAAAATTCCAAATTCACCACAGACTGCATTTGAATTATATCATGTTTTGGTTAACAGAGAGTTGCTAAAAACGAACGAAACAGAGTAAATTTTAAACAAAAATGGTTTGTATGGACCATTAAAAAGCACTCATAACCCAAAACTGGAACCACAGTGTAATAAAATGATCCAACTCAGAAGGCAAGTATCCAGTGGTTCCACCTACCCTTGATAACACTCGCACTGAATTGAGCATCTAGTAAAGCTCACCATTCCATCCATCCACTTTATTTGTACATAGTTAAGCCAAACTAAACATGTGCTTTTTTCCAGTTTTGCATAATTAAAAAAGTTTTGTTCAAATTTTTCAAAAAATAACTATCATTTGCCTGATGAGCAATCCTCATCAGGAAAAAAGGTACCATCCTCCCTAAATGACCCACCTTTATCTGCTACTGAAGGGCGCAGGCACCCTGCATAGCAGCGGCTCTCCTCTTCCCAAGCAAAAAATTACAGAAGGTATTCCAGTCCCCAGTCTGTATGGTCCCAGCACAGAGGAAGAAAAGGATGGCAGGCAGGGAGGGATCCTGGGTCCGTGTTCCCTTACTTGTGCAACCAACCGAAAATCCTTCTTGTCCCTCTGGGCTGGCTGGATAAGCAGCACCCTCTAGCTGTAGCTCCTTCTGCTGGTTCTCTGGCACTGCAAAAGCTCCACTGCTCTTGCCACAGGCAGTGACATGGGAATAATTCTCCCAGCTAGGGGCTGACAAGGTACCTGTTTTTTTTGCCAGTGTTTTGGCAGCTCTCCGAGTATCTACACAGATGGAAGATGTGCTGAACCATCCTCAGCCTCGCTGTCCCCACAGTGACAGTTTTGGTGCAGGGCAGAAGGACACAAAAAAGGATGCTGGCAGATCTGTTTAGTGAAAACCCCTTTAAATGAGAATGGCATTCCTTCAACAGAAAGAAAATGAAATTCACATGTGTTTAGTTTTCTCTATGATTCTAGACTTGGCTGCATAAAAATCCGAATTTTTTTTTAAGTTCTCTGAATATATTGTATTCTTTTCCACAGGTACTGGCCGTATTTAGATGGGAAGATAAGAGAAGCATTAGTCTTACGAAGTATTAAAGTACGACTTCTCATCAGTTTCTCAAGAGATACAGATCCCCTTACTTTTAACTTCGTTTCATCTCTGAAAGCTATTTGCACTGAAGTTCCAAGCTGTAGTTTGAAAGTTGTAAGTATAATCCATATTTGAAATCTAACATATTTCCCACCCCCAAAAAAAGTCAAGAAAACTTCACAACCAAGAAGTGTTTTCTATTAGTATCAAAGCCATTAAATTTCATTAAATAACATAGGAAAAGTTAATGCAATGAACTGAATTTATTCTTAGTGTTAACAGACATAGAAATTAAGACAGAAAAATAGAATAATGCCAAAAGGCAGTCTGTGTGATGGACAGCCCATGTAAAACACTACATCTGGTCTTTCACAGCAAAGCTAACAGTGAACCGTAGTCATATGTCTTGTTTATACTGGCTGATAAAGAGTAAATGTGACGGCACAAAAATGTCTTTTAGTCTGGATTTGTGTAACCTTACTGTTCAGCTGCATTTGCATCTGCTTTTCCTTTAATCAAGTACAAAGTGCAAGAAAACATAATGAAGACTTCACATTAAATTCAGGCTACAAATTCAGAATTGTGAAGACCAGAACAACCACTATGTGACATGCAGTACAGGAAAGTGAGGAATACCATATAGAATCATTAAGGTTGGAAAAGACCTCTAAGATCATGTATGTTACATTTGTATTAGAAAACAGAGTGTATGGGAAGTACTACTTTCAATTTGATACAGTTTGTTTTTATGAAATTGAGGCACACTGGAAATCGGTCATCTTAGATCAATTCATCTGGGATCAATTTCTTTTTGAGGTTGTGGTTTTTGTTTTGTTTTGTTTTTCCCCTCAGATAACTTTTTTAAATAATCTGGTAAATTATTTTGACTTCTTAAACTGATAATCTACTAAATCATTTTGGCTTTTTAAAAGTGATAACAATTGCAAAAAACCAAGTACTGTTTGTGTTATACACACTAAGTGGTAATTATGCTTATCTAGAAATAGGGATTTTTGTTATAACATACACAGTTATTACAAGTTTCCTAGATAAGGAGCAGCATAAAGCGTGTTTTTAAATCAAAAAGCCCATACATAGCTGATACTGATAAAAGCCACTTCAATTTCAAGTAAATTCTGGTTTGTTCCTTATTTATCATTAATATTCTACTTATGTGTTCAAAATTATTTTTTATTTAAGTGGCACCTAATGCTCTACATACTTGTTTCCATCCATTTACTGCAGGTAAAATCTTTATTACAGAATTTATCTCGTCGGGAACTAAATGCTAAAAGGAAAAAAAATATTTCTAGACATCTACTCTAGGTAGCTCGTCTAGCTAGAATAGCGACAGTTAGAAAATACAGTACAACTTCCAGCAAAAAAATTAGACCACCCTAGATGTAAATAGTTGTCAAGGTACAACACACCTCAGTTACCTCTGTGCTCTGCATCACGTGTTCCATACCCTGGGTATATCACTGCCTTAAATAAGCCTTGGTATGAGTAACAGCCCAAGGCTCAGAGTTTACTAGTATCTGATTTTGGATGAACTCTGCCACAGGCTTCGTCACCATACTCCTTTCCTTCATAAAACATGTCAGATGAGCACTGTTTTTTAAAACTGCATTTCCTTTGTATTCATCTGTTCTAGCCAGGATCTAAGTGAAACAAAACTATGTGTGTGTATGGGGGAGAAGGAAGAGCTAACAAGGTAAAAATTAAACTTAAACCCAATCTGCTTTTCCCTTTTAATTCAGCTTTGGGTATGAGAAAATACAAAGCCAGACTAAACTATGTACAGAAAATACTGTCATGCAGAGACGTATTGTACGTGTCTGTACACAAGAACATTGAAATTTTAGGAGAACCTTAAGTTACAAACTCCGATTGAAGTTAAACTTAAAATTGCTAAGCTGTCCCAATACCTCAATATCGTTCTGACAGTAATGGCAGTCCCTCAATCCTCTGTTCTCCAGGGGACAATATATCTGAGTCCTACACAGCATATTCAGTAACTTCTTTCTTTCGTTTAGCTTTTGATCCCAGTGATATGCCTTGTTGTGATTGTTTTCTTTTTTCTCATGCCCAAGGAAAGAGACCAGTTTGGCTAGGAATTTTCCAGGGAGCAGCCATGGCTTGCTGCAGGCACACTGTTTTGCCCATGGCAGCAGCCTGATGTACAGAGTCATCTTGGAGAAGGCTGTGCAGATGTAATTCCTCTGTTGGATGGGAATCTCCTGATCTCCCCTGGTCTCTGACCAGGCTAATGAAAGTTTTGGTATTGCCTAACTGCAAGTATATAGTTAGAAACAGGACACTGCAAACCTGTTACGTCTAGCAGTGTACTGACGAAAACCAGCCGCTGAGCACTGTGCATGTAATTTTTCAATCTGCTGTTGAGGTCAGAAAGGCAGGGACTGTAAGACACTATGTCCTAGTTGTAACAGTGTGCTCGATCTAGAAGCATGTTTTTTTTCTCTTTTGCCGCAAAACTTTTGACAATACTAGGCAATTAGCATCATCAATGCAGTGAGAAGACAATTAGTCCTTAATTATGCATTCCTCAGCATCTTGCTCAGAGTCCAGTTCACATAAGCATTACTGCATTCAACTGAAACTGCTTTCAGAATGCCAACTCAATACAAGTACTCTGAAAAAAATAATGATCACTGGGAAGAACTTGAGAGGAAAAAGCTTTGTTTGAGGACTAAATAAATGCTATAAGCACGCAGACAAACGTCAAGGAGTAAACTGCATACCAAACTGCTGCTCATTCAGGGAGCTCTGTCCCATGCACTGAACCACATGTGGTCATGAAATTAAAGCTCAAATCACTCAAGGTGAAGAGCTCACCATTGTGCCTCTTGGGACCTCAGTTCCAGTATTCCAGTACAAGTTTTGTGTGCTTGACCCTGAAAATATATCTTATGTGCAAGAATGTTCAGTCTAACTCTCAAAGGAGCAGGAAAAAGGGGTGCTCTCTCTCTGCTGAACAGAGAAAGGTGCATGTTTTTGAAGGGCCCACAGAAAGTATGAACTAGAACCAAGTGTCTTTAGGCAGCTGGAGACAAGAAAGGAATAGCATGGACCAGACATACAGCACAAATTGTTCCTGAGCTTCCACGTGAATCCATTTCAGAGTTGTGCAGCTGTATTCCTGCTAAGGGTAAGAGGAAGGAAAAATTGAACTTTTCACTGATTTTCAGAAAGACAGAAATGCCCTATGGGTAAATAAAGTGCTATGAATTAACTAGTAAACCTTTGCTCCTAAGCATGAATTTCATTTTAAAGGTCTAAACTCCTAAAAAAAAGATGGAAAAGATGAATGAAATGTCGGCAGAAGGTGGTGTATTATTAACACAGTACTTCTGCTGCAGGGGTGTGCTGGAGGCTGTTAGGGTGTGCTACTTGATGCCAGTGCTGGTTCACATGCTCATCTCAGCTACCTTTGCGTATTCTGTTTGCGAGGGCAGAGGGATTTCCCTACTGGTATCTGTGTTGTGTCAAGGAGCTAACGGCTTCTCTGCTGTTGCTGGAGAACACATTACATTTTCAAGCCTTCTATGTTCTCCTGCCTGAATCTGAAATTCTCTCTCTCACAAAGTTATTATCCAAACAGAACACTAATTCACATCTGCTGAATCTATCTCAATTTGACAACTCTAAGCTTACATGATTACTGTGCTTGACTATTCTTACATCAAGGTATGTGACTTTTTGCTAAATCTTGTAACAGTGGGAAGACAACAGCTTGTTACGTTTTGTTTCCTAGCATTGAATACTTTACCCATTTGCCAGTTTTAGCCTATTCCCTACAATATGAGCATTAGTCACACAGTATCTTCTACATCCCTGTAGTTACTGCGCCTACCCTATGGCTGCTGCCTGTCTCCATTCCTGTTTTGCTGTGCCAGGAGAAACATGAACACTTTCTTCTGGCTTTATCCAAAAATTCAAGACCCTTTCAGAAAGATTCAGATCCGTCTCTGGCTTGCTAAGTACATACTTTCTGTGGTGGGTGCTTGTTTGTAGAGCAGTTCCTTAGGCACACAGCTGCAGTCTTGATGTTGTCTAAGAACTAACCTCTAGTACCTAGTAAACTTTCCTTTACAGCTGCTACAATGGTTTGTTCAATTTTGTTTTTTAAAGTGTAATGCTGTAATTGTTAGCAATGTTAAAAATCTGTAACTAAAGGTATGATTTCTCCATGTAGCTTAGTTAGATGTGAACAGACAATACAAATCTCATTTAAAGGACAGATACTACAGTTTTACATAGAATTATCTTTTTAAATGTCCTTTATAAAGCAATCAGTTTGGGTTGTTTTGCTTGTTTTTAAATTCAAAAAACTATCTTTGGATTTTTGCTAGTATTTGAACTCATTACAAAAATTAAGCTGTGGAAGGTAATGCCATGTACAGGTAAGTAGGCATGTGGCGACTTATGAAATTCAGACACTGTTCTAAGGAAACAACTTTGCCATAGTTATCAATCACAAAACTGCACCACAGTACCATACCCAGTATTTGGGCACTGAAAAAAACCCACAAACTCTTTCAATTTTATTTCTAATGCACTAAAAACCTGCTTTAGCCCTAATAAGCTTTCATCATTGTGGGGAGGGAGTCTCCAAGAACAGAGACTCCTCAGTGTTGGAATTGGCAGGAGCCTGAACTAGCCTTGGTATTTTACACACAAATTCTTCCAAGGAATTTTGGAACAACCTCTGACAACAACATAAAATTCACCCCAATGTATTTTCCAATGAGGAAGAGAGAGATTCTGAGAGTCCAAAGCATAAAGTGATGGATAAACAGCAGCCTCTGGGCTACTCTACCTTTTGTCTGCAAGTAAAACATTTTAGTTAGGTAGGTAATACTAATTGCAGATAAGCCTGTTCAGAACTTAGAGGACAGTTCTTGAAGGAGAACCAAACTATAATAATCAAAACAGATGATTAAGAGGAGAGGTTTTATGAATGAGTATTTATATGCAGTTTTGAAGCAACAACCAGTGGTATAAAACCTAAAGCTGGTGTTCCTGGTAATCAGTAACAACACGCTTTGCAATAGTCGAGCAGTTTCCTGCAAACCAGCTTGAAACCTGCCAACAGCATCAGCTGAGTAAAGAATGCTTTATGAAACTAACTGCCTGTGTGCTTATTTGATGTAATCAAACTGATGATGTAGTCTACAACATAGATCACCACATTTCAATAATGAATTTAGTATTTTACAGTTGGGTTTTCATTGTAGTAAGACTATCCCAAAAGACATCTCCATAACTTAAAAGGATTCGCTCAAGGTTTGTATCAAAAAGAGCACTGGTTCAGGAGATGAATTTCGCATTACGGAAAACATCCCCCCAAGAACGATCAAGAAGGTTTGGGGTGGGGGTTTTTTAATAGTATTTTTCAATGTCTTAAGTGGGTGCAATGTATATCCAGTTAATTTCATCAGTAATATATGGAGAATTAGGTTTGTTCTGAGGATCTACACCATCACCTCAATCAGCATTTCCCGCTGATGCAGACAAGGAGAGCATATAGCTCCAAAATTTAAAAAAAAAAAAAAAAAAAATCTAACTCAGACTTCACCCTTTAGGGTAAAAACAGATGCATTGTCTTTTTGTTGCTGGTAAATTTGATTTCTCCGTATCAGATTTAATCCTGAGAATTTTCTAAATTTCTGAAATTCTGAAATCCTCTTGGAAACTATGTAATGTGTAATACAAAGGTATTAATTCAGCTGTTGGGTGTGCCTGCCAATCCAGATCCTGAAGCAGACTTCAAACCCCAATGTCCCTTGATGAATGAGGAAATGAGCTAAAGAAAAGTTCATGGCTTTTACCATGCAGAACACAAAGATGGGGGGGGGGGGGGGGTGTTCATTTTATGGCCTTTGTTACCTGGCACTGTGTTGCTTTTAGTATGCGGTAGCCATATACTTTGTATGCCAAGGCATAGCGCATATCACAAACTATGAGAATTTAGTAAGAAATACAATGTATTGTATAATAATGTGCAGTGTTTTATCAAAATTAATGCTTGGGTATAAAAAGTCAAGCTGTTCTATAGCACTAACTCATTTTCAATAGAGTAGAGAACAGACCATATTTCTGTCCGTTATAGAACAGTTCTCACTAACCTGCACTCCATTCTATTTTATGGCAGAAATTCTTTGACCTTGAGGAAGAGAGTGCATGCTTTCTTAAAGAACAGAAGAACACTTCCGTTCCCAAATTAAATCGTAACAAATACATGGTAACTGATGGAGCTGCATACATTGGTAAGTAATAGCATCTTAAAGAATTCTAGCCTGTAGCCAAAAGCTTGAAGTAACACCTATTTGTAAATGAGGAATCTACAGCTGATATCCTTGTTAAGTTAAAATAATAGTCTCATTTCTCTGGGAACCTGCATGAAGACTGAGCTTTGAGCCTCTTCTCATTTAGGAAAAACTTTTTCCCCTATGAATCACTTTCTCAAGAGCAACATTCTGCTTTCAGTATTTAAAAATACAAACATAACACACTTTATGAAGTAGGAATAAATGGGATTATTAACATATTCTCTTGTTTCTGCAACCCAATGAAGGTGGACTATTCTCCATTTCGAATGTTATTACTAAAGCTATGGTAAATCCTGCTCAATACTGTTACAAACACCTTTCATCCCCGTCTTATTCCATTTAGACATTTGAGACACCCTAACTCCTAACATTAGATACTTATCTAACTGGTATTGTGGGTTAAGGTGTATTTAAGTAAAGTCCCTGTATGGCATCTAGCAAACGTTCATTATCAGCCAAACGCTCATTCAATCAGCAGGCTAAAAGCTACCTTTTAAAAAAATCTGAGCTGTGCATAAGCTGCAGGATCAGAAAACTGCTACTGAATTAAAATGTAAGTCATGAGTATTTTATGGAAAACACATGTATTCTAATGCACTGCAGCATGATGCTTTAGTTGCTTATTTCCTCACCTGACTTACTGCAAAGGGCTTAAAGCTGGTGATTGCAGAGGCAGTGAGGGAAGGCAGAGGCTGCAACCCAGAAACATGCTCAGGCACACCTGAAAAATCCCAAGTAGTGTAGAGAGAGAACCCAGAGCTGCTCTGAAAAGCTCACCTTGATGGGCTCTAAACACACACACCTCTTTTAACCTACCCAAATCTTATTTTTCACTTCAAATAGTGCATCTCATTCCTCTCTCATATCCAAAATGTTTTATGAGTGCCCCCCCCAAAATAACTTTTTTACTCCATTTTTGCTTCTTTCTGATAGCCAGATCAGATTTCAGTAACTTGTCTACACAGCATGGATTCTTAGCTGAGTTGTGGGTTTTTTTCTTTCCTGTTTTATTTATATCTAAATGTATAAGGACAAGAAAGAAATAATCAAAGCTGTGTGAAAGTAACACAAATGCATGTTAGGGACCTGATATATCTTTTACTTGAAAGCATAGGATAAAATGGCCCTTATGGTGAGGCTTCAGTTTACTTGTCCTTGACAACTTCAGAATTCTTAATATTTCCTGCTGAAGTAGCTAGAATGATGCTGAAAGAAAGGGTATAAATTTCTCAGATACCTTCATGTTTTAAAACAATATCTGAACATACATAAAAGATGACCTCTAGTAACACCATTTTTTTCTCCAAAATACTGCACGTGTTATAAATGTACAATTTAAATCATTATAGTTCTAGTGAAATAAAAACACGTAACTGAAACACTTGGTTTACCTGTTTTCCATTAATCCTGTTATCTTCTTTCCCTTGCAATCACCAGGATTTGAAATGCTCATTCATTACCTTTCAACAAAGGTGGTAATAACCGGCATAAAACAGTAAAACCTGTTTTTCCTTCCTGAAACAGTATCTGCCAATGGGTAACCTGTAAAAGACCTATTAGTTTGGCTCAGCATTACAGAGCAACCACTCTCCATCCCATCTACTTTAAATTGTTTATATGGCAAAAAAATATTTTCATTCTTGGCACTGAGAAGGCCAATGAGGAAAGTAAATGGAGTCATAATATGATACATGCAAAAGGAAGAGCAAATTAGTTTCAAATAAATAAAAGAACCTGGTTTTGCTTATGAAGGATTAGAGCTTCCAGAAATGATCTGTACTACATGCTGGTATGTAATGGAGTTTTTTCTTACCCACTAGTGTAGAAAACCTATTACTATCTCTGCCCAGGTAGGCACTGGGGAAAATGAGACTGCAGCATGCTGGGTTGCCTTTAGGGAGATGGCTTTTTTTTTTTTTCCCCTAATGTTAGAAACTCATTGTATATTCCTGCCTTTACTTGTAGGTAATTTTGATTGGGTAGGAAATGCTTTTACGCAGAATGCTGGAGCTGGCCTTGTTATCAACCAAGCAGACGTGGGGAACAGCACAAGCATCATTAAGCAACTCAAGGCTGTTTTTGAAAGGGACTGGTATTCACCTTATGCCAAAAGTTTACAACCAACAAAAATCCCAAACTGCTTTAATCACAAACTTAATAAAGCAACGTCAAATAAGACTGCCACGAGCAATGTGAATTAGAAAGACTATTTTACTGCTTAGTATGGCAATGAAGAATTACGTTGGGATGTAGCCCTCTTTCATATTTACAGACAAAAGACTTAAGGAAAAAGAAAAAAAAGTTTGGTTGGGGAGTGTTTTTAGGAAAAAGCACACTTATATAAAAACTGTCTAAACTATATTCTCTATATTGAATTATTTAAGACTTTCAAATTTGTTACTTCTGACACTGAATGTCACTTCTGCTTCCATGTTAATTTTAATGTTCCACATTTGAATTTAACAGCATGTGTCAATTTTTCTTTTTCAGTTTTAGGACTTTCCCTAATTGCCATCCTGGCTAGAGTGAACCTTGAGTCAAAACCAAGATTCAAGCTATGAAATGGCATTCTATGATGAGTTATTATTGACATAAAAGTAGATGTTAGGTTTACCGTATTAGAAAACATAAAGGAATAAGCAAACTTTCACCCATAAGTCATTCCCTTTACATAAATACCCAGTCATGCAAATGCATCCTTTGATGCGTTTTGAGTATCACTATTCTGTTTCTTCTAACTAGCCTTAAAATACATTAGGAGATGAATGAATTACCAGACATGTAACTCTAAAAGTATGAGGTTTTGAAGGACTGGCCTCATCAAATGCATTGGAATCCCTAAAGCCTCTCAGATAAATCAAAGTAACATGCATTCCTTTCAACGTAATAGTTATTTCCAATTATATCATGTTTCATCTAACAATGAACATCTCCGGATTAATAGCAAAGACATAGGACTGATTGACTTTTTTTTTGTAATCTCAAAAAAATCTCTCCCCCAAGTTAAGGATTTATCAAGTGCAAGTCAGCAGTTATGTGATGACTCATTATCAAATACTGCTTTTTAGGGAAGTCAAGGGTGTTATCCAAAATCATGCAATAATTGTTGTTAAATGATCGTATAGTCATTTGTTTTTATTTTGCACCTGAAGTTTTCTTTCCTAACTTTTACTTTAAAAAAAAATTAATAATTGTGAAATGGCTTTTTTTGTTAAAATGTCATCCATATAGGTGAATACATCAGCATAAACAGAACTGTGATGCCTTCATTTAGGCCACAGTTTCAGCTGATGCTAATAGCATGCCTCTACAAACACAACTCAGTTGCACCAAGAAGCAACTGTTCTGTAAAAGTGCGAATTTGCTCTTAAAAAAAACCCACATATACATGTTTGGCAACAGATTTTTCTCCAGTCAGAGCTTAGTTTAATAATAAAAGTTTCATCACTATCCCTCTGCTTCTGTTGACGAAATACAGCCATGAAACCAAACTGCATTCTGCATTTCGTTGAACATTTTCCAAAATGATGACTTTCTCACCTGGCTGTATGCTACTGAAGGCACACTCTGACAGCAGTGGGCAAGAGAAAGAAAACCAGCTGTGTCCCCCTGTACTATCTGAATCTTAAGAACAAGATAAAAACCCACCTTGACTTTCGAAACACAGATTTCATTTACAGCGTTAAAAAAGTTCAAACTTATTTTAAAGTAAGCACAGCTTAGGAAATTCTTATAAGGTAACGTATGCACAACTTCAAATTGCCTGCTAGACACACCACGAAACCAGTTATGACCGCAAAAGGCACACTTTTGACAAAGAATGTTTGTTTCTTTTGCATTTGCTAAGATTTTACATCATCTTACTGAAAATATAAAGTTTTTTGTTATGCCATTAAAGTTGCCAACTTTTACAGAAAAGATTCTGCACAGCTCTAATGCTTAAAAACATTTTCTAATATTCAGATAAAGACATGCCACTTACTTACCTATTAGCCTCCTCCCACACACAAAGAAAAGCATATATCCTGGCGCAAATATATAACAAGAAAAAAAGTTTCCTGAGTTGCTATGAAGGAAGGATCTTTGTGAAGAGAAATTTCTGTATTTTCTTCCTTCTGTATATAACTTTAGAATATGTGCAGCAAGTATGAGAGAGAAATCCACAGCACTTAATTTACTTGTTGGGGTTTTTTTGTTTTGCTTAAGAAATAAATATTAGTCTAGATTAATTTCTAGAGAAAATTTCAGCTGATTTATACCACCAATGAATTGAGTGAAATCTAAACAAAAAAAAAACCACACCTAACAAAACAAAAACCACACCACCTTTTTAAAAGCTGGTTGGGATATTTGTAAAGCTTCTGAGGTTTACCCATGGATGAGTGATCTTAAAGCTTGAGATAAACTTAGTACTGAGTCCTTACATTAGATACAAAAAACCCCAAGCAAACAAAAAAACCCCACTGTCTGGAGTTGTTAATTGTAGCACCTGATGGCAATAATATACAGGAATGAATTAATGTAACTTTTTCCCTCCTGCATTATGGATACTAGAAATGTGTTAAATTTCTTAAATGGTATCTTGTACAATTAATGGGGGATCTGAGTGGAACGGAAATTTGACAGATGATAAAGCTAAGCTGTCTGTTTACAAAGCAGGATTCAGTGATGAAATCAGACTGTGGAGTTATCACTGACCTTCCATTTAGTATACCAAATGAATTAGTTAGATGTAGTAGTTTTACTGCATCGATCCTAGGGAAGGACAATCATGAATATTAACCAGATCCATTAGTTTAAAAATGCATTCTTACTGGCTCAATGAACAAATTCCTGTGCTTCAATGACCGCCCCCCCCACTCCCGACAAAGAGCCAATAGGTAAAGTACATTTTAAAAGCAGCAGTATGTTCTGTTTTTATGAATGGAAGCATTTGGGGTTTTTTGAACAACTTTTAACATGAAACAGCAGTTAGCCATCCCACAAATGGACTAGCAGACTCAAATTTCATTTGGTATAAAGTATGGATTGATATTTTAATAACTGTTTAGAACAGCAGCAGCTCCAAAGTAGTACAAGAAGGCTTTGGTCTGTTACATTAGCCAAAAGACAAGTGCATCCTTGGACTTCAGCAAGTAGGAAATTAAAAATACAAGATTCTTTTTTGAAACTCTTTAAGGGGATTACAGCAAATTATTTGTTTTGGGTTAGCACTGGTACTGTTTAACTAGATTTGTCACAGCAGCCTTGATTCTGCTTCGATCCATCTAGCAATGTAAATAAATCTGGAGCAAATCCATTACATTTCACATTGGTTTAGCAGGGATCAGAATCCAGAGCAGCTTCCTCTTGCTTTAGCTCTTGCGATTATCACCATTGCACAGGCTATTTCCAAACTTAACAGGGATTTGCATTCAGTGGTTTCTCACAGGCATAATCCGAAAGATTCACTTTCTCTAGCCCCCTTTTCACTGGCATTGGTAACTCTGTCATATTAAAGGCAACTTCCTAAACAGAACAGCTTTATTCTTAAAAGAATATAGACTGTAATAATTGTTTGCTGCAAACATTTACTAGTGCCTTATTCATACAAGTTTTTTGTTTAACTGTTCCTTACATGAAGTCCTGCTAAAGATCTTGTATCTGGTACTGAGGCATACAGCGAACTTCCAAAGTAAGACAACTACACATTTTGATGTTTACAGGTTAGTACCTAAAACTAGAGTCACAAAAAGACAAAAATTGAATTTGAGATGTTGGTCCAAACCACAAGCACATCTAGATCTGAGCATTTTTATCCAAGCCCAGTTCCAGAACTAGATTCCAAAAATTACTCCCATCTTCATTATCAACTGATCCACAACATAGTTGAATTATCCTGTCCCACCAAGGTGTAAAAATAAATACAATATGAATTCCCCCAACACCTGGGGCTGATATCAAGAGCATAACCACAGAAATTCCTTTAATATGCAAGATTCCTAAATTAGCCACTGTGTGATTTTTGGACTTCACCCTGTGTTTTAAGTCTCAAGTTGCTTTGGGCCGGCTACCACTTTTTTCCTCCCTGAAGCATAAACTACTGTCCACAACTATGCTCACTTTCTCTCTGACAACCAGAAAAGCATGGATTATGTGCCACAGTGCAATGGCCACAGCTGGACCCTGACAGGAACAGGTTTTAAGTTTTTGTTTGATTTTTTTCTCCTTACCATTTTCTAAAAAAAATGCATCTTTGAACTGCATTTGGGGCTGTGCTGTACAAAGTTTTACACAATACGGGGCCCAGTGTTCCTTCCAGTAAATCCAGGCTTTGCAGGTGGTTCAGAGGAGAGCTTGAGAACCAAGTAAAAAAAGTGTCAGCATGCTACTTTTACAACTTACCCATTATTTGCTATACTACTAGCTACCTAAATTCTACTGCTTTGTTAAGTTTTGTATACATAACAATGAACAACTAAGCTCTGTGTGAATGTTACTTGCCGTTTAACCCTAATCTAAGAAGAAATACAGACAAAGAACTTACAGGATTTTTTTTGTGACTTTAGTGTGTACTTACTGAAAGTAGTACAGTGTTTCTCATTAAGATGGTAAAGAACTATCCCAGTTCTTCAAATTGAAGTCCTTCATAAAATATCCCCGTCTTGTCTTGAATATCATGCACTTGCCTCCTGAGAAATGGCCTTATAGAGAGCACTACATTATCTTAAAACCATTTTGGACTTCAAAATTAGCCCTTCATTTTAATACAAAAATACTGACTACATGTATAGTATGTTTCCAGATAGTAATTTCTGGCACTGTGTTTTTCTTCCACTCCTATCCTTTCTATATGTATATACTCATGGTTTTTTAATCACTGTTAATACAATTCAGTCTTAATAACTGTTAATCTAATTCAATCTTTGTAAAAAAAAAGAATGACTCCTTGGTATATTTAAAATTTACAACAATACCTCCTGAGTTGAATGCACCAGTAAACATAGTCCGCTTTTAACACTGCAGAGTATAGTAGCTCAACTGATACTGTAGAGTGATTGCTTTTCTTACCTGCAGCTTTTCACTCTAATTACTGCTGGATGCTATTTATGAATTTCTCAGTGTTGAATCAGGTTGCTCTTGCATCATCACTTTGCACAAATGCCTTAGAAGCTTGCCAAACTAGCAGATAAAAAGAGACCTCATTCAAAATAGTTTAGACAAGAAAAGAACAATTCACACGCTTTACACTGTGGGGATGGTGAAGTAGATAAACTCCAGTCTTATAATACAGTGGAGCTTTCCATTGCCCCTCCTGTTCGGATCAGCCCTGCATGGGCTTCAATGAAAAAGTCTGTGAGAATTGTGTGTTTGAATTGAATTAATTATATTTGTATCAGGAATTTACAGAGAATCTGAATGAGCAATCCAGCTGTATTGAGTGGTTCACCACAGTAACTTAACATTGGGTTTTCATGAAAACACATTTCTCTTCCACAGCCATATGCTACAACTGCATTAACACACTACGGTTACATTTTCCCTAAAATTCAAAATACACACAGGACAAAAATCAAGCTACTGCAGCCTATTTCTGAAACCCGTGTTAAAATTAGATTTTAAGAGCGCAATTCAATTATGGCAGCAAATTATTCTGCTATAATCAATGAAGTCAGCTCTATTTTGTTCACAACAAATTCTACACTGCAATGTTACAGGAAGATTCAATAAATCTTTTTAATCCTGTAAAATGAACCTGATAACCTTCCCTTTAAGAAGGGAAATAAAGTTGATGACTGATTCAGGCTACAGAACAGAAAAATGGCCAACAACTGTAGCATGCCAGAGGATTATTTGTAGCCATGCAATATAAAAGAGCACAAAACATGTATAATACAAGTTTTATGTATCACGATGGCATTGCATGAACACGTAACTGGGCACTGCATCTCACATAGTAAAATCTGCCCCTCCTGCAACAGCATAAAATATAGTAAGGGTAGAAAGGAAGGAGGGGAAATAGCTACAGAGGCAAACCAAATTGAATCATACCGAGTTAACAGACTGGGTGCTGGCCTAAAAGCTCTGAGCTACATTCTCATTTTGTTCCTTTACCTGCAAAATCCTGTATTTCTTATGCATTCACCTTGCTCTACTTTATGAGTGAACTCCCACAACTGTTTTCAGAAGGAGGAGGGAACCTTTAACAATTACAAACTTATGCTAACAGAAAAAAATCAGCATAAACAAAAGCCCATAAATTTCTATGTAGCAGGTGCTGAGAAGTAAGCAATATTTGAAATGTCGCTCTTCCTTGTACATTAGAAGTTCCTAGTGCTATGTAAGTAAGGATTTACAACACAGCACATGCCTGCAAATTTCACATCATATGCAGCATTTGCCTATGTTCTCTCAATATCCAAATATAATCAAGTCAGAGAGATACCATTCTGAACTCCTAATAAACTGGTGAAAACTAAGCACAAGTATCAGGCCATCAAATTTGACAAGTTAATCACACTCAAATGAATAAAAAAAAAATTCCCCCCTAACTATGTAAAGTTCATAAATCACTTAGAAGCTGGAATTATTTTCAAATGTAACTTTGAGGGACTTACTTAATGAGGAAGGAATGTTTATGTTCAAGGCATGCACCATCAGATGTAGCGTTGTCTAAGCAAGACAGCATTTAACATATAAAATGAGAAGCTCCTCAAATGGAAGTGTGTGGAACAACATTTTATTGACTGACTTTGCTAAACAAGTGTTTTCAACTGGGTTTGCTCAATATTCAATTACCGCATATCAATTCCTTATTTCTATTTCTTCAGATGACACTGTACCTGTATTCATGTTTTTCTTGAAACTTGACAGAAAAGTAGGATGCTTCCGGAAGTGACAGCTGTTTCTTTCTAAAGGTCAGAGGGCCATTCTCCCAACCTCACTGTCTCCTGCTTCTTCAGCAACCCAGTCCAGGTTTTCACTTGTTATTGCCTGAGGAGCAAAGAAAAAGTATTTTCAGTTACCCGCTTCTTACGAAAACTCCTGGCTGCTAAACATGCTTTTGCCCTTTGAGAGTTCCCTCACCTAATGTGAAACTAGAGAAAGCATAATAAAGAAGGTAAAACACATTAATTCCAGGTGCCCCACATTAATTCTTCACCTGGAGAGACAGATATGCAAAAGCTGGAAGAAGAGACTGCAGGAGCGCAGGGGGGAGAATGTTTGTCAAACTTTAAATGAGGTAGAGGTTCTTCAGGTGATATAAATACCTCTTCTGGTGGCCTCATTTTATTTTCATGTAAACCATTCCTTAACATACAACCAGATTTGTAGTAACTGAAATATGCAGCCACAACTTTAGCACGAAAACGTGGGAAGTCAAACACACCTTGTCTTTAGGAATTGAATTAGTTTCTTCACTTACTTTGTAAGAGGAGTGGAAGAGACAGGTAAAAATGGAAAACGCACTGTCTCCTCTTTTCAAGTAACAGCCCAGGTTGTTACTAGCAGTAGAGCTGATAAGGTTTCTAAAAAAACAACATAACAAACCAATAAAAACCCCAAAAAACCCAACCACCCCATAAAAATCTTATGCATCCAACCAAAAGGTGGTACGTACCTGTGGGAACTGTCAGGCTTCTCAGGAGAGCTCCTTTTCTTCCTTCTCACTATACTGAAGACAGCTCTGACATCTGCTTTTAACAATCTCCAGATTCTTCAAAGAAATTTCCAAACTAGATTCTAAGGATTTTCCCTGTGGAAAGAAAAATTAATGGCAGATTCAGTGAGGAACCCAAAGAACCTAGTATGAATACTAAAATGCATAAGAAATCAGGATCGAAATCAGGATCAAAATCAGAACACATTCTCATTTTTGCCAACATTTAAGAAAATAAATGAGAATCAGAGAAAGAATGAGAGGCTTGGGCAGCACCTCAGATTAATGAAGTTGAAATTTATAAACCATAATGCTGTTACATTTGTGGACAGCCCCGACATCTAAACTGCTGCTCTTAAATATGACAGAGATACACTGAAGAATCTGTGAAGCACTAGCTTTGATGTATTGTACAAACGTTTCAGCATTCAAAGCCTTATGTCCATCTATGGATGTATACAGCTTAAAAGGTAGGCAAAAAAAGGGGGGGGTTCTGTGTATATTTATACAGACTCTACTGTCAAATAATCATTAAAAATTAGTCACCTCTCACAGCATTTGCATCTTCAGATGTCAGAGATCTTCGTGAACAAATATGGAGAAAGGCAGAAAAGCAACATCTGTGGCAGCAAGCAAGCCAACTAAAATAAACTGTAAGCCCATTTTCCAAGTGCCAGCTCATACAATAAAAGCACTCAGATGCCCCCATATCAGATTCCAAATGTCCTTGTATCAGATTGCAAATACAGAGCTGAGGCTCCCCACACACATATGCAGAGAGACACATCCTCAGAGGAAAAATGAGTATCTGTGCCAGAAGAGCTTGGAACATCTCTAGTACAATGACTCGTTCCACTGCTGCCCTACTCTTAAATAAGGCTGACAGGAAATAGTACGGGTCTTTCTGGAAAGGGACACATGTCCTTTACTAGAAAATAGGAATATGCACACATAAAAAGACTCAGAATAATGAACTACAAAAAGGAAACTCCTGGCCACAGCACAGAAGTACATGAATGTAACGGTTTCTGACAGCACATACCAAAGCCATCTACTCACCTTTTCATTCCCACATTACATGTGTGCCAAAGCTCACTTTTTTAGAAAACAAAGGGCAATGTTCCTCTCCGAACTAAACATTCCAGAGAGGATTTTTTTTTTTTTTTTAAAAGAGAACAGCAACCACTGCCCTCATTCTCTTCCCTTCCCCGACTCTTTCATTGGCAAATGTTTCTGTTACCTCCCCCCTGCCTCTTGTCTGTCTCTCTCCTTTTCGAGCTGTTTCCTACATGCTGTTTCTGAATCCCTTGCTGCTTTGTACACTGGGGTGAAACCCTGCAATTTGCATTGTTGGTGCTGTAATATCCTACAAGGTTACTTCCACCAGCTTTATCTGAAATGCTCAGAAAAAGGAAGTACGTGCACGTGTGGTTTGAAGACACACAAATTACCATATATGAAGGGGAGTCAGGGCAAAAGCAGAATGCAGGCACTACTGGAAAAATTACTGGTCAGGGAAAGGGTTTTAAGTCATACTCCTCAATCCAATTTCACCCTGGCACGTCTAAAACCTGTATCAGGATCTAGAGCCCAATTTTGCAAACCTCGCACAACTAACGCAAGCCTTGCCTCCAGGTATTTTGTTCACTGTTGTGCTGGAGTCACACACCAGGTCAACCTGCCAAGCTAGGCAATAACAAAGCAAGTCAAAACCACAGACAACTTCAAGCCGCATGACCTCAACTTTACTCTCCAGGTGGCATTCGGTCACAGAGGGGGTCAGTATCTGGGTACTGTCATCTTCTGACACTTAAGATGGTCTCAGTTCACCATCGTATATAACACCACCACCTTCAAAAGAGTAAATGAAGAAAGAAGAATGTTCTGCAAACGTATTTTAGATCACCGAGTGCAATTCTGGCACTGCATTGTATTTCCCTACACAATATAAAAGTAGCAGGAGTCCTTTGTAAAGTTTGCAGAGCAAAAAGGATATGTACTATGTAAGTTTACTACTATACCTCTTCTGATGGAATAAAATATCAAATAGAAAAATCTGTCTAAACTTATTTTGAAAACTGCATGGCCAGCTTATGCAGTAGCTAGATATGTGGCAAGGTTGCAGCATTACTCTCTAAGGAGAATACAATAAATATGCTTATATATTTTGTTCAATTCAAGTATTGTGTAGTCTCCAAGTTCTACTACGAGAAGTATGGATAACTTCTCATTATCCTTCCTATTTCAAACCCCAGTATTTATCACAGATGTGTACAATACAGCGGCGTAGCTTAGGCCTGTTATATAGGTCAGTATCTGCAATGCACACACGAACATAGATCGCCACTGCAAAGGAGAGTGGCTGCAAAATCTATTTTGGATAATCCAATTTATATTTGAGGAAATCAATGTGTGGTCATTTCTAGAACTGTGAATATAAGGCAACTGCTGCATGCTTGTATATTTGATAGTTTTATTACACTATATCCTTATATGAATGCCTATGCAGTGTAAATGCTTTAATATAAGATACTGAATGTTTGGTTTGGGGTTGTGGTTTGTTTTTTGTTGGGTTTTTTTTTGTTTTTTGGGTTTTTTTGTGGGTTTTTTTTTTACACATTATTTTCTAAATGATTCTACATTTTACTGCATGTTTATTCACATTTTGTGTTGGTACAAAGTGCAAGCAAGGAAGACACATGACTAACACAGCAGCTATTCAAATCCATTACAAAAAACCATGCTCTTACGTAAAGACTTTTAATTTTGTAAGAAATGTGCTTCCTTTAGACAATGGGCTTCGTTCACAGCAATACTTGAGTAATTAATGTTTATTTATTTAAAAAAACCAAAATCACTGAGTCTGTAAAAGGGGCTGTTGACACTGCTGCAAACCACTATGTCAGTATGTTTTGATACCTTTGAAAATGTAACTCATCTACATGTACTCTGAAAACAAATGACCTGTCCTGATTCAAGTTGGAAAATAGTGCTCTAATCAAGAGTCCAGAACTGAGCAGCTATTGTGTTTGGTGAGGCAGGATGACAATGTAGCAATCATCTTTTTTTTTTCCTTTCCCTTTTTTTTTTTTAAACAATACTTTCTCATGACCTTAATGCAATGAATTCATGTTACTTGATTGTGAACTGGGCCCACTGTTTACATTGTTACTATATGTAACCAAAGTTCAATGTACTTAACAAGAGTTTAGCAAATTCATTCTTTTGGAAGAAAAAAAGGTTTTGCTGAGGTCTGGGAGAGGTGGCTTGGTACAGAGTGTTGCTGCTGTACCAGTGCACTTTAAATATAAGGAAATCACTGGCTGAAAGACCAATGGCTAAGACAACATTGTCAATGGTCATCTATGATACAGCTGGAAACTAAGTTAACAATGATATAACACTAAATCAAGGAAGTAATGCATTAGTTTAAAGCTATGTAAATATTTATTTAATGCTGCAGCATCACAGCTATCATTTTTCACTGCTTTGACACCCAAGGATTCCTCGTACAGGAATGTATGTCATATGTTGAATTTTTTAGTTTCAGTACTTTCATTCAAAGCAAAGTAATTCCTATTTCTTTGTACTGCACTGAAATAAAAGAATCTTGTTTCAGTACATAATGTTTTTCTTATTCCTTCTGGCCTGTCTCTGTCAGTGTTTGTTTCTATGAGCACTGAATCACAGATACTAGTCCTCAGCTCGCAGTCTTCTGTTACATACACATACGAAAGGCTTACCCGGCAAAACCAACAGACTACCTGGTGCCTTCAACTAAGGGTCTGAAAAGTCTAAGCCGCACTGGCACTGAGTGAGCATCTAGCAAACTTCACAGCTATCGGAGCACACATCTTCTGCACCTCTGTTTTAGACTTCAGACACATTATGCTTAAATCCCATTTTTAGGCAGATAAGTTTCTACATCCCTCAGGCTGTATCCACCCTGCATGCCCACATTAGAGTGTTTCTCAGGCTATAAAGCAGTCTTGCTGACTATATTAGTAAATAAAACAGGGGTATGGTACAAGCTTAAACAGTACATAGTATCATCCGAATTACTTATTAGCATAGTTGTCCTTCATGTTGGCCCACAACAACTATCACTCTCCCAGACAGTCCCCAGGTGCAGCATTATAGGGCAATATGTATTAGTAACTGTCCTCAATACAGCCTGGCCACAGGTACTATGTGGAAAAAGAGGAAAAGGACAGATTAGGCACTTGGATGTCAATCAGGCTGCGTCACTTAGCTGTACAGCCAAAGAACTGCTCCAGGCTTTTTTTGTTGCTTAGATGCAACTATCCACGTGCCTAAAATTGTCACACTCCAAAGCTGAACCTTAGCAGCAAGTCTTGGTGTCAGACAAAAGCACGACGTTCCCCAGAATACAGTTTACCTGCAAACACTCAAACCCAGAAGGAAATTCCATCCATCTCTGCACTTCCAATTCTTCCCTGACTGAACATGCCCAGTTGCTATTAGAAACAGCGTCTTATTATTTGGACCAGAGAGGAACATTATTTATCAGAATAGACCTGGTAAATACTATGAAAAAAGCTAAAAGAAAATAGAAGACAGAAAGCTTACCAGTGCCTATTAAATTCTAGAAGAAATAGTTTAAAACAGTCTAATCTGAGCTCTGCCAAGATCAAGGCCATAAAGCCTCACTCTGTGCTTCAAGCCCCAACCTTTCCTTGGGGTTGTAGGCAGGAGGCAAAGTAGAAACATGTAAGAAAAAAAAGATTTTATGTAGGGCAATGAAATTGAAACACCTGAAGCCTGACTAATTCGATGGCTGCCTACGATGGAGCAACTGCATCATCCTCCTGGACTTCTGTATGGCCTTTGACAAGCCCATAACATTCTTTCCACTAAATCGCAGAGATATAGGTTTGATGGGTAACTATTAGATGGATAAGGAATTGCTAAATGATCATATCCAAAGAATTACAGCCCAAGTCCATGCCCAAGTGGAAACCAGTAATGAGTGGTTTCACTCAAGGGTCTCTACTGGGACCTGTACCATTTAATATCTTCATCAATGATGTAGACAGTGGGATTGAGTGTACCCTCGTCAAGTTCACAGATGACACCAAGCTGAGTGGTGGAGATTATCTGCTAGAGGGAAGGGAGGCCACATCCAGAGAGACCCTGACAGGCTTGAGGAGTGGACCCATGCAAACCTCATGAAGTTCCACAAGGCCAAGTGCAAGGCACTGGACCTGGGTCAGGGCAATCCCCAAGATCAAAGCAGACCGGAGGATGAATGGATTGAGAGTAGCCCTGCTAAGGAGGACTTGAGGATACTGGTGAATGAAAAATTGTGCATTCAGCGTCAACGTGCACTTGCAGCCCAGAAAGCTAATCATATCCTGGACTGCATCAAAAGATTTTTTTTTAATGAGGGTGGCAAGACACTGGAACAGGTTGCCCAGAGAAGTTGTGGATACCAAGTGTTCACGGTCAGGCTGGACAGGACTTTGAGCAACCTCATCTGGTGAAAGATGTCACTACCCATGGCAAAGGGGTAGGTCTAAATAATCTTTAAAGGTCCCTTCCAAACCATTCTAGGGTTCTGTGATTCTAAGATGCTGCAGTGAGTTACCAGAGCAGCTCATCTTATCAGCTGGTATCAATAAAGGAGACATTCATATGACTTAGTCTTCCAATTTCTTTCCTGTACACTATACAATTCAGCTGAAAGTAGCTGCTTCTATAACACACCAGTGGATACAGTTTCTACATTAACAAATAACAATTCTTGTACAGAATAATTCCTAGCCTACAAAAACGTGTGCCTAGACTGAATTTTGACACAGGCAAGAAACATTAAGTGTAAAAATGTACAGAATATTTTCATATGTGGCCATAGAATGATTGAAAAGGAAAAGCAGTTTCTTCTCCCCTCATGTTTATTACATTCTCTGATTATTATAGAATACAGAGGCTTACTGGCGCGCGCACGTGTGCGTGTCCATGCCCCCTCTCATGCTTTCAGTTCCAGTGCCCCAGTGGCTGTTTTCTTCAAACCCCAAGTAGTTTGTCCTGGATATAGCCATAACGATAGCACAGCCTGAATTAACGTATGCAGTAGTACACTGTATGGCCCAGAATTTTATTTGCTGTTCTAATTCCATACAGTGGAAGGTTTCCAACCTCCCATCAGATCTGAACTGCCATGTACTTTGAAAAACTTTATGTACAAAAGGAAAAAAGATCTGCAACACATAATAGCCCAGGTCTCCTCACATGTCCCAAGAACTGAGTTACAAAAGTAACATTCTAACAAATCTCTGCCTAAAGACCCCAGTGCTTAGGAAGGGAAAGCCTTTTCCACAAAGAGGTGCTGCTGTGGACCAAGTAGTCTACCATGAAAGATAGAAGGGATATACGCATAGAGGTGGAAAAATGTTGGCTATGGAAACAGCTGTTGTGCAACAGCCTAGTCTGCTTTCCACCAAAGTGTAGGCTACACAGGACTATGGAAAAAAACAAAACAGGGACTGAAAAAACAGCAAGGAAGCTGACTCCAAACGCTTCAATAAGCATTATGTTATTGGGAGTATCCTGTAAATAAATTCTAAGATGCCCACAGCTTATTACACTAACCTCTTATTTCCAGTAGGCACCCTTTTCACTAGCAGAAGACTGCAACTCCCAATTCTCCCAAAACAAAGAATGATCAACAACCAATACTTATCCAGACCACTATGACTTGTGCAACATGATCTCTTTTCTAGTAAAAAAGTTAAACAGGAAAAGTAAAGACTGATGGGAGATGAGAGAAAGCAGGAACTCTGGAGATATCCACTGCTCTCAGTAGCACGCACTTAGTTCTAAGAGCTCGTTTCCGTTTTACCAGAACGGCAGCTTTTGACTGTGCAGCTCCCAAGGAGGCAAGCTATAGCTGGACGGATTTTGATCCACAGTTTCAATTAAACAGATTTCTTCACTAAATGCAACAGGACTGATGAGTTCAGAAAAAGGGGGAAGAACAAATTCCCGTGCAGAGAAGTGTTACCTTAATTCTAAAGCTACTTATGGCCCCATTTTATTCTAACAGTACCAGAGCACCTCACTTTCACACTTCTTGTGCTTTTTCCAAGACAATCATTCTACTTGATTAACTATTATTTTAGTGCCCATTTTGACAGAAAATGAAATATACACAATACCAAAAAATCTGCATCTCGGAACTCAATATTCTTTCCACATATGCAGCTTCCTAACAACCATATGAATTAGGAAACAAAATCTTAGTCCTGTTTACAGACAGTGAGCAACTTTAATGGCTTACTGTGCACAGTGTCACAAAAAAGGTAGTTTGCAAAATACACAAAATCTAAATTCAGCCAGTGACATCCGTTGTCATCTTAAATTTCCTTTCCAAATATGCATTCTCTCTAGAGAGATATGTATGGAAATGGTCAGATGCATTCTGTGAAAAGATCAAAAAAGTTTCAATCCCAGTAACTGAAAATAAGCCAACCACAGCATCCCAGCTACAGCACAAATCACTACCACCGCACTGATTTACTGATTTTATCCCATACCCTGCCCTTAATAGCATCCAACAGGGCTTATGTTCTAGTGGAATGAGATGACACTGGTGACATGGATGGGTCCCCTCTCCACTCAGAATCATATGCAATAGGATATAACAACCAACTGCTTTTTACAAGACTGCCCAGTCCTAAACAGGCCACATTCCAAAAACAACAGATGATGCTTACTTACAATACTACAACATTTTTGAAAGGATATATCCTTTTCAGACATGATCTCCACCTCTAAATCAGTGCATACCTTTTACCAATTAAAGTAGGGCAGTGATCCCCAAAGATGTTGACTTCTTCAACTCAGAATTTTGCAGTTCCATCCAGAAAGAGAGTTCTTTGCTAACCTCCGATTAATTTTTGAGTATCAACACTCATTTCTCACCAAGCGCCCCATGTATTCAAGCAACATGCTGCACTGAAAGAACCCCACAAGTGACAGCACGTGTAACTGAAGAAGAGCAACAGCAAATGAGCTATGGGATGCTCTTGGACTTTGCTAACACCTCTGGCATTAAGTAACATTAAAAAAAAAAGGCCATTTTCTTTCACACACTGGTTTCTCACTAGTACTCTTTAAAGGTGCTGAAAGGCCTAACACCCTAATAACCTGCTGAGACAGTCTATCCCTGGTTAAATGACTCCTGAAGTGTGTACACCTGTTGCCACAGCACAAAACTCTCGTCCACTTAGAGAACTCTGCTAAATGTAGCCCAGGTTTTAAGCTGCTGCTTCAGGCTAAAGTAATCCAGGTGAAGGGAACTGTATTACAGACTTCAACAGGAGAGCCAGAAAAATACTCAGAACAGGGGTGTGGCTCACTACAATAAATCTTCCAAATCACTTCATTCCTACAGTCTCACAACTAATGGTCAAACAGTGCACCCAATATGATGCATAGGAAGTCTGAAAGAAGGCAAAGGGATCACAGAACAGCAATAACACACTTTGTAGTTCTCCCATGTCTCAACTTTTTCCTCTGAGCAAGGTACCATTTGGAGACACAGGAGGGATAGCCTTGTTCAGCCTGCAGTTTAAAATGCTTTCACGATACATAAGCTGGGGAATGCAAAGACAAAACCACAAATCAGAGTTCAGTACCAAAAAGTCATGTTCGTGTTCCAGTTTCTGCATCCTTTTTATGGCTATAGCCAGTATCAAACCAGCATGGCAGTAAGTCCTTAGATAGGTTTTAATGCTGGTGTAATATAATACTCCCAAAAACTACGTTCAGCCTGCCAACAGAATGCTAACACAACAGCTCCAAGAGGTTTATGAGTTACCAGAAAGATCATGTCTCCTGTAGCAGAACCAGCTTTGTAAGGGCTTATAAATGCTTAAAGCACCTCAGCTCACGTAGAACTGTCATAACAGTATAGTCCAAGAACATCTGCAGGGCCATGATTAAAATTTACAGACCTGGCCACACAAACTCATTTCTAACCAATACTGCTGTTTAAATCAATAGGATAACTCCAGGGAACACCCAAAGATCAGTACATTAATTTCTGTTCATATTGATAAGAGTATTTAGAGCTGAAAACGCTCAAAACTTTTAGGGATGGACCCTTCAAAACAGACAGTAGTTGTAATAGCAGCACAAGTAGGTACTTCACAGACAAGCAAAGCACCAGTCTACACCTAGTGATTTTCAGTCCAAGAATACACTCCTGAACCCTTTCAGTTTTACAAAAATGTCTTTTGATCTACAAGCACAGAAAACTGTGATGGGTAAGGCTGCAGCACCTGCTTAAAAAGTTATATATGCAATCAAAACAGCATTCCAAGCTGTAGCTACCATTAACACCCTGTAAAATCTGCTCCCCAACTTTGTTTTTAAGTATCAAACTGACAGCAGAATCATTCTTTAAAAACATCATTTTCCTCATCACCCGACTTGGAGAAAAAGGTTGTTCTAAATGAATACAATCTATTCAGCCATGTCATGGGATCCCCAAAACAGCCAGATGCTGCAACCTGACCTCTTTAGATCCGTATCTCAGTGCTTGCAAGAAACGGTGCAAAAGAGTAGAAGCCTGTACTCCATCACTGATATATATTCTGACCTAAGTCTGTATAGCAGAAGTCAGTTTTCACAGTGAAGGGCAAATTTATCTCCATGTGTCACATTTTTTGCTGTTACAATACCTTGTCAAAATTAATGCATCCACAATATTTTACATATATTAGAGGGAGCTGTTTGACATGAATCCTTCTTTGTGGTGACAATGAAAGTCACTCACACAGGACAAGTGAAAAAAACTATATGTTATAGGGCACCAAACATGTTGCACTTTAGTGAGAGCACAATGCAAGAAAATAAACTAATCCTAAGCTGCACCATAAGGACAAAAGGTATGGCAGGCTAGCATAAATGGGAAAAGTGAAAAAAGTAATGAAATTAGAAGAAAATGTAGAATCATTAAAATTCCTAGCCCCAGTCTGTCCAATCTCCTGGCAAGTTTCAGAAGGACAGAGGTTTCTTCCCTCTTCTGGGTGAATTCCTGTACTGGGAGCCTGACAGCAGAAACAACAGCATGGGACTAAACACGGGAAGATGAGGCCCTGCAATCACAGAACAGAAGCAGTAACATAGTAACGTTTTGCCTAATGAACTGACAGCAGCAACTCCAACCCTGGTAAGGCTGCTTTGGCAGACTTCAGGAAACACTTCTAGGTATTCGCTCCACTAGTAGGTCTAACTGCCAATATGCCTGGACTCCCAAGCCTTTTAAGTTTCCTGAAAGCTCTTTAACTAAAACATTTGATGGAGTAAGCCAAGTAACAAAGAGACTACAAAAAGGAATTACTTTTCTATTTTGACTACAACCGTATCTGCAATACAGCAGAAGATAAAGTAGAGTTTAAATTTTAATAAGGATGATGAAACAGTTTGAAGATATTGGCTTATTTATCTTGAAATAGTCAAATAAAAGGATCAGAACAGCCACTAAAAAGTATGCTTTACAGGAAAATGTTCTTAAATGGCCTGTTTTTCCTGTGAAACTAAGGTAAAAATATATTAATCTAAAAATAAAACATAACAGAGAACAAAATGGTAAAATTATAATCTTCAGTGCTTAAAGTCCATATTCTCGGGAATGCATATTGCTGCCTTTGGCACACTGCAGCTAGACACATCACATTAATAATAAATGCCAGGACTAGAAGTTCAAACAAGACCGAACTTGTTCCATTACCATTTTTATAAGGAAGAAACAGAAAAGTCGGTTCTCACAAGTTTTATTTATATACCCTATAATACTGCTTATTTGCACCAAGTTTTGTTAGCCTCTTTTGCATTCGGTCAGGTGAATAATGTGGAAGAGGGGTTTACTATCATTATGGGTTCTGGAATGTGTACAGGAATTGAGCAGGAATGTTATTAATGGTGAAGGAATTAATGAGAGAATCAAGAGCTCCCACCTGGAAGTGAGAAGCATTAATACAAAGATACTGCCCAAGTGATCCCTCTTGGTCTTCTCCCCAGTTGAAATTGTGCACTCTTTGTACACAAAAACCTCCTTCAGAACAAAGCTGATCCTCTAAAAAAGCCAAAACCTGAAGAAGGAAGTGCTCGGATTAGGCCTGACACTAATCAGTGTATCCACAGGACACACAGATGTTTACAAGCAACAAAGGAAATTCTCTGCAAGGACCAGAAAGGTTTCACTTGCCAGGGTGACTAGTAACTTGTTACCAAAAATAACTATTTTAACATTTTAGCTCAGCTTTGAGGTCAAGCCAAAGATCTTTGGAGCACCAGTCCATCAAAAACAAGCCCCAGTTGCCCAAATGACCTAGACAAGGTCTAGACTCCAAGCCCCAGTGAGACTGTATACCATCCTGCTAGATTAGCAGTTGTTTGCTCTGAAGAATAACACTTGAGAGATTGCCAAAGATCAGTACTGTCATAGCTCAAAGCTTGCATTGGGTATTTGTAGGTTGGTTTGCCATCCCCATTTTGAGAAGGATGATGTTACAACTAAGCCTGGCACCATGTATTTTCATACCACTTCATCTTATGCGACATCCAAACTCAAGCAAAAAGAAAAAAAAAATCTACTCATCACCATTGTACAGTGCTTTTCAGCTGCTACACTGAGCAGCTCACCTGTCAGCACACCTCCACAGTCCTGCTACACAGGCTAGGGCCAGTACCAAAAAGAAACAGTCTTCATAAGTGCTCTCCCTCAAAGTTTTAGACCTGTTGGCTCCCAAGACAAGGGGAGGTAGCAATAAGGCAATGAAGATCTGTTCTGGCTCAAGACATTTTCTGGTCACAGTTACGACGTTATGGAAGGATACCAGGCAGAATGGGCCTACAAAACAAAAAAAGCTGGAAAACAATCCATGTAGCATCAGCTTTGGCCTGTCTCTAGGCAAGGGCTTTATCATTTCATTTGATTTCATACCCATTTACACAAAAAATTCTAGAAAGAGAGCCACTTTCACAAAGTAACAGCCTGAAATAATGGAATTATGACCCTGTTCTAAACAAAGGCTAATAGTCAGGTCTCTCAGTTCCTCAGCAAGTTCTCTAAACACTGTGCAAAATATGGCAACTTTTAATTTGCACTGCAGCCTATCCTTGTACAGATTAAGGTTCTCTCTTATTTTCTAATGTATAACGATCAAAGAAGGCAACTGTCCCAGTTTCAGCTAGGATAGAGTTAATTTTCTTCATAGAAGCTAGTATGGGACCATGTTTTAGATTTGGGATGAAAATAATGTTGATAACTTACTGGGGTTAAACCATGACAGCAGCAGAGAACTAACCTGGAACCAGAGGTAGCAGAAAACTCCACAAGTAAAGCAATAAAGCCAAATGAAGATAAATGGGATTTTTCAACTTCCCACTGTATGGCAGCCACATTACTATCACAAGGTGAGCTTCCAGGAAGGGAACTTGTGCTATTAAGCAAGCAACCACTTTGGTATCTTTGCAGGTTATTCACAACCATTCACTCACTTTAGATTCACAGACACACCTGGTTCTCCTATATAATTTAAATTGTCAAACATTATCACAGAATCATTAAGGTTGGAAAAGATTTAAGATCAAGTCCAACCGTCAACTCAACACCACCATGCCCACTAAACCATATCCTGAAGTGCCACGTTTACACGTTTTTTGAACGCTTCCAGTGATGGTGACTCCACCACCTCCCTAGGCAGCCTGTTCCAATGCCTGACCACTCTCTCAGTAAAGAAGTTTTTCCTAATATCTAGTCTAAACTAGATACACCCCCTGGCACAACTTGAGGCCATTTCCTCTCGTCCTATCACTAGTTACTTGGGAGAAGAGACCAACACCCACCTTTCCGGTAGTTGTAGAGACTGATAAGGTCTCTCCTCAGCCTCCTCTTCTCCAGACTAAACAACTCCGGCTCCCTCAGCTGCTCCTTGTAAGACTTGTTCTCCAGACCCCTCACCAGAACAGTGAGGGTGGAGGGGAAAACTGGAAGGGCACACAGCTGTATTTTGTTTTCATTTGACATGCACTGCTTACTGGGTATCAGCAATGCATTCCTAATTTTTCTGAAACAAGCAGGAAGGCAAAAGGCCAGGTGATGTTGTTTTGGACAATCACAAAAGAACATCAAACCTGCAATATTACCAGGCTAAGACTAAATCCTACAAGCTTAGACACTGACCAGATCAGTACCACTGGATCCCAGTGCTACATCTACAGAGAGCCCCACAAATTCTTACCTGGAGACACCTCTCAGACTTGCACATTTTTCAGCACTGTTGCCCCACTCAGTCCATAACCACTGCAAACAGAAGAAATAATCACAAGCACCACAGTGAAGTTCAGCAAGAGAGGCCTAAGCTTATTCTTATGCAGAGATCTGTTACTGGTTCAAATACAAAGACCAGTGCAACTCCTTGCCTCTAAAACAGAGGTGCTAAATTGGTTCTACCCAGGCAAACGCCATTGTGTTGGCAAAATGAGGGAAGCAAGGTCAGCGACATCGTAAGTTAACTTAGCTACCAGACCTTAGTCTTAGAAGCCTGCCAATTCAAGGGCTTCAATATTTTTAGTTAAAGTAGTGTTCATTTTTTGCACAGATTAGACTCGTAAAAGCCAACGACTCTGAAAGTACCTTCTGCACTGAATAATCTTCCAGTGTATCAGTTCTACTACAACACAGTCAGAACATTAAACCCACCGATTTAGGAGGCAAGCAACCTCTCCCTCAGGGTATGTCTGATTACCAACAGCTGTGCAAAATGAGCACAAACCGACACCGCCCCAAGCGAGCCACCAAAAGCCCCAGCCCCACCAGCACCCCTTCACCCACAGGCAGCACCGCCGAGGACAGCCAGGAGCACTCCCAAGGCATCTGCTCCTGCCCGCTCTCCTTGCCACGTGGCCCGGATGAACACCGCCGACAGAAACCAAGCCCTGCCCGGCTCTGCTCCCCGTTACCAGAACACTCACCCCTGCCCACCTCCCCTCAGACCGTCTCACACGGGGCTCTGGAAGATTCTGCGGCTGCGCCAGGGTGAGGCGGGGTGGGGGCGGGAGGCAAACCCCGACTCCCCTCACGGTCGGCAGGGTCGGCCTGGCGGGCGGCGTGGCGCCATGTTGCGCGGCCCACGGCGGTGTTGCCCACAGCAGGGCGCTGAAGTGGTGGCAGGCATGTCAAGTGACTGTGTCCTTGTACGCTGGTGCTTTTCGGTCACAGTTACAGAGCTCCGGGAGGGGAGGTGGGATGCTTTGATTGGTTTCTCTGTTATTTCTTGTTTTTAAAAAAAAACAAAACAAACAAGTCTTTTGAGAAGTAGCTCTCAAGCCAGAGGAAAAAATGGGCCTGGCTCACTCTTCTGCTGGCCCTTTCCTTACCCTGCCCAGCTTCTGAAAAATGGCTTTTCTAACAGAAATGTTGTATGGAAAATGAACAGGTCTTCTCACAGCATGGTTATTTGCCAGGCAGAAGAGTGGCCTGTGCAGCCCGCCAGGTTGGGGGGGGTACCTTGGGTACACGCATTGCTGTAATAAAGAAATATGTGTTATGGAAAAGCCTGGGATCTGAATCAAAAATGTAAAGAAAGGAGAAACCTAAATAAACCTGAGCTTCAAAATTGCAGCAGTGCTTTCTGCTTGATGTCCTGAGGGTGAGAGTAACGGCCGCTTGGCTCTCGCTCCCTTCAGTATCCTGTGAGGAGGCAGCAAGCAAGGTATGGCCGCTTGGCTTTCCATGCCAGGGTCTCTCGCAGTCTGGAGTGGCATTCAGTCCCCTTGATGAGGGACAGTGGCAACGTCATTTCTCTACAGGACAGGTTCCTTCGTTTCTGGCAAGGATATACTCATATTTCATTACTCTGGGAAAGAACAAAGGCAGTTTCTCTGCAGGGATTTAATTTTAGATCTCTTTTCAGTCCCCAGACTTGCTCAGGCTATTGCTCTGGGCAACACATTAGTCTATGGGAAAGAGTGTAATGAAAAGCTGGTATTGGTGAGGGCTGTTACAACAAGCAGGAGGCTCTGGAGGAACACAGCGAAAGGTGAACAAAGCACAGGGAAAAACACTGAAGGGGAAAAATCCTTTGTTGGCCAAGATAACACCATATGTCATTTGCACCTATAAATCTGTGGCCTGTATTCAGTCCCAATGCCACGGGGGGATAACGATGATAAGTCTGGAAGGTAACTCAACAGGTTATCTAGGGCAGCCTTCTCCTTTGCAGGATTAAAAGCAAGTCCCTGTAATTCACAGACCTCACTATCAGTCCTCACTACCCCTTCTTTTACATCAGCGACCAAGCTAATCCCTGCTTTTTCACATCCCTCAGTCTCGATGGAGGCAATCAGAAAGATTTAATAAAAACTGGAACGAATTTGTTTCATTAAGTAATTGCAGAAAGTTCAGCCTGAGTTTGTAAACCCCTTTAATGATGCTAATCACCTTCTTATTGCTGTCTGCGTTGACTTGCAATCCTGCTTTTGCTTATTTAAATGCTGAGTGCTTTGCCTATAGGTGAAGTTAAAGTCTGCACAGTGCATTCCTCAAACCAAAGAATGAGGCCTGGAAAAATGATGAATCCTCACACATGAATACTGACTAGGTGCAACCTTTCTGTCACGTTCACCCCAGCCGTCTGAGGACAGTTACAGGCTAAGAGTTTCGATGGCAGCTCTGCCCTATGCAAGAATGTACACTGAGCTGAATGCCCTCTTTGCTATCCTAAGAGGGAAAGCCTAGAAGCCCTGAATGTTTTTCTTTCTGTGTATGGACCTTGCCCTGCCTTCAAAATAGCTACGTGTCAGGGTATTTGGAGAATTAAGCTTGAGATTGTTCCATTTTTAAAATTCAGAGCAAAATTCTCTCCAACTCACCCAGCAGACTCATATTTCATCCTCCTCGAGCATCTAAATTTCATCCTCCTCTAAAGCCTTTCTCTTTGGGATATATGTATGCATGTCCTATAAGGGGCAAAACGGAGGTTCCTACTATTATGCAATTTTGAGTTGGGGTTAACACATTAAAAAGAAGAAAGCTGCTCACAAGAAATAGGAAGTTTCACTTGGCAGAAGATCTTTTCATTTAACTTTTTGGGTTTTATACCGTGCTTCTGTTCACACAGATGCAGGGAGATCCACAGATGATTAGGGTGCTGCTGTGATATAGACCAGTGCCAGCAGAAAAACGAGTTTTCAGAGAGAGTTCACTGCAAACCTGTGCTGTGTTATGTGTTAACACTCTGCAAATGATCCTAATAGTCATGGAAATGAGTTCCATTTGGCATGAATCACAAGAGCTGCTAAGTGAGGGCCTCTAAAATGAGCCTGTTAGGAAAGACAGAAATAATGAGCTGTTGTACTCTTTTTTTTTTTTTTTTTAAAGCTCATTAAAGTGAGACAGCTGTTGTTTAACAGTTAACTGCAGGAAATAAATGCCAAGAGTAACAGCTACTGCAGTTAAGTAAGGCTGACTACCTGCCCTTTATCTGAGCAATTTGCATATCACACTTAAAAGTATCACACAATCAAATGGTATTTTTTGGAAACTGTCTCCTAAGGACAGGTATGGCTGTTACTAAGAAAGTTAGCAAATGCATCACAGTAAGGATCTCAAAAGATCTATGGAGAATTTCCAGCACAGGCAGGCCTAGTACAACTAAGGTAGCATGCCATGTGCAGTTTCAGACCCAATATAATCACAGTGGCTGGAACCTCTAGAGCGACAGTCCGTAACCACATGCAACATGCTGCCCATAATCCCTTCCCACATTTTCCATGGCCAACAGGAAGCTTCTGCTGCAGGTGGACAAACATTGCACCTTCTTGGCTTTGTTGCAAGTCTGTGGGCTGTTGGGGGTTGCCTCCTTCCCCTTCTTGGTGAAGAATGAACACAAAACTGATTTATCTTCATAATATATCAGCTTGGAAGTCCAGCTATAGATGGGAGGCAGGAGCTGTGATTTGAATACTTGCAAGCGAGCGCGAGAACTGCAGCCAGCTCTTCTCTGCTGCTAGTGCTCTGTACAACAGGCTGTTGAATTGCAGTGTGAGGAGGAAGGCAGCATTACCCTTCCAGCAGCTGTTAACAGAAGCAGCAGGAGCTGTGTTCTACATGAAGCCATTTGTGCTTGGTGCAATCTGAGCATCCTTTCTAGGTCAGACCCCTGAGGAGGAAGAGCACCTAGTTTGAGATGTTTGTAGGTGTGCAGTAATGACTATACTCTCTAACAAAACTCAGGCAGCTTGAGGCAACAAAAAGCATGAATTTATAATCCAAGAAAACTTGAAAGGTGTTTTCAGAGTGAGCATTGTAGTAGTAGCCAAACATTCTGAGGATCATATTCTTGGAGCAAACTGTTCCTACAGCAAAAAATTGTATGGTTTTTAAAGCTGCTGTGCCTTCAGTGCTCAACAGTGCTTTGCTGGCTGTGTGCAAACTGTTTCAGGGCATGGAATACAGCTCAGCTTAATCCGTGCTAATTTAATAGTTGAGGGACAGTAAGAAATAGCTCAGAGGTATATCTTACTCCTAAACTACAATTACTTCTGACTACACAGTATTTGTACAAGAAGCCAACTTCCTGCCACCTATGTCCTTTGGTAGATATTATCCCACCACTTACTAGTACTGCCTAAATGAAGAGGGGAAGAGATGCCTTTTATAAGGACCTAAGGAAAATAATAATGATCCCAGGTATCAGGGAAGTGTGTTTGCTTGGATGTGAACACCTGTATATTAGGCCCTGCTTTTTGCTGCTACCTGCCATACTTGACAGTAGGAGTAAACCAGCTTTGTTTAAAGAAAAATCTTTGAGATTCTTTGCTATGACTCAGAAACATTAACTAGAGCTTGGAAATCTTAAACAAATTGGCACTCTAATGAATCTCACACACTGTCATATGTTAACATTGACTGTTAGCTGCTAGGCTAAGTAAATGTCATTTATTAATTGCTTTGCCCCTGCACGGCCACGAAACAGAAGTAAGCAAGGCATACATTCACCATGCACCTTGACTAAAAAATGAGGAATATTCCAAACAAATAAACTTCTCTGTCTGTGTCTTAGCATACTCAAAACATATTTGTCTACGCAGGTACAAGGCGTATGGTAGATATGAGCATTCTTGTGGAATAAATACTCCAGAGCAAAAATCTCAGTTGAATTCACTAAAGTACATTAAGTCTTCACTCATGAGCCAGATGTAGTCATGCCTCCAATAATATTCTTACAATGCTGTTATGGGTTAAACAGTAATTTGGATCAGTTCAACATCAAATCTCCATAAATAAATTCAGCAGGTCTCTCAATTTAACATTTATGAGGATGGAGGAATTCAAATGCACACCTGTAGGGACACTGTCACCATGCCATAGAAATGTAGATGATCCAAACAAGATGCTATAGGAGTATTTTCTTTCTTAATGATTTCAACCTCAATGAGGCTGTCATCAAGCAACATATTAGCCATCCTGAAACAACAAATCTAATCAACCTGAAGCATTCAGCATAAATCACTAAAGTGTATGCATCCCATGGGATTTTCAGGGTACAGAGATATTTCAAAACAAGAAGGATGCACAGTCATCCCAAGTTTCTTTTTAAAGAACTGTCATCTTCACAGTCAATATTAACACATCCATTGCAGGACTGAAACATTTTTTTTCTAGCACATTCTACCTGTAAATGTTATGTGTATCTCAGTATGGTAGGCATCAAAGGATTCAAAGCCCTATTTTTGAAAGAGACTGAAACCTCTACAGACCATATTAGACTATTCAATCATCCTCTCGCAATCAGGTTAATGCATCTGAGGCACTATATGATACGATTCTTATGGGGCACACCAATGTGAAAGGATATTCCAAAATAGGAAGAAGAACATATCACATAGGTATTCAAGCAAGACAATTCCTTCCCCAAGAACAATTGTCAAAAAACATTTATCTTAGCATGTCCATTGCAGTTTCAAGCTAGATTTGTATGCCTCACTACAGCAGGTATTGAAAAGAGAGAAGTAGGACTCAAATATGTATTTGCAAATGTGCCTGCTACCTCAACACATGAAACAGAATTTAAGTCTCCAGCCAACACACATGCATTCAAAAGCAGTAAAGAGGGTAGTGAGACAGTCACAGCTCATCTTCCCAAAGGGAAGATGTTTGTTTGTTATCAAACAAGATCCAGCATAATGTGCCCATTGCAGAGAGATTTCCAGCCCATGCATCACTGTGTAAGTACCACACATGAGGAATGGGGCACAAAGTAAGCCTCAGCAGCAATCTACACAGTGGTATAAATGAGTCAGCCAACTTGAAACAGTTGGACACTGAAAAAAAAACCCCAAAACCTAAACATCCAGATTGCCTAAAAACATGCCTCCCCAAGGACCAAGAGATCTAAAAATAGAGAAAGACCACAACACCCACATTCACGGTAGGTTCTTCCCAGTTTGTTGTCATCAAACACAATCTATATGAACAAACCTCTCACAGGAACAGCTCAGGGAGAGTTCCAGCTCCACGTCTGTCTTCATGCTACATGGAAGTCACATGTTAGGATAGGATTCAAACCCAGATAAGACTGGCACCAGATTCTTAAACTCATGGTCATAGAAGTGATCTCAACTCAACCAGCAAACCCAGATCACAAACAAACATGCCTCCAGGATCATACCTTTGGGAATCACGGTGAGTAGGAAATCCTACTTGCTAGTCAGAACATCAGTTTCATGGGCAAGTCTATCCTCACCACTCTTTATGAACTGCAGGGACGACACAGGAATGACAAATACACTATACAACATGTCCTTGACTTACAAGTGATACAACAGTGAACTCAGCATCTGACTTAAGGTCTCTGAAGTCTTGCAGTTCCCTGTTTACATAATCTAAAGCAGCTATACTCACAGGATACATTATATTCCCTTTCTTTAATACTTTGACTATATTTGGTCAGGTGCCAAATACAAGGAGAAGTGACAGCACAATAAATGGCTAGGCAAATGCCACTTCCAACCCATGAGACAAGAATGGAGCTACACTTTTCTCCCAGGTATGCTAATTTGTATGAAACAGTGTAGGGATTCCCCAATTAAGTCAAAATCTTACATTAGTCCCTACTGTTACAACGTGCAACTAACACAAAGATGGCTTGAGCTAGCTCCTGTGTAGTGGGTGCTTTTTCTGACACTGCCTGGCTTCTTTTGAGCAGCTCAGGTACTCTGACAGGGTAGACAGCCAGCTCTGAAGAGCCTGTGCTCCTCTCCCCACATCAGAAGGGGTGTCGAAGAACCAAAGCAATGTGTCACTGTTTCTGTTCTGGGGCAGCACCAGCAACGACAAAGCCATGTGCTGTTCATGTCCCTGTGCAAGAAGCAGCCTTTGCATTCAAGAAACAATCTTGAATGCAGGTACTGTGGTCTCTATTTTTGCTTCTGTGAGTCCTTGGGGAAGCATGTTGTTAGGCAACCTGTAGTACTTCACACAACGCCCATGCAAATTTCATTTGCCCTGTCATGACACAACAGCTTCATTTTTCACTCCGGAAGGAAAAACTTACAGCAGTAATAGTCAGTCTGAACATAGCGTAGGACGTATATACACTGTCATACTCCATGGGAATGTATTGGACAGTAAGGAATGAAATATCTCTGAAAACTGCTTCTATTAAACTACACAAACATTGTTGCTAACTGAAAATGTGATTGCATTCAGTCTGTGCTAAGGTGGCTGTGAGGCAGCGGGTGTTTTCTAGCCCTGTTGGACTCATTTATCCCAAGTTCATTTGAACTACCTCATCTGCTAATAGCAAGTCCCAGCAGATTGCATTACGTTACAAGGAAACATTACCCTGGTGCCAGTTGCCTTACCCACAGCTCTGCAAGTTCAGAGGGGAGTCTCAAACATCTTTATGCTTGGGTGTAACCTTGCTGCCTTCTTGCTCCTGTAAGCTTTATATGACTTATCTTCATACTTGTAGCTCTGTTTCAAAATCCCTTGTGTTCCTGTGCTCCCTGAGGCCAGAATAATCTTGATGTCAGCACGGGCACTGTAGACAACAGGCTGATAATAACTGTTGTCTCTCCTGGTATTCTGTAGCCTGTTGTTTCTAGGAGCCAGACACTAAGGCACGAGTAAATTCAGTGCTGAAATACCTCTGAATTCAGATACTAGTGAGACATAAAAGGTTTAAGCATAGGTATGTGAATGCAGTTTTCTATAGCTCAGTGAGAAATAATTCAGAATGGCAGACCCAGGCCCTGGGGGTTTCCAGACCTGTTAAATAATGAGAGCTGGGGGTGCAGGTACAGCAGCCCCACAGAACTGTTCCAGCTGCTAGCGTTAGTACTCAGTCCATCCTCAGTTGCCCTTCCCTCCTTTTTCCCAATTTCCTGCTGTTCCAGCTCTTCTTTGTCTTTAGCACTTCTGCATGGCTGGCTTTGTTCCTGAGATGAGAAATCGTAGTCATGCTGTATTGTTGTGGCCAAGCACAGGACACTGGATTTACTACTGTGAAAAGCTGGTGATAATTCCTGTGACCCAGTAGTTCAGGGCCGTACACAGACCCAAGGGTCTGCCAGTGTGAGATGTAATTCCCTCATCTTTATTAGAGAGCTGCTGACCATGAAGCATCTAGCTCCCTAGTGGCTGTAGCCAGGTAAAATCAATGAGGAGCAGGCATCAGCAAAGAACTGGAATAAGCAGAACCACTTAAAAAGGAAGATATTTGAGTGTCATCAATCCATTCAGCTGTGGAAGATTTATAGAAGCAATGGGATCAAGTTAATTCTGGGTCACTAGATAGAGCTGCTTCAGCCTCTGCTTTGCTTGGTACCCTGCTAGGTTGTATGCACAGCTGTATTAATGCATTTATATGTTTAAGAGCCCTTATTTGATATGACACTAGCTGTTCCCTGTTTAATTGCTGGAAGGGTGCCTTTTCTGAGCATGAGATCCTGGCTTTTGATAATTACTGTTTCTGACTCGAGCAGGAGTTCCTCTATCACTCTATTGCTCTCCAGAGAAGAGCATTTCAATACTTTCTTTTTGCACTTTTTATTACCCAGACACAATCTGATTTATATTTAATCATACGTGTGTGTGTGTGCGTGCAAAGATGCATTACTACTGTGCCATAAGAAATCTGGACAACCTTCGTTCGTTATGGCGTATACACTTGACGGTGACATTAGGAACACGGACTAAGCAGAAGCTGGCCAGACATTTTAAGAAGTCCATTTTATGCCAGGCGGTACGGACAGACCATGAAGTCTCTTGTGCCGCCCGCCGGCAAGCACCTCAAATTACAGCTTCCCAAGAACAGGGAGAGTGTCAGCTCCCGGCTGGAATGCGGAGCTCAGGTGCTCAGGGTGATGGAAAAATCCTGACAGCAGAGGTACGGAAGGATGTGCTGACACACCGAGGGGTGCAGAGCAGCTTGCATCCAGCAGAGCCCACATCCAACAGAGCTTATGCACTCCAGTGTCTGCGCCGTGCTCTGCAGCATGCTGGCAGGATTTAGTTGCTCGTATGAAATGCTACAAAAACCACATTTTTCTGGAGCCTGTGCAGGCTTCGGCTGATTCTTTGCAGGCCCACAATCATGTCCCTCTAGTGTTCTTTGTTCCGGTGCTGCAAGGTGTCAAGTCTTCCTCTCTTGGTCTGTAGAGGCTGTGGAGGGGTGCTTGCCTTTTTCCATTTTTCAAGTTTCCCCTTTGAGGCTATGCATCGCTCCCAGCCAAGATTTATCACAAGCTGAAGGAGGCCACTTCTTTTCAGAATCTGTGCAGTATATCATATTTATATGTCACAGATCAGCATCTGAAACAGATAAATAAACATGGGTGTATTATTAGCAAGTGCTTGATATGCTAGGACTTGGTCCAGAACCCAGTGAAATTGGAATTTTTCCGTAGGCATTGAAAGAAAACAGTTGTGCAGACAAAAAGAAAATCGTCAAGATTAAGTCTAATATCTACTCAGTGTCAATGACATGCTCTATCACTCAACTACTTCCTAACTGATTAGTGAGTTCCCAAATCAATGTGAAAAAGGCAGAGATAAGGTTGCTGTTGAAACCTTCTCCCCCCTCTCCAAGCTGTGAGCAGGTGAGGAACACAGCCTTCTGGTTTGCAGCCCTCTTACCAGAAGGACATAGTCATAGGAGCTCATCAGAGAAAACTCTGATGTTTCTTTGCCTCTTCCTTCTTCTGAAAGTAATTTTTTGGCAAAGACATAAGGTCATGAGAGATTAAAAGGGGATAGGTACCAAGTGAGGAGTAGAAGATCCATGAGCCAGGATTGCACCAAGTAGTGTTTCCAAGAGTTATAGGAAAGTGGTTTTCAAAAATCCTCAGATAACCTCCCGACATGTCTCCTTTTCTGATTTGTGACTGACTGAACTGAGCTTTGAGTAGCACCAGTTCAGCTTTGCAGGATGTAAAAAAAGGCAATGCCAGAGGAGGGGTACCAAGTTTCTACTTAAATTAAAGGGATATGCACCAGCTGGGAGGTAGCGGAAGTTCTGGTACAGTAAAGGGCCAAGCTATTTTTTTAAGAAGGAATTATGTACAGATAATTTTGCCCCACATTATATTCCTTCCTCCTACATACACACACACATACATAAACTGAACACCCACTGCCCTTTTGGTCCCCAGTTAGTTAGGGTTAACATCTGTGCATCCTTCTCTCCCCTACCGGGCTGCACCACAGCTCCCATCGACCCTAACATCCTTCCCAGCCTTTGAAAGCTGTAGGTGGGCAGACAGCTGGAGTGTTTCTTCTCCTCTACTTTCACTGTCTCTGAGCTCACACAGAAAAACTGGTGGCAAGGAGGAGGTGAGAGGGAAGAGCAAAATTGTCAGCAATTCACTTTGTTCTTTACCTTGTCCTTCAGCCCATGCCTTCCTTTCCATCTTCTGTTTCTCACTCCCATCCACTGATAGGCACATAAGTGGCTAATCTTGAATGTCCTGTCACACTCAGAGACAGTCCTGAAGGTCAGGGTCATTCCTGGGTTTACCTACAATAAAGCAGTTGTCTGTGCTACAGCCATGTATGTTGCTTTATGCTTCTTGTGCCTGCCTGTATCACAGCAGGTTATAATTTCAGTAAAACTCTGTAGGTCAGCAGAAACAGGGAAAAAAGTTCTTATTCTCTCTCTGAAGTTTCTGCTTCATAAGCTCTCTGGGGCAAGGACTATCTTTTTTATTACCTGACGGGGAGGAAGTGGCCTTGATTTCTCAGGCATCCTTAGACACTAAGAAAGAGCAAATACTGAATGTTGGCAACCTTGCAGCTATGGGCAGCCAGAGGCAGCAGGTGTTCAACTCACATGACAGGTGTAAAACGTGTCCTCTGACTAAATGTAAAAATCCTTGGCAGGAGGTGGCTGACAGCGAACAATCCCAGGAAATTAATGTTTCAGGTTGAATGTAAGCAAATGGCTGCTGGAGAAATTCAGTGAAGGTGGTAAGACTTTCAAACTTGGAGCACCAGGTGGTTATCTTCATGATGCATCTCACCAGCCACTTTATATCTCTGTTTTATATCTGTGCTGGTTTTGGCTTGGATAGTTAATTTTCTTCATAGTAGCTAGTATGGAGCTATGTTTGGGATTTGTGCTGGAAACAGTGTTGGTAATTCAGGGCTGGTTTAGTTATTGCTGAGCAGTGCTTACACAGAGTCAAGGCCTTTCCTGCTTCTCATACCACCCCGCCAGCAAGTAGGCAGAGGGTGCACAGGAAGTTGGGAGGAGAAACAGCTGAGACAGCTGACCCCAACTGACCAAAGGGGTATTCCACACCATATGATGTCATGCTCAGCATATAAACTAGGGGGAAAGTTGGCCAGGGGGCTGGTGCTCAAGGACTGGCTGGGCATCAGTCCGTTAGTGGTGAGCAATTGTGGGGGTTTTTTAATTTGTATCACTTGTGTTTCTTGTGTTTTATTTCTCTCTCCTTTTGTTATTTTCATCTTCATTACAATTTATTATGATTATTTTATTTCATTTTATTTGATTTATTAAACTGTTCTTATCTCAACCCATGAGTTTTCTCACTTTTCCCCTTCCAGTTCTCTTCTTCTCCATCCCGCTGGGGGGCGTAAGCGAGTGGCTGCGTGGTATTTAGTTGCTGGCTGGGGTTAAACCACGACAATATGTCTCTAGCTTTATTTCACTCATTAGAGCAAAATAAAATGTCTGACTCAGCTCTGAGCAGAGTTTTCTAAGAGGAGCTGCTACGTGGATGAGAACAATGATGATATAATATGAGATAAGCTTGCTTATCTCCAGCACTTTCTGAAACTGTAGGCCATTTCAAAACCCATTGTGCTGGGGGTGAACCAGGCTACAACTCATTGCATAAGCTCTTGTGCTGTAGGAGATAATGGCAAGAGGCCCCTATTAACCCAAACGATTCTGTGAGTGTGCGAATACATGATTAAAGAGTTTCAGATTAAATTGGCTGCTTTCAGATTAAATTGGCTGCGAATTTAAATGCTTTCTGGCGCTCTTCCCAGCGTGGTGGAGCAGGGGAGAGCACAGACGCTTGTGCCCCATGGGGATGCCTGGCCAGCCCTCAGGGGAGGCCCTCGTGCATGGCCCTCGTATGTTGTGGGAGTGGCTCCTTGCCCAGGGCCTGGCAGCTGAGGAGAAATGGCTGGGGCTCAGGCGAGCAGCTTTGAGCCCTTCCTCAACACAAGGAGGGTTGGCACAGGCTGGGGTGGTGGTGGGCTGCCGGCTGCCCCTCTGCAGCCCAGGCGTGCCCGGGATGGAGGGAGGGCTGGCTGCAGGCCTCAGCGCTTGCCTCTGCTGCAGTGGGATAAGTTTGCTTTTGCTCTGTCTCCTGAACACAGCCTGGTAATGGGGGGAAAACAGTACTGAGGAAAGGGGTTGGGTAATGTCTCCGTTCAGTGAGGGCCTGGCTGCAGGATGAGGGCCTCTGAAGGGAGTGGTGAGGTGCCCTGGGCCTGAGGAGAGAGGCAGCCTGGCTGTGCAGCGGGCCGGGGCTGGGCAGCCCTCCTCCCACAGGCAGGGTAGGGACCTGGTGTGTGAGTCCAGTGAGCCACAGGGGCAGCGGCCAGCCCCAGGCGGTGGGGACACCTATGCTGTGGCCCTGCGGAGGCCGAATGGACCCGGGTGCCAGGACACAAGTGTGTGTGCCACGGTGCAGCTTGCACAAAAGGCCTTGCTCCACAGCAGTGAGAGATGGTGGGAACAGAAGGAAAGCCAGCCAGGTTGGTGGGGCAGGTACAGCTGTGCGGGGCACAGTCCGAGTGCCTGTGGGCAGCGTCGGCATCGGTTGGGGCCAGGAGAACCTGGTACTGGACTGGCCATTGAAACTCCATGGTGCCCAGTGGCAGTTGGTGTACGGCACAGGTGCTCGTGGCCCCCCGGGTCTGGAAGGTTCTCTGCAGTTGGCAGTTGTTGCAGCAGTCAACGGCTACCCCTCTAGCATGGCATCTGTGCTCCGACTGTAGTGATAACTAAACCGCACACCCTCCTACCGTTCCCGGCCTGACCCAGCCCACACCAGCCTTACTGGGAAGGCCAGAGTTTGTCCCTGAAACTGTGGGCTTGAGGAATTTTGGTGGTTGTATGTGACCCAGGCGGGAACCGTTGTGGGGTAGAAGCTGCCACGGATGTGGGTGGTGTTCCACAGCAGGACATGGTGCTAGCAGAAAATCCATTGAGAAATCTTTGCTGGCTCAGGAAGGCCCTGTGCCTCTGACTATTAGAAGGTTGGGGGGTATTCAAGAAAGCATTACTGTATGCATGGCCTCTTCTCGAATCATTGGTGGCCTCCACTTTTGGCCACTGTCAGAGACAGAGACTGGGCTAGAAGGACCCTTAGCACCTATACAAACCACAAACCTTTCTTCTTCCATTTTTATTTCAGTTTAATTGCTGTGTCTTTAGGTTTCTGAGGCTTTCTGTTTTTTAAGGTATGTGTCAACAATTCATGTCCTTGGGATTCTTTTTTTGTTTTTTTAGGGATATTGTGGAAACTCTACCATTGCTGGAAGATAATAGTAAATTCCTTATTACTCACATCACAATGCTGGATGTAGGAAGAATCCCTAAAGCCAGAAGTTAAAAATGAAAAAAACACTTATGAGAAAGCAAAGGAAAAAAACGTATTTACATTCTGCTTTTACAGAAGGTCTCGCTCACTCTATATGCGCAATCAATTATTCAAATAATTTGTTGACAATTGATATAATTATTTCTCATTATGCCTGATTAGACTCCTGGAATTATGTGATTACATCTAGATGTATGCATCATAAATACAGGAGGCACAGCCTAGATGAGGAGGAAATGTCATTTTGTTTTTCAGTTTATTCATTTTTACTAGTTAAAAGGACTCAGGAAAGTTAATTTACATGATCTGATGCAGAAGCTCAGTGAACTCATCGTTATTACATTTCTTTTTGTAAGTTAAGTACTAGAACCACTTCAGTTATGGAGGTGAGAATTCACTGTGGGTTTTGATATTCAGGAATGCTAAGGAACACCTTAGAGTTGTGTGATTGACATGCAAATAATGTGAGTGTTTATGTTTACTTTCTATAAAATCAAGTGCTAAGATGAGTAGGTTATTACTAACTAACATAACCATTGGAATAGGATCAGCTAATTCAAAATAATTTGGTTTTAATCCACCTCAGAGTCTTTGCCTTTCTGATACAAATTTAGAATTCATGTTTCCTTCTACTGCAGACTCACCTATGTACTTATAGTTGTTTAGCATTTTACAATTGTGCTTAGAAGGTCTTGATATGTATTGGATAAGCATCTGAACTTTATTTTTTGTACAACTTTATTAAAAGCCATGGCAAAGCTACTGGGTCTGATTCTGCTAGAGCTGAGAGTAGCGTAAGCTAGGAGTGATTGCTGAAGTCAAATAATTCTGCAAGCAAAGTACAAAATTGATTCTAAACATCTTTGATCAAGACCGTTTTTATTAGAAATGTGCACTGATTTTAATGGCATTATATCTAAGATTGCATCTTCTTACATGAGGGAATGCTACAACTAAACAAAATAGATTCTGTCTACCAGCAGCTTGCACTGTTGTGCAAATTCCTACTGAAATGAGCAGAAACTCACTGCCAATTTAATTCAAGATTGGAAATATCTCACAACAAATGATTATTGAAGAAAAATCCTGCTGGCTGGATGAGCTATAGTTAACACTTAAATCACAAATATATTTCTGTTTTTTAATTTATTTACTTAGAGTTAACTTTTCATATGACAACTATCTAGAAAAAAATCACTCTGTGTATTTACAAATATATAATCACATTCTAATTCACATCAACTTTTATTTTAAATGTGTCAGGCTGCATAAATGAAGCCCTTTGAGATGAAGATAGATGAGACCTACTGAAACTCCTTCTGCATTCTCTTCCCTTTGGAAGTCTTGCCAATGTATAGAACTGCCTGATCACAATAGTGGTAGCTCATCTGTCTACACAGAATACATTAAGGCAAAGCATAATGCTTTTCTGAAGACAGAAGCCAGTACTACATTTGTTCTGACTAGACTATAGAAGCCAGTACTACATTTGTTCTGACTAGACTATCAGCAATTGAACAGTGAAGAGGATTTTTCTACCAGACATTTTGACACGCTAGAAAATGTCGGCATGAACTCTGCTGAAAGAGGAAAGTTCTCAATGGTTTTTAATGCTCAGAGTAATGAAACTGGAGTTGAAAAGCACTCTCTGCAAAGATGCCTCTCACTAACTCATGCTGGCCACGGTGACACAGCATCAGTTTCAGAAATCTCTGAACTTCTTAAGGTTACTGAAGAACCTCAAGCACAGATTTTAAAATACGATCTAGAGATACCGCCTCAAGCCAAAATCACATCAATACCACTTTCTTCTTTCCCACCTAAATTTCAGGAACTAATGTCAGACAGAGCTAAGAATTTCTCTGAAGTAAGGCAAGCTATGGAAATACCAACTATAACTTATGTATGGCCAGTAATAAAGATGGAAGAGGCTTCCAGCCACTTTTGGGACAATTTTCCAAAGTCTTTAATACCAGTCAGCCGAAACTTAACAAGACATTGTTCTAGTCCTGATGCAGTAATTGAAGATGTGAAATGTTCCCACATAACCCCAGTGAAACAGCTTGCACAAGAAGAGCTAGACAGGAAGACAGCAAGATCCCATCCTTTTATTGTAAAGTCATCTAATAGTGTTGTTTCAGGAATTTTAAAATCACTGACCAATATCAAGAATAAGGATTATAAGAATATGTTATCACTTTCATCTATCAGTCCTATTGGAGAGCAAATGGAAGTTCCTCTCTTTAATGAAAGTGCTGTAGCAATATATAATGGTCAAGTCTACTTTCTGTATGTAATGAGACATGGAGCTCTGTCACCAGAAATGGAAATACATGGCTGTGATGTGCTGCCTAGGAAGACCACAGTTTGGCTCATTACATGTAGTGCCATCCATGATGTAACGACTAAAGTTCCATATCCACTGCTGTCAAGACAATATGTTGTAAAACAGAACATAAAATGTCTTACAACCCTTGCTACACCCACCCACCAAGATAAAACTTCAAATGCAACACATTTCATTTCACACAGGATGACTACCATCTCTCAGCCCAAGCAATGCTGTCCTTCCACTGGGAAAAGACAACAGGTAGTAACCTATGATGATTAGCTGAATGTCTATGTATGGACAGTAAATTACTTTCCTCTTAAATATAGCTGGATGCAAAGTGCATTATTCAGCAGATTTATAATAGGAGAAGTGCTGTGAAAGAGGAGTGACCTGGTTTTGATTTCTCTTTTCTGGAGAAGACAAATACAACTCCAGTGGACACAATCATTGTAGAGTAAATCAAAGTAAGGCTTTCAGGTCTTTTAAGACTTTACTGTTTAAAAAGAAAATATAATTAGATAATGCTGAGAAAAAATCCATTTTGAGATATATTAAGATTTTTTTAGTATTTGGACAGGACAAAAGCACTGCACTTAATGGTAGCAGCCTGACGCTATTTAGAGAATAGTACGGCTGAATTTAGTATAAAGGCAAGATACTTCCCAAGGGAGAAGGTGGGGTTTCTGAATGATGAGTGCCATCATGATCACTTTTTAAAGTAACCATAAAAGAAGAGAGAAGGGATGGCTTGCCACCTGAATTAAATTGTTTTTGCAAAGCCACATCCCTGAGGTAGGGGAGACTGTAGAAACAAGCTGTGAAGATAAACGGGCGTGGGAGGAAAATGGCTATCCAGCACTCACTTTCAGATAGTCAAGTTCTACTCTTTCTTTTTTCAGTTCCTCAACAAGACTGCATTCCCATCCAAAGAAGACTTGCAAAAAAGAAATGAGAAAGAAGCACGCTGGGAAAAAGACAATGAACTAAGAAAGAAATTTGGTATTGTTAAAGATCTAAGAGTCCATCTCAACAGGTTAAGTCTCTCTGAGCTTCTAGAAGATTCTGGCAAAGCTTCTGCACTTAAATGGAAGGTAACCGCCAGGACGAAGAAATGGGAAAAAGTGCCAAAGGTAGCTAACTGTCCATAAACAAATGTAAAGCATGCCTTATCTTGAAGTGCTCATTACATATCATTAGTAGACTTTTCAAAATTTTGGAGTGTTTGACCTCCCATCATAAAACATTTTCTATTTGAGAACCTTGCAATGTTCATAAGGATTTATAGTGCTGATATTTTTTTATATTGGGGCTATTGGTAGAATCAGGAAACTCTGACTCTCTTGGTAGTCCTGTGTTATCAATGATATTTCTGAACATGACAGCTAGAAGTTGAAGAGTGTGTTCACATAAATCACTACAACCAAATAAAGACTTGAGTTTGATTTTTCAGTTTTTAAAGCATTCTTTTCACAACTCCAATTTTACTTCCTACAAAACTTCTAGACACAGGATATGGAGTAAAGGAGGACATCCTGTCAATGACAACTTTTTCTCTAGTCAGGTTCAGAGAGAGGTTGTGCCAAAGACCAGTTCAAATGGGAGCCCTGCATCAGATACTCTGAAACCTCTCCACTTTATCAATATGGGCTCAGTGTTTAGCATAGTGACCCATGCCTTTCAAGACCGGTAAAGACTTCATCACCACAATTACTTCTAAAATGCCAGGATTTGTCTTTTCTTTCAGTTGCGGCAAAAACTGCAGACAGGATGCCAGCTACTGCTGAAGTTTTTTCCAGGTCTGTGCTCTGGTTGCCACTCATACAACTGCAACTGAAAGTAGAAAAAGTGCCTACTGATCTCTTACTGCTAGTAGTGGTTTGCAGTCTGTCTGTGCCAATGTGTGTCTCATAAGCAGAAACAGGATACTCTTCATACCTGTGCTAGGCTTTTTGGTTTGGGCATATTGTCATTCACTTTTAATTAAGGTGCTAGGAGCACAAGCTACATGTTTTAGTCATTGACCTACTTTTGAAAGTCTTGCCCTATGACCTTGCTTAGAAGTATCATTTGGCAGTTTTGCCTGCTGTTATCAGAGACTCTGAACAGGTGTCTACTTTCTCTGATCTCTGAGATTTTCAGACTCTCGGCTGTGATTGGCCTCTTGTGTCCATTTTGTATTTTTCTGCGATAAAGCTCTTGAGGTTGTTTCAGCAGCCAGACTGGACATAGGGTTTCCAACAACCTATATAATTTCAATATACCTTTGTTCAAGTTCTTATTCTGCAGATAAATTAGTAATAAATAATAAATTACTATTTCTCATAGATCTGTCTATTATCTCTTGTTCAGCCTGTAGCATTAAACTTCCATGTCTGTCAACTGAATTTTAAACCAGCATCACTCAGCCTTTCCAAGATCTCTGAGAATGGTCTACTTTTCTTGTCCCTGAATGGGAACGTCATTGGTGTATCCTCAGCATTCATGAAAATATATCTTTTTGTGAAGTATTTCAAGGCCAAGTAAAGCAAGACTTTCCAAAGAATATGTTGAAAGAGCACAGGTACAAACTACTTTTTTTTTTTTCTTTCTTTCTGCCAGTACCTGGATTAAGCATCCATTGTAAGAAAATTAGTGCTGGCTGTCATTTTTCCTAAAATTTCTTTCCCAGTAAATATGCCAAGGCAGATTTTCAGGATAATAAAATTTTGATTGTGTTTCTCCATCTATGCACGTTATCATTTCTCAACATGTGTCACAAAAATCAAATAAGATCAAATACCTAATGAAACATTTCATGTTTGGATTTATTCTACAGCTGTTTTACACAGATGCTTCCAATTGCTAGACTGCTGTTGAGAACTTTCAGTTACCAACAGTAGTTCTCATTAATCTTAATTGTTACTGTGACTGCCTTTTCAGTATTTTCTGCTGCCATGTCTTTTTCTTTGCAGATTACATTCACTTTGTTACATTCTGTCATTTTACACAGACTTTGTGTTCTTTACAGTTATAGTTATTCAAGTAAAAAAAAGATACTATATCTTCTTTAAATTGTTGTTCCTTATTTCTGTCTTTCTCTGGTTTGTGTTCCTTACATGAAAAATAAGTTCATGTAGAGGTTATGATAGTGGGATTAACGTACAATTGTTAAGTCTTGCTGAAGAACCCTTCAAATGCAAGTGCCCCTTGCTAAAGGGGACACCTGTGCAAAATGTTTTGTTTTATATGCAAGACAAGATTTACAAGAAGGGTAATAGCTGTTATCAGAGTAACAAGAATATCTAGAAAAATAGACAAGCATTATATTCCCAAGTTGAATGCAAAGTAAGAAAAATTGGTAAGAATATAATTAAATACATATTACCTAGACCATTCAATAGATAAAAAATAGTTTTCAAAGAGCAAAAGGGTCACTGGTGCAAGAGAAACATGGTAAGTATGTTATTTCCAGAGGGAAAGATAATGCCAGATACTGGAAGACTGTGGAAGGTGGAGATAGGGGAGCGAGACTTACAATGTATCATGAATGGCACAAACAAATGATGATTCAGAAATTATAATGGAACACAAAACCTATGCCTAAATTGTTTACCTGATTTTGGTATCCAGTACAATTATTAATTTTAGTGGGTGGTAGTGTGTTTCATGAATATTAGGGTCAGTCCCATTTCCAAAATACATAGGAGCTGATGGCAAATGTAGTCATATACCTTTGTTGCGAGCTCTAACAAGCATCCTGGGGGCAAGAGTCCCTCATTTTCATTCACATGATGATAAAACTGTAAATACTGACAGAAAAAATAATTGGAAAAAAGAAGTGTTTTAAGACTGTGAAGTATTTTTATCTGCAGAGAGGTTTTAAATACTGTGCTGATTATCCTGACACCACAATTCTGAGATAATCTGTAGCAAGACACATGCTAGAAGCTTGCCAGCTTGGGAAAACAAGAGTTCAAAGCCTAATGCGTACATGAGGCAGCGGTGGAGGGCGGGGAGTAGTATGGAAAAAAAATCACATACATGACAGAGGAAGGTGAATCACTGACATCTTATGTACTGTACTCAGTATTTGGCCTTCTACAGTTTCAAAGGAAATGTGTACTCCACTAAGAACTATTTGGTTTGCTTCCAGGAGTGGCAGAGCAGTGGCAGGGGACCATCACCAGGGTTTTATTTGTTTCCAGTAGACAAAGACCAACACTCACCCTCCTGTTACTCTCTTCTGCCTCTCAGAAGCCTCTAGTTAAAGAGGCTTTTCCACTATGCTGTCTCTGTTGCTAAGCTTCCAAATAAGATGCTGTATACATCAGTAGAAGGCTTTATAAATAACAGACAGAATTACAAGAGAAGGAGGAACAAAAGTGAAAGGAAGCTTTCTAGAAATTTTATGTTGACAACTTATGTTTCCAGGAAAGTACATAATAAATGAAGCATTTACGCTGCATAAAATCAAGATTAACTCTGTGGGTTTCTTAAATCAAAATGTCGTTATATCGAAAATTTGCAATGTGCCACAGTAATGTCTCATGTATCTGCTTTCATTTATTTGCCTGTGTTTATGAATCCAGTCACAAATATCCGTAAGGCAAAAAGCATGTGAATCACTCCCAGGACCTCCACATTTGGGGTGTTAACAATGGTTCCAAATGAGACATTAAGTAAATTCTTCCATGTAAATCCTTACCTCTAATTAGCCAGCCAGCTACTAGAGCTGATGATTACCACCTCTTGGTGTTAACTTGCTCACATTTTGTTGTTTTATGCCACAACAGCTCAGTACTCTTCAGCCTGCATCTCCTCCAGCACAGTGCAGGAATTCTGCATCTGCATGTGCGTGAGTTTTCTTCCCACTGTGACTGTTTTGCCCAAGGGCAACGGGTGGCCTTGGCTACAGGACATGAGTTTGGATTTGAAGGACCACATTGCCACCGGGATCTGTCACGAACAGCATTGGATAAAAATTTTTCAGATGTGAAGGGACACCATTACTGCCTTCTGCCATGAGCTGTTGTCAGGACTGTGCCATTCTTACAGTGAAAGACAGTAGATCTCACCTTGAGGTGCCAACCTGATAGGACTCTACACTGAGATGACTCTCTTGGTGGGTAAGGGGAACGCAGTGGATGTTGTTTACCTTGACTTTAGTAAGTGTTTTGACATTGCCTTCCATAACAGAGAAGGGTCCAGAGGAGGGCCACAAAAATGATCAGAGGGCTGGAACTCCTCTCCTGTGAAAAAAGGCTGAGAGAGTTGAAGTTGTTCAGCCTGGAGAAGAGAAGGCTCCAGGGAGACCTTATTGCAGCCTTCCAGTACTTAAAGGGGGCTTGTAAGAAAGATGGGGACAGACTTTTTAGCAGGACCTGTTGTGACAGGACAAGGGGTCATGGTTTTAAACTAAAAGAGAGCAGATTTGGACTAGATATAAGGAAGAAATTTTTGACAATGAGGGTGGTGAAACCCTCGCACAGGTTGCCCAGAGAGGTGGTAGATGCCCCATCCCTGGAAACATTCAAGATCAGGTTGGATGGGGCTCTGAGCAACCTAATCTGGTTGAAAATGTCCCTGCTCATTGCAGGGGGGTTGGACTAGATGACCTTTAGAGGTCCCTTCCAACCCAACCTACTCTATGATTTTACGGGTGGTATCCACATGCCCAGTGCCCCTCTCTGAGGAGCTAAGACAACAAGGGCTATTTCTCCACTGCCGTGCTTGTTTTAGCACATGGTTGATTTATCCTTATTGATTTCATCATTATTACTGATCTCAGCAAGCTTCACCAGGATACTTGATGCCTGTGGCTCCTGCAGTTATAGCCTCAGACTTGATGAGGATGCTAATATCTTCTTTCAAAACAGAAACACAACCATTCTTGGGGTTTTCATGTCTGTTTCCACTGTGAAAACTGCCATTTACTCCTATACAAGTGTCCGGGATGGTACCTGTGCCTGAGATGCTGTGTCTCCGTACAAATGGAGGTTCAAGCATGCTGTGCATTCAAATCCAGAAGTGGGCTGAAGGAGAACGTGCGTAAATAGCAATGCCTTTTCCATTGGGTGAATGTAACGGCTTCACTAAAGGGGAACAGATTTCCAAAATTCCTCTGTGTCATCTTTCCCTTACATTAGAAGATGGGTTGAGGGATGCCATCCTGCACCCTTAATGCTTGTCTGCTTCACTCACTCCCCATATGTGCCATTCAGCCTATTGTCCTTTAAACAAGCATGGTTATTCTGAATGTCCTCTTTGGCTCTCTGCTCCCTTTTTGGCCTTCTTGTATACTGCTGTGTGCCCATGATGATGACCTCCTTCAGGAAACCCAAGAAATCTTGACTGTGCTTGGGAGGATGGCAAAGGTGAGGAGTGCAGCTCAGAAGGGAGAGCGAGCGAGGGAAGAGTCCTTTGCCTTGGAAGCTGAAAACATCTACATTGGGGGTGGGAAGTTTTACAAAGGCTAGGAAAAGGCTATTTGGCCATGGAAGATTGAAAGGTGCCTTCCTCTCTCCTAAAGTGACATGAGAGCTTCTGTACCATCCCTCTCATGCCTCCTCTGGATTTTCCTATGTGATGATCCTGGGACTTAGGGCACAAAAGTCAAAGTGGGTGAGAATTAGTAGCATACAGGCAGTTAAATGCTACATAACAAATATTATTGATACCAATTTACCGATTTTGTTCTCAAATTAGTATGTGCTAAATGTTAATGGGAAAGTATAGTAAAGACATTGCTTCATGACTCATTTAATAGGCCCAACAGAAGAGAGTTGTAAGCTACCATTATAAAAATTTAACTCAGTTACTATTTCAAACCAAATTAAGCACAGTACAACAGCTGACAGCCAGTCTGAAGTTCAGAGGTGGAGGAGAAACTCCTTTAATACTCTCATTAGCAGTGCTGGGAAGAATGAGTGAATTATTTCCTTGAAACTCGCACTGTCTATTATACCGCATTCTCTGTGGTGGTGATATTTGAAACATGCACAGTGTGTAATAAACAAGAATACCTGAAAGTTTGGCGAGGGAGAAGACAGACCCGAAGAACTACCTGACAATGTGGTAGAATCTGCTGTCCTGTAAGAAGAGGCTCAAGACAGGAGAAACCAGGTGAAAACCTATAGCCTGTGTTACATGTGATGTCAGACTGAAAGACCTAACCTTTGCTTGTGGCCTGCACATTGTATAAATCTATGAAATTGCCACATATATTTTGTTGACTTGAAAACCTATCTAGGCTTTGAAAGAGTAAATTCTTTTCCAACCACAGCAGCCAGATTATTTGTTTCTGGAACTGTGTAACACCATCTGTTAAAATCTAGTCTGACTTTCCTGGTGATTGAGAGAGAAACAGTGTTAGAAGACACATTAGTAATTTTAATGCAGATAATTCCCTTCTGCACTTCCCATTAGCATCAATCATTATAATCAACTGTCTTTATACATCTCCTTTGCTTACTGAAACTACAGAAGTCAAGAAGCACAGGCATCCCAAGTTCAGATGAGAGAATCTAAGGATCCAAGATAGAACTGAGGACAGCCAGGAAAGGGGGTTTCCTCCTAACAGGAAACTTCATCTTTTTCAGAATTGGGTTTCAGTTTGAATCAGATTAAATATTTTTTTCTTCCCAGTCCTCCAGTCAGCAGGAAGCTGCTCAGACACTGGAAAAGCTCAGCTAAACTGCCTCTGTCCTAATACCAACAGCAAAGCCAGGTATCAGGGTCACTGAGGGCTGGGGCTTCCCAGACTCCCTGACTCCCTGGCCCGTCTCCCAGGGGATGGCTGTGGGCAGACATCTGTGGAGAGGGAGACAGGGTTACCTCAGGACTCTGGACATTCAGCAAAAGTTCACCGAGTGCAACAAATTTTAGTCTCTAAAATGTAGAATCTACCAAATAAAATTTGTTCCATCAGAAAACTTTAAACCTAATCTCTTAATCTGGAAGCTCTGTCTAAGGCATTGGTTTTAACAACATGAAAGAGAAAGTGGGCACAGGACCACATGTCATGGAGTTGCAATAGCACTAACAACAATGGGAACTGAAGTTTCAATTTATGGAAACTCCCATAACATACCCGAGTATCAGGGAACTTTTTCTGGTCTCTCTTCAAGTGTGATGTCTAGAGAGAGTGGCTGAGCTTCAGCTGGCTGTGCTCCAAAACCCCCATCCCTCATATTGCCCAGAGTCATCCTACAGTTTCTTTTGCCCCCTTACAAATACAAGTGTCTTCTCCACTGCTCAGGCTGGAAACTCTTTACAGCAAGATACTCCTTTTGTATAGTGTGTGTATAGCACCCAGCACAAGAAGGGTCTCCAGTACTCCGCTAACGCAAACGAATACAAATAATACCTCCCCCTCATTAAAATCATTATCAAAATACATGATTCTCTAACAAGTGGTTTTTCAGCTGTATTACTTTTGGAGATGTAAAGGATTTTTTATTTAATTAGCAGTCCAGCTGCTCTGTGGTAAGAATATTTGCCCTTTAGTATGAGAATGAGGTCCTACAGATTGCTGACTTCTCCTTACACAGAAATGAAGCCAGGGAAAATTGAAGGCATTTGTTGTCTTGATAGAGGTACTCAGAAATATTGCAAGATGATACTTCTAGTGCTTTTGGACTTTCCAGTGTGTTCTGGAAAGGGACGACTACCCTGCTGGGCAATTATCCTAAATAAACCATGCCTGAACCTTAGGCTGCAGCACATTCATCCTGGATTGTTTGAACTTACATCTGACATGCTGTATTGTGCAAAAATTGTTTTGTGCTATGTCTTTTAAAGACCTTCATATAATCCTCTGCTAGGCAGACCTTCTACGGCTCTACTTTCTATTGTCAGCTGGTAGAAGAAAAATATTACTCATTGCATGTTTGGAGCCCAAATCAGTCTGGAGCACATTCACATTTTGTTCATATCTTTCTGGAGGTGCAATGACCACAGGGAATAAACTCCCAGCCTCTAAATGGTCTTCTGCCTATCAGGCAAACAAACAAATGTCCCCTGTAGGTTTGACAGGGCAAGACTTTCTGCACAGAGCCAGAGGCTGACTGAAGTTTTTGGAGCTTTCATTCCAATCTGTCACAATGTGGTTATAGTGAGAAAACAGATTATATGAAAAACTAAACCTTCTCCCTCTGCAGACATGCTCCTTGTGTGCCTGAGTCAGTGCTGCTAATGTTATGGAAACACCAACCCCTCCTTTTTTCTTTAAATAATGCTGAAAGGCCAAAGAGTGCACAAAAATCTTTTAACTTGGTCACTGAAATTTAGAAAATAGAGACAACACCTTGTACCTAAATGAACAGTCTTATCTGGAAGCTGCAGAACAGCAGGGCATGCTGCGAAAAGGCAGGCCAATTCTTGTTGCTTATTTTGGTCATCCAAGTTAGAAAATACTGGTTTTAATCTGCTATACCTAAAAATAAAATCAGTGTTTTGTTTTCACACTGCAGGAGCATTTATAAAGATGAGCAGTATGTCAGACTAGGTGAACAGGTGATGATTGTCTTTTCCTTCAGTACCAGAATGGAGGATCATTGGATGAAACTACTAACAGCCAGAAGGTTCAGAATAAACAAATGGAGATGGTTCCTCACACTACATGTAGCTAGGTTGTAGGAATCATTGCTAGCATGTTATTACAGATACTTAAGTTTATACCAGTATGAATTCAAAAGGCTACTGGACAGATTGATGGAATAAAGTACATCTGAGGCTATTAAGTACTATCCCCAGCTTGGTAGATTATTGCACTTCAAATAGCAGAGGATGGACAAATATCATTTCATGTACTTATATTCTTCCTTAGACATTGTAGTAATTTTAGGACAAAAAAGGTCAGGTCAGACCAAAGGTCCATTTAACCCCATAGTCTGTCCTCCACTTTGGTCAGTAGTGGATGCATAATTTAAATACAGTGGTTTTGTACTAGCTACATATGGCCATTTATACTGGCCACAACTAGAAACAGAATAGGGGGGCTGGACTCAGACTCAGGCCTTGCTGCATGAAGGCTACTGCTACCACTGGCAACACACCTCAGGGAGAGAGACACGAACCTGCCATCTGCACTGAATTGACTGTAGGCCAGCCAGGAGCATCACTGGTGTGTGAGATTCACACAGCTCTCATATCAGGGTGGAAGACCTTCTGATCACTGGGGATGTAAATGAAACATTGGGTTGTAACACAAAAAGCAACGTATTGTAAACCTTTAACTTGATGAATTTTGCTCTTTTATCTTTATTAGGTGTCTGAATAGATTTCAGTCTCCTTGAATTTATTCATTATTCAAAGCAATCTGACAAAAATTACTTAGTCCATAATGTAAAAGTACATGCACAAGTCACGGTGTGCAATTCTGTTTTTTAATGGAGACATAGCCTTCTCAAAATCAGTTTTCTATAGAGAATATTCATAGGATATCCCCAATTCTAGGCATAGTAAGTAATACTATCTACTTCTTTATCTCCGTATTTCAAGATATCAAGCATATTCCAAATGAGGAAACAATAGTACTGTGCTAATCACTGCACAAAGTGGAAATGAGGAATTTGGGACCTCTTTCCTGTAGATAGGTTGAAAATTCCACCAGAAGAGAATGAGGCTCCTAAGGCATTTAGGAGGGCTGTGGCACAGCTAGGACTTTAATCCAGAGTTCCAGAGTTGAGCCTTCACACAAGGCAAACCTTTCTTGGAGAAATTCTCCATCGATAGAAGACATATGATTTTATAATGATCATGGCATAGTGCCAGAATGCTACAGCCATCTCACAGACAGCAGGCTGAGACTGGCCCGGGTTAGTTACCTGTATTTTCAGTTATGGGAAACTAATACAGAGCGCCACACAAAAGTGGCAAGATACCCATCTCCATGGGGTTTAATGGTAAGAATATGTTTACCAGGAATTACCAAACTGCACTGCATTGGAGGCTGTGTTGGTATGACAGAGGAGAGGAGGTTTCATGTATCTGTATCCTGATCAGTGGGACTTAACTATGCATAGGAGACTGAGGCTCTGAAAAAGAGACACTGAAAATAATAAAGGATGAAAACCACCTGCTTTTGTTCCGCTGGGCAGAGGCTTGCTCCAGCACCCTCTACATTCTAGACCAAGTGTCTCATCACCACAGTGATGATCTACCTCACCCTGACCCACCCTTACATTTTGATTTCTCAACATGTCTGTTTTCATCAAAGCTTTCAACATGTTTTGATTCTGCTCCTGTTCAGAATAAAAAAAAGCTCCAAAGTTGTTCTGCTTGATGAGGATCTCTTCTGAGAAGAGATTTAAGGCTTCACAGAAGAAGAGGAACCAGGCTGGCCAGTTGGCTTCCTAGCTTTTCTTCTGTGAGTCCAGCGCAAGTAGTTTTTGATTAGTGACTCTCTCACCCCACTTCCTTTACTTTGTGACATTAACATGATGCTAGACACTAACTCACCACTCTGGAGACATATGTTAGAGAAGCAAAATATCTAGTCATCTTTAGGCGGTTTGCCACCATCCATCACCAAGCCCATTTCAGAGACAACTGCAGAAAGTTGGATCAGAAAGTAGATTTCAAACCACATTACACATGGGAAACAAATGCTATCCAGGAAATCTTTTTACAGGTCTAAATTATAAATCATTCCTTGGAAGAATTTTTATTTTGGAGAATCATTTGGTGACATGCTGCATTTGACCACAGACAGCTGGGCTGTTTAATCATTTAGCATCATTTACACCCATAGCAACTTATTTAATCCACTGTGCATATCTGACTACAAACCTTCAGTGAAAAGAAAGAAATAACATACATATATACATGTCTCTGTGTGTGTAAGTACATACTTAGAATTATATATACTAATACATATTTATATGTACTAATATACGCAGTGTCTAATGTCTAATGTCTTTTGTTTTCTTACAAAAAAGAAAATACAAGAACAGAATTTTTTAACTCAGTTCCCTGAGGACACTGAAATTTCAAAGGCAAGAATAATTCTTATGTTAATAAAACATTTCAGCTTTTACAGTTAACAGTTGCATGGAGCTAATGCTACATAAGGGACAGGGACAATAAGCAAGAGTGAGTCTGACTAATTTATTCTGATTGTCCACAGTAAAAAGATGATGCAAGTAAATGTTTCAGCTGTTACAAAGCTAACTTGGTTTCTCAATAACCTCTCATATATGTAAATAGATGTCAGTATTTGTATTTCAGGAATATAATATTCAAAATAATTCAGCATAGCATGATACTGCTTACACAAACAAATGTAAGTAGGCCAGTATATGAAGAACTAAAGGAAAAGGTAAAGCTATTTGCAGGAGAGAATATTGTAACATAAAAAAGTGCCTGACGAACTATTTAAGGATATATTGAAAGAGCGTAAGGAGGACAACCTTTGCATTTTCTTTCTAAAAATTTCTAAAAGTGTGTCCTTCTAGAGACTGATCGCAGCCTTCTTGGAGCCGTTTGCTTTGAAGGAAAAATCACAGCCTGCAAGCAGAGCCAGTTTTAAAGATGAACACGCCAGGCTAGTGAGCTCAAGAGACTACCAGTGTTTTAAGTAGCAGCATAAAACATCCATCATGCTGGTGCAGACAGTCAGGTGTACATGTGAGGGGAGAGGATTTACATTTGCCATAAGGCTCCATGGATCTAATGTTTGTCCACAACCACTAGCAGGCAATGCCAGTGGTCCCCTCTTGAAATTTAGGATAAGGTTGTCTCTTGTGAAGGACCACTATTTTCTAAGTGTGGTTCAACCTTGTGTTTGACAGATCCTCTTTAAAACTAGAGGCAAATTTACACTTGGTGCTTGCCCTCTCTATCAAAAATGATGCTATTCAGGGAAAACTGCACAGTAGAAACTAAAGTGGCATTATCCTATGGATTTGTTCCAGTAGTCTTCATCACTGACAAACTGATACAAGATATTGACAATAAGCAAGATCCATATCAGGAACCTAGTACTGAACAGCCCAAATACAAATTCTGTGAGTCATTTGATCCTTACGTAGGGGCTCCCTGAGGTTACCAACAGGAGCCATTCAAATACTCCACAATTGCCATCTATCACATCTATCCCATTTATCTATGTGTTTATATAGGGTGGGACTTTCACCAGGTCTCAGATCTGCTTTACTTCGTCTTTTATTTAAAACATGTAAAAAATCTTCTCGATTAGTATTTCCTGTGCAGGATTCTTATTCTTCTGAGAGTCTCCCCTTACAGTCACAGGGGTGTCTGGACAAAGGCCATTTTCTGTTGCTGGTGAGCGCTGTATGGCCACAGTCACCAACAGTAACAATTGTAGATCTATTCCTGCCTTCAGCTCTTGTCTGCTACACTGTGAAACTAGGATTGCATTGCTTTTAAGATACTATTTGAAAGAGGATAGGGAACCTGAAAGCAAATAGGTGATGAAAGCCTTCAGCTTTCCAAAGCGGCTAGGTCTGCTCAAGAAGACAAAAGGCAGGACACTGGCACAGGTTTTGCATAGTCAAATATGCAATATATTCCATTTGTGGTTTAAGAACAATTCATCCCTTTGTAAAGATTGCCCACTGCAACCACAGTACTGCAAAGGCCGGGAAGAATTGGCTTATCTACTGCATACATATTAGTTACACAAACTGAAGCCTATAAATTGTGCAAGAAGCCAGTGTTTTTCACTTTCGGGTTTGCCACTCTGACCTCTGTTAAGTGTCTCCCATCCCACCTGTATCTTACACATACTACTCCTCAGTGCTTCATTATAAATCCATTTCCCATAGATAGTCAGCAGTATAAGGCTATTTTTTTTCCTCTAAGCTATATAGGCTCACTCGGTATAACAGTTCTAATGAAAACTCAGGTTAAAGACACAAAATAGATAGGCTGGATTACACTGGCATAATATATTGTGACAATTCACTTGATAGCACTAAGGAACTGAGCAAACCTACGTGTTGTTAGGCAAAGGAAATTTATTGTTAGGCTGAAAGAGAACTAGAGCAGAACTCAAACGCTCTCCTAAGTATTCATAGTACCTACTTCAGGTACTCAAATCAAGAACTTAGTGTGGCTGACATAAAGGGAAGGACTCCTGCAGAGGACAGTTCACAGCACAGACACTGAATGGACCCTCTGCAAGTTTCTCTCTGTTGACCGTATACAGAACCTGAGAAGACTGGACTCTGGACTTAGTCATCTCTAGTTAGATTCCTGAAGTAGACGATTTTGAATATCTGCTAATGTACACGTTTGGGCTATGATTTGCAGTAATCCCATATCAGTCTAAAGCACTTGTCAGCATTTTCATATTCAGTAAATTGTTGGCATTTTTACAGAACTTTTTTCATGGCACATGAGTATTAACTGAGCTACGCAATGCATTTGTTACGCAGCTAAGTATATGATATGGCTCAGGGGCTTGGCCGTGGTTCCAGGGCTTGTTTAAGATCACACAATTCAGTAGAGACACTGGGAATCTAGGGTCCCCCTTCTAAAATAGCTAAGCAACATCCGTCTCTCTCACATCCATTAATTTTGGCATTTTTCCTGACATCTTGCAAAATTCCCTAAAAAAGGATTTCTAAGACAAAGCAACAGTCTTGAATTTGTAGAGCAAGAACTCGATGTTCCCTTTACACTTAGACCTTTTTTTCTGTGGTTTTGGGGTTTGGACCTGCCTAAGCCTTACACATTTCTGCTGAAAGCAGTTAAAGGGACTTGAAGTCTTGAGAGCGACACTTTCTGAGTACCTAATGTGGGCACCTTAGGAGTCGAGATTTTCATTAAGTGCAGAGCAATTTCCCGGTAGGGATCAGGCCTCTTTAACATGCACCTGAAAAGGGAGGTATCCAAGGGTCCCAGCCACTCTTGGAAGCGCTGTGCATTGCTGTCCTGGTGAGGCATGCTTTCGACCCTGAAAGATAGCTCAGCTCTCTTGACCCTTCTGTCAGGCATTCCAGCAGGATGACAACAAAGCTGCCAGCTTCATAGGGACATGCTAAAGATATATTTAAAATCCTCTGCTCTCTGTCAGTTATAACACCCTTTCTGAAGGTTAAAATAGAAACCAGTTTCCAGCATTTACAAACCAAAGCCCAATAGTTACTTTTGGCACCATCTGACACATTCTTGGCAGTCTCAACAGGGAGGCCAGGAACAGGCTGGACATAAAGCAACTGGCATCCTATCTGAAAACAACTCAGCCCTACTGGAGAAAATGCTTTAAAACCCTAGTCGAAAGGAAAACCTCTTCAAAAAAGATTATCATCAGATATGGACAAAGTGTGACTTTTAAACCCATTTTTGCAGAGCACGTGATGCTGTTCCCTCTTTCCAAGGCACAAGCACTGAGATCTGTACTCATAGTAGGAGCACTACTAAAACCAGCAAGTCAGAATGCAAATGTGCTACGAAGTCAAACAGCATACACATTAATGGAAGAGGGAAATTGTGTTCCCAGAATTCCAGACCATAATAGATATCCAAAAAATCAGATTTATTCAAACAAATGCTCAGTAAATTGTAATCAGAGTTAAACGTGAAGCTTTTCCCTTTTTATCATGCCTTTACATTAACTGTTGCTGGTATGCATGGGAAGTACCAGCAGTCCCTGATAATGAACAAATACGCACGCTCTCCTTAAAATGCCAATGATTCAGCAGCAGCACTTATTAATCAGGTTCAGGCCCACAGAAGGGCCTTGTTATCATGGAACTCTGAACAGCATTATTCAATTATTGCTAGCTGTAAAGCAGCTGTGACTACAGAAGGTTATGATATTTTACAAAATGAAATCCATGAACTGAAGCACTGTACCTCAAGGGAAAACTAAGTATCTTGTCCATGCAGGGGAACATGTTTTGGGTTTCTCAAAAAGATGATGAAGGAAAATTGCTAGCAAGAACAACATCAATTCTGTTTCTTCTGTAGATAGAAAACATAATATATTGCATCTTAGAAATGATAACAAGAGAGCAGATGATGGAAAAGAAGGATCTAATGAGTTTTTCCCTTTTTAGCATCTTTCTAGACTTTGAGCTCAGTCCCTGACAGAAAGCTGATGAACCGCTGGTGTAGCAGGAAACAGAAAATCAAAGATGTACTTGCAGGGACCTTGACCAACAGTTTGCCAACTTATTCCACCGTTCCTCAAAAAGAGCCACTGATTTTTTTTACATCTAGTTAGAATCTCCAATTTGAGCAAAACTTGCAGAAAATTACTGAGAACCTAAGTCTCAAATTCTTCTCAAATTTAAAATGCTAATACAGAAGCACTTACTATGTGGAACAACTTAAAAATTACTAAGGATACCTCACTACACCTCAGCTTACTCAGCTGTCTCAATACAGTTGAAAATTTAATGAATTAATGCTGAGAGAGGTCTTGAAATGAAGATAAAGCACTGAAAAAAAGCATGATTAGTGCACTTGAAACCAAAAACTAGCATAAAGAAATTACTCCATCACAATAAAATACCCTTTGAATTCTGCCAACTCTAGGATGCTACTTTTGCTTATACAGACAGCAGCATTTTAACCTAATGATGTCTACAACCCAGTAGAGAAATGAGCTGAACACCAGTAGGAGTTAAAGAGAGAAGAGATGAAATAAGTCCTAACTGAAGTTTCTTTTTGCAGAAGAGAAATTTTAAGCTCAGAATCCCAAGCTCTGTTGCAAAACAGTCATGTAGACTCTCATTTTAAAGTAACAGAACTCATTTCTAATCCTTGTAGCTACACCAAAAAGCCATCAGAGAGATGATCTAGGTTCAATATAAGGGTTAAAAAATCAGGAGACAAATTAAAAAACCCCAAAGTACATATAAACACTAGCCAATCAGCCCAGAAATACCACTGGTGGCTTCTAAACTTAGTGTTTTGAAAGGGGCTCAGTTTGTGATCTGAGTCTTACTAGCAGATGAGTTTGTACCATAAATCTGAGATACAGGACTAAGTGTCCCCTAAAACATAAGAATACTCCAGTTAGCTTTTTGGTATAAAGACTTATGAATTCAGAAAGTTAGTTACTGGCACACAATTACTTCAGGCTTACCCACGAGTGTGGGTTTGCTTCTGTGTCACAGGAGGAGAAATAGGCATGTTCAGAGTTGCCGAAGGGAAGAAGCAGGCAAAAGATCCCTGATCTGTAACTAGCCATGTTCAGGGAGCGTGCAAATATTCAGGATGGCTCTTTTAAAACCCATTAAATTGGCTGACTGAGTCTGACTGCTTGAGGACATTTCAAACCCCTCTTGACTCGACCATTTTGTTTTCACTTATAGACAACCCTCATGAAAACACGTATTTAACGTAACCGTGCATAATACTGTAGAACTTCATAGGCTTTCTCAGTGCAAGAAATAAGCCTTCATTCTGCCAAGTCACATTTTTTCCCTAGAACATCATGCTGCAGTTTCTCTTCCTATTCAGTTCGGCTGCTTAAATAAATAAATCTCGGTCCCTCTAGCACTGTATCATTCATATTTAAATTGTTAGTCTACACATAACTGTTTTGTGCCTTCTGCATTTAATCCCTCAGCCTCTCTTGCTTACATATCTGCTTGTGTTCAGGATTATTAAGTGCTGGATGGAATTTATAGCCAGAGCGAAGCCCCGTTTGTCATCCAAGTTTTGCTACACTGGAATTAACTCGGTAGCACCTGCATACTGACTTATGAAGAAAAGCTAATCTCAGTTTATGGCATACTAGAGTGTTTTTCACCATGTAACAGTGGAGCAAGTCTCTTCCACTGGAACAAGAATCACTTCTAAAGCCATCCATGTTTTTACATTTATTGATTTTTTCTCTTGACTGAGTCTGACCCTTGGGTTTGCCTTCATTAGGTGTCATAACGTTCAGCTAGCTTGGCAGAACAGACTAACAAGCTTCAGTCCAGTTTCAAGCTGGGAGCCCTGCCTCCTGAGCGCTGGCAGATAAAACTCTGGCAATTTAAAAGGTCACTGCCCCCACCCTACCGCTGTGCTGGATGTCACTGCCCTGGCGGCAGGGCTGGCAGGCCCGGATGGGTGCTGAAGCCTTGCCTGCCCTTCGCCACTGTACTGCACATTAACCAAGCCGGGGATCAGCTCTCGGGCACTGGCAGAAGCTGCGCCTGCTGGGGCTCCTGCTCCAGCCTCCAGCCATGAGGAGGGACAGGCAGCCAGGTGGTTAGTTTTAAACTACCATGGCTTAAATTCCCCACGCTCAGGAGTCAGAGCCCTCTAATCACTCCTATTCTTTCAGCCTCACAGGGCTTTTAACCAGGAGGGTGCGGGAGCACCAGAGAGCACTGGGGAAGCTTCTGAAGGAAGAATGCAGTACAGTTACCGGATTGTAGCTGTGTCCTTCCTACCACGGGCAAAATCTTGGCTAGAGCCTCTCAGCACTCACACATGCTACTCCAGCAGTCTGATCAGAGCACCTCGGTCCTCCGGTTAATGTAGGCAGCTCTTGATCATCAGCTCCACAATAGCTCACAGATCCTCCTGAAAGCAGCGCTGTTCATCTCAGTGCTTGGATAAAAGCAGATGCCTGCTTTTGAGTACGTCGTTGTGCCTCTGTGACACACCTGAGTATTCAAAAGCACTTGCGGAGTGGAGGAAGAGACTCCAATACACTGATGCAAAAACCTCAGTATCTATTACACCTTTTTGTTGTTGTTATTGTTGTTATAGAGCTTATTATAACCAACCCAAGCCACAGTGGATCACAGATAGTGTCAGTCAAACTTTCATAGATGCTACAGAAATGTAACTCAAAACTTCTGCTTCAGAGCAGGAAACAACAGAGGAGAATTCACAAAGCTCAAGGAGAATTCACCATTCAAAGATCATTTCTCTCCAAGGAAATACTAAGTAACAGATCCACTAGATGGCAACTGGATGTACATACACAGCCACGCTGGACAGGTTAACATTATGGTGTTATCCTGCCTTTGTGCTCTGTCAGGGCTAGACCCTTTCAGAACCACTTGGCCCTCTCTGCTTAAACACTCTGTACTTTATATCTCATTTTAATTCTTGCAGCAGTTACTGGAAAGCTTTGGAAGTGTGATTTTAGCGTGCAGCATTCAGCTGTGTAAAGGCAGCTGGTCAGGGATTCTATAGTTTTTAAATACAATCATATATAAAATATTGATGTTTATTTGTCTGCTTTTTTTTTGTTTTTTAATTCTGTAAGTGGCAAGGTGGTCCTTGCTTAATGCGTTTGTGCTCCAAATTGTGGAACCAGTTGTCATTTGTACCATAGCCTTCCTCATGAAATTGTGTTCAGAATGTTGTACACATTTTTTGTTTTTCCAGCTGTCGTAATTATTTCTACCTCAATTTATCTTGTCTTGGGAATTCAGATTTCAAGTTCTTCTGAGCAGGCTTGTTTTTTTTATGAGATGCTTATATTTTGCTTAGCACAGGGGGACTTGCATATCCACAGAGTCTTATATGATTTGAATGATGGATAACTACCAAACATGAACAATCTGAGGAAATGTACTTTTTTAACAACTCAGGCCTTTTCTCTAACACCAATGAAGACCTTTTTCTGAACAAGATAAGCATGAATAAAACAGAACAGTCTAAGTAAAAGGCCTTACATTAGAGCCCAACCATTACTCTCCCCCTGCTTCCCTACCCAACTTCCAAAAAATGTAGGAATTTGGGATGAAAAAGTGCAGGAAACAAGATAAGCAGTGAAAACTCCTGAAAACGTAAAATGAACTGGCAGGCAAAGCAGTCAAGTTCTAGGACGGAGAACTCACGTATGCTAAAAAGTCTATGAAAGAAGCACCTTCTCACCTGGTCAGGAAGCAAAGCCCTCAGTCATTTGCGCAGTCACTGGCTGACTCACTTCTCCCCGGCAGCAGTATCACGCATTCGGACTTCAGCCATACTTCTCAGACAAACCAAATTGTTTGTTCTTTCCCCAAAAGCTCCTAGCAGCTTATTTCAGACTTTCTTCACATACTGTAATTTTGTCTTTCACAGGGGCTCCCTCATTCCTACTGAAAGTAAAACTCTTACAGAATCCTCAAATTTTGGACACCCTGTAGTCTCCTGCACAGGGAAAATAAATCCCTTACTAAGACACCTTGGGGCTATGAGACAAGTTTTTTAATGTCTTCAGGTTGAATGGGACAATGTGAAGGATGTGCTGTTTCTTTGCTGCTTTTACTTCTTTTGAGCCAGGCTCTATATGACTAGGTCCACAAAGCTCGGATCACTTCAGTATAGGGACAACAGATATATCAGAATTCAGTTACACAGCTGCAACCCTGAGACTTTGGAAGAGGCTATGAATGTGGCAATGAAACTGGACTAGATAAGATATGCAACTCCAAGTTTGTGATTTACTTACAGTACTCCTATGAGTGTAATCTTTGGACATTCAAGTGGGTAAAAATGGAATAACAATTCCCTTTGGTCCTTCCATTTCTGTTTCAGTAGGGTCCCATGGGTACTCCATACTCCTCACAAAATTGTTCTACCAGTTCATTGATTATGCGCATGCGAGAAAAACTTCCAAGGGAAAGGAGAGAAGAAGGAATAAATTCCACATTTAGGTCGGAAACTGGGTATTTCGGTGCAAGAGCAAGGGCAGGTGCCATGCAGACATACATTAGATATCCCATTCTCTCTGCCTCCAGAAAATGTAACACATCACATTATTAGTTAGCACCTGCTAACTAAAGCCTGGGTTTGTGCTCACTCTTAGTTCTAACAGACATTAGAGCTGTAACTGATCACCAGGTTCGCTGGGAATTCTTCTTCTTTGGCTCACCCTCATATTAGGTGTTCATTTTTCTCTCTAGCAGCTGCTGTAGGAGCTTATGGTTGTGAAGAGAAGCCACCTCTCTCTGGAAGCAGGGCTGCTGATGTCTGTATGGAGCCATGCTTTTGTACTTTGTGAGAGGTGACGCAGAAAGCAGAGCACTGGTGTGGCAGGTTCCCTCTTCTCTACACAGAGTGGGCAGACCACGGATCTTTCTACTGGATCTACTGGTCAGAAACCAGCAGGAGTGTGTGGAAGAACTGGTCCACTTCCTGAAGAGCTTTCGGGAAGCCCCACGCTGACCACAACTCCAAAGACACAGTCTGTGATCTCCACACATCCTTCTGCCTCCTGCAGGCTTTGTTCCTGTGCTGCATGTCAGTCTACGCTGTTTTCTTTACCCTTCAAGTTATTCTTCTGTTTTTTCATCTTCTTAAACACGTCTCACCAGGCTGAATTATGGTATCATGTTAGTTCTGTGCCACACATCCTCCTCCATTCACGCTTCCCCAGTCTGTCACCCCACCTCTACTCAAAAGAATTTAAGCTAGTCCCAGCTTCATAAGCAAATGCCTGGGCTTACCCACCCTGGTGCTGACATCTGCACATGAGGAGGAGCTGCATTCAGACCATTACAGCATAGGCTCCAGTCCTGTCTCCAAGTTCAGAGCCCTTGCTCATGAGCCCCTCAAAACAAAGAGCTTGTCTTCTCTGCGCAATTAAATTCATAGTGCCACGTCGGGGAGCTTGTGCTGTGACTAAAGCTCATGAATTCCAGATCAAGAGAAAAGGACAGCTCAGTAGTACTAACGACTGGAAACTGTTCTGGAAAGGCTGGTTGAAAATCATGACATATGCATACACAGTGCACACAGACAATAATAAAAATGTTTCTTTTCAAAATGATCTTAGGTGACAGTCATTGATTTTGCCTTGAAAAAGGAGCCAAACCCATAACTCATAAACTGTAACTCATAAACCTTAGAAACTTCCAGTTGCCCTTAGCCTTGTAGATCAAATAAAATGAAAATGACTGTGTTTTAAAGGCATAAGCAAACCAATGAGTAATGGGGAATCAATTCCAGCAATCCACTAAGATAACTTACATACACAACAACCAGCCTTGAGTTAACTCTACTCCTTGCTGAGCCATGTCTGGCTGTGAAGCCATCTTGCCAGCTGAAGTAGAAGCAGGTGAACAAGCAATCCAAAAGGCGGGGAATCTCTCTCATCATATGTGGCAAATAGGTGGACCTGAAGTCTACATGGAAACCCTTAAAATCACAACCATGCCTTAGAGACAAAAACAGAGTTAAAGCTCACCTCCCGGGTCATTCAGAAAATAAACAATCTGGTAGCCTGAGGATATGAAAGCTGTCAGGTGTTTTTTTCTAAAACCAAATAAATAGTTGGAAGTTTGTAAGCATAAAGAAAGTAACAGACCTTCAGGACTGGCCATCTGGAAAGGGAAGACGGATGGAGACAGTCCAGCCTTGAGCTGCACCCTTCAACCACCCCGTAGGGGAGTCAAAGACCTCTCACAAAGTATCATATTGTCTCGCGTGCAAATATCTCGCAGTTTGGATGACTGACGTCAAAGAAAGCAGAGCACAGAAAGGGTGCAGCTAGGACAGGCGAGAGAGGCAGGCTCACCAGCAGCGCGTTTCACGTCTCCTTTGCGCCCCGTTGGCGGTGGCGCGGGGAGAGGAAAACGTGCGAGGGGAGACAAGACCGCCCGTCCGCCGCCCTTCGCCACCAGCGGCGCGGCGCGGCGCGGGGCGGGCGCTGCCCGCAGCGCCGGGCGCGGCGGGGCGGGGCGGGGCCCGCACCGCCCCCATAAGAGGGGCGGGGCGGGGCTTGGGTGGCAGCAGCGGCAGCGCCGGCGGCAGCAGCATCCCCAGCACCGGGAGCACCGCGAAGGGAGGATGCAGGCGATGCCCGGGGCGCAGGCGGCCAGGCCGTTCAAACTGAGGAAGAGTTTCGGTAAGGGCGGCGGCGGCGGGGGCGCTGCGCGGCGGTGGGGCTGCGAGCACGCGTAACGCTTCTACTCTCTCCCGCGCAGCCACCCGGCTGGAAGAAGTAGCAGGAATCCGGGCGAAGTTCCCCACAAAAATCCCGGTAAATCTCTGTTTTGTTATCGGAGGTCATTGCTGCTATTCAAAAAGAAATATTGGGAGCCTCTCACTAAAGCGGGGGGGAGAGAGGGGGCGAAGGGACATGAATGTTTTAGGTTTTGCTAAGTGTGACTCGTATTAAAACAGGTAATTGTTGAGAGGTACCATAAAGAGAAATACCTTCCTCTCCTGGACAAAACGAAGTTTCTTGTTCCCGAGGAGCTGACCATGACGCAGTTCATAACCATCATCAGGTAGGTAGTGAGCACCTGCGGGTCTGTGCTGTGGCTTGCTGCTGCTCTCTGAGCTGGGATCTTCCAGTGCTGTGCTGCAACGTCTTGCTTTCTTCAGTGGGGAGGAGGATGAAGGTATTAGTAACGGCTTCCCTTTCTTTCAAGTGTTTAAAGAAAATCAACAGATGTTTTCCCAGGTGCATTGGGGGAAAAACTGTGGTCTATGCTTTTTGGATTCATAAAGTCATCTCTCTTTCCTCCTAACTGTAGTGAGTAAAGGTTATATCAGACTCCTGTTCTGCTTTTGTCTTGCTTGATGAACTTGGTACTGGGGCTCTGTGGTTCGTTCTGCTTATAGCTGCTCTCTTACTGCACCTTGCTGAATTTGCTCAAGTTCAAAGCAACTCTTAGGTATGAGTGGCATGGAATGTGCTTTTAAATTCTTCTTTATAAAACACCACAGGGAAGAAGTCTCCCAAAGTATTTAGTGATGTCCTCTGACAAAGTAGGAAAGCTATGTGCTTTCCAGCACACTTTTTAAAGTATGGAAAAGATCTGTCTAGATGTTGACCTTCTGTAAAAGATGCTTTTGGCTCTTGGACAACTTAGGTCCTGATCCTCATATGTAATGTCTCTGAGAAGGACTCTTCTTTTGAAGGTAGGCTTTAAAATAAGTGTAACAGACCTTGCTAGAATCCTTTACTACAGCTGTACTGCAGAAGCTTTTGGTTTCTACTCAGCACTTCTCTCTGGTAACTGGGAACTCCAAAGCCCAGGCTCAGTAGCACTCATGGTCTAACAATGTAAGCCTTTCCTCAGCAATGTAAGCCTCTCAGCTTCCAAGCGTACGGTTAACTTCCTGCTGATGAAGACGTTAAACCACATAATGACTTCACACAGCATTTCTTCTACATAGTTCATGCAACTGCTCTGCTTAATGTATTTCATAGACTAGAGTTGAAACCTTCTTAAAGTCGCTAATGCTTAATCCTCTATTTCTCCTCCCTTCTTCAATTAGAAGCAGGATGGCTCTAACTGCTACACAAGCTTTCTACCTGCTGGTGAACAACAAAAGCCTAGCCAGTATGTCCTTGACAATGGCAGAAGTGTACAGGGACTACAAAGATGAAGATGGCTTTGTGTATATGACATATGCTTCCCAGGAGATGTTTGGATGCTTTTTACCTGCTGCTCAAGGGAAAACTATGGAATGCCTTCAAAAAACATAAGGTTGAGTCCATGCGCTGCAGTGAAGCAGTTTGCTATGAACCATGCCAGTGACGTGAACCTCGGAGATGCTCCTTCTGATATGAGCTCTTGAGCTCTGTAGCAGGGAGTTATGACCCAAAAGCTGGCAGGACCAGCTTAAGGCAGAAATGGTGTAACACACTTCCTAGATAATAATTTGGATATATATTTTTATATTTGAAGACACTATGGGATTTTTTTGGAACTGCACCTCCACTCTTCTTCAATATCAATCTTTGTTATGTAACTAATTTTTAAGGTGTCCTTAAAGCCTAAGCCTAACAGTAAAATAAAGAAGCTTTTAAGTATTGAGTTTAATGTTAGTTTTAATCTGAGAAAAGACTGTAAGAGTCTGTCTAGGAGAGGGTCCTGGAATAATTCTGGGAATTTGAGCTAATGCCTCTTAAATGAAGCATTGCCTGCACAGCCACTCTGAATTTTTGAATGGTGTAACAAAGCTTAAGTCAGGTCACATGGGAGCAAAACCATACCTATAAATGGTTCATTAAACTAGAGGTCTGAGCTGCAAGATGAAGCAGACTGTACTAGTGCCAGAGCTGGGTTCAAATGCAGTGTTAACACCTGGATAAACTACTGTCAGCTGTTACAGAAAACACTGTGAGTACCTGTGATATAGATGATTACTTGTTTAAACAAGCAAAACTGATTGCTAGTCAGCACAACCTAAGTGTGGATAGCATGACTTGAACTGTAGTTTAATCAAGTGTTCAAGAATCTGTTATTATCACTGAATTCTGCTAGTCTAGTCTCTGTAGATAGACAGTCATATTCATCCCCTACAGGCACCTGCTTGTCCGTTCCCCTGAAGGACTTTACTGAGGCTTCTTTCAAGGATGGATATTGCTATGTGATATACCTTGTGATTAAGAGATATACCAATGTCTCTAGAAAATGTCAAAACTGTTTGGTAGTGAGATGCTGATTCATCTAACACACCAATGGTTTGGTTCCCAAACATGTATTAAAGGAACACTTGACATGAGGCTTAGTCTGAAGTATAGCTCAAGCTAGCTTTCCTGGACTTCTCATATGTGAGGAATGTATTGGAAAGTTGTAAATGTTCTGATCACATATAATCAACTTAAAACACCAGATCATTTCAAAGTCTGTTACAGTGTGCAGTTAATTAATCAACCTCTGGCAGCCTCAGCTTAGGACAGTCAAATTGTTACAATATGATGCAATTCTTCTGTTCAGTACCAAACTGATTTGCAGAATGATTAATGTAGGAATTACTAGACTGCAAAGAAAGAAGTGTTGACAGTATTTAAATTATGCATAAGGAAGGAATGTGTGTGTAAGCTTTTTGTGGTGGTTCTCTTGCATTAATAATTGCTTGAACTTAAAGCTCTGAGCAGACCTGGGTTCAAGACTAAACCAGTGGGTTTAGAGGGGTACCTGCCTTATTGAAGGTGGTGTTTGCCAACTCATGTTTCATGAGCTGAGGAACAAAGAAATCATTGACCTGACCAACTCAGTGGAAAGGCTAAGGCTGTGTCAGTATAGGTTATGAAAACATGCGGGCTTTGGGATCCCAGAGTCTGTTGCTTGGATAGATTTCACTTATGCTTGTAATGGAAACAGTTTCCATTGCACAAATTGAACTCAAATAGTCATTTGTTACCAGCCCTCAGGGAGGCAGAAACACCTGTTTGGCAGGAGCACCACACAGCAATGTTGAACAGCTGTAGGAACCTTGGGGTGGGGGGAGTAAGGGGAAGTCTCTCTATGTTCAAGCTCTCTTGCCAGTCTAAGAGTTGGGCTAATATTTTGCTTCCTTGGCTCCTCTGTTTGTCTTCCGGTCTTGCGTGATACTTGGTACGTGAAGAGAAAAGCACTACAGATTCTTGGCTGGAGCAATTTTGTCTGACAGCCAACTTTCTTTGGTTTGTAATGTAATGGCTGAGGTGTAAGTGTTGATCCCTCCAGCACTTATTGACATTAGGCTATGGTGTCTAACAGGCAGAGTCACAGATCGAGCCAAAAAAAGTTACACAAGTAGAAGGTCAGTTGCAGGTAAAGAGCATCATTATAAACCTGTTTAAACTGGCCTGCTGAACCTAGAGAGAGGTCCTGTGACCTGGGAAAACTTCATCATTGAGTAGTACTAATAGACTTGCTCTTCTACCAGGTGTTAACGCAGATAGGGTTAACCACCAAAGACAGTTTTCAAAAAGTCTTAAAATAATAAACTAAGAGTTAGGTGCCCCAATAAATAGGTTATCCTGCTGGTGGAGTTGCTTTGGTGTAACTAGAAGCTTTGGATTCAACCTATTGTCTCTTGAAGTGCAAGGAACAAGGATTAGAAAAGAAGCAAACAGAAAAACTTTGCTCTGACATAAGCAACTGAGATAACAGCAGCTGCCTCCAATGAAGCTGCTGTTTGAAGAGCTAATATTTGCCTAAGCAAATACCTATTGATCAGACACACATACTTTTTTTTCCAATGAAGGACACCATGCTGTGGTAAGTAAATTTTATAGTTCTTTCCAACATAACCTCAAAGTAAAAAGGGAAGGCAGAGATGCCCCTTTTCTTGTGAAAGTATCTTCATTTCTGAATTACCATATGGACTTGTGTTATTTAATATCCAAAATATCCACCAGAGAAAAGAAAACATTCTGAGGATACTTATGCTTCTGCCATAGACTACCAACTAAATCCTGAAAGGTGGTCAGTGCTCTGGCTTCAAAGCACTTAGGTATGTATATGCTCTGCTGAAGTAACTTGTTAGATTGGGTCCGCAGCACTTGGCCCCGTGTAAGATCAAGCACCGTGTCCCATCTTCAACTGTAAAACCAATCAAACTGAAAGGACACAACCTAAGTGTGGGATGAGGGCTGAAATTGCTCTTGCTGTTGAAGTCCTTTTTTTGAGTATTGTGTAATATTATGTGAAACAGTATTGGGGGAGTTTTGACTTTAACATGGTCAAGTTGAATCATACAGGGGAAAAAAACCTGTTAAGCTCTGTTTTTTACAGCTTCACCAAGGTACTAAAAAAGCTCTGATGTTAACCACAGATACTGCTGGAGTTATTAAAAGGGGAATACAAAAGCAGCTAAAAGCTGAGGCTGTAACCTTGATACACAAAAATTGTATTTTAATGAAACATGCCATTCATGTCTGTAATGTGTGCCTCTGCACAGTGACTCCTCTGGGAATAGGATGATTTTCTTGTTTTCAAAAGACCTGAGCAAACTTCACTCCTGAGGCACATGCTGTGGGCTCTGAATACTCATAAGGGCAACTGGAGAAGAACATGGTAGCAATTAAAAAAACCAAACAAACCATAAGCTCTTGTGTTTATTATTAAAAAACCCTAAAGTCTTACCAATGCATTTGAATTTCAAGTGGGTAGAAATCAATTTTTTCTTCTGTGCCTGCTAAGACTTAGAGATTCAGCTGTCTGTGCTTTCCTTGCCACAGATGATATCCTACAGCCATCCAGAAACACAGCTACAAACTGTTTCATGCTTTATGGGGTGCAAATTGTCATTTGTTGCTGCAAGTCAAACATCATAACCTCAGCTTGGGCTCTAGCACATAAGCAACAGCAGGAGCTTTCCAAACTGTTTGGATTTAAAAATTACTTAACATTGTGTGTGGGTAGTATAAATGAATGAATGGGGATACTAATCTTCTTGCTCAAGTACTGCAGGCAACAAGTTTTGTGAATTTAGATGGGCTTTTTTATGGTTTTCCTGTGCTAACTACTTCCAGATGGTGGTAGCTTCAGGGTAAAAATATTTAAGATACACTGTTAAACACACTAAGTAACGGACTGTATCCTCCTCTTCAAATGGGGTGTTTTGTTTTGTTTACATAAGATACAGCAAATTAAGAGGGTCAAATTAATTAACAGGACAGAATATAACCTTCAGCATCAAATTGCACTGCTGTATTCCCCTTTAAAGAAAGCCCCTATAGAAACTACGGGGAGAAACCCAAAAGACCTAACCAAGAGAGGAACTATTTTTAGAACACTGGTTTTTAACTTATGGCCTATGAAATGGAGGGGGAGAGAAGGAAGCTTTCTGTGGAAGACTTCCAAGGGATCCCTGAAAGGTGATTGAGAAATGCAATTGCATATATGTTATAGTACAACCTATAAACAAAACTTCTAATGGTGCACACACTTGCCTTAAGGATCAATGTTCCAGAAAGATTTCTAGACAACTCTCCTGAATTTTAAAATATCCCATTCTTTTCATACAGTTTTGAGTAACCTTGTCAAATTGTAGCAAAAAAAAAAAAGTTCTGGCTATAGTTTCTTTAGCTTTCTTAAGATGCTTTGTAATGGCAGCTATACCCACTTTTTTCCCTTGATGTTTTTAGGATGCTTCTTAAGAGCAAAAGTTTCTTAGGTATTTGCTATTTGTTCCTATACAGTCCACAATGTGCAAAGGCAGTTACATCCTATAATAAATAAGTCTGACCCTAGTTTAGAGGAACATGAATATAATTTTAATGAAGGTGGCTGATGCCCTTAAGGCTCCCCTCCAGAAAGTCATAAACCTATTGCTCCCTGCCTCTTGTTTTCCACCTGATGCACCTCTGGCGGCTGTAATGTTCCTGTGCCACACAACTGTAGCAGCATAGTCCATGTGGCTTTTGAAGAACGTATAGCAAGTATTGATGCAAGAGTTTGAAAAGCAGCACTGTCCCTTCCACCCCAGCAACAGACTCTTGGGAAGGAGGGAGTGTGCCTGACCGGGTGCACATGGAGTTTCCAGAGCAGGCAAGGACTGAGGAGGGGCTGTGCAGGCCACTCAACACTTACATCATGTCCAGCAGGGACTGTAAAGGGCCTTTATAAGGCTGTGTATGATTTGTTGCAGGGTGGGCTTGGCTGGTGGTGTTTATTTTTGCAAATACTCCAAGATCCTGCAGTTCACTTTCTGTGTGTAACACTATGGTCTGGATCCTAATCAGGCCTTCAGCCCAAGTCTGTTGTATGTCAGAAAGGTGAGAAAGCTATTGGTTGCGCAGTCCTTGAGATAATGCAAAAAGAACCAGGTTCATCTGCTATTGATCAATAGATCCCTCTAGACCCAAAGCTTATTTCCTGTTCTCAAGCACAAAGCCAAGACTTTATGGCCTTCCAGATGGATTTGCAGGGAAATCTTTAGGTCAGCCAACCAGTGGGGGAGGAGAAGGGGACAGAGTGGGGCAGGGGGTTAAGCATGTATTGGTGATTCCACCCAAAGCAGCTGCAGCCACGTATCCTACACAAACCTGCCTGTGACTGACTGGAAAGCCTGAGCCTCAGTATGACCTCACTAAGGCAACTATTACACCCATTAGCTCACAAAGAGAAATTATGAGAAAGAAAACATGCACACACATGCTCACAGATGGAGGGTGGATATATGCATTTCCTGAACAAAAAGCAAACTCTGTCAATGGAAAAAACCACACAGGAGGGTGCTGAAAGGAAGACATGGCAAGTAAAGAAATTCTATTCTTGGTGCTGGCACTACTTCACAGGCAACTTGGCCCTCACTTGGAGAACTTAAAAACTTAATGTCAAGTGAGAGGTATGATTATGGTCTCTGTCTGACCCTCTTCCCCTAAAATGCTGCATCTGTGGTCAAAAATTGAAAGTCAGATCGAGATATGAGCTGCATGTTTGAATGCTGACTGGCTGAGGAAGAGTAATTCATTTTCCAGCAGTTCGATGCATTAGTCGTCATTAAAATAAAAGGACTATCAATAGGAAAAACAGCTGCTGTGCTACAGGTGAGGGCAGGATCACCAGCTTAGGGCAGATACATCTGTGCTGTCTAGACTGTCAGGGTAAACCAAGCATTGCAGGGCTTACAATGATAATTTTGCTATTCAAAACTATATTGGCTCTGATATAAACCTGTCAAAACTGTCAAAAGAGGCCACAGGAGAAATACTGCATTTTCCTAGGAGGCAGCTGGATTTGGTTTAACCCTCAGCTCTTCCCAGCCATCCTCATGCTCACTGACTTTTGTTCCCATTCTTTTTTTGGAATGGGACCAAGCCTCCTGAGTTTGCAGAACCTGGGTACAGATTCCAAGATTGCTGAAAACTATAAATAATATGCCCTCAGTTGCCATGTGACAAACTTGCATGAGAATTCACAGCTGTTCTGTTATTGCAATTCAGCCTATGTTGGAGCCACAAAATCTGGCTATGCCTTAGTTTCTCTCAGACTTGTAAGCCTCTGTCAGGTCTGGAACAGCAGTTTAATGGGATGGCTGAGGCTGTTACTGCTATTTACGTAGCTACCCCCTTCCAGTGAATTTGGTTGGGACAGAAAAAGTGTCACATCCTTTCTTGAATCAGCTGAAGAACAGTTGTGTGTTTTAACCTTGCTCGTCGGTGTGAACTATTTTTGCTACAGGCACAACAAGGTAGGTTAATGTAGCAGCTTAATTTCATGCCCCAGCTCATCCAGCTGATTTTGCTACAGAAGGAGGATGCCTCACATGAGCTCATCCAGTGGCAGGCTGGTGAGAGGTGACAGTCTCCAGGAAAGGGAGAAGGGGGATGTTACAAGAAACTGAGGGGGGGAACTGCTACTGGTATAGGTAGATCTCGAAGGTGATACGGGTCTGCAGGCTAGGCCATGTCAGGACTTTAAAGGAAGGTTTCCTTTGGCTCTGACATCCAAGGCAGCTGGCCCATTAGGCAAGTGTTGAGCCAGATTAGTGTCATGTGCTTCACAGAGGAGCATCCTTTATAACTCAAGGGATAAAGAGTAGGGGAGACGGTGCTATGATTCCCTTTTCTCCCTGAAGAGGCTAAGACACACTCCACATGTGCACCCCCAATAGCTGCTGTCTCCCTGCTCCCAGCACAGAAAATTAACTTTCCACAGATAGAAGCTAGGGTCTTTGTAGGTAAAGCCCAGAGTGACAGCAGAGGTGTGTGAATAAGGGGCTTGAACCCAGCTCCTGAACCAGACCCCCAGCCTACCTTTCCTTTCTGAAAATAACTACCCAACTGCAAGATCTGTGAGAGGCTTCAGTTTTACTAGTGGAAAATTTAGGCAAAACCTTATAAAGTAAATGAAGCAATTCCAGTAGAAGCTGGAGCATGCACTGAAATTACTGCCTGGAGCCATAAATGCTGCGGAGCTGAAGCTACCATGTTACAGTTCATGGGAGGAAGCACTTATCCACAGGAGGTGGAGAGAAAAAGGAAAGGTCAAGCACTGTAGCAGACATGAAAGGTTTTATGTTTAATTTTCTGGAAAGTTTTTCTTCAAAATATGGTTTCGCCAAGTATCTTGTTTCCTGATTCAAACTGCTGTATTTTTTCCCCATTAGATTAATTTTACTTATATTGGTTTGCCAGGAGGGAAAATCCAAATCTCAGCTTATTATTATATGGGGGAAAAGATGTATTAAAGAAAATGCTTGGTGATTATACAGTTACACCTGTGTGACTGCCATAAAAATTTGCAATGTGTATGGGAACAGGCACTCGGGTAACACTGAAGAGCCAAAACAGGGGTTATTCTATTCTAGACATGTCTCCGCATTTTAAAATGAGGTGGAGCTTTCTGCTAATTCTCAGCATAGGAAGTTTTGTGTTTTCTGGTTTTTTTTTTGGATGTGTTTTGGTTACATAGAAAGGAGATCCACACACTTTTGGTCAGGCTATGCTTTATGATCTTTTACTAGCGAATGATTTGTTAACTGCAGTACTGCATAACAAGCTATAGTGGAGTATCTATATGTCACGTTACGAAAAACAGAGCATAGAGGTGCAGCAGGGAGCAGTTTGCCAGCACATGGAGGAAATAAATCTGTAATAATTCATAATATTTTGCATGTGTAAGATGCAGAACTGGCCAACAGTAATTTGCAGAGTGGACATCTTACGTGTATTTTTGTCAAAGAGAACAAGAAATGAGAAACTGAAGAAGGTGAACAGTTAGAAAAGATGTAGTTTAACCAAATGTCTATCCAAAAGTGCTGTAAACAAGTCAGCACAGCTTCTGCAGGCTGAGGCTGTGATGCCTTTTTCAGAGCTTTGTCTACTCATAGGATTGTGTACTCAACAGAGCTGAAAAAATATGTTTGTTTGGGTTCTTATTTAGAGGAATAAGCCCATCTTAGATTTAGTCTCAACTTCCCACATTTCCTGTCTAACTTGACTACTGCATGATTAGATGACTACCTCATTTGGTGATTAAGGAAAAACTCTGGAAGGAGATTCTAGTGGTAAGCTCCCCTGCTCCCATGCCAGGCTCCTTCCACAATTGTTGCTAAAGCACTTCATTTGTGAAACACACAAAACCTACACACACATTATATACTGCTGAAACACAGCTTCATGTGAGGAGGGGAAAGGGAATACCCCAAAGTACGCAATGGAGTGAAGCTCTTGTTATTGAAAGTGCCATGAGAATGCGCTTCAAGGTATCCTTCAACACTTCTTATCACGGGATGGGACAGAGGAGAATGAGGATGAATGGCTGAAACAGAGTTATAGGAAAAATCCATCCCAATGTGTGTGTGCAGCAGAAACCACACATCCTGACTGCTTCTTGATAATTATTTTCTTGATGCAGCAGTCCACTGTTTGGTAGCTAAATCAAATACTTCTTTAATAAGCAATTACCTCTTAGTTCTCCTTGTTCTTATACAGAGATACAGAAACTGTGTCCTGCTCCATCTTTTCTATGTAACTAGAGCCAAAACTTAAACTGTAGCATGAGGGAAAGTTTGAAAGCACTTTGGCAAATGCAAACTAGGAAAAGCCACAGCACCAAGCAATTAGCCAATTTTATAGATTCACAAAAAATAGTTTTGAGAATTACTTTGCCCATCAGTAGATTTATCTATGAATCTCAGCAGAATACTACTGAAGTAAGAAAATACTAAATCAAGGTTATGTTCAGTATGTTTGTAAACAGAGGAGCAAGAGTACAACATAACTTGTCTATGCATAGACTGTGAAGCTCAGTAGGTCATTGTAAACTCTCTGGGGGATGTTATAGTCAAACTGAAGTTGAGAGAGACAGTCATGCTGCAAACTGAATGAAGGCTGTATGTATATAGCTTCTCATTTTGATGTAGGGCCTACCCTTCTGGAAATCTGTTAACAAACCTTTTGTTTTTGTGAGATTAATAGTATGAGGAGTACAGATAGGAGGGACAGCACCTATGTTCAGGACATTTGAAAATAAAATCCTTTGGACAGGCCAGGATTTTTCTTTACACTTGTATTTTCTGACCCTTTGACTAGGCCCATGAGTACTGTTTGTTGTATTTATGTAGTTATCAAAGTTAATGCTACACTGAAGTCTGCAACACATCCTTAATCAATAATTGTTTAAGATTTTTTGAGCAATGCTAGATTCAAATAAGAAAAATAGGTGCTTCAAACTTATTCTTGGTCTAATTCTGGGACACTAGAGGAAATAAATCATATGATTAACAACAAATATCTACATAAGGCCAGAATTCAAGGCTCAGATCTCAGTGCTCAACATATAAGTGTCTTTCCAATTAATGAATCTGGCCCAGTTTCTCTTTTAGTAATTTTAAACAGAGAATAGTTGAACAGTGATTCCAAAACTGTAGAAGTGAGGTCAGAAAAAATCCTGCTGGTTTGTGGTTTGAAGTGAATATGCTAAACCTAATCAGCCTAGCATCTTACATCATATTTGCTACTACAGCTGAATACTTATGTGTACCAGTAAAAGAATTAGTGATATAAAAAATGTGCTCAGAATCACACTTAATGATACTTTTATTTATGCACATTTTCTTATTTCTGTCATATTCTCAGGAGTGTTCAGCACCAGTTTTGGCTCCAGAATAAATAGCTGAAGATCTGTTTTTTTAATTTTGGTTATTAAGTGTGAGCTAAGCACTTTATAAAGACCTATTTTTACAAAATATTTGGAAGAGATGTTTTCTTTGTAACTAACTCCTGATTACTTTACTTCGCAACAGAAGCTATGATTGCATCACAAGAGAACACAAAGGAAAGCTATACATGATGGAGATCTTTCTCCTGACTAAAATTTTCATCATCTGCTTGACGTCATGGAACTTTACAAAGGTTTAATCAATGTCAGCTCCTGCCTTTTTCTTCTTAAAGCTGTTTGCTTCACATCTGGGTTTAATCTCTGGTTAAACAAATCAGAATTTATGGAGTTTACCACACAAATTGAAGAGTTTCTTCTCTTATCTCCTTGTCCACATACAAAGTATTTGCTAATAGAGTTGGTGCTCATCTAACGCCCTTATTCACTATGCTTTCTAAACAAATAAAGACATAAATCCAAAGGCAAAAAATTCCATGTAATAGCTGGTCCTGTGTATCTATCTTGTGGGTTTTGCAATAAGAAACATAAAAAATATTAGCAAAGGTTTTACAGGAAGGGTGAAGAGGGCTCTCATCACTGCCTGGGCACTATTCAAGAGGGATAAATGCAGAATACTTTATTTGGACAGGAATAATCAGCTGCACAGGATGGAAAACAACTGGCTGGTGGCATTTCTTCTTAAAAGAGTCCATGGGATATACTGAATCACAAGCTAAGCATGAGTCAATGCTATCATGCTGTTGTGAAAAAAGCAAACACCACACTGGGATTTCTAAACAGGAGTAAAGCCTACAAGATGTGTGAAGTAAGCCTTCTGCTGTACTCAACAATGGTAGGGCTTTAGCTGAAATATTGTATGTAGTTTAGGCACTGTGCTCCAAGAAGAATATGAACTAGCTGAGAATTCAGAGAGTAATGACGACGAGCAGAGATTTAGACTGTGTCCTATGACAAAAGATGCAAGAGCTGAGGTGGTTTTAGCCTCAAAAAGAAAAGGCTGGAAAAGGGACATGATATTCCTCAAAAACAACAGGATCTTTGAAAAGGATGAGGAAGAATCTTTTTCTCGTGTTTACATTGGCTATTACAAGAGATAATAGGCTTAAATTGCAGCAAGAAAAAGCTAGGAAAGCTTCCTACTGAAAATGGTGGTGAAATGCTGTGATGACTTGCCTGGAAAGTCGGGGATTGGCCATCTCTGGAAGATGAGTCTAAATTAATCCTACCATGAGGCAAGGAGAATATTTCTGGAGGCCCTTTCCTGGTCCTTATTTCCTTCAATTCTATGTTTTCTATGAAAACATCTTTGTTCCTTAGACATGAAAACATTTTTCTTGGTAGTTATATAGATTATACTCCTGAACTGCACATACTTGTGTAATCACAATGGAAGGGATGAAGACCTGTGCAGGGTATACGGACAGACGACAATCAAGTCCCACCACACTGAGACTTCAACTTTGGGGACAAAGGGGCTTAGCTGCTCTAGCTCCACAGCTTCTGCCTGCCTCTGTTACACTTTATATTTCACTGGCACAACCATGTGCAGCTATACTATATTTTTCACTTGCAACAGTGCCCTAATCAAGGTTGCCACTCAAATAATTCTGCATGTGTGTATAAGCCAAGCAAAAGTTGAGAGGGGTGCCTGAGAAAAGGTTTGTGACACCATGAAAGCAACTCCTGTCATGACCAGTCCCTCCATGCCAAATTGACAAAACATTGTTAAAATAGAATGTTAATGCCAATGTGCCATAGATTACTTACATATTAGAAAGGGGCTTTCTAGACCCTGCGCACCTCCCCATTCTGTGCTTCATCTGAAATATGGAACATCTTTATCTGGATTGTAAAAATATTTAGAAAGAAACACAATAACACAACTGCAATCAGAGTAACAATGGCTGAGATGTACCAGACTGTTAATATTTTACAGGGCAACAGACAGGGAGTAAATTCATGAGCAGCACAGATTATCTAAATGATTTTCAGCCGTTTCATCAAAAAATCAGCTTCCTCCACTGTCGCCTCAGACCTCCACAACTTTATGTCTGGTCTCCAGTTTGGTATCTGCCTAGTATCTCAACTACATTATATATCATAACATTTTTTTCCCACTTTTCAATTTACATTTCTAAGAGGAATTTCATCCTCTGTTACTTGTCATAAAGTAGAGACATGGTGGGTCAAGTTTTATGGCCGTGTGTGTGTGCCTGTGTGTGCATCTCTCTGATGCCTAAAATTTCTTTACAATCATTAGGCTGAAAACACACGTTAACCAAACCCAGTTTTTCTTTACATGTCACCTACTTACCACACATGAAAGATGCACAGGCTACCTTACTTTCATGCAGTTAATTTTATAGATTTGCTTTCAAAAAGTTTATACTGATGTAAGTGTATGGGTATGATTTCACAACAGCATGAGGTGATTTAAATCCGTGCTGCTCCTGAAAGTGTTAATGCTTGAAACTAACCTGACAAACTCCAGGTCCAGCTGTCCTCACGAGGTTAGCAGGGCCCCTACAACTGAGGAATATCTTTGATCGCTTGGCCACTCATGCGAGTGAATCCTACGATTAAGGCAAGTATTATATCCCTATTAAAGAAGTAAAGTTGAAGAATGAAGTTAGCCTCTGACTTCCCAAGAGTCAAATGGAAATTACCATTGCTAGACCATAAAAGAGTCGTTGTTGATATCACTTAAGACACTTGAAAACTCAGAAAGGACTAACTGAAAGCTAATATTGTGACAGTATTTTGAAAGAGTAAATGAATTAGCAAAGGCAAACACACACCCTCCAGCCTAACATCAGTCATGGTAGGGCATATCAAGTACTTGATTAACTGAGAGTTTAAAAGGAGATGAATATGAATGCTAACATGTGCTTATTGAAAATACATCTTGTCTATTGGAATATTCAATAAGATTACAGTTTAAGATTAAACAGGTATTGGTATTAACATATTAAGACTTCCACTTAATCTGTCAGATGTCTGCCTTGGTATTACATAGCATTTTGACTAAAGGAGCTAGAAAAATGTACTAGCTTGTAAATAGATCTCAAAAAACTCTTGAAAATTGGGAAATCATCACCAAGTAATTGTACTTCTAATTCAGTTCTGTATAACCATGTTTCTAGGCCTATGCTATTTTTAGCACAGCATTTTAACGAATAACCTAAAAGAAAAACAAATCAATCTTCCCCACCACAAATTTATCACTGATAAAGCCTGCAGATGTCTCAAAGAACAGTGATAAAAAGCAAAGGGCAGGTCACTGCTACTGGGTGATGTGAAGGTGAGCACATACAATGGTAACAGAACAGCCACATATGAAGTCCAACTAGGGTTCTAATTACAGGAAATTATACTGGGCCTTGTCTTGTAGAAGAACATGAGAATAAGCACATTATGGTAGCCACCATGGGTCACCAATTGTCAAAAAAGGATAATACAATCCTTGGACATGTGTACAGGGAAAATAATTTTAATCTTACTTCTGCACCTGGAATGACTGCTGCTACGTCTAGTCTAATGCGTACAATTCAAGATTGATGTTGCAATCTGGAGAAAGTTTAGAGAATTTCCAAGAGAATAATTTAAGTGTTAGAAAAAAACCCCTGACAACATAGAGAGAGATTCCACAAACTCAACTTATTTGCCTTACCTAGGACATGGACAATAGATGGCTAAACTACTCTTTTAAAATCCTTAATAATTTAGGCAGGAAGCATTGATAACGCATTCTTCAGTCCAGCAGATAAACCTATGGCAAGATCCAGTAGGTAGGCCTTGGAATTAAATGAGGCAAGACTATAGAGAGAGAGATTTTTCTCTTTGGTGAGTGTAATGAACACAGGAACAATCTATTAAAAGCAACAGTGGATTTTTTCTCTCTAGGAATTTTTAAATCAAGATTGGGTGTTATTGAAAAGTGATCTTTAGTTCAAACCCTCAGTTAGTGTTAATGAAGTCTTACAGCTGTTCTACAGTAAGATAACAGGACTGTTGAAGACCTTGTATTATGTTTACACCTATGTGAAAACCAGCAAGAAGAAAATGGAAGGAGGAGATGGAAGAAGGGAGGGGTAAAAAGGAAGAATGAATATAAATACAGAGGTTTATTGCATTTATTCAGATTCTTGAATTGCCTGTTTTGATAAAGGTCTCTCTATCCACTGTAGCTTTAATGGTATCTTTCATTTCCTCTCTTGTGCCAACATGCAACATTATTGTACAATGTCAAAGAGCAGAAAGGGTTCAAACACACAGCTAGCTGCATCAGACGGGCCCACTCTTTGTGTCCTGTTGGTATAATTTGAGGTATGACTTGGCATTCTCTTCCAGTCATGGCCCTAGAGGGTGACTCACTCTCCTACTGCCCAGATGCACCCACATTTGAAAGCTAAGAGAGGAAACAAAGAATCGTTTGCCTTCATGTTTAGGATGACCTTGGGGTCATCCAGAAATGGGCATATGTCATTTAATATTTCTGTTTTCCCATTCCAACTCCAGAGACTGTGACTGACATGGCATGGAAAAATACATGGGTTGGACAGACAAACTGAAGGGACATGTTCTGTATTTTTCCTACTCAACAGCCTGTGGCTGCTGAAATGTGAGAGATGGTAAAAGTGTTGATTTCTACAAAGAGCAGCACATGTTACTTTTGTGTAAGATGATTTCTCTTTCAGACAAAACCAGCAAATATAAAATGTCCAAAGGAAAATGTAGTCTTTTTCCATTCATGACAATCCTGTGTCCATGGTCTTATCTCTGCCATGCTCTTTATCACCTTTTAAATATGCAAGTCCACACATAGCCACAGACGTATGCTTTGTTCCTTTTTCTCTGACAGTTTCAGTGTGGCTGAGTCTTACAGTTGCATGGCATGAATTCCTCACAAGCCACTGCGTCATCAGCTGAAACAGAGAAGCATTAACCTCATCCTTTCACAGAAGGAAGATTGAGGAAGGGATTAAAGGACAGGTACTGTGCTTTGATGCTCCTGATGCAAGTGTCTCTTGCACCCCTAGAAAAGACCACTCAACTAGTCTCGTTATCTCAGATACTGTCATTTAGAAAATACACAAAATGGAATAATGTAGGGAGAATTTTCACCTTGAACAAATGGGACCAGAAAAAAAACACACCTGTCTCTGAAGCAGCTTCTCCATTGAAGTTCTGATCCATCACTCTCGTCAACTACAACTGTAATTCCTCACGTTTGCCTTAACATCTGTTTTGATCATACCTATGGATTTCTCTTTATAATATTCTTGCTACTTTCAAACACATATCACTCCCTGATGGCACTGGATTCCCCAAAGCAGAGTGAGGGACACAAAAACTTGGACTAGCTAGAGTAGAACAAACACCAGTCTCACTTGCTCTGACCGCCAACCTAAGCCCCAGCAATGAATTATCAGAATACCCACCCTGCCCCTCTGAGTCCTGAAGCTGATCTGCTATCACACATCTCATCTCCTTCCTGCCAGCTTTCCTCTCTTCTGAATCTTCTGGATAACTCCCAGGTGTCTCTGCCTGTCTACAAATGGAAACTTTGCCCTACTTACAAAGCAAAATATTTTAATGGAGCCATGGTAGAAAAGACAAGTCAATTTTAACCTAAAAGTAGTATATGCTTTGTAGCCCTTTATTTTTTACCTGGTCTGTAGACTCAAAGATTCTTGGAAATTAAAGTTTGGTTTGGTTTGCCCTCTATGAGACATCAAATGTCACTATACTGTATTAGTGGCAGCTGCTATTCCTGGCCTTATTCCACTCTTAAAACATTTTCTGTCTTGAACCGTATATTTCACGTATAGTTATTTAAAGAGTTTCACTAGCTAAGACTGTTGAGATGAATCATCCCTCCTGCAAAGGTGTTGTGGGATATGCAGCAGAGTAATAAGAACATTAACGTGGTTACATAGCATAAATAAGATCATAAGTGTCAGTTGTGCATTGCTGTGATTGAAAAAGTGATGCAAATTAAAAGAAATTCTAACTGATGTGGAATGAGCTTTCCCAGCCTAGATTACCTAAGAGTCAGGGTAGACATATCTTTAAAGTATAACAGAATTAGGTTGGGTTTGTGCATGTTAATTACAGGGGCAATGTCAAACATATCTCTGGATTTAATTGCTGATGTCTACAAGATTTTGACCTATTGTTGTTTCTCTTCCTGTTCCAATGCCAATTTTTGCTGGTGTAGAGGGCAATAATCATAAAAATGTTGTCGCAGTCCCTCAATTAAGATGGCTGTCTGGTTTTCCTTAAGATATCTTATTGAGTTATTTACAAAGGATTTTAAAATGTCTCAGGTGCAGTTTGCAGTAAGGAAGTTTTTATGCACACTTGGCCTTTGACAGTGTGAACTTAAACAGGTTCCTATTGTCTTCACGTCTACTGTTTATTCTTGCTCTCACCACTTCCGATATACTATGAAACATGTAAGCTTTGTGCCAGAGCAGAACTCCAGCCTCTCTTCCCAGGCAACCATCCCAATCAGCTGACAAAAGCGTCATGCTCCTTCTCATACCCAGCTCTGTCCCAGGCCATTTGGAATGCCTTCCTTCACAGGGTTATTGCACCTTCAGCCACAATGGAAGGACTTCCCTACATCAACTTTAGAATAGTTCTATGGGCTGGTGGCAAAAGCACTTTCAACAAAGATGGCAGATGTATATCCTGATCTTTTTTTGTGTGCCCTGATTACTGATGTACCATATATGATAGGTATCCATCTCACCTTTAACCATGAAATTTTGGAAGAGATCATAAGTGATCTTCACACAGAACTTGGGATTTATGATAGCTCCTCCCATTTTCTGATAAGCTGGTGTCTCTTCAGCTCTAGGTTCTATTTTTTATGAAACCCTGAGAGCATGGTTATGTGGTCACTTCCACTCAGTAAAAATCTACACTGCTCCATAAAGGCACAGTCCTACCCACCTCTGCACCCGTGCACATTCCTGCTTCCTTGTAAGAGCACTGTTAGTTTGTGGGGTTTTTTGTTTCCTTGACATTAGTTTTCAGACAGATAATGTTTCTTGGCCCAATTCAAAGGGTTTCTATGTGCACACTAGAGGTAGGACACAGAAAGCAGCAGGGAAAAGGCAGTGGTTTACTGGAGAGGAGAAGAAAAGACAAGACCAATCTTTTCTAGCAGCAGTACAGACAACTGCTTGATTAAGGTAACCACATAACAATGGCCTAGGATACCTTCTTATGCAGTGTAGGGAGTTTAGAACAAACGCTAACAAAGGCTAATCATTCTGGCTTAATGAGGCCAGACATTTACAGTCTGGTCAAGCTGAGGCAAAAGGTCCTTCTCTAGATCTCTCCTTCTTATATTACATGTGCTAGATAACATTGCTAGAATGCATTGGTTTGAGCACTTACCTGCCTTGTTATCCAAGAGATGTCACCTTTTCTAAACATTTTTGAAATGTCTAGCTTTGATGCTACATGTTCAAAGAAAAATTTCTTGTGAATTTCAAACATGGAACAATTAAAAATAATAATTTTTCAAAATACATTTTGAAAAAATGTAGTCACTAAGGAAAAAAAAAGAAAATAAGATATTTTTTTCTGACTGAAGACAAATCTGCCAGATTCAACCATTTTCCAGCAAAATGGGTCCACTTTCAGTGGGCCACATGCATGCAAACAAAAAAGAGCCCCCAGTAATCCATCATTCTTACCATGCTTTTCAGGGATTATTTTGCCTCACACTACCTGCAACAGGCAATTCATGAGCTTTGAGAATCTCTGGTCCAGTCAAGCCGGGTTCTAGGCAAGCCTGATGGGTAGAGCTAAGGTGGGTTTAAATGACATTTGAAGTCCCCAGGTGCTTCAGCTGCTCAGGATACATGCCAATCCCTGGATTAAAGAACAGCTGGTGCTCTAACTGATGCTTGGTTTCCCACAGTCCTGAAGTCCAAACATTTACTCTGTCCTAAAAAAAAAGTATGTTTTTTCAGATGAGATCTATAAGTAATGGATTCTCCTGCAGCACAACTGGAACAGACCTCTCAATGCACAATGCCACATCTATTTTTGGAAAAGCACAAATGGATCCAATTGAGTGATCTCACTGGCTACTAATTTCTCTGAAATAGTTTACCACATACATGAAAATACACTGCATTACATCACTTCGGAAGTCATCTTTGTTTTCTTTTTAATTAACCTATAGTATTTTTCTTTATGTTTAAACTTCAGTGTGTGTGATTTCAGTGGTATTACAGAAACCCTCAGAAATCAACTGTGTTTGTACCTACACGCCCATGTAGTTGTCCAGAAATGCAGCTGGAGAAGCTGCATAATAATAATAACTGGAGAAGTTAATTATATATATATGCAATATTTAGAGGTTGATCCACAGGTATTTAAGAATTACAGAAGACTCCTAAGGCTATTTCAACCTCTTCATTTCCAAAACACATACAGACATATACACACTTACATGTGAAATCCATATCATATACGGGAGATGGAAGTTTTCCAAACTTAAATTAGTGGCATTTAAACAAGAAACCCACAAAACCAAATCAAGTATTAATGCTGATTGCTAGTGTGCCAGCATTTCACAACAGATATAGATGTGGGAGATTTAACATTTTTGCACTCATTCTCCTGCAGGCGCAGCTGAGGAATGTTCAGACGATCTCAACCACAGCCATATTAGGATAGCATTAGGTACGCGTCTCAAGTGCAGAAGCAGTTTTGTAAGTTATGCTCCAGACAATGGAGGCTTAGACATATAACTCACTGGACTGATGCATTCTTGTGTGTCGTCCATTCATTTAGTATTGTACAGAATAAACATGCATCTTTGGTCTCCTGCTGAAATGCAACTGTTTTCCAAGAACATTGTTTTATCACTCAAAGTTATATGCAGAAAACTCTCAGGGCCAGGAGAGAGGGGTAATGAGATGAATGTTTATTCCTGGAATTAGGGCTGGGGTGAGTTCTAATTGGTTGGACACCCCTCCTGCTTTCTTTTATACATCTCTATTATTCGATCCCCCTCTTTTTAGTTTTTCTGGTGCAGAACCTAAAATAGTCGAGAGCCAATGGTGTTCCCAGACCGCCTAAAAGGTGAGTAATGGTAAGTTTATAGTCATCCTTATGAATCGAAGTTTTTGGACTTATACGTTTATACCGTTGCTTTCTGACCATCTGTGACCCATTGCAGAGGGTCCCATTAATAGTCTTATAGCCAGGTTTCATTGCTGATATAATTTTCAAGGTGCTTTCAGGTGATTTCAGGATTGCCTTCTTGTTACAGTGCAGGATTGGGATTTAAGGTACTGAAGAGCTATTTTTGACTCTGTCACTGGTTAACAGGAGAATAGTGGGTAATCCTCCCAGCTCCAATCTTACAGTTTCTGTTTGGTTGTTGTGTTTTTTTTTTTAAATTAGGACAGTGCTGCTGACCTCCGTTGCTTTGAGATCTCCTACTGAAAACTATAAAAGCTAGAATTGACTTCAATTCAGAAGTTACTCTTGCTACAATTGTACGTGCCACAAGTATTGCATTCTGTCAAGCAGGTAAATACTCCAGAAAACTTACATCCTTAAGGAGATAAGAAGGTGTGGCGCAATATAACAACTTAGGTAAAATACGATTGCGATGGGGTAACTTCATCTACCTGCCGTGTCTGATGATTTCTAGTAGCGCTCTGAATAGGGAAGCTCAGCTTGTTCATCTTTTCTGACTAGGTGTATTTGTGAATCACTGGTAAATGGTCTCTTCCTAGATATCGGGTCTCTAGAAGCACAAAGTAAATGTGACTAATACACATACTATAATGTCCTCTCGACACAGGAAGTATAAAGTTCCAATTTCCAGTTCAGAAGGATATAAAAACTAAAACATCCTTTACTCTTTATGCACTTTTAATGTGCATATCTACACATAATTTCCTGTATTGCTTATAGCTTGCTTATAGCTACGGTGGGTACTCTTCAGTTAATTTACTATTTATATCTCTAGAAAGAAATAGGAATGGAGCAGGAAGATTGGGCTGAAAACTCAGCTTTGATAAAGGAAAAATCAGTTTCCTTATTAAGCATAGAAAGATTCAGAACAACTAGTTTGAAAGTCTCTAAAGCCACATTTCAATTTGCAAAATATTAATAGACTAGGAATAGAAAGAGGCCCAGATCTTACACAGAATTAACAACTATGACTGTGAGCAAAACTCATGCTTCTGTTCAGTGGCCCACACAAAGACAAAAGTCAATACAAATTTAGGCTGGAAACATTACCACCCTATGAGATTTTCTCACCAGTCTGAAAAATGAAATGAAAATCTAAATGAAAGTAGAGTGCTGTTATGCATAAAGTTGACACTAATTATGTTCAGCTTCAACTCAGTTGCATTCAGCAACTAGCATCCTATCATCCCAAGTGGGCATGACCTACTGCAGACAGTTGTTTAATATAAAATCTTCAAGATATCCTAAAGAGTTTATTGTTAAGTTTTCAGAATCTGCCTAGAAGTTACAACTTGTATACAGAGCTAACTTGAGCTTCCTATCTTTGCCAGATATTGGCACTTACTTAATTTTTAAATTGAAAACAAAATTTAGGCAGAAAACTTCACTTAAGACCTTAACCAATCTATTCAAGGAAAGTTACTTTTAGCAATAATATCAAATCTCCCCTGCTGTTATTTTTTCATTACTTCTAGTCCCATCTATAGTTTATATTTTCTTCTTTGCAAAAGCATTTTTCATGGTTATGGGCTGACATCCCATCTTTCCTAAGTCTTCTTTTCTCTAGACTAAACAATGCCAATTCCTTCCACCCTCCCTCATGCTCCCTCTAGACTGTTGCTCATTCTTTTTACTCCTTTCTGGATTGTCTCCAGTGCATCTACATTGTTCTTGAAGTATGGTGCCCAAAACAGTGCTCCTTGACACTCTCTAGTGTCAAGGAGAGTGGGAGAATTACTTCACACACCTTATGTAGAACATTTGTACTCCAAGATCACTTTATTTTGCTTAAATTTGGTAACACTTGGTAAGTGTTGGGAGCTTCTCTATTTATTAAACTGAAAACGTATGTTCAGAGAGAATCTTTCCTTGTGAAAGTTGGTTTCAGGTATAGTTTTGTGATGAGTCTTAAGGCCAGAAAATTGTAAATATTTGTTTTACTTTATTACAGGGCATGCCAGTAAACCAGAAGTTAGCTCTGATTTACTGTAGAAAACAGTCCCTTATTTATAGATCCTCTAGCAGGCACACATGGTTTTCCGTAATGGATGGCAGCTGTCCTATTTTGTGTTTTATTAAAATAGCAACAAATATTACCTAGCTTTCTAGACACAGGTAATGAGTTGAATTTGAGAAGAGCTTTGCTTACAAGGAACATCAGAGCACCTTCTGAGGTATACACACTGTTATGAAGTATAAGGCCTTGTTATCTTTATGTACCTTTAAGCTGAAACACTGTTTCATGAAAGTCAATTGCATTTTTGTTAACTTGGATTTCACCATTAGCTTTAAGACCTTACAGGTAGCAATTTGTTGTTTAGTATTTACAATTGGTCTACCAAAATAGTCTTAGTTAATGCTCTATAGAGAAAAATATAAATATTTATTCTAATAATCAATAAAAAAGTCCCCTACTATTACTTCATTGTGTTGCCTTAAATTGCATAGTATTTTACAAAGGGGATTTAGGACAGATCTTAATGGGTTTTGCTACCAAAGAATGAGGATTATTTCCTGATATGAAAGAAGGTAGGAAGGATGTAGAACAGCAGTAAAAATGTCCTAATCGTAGATAACTTACTCATTCTTCCACAGAGTTCTTGCATGGCATGAGCAAGTGACTTAACTATCATGTCTCTCCTTGTCTTTCATAAGAATGTTTTTCTGAAATAGCTCATTTTCCTTCCAAAGCAAACATTTTTTTTTTCTTCTGTTTATTGTTGGACAAATTTCTGTCTGACAATAGCAAAAGATCAAGAGACATTGTTAGTTATCTTCATGTTAAAGTGGATTATACCCACTTTGATTTTGAGACATTAACACCTTCAGGAGTGCAAAAGAATTCTGCTCATGTGTTCTGGTCAGTATTCTGAAGCCAAATTTCAATTTGCTTTAAAGAAGGGGGAAAAAAAGCGCATACCCAGTGGCAGTGCTTAGCTGAATCAATAAAAACCACAGATAAATACCACCATATTTGTACCAGTGTAACTTTTGCATACTTTCAGATTCTTTTGTTAAACAATGGGTTAAAACACATAAAAGGTTTGGGTAACAGATAAGTTAGAGTAGTCAAAGTTTTAAGGCAATTATAGATAAAATTTATGATTTGGCTGGCATTCTGGTATTTTCTCATCAAAAATAACACGGAAGGCTTCCCTCAACCCGCATTTTAATTTATTTATATATTAAAGCATCAGAATTTCTCTTGCTTCTTATCTGCTTTTTGAGCCAGCAGTGGCAAGTGGAGAAAAGGAATGTTGTGAATTTTCTGGAAAAGTTACAATAGCCCGCAGTAGCAATTTCCCCAAAACGAATTATTGTTTGATATGTCTTCAATGCAGTCCACTGAAGATTTCTGTAATTTCCAAGGCTATAAATTATTATTCTAATCTTATTTACCCAAGCTTGAAGTTAGTTCATTGATGTCATTGTTTGTCTTCACAGCAAAAAAACACTGCTGATTGAAATCCACAGCTATTTCATTCATTCTTTTCTTTCAAATTGTAGACTTGCTTACTAGAGCTGGTATAAAAGTGGAATAACAATTTCAAGTATACTTATTCTAGCTTTCCTCTGCTATAGCAAAGAAAAAGATCTGACCTGCAGTCCCACTTTTATTTTCCCCATGTAGTCCTACATCTGTAATACGCACTAAGAAACTGTGAGACTAGATGCCTGAGAAAATTCAGCTTTACCTGAGATTCACTGACTTCTGTGAATTGACACAGGTCTTTAAAAACACCAGCCCCACATGCTGAAGTTATTTAATGTTTGACCAGTACCAAGTGTAATAGATCCTTGACCTCTGGATAATAATTGAGCAGCAGCAATAAATATAACTATTATGTGTTAAATGTGACATGCAACATTTGAAGAAAAAAAGAGTTAAAAATAAAAGTTTTTATTCACATCTATTTCCTTATTGTATTTAAAATACTTCAGGCTTGCACAGTTGAATACCATAGAGCTACAGGCAATCACTGGAATATCACTGGAATACTCAGAATATGTAGTAGCTAAGGACTGTATCTGCTAACAATTTCTGGAGGCTGCTGAGAAAGCTTGTGGATTCTCAAACATTTTCTATGGCTTAATGCAAATTCTTCTTGTTGCAGCTTAAAACCATTGCTTTTTATTTTATGCCAATGGATATAAGTAATATTTTTTTCCCTACTTTTGTCTCTACTTATCATCCTTTATGCACCTGAATAGGATGAAGGATAAGGGGCCTTAGTCCTCAGACATGGCTGGCCATGCAGGGTTGCTATTAAGCCAGCCTCTTCTGTCCCGCCAAATCCATTTGCAGGTATGGAGTTTTAATGTGGACTTAGGTTAATTTTTTTTTTCCATTTAACCACAACTATTTTTTGTTATATAACACTCACTTGAAATTGTATGTGTGATAGTGTGCATTCAGTAATGCAGCATCATCAAATTCAGAACAAAATTGTGAATGAACATGACAGAGTACACCACAGCTTAGCTCTAGTCACCCCTTGATCTGCATTCTGTACCTCTCAGCTAAACATGATTGTACCATCTCCTCAAACCTGAGCATAAGTTTTTAAACACTAGTTTGTCTATGTCAGAAATTCTTTATCTCCAGACATTACAGATTTGTGTAATTCAAATTCCATGTGGTTTAAATCTTTTCCTAGAAGACAGCTGGCTGTGGTAGAGCACACGTTAGTAGGAGTCATACAGTAGAGGGCCCTGTCTAGTCATGCAGCACTGACAGTGACAATTGCAATGATCCCTAGCTTAGAGTTTATTAATTTGGGGTCACATTCATTTCCCTACATTTCCAGCAGCAGTACCTGCCTGAAAACATATCCAGTCTCCTGGCCATCCACCTTCCCCATAGAAGAAAGGACACACAAGCTCTGTTCCATTCAAATTCTTTTCTCATCCTGATGTTGTTTTATGCTAAATTTAAAGGGATGGAAAAGGCAGAGACTGCAGCTCATTTATCCTGGAACACAGAAAATAGAGACTACTTGAGCATTAGAATAGGTAAGTTGAATCAGCAATCAACATCCAACACAATGCATTCTGAAACACAATTAATTTGCTCAAAATGCAATTTATTGTCTTTTGAACCTGAAACTGCTTAGACCTACTACCAAAAAGTACTGTCTCTCACAGAAATAGAAACCCTGGCTGTTCCATGTATAGCTTTTTATATTGTTTAACCCTTGCTGCCTTTGACAAGGGATGCTCCTTGGCTATAAGAGCAGATTTCCAAAAGAAAGAGGATTAGGTGTTTTGTGTTTTTTGTTTTTTTTTTTTTTTATTATTATTATTTTTATTTTTTTTTTATTTCTCACCTATCTCATCCTTGACTAGATAAGAGCATCCCAGAAGATAACGAGCCATGATACCATTGCAGGGATTGCATGGTTTGATCCTCGTCTCTTCTTCCTTCCTGCATCTTGACAGTTCTTAGAAAAAAACAGAGGAAAACCTATTGAGTTGCTGGTGATAAGGTGGCCTGATCAGAAAGACTGAAGACGACAGTCAGTCTTAGTGTAGGAGCCAGACCTCTGTCATCATCTGCGATCTTATGGTTTGAGACTATAGAACGTCATTTAAAAAAGCTTTTTCTTAATGTGGTCATTGTGCAATGGATTTGGGGCAGGGCGGGAGGGTAAAAATCAAATTGTATTTCCCCTCTCAACACTCCCTAGTGGCAGGCAGCTCTGATAAGTCCCAGAAAGGTAGGCGATATGATTCTAAATATTCTTTTTTCTAACCATACCCTGGTTTTATATGTTACTATACTGAAATTAATGTGAATGTTACTTAGTTGCAATGTACACTAATGGATGTAAATGTACTTAACTGCAATCCAAGACTCCATGCACCCAGAACATTCCCTTACTGGCACATTTCTGAAAGATTAAAAACATCCTCTGCTCTTTACATTCCAGTTTAATATAAGCCCCTCTCTTTCTATATTAAAAATGGAAGTTGCAATCATCCCACCAAGATCAAGTACTTCCCTCAGATCTGCAAGAAGTCTGTTGGAAAGTGGTAACAGAGTTCAGGTTCCTGTGAGCACACATATTCCACTGGTAAGTTATGGGTGATACAGTTTCAGGACTCTGGCATTGGCAAAATGTGCATGCCAGACACAGGAAACCGAGAAAAATAAGACAAACCACAGAAGCCTCCAAAATTGTATCCTTTTTATAGTTTAGTGAGAAGATGGATGTTCTCACTGTGACTGACCTCCAAGAACTAGATTTTTAAGCCAATACAAATATTAGCTTATTTTTTAAGTCTCTGAACTTTCATATAATATTATACACAGGACAATCCCGATTACTTTTGATCAACTTTTTAGACCATTAACCAATCTTTACTTTACTTAGCAACTCCAGAACAGGAAAACAGGTTTGTTTTTTTTTTTTTTTTAATAATTTTAATTATTTTTTATACCTGTTACTTTGTAAAAAACGAAACAAAGAATGTTCAATGGTTTCTTACACTTGGCAGCCATAATCTCAGAAGTCAGTGTTCTCTATATTTACTCTAGAAACAATTTATAAATTAATACTTAGGTTGTTTAGTTCTAGCTAAAAAGTTTTTTAAAATGTCCGTTATAATTCAGGTGAACATTGAAGGTCATTGTATTTGCTAATAAAGAACGGTTTTAATATACTAATGTTAGCATTAACTAATTTCAAATGGTCTTGCTTGGAGAAAAATTTGAGAGGTGAGATAACTAAAACTGTATTTAGTTTAGCCAAATTAGCTAATTGTTAAAACAATGATGCTAATAATATAAACATGGCTGCCAATTGACCTCAAAACATTCATATGCATTCACTGAATGCCTTGAATGAACAATTATCTGCTGAAAGCATATTTGCCAACTATTCTACTTAGAAATATTTCTATTTGTGTCACATGAATGGTTTCTGGGACAGGAATTTTTCCCAGTTTGGTCATAAATTCTAAACAAGAAAATAATGAACAAGACAGCTATGGTCTGGACTTTCAGTAACATTACCTTCTGTACTAAAATTTAATACTATTTTTAGCCAGTATTACTAGCCCCTATACAGCAACAACTGTTTCAGCAGTTACAGGTGTGACAATGCCAATTAACCAAATCAAGTTGGTACTGCATTCTTGATTCCCAGAATCTGCCTAAATCAAGCCCCTACAACTCTACACACAGAAAGCATATTTATTCAGGTTAAGAGTTCCCTCTTTGTCCGATTGGTTTAAACCTAAATATGACAGAAATATCTTTTTTTTCCTTGACTATAAAGAATCACAATCACTAATTAAATGATTATTACACAATAAATGTGCCATCTCCAGTTGAATGAATAGTAGAGAATCAACACTAGAAGATGCTGAACCTCCCTAAGATTCTGGTTCTTGGCTTTCTGAGTAGCAGAATTCCAAATTCCTTATGTTTGAGCATTTACATTCAGAAGTGAATGGGAGAATTAAGCCTCAATCCAAGTACAAGAGAGCAGAATCTCCCCTGTCTACCACTTGGCTTTGCACCAACATAATACTGATTATGTAGTAAATACTGCCATTGATATAAACAAGCATTTAAGCAAGTCCTTAACTATTGTAAAAATACAATGGTATCAAAAGGCTCCATATATCAGCCTTTTCTCTTTTAAAGAAAAGAATAATCTGATTTCTACAAGTGGGATCTCAACATGTGAGGTGATGAGAAGGAAAAAAATTGTGAGATAAGTGAATCATCCTTGTCCTGAGATTTGTGGTGAACCATAACCGGACCTCCTGAAAAGTGGGCCTCTCCATTAAATAACCACAATGAGTTGCCTCACGTGTTCCACTGTATCCTATATGAATTTAGATGTATTAATTATCTTAGTATACTTTATCATAACTCACAGCAGCACATATAATCATGCCACTAAACATATAATTTTTAATTTTTTTTTGCATTAGTCTTGAACTGGTACTCTCCCAGTTGCATGGTTGTATTTTAGTAAGTTTCATATGTATTTATCCTAATTCTTGCAGCTTCTCTCTGAGCTAGAAAGAACAGAAAAATGATGTGGACAAGGACAATTTCAATTTTGTTTTTTGCATCTCTTCAACTCAATTGCTTGTAGCATAAACAAGGATAACTCACCTACCAGAATAACACTTAATTGCAGTTCAAAACTGGGTCACTTTTGGATAAGAAATTTAGGCTCCATATTACAAAGAGTTACAAACAAGTAACTAAGTAATGAGGCTAGGATTTGGAACATTCCTCAAATTCTTTGTCTCTAGACACAAACACTCTTCAAATCTCTGAGGACTTATCCTTAGAAAGTAGGACTAGAACATTTCTTATTGTCATTACAGAAACTGCAAAGAAAAGCATAGGAAATAATGAAGTCTGTACAAGGTGACAGGTGACCTCAGCAAGGCAGGAATTCCTATGGACTTCTGCAGACACATGAGCGACTTAAATATGCTCATATACAAAACTGTTCCAATTTGTCCAGCTTTTAAGAGAAGCCGTAAACATCTGGAGTAAACATTTGAAAAATACCCTAGCCAATGCTATTCTTGATAATATTTCATAGTGAGTTAACCAAGTTAAGATGTAATTTATTTTCTGTTTACTGCTTGCAATTTTCAGCCTTTAGAGTATATGAAAAAAGCTTTTGTGTACCTCCTTCTCTAAAAACAAGATTAAACATGAAGGCTTTTCAAATGCAGGGAGCAGGAAAGGTAACTGTTTCTTAAAAAAAAAAAACTACCACCATAATGCTGTAACAGTTAACTGCAAGCACTGTAGGAATTTAAAATGTATCATCTGAATTTTTAAGTTTCTAGGAAGTGGTCTTATTAGCCATAAGTTTGAAAGCTCTGTTAAACAAAATAACACATCCCACACATTTTCAAGTGCAACTCTGTTTTCCTCTCACTTGACAGCATTTTAAAATTGTTTGGAGAATGCCAATCAGTAAGAATATGGTAACAATTTTTTTTTTTAATTGTTCAAAGTTTTTTGTAAAAATGAGAAAGTAGGAAACTTCTCTTCTATTGACAGCCAAAAAGTTTAGCGGTCTGTGTAAAGTTAATTAATTCATTAATCTCATTCATAATGAGTTCTGAATTGGCATAAATATGATTTTATAAGGGGCAAGCTGCACTGTTTTTTGTTACTACCAAGATAAGTAGTTTATTTTAAAGAAACAAATACCAACTAATTAAATGAAAAAACAAAAAACCCCCATGAAATATTCTAGGATCTAAGCGGTGTTTCTTTCCTTTGCTACTGTGGAGGTACTGACACCTTCTGGCAGTGAGCAAGGTGGCCAGACAAGACCTTCTGATCCACTTCCAGCTGTAAAGAACTGCCAAAAATAAAATTAATTTGGCTTCAAAGTGGTAAGCTCTACTATATTTCTGGAAGCTCTCTCACTCAGAGTTTAATATTAAGTTCTGCTGAGTACTAACAGAAATTGTTAATGAGGAAAGATAATAATAATTTCAGAGAAATCAATAATATAATTAAATTCAATTAGTATGAGCTTAGAAGAAATACATTTAGTCACTCCCTTGATTTGCTTTTCTAAAATGAGGTAACTAATATAAATATTGTTGAACTGAGCTCCTTTAATAGAGCAGACAAAAATAACACAAGCCAACGGATGAAAGACAAGCTAGACTTAAACTAAAAAGCAAATCCGTCATCTGAGTGCTTGTGCTATTACAAGTGTTGCAATGGTTTCTCCTTCACTGCAAGTACTTAAACTGGATGTTTTCTAAAAAACAAACTCTGGTGCTCCCTGAGGTACTGGACTTGCAACAAGCTAAGCAAAGTTTGACACAGGCTGTACAGTAGTTCATATTAACTCCTGTTTTTAAAACAATGCAAAGAACAAAACTTCTCATCTTCCCAAAATCAGTCTTGTCTGTCTTATTGGTACATTCTCTAAGGACCCCAAATATTTAGAATGCCTTCTTCCAGATCATACATAAATTTGTAACACTAAACACAGTTACTTTGAAGCCACTGAAGAATCCTTCCCAAAACAGGGCCTCACAGGTATATGCTATGTTCCAAATCCAGAATTTTACATCTGTTAAAAGTAAGATTTTGCCTGTAGCACAGGAGTCTGGGGAGAATGAGAGCTATTAGAACAGAAACTAATCCTGCACACAAAGAGAGTCTCCCTGACAAATATTTTTATTCTACTAATGTTTCCTACAGTCTCCTATATGAAGGAAGAAAATATGTAGGCTCAGTCTTAACTGCGAAGAACTAGAGATCAGCAGTACTCTCAAATGGTGCATTTTGGGATGCATAAGCTGAACTCAGCAAGGAAAACAAGGAATAAGGTTCTATTCCAAATGGGACAGTAACTCAAGTCATTCACCACAGAACATTATTCTTCAGTCAAAAGTGAAGATGAAAATTTGATTTTAAGAAGTATCAAAGTTGATTAAAATAATCATAACAAGTAATTTAGATGCAGCAAATACATAGAGCATCGGATTTTAAACAGACAGAATGGTATATTTCATTGTATTACATAGACTATGCAGGGCACAGTAGAGGTATCCCAATCTGTTTCTTACAGAAGTCATTAATTGTACCTCAAATGAATTTAACTTTACATTAATATGTTCTTGTAAAATCTGACAAAGTTCATTCCATGCCTAGAATATGCATTCTGCAGAAACAATGAGGATGTAAAAAGTTTAATACATGCCTTAACCATAGAACTCCTCAGTCTGTACTAAAATTCTTGAATTGAGATTATTATATAGCATTTGTAATAGTAAGAAAAATACCTACTTAATACCTCTCCTGCAGTAGTACCAGAAGAATCCCCTCTATACTTAATACTTCACTGTGCAAACACATCAGGAGAGGCAACCCTTTCTCAAGTCTATCATTCAAAGCAAATGTTACCACTTCAGGCAAAAGTAATTGTTTTTAAACTTCTGAAAAGTTACTTTTCTACCTGAGCTTGAAGGAGACAAGTTTTAAATGTCTATAGATATGTACAGATGTATGGGCACATTTCTCCAGCACAGTCACCTGCTGCTACATGTATTCTCCACCTCTTCTGATATCCAACACCCCCTCAATCCTGTTCCTGAGAAGAGATGTTTTGTTATAAATTCTCCCTGATGTTTTTCCTTTTTATGCTAAGTTCTTTTATATCTCACCTCTTCCCTGTCACCTTTATTTTTTCATCATCCAGTACAACTTTTTCTTGTGTGCAAAATTAATCTTTCTGGCACAGTGCAGACACAGTTTCTGTAGAGCCATAGTCTCTGTCTTGTATTCCCTGCCAGCTCTATGCCATATGAGCTGGCATGACTTACCAAATACAACCAAAAAAGTAGATAAAGGGCTCAAGATCCAGTGCTTCATCATCTAGAGCTCTTTCTAATATTCTCGGTATGATCTGGTTTTGCCATCTGTAATTCCGAAGATATGTCATCAGTATTTTACAATAGAGAGGCTTGAAACCTGTAGTTGTGATGGTTGCTCTTTAACAGTACTTAAATCTAGGTACTCTAGTGAGAAGTGGTAATTCAATGCTCGCTTATCATGTAACTATAACCGTATAGCACTTCTGAGCTAACAAATTCAGGAACTGTTTTTAGTCTTGCCTTCCCCTCTCCACACCTCCTCTCTCCTGTCCTCTTGCTATCAGCTTAAAGCTCTTCCTGATTCTGCTCTTGAAACTACACTGCCTGGTTTCTGCATTACTTACCCAGCTGGCATAAATATTCAGACACCCTGTCATTTCACTGACAAACTCAAAGGTATGTAATAACATGAGAAAGCCATAAGAGCAACAAGTATATTCATGCCTAGACTGTTACAATCAAATCCAGGGTTGCTGCAGACAGATTCAGGCCTTTTATAACATGACCTCTACTGTTCAGAAGGGGATTCCCTCCTTTTTCTTCCCTTCTATATCGATAATTTTAATTTGGTACCATATCATTACTGGACTAAGACATTTTTGAAACAATCAGCTGGTAGTTATTCTTTGATGCAAGTAGTAAGAGCAAAGAACTCTTAGCTTCACCACCTCAGAACTGTAACCTTTTTTGTTACCAACACACTGATACATAAAATCCGAATACCGTGAGCTTCTAATACTTCATAAAGTAACAATATGTCACTAATGTAAAAAAAAAAAGCCTCAGTATTGCAAATTCTATTAAAATACTATTATTCAAATGTAACAACTGTTTTTACAACAGTATTGCAAATTCTATTAAAATACTATTATTCAAATGTAACAACTGTTTTTACAACCTATTTGTAAAGCCCGATGGTCCTTCAATATTCTTCAGTCCTATAAAAATGACTAACTACTGTATTGATTTGTGTGAGAGGGAACATGTGGTTAATACAAACTTCTATTCAGAACAAAAAGATCCAAGCAGAAAGACTCTAATTCGGACAAGTCACGTATCCACAGTTTCAAAACCATTACTTGATTTGGATGATCACAGGCTCTCGTATTAATTCTCTGTGATACTGAATATTTGCAGTTCTTTTGACCATTCTGATGAAGGAATGGCTAGTTAGAATTTTAAAAAGTGAAGTTTGATTAGACCACCATTAGTAAATTTAGGTTTTCCAGGCCAGATTCACCCTTTTAATAGGATATTAGCAATGCCATCCACTTTGTAAAACACTTTGAAGTCCTGCTGATAAAATTAGAGATTAGTTATAGAAACTGAAAAAGTAGAAATGATATTAGAGTAAACCACCACACAATGACATATGCCTCCAAGTTGCCATCTGCTTTCATTTCTTCCTACTTATTTCTTGTTTTCCAACCACTATCATATCCTCCAGCTTTCAAATGCCTGCTTTTTAAAACCACCAAACTCTCCCTCCTTCTCTCCAAGTATTTTTTTTTTTTTTTTTCCTTTCTCATTAGGACGTTTTCTTTTACCACCCCCGCCCCCATAACCTGTAAAAGTTTCTCTTATTTTGATACTGAATACTTTTTACTATGGAATATTACCCTACCCAGAGTCAATTTTAACTCATGAATAAAGTCTTGCACAAATTCATTTGCATATATGTTACCCTAACTTTCATAAAACAAACACCAACCGAGAATTCCACACTTAACTATAAAGCTTAGATGCAGTTATATGCTTCCATGTATTACATACTTGTATGTAATGCAATAGAGACCTCTATTAGCTGCTTTCTGAAAAGAATCCTCTATAATCTGAAGTCAGAACCCAAGACCTCCAAAGCACAAAACCAGAAATTAGACAGAAATATTTTAAAGAAATCTACTTTAAGACTATACAGTGTAACAATCAACCAACACTTTTCTATGAATAATTCCTCTAACACCTACCATTGAAATAGCAATCCAGCAATTTATTACATGCCCTATGTTTTTTAAGGTATTATCAATTATATTTTTACTCTCCTGTCCATACAGGAAAAAAACAACAGGGCACCCATTTGTGACAAAATAGTGTCAATATGGATGTATGTATAACATAACATTTTCTTTATTTCCTCTGATTCTCTTTTCAAAGAGGCTAGAGTAAAACAAATGATGGTATTTTCAACAAATGAACTGCAAGAAGTAAGGCAGTATTTGCAGGCAACAGAATTAAGAGGCAGTACTGCTTTCACACATGTAGCTTGCATGTAAGATGTCCTATACTCCCCTAAAATTACCTGTCCTTGAAAATACAAACACAAGTAGTTTGGCTCTTCTGATGATCCACTGTAGCAGGAACAAGTGGCTCTGACTGAAGAGGCAGGCAACAGGGAAGGATGGAGTGTACAAAGTAACCTTGCAACTCCCACACTGATAAATAAGCAATGGAGAAAAATGAATTATTTTTATGTTTTCCCTTCAAAGATTCATTCTGTTATTATTGATATATTTGTGGCAACACAAAAATTCATCCTAGGCAATAGTTCTATGACTGGAAACACAGAAACATTTATCCCTGGCCTTCAAAAATTCTCATTGAAGATAAATGTTAAAAACCCTGTTTTTCAGGAGTAGGGATTTTCTAGTGGTGCACATATGAGAGGAAACCTGTCCCAGAGCATTGTGGCTTCAATTCCTTATTTCTACATTTGTGTTAAGGCATGGGATATAAAGACTGCTCCCACAAATGTAAAACCTAACCTACTCTTGTAAGCAGCTGCTTTGTAATTTAATGCAACCGGTCACCATTTCACGGATGCAAAGTCTCTTAAAAAGAAAAAATACATTGCAATTAAAAAAAACCCTGCCTCTCATAGGTCAATTTCAAACTTTACATTTTTGCAAAAAAATGCAAAGATGGAGGCAAGTATTCATCTCAGTAATGGAAAGGATACATTTCACGGGTTAAAATATCCATTTGTACCTTCATCTGCTGCAGAAAGCGATCCTATCCTTTCCTAAAAAAAGGAAATAAATTTAGACATACCTTTACATTGACTCAGATCCCGATTTTAAAGGTAGAAATCTGAAATCCCGTATTTTTTCATGATAATTCAGTCATCTAAAGCAGGGACCCTAGTCATCCCAGATCCTTTCCCTTTAGTTGATTTGCTGTTGAAAACTGAAGCTTAATTTGTTGTGAGGACAATTCTCTTTTGTAAAACTTTAGCTCTGACAACTGCTCTTTTGTGTGTCTGTTGTTGGATAAGACTACAAATGTGGAAAGAGCAGGTAAGAGAGGAACACACAGTATTTCTTCAGAGATCATTCTATTAATGTGAAAGTTTGGGGACCAAATATTTGTGATATTCCTTTCGGCAGTCCCCAAGTTATTCTCTCCAATAACATGATTGTATCAAAACAGAAAGCTGACTGTTGAGAGAGCAGACCTTACCTTAGAGGGAGAAGAAATAGTTATCAGAATGCTGGAAAAGTATAGCGAAGGCTATTATGAACACTGAACAGCAGTTTTACTCCCGTCTTGGAGCCAGATTAAGCTCAAGAGGAAAGGAAGATGTAAAAATTGATCAACTTTTAAAAATTAAGACACAAACTTGTTCTGCTGCTGTTGTGCACAGGCAAAGCCATAGCTGGTGTAGAAACTTGGACTGCATCTGTGACCTACATAAAGTGACCAGGGGCAGCTGAAAAAGGTTTGGACAAACGTTTAGCATGGTCCTTTGAAGAAGAGAACACAGGCATCTGAAGGATTTTATTCTGCTTAGTATAGAACTGTACCTTTCAATTAATGTTTTTATAAAAAAGATGACAAATCACTAGTCAGACCAAAATATATAGTTGGTTTTCAAAGCATCTTTTCTGTATTGATGATATATCCAGAAGGTAAATTTTGACAATGATTAAAAATGTATCCTATTGTGCACAACATACAGTTCATTGGAATATAGCTCTCTGAACATGACTACGTTCCAGATGATTAAAGATTTCTTCTTCTGTTTCTGGAGTGAGCTGTATATTATCTTTGATTGGAGACAATGGATCTGACTTTTTACAAGAAGGAAGTTTTTCGTACTCTCTGCACAAAAAAGACAAAGCAAAACCCAATAATGTTATGATATTACATGTTTCTACACACAGGCCTGTAAGAACATATGGGTTAAAACACAGCAAGACCCCTGACCTAATTACCCACTCATCTATTAATGAGCCCAAAATAAAAATTTGTAATGGAAAGTTTTAATTTCAATTTCACTACAGCTGAATAACTTCACTGAAAGTGATCTCAACTGTTCCAGCTATCCTGTGACAGAATGATAGCTATTAGCTTTGTATCAGAAAGACTGTATGTACCCCATTCTACTCAGGGTTGTATATGCTTCCTTAACATTCAAGTGTTCTGAGTAACTCTGGTTTCATATATATATATCCAATGAGTCTTGACATTAGGACAGAACAGAGTAGTGCGCCACATTATTTGTTTGCCATCAGACAGTATAATTCTTAAGACATAAGGCTAATTTACAAACATTTTAGAATCTGAAAAAATAAACAGAATACTCAGAGTTAACCAATTTCTGGCAGTTAGAACAAAATGAGCCTAGATGGCACTCTATTCCTTTTCTCTGCTGATGGTTGCAAGACAGCTCCCAACATCCACATTTTATCCATCCAGTTTTGGTTGGTCTGTAACTTCTGGGTATATACTGGGGATATATATTTTTGTATATATTACTTCTATGTAAATGAAGTACTTGTTTATCAGCTTTTAGGGGATTCTTTTCTTAAATTTATTTCACAAATATGTTTTTCTCTCTGCCTGTATTCTGATAAATCAAGATACATGAATCCTTTTCCTTGTGAACAACCCTGGTCAAACATTCCTAATTAAAGGTCAAGCAATACATACACAAACACTTCTTCTTTGAAACTGTCATTCTTAAGGCACATCAACAAGATAATAAAAACTAAGATTTCTAAGAATGTTAATACCGCAAGTAATATTTTTTAATAGAAATCAGCTGTACATTTATAATAGCTTACCGCAAGGCCCAAACTTACTAAAATATATTTATCTGACTTAACACATGCTTACCAGTCTCACATTTACTACTCAGTGAAAAGAGAATACTTCTGTCCTACTCACATTTGGTTTGAGGTTAATAAGAATAATAATTTTGAATAAATAAGTCTTATTTAAATAAAGTTGAGATTGCTACTTGGAGCTGGGAAAAGTTTACCACCAGAATTTTTTACCTGAGCTCATGGAAATAGTGTAAGTTAGAATACCTACACTTTCCGGTTTTTGTTTTTTTCTTTTTTCCCTTGAGTTCAATTAAGTTTGGCAACTTTTATGCAGCTTTTGCATTTAGACTAAGAAATGCCTTTTGGTATTTGGTGTCAAACAATGGTAATAAATTTCATATAAATTATGTTAAACTAACTTCAATAAATGAATTTTAGCTGACAGTTTTTCCTGGTTAGAAAGAAAAAAGTAATTAGAAGAACGTATTTACCATAAATCATACTTCATTTTTATATAAAGCTTAGGAAATTAAAAATTGTATGTAGAAAATATCTATCTTAAGCTATTATCTTTACTGATTTGTGTGGAGGAGGTGTGTAGAGTCTGCTTTGAAAATTGTTTCTTTGGGAAAAAAAAACGTATACAGGGTGCTAAGTAAAGGGTTAAAGCAACTCACCTTTTAAACTGGAAGTTTTTCCGGAGTTCACTAATGGTGGCTTGCAATCCCAGCTTATTTTCAGCATCACAGTGATTTCTCTTCTGCACAGGTGACAGTTTCCTGCTTAATCCGCTTACTTTAGCTGGTATCAATGGCTTGAGCTTTGTTACAATACGTGACCCTATACAACTGGATTTATGTAAACCAGGAACCTGTGAGATTTCAATATTACAGCACAAATGGTTAAAATGACAACCTGTAAGCAACAGATATTATGCTGTAAACCTTGTAATAAAAAAATAAAGTGCTTTACATTGTCTTGAAATAACACAGTCTGAATTGCCACAGCAAGGTGTATTTAGATAGCTTCTATAAGACTGGCATATCAAACACATTAGACATAATGTAGCTGTAAGAACTGGCAAACCAGCTTCCATAGGTCTTTGTATTCTAAGAGGTTGCAAATATATATTTCTTTTGAATGCAGTTTTTGAAGTCTACTGTATATTTATTTTCTCATCTGTTTACATGAAGGCACAACAAAAGCTCTTCAAATGTCAGCTCTCAGAATTTTAAGAGAAGCTACTCTTCGGTATCACTCTAATACCTACGACTATTTTTCATTAAATTTAAGCAGAGCACAGGTATCAGTACGATTATGCCAAGAATAAACCTCTAGTGACCTCCTTATGCAGTTTCTGTACCTGGAACTCAAGACAGCTATGCCAGAATCTCTCTCTCAAATGCAACCAGTCTTAAGTTTGAACACACCAATCAAAAGAAAAACACATGGCCTCATTATATAATTTATTCTAGCTAGTCACCACCCCATTATTAAAAAAAAAAAAAAACAAACAACTGTGCCTCATTTTCAATTCACTTAGCAGTTTCCAAGCACTGAATCTGTTTTTTCATATCTACAAGTACATGAAACTCATTTTGACATGACCCAATTCCTATAATTATGTCCTCAGTGTGATTTTTACATTTCACATGCTCATCCCCAACCACAATCTCTTCTATTACTGTCATTTTTTTGGGGTCAATATCAGGCTAACTGACTGATAGCTACACTCAGACTGCTGCCATCATGATTTCTAATACTGATACAACATTGTTGATCATTTTTGCATTCTCGAACTTCATGCATGAAAAATATTAAGTTTATTTTAACTGAAGAAACACTAAATCCCAATCTGCAGGATTTTTTTTTTCCTGCAAGTAGCTTACCACACTTCATAAATTAAAAGTTATACCTATTACTATCTATTTAATCACTCTTCCCATTTGTACCATATGTACGTAATCATAGCACAATATGCATATATTAAACATAGCACAATTAAATACACATAATGTACGTTTAGACAAAGTTAAAACTTTATTTGTCAAGCACACAAGTGGCAAAAGGCCACAAATGGCTTATTCATATTTTCCATCATTTTCTTGTGTCTTACATAGGCTTACTGTTTTCCCCAATTTTTTGGGAAGTAGCCATTTCAAAGCACTAGAATGTTTTACTGTTTGAGCCATTCTGCCACTTCATTGTAGAATATGAACTACTCACAGTTACCAGCTTCTAAGTGATCACTCACTCCTAGCCTGCTATTTTAGCTTTTGTCGGCCATTATGAGGATTAAAACATAATTATCTAAATAGAATACCTGCAGAAGAGATGGCGACTGTCTATAGTTGTAAGAAGTTCTTATTTTACAGTTGGCTACATAATATTAGTTTGGGACACCTAAGTTGTAAATAACGCTCATATTACCCATTTGGATAACGTTAAGAATAAAGCATTTTGATCACCTAAGACTTTTTTTTCCTTAAACTAAAGGATGTTGGCAGCCTCTTCTTCAAAGAGAGCTCATACCTCAGTTGTTTCCAAAACTACATTGCATTTTATCATCTCCCTGCCACACACCATTGTTTCTACCGGAACAGATTAAGCAGATCTTGGAATATTGAATGAAATTTGAAAAAAGTGTTTAAAATGTAGGCTAAACATTGGATCAAGAATACTAGGAAGAATAAAAAAAAATCCTAAAACTTCCTGTTTTATAGAGTTTTGTAGTTTATCTCTCACCTCAGCCATTTTGTAACGTGTGAAGTCATCCACAATCCTACATTTCTTTATGGTACTGAATTACATCAGACTTATAACTTAACTAACCCAAAAGTAGGCAAAGCTGCATGTCAAACACCCACTAAGAAACTTAAAACCAGAGTAGATTGCTCTCTTTTGTCAATATTAGCCTCTTCACTGAGCTCATAGCAATTGTGGAAAATAATTAGCAATAAAAACCACAGCTGGAATACTACCACAGAAAAAACTGAGGTCCTAGAGGAGACCTAGAGTTTAAACTAACCCTATTGTCCTCGCAGATTCTCAGCAGATTCCTATTGTCTGAAGAGCTCCAAGCATCCTGAAAATTTGTTTATATATGATGCTTTTACTATCTCAGTACTTCCAAATTGTGTATTCCCCAATACTTGGTATACTTGTTCTCCCAATATACCTTTAAGGTGAAAAAACGTTAAGCAAAACATATTAAATACATTCTTAGAAACAAAGTAATAAAATTCAGAATCCCAGGATGATTTAATTTCATTTCTCCATCTTGTTGAGGAGAAGTGTGCAAAATGTTAATCTAATCAGTTTTTGTATCAGGCGTTACAGACTAAAGATGTAAATTCTAGCTGAACGCAGAAGTTAAAATAACCACAAGATGTCACTATTATACAAAACACACACCATATTCATGTTTGATAGGGCTTGTGATTTTTAGCCTGTCTACGCGAAAGAAGATAGTAGGTGTGCACATGAAAGGATGAAAGGGTCTTCCTTTGACTTATGAACCTTTTGGCCAACTCTAATGACAATGCCTAAGGAGTTAGAGCACTTTTAGCTGTTAAGGTCTTTGAAAATTTATAAAACTAGACAAATGGGTAAAGCTCTTAGAAATGTCAAAGACAAGGGACATAAGTTTATTCTTAGACATCTAAGAAACAATATAGAAGTCAAATTACTGGTGCCCAACCAATAGGAAAAATAACTGAAATGCAGGCTCTGAAAGAAAATTGACTGTCCCTCCATACGATTTGTTAGTGTCTAATAAGGCTTTTAACTAAAACAAGATTTTGAAATTTAATCACACTTTTTCTAGTCAAAGAGGAAGAAGACTGCTACACTAGTAGATTTATCAAGACAAGCAGTGAAATGAGGTTGTGTCTTGTGACTGTAACTGGATTATGAACACAACTGCAATTTGAATCATAAAACCTGTGTATTTAGCAAGCCTGAGGAAAATCAAGAAGTGGGTTTTTTTTCTGTTGCTTGGCTTCTTATTTTATACCAAAGTATTTAAAATCCCCAGACAAGTTAAAACTGTGATATCAATCACAGGTGGCCTAGTTATAGTTCACCTCAGCTCTGATACAGATGAACAAGAATATTGTTTTCTCTTCCCAACATGTGCATTGCTAAAGATTCTTTCCCTAAGAGGATGAACTAGTAGAAAGCAAAAACTGAATTTCAGAGTTTAGTATAGTTAGACAATTCTTACCTTGGTCTTTATGATCATATTTTGTCTGTCAGTTTGACTAGCAGAAAACACTGGAGATGGAGTACATTGATGATTAGCCAGTTTTGAATTGGAGTCAGATTCCTTCATGAAGAAAAGATTAATTTGGTTTTAAAACAGGTTGGTTTGTGGTTTGTTTGTGTTTTTTTTTTGGGGGGGCAGGGGAAGCAGTCCCAATGTATATTTTTATATCTACATATATACAAGGTATAATGTTCTCAGGAATTCTAAGAACTTATACAAAAACCTGGACTTATTTTCAGCAAGCAACACCACGGTGACACACATATACTTTCTGAAAGGATTTCTTCAGGGACTAACAAAAGCAGAGAACAAAAGCTAGCCTACCAAGGTGTTTATGACCCACTGTAGGGGTAGCAGGGGAACGACTGAAGACAAACTAAAACCAGAGAACAGACTTGATTTAATCTAGAAAGTAAATCCATTCTACAAAACTACGTTAAGCATTGACAAGTTTTGTTAGCACAAGCTACATAATCTGCAGGGTATACTTTTGAAGAGAAGAATTTGCTGCCTAGTTTAAATAATTTATCATAATTTAAAGTGAAAACAAAGGCTGAAACAATGTTTAATTTTCTTACTTCTGCATCAGAACTGTTGTTAGACACTCGCCGTACTTCTGAAGACTCCAAACTGCATTCTGATGGCTCACATGACCTTTGAGACTGTGATGACTGTTGTAGTTCTGTTAAGGGGGAGGATTCTTCCTCCAATCCTCCACACACTGCCCCACTCTCTATTTGTACCCTATTAATCTGATCTTCCTGGGATACCACACAGTTGCTTCTCTGTTGCTGAAACTGCTGTGAAAATATAGTATGAGATAGACGAGGGTTTCCTGAATTATTTACAAGGCTGCTAAACCACCGGAAGCAGTTTTTCTGTGTTTCTCCAGGAGGTGTAGAAATAGTCCTTGTTGATTTTTCAGTTTCTGAAAACCAAGAAACATCTTCTGCTACAGGTTTTGCTTCCTGTTCCTGGCAATCCTGCTTAGCATCTTGAGTTAGATCACTGTCATCCTTCTTCGCTCTACTGTCAATTATAATTGCATCATTGCAGAAGAACCTAAAAAAGTAAAAAAGGTGAAGGCAAGGGAGAAGAAATATACTGCAAATGAGTATGTCATCTCCAAAATCCAGTAGTTGTCTCTATCCATCAGTTTTTTTGAAGTGCACTTGCAGACAGGAATTATTTTGACAATGGGCAAAGTCTTAGTCCCTCTGGGAGGCACTTAACAGATAACAGTAAAAGATAGGGGGGGCGGGGGAAGAAAAAGCATCTGTAAATATGTCATTCATTGATTGAAATACTAATAAGGGTATTCATCTGAAAAAGAAAAACATCTAGGAATCCCAAAAAATTTAAGGATATATTCATTATCATAAAACTAAACTGTAGTGAACACTTCAGCGCCTCTTATCAAAGAAACTAGAACCTATCTAGTTCTTTTCCGTGCTATAGCAGCAGCTCCTAAGAGTACGTACAAGTCAGAGCTTTTTAAGAAACTAAGCATCAGTAACCTACCATCATTGACAACTCTTAATTTTTGATGCAACATAACAAATCTTTCAGCTCAGGAAGGTGCATGTTAAAGCTAGAGAACATCAGTATTAAGACTGTTCTGTAAAATTACAGTTCTCAAAGATATTCAAGTTATTTAAGATAAAAATTACACAGTAAAAGACATAATTGTGATAATGCTTTGTAAAACCAATTCAAGTAGCTGCGACCAAAAAACCCATAACACACAGGCAATTAAAAAAAAAGCCAAACAAACCCAAAATCCTTCTTCTTAAAGTGCTGCTGCAGAGATCAGGAGCCTCAACTGAATGGGATGGGATAACAATAGGTATTTGTCATACAGTATGACCAGGTTTGGCTTTACTGAAAAAACCAAAAAGCCCTGTCAACATAAGTCAATATATTCACTAACTGCTTACATATTTGGTACAAAACAGCTACTTTTTTTTTATTGAGGTATGGAAAAAAAATATGGCCAACTGCCAGTTAATTTTGATGCCCAGAGGCTAGACTGTATTGAATAGTCTCAAGGTCTTCATTTCTGCAGTAAAAGAATTAACATTATTTATCTATGTCACACATACATAGCCTAGCACAAAGGGTTCTCCATCTCAGCTCAGGACTACACGCGTATTGATACAATTGCATAAGAAAGTGTGAGGTAGCATTTGTCTCATTTTCAGTATTCAGGTTATTTCAGCAATCAGGACAGCGAACAGTATTTTGCTACTTGTTAAAACACATGATGCAAGCATACCTGCTTCTTGTTCCTGGAACAATTACAGCATCCTTCTCTTTGTTTTTCCTTTGTAGAAAGGAAGCAAATTTATTTCTAACTCTGGGAATGGAGTTAGAGCTTTGAGTGACAGAATTCCCTGAAGAATCAAGGCTTTGTATTGCTGAGACACTCTTTTGTGCTTGACCATCATGATCACTCTCCTTCTTGAATTTTTTTGCTTTTGAAAATGAATATTGGTTCAACAGATCTCCATCTGAGATTTCTTCTAAATCTAAAGACAATTTAAGCATCACTGTAGAAGCATATTCTAGAATTAACCAGTTATGAGAGAATTGAGCATTACATATTTACTCTCACAGGCTTAAAAACATTAGTAAGGTCTGGTAGGAACATTCTTGACATTACAGTTTAGAAGTTTAAACACAGCTGTTTTCTAGTACATGGCCTTAAAAGTAACTTTCTATGAAAAAGTAGAGGGAGTGAAGGCAGAACAGCTGAAACATGATGCTTATTTCTTGGTTTTGTTTTTTAAACACTTTGAAAGCAGAACTAAATTTGACTTAAAGGCAAGCTGCTAAACTAGCTACAAATTTTGATAAACCAGGGACTAGGAAGATATCAGGAGCAAAAGGCAAAAGAGGAGCCCTAGTAGCATAATCAGAAAGCAAAGGAAGCAGAGGAAGAGAAAATACTTAACACATCAGATAAAGCACAATGGGAACAAAGAAGTAATCCTTCTATTAAAAGCCCACAGTTTATTTTCAGCACATATAACTTAGGTGGTGTATAAGACAAGATAGCAGATTTAGTAGAGAAAGTGAGGAAGTTGGAGTAAAGAATATCTATACAAGGGATACAGGCAGCATAGTGTTAGAAGAGTACAGAAAACATTCTTTAAATTTTCTGTCTGGCTAAATATCAACTCTAGGAGAAATAGGCTATTTTCATTTCTTCACAAGCCATTATAAGATGGCAATTAAAACAAAAGTATCTAAAAAAAGAACAGAAGGTATTAAACATGACAACTTATAACTGAAAACAAAGTTTTATAGCAAATTAAAGGAAGTTAAAATCAAGTTTGCTGCCACCCTTAATTGTTACGTAGGCTTTAATATTATGGCTCATTAGCCTTGCAGTTTGTTGAAAACAGAATACAGACAATAAAAGTTAGACCTAGGCCTCTAAAATCTCATGCCATCAACACAAGATAAAATCCTTTCTTTCCCCACAGCCTTCTACTGTTATTTATACACTTATTTTAATAAAAACATACCACTCCTTGGCCTTTTTGCCAAGAGCTCTTTGTCTGGAAGTTTTAGCCCTTTAACACTAATTATCTTCTCCATTCCTTTGGTTGTTGGTTTCTCTAGTAAATGCATTTTATGAGGAACCGTATCTGCATTAGGGCCAAGCTTGTAGTCTCTGCTCCAAATGCTATTTACATGATTAGCAAGTCTGTCATTCCAGCCACAACTTCTCTGCTGCACAGGCTACAGAAAAAAAATTTAAAAAACCCAAGATATAGGTTTATAGTTTTACCTTCTACATATGATTTCCTGCTTTATAAGGGCATTTTGACATTTGCACAACTAGTGGCATACTTTACATAAACATCTTTTTCATTCCCACATTTCTCACACTGTTCATACAAATTCTTTTTCTTTTGTGGTGCCATGACTTCTTCATTCCAATATGGAGCAGTGACTAACTGCTCATCTCAGACAAAATTAAGAGTTTAAATTTTGTTTCTATTCAGAAAACCTGATTTGGGAAAATGCTTTCCTCAGAGTTATATACTTGGAAGAAATCAAAATCTGTGAGAGTTTTTTTTTAAATCAGTTACTTCTGTCAATAGTATTAAGAACCTATCAAAAAAGTCTGAAAGAAAAACAAACATTAAAGCCAAATACCATGAAAAGTAGATTTTACCTGTACAAAGAATGAGAAATATATGTGTGGGAACATAAAGTCTCTGTAATAGCAGAATAGCTTTCACTGCCAAGTCAGCTGCAGATAACATTCAATCATATTTTTCCATGAAAGTTTAGACCCACATCAAAATCTTAATATATAACTTCAGAAAAAAGATGTTACCTGTGCAGTGTCTGGGTTATAATTATCAATTTGTTTCATTGTATCAACATCAATGTTGCCAATGGCAATTTGAAAAGCAGTACCATCACCAAAATGTCTGTTTCCATCATATTAAAGGAAAATATCTGAATATTAGATTATATTTAGAGAACTGTAGCATGAAAAGTTAGCTGTTTCTCATTCTCGTGCTAAAAAGCATTGCTAGAATATTAACCAAAAGCATTAATACTACTACTCATGTCTCAGTCTAATGCAACAGCAATTATAATAGAACTGCAGTGCTTGGCAAATCACAAAAGTCAAAAGGAAAACCTTCAATCACAAGCAGGAAAGTTGTTATCTTTCTCCTTCCTAATTTCTGGAAATGCCAGAGATTAGGTGGATTGAGGAACATACAAAGCTAGTAACTACTTCAACAGTTGCCTTTCCTCATTTTCCTAATCTTCCATGCTGAAATTTACACTGCACAAATGTGGCAAATTGATACTACTTCTATAGGAAGAGATACCTGGTAGAACATGAAATGCTTAGATTAAGGGAATGAGTTGAACACAGATTGCAAGAATTACAGAGATTATAACACACTTCAGAGGCAGAAATTAAAGGCAGTTGAAAAGTGATTCAAAGAATTTAAATATAACCCGTATGTTAAGTTGTTTTAGAACACAATGAGTTGTTTTCTAAGCAGAAAAAAATAAATCAATAACTTCTGCCTAAAACAATATGTCAATGATAGGTCACTCCATTACTCCCTGCATATTTTTTTATTAATTAAAATCAGACCAAAAGAAAATTAAAAACCTTTCTAAGATTGCAGAAAAGCCAGGCTTTAGTCAATAGCAGATATATTTTTCATTGCAAGTGCACCACAGATGCAACGAAAAGTATAAGACACCACATCTGCTCACTCTTATTTCCCCACTTTGCTGTTATAACACAAAGGATACCGTCCTGCATAAATTAGAGTTTCTGGATCAATATCATCCCCATATGCATTCAGAGGAACTAATTTTCTGTTGACAGGATCAAAAACTAACTGATAAAGGAATGTATTATTGGCTCGTGTAAAACCCTGTATGTATTCTTCTGGTACTGTTATATTCATCTTCAAGTACTGCCCCATTTTCTTAATAACCTGCAAAAAAAAAAATTGCTTAATTGTTTCATTTAAACAGGTTACACAAAAGGTTAAATACATTTCAATTGTTAAGTATCTTTGCTTGTAATTAAATGTAGAATGTGTGTCCTGTTACAACAAGCAGATTCAACTTAAACAGGGGAAGGAAAAAAGAAGTTTTATATGTTCTTTTCCCATTCTCAAGTTGTTCACAATCACATAAGTAACACAATTCAACTTTTTTTAAATGCTTCTTGTCCAGTAAATAAACACAAAATCCCAACAGAAAAACAGAGCATCTCCTTAAAGTATATTTGTTAAAACTAATATAAAATTTTATCATTCATATTACCAGAACAGATAAGCAATACATGGGTGTTTTTAGGAAAGAAAAAAAGCAAAACTAATCAGACTTCTCCCCCTGCCTTTACTCATCACCAAAGACTACATATTGATCTGGTAGCTCCTCCTATACATTGTTACTGCACCACTCAAAGAAGTTCCTCATAATTCATTGACCTCTATGCTCTTCCAGTTTCACAGAAGGCAGATTACGTTCTTTCGAAGACCAAGTTTATCGTACCGCTAGAGGCGAGAGTTTCTCCTCTCTAAATAAAACATCAGCCATGTATTGGCCATGCATCCTAATGCAATGAGTAAATTTTGCCTGTATTTAAGTAGTAAGAGTTTGAACAGGCACTGTTGGACTCCTTCATATCTTTTGACTCACTCGTGACTTTCCAACGCTGTCGGAAGAGAATATTGTTGAATCACATGACAAATTACTAAGTGAAAAGTTTTTCAAATTATTAAATCCTGATATTTTGCTCAAAAAGATACATTTAATCTTTCAAAAAGAAAGTCATGGTTCATATAGGAAAAGTTCAAAGTTCCCTCTTCACTTCTGCAAAAGCCACCCAAACCAGTTGCTTTGATGCCTGCTTTACATAATACAAAACATTTTAAAAGTAAGAATCATAAAAATCAGCCTGTGAGAGAAAAGATACTAAAGCATACAAGTAACTTAAGAAAGAAGACTGTACAGTAAAGTTAATTAGACTGCATATTTAAATGTTTTTCTGGATTAGATTTACCTGCCTCCAAGGACAGCCACATAAGATATTTTTCTTATTAGCTCTTAAAAAAACCTCTCCTCTCCTCTACTATCCACACAGAAGTTTTTCCCATTCTCTTAGCCTCTGTATTTCCTAATGTTTTCATTTCATACATTGGATAAGAAAAAAATGACCTACCTTATTTTTTTGTTTTGCACCATACCAAACTTTTCTTCCATAATGTTTTTAATATATAAATGCCTGTACCCATATCTATGTAATCAGATGCAAAAAGGGAATCAGATAAGATTCCCAATCCTGGTCCCTCCCCCACACAGACAAAAATGCACTTATGCAAAAGTGACAGAGTTCAATTATCAGTTCTAACTACCTGCTCTTCTGATTTTGCAGATTCATTATGAAGGGGAAAAAAAAAAAATCCAGAGCCTTACAAAAAAATCAAGTCTTTCCTCAAATAGAATATACCCTTAAAGGATTAGAATAATTCTTTATTTAAGTTTAGTTCAGTGTATTTTATTAAATACATAATAGCTTCAACACTTGAGTAAGAAAGATGCTGAGCTAATCTAAAGCACAGGTGAAAATCACTACTGTTATTCTTCTCAAAATGGAGAAAGTAAAGAAACCCTTATATTTTTAATTCAGTGTTAATTTCATATATACTGATATGGGCTCCCAAAAGCCCACACACAAAGCAAAACCAGGTTTACCTTTATAATATCTGGATTGTTGGCTAATTTTAGTAACTTGCACGCTTTAGCTAACCCAATTCCGTGAATTGATGGGAGGTAGTCACAACCAGAAAGAATACACATGTAGCGGAATTTCTCTTCTGTAAACACATTTCCAAGCTGCTTGCAGTTTCCTAGTCGAGCTTGATCTATCTCTAGTCCATTTCCAAACTTGTCAATTTTCAGAAACACCTGGGAATTAAGAGGAAGTTAAAACAATAACTTTCACCCATATAGCTAGTTTGTTGCGCTTGGTGGAAACAACAGAGGCTGAGTGCTATTCTCATCTCTCTTGTTTCCCCCACTTACTGTAGAAGAGTAAATCCATACATCAAACACATTTGGAAACTTCAACTCTGCTTTTAAGATATCAGCAGAGGTAAAGGCTATTAGTATTTTCTTCCATACCTTTTTACATCCAAAAGCTAAAAGATCAGAGTCTTCTGTAATTATAGCTTGAACCATGCCGGTCTTATTGAGATAAGCCAACTGAGCATCAGCTTCGTAAGGAGCAACAATGCAATCAACTCCCCGGCCTCGTGCAGCCTGTACATAAAGAAGCAGCATACAAGTGCTTTGCATCAGTTTTCGACAATTACCTTAAGACATCTGAAAGCATAACAACCTCTGCCTTAAAAAACTGTAACTGTGATCTTTTTAATCAACACCCCCCCCCATTATAGCCCAATATTTCATACTCAAAACTCAAAGTTTCAAGCAGTTTAGACCTGTATAGACTAGTTTACAAAACCAACCTTTCCTGTGTTGACCCGTAACACTATGCTCACTGCATGTGACCACAGATGCCAGCTTCAAACTCATGCAAGGTATATTCTGGACAAAGGAAAACAGCACTAGAACAAATGTAATACTCTTGATAAAGATCCTGTGACAGCAGTGGAAAGATAGTAAAAAGCTACTAGAAACATTTTTAAGCAGCCAAAATTTTTTCTGTGCTCTATTCTTAGGAACTAGCGGAAGAGAAAAAAAAAAAATAACCAACTGTGTTTAGTTTTTGTGCAGCAAAAGTAAAACTGTTGGTGTTAGAGTCAGTTCATAGCAGTAAGGAGATATGCAATTCAATTGACACATGATCATTATTTATACGACTGGGCATAATAAACTTCAAGTGAAGTTAAAGTTTGTTAACTGTGCCTAACATAATCCAATATATGCAGGACAATTAGGGGCTAAGAAGAGGGGAATATATTCCTTGCCTACACAGAAGAGGTAGTGATGTAGCCATACAAAAGCAGAGTAAGACACGCTACCTATTGCGTAGATTTTTTTTAAAACTGTCAGTATCAACAGCATTGACAACTTACTTTAATAACTTCATGAGCCATAACATGGGTAACATTTATGCTGCGCCCAAAACATTCCCTAGCTTCTGACAGTCTCCCTTCCTGCAACAGTTGTTTCCCCTTCAGAAGACTGGCTTGACGCTTCCTGAAAGGTAAACAAAAACATCCACCAATTTCAGATTATTTTGCACTTAAAAGAACAAGTAGCAGAAAGGACTAAGAGAGACAGGTAGGAAAGGGCAAGAAATAATTATTTTGCAGATTTCATAGAATCATAGACTCTTTGGGTTGGAAGGAACCTTTAAAGGTCATCTAGTCCAAGCCCCCTGCAATGACCAGGGACGTCTTCAACTAGATCAGGTTGCTCAGAGCCCCGTCCAACCTGACCCTGAATATTTCCAGAGATGGGGCATCCAAAACCTCTCTGGGAAACCTGTGCCAGGGTTTCACCACTCTCATGGTGAAACAGTGCTTCCTTACAGCTAGTCTAAATCTACCCTCTTTTAGTTTAAAACCATTACCCTTTGTCCTGTCACAACAGGCCCTGCTAAAAAGTCTGTCCCCACCTTTCTTATAAGCCCCCTTTAAGTACTGGAAGGCTGCAGTAAGGTCCCCCTGGAGCCTTCTCTTCTCCAGGCTGAACAACCCCAACTCTCTCAGCCTTTTTTCACAGGAGAGGTGTTCCATCCCTCTGAGCATTTTTGTGGCCCTCCTCTGCACCTGCTCCAACAGGTCCATGTCTTTCCTGTGCTGAGGGCTCCAGAGCTGGACACAGAATGAACATTTCCCAAATCTGTTCTACTGTGCAATTTTTATAAATATAAGAATAACTAAGTCATTGTATTGACAAGGACAATGAGATTGACATGTTGAAATTTATAATGTTTTCTCAGAAAACAGTGACAACACAGGAACTGAAATCAGCAGTGTAAAAGAGGAGATGAACCCACTCTCAGGTTGCAGTAAAATAGATTTAATGGAATTTGGGTGTATCTGACCTTAGAGGCTTATTGGTTTAGAGGACAGAAGGCATCATTTACTTCATTTCAAATACCGGAAATTGTTCGCTCCACGTGAAAGGAAGCATATGTCCCATGAGAATTTATAAATAAAAAACACTAGTTAAAAATTCTCACTGCTTCAGTGAGAAGTCCCATTATATAGGGACTTGAATCCAAACCTGAAACAAGTTTATCTCATTGTTTGTAGAGAAAGATGAGGAAGGTGGTGTTATATTTAAATAAAATCATATTGGGAAGAAATATTTTTGTCCAGAGGTCACAAGGGTAGGTAACAGTCTTTAATACATTACAGGAACTAACGCTCAGAGGTTTACTTCCTTCCTCTATAAAAGTGCTTTCATTTATGAAGTGCATTTCTATTTTTGGAATAAAACCTCTAAGAAGAGGTTTGTATGATTTTTAAATGTAAATTAAATGTAATAACCTACATTGCAGGAAAATTTACCAGAGATTACTACCTAGCTGAAGTTTGAGGTTTTTCAACTTCGAAAATGAATTGTAATGTTAAACATACTGCATTGCCTGCAAATAAATACAGTTCAGTACTTACTCTCGTCGGGCCTTTTCCACTTCCTTCTTAGATGGTAGGGTGCATCCATCAAACACCAAAATTGGTTTAATTCCAAATGAGAGGAGCATATCAACAAGTTTCATACAGAAAGCTACATAACTGTATCAACAATAACAAAAGAAAGAAAAGAAAACTTTTATTGTTAAGCACAAGTCTATTGCATATTTTCTGTTTGCAGGAAAGGAGAACTGTAAGTTTAGGATTAACTACTGTTCAAGGATCTTAACGGGCTATGTATTTTCCCAGCATCACAAAAAGAATAAAAACACTTGAATGCCATTTTTGAGGTTTTTTTGTTGTTGTTTGTTTGTTTTTAAACAAGAGAAATGCTCCGCCTCCCAACTCAGAACTGGACTCACTGCTCCCTAATCCTACACAAAATAAAATAAGAACTCGAGTACAATTCAGTTTGATTTTGATACACTAGGATTCAATACTGTCAAAAACTTTACTAGTCAAAACATGGATCATCTTTTTAGTTTCAGCAATTCCTGGCCAGGGAAAAAGGAGACAGATGAGCACTGTTCATTATCTTTCCCCAAAGCCTCATGAAAAGCAGACTAAATGCACTTTTGTCGAGTTGGAGGAGCAATGGGGTATTAAACCTCTCTCTGTGGAACTATCCACTCTTCCCTCCAGATGGTGGATACATGCTATGGACAGACATGCACATACGTTTCCATACTAAAAATATTCCAAAGGACAGGATTGCTCCCCAAACTGTACTAACAGTGACAATGGTGTATGGACCAGGAGGCAATCCTGCACTGCCTTCCAAGCCCATCCTTAATAAAATATTTGTAGGGAATTCCAGACTTTTCCCTCAGACTTCTGATCTCTTCACCTGTTATTTCTACAGATCTGTATGGGATCATTTCATCAGCAGTGCAGAACTAAAATCTAATAGCTGCTGTAAACACTAAGTGTATTACAATGACATTCAATGAATTAAAAAAGAGAAAAAAAAATCAAGTTTGTTTTCTCTTTTGCTTTTAAGGACACCATTTAAAACAGGGAGAACAACCTTTCTGTCAGGGAACTGGGAGAGGAGGGAGAGTGGGACTTAGGAGCACTTAGAATCTAAAGATATGAGCACTGAAGAAACTGGATTTAGAGCTACAAATTATAAACCAAAAGATAACGATGATTTTTGAAAGACAGGAGTGAATAGGATTGTAGCTATATAATAGCTCAATTCAGATCAATTTTAAAGTGTGAAAGGACTCTGTACACTATAGTTAAAGTGCCAGTCTAAGATAGTAATCATATGTGTATGGAAACAAGACCTGGTCATAAAGTATCCATGTAGTTAAATTCAAGCATTCCAAAGTTTCCTATAACTATTAGTGTTTCTGCTGGCAGTCAATTTCTTTCTCAACTGAAGTGTATCCTATTCTCAGGACTCTGAGGGATATCCACTACCTTCAAAGGGAGGTTAGCAGGGTTGGGTGAAACTCCACAGTTCTTCACACCAACAGAAGCAGGAACTAAAGATTTGAACCCATTTGCAAACCACCAACACTTTCTTGCCTCCAATCAAAAATTTAATCAAAATTTCCTGAGTGACGTTTGATCTAGACTAATCACTGTAGCTTTATTTCCGAAAAGATAAAGATTAAGCTAAATTGAAAACTATATTCAAGCTAAAACAAGAGTTCAGCCCAGTTTTCCAGAGATGGGCAAGAACTTACGGAAATCTGATCTAAGCTCCAAAACTGAACTTGAAATACGACCACAATTTCTGTTTGTTTTCTACTTTAGGAATATAACTGTGTAATTGAAAAATCCATGTTACATTAGAAAAGCTGCTGTTACTAAAAATATAGTATTTTAAGCAAACAAACTTACATCTTATTCAGAGCACAACACATCTGTCAGAATTCTTCAGTATCATTATAACTTGTCACAGCAGTATTTACAAACTATCACTTCATACAAACAAGGCTCCTGAAAATAATACTAAATTTGAAACATATGAATGGCATCTACTGAATCTCATCAGGGGGATTAGATTATAATTCAGAGCGAGACAAGCTGGAAAAAACTGCACCTAACCGTTGGTGTTTTAACAGAAAATATTTTAGAGAGCTTTTTCCCCCCAATATATACTTCAATATTTATTTTGCACAGTTGGAAAGCTATTTACTTATAGCCAACATTTCAATTTCCAAAAAGTACAACTGGGACTGAGAATTCAGAAGCAACAGTAAGAAGTGAAACTGCTTTAACCTATTTTTTTAGCTCAAGAAGTGTCAAGCTAACAAAACTTGAATTTGTAAGAGGGCCGAGAGGGCAACGTAACAAAGACTTACAGATCTGTTGGCTCTCCTCGGGCCAGCTTTTCAGCACAAGCATAAGCGCCTTTGTGCAGCCAGCAGTAGGTGTCCACAGCTACCATCTGCCCTTTGTATTTCTTCACGTGGGTAGGTTCAGCAGCCTCCTTGATAAATTGCAGTAGGCCCTGAATCCCCATGATGTTGCTTAAACTGCAGTCGGGAAAAGGAAAAGCGTGAGCACAAAGTTGAGCGTCGATCTTTGCACAAGGAACGCCAGGTCAGGTTGAAAACAGGGTGCAGGGCTGAACCAGAGAACTACGAGAAGCTCCTGCTAGTGCCACCATGACCCGTGCGCAGCCGGAGCTCCTTCCCGCCGTCCAAAGAGATGCAAAACTTTTAAGCCGGCGGTGCGTGCAGCCCGCGGGGACGGGGCTCCCCACCGTCGGCGGGCCCGCAGCACGGGGGGAGCAGGACCCGCGCACACTCCCCGACAGACAGCAGGGCCGGGAAGGAGCGCAAGGGGCGCCGGGCACGGCCCCCTCCACCCGCCTCAGTCAGGGGCTCAGGGGCCGGCGGGGCCTCAGCGACACCCCACGCGCCGTTCCTCAAGGCACGTACGTACCGACACCGGCAATTGTAGCTGTCCGAGGGTGAGAGGGTCTAAGGCAGCGCTCCCCGCCTGGGGCCATCTCCCCCATGGCGCCGCCGCCGCCGCCTCTACCTCGGCCCGGGCCGCCAGTGCGCGGGGAAGAGAGCGAGAGAGGGGCTGGGGGAAGGGGGAACACGATCATCAACCGCCGCGGAACGCCGCGCGCCAGTACCTCGCTGGGGGAGGAAGAGGAGGCCCGCGCGCCGACTGCGCTCCGCTCCACTCGGTCGTGGCGCGTGGCAGCCGCTCGGGGCTTTCAAGCAGCGCGCGCTCAGGGCACTGGCCCCGCCCCAGTGGGGGAAGACTACAAGTCCCAGAATGCCCCGGGAGGGCGGGGAGGCCGTTAGAGCGCGAGCTCCACCCCCGTCAGGCGGCCTGTCTCGGCCGTTGGTGCCGCTGCCGCGGTCTCGGAGGAAGGGAGCGGCGGCGGCGGGGGGGGTTTGGATCTCTGGCCAAAGTGACTCTGAGATTCTGCTCATTTCCGAATCGCTCTCGTGTTGGGTACCGGGACTTTTCCGGAACCTTCTCTTTCATTTGAAACCGAGTTTGAAAGATAAGGGTTTTAAGGACAGAGTGTTTGTAGGACAGCCATAGATTCTGGTGAATGGGGTTCTGAGGGATGTGACGTGAAAGGGTATACCATGAAATTTGCTGCTAGCGAAGGAAGTGCAGCTACTTCAAGCAACTACAAAAATATGAATATACATTAAATGCACTGAAATAGATTCACTGCTGCAGCATTGAGTCAGCCCGTCTTGTGCCAAATTCGGGTTTGCTGTTGCTCAGTAAAATGCCAAGAGACTGGAAAATTGCTTCTTTACATTGGGACTGGCACTTTTTGAAAACTTAGTGTTGGCAATACTTCCTAATGTGAATTTTCTATAACCGCTAAGTCACTGGTGGAGAGAATTACGGTCAGCATCCCAGAAAGTTTGTGTCATCATAGTATTTAGCGTTTCTTTTCAGTTTGTTCCTTCTATCCTTGCAGTCTGGTCATATCTGAACCCTGGTATATAGAAAAGTTCTTCATGCAGTTGTCAACCAAAAAAATCCCAACAAAACCATCAGAGAAACCACCCTAGGAGCAAGAATGTATTTGTGTATGTTGCTTCTTACAATATTTACATGTAAAGAAGCTAAACACCAGTAAAAGTTACTTGGTCTAAGTAGAGATACGAATAAGGAACTTGTTATTTGGTCTAAGCAGAGAGATGAATAAGGAACTTATTACATACAGTAACCATCAGTTTTGTACTACTGCTGTAACCTGTATTCTGAATTAGTCATTTTGAGATGTCAGACTGAATGATCCGTTTCTGACAATATTCTTCACAGCGATTGCTCCAGATCGGTTCTATTACAGCAAAGGATCCATGGCATGCAGTTGAAGACAGCACATGTGTAACACCAATGAACATGAAAATTATAAACATTAAGTATACTCAAATCAAAAGGCATCACAGAATTCTGGCAGGACAAAGGTCTGAGTGCTGCAGCTAACCCAGAGAGTGGGGAGGGAGAGAGTGGAAGCAGGTCACTGACTGCAAAGGAAGCCGTGAGGGACAGGTGCTAAAGCAGTGAAACCCTAGGGCTAACGTAAGAATTGATGGTCAAAGTTAGAATTTTAAATCTGTATTTACATACTACTATAACTGCTTTCATTTTAAAAAGCCATGAACATCCATCTCACATACTGAAATCTGAAGTGGTTGCACAAGGGATTTTTACAAAATAGTCAAGTACACACAAAATCATACAATCAACATTTTTTTTTCACAGATCTAGTTGATGTTTTGGGACATCTAATGCATGGGATTGAGTTCCTATTTAAGCATCTGTAGCAATATTTCATTCTGCCTATTTGATAAATTAAATACAGTAAACCATAGTTTGATAGCCAGCAGGTGGTCGGCACATACACAGACTAGGGTGACAAAGGACTCCACAGTGCCAAACTTAATTTCTTCCTACTGGCAACACGCATGCTGGAACCTAGAACAGTCTCAGATGATCTTACAAGATGTTTCTTGTCCTCAGGAAATAACGTCTTCATATCTTGCTAAAAAGAGCAAGCATAATCTAGAAAGTCAGTAAAGAATGAGGAGAGAATTAGAACAAAAGAGAGACTACATGTGCAAGACTGAATTATGCAGATTTCCTCTGCACTCATAAAAGTGTGCTGTTTGCCTCATTTGTTGAGATAATACTCAGATAAGACTGGAACAAATGCAAGAGTGTGTGCGTGTTTCCAGCTGCAAGTAGTGAGATCACTGGACCAGAAGTCTGGCGAACACTTGAGAATAAAAATTACTACTGCACTGGAGTAGGTGTTTTTATTTACCGATTTTCTGAAATGAAAAAAGAAAGCATGATCTTTAACTGCTTTATTAAGCTGCTCATGGTGAAGATCTGTGAAGCTGGTGATTGAATCCTGATTAGGGGACATGTCTGTCTCTATGAAGAGAGTTTGAGAAATCATGATACTGTCTTGGACTGGAGAAAAAGTGGTAAGAGATGAAGAGGAATCAAATGTGGTACTTCGCTTGAAATTTCACAGAGTTTGAATATCTGGTACATTTGTAATTGCAAATAGGAAATTACTTATTTCTATGTATAAAGTTTTCCATTACTGAGCAACATGATTGTACATGCCCATCCAGGCCTCAGGGAATAGCATAATTGCCATAAATAGCGTAAATAATTAAATATTGCATAAATGTAATAACTAGTATAAAAGCAATAGCATAAATTCACTTCAGAGTACCTTTAAGAGCTTGCTTTTTTCTTTTTTCCCCTCTGTTTCCTACACAGGGAGGAACTATCAGATGGGCTTATCCTTGTGTGACGTGTCTGATGTGTCCTGGTGAGATCCTGCTCTCACTCTAGAAGGCCCAGCCAGACGTGGAAATGAAGAATATGGCCCTCTAGCAGTGGGCTGGCCAGAGCACACAGTTACGTTTCCCACATCAGGGCCAGCATCAGTCATGTTAGCCACAACACAAGCCATCTGAGATGTTAGTACTGCAGTTTGGCTGCAAAGATTTCAAGTTGGAAGTGAAAAATAGATTGTCTAGTGTAAAATGATCAGCAATTGACACGTTTTGAGTTTGAAATATGTAATAAAGCTTCTTTTTTTTGTGTGTTAGTTAACATAAAGGTATGCTTGCTTAAATTAAAACAGAATTTGCAGTGAGAAATGTATCTAGGCTAATATCTACCAGGTAACAGTTTATTTTTCTGCTTGCCATTTTGAAGTCAGTATAGTTCTTTCGATATTTTGACTCTGTTATATGGATGACTCAGTCAGCAGGGCAAAAAAGCAATGTTTCCAGAGAGTGGACAGCAAGGCTTAAATTCAATGTATTTTGAAAAGAGCACATATGAATTATAACTTCTGAAGAATAATGTGTGTGCATAGAAATAATTTGGGTATGGTGACAGCATAAGATGTTTAAAAACTGAAAATATTTATTAAATTCCTCTTTACTGATTTTTTTTTTTCACTCCATGATTCTGTCTATATTTGACATGCTCCAGAAGTTTTAAATTCAGTTGCAATTAGAATTCTGTTTGGATTATGATCGCTTCTCTTAAGAGTGATCGGAATTATGGATGTTGTCTATCTGGGCTTCTGTAAGGCCCTTGACATGGTCCCCCACAGCATCCTTCTCTCTAAATTGGAGAGATATGGATCTGATGGATGGACTGTTTGGTGGATGAGGAATTGGTTGGATGGTCACATCCAGAGAGTAGTGGTCAACAGCTCAATGTCCAGATGGAGATCGGTGATGAATGGTGTCCCTCAGGGGTCCGTATTGGGACCAGTACTCTTTAGTATCTTCATCAACAACATAGTGGGATCAAATACACCCTTGGCAGGTTTGCAGATGACACCAAGCTGAGTGCTGTGGCTGACACATCTGAGGGACAGGATGCCATCCAAAGGGACCTGGGCAAGCTCGAGGAATGGGCCTGTGTGAACCTCATGAGGTTCAACAAGGCCAAGTGCAGGGTCCTGCACCTGGGTCAGGGCAACCCCTGGTATCAGTACAGGCTGGGGGATGAAGGGATTGAGAGCAGCCCTGCCAAGAAGGACTTGGGGGTACTGGTGGATGAAAAGTTGGACATGGCGCCGGCAATGTGTGCTCGCAGCCCAGAAGGCCAACCATATCCTGGGCTCATTGAAAGAAGCGTGGCCAGCAGGTCAAGAGAGGTGATTCTGCCCCTCTGCTCTGCTCTGGTGAGACCCCACCTGGAGTACTGTGTCCAGCTCCAGATCCCTCAGCACAGGAAAGACATGGACCTGTTGGAGAGGGTCCAGAGGAGGGCCACAAAAATGATCAGAGGGTTGGAATACCTCTCCCATGGACAGGCTGAGAGAGTTGGGATTGTTCAGCGTGGAGAAGAGAAGGCTCCGGGGAGACCTTATTGCAGACTTTCAGTACTTAAAGGGGGCTTATCAGAAAGATGGGGACAGACATTTTAGCAGGGCCTGTTATGACAGGACAAGGGGCGATGGTTTTAAACTAAAGGAGGGTTGATTTAGACTAGATGTAAGGTAGAAATTTTTGACAATGAGGGTGGTGAAACCCTGGCACAGGTTGCCCAGAGAGGTGGTAGATGCCCCATCCCTGGAAACATTCCAGGTCAGGCTGGACGGGGCTCTGAGCAACCTGATTTAGCTGAAGATGTCCCTGCTCATTGCAGGAGGCTTGGACTAGATGACCTTTAGAGGTCCCTTCCAACCCAAACCATTCTGTGATTCTATGATTCTAAGAATATGTTCTTATATTAGTTCTGACATTTCTTTTTCCCTCAAACTGCTGAGTTCATGGGAAGAACAATAATCAGGGTAGACTATAATATATACATATCATTCAGAATGTCATGTGCAATTCAGTTAAATCTGCTTTTGACTATTCTCTGTAGATTAGATTAAAAATAGTCAAAAAGTGAACCTCTGAGTCAGAAGCACTGGAGCCAAGGAACTTGCATTGAAGGAAGCCAGAGCTACAGAATTCTTGCCCAGCTCAGATTTTCCTCTTTGATTTCTTAATCTGAAAGGGTGGATACCTTGGAGCTGAAGAGTTAGCATGATATGCATTAACATTCAGTTTGTTACAAATGTCTTCAGCCTGATTATCCATGACCTCTATCATTATCCATATCATTACATCTCCTAACTTCTATAAAATAATGGAAGTTTTATACAACAAGCCAAGGGCTTTGTTGGTTTCAGTAGAACTATCTTAAGTGGCCTAAAGATACTGCTCTTTAAGATCACCAGTGTCTCTTGGAATGAAGTAGTCAGATGATAATACTTTGATGACTTATTCCTTTAAAGAATACTGAAGTATTGCAGTTTTATTTTGCATAGATACCAGATGAAACTGGGTACTAGCACCACAGTGTGATTAGGTACAAGACTTATAGTAATATATACAATCCTTTCCTTTCACAAGGAGCTTGTGTATCTGGAGAATTTGCTATAAATTACTATGCCAAATCCCTGTTGTATGCTTTTCATTTCCTTGGGCAGTTTTGTAATAGTGACTGGCAGAAGACATTACAAATAGACCTGGAAATAGAAAGTGTAGCAGAAACATTTTTTTCCTTTACAATTCTTTTGTATCATAAATAAAAAAGAAGAACTCTACAGAGTATAGACCTGTTGATCCGTAATGAACATTTAAGACAGGTGCCAAGATAAGTGCGCTAAAGTATCTCTAGAACTGCTTCTTTCTCAACACTGCCTATAGAGAGGAAATGGGATCACTAGGTCTGATGTAGACAACTAACCTTTACACAGCCAAGGTAAAGCAAAATTAATTTTGTCCTCACTATGCATTACAGTGGACAAGAACATCTTACAGATTTTCAGTAAACTTCTTTCCCTACATTGTCTGGCACTGCTGGAATTGTCTTCACAGGGTAGATTAAAATTCTCACAATGAAAACGGGCACTTTGCTGAAGCTCACAGGTACAACATCCGCTATGGTGACATTAGTAGATCAGGTTTTTGGTTTGTACTAGTTTTTTTCCAAAATTTCAGTGAGTTCGTTATTGTTGCTACTATATTGTCTTCACTGCTTGAGAATTTGATCACTTTTATTTCAGAAAGTCTGGTTGGCAGTTAGTTGGACCATTTCATCAATTTGTTAGAAAAGAAATTTGATTTCTCTTTGATAGGTAGCAGTATTATGTTTACTGCACCATTTATCTGCCCTTTATTGACATTTCCATTTATGGACAGAGTATTTTCACACTTTTTTTTTAGCTTAGCTGAAAAGCCAGGCCTTAATACCACAAGCAAACTCATGTACACACTCGTGCAACCTTCAGAAAAGTCTAGAGGAAGACATCCTTAAACTACATTTAGTAGCAGAGGAAATTTATTTAAAAGCTCCTCATTTATCAGGACAATATTGTACCAATAATATTAGTAACGTCATTAAAACCTGGATTATCCACTTAATATTGCAACTGCCAACTGCTTCAGTCAGCCCACGCCAAGAGCACAATTTATGTGACCAGTACCTAACTTATCAAATAATTAGGTTAAATTGCTAATGCCATTTGCAGGCTTCAGCCCCTGACAGGTACAGAAGGGAATAGAAGAAAAGCCATACTAATTTCCTGCATCAGAATCCCAGGTACCCTCATTAGTCTGGTCACAGTTCCTATCTGCTCACTGCTGGCTGAACACACCATCTTACTGCCAGTGGCAACCTGCTCTCAGCCACCTCAGTGTGTTGCCAACATTCTGATTTGGTCATCTGCTCCTTTGCTATGAGTTCTCCGAGCTTGCTTTGAGTGCTCAAGCAGTAATTCTCAGCTATAAGAAGGAGCAGCCATGGACAGTCTCCTACTGATGTTCATCATGAAAACAAAGGTATGTATCAGTGTATAGGAGGAAGGCTGCCCACTTGTTCATATTCCAAAAATTCTGAAAAAGTGGAAAATTTAAACAAAAGTGTTTAAATTGCTGTAGTGCCAAGCACAGACTTATTCTGAAGAGTTCTTCTTAGTAGGAAGAGACTTAACCCTCTTTAGTTGCTAGTCACTGAGAAATAGCATAGCAGTAATGTGGTCCCAGAAAGTGCTCTCTCCTCTGTGTTTCTAACATCCCTCTGCTTTTGGCCATTTTGCCAGAAAAGTTGAAGAAAGCTTATATCCTTCTCAGGTCCCCATCCCTTCTACTTGCTTCAGTATTAGTTTTCACTACAGGACATTAGGTGAGATTGAAAGCAGAATGCAGAACAAGGACATTTGAAAGGTATTGAAAATAAAGTGCTCTCCAACCCATTTTGTGGGAAGATGGTGTCTTTAAATTCCATCCTCTTTCTGGAATTTCATTAGAGCCCCTGCTTCCAAATTAGTAGTGTCTGAAGGGAGGGAGCAGGTAGAGGTTCGTGACTCCTCCAACTGTGCTCCCTACCCTAAAATCTGGGGTCTCCTCTCATCCCAGTGAGTCCACAGGGACCTCCAACACAGTGGGATACACAACGGAGAGAGTCATGGCACCCAAGGGTGCAGGGACATTGTGGGGGTCATGGCTGGCTCTCCTGGCTGGGGGCACACTCTCTTCTACTCTCTGCTTGTTTTTTAACAGATAATGCATTTGGGACTTGCCTTTTGTCAGCTTGTTCTTCTAAGGAAAGAAGACTTACATGCTCATGCCTCTTGTCTGAATGTGTACCTGCAATAAATGTTGAAGCTGTAGAGTTATTTTCATGTAATTTGACAAAGGGCTAGAAGTCTTGAAGATACTGTGTCCAATTCATGAAAATGAGGAGAGGAATAGAATAGAGTAGACTAGACTAGACTAGACTAGAGTAGAATAGAATATATCAAGTGGAAGGGGCCTACAACAATCATGTAGTCAACTGCCTGACCAATTCAAGGCTGACCAAGATAATGCATGTTGTTAAGGGCATTGTCCAAGTGCCTCTTAAACACTGACAGGCTTGGGGCATTGAGCAGCTCTCTAGGAAGCCAGTTCCAGTGTTTTGAGCCACCTCTGGGTAAAGAAATGCTTCCTAATGTCCAGTCTAAACCTCGCCTGGTGCAGCTTTGAACCCTTTCCACACACCCTATCACTGGATCCCAGGGAGAAGAGATCAGTCAGCACCTCCCTCTCCACATCCCCCCCTCAGGAAGCTGTAGAGAGCAGTGAGGTGGCCCCTCAGCCTCCTTTTCTCCAAACTAGACAAGCCCACAGTCCTTAACCACTCCTTGTAGGACATTCCTCTCAGCCCTTTCACCAGCTTTGTTGCCCTCCTCTGGATGCATTCAAGGACCTTCACATTCCTCTTAAATTGTGGGGCCCAGAACTGCACACAGTGCTCAAGGTGAGGCCGCACCAACACTGAATAGAGCAGGACGATCACCTCTGTTGACCAGCTGGTTGTGCTGTGTTTGATGTGCCCCAGGATGGGGTTTGCCCTCTTGGCTGCTGACTCATGTTGAGCCTGCTGCCAGCCAGCACCCCCAGACACCTTTCTGCAGGGCTGCTCACCAGCCCCTCCTCTCCCAATTTATACTTGTGCCTGGTGCTACTCTGTGGTAGTGTACAGAGCTTAACGTCTGGTCCATGCCACGGAGTGCCCTAGGGTCTTGCTGCCCTGATCATGCAGACATATAGATCATGATTTACAAATCACAATCAGTGCCAGCTTTCCTTTGCATGAAAGCTACAGAAAGGGGTGAGCCTGGGGCACTCTGGTCTCCTCTAGATGTAAAGTTGACATGTATGCAGGGAATATACCTAGACCTGGAAAACCTGCTTTTCGGAAGTAGATTGCTGTCTATACCCTACTAAAAGAAATGTTTTTCCTAATCTGGAAATCAGGAAGATTGGGGGGGGGGGGAGGGGGGGCGGGGCAGGCACGAAATGAGGCTTCATTAACTCTATTTCTAACAGAACTGCTTTTCTCCTGCCACTACTTGCGTGTTACCTAAGTGTATTTTTCCCTCCAGTGATACTTTCTGTCTACAGCTGCAAATGGTGATAAAATCAGACTGTGCCCAGTAAAGAACAGCCTTGTAGACCTCTAATGGAAACTCAGGTGTGCTTGGATACAGCATGCGTGGCTCAATAAGTGGCAGTCCTTCCACTTGCTTATTAATCAACCGATACATAGCCTGAATTAAGAGAATGTTGTTCTCATATCCAGGTAACAGATTTTTTTAAGGTGGAAACATTAGCCTGAGCAGATTCCACAAGTGGAATAATGGCATTGTGACTAGTTACACTTTACTTAATGGTTTTCTCTTTGGAGGAAGTAAGATATGAGTAGTGGTAAGAAAAGGAGTTGTGGAATAATCACATCTGTCTTGCACCTAATTAGTTTATTTTCAGTAATCATAAAGGCTATTTTCAGATGTTTCTGGTAATACATTTAATCTCTCCCTCCAGGGCTACAAAGAGGCCTTTGAGCTATGCACCTGGGAGTCTGCTCCTGCAGTTCCCTTTTAACTTGCCATGTTTAGCAGTTTGTTGCTTTTGCATAGGCTCCACAAAATTCAAAAATTTTCCACTTAGGGACTAGTCTTACCCATTTATAAACAGACATACTAGTGACAGGGTGTAGGTTTGGTGAAAGAATTGTATTATCTGGATTCATAAGTGGTTCCACAAGAATTATGCTGAGCAACATTCACTCTGATGCATATGAATGATACTAGCTAATAGAGTTAATTGCTGTCAGTTATTGAGAGTCTTTATGAAGCTCAGCTTTATTAGTTGCATTTATCTGACAGTGTATACTGAGTGTGTTCTTCCTGTCTTACTAATCTGTAGTTTACCAACATTCAAGTAGTCTAAACAGGGATCATAAATTATGTCAAAGAAGTTAAAGCAGATCACCAACTGTAACAGAATGAAACAAGACATGGAAGCTCCAAATCAATAGTATGGATCACCACAATTATTCAGTAACCAGTCTACGTTCCAGAGTGCAAAGGGGTATGTAACACATCTATTGATGTGTTCACCAGCCACATTTCAATTTCCAGGAAGGCAGAAAAGCAAACGCCTGAGGTAGTCACTGCTTCAGCCATCTCAATCTAATCTATTTCTATGTTTGTCAGCAGCCTCAGGTCCTCACATAAGCCCAGTACAGTGCTTTGTCTTGATAGCTTGTGCTCTCTTATGGGTGTACTGAAAACAGGGAAAAATGCAGTCTTCCTTGGTCTTTACAATACAGAAGAGGCATAAAAGAATCATATTTCAAATTGCTGTTTAGCTTCATAGAATACTTTTCTTGTGCACATTGTCAGTATGAGGATGTATGAGCCACAGACATATCACCCAGTCACTGACTGTCTCTCTGAAACTTTAAATGTTTCTCTAATCACCTAGCACTGACTGCATTCATTTTGAGTACCCATAAGAAACAATGTCTTCCTGTGGCTAAGAGTATATGGACACAACATTTGTATAATGCACTAATGCCGTGAAATCTCCCTTGACAGTCTTGTTACTCCTCAGAGGTTTTTCAGTGCATCTGGTAGGGATGTATAGGAGAATTAAGCCAAGGAGGACTGCTATTTGTAGTATAATCCCAAATCCTAGCAGAGCCCCACTGAAGTTTGTGAGACTTTTGTCAAACCAAGACTAAGTAGCTCAGGGCCAGTTTACGCTGGTTAATATACCCATGCATTGCCTATTGATCTTTAAGAAAATATTGAAAAGGACAGACAGCACACCCAATTATCACTACCAATAGACAATGAGTTAGGTACCTGTTGTTCTGCACTCCTTACTAAAAATAATGTGAAGTGATACATAATGAGCAGCAGAATGGGATCCTGTTAATCAGCAACATGTAGCTGTGAACTGCTACATATCAGTACCAAAGTGAGAACACCAGGAAAAGAGATCATACCATGCTGGGTCATGGATGCAAAACTGAATAAGCATTGTGGAAGACTCTGGATTGTGTCTGACTCTTGCATTTAACTCTACTTTGGTTGATTCACTGTGAAAAAAACCCCCGTAGTCTGCCGCATCTTCCTCTACCTTTCTTTCATGCCTCTGTGCCTTCTTGTTAGAAATTGCTATATTTCCTCCATTCTTCATGTTAAGGTCCTTCACCTACTTTCCGTATTCCAAAGGACACCCCACCCCCACCCTGCCAATTTGCCCTTTTGTCTTTATTTCTCAACTCGGAGGTCTTTTCAGTCCTCCATCTCCAGTTGTTTCAGTCCTTTTCTCTGCCAGGCATACCTTGGAATGATTCTGAGTGGAGAAAATGTATTTTTCAGCCAGGAAGAGATAATGGGTGCCTTCAAATACATAGACGAGTGTGCATGCAAACAAATGTATCCTATCACCTTTCCTAAACTGAAGTCTCAGAAAAATTCCTATACTTCCCCCAGAAGACCCCAAAACCCAAAACAAGAATTAGGGCACCTATTTTTACCATTAAACCTCAAAACCCTCTGCATTACCAGTTTTGCCACCTTTATTGACTATATTAAGTATTCTGAGCTTACCATTGCTGCTTGTGGCAAGTTTTTTTGATCTCTAGAAACATATATCAGTATAGAGAACAAAAGCATGCTAAGCTTCTAGTATACCAGTGCATATTTTTTTCCCTTTTTGTGATCCTTTGTTGTGAAATGATATATCCCGGTGCAGATGAAGCCTCTGTGCCATGCAGCTGCATGGCTCAGCCTGGCCTCTAGAGACCTCTGGGACAGAGGGAGCCCCAGCTGAAGCCAAGTGCAATGGTCGGTTCAGTTTCACTTTTGAAGGTGCAGAGGCAGGAGCAACTCTCTCCCCCTTTCTTTATAGGTAAATCTTCAAACTAGTCCTGCAGTGACTACTAAGAGTTTAAAATACTCTGGATTTTTTTTTTAACCTCACTATAATGTAACTTTCCCTATGATCAGCAAAGAACTTGGAGCTTGTTACAGTTATTTTGTTCCTTATGCATGTGGACCTCACCCTTGTGCTGAAGAAGACAACAGGTAAATTTTCTAGTATATTCCTCCCTAGCTGCAGGTGCTTCTGAGAACACCATCCCTTTGAGTTAAAATCCTTTGGAAAGGTGTGTGTTTTGCTATGATTAAGTCCAGAATAGCAGTTCTAGCCTGTATTACTGTGGCTTAACATTTTTCCTCTGCATGCCCTGTATGTTGTCCAGAAAACTCTTTAAACCACTCCATGGTCATAGAGTTCCTCCGGACTCTCCAAATCTTCCCAGAGCCTGAGCTGTGCTAAGACAACTTTCTTCCAGTTTGGGAATTACACAGAGCGCTCTCTCCCCATATAACTTTAAGGCATGATCGAGTAGTGTTAACAGCTTGATTCAATCATTAACAAGAAGTTGCAAAAAGACAAGCAAACTACCACAGATGACAACAAATCGTTTGGCAAGCAGTGGGGAAGCAACAGCTGTGTCATCATATTTAAGGTGAGAGCCTGAGGCAAAGAAAACCTGAGTCCTTCTGAGGCAGGTGACCAGCACCTGGGAGTTGTTGCTGTTGATTTATTTAACTTGGTGCTGGGCCTCACTGCACCTGAGGTAAGCTGTTCCTAGACTTACATACTCTGCATGTGCAGTCTATTTTTCCACGAAAAGGGATTTTGAATAATGCTTGAAAATATTCCTTTCCCCAATGTTTCTGGTAATGCAAACACTGAACTAGCAAGTGAAGGTCTGTGTCTCAGGGAAATCTAGGGAAGCATGAACTATACAAGGACTTGGATAAAAGCTTGTTTTAAGTTAGTGGCTCAAGTAAAAGGACCTTTTAACTGAAAGGTTTAAAAGAAACTAAAAAAGCTGTTAATCATGCTCTGCAGGAAAACTGTAGACTAGATTTGCAGGGATCTGATTCCAGCTCACAGACTTTTACATGACTTTCAGTCCAGAAAGAGGAAAGGAAGATTGATGTTTGCTTTTTGTGCACAGGCTCCTCAGTGTGGACCAGCTTCAGTGTCTCTAAAAAGCCAGCAGGATTCCCTCATAGCAGGAAAAGAATATTTTGCTGCATTACTTGGGTGAAATTGCCCCCATCTTTTCTTAGGGTAGGCAGCTGGAGGGAGGGTGCTTCCATACTGCACCCTGCCCTCTCACTATAACTGGCTGCTCTCATACACACTCTCAGGCCAGGTGTTGTGGACAGATTCTGCAGCTCTTTCTTACTCTGTCCCTTGTCTGCTCCTCTTATCCTCTGCATTTCTGCATAATGATAAGGGCAGGACAGACAACAGGGCAGCCTGCCTCCATCTACAAATGCCTCCATTTACATACTCCTCATATGGCCTATATTGAGGTTTTTTTTAATTCATGGAAATGAAAAGTATCCTTTTTTGTTCTGCTCTTCACTGACTTTACTCATTTTACATCTGTCCAACACAGTTACACTCAAGGCTGATCTTTCTAGAGATGTAATGACTTCAAACCAGAAAGCATTGTCAGCATCTTGGTGAATTCCAGCTTTCCAAAAAATGGCAGAATTAGCAAGGGCTTAAAAATATCTTATATCCCTTGAAGAGAATGGAGACTTGAAAACTAAAGAGAATAGAGTCACTCCTTAATGTATTCACTGGTACTTATCTGTAATGCTATCAAATTAACTCAGCCTGGAGCATAGCTAGAGATACAGCTTGGTAGCACTCAATTTTTATCAGACTGCTTATTTTAGACAAGGCCAGTCCTGGTCTGAGCTGACATAGCCTCTAGTTTCTGTAACCATGTGAACAACAGAAAGATAGTTTACACAGGTCAATGACATGCAGATGTTCTATCAAATTTTGTTAGAATATTCTTATATTTCAGAGGTGAAAAAAAGGGAGGTTTTGGTGGTAAAAAAATTATTTCAAATATTTTTCTGGGATCTAGTGATTCTCTAGGATCAGACAGAATGACCAAATAGTGTTTGTGCTTTCTGGGGAAATGAAGGAGGCCCAGTAACCTACCATTTTCCTTGCCCTGTTATTCTGGGAGAGTCATCTCTCTTGGAAACACTGCATTAGTTACATCTAGCCACGCTAAGTGCCCTGTTCATTTTTGTTTCTCATATAAGTACTCTTCTTTGTGCTACATGGAATAAGATTAAAATAGGTTAATCAGTAACTAATTCTTCCAGCAGCAGCTGAACAGTCTCTCATGTGTTCCCAGCTGTAAGTAATCTAAAATCTCTTTTTTGCTTTTATGTAGGTACTGATATATTCCATACGGCTGAGTCTTCCAGCAGCAAATGAAGAATATGTATCTGTTCCTCCTTTCCATTTTATGTTTGCTTTTGAAAGCCACTGGAACCAAAGAGGTTATATTTGGTTATAATAATTTCACAGAATATCAAGTGGGCAACATGAACCTGATTCTCTCTGTTCCACATGGTGGGTCAATGGAACCCAAAGACATCCCTGATAGAGAGGCTGGCTGTTGGGATGTGAAGACATCCGCTTGTATTTTCTCTCATGAGTGTCCTCCTGGAAGTATTCAAAATTATAAGAAATGCAAAGTGTCTACCAATCAAGACAGGTATACTATAGAGGTGGCTCAGGCTCTCGCTGAAGAAATCAACAAAATTACTGATGGCTTCTTCCCGCATATCATTATAAACCACCTTCAGAGGTTCAAGATGGATGCTAACAGGGAAAAGGAAGAAGCTTCCTTTGGATTTCCCCAAGCAGAACAGGCCTGGGAGGAGTATATGGGATTTTTGACCACTGCGAAATCGCAGATGACAGGGGGACTGATTCTGGATATCCATGGACAAGCACATCCTGAACAGTGGATAGAACTAGGTTACACACTTTCAAAAACTTCCCTTAACTCAGACCTCTCTTCTGCATTGTGTTCCTCAATTAGCCATCTGGCCAGTCAACTAGACAATGTGCCTTCCGAGACTTTGGTTGTGGGAAGCAGAAGTTTGGGTAAATATATTGAAGAACAAAATAACAGTTATGTTTGTGTGCCTTCTCCATCCAATCCTAGCCCAAATAATGGGAACTATTATAGTGGTGGATACATAACAAAGACTTTTGGTTCCCGTAGTTCTGGCACCGTTGATGCCATTCAGCTTGAACTACCTCAGTGGGTAAGGGCAGCTGAAGAACGTCCCAGATTTTGTAAAGCCGTAGCAAGGGCTGTAATGAAATTCTGGCAAACTAACTACTGCAGCCAGTACCACCATGAATTTCTGCCATGCTGAAAGAGGCTCTCTTGTTAAGGTATCTTTCCATAATACAATAATGATCTGGAACAACAGAACAACTGATACACCTCGAACATTTAAGCCTGCAGTAATTGTGGATGCTGGTGGAAAGAAACTAACCTGCAAAGGAATACAGAGACATCGACATAGAGAAAATCCACAGCTAATACCAGCAAGTCCAGTAACACACAGCTTTGTACTAGGCCCAGCATTGAAAAGACTGCTTGAAGATGAGTGGGTATATTTGGAAGCATCACTTGCTTGGTATGCTTTTCTGTGCTTAATTTCTTTCCAGTAGCATCTTCTATTTCTAGCATACAATAAACAACTAATCTTCTAATGAATTCTGTGCAGTGCAATGCCTTAGTAGATTATCTGTTCAAAGAAATGAAGTGTCTCTCCTTTTCTTGTGACACTTAAGATAATTGGACAATATAATTGTGTAAAATGCTTGGGGCTGGGACCAGATTCTATTTGGTGTTTATAAAGCCCTAGGAGTTGGAACTCTTCAAGTAAACAGTAATGCTGAGCAATGACATGCAGTCAACTACTTCAGGTTTTGTTAATTTGATGAATTATGAAAAAAAGTCTGAGAGCATTATAGCACTGTAATTTTGTCACAGTTTAAATAGCACAACAGTAAGGTAGTAACTGGATGGAAGGCTGCTAAAGATATCACATACATATCATACATTTTTGACAGTTTTCCTTACAGCACGGTTCCCTCCTGAGAGCTGGTCCATTGATTTCATTCAGCATAGGATTAAACACTTGATTGTTATTGGGAACGATATTACATTATAGATGGGCTCTTCTGCACAGTGGAGAATACAGTGACATGAATAGACATGAGTACTAATCAGCTCTTGGAAAACACAGGCAATTAATAAGGAAAACCAAAGGGAGCAGGCAGCAAGACTGAAAAGAGTAAAATTAAAAAATTAAGAACCTCTGAAATCCTATCAGTGCCAAAGGTTGGGTAAAAAAGAAAAGAATGAGTAAATAGTCAATTCTGAGTAAACAGTCAGTTCTGAGGATGTAAATAGTCAGTTAATAAATTGAAGTGGGCTGTCTTACAACCACAGTAAAATTCTTTAGTTCTAACTATATGTAGGGACAATACAAAAGAGAAAATCTTACACAATTATAAAACATAAAAGCATCAAAAGAAGTGGGTAAGGAGCTCTCTGAATCTGAATTGAACATTTTCAATAATCTTTGAAGACTAGGCAATTTTCAGGTAACTGGAAGAGAGCTTATGTAGCTGTCTTTCAAAGGCAAATAGGACTTGGGGAACTACAGGGGTGTTAACTTTCATATGCTAATTGTTAATCATGGGGTGGATGAAAGGAACACAAGTAGTACATGGCAGATTACCTTTTGTCTGGTGCCACTTGGTTTGTCTGACAAGCTTGATTTTAGTTTTAATCACAAGGTTGCTTAATGCAGTAGGTTGAGCCTGGCAGACACTAAGTGCCCACCCAGTTGCTTGCTTACTTCTCCCAGTGGGATGGGGGAGAGATTTGGAAGAGCAAAAGAGGGAAAACTTGTGGGTCGAGATAAAGACAGTTTAATAGGTGAAGCCAAGCTGTGTGTGCAAACAAAGCAAAATAAGGAATTCATCCATTATTTCCCATCAGCAGGCAGGTATTTAGCTACTTCCTGGGGAGCAGGGCTTCAGCACGCTTAATGGTTACTCAGGAAGACAAAACCATAAACATCTTGATTTCCTCCTCCATTCCATGGGCTCTTATTGCTGAGGAGGACATTACATGGTATGGAATAGCTCTGGTCAGTTCAGGTCAGCTATCCCAGCTGTGTCCCATCCCAGCTTCTTGTGCATCCCGAGGCTATTCACTGGCAGTGGGAAAAAAACCCCATATTGATGCTGTGCGGGCATTGCTCAGCAATAGCCAACACAGTGGTGTGTTATCGACACTGTTTTAGTCACAAATCCAGAACACAGCACCATACAGGCTGCTGTGAAGAAAATTAGGTTCATCCCAGCCAGACCCAGTACCGTTGATCGTAATATTTTAAAATATACTCCAAGATATTTTGTTAAAAAAAAAAAGCAGTATTACCTCTAAATCCATCAGAGCCCTGTAACAAGTTGAAGGCAGGTAAATCATTGCAAGTCATTGTATAGTCAATTCATCAGAAGACAGTCTTTCCAAGAAGGCCAGCAGATCACAGAATCACTAAAGTTGGAAAGGACCTTCAAGATCATCAAGTCCAACCATTAATCCAGCGCCACCATGTTCCCTAAACCATGTCCTGAAGCGCCACATCCACTCGTTTTTTGAACACTTCCAGAGATGGTGACTCCACCACCTCCCTGGGCAGCCTGGTACAATGCCTGACCACCCTCTCAGTGAAGAAATTTTTCCTAATATCCAATCTAAACCTCCCCTGGCGCAACTTGAGGCCATTTCCTCTCGTCCTATCGCTGGTTACTTGGGAGAAGAGACCAGCACCCTCGTCGCCACAACTCCCTTTCAGGTAGTTGTAGAGAGTGAGGTGGTCTCCTCTCAGCCTCCTCTTCTCCAGACTAAACAACCCCAGTTCCCTCAGCTGCTCCTCGTTAAGACTTGTGCTCCAGACCCCTCACCATCTTTGCTGCCCTTCTCTGGACATGCTCCAGCACCTCAGCATCCTTCTTGTAGTGAGGGGCCCAAAACTGAACACAGGATTCGAGGTGCAGCCTCACCAGTGCCGAGTACAGGGGCACGATCACTTCCCTACTCCTGCTGGCCACACTATTCCTGATACAGGCCAGGACGCTGTTGGCCTTCTTGGCCACCTGGGCACACTGCCAGCTCATATTCAGCCGGCTGTCAACCAGCACCCCCAGGTCCCTTTCCGCCGGGCAGCTCTCCAGCCACTCCTCCCCAAGCCTGTAGCATTGCATGGGGTTGTTGTGGTCAAAGTGCAGGACCCTGCACTTGGTCTTATTAAACCTCATACAGTTGGCCTCTGCCCATTGATCCAGCCTGTCCAGATCCCTCTGCAGAGCCCTCCTACCCTCCAGCAGATCAACACTCCCACCCAACTTGGTGTCATCTGCTAACTTACTGAGGGAGCACTCGATCCCCTCATCCAGATCATCAATAAAGCTATTGAACAAGACCAGCCCCAGAACCGAGCCCTGGGGAACACCGCTTGTGACCGGCCGCCAGCCGGATTTAACACTGTTCACCACAACTCTCTGGGCTCGACCATCCAGCCAGTTCCTCACCCAGCGAAGAGTAAACCTGTCTAAGCCATGAGCCGCCAGTTTCTCCAGGAGAAGGCTGTGGGAGACGCTGTCAAAGGCTCTACTAAAGTCCAGGTAGACAACATCCACAGCCTTTCCCTCATCCACTAGGCGGGTCACCTGGTCATAGAAGGAGATCAGGCTGGTCAAGCAGGACCTGCCTTTCATGAACCCATGCTGGCTGGGCCTGATCCCTTGGTTGTCCTGCACATGCCCTGTGAGCACTCTCAAGACCAACCGCTCCATGATCTTCCCTGGTACAGAGGTCAGGCTGATAGGCCTGTAGTTCCCAGGATCCTTCTTCCGGCCTTTCTTGTAGATGGGCGTCACATTGGCAAGCCTCCAGTCTTCTGGGACCTCCCCTGTTAACCAGCACTGCTGATAAATGATGGAGAGTGGCTTGGCAAGCTCCTCCGCCAGCTCTCTCAGTACTCTCGGGTGGATCCCATCAGGCCCCATAGACTTGTGGGTGTCCAGGTGGGTTAACATGTCCTTAACTGCTTCCTCCTGGATTATGGGGGGGGGGTATCGTGCTCTCCATCCCCGTCTTCCAGCTCAGGGGGCTGAATACCCTGCGGATACCTGGACTGGCTATTAAAGACTGAGGCAAAGAAGGCGTTAAGTACCTCAGCCTTGTCCTTATCGACAATGTTCCCCGCCCTATCAAGCAGGGGATGGAGATTCTCCTTGGCTCTCTTTTTGTTGTTAATATATTTGTAAAAACATTTTTTATTATCCTTTATGACTGTGGCCAGACTGAGTTCTAGCTGGGCTTTTGCCTTTCTAATTTTGTCCCTGCTTGACCTAACGAGATCCTTGTACTCTTCATGAGTTGCCCATCCCTTCTTCCAGAGGTGGTAAACTCTCCTCTTTTCCCTGAGTCCCAGCAAAATCTCCCTGTTCAGCCAGGCTGGTCACCTTCCCCGCCAGCTCTTCTTATGGCACACGGGGACCACCTGCTCCTGCACCTTTAAGATTTCCTTCTTGAAGACTCTCCAGCCTTCCTGGACCCCTTTGTCCTTCAAGACTGTCTCCCAAGGGACTCTCTCAACCAGTGACCTGAACAGGCCAAAGTCTGCCCTCCGGAAGTCCATGGTAGCAGTTTTGCTGACCCCTCTCCTTACTTCGCTCACAATTGAGAATTCTATCATGTCGTGATCGCTAAGCCCAAGACGAGTAATATAGAAAAACCACTATTTTCCCCAAAATAGTAGGTAATAATGGCACTAGTTACATGGATTTTCCAAAACATTCACTAAGGTGACACACTTGGCAAAGATTTGTAACTTTAGCCAGACAAAGGATGATAGAATATGTGTTCTGTGACCTGAGTCATGTTGTGACACTCCTGGAATGCTGAAATGCCAGGAAGGATTCAGGGAATCATTACAGATTATTAATTGAATATGAGCTCAGTATGCACTGTTCTGGCTTAGAGGATGAACATGTTCTGAAAGCATAAGCAAGGAACTAACAGGCAGAAACAGCAGGGCGTATTAACTCTTTGTTGCATATCTGACGCTCGTAAGATTGTGAGTATAAAATGGAACTCTGAGGCAGACACTTAAAAAAAAGATAACTACTATGATGGAAATAAAAAGGCTACAGGAATCTGCCTTGTAGTGAGAGACTCGCAAAGCTCAAATTACAGTTAACTTTGCTATCAAGAGTAATTGGAAGGCTGATAGAAGCTGGGTAATGGAGAACACCGTTTGTGTTTTGCTTCTGCATTCAAAACAGCTCACAGAGCACGAGGTGTAATTTCTCTATCACACTCCCCTGAGTTTCTGTTTCATAGGGGCTTTTTGGGAGAACAGAAGCAAGGCCCTGGGGAGCATCTGCAGGGATACTGGAGCCGGACCTGTGCAGGACCTATTGGGTGCAGGACCTATTGGAGTTTACAGGGCTTGTTAGTTCAGACTGTGCCATGTTAGTGTAACACTGCTTACAGACCTGAGCTGGCTCCTAAAGCTGCCATGCGCTGCCCCTCAGTGAAAATGCCCAGCCTGCTCCTTACTCTCAGCTCAGACACACTGACCAAATCATGGAGAGCAGACACTGACTTCTTTGATTAAGAATAATCATCTCTGGAAAGGATTTTTGAAGGCTGATGAAGCTTAATCTGGCAGAAAAAAGGCAGCAATAATATTCAATATATGAAAGTCTAAACTGGACAAATTTGGAGCAGAGAGGAAACTTGTGGTTTTGACATGGAGAATAACTGGCAGCAAATGTACATTAAGAACCCTAGGATGCTCCCTTCAACTTGAAACCAAAATAGTAACACAAATAGGCATTTGGCCACAGAAGATATTCATGACACTCTGCCTTGTGCCACCCAGAAGGTTAGACTGGATGAACAGCCAACCTCCTTTGGCACTAAAATTCATATATTATTCTGTCAGAATATAAACCCAATTTTATCCATTCCTAATTATCCTAAGGAAGCAGATGTCTAATCTTAGATATCAGGCAAGAGTGTTTTCTTTTACATAACATATACTACACTGGTCCTGGTTAAGATCTTTGCCTCAGGGCCATAACAAATTCTTAGATGTTGAATGGGCTATCCAGTGGTTTCAACAGGAATGATTTTTACATAAACCCAAGATCCCTTCCCCTTTTGCCATATGCTTTCCCAAGCAGAAAGGCAGCTCATTATGCAGCACAGGATGAAAGATGCTGTTCAATATGATGCTATTATAACCTGTGCTAGTTAAAGATTTGGATTTCTTATTTAGATGAAAATAGAGAATAAAGCTTAAGAAGAGCAAAGCTTTCTGATGCTACTGGGCCATGGAAGAAGGGACAAACCTGTGTATTGGTTTCTTAAATGTTATAGAGGAGATCAGTTTCCAACATTTGCCTGTTCTCTTCCAGTGCTATCCAAAGATTCAGTTTTAGATTAAGGGTTCAGGGTCAAATCATAAAAATAGGGAAGATGTTAAGTAGGTTTTAGCACATCCTAGAGAGGAATAGTTTAAGACTTTCAATTAACGCAAAATCCACCAGAACAACATTGTTACTAGCCTCTCATTAAGTAAACAGCCACTGGCAACTGCTGAAAAGGAGCATGATTTCTGATCACCCCCAAAATATACCAAGTAACTTTTAGAAATTTTGGTCTTGTTTACAACAGTTCAGTGTAAGGAGTTCATATTGAATCACACTAATGATAAAATAATGCTATTATACTTTCACATTCATTACACCCTGAATCATACACTGACCTTCCCTTAAACACATCTACCATGCCCTAGGCTTGGTTTGTACCATATAATACAAATGATGAAAATAATATGTGTTAATTGAGTTGACCTATAGTGGTTTTTACTGTTTTAAATCTGCATCTGAGATTTCAATTAATGCAACAAGGAATCAGGATTTTGCCCTGAACTGACAGGCAGTAAATTGATCAGAAAAACTGATTTTAAAAAATCTTATGAAAACAGGTTTTCCCTACTGTGACATGGTAGTGCACTTCTGCAACAAAGCAGCATAAACCAGAAGGAATCTGAGCTGTTGAAAATTATTTTTTTGGGTATTATGGCCATTTCATTCTGTTAAAAGATCTGGTCAAGGCATCTTCTAAACAAACAAAAATACTGGTGCTAAGAGGTATTAGAATGATAATTCTGAAGACTTGTCTACATAGCATTAACAAAACAATTGCAAGGAGCTTTGCTTGGGTTTTGCTTTTTCCATTTCTATAATTGTGTTTAATTAATATAGTTAGCTGAGCTGAAAATAGTGCAGTTAAAGATGGCATGTTCTACAATGCTGTCACCTAAATCCAGGTATCTTTAAATAGGGCTGTTTCTCATTATTTGAACGTAGATCTCAGTCTTTCTTCTGTCTTATCTCCACATGATTAACAAGGAAATCTAAGTGTTTCTGGAAGAAGACATTTGACTAAGATACTTGTTCAACATCTTCATCAATGACCTAGATGAAGGGTTGGAATGTACCCTCAGCAAGTTTGCTGACAATACAAAACTGGGAGGAGTGACTGATACACCAGGAGGCTGTGGGGCCATTCAACGGGATCTGGACAGACTGGAGAGTTGAGTGGAGGGGAACCTCATGAAATTTAACAAGGACAAGTGTAGAGTTCTGCACCTGAGGAGGAACAACCCCATGCACCAGTCCAGATTAGGGGTTGACCTGCTGGAAAGCAGCTCCATGGAGAAGGACCTTGAAGTCCTGGTAGACAATAAGTTATCCATGGGACAGCAATGTGCCCTGGTGGCCAAGAGGGCCAATGGTATCCTGGGGTGCATTAAGAAGAGTGTGACCAGCAGGTTCAGAGAGGTTATCCTCACCCTCTACTGTGTGCTGGTGAGGCATCATCTGGAGTATTGTGTCCAGTTCTGGGCTCCCCGTTCAAGAGAGACAGGGTACTTTTGGAGACAATCCAACGGAGGGCTACGAAGATGATTAAGGGACTGGAACATCTCTCGTATAAGGAAAGGCTGAGGGACCTGGGGCTGTTTAGTCTGGAGAAGAGAAGGCTGAGAGGGGACCTTATCAATGTCTATAAATATCTGAAAGGTGGCCGTCAGGAGGATGGAGCCAGTCTCTTTTCAGTAGTACCACTGACAGGACGACAGGCAATGGGCACAAACTGCAGCCCAGGAAGTTCCACCTCAACATGAGGAAAAACTTCTCTACTGTGAGACGGAGCACTGGAGCAGGCTGCCCAGAGAGGTTGTGGAGTCTCCTTCTCTGGAGACCTTCAAAACCTTACTGGACATGTTCCTGTGCAACCTGCCTTCGGTGATCCTGCCTTGGCAAGGGCAGTGGACCAGATGATCTTCAGAGGTCCCTTCCAACCCCTACCATTCTGTGATTCTGTGGCATATATGTCTATGGAACATCCTATCAACTCTTTGCCTATCCAAGGATGCCAAAGCTCCTGAAACATGAGAGAAATGTTAGAGCAGTACCTCTGGAATAACATTTCTTGTTCTTCAGAGAAGACTGTATGGCTAGCAAAAGAAGAATTTTTGCAGATTTATGGCTCTGAATCTTTAAGTAGTTAATCATAGTGAGGTGCTTTTCCTTCTTGGCCATCAAGAAGTGGAGTGAGAAGGGCTTTTTTGTGAGTATCTTGTTATAATCATACACTGACTTCATTGGATTTTTTTTCTCTGCATGAAGGACTGGAATAGAAGTAAAGATTTGAGTTCTATCTGTTCTACTTAATAATGAAATTGATTTAAAAATAATAGAAAAAAACAAACAGAGAAAAAAGTTGAAATAAGGAACCTGCTAATCCACTTTCCTGAAGATGGATGGTATGTTTATTTGTCTTGACCCTATTCTCCACTGAAACCTGTCTCCATTGTCCATCCAGTGGTACTGGATATATCAGCTTTGTTCCACTGAAGACCTTTAAAAAATAAATTGCAAAATTTCAAGAACTAATTAATATATTCCAGTGAACAGAACACTTTGATAGTGTCTTGTAACAGCATAGAGAAAAAACCATTTGTTGTGCATGTAGCTCACAGAAAAAGTCTGATCTCATTTTTTTGTAAATCCATTGCAGTGCCATTGGCTTCAGTGTAGATGCTTCTAACTTGCCAAGGCACAAGACTCCCAGTATTCTATTTTCTTCTTCCAGAAGAAAACAAAACATAGATTTCCAAGGCACATTAACGATCAGAAGAATAGCACATGTGCCAACTATTTGAACATTGTGCTCCTGAGTTTTCTGTTTTCTGAGATACTCTGTAATGCTGCATGCACAAGCATTAAGTCATACATATTTGAATGCAGGGTACCCTATTCATCCCACCTAACTAGCCATATAGATGTTGGGAGTCTCATCCAACCTAGTTCCCTAGGTATCCTCTATACAAAGAGATCAGCACCTCTGCTAGGGGGGACTGTTTCCATCCTATGATAGGTGGGATAGACAAGGCTATGGACATTCCGGTCTTTCTCCATAGAAGAAACGACCTAGAAAGCCTTGCTAGACAGCTTGCAATACATCAAATCAATAGTACCCATAAAACAGTATTAACTTACAATAGCCAAAGCTTTGTGCAGATAAGAATCAATAGTTTTTGGGCTAGTTAAGAGTCCAGTCTGAGTAAAAAATTAGTGACATGAGGTTGAACAGGAGAAGTAAATGTCTGGAACACTCACTTTGCAGCACGCTCCCTTCAACTGGCTTCCCAAGCTTCAGCCAAATGAAGAATGGAGTTGGATAGGTAGTGATGCAGACCATGTTAGAAAATTAAATTGAGAAGCAGACAGTTAACAGCAGAATGTCAGAGTATGTGATTCTAATAATTTACCAGTGCTAATGGCTTTTGCTGTGTGAGCTACCGCAAAAGGTAGAAAACACTTGTGCTTACCTCATATATAGGAAGAGACCCAAACACTGCACCAGCCTCTCTGTTTCCAGACTCAAAACTTTCCAAAGGTTGTCTGTGGATCTGACCAGGAGAAGACAAAGTCAGTGCATTACTAGCTGAAAACAAAAGGTAATGAAGATATTACTTCTGTTATTGAATTGCATGGTAATATTTACGGTATCTGAAGAAATGTATATCATTACTATGTAGGGAGATTATGGTTTATGCACAGGTTTTCTTTGTACCATGTAAAGGCTGTCTTGAACTTTTTTTTAAATTAGGAGGGGATCATTCTTCTGCTATATATATTATAAAATGCATAACCAGCAAAATTCCAGCTTCCCAAAATCAAGACAGTTAACAACAAAATGCTTTTTATCACCTAAGTTAAATCTAGTTTTAAACCCTTAGTTCTCTCACCTATTAACACCTTGGATAAGCACAGTAAAGGAATAATTTTCAGTGTACTTGTCAGGCTTGGTGGATGCATGCTATCAGAGGACAGTGGAAGTCTAACCAAGGGGTAATGGAGTAAGAACTCCTTCCCAGATTCTAGCTTCATCACAGGGTTCTCAGTCTAGCTATCCTTCTGTTGGGTTTTGCAAATCACAAAAACTTCAGCAGCCAGTTGGGAAAGATGCAGATGAACAAGACATTTCTGCTGTTAACTGTTGAAAGTGTTGCTTTTTTTTTTAATACCTCAGGTACCTTGACAGTTCATCCACACTCACATGAATCCTGAGACTTACCTAGGTATTTGTCCTGGTTTCAGCCAGGATAGAGCTGGTTTTCTTCACAGAAGCTAGCGTGAGACTGTGTTTTGGATTTGGGATGAGAAACTGTTGATAATGTGCTGATGTTTTGGGTTGTTGCTGAGCAGTCAAGGACAGTCCAGTTTCTTGTGCTGGCCTGCCAGCGAGCAGGCTGGGGGTGCACGGGAAGCTGGGAGGGGACACAGCTGGGACAGCTGACCCAGACTGGCCAAAGACATATTCCCTACCATACGACGTCATGCCCAGTACATAAACTGGAGTTGGCCGGGGGGCGGAAATCGCTGCTCGGGGACGGGCTGTCGATCACTGGGTGGTGAGCAATTGCTGTATTGGGCATCACTTGTTCTTGTACATTCCTTTGTTGGTATTATCATTGTTGTTTCCTTCTTTTTTTGTGTCCTATTAAACCGTGTTTATCTCAACCCAGGAGTTTTTTCCCAATTCTCTCCCCCGTCCCACTGCGGGACGGGGAGTGAGCAAGCGGCTGCGTGGTGCTTAGTTGCCGGCTGGGGCTAAACCATGACAGTATTATACTTATGGACAGGGCAGGAAGTGAAACTGTCTTTACATAATATAGCTGTGATTTCACCCTAGGAAGCCAATTTATGGTCCTCCAAAAAGGAAAAAAACCCCACATCTACAGCCTGAAATACTGCAAAGAACTCTTGTTTCCATCAAATTTGAAAACATGAGTTTAATTTGAAAAGGTACATTATACAGAGATTTTCTACTTACATTTTTTCATGGTCTTACTAGTATGTTACTGAGTGTGCTGCAGTAGTAACAGTTTAAGAAATACCGTATCTTCAACAATGTAAAACATTCCAGTGTCTGCCAATTCTAAGCATTACTCATGTGCATTAATTACTAGGCATTACCCATTTCAGAAAGACAGGAAAACTTAATTATGGTGAGCTAATCATATACTCTAGGTATTTGCACAGCCACTGAATAGCACATCTCTAGTCTGAAGTGCAAACTGAAGTCCACTGGTTTGTTCTGCTCTAAGGCAAACAATAGGAAATCAAACCTTGTTCTCATCAAAAGCTTAATCAGAAGGGGACTCCAGTGTATCAAGTATCTTCTGCTATAAGACCTTCAGTGAGTCCTCTTTTCAAATGACTAGGTAAAACTAGGCAGAACCCACCTCTGCTGACTTGTCCCACAACGTATTCAACCACTGACTTTGCTACAGTAAATTTCATATTTTATACCCAGCATCAACATATTTTTCCCACTAATACTGTTCTCTTATTACACAGTGCTGTATCTACAGCTGTTGAACAGCAGGGGACCAATGATCAACTCCCATTACTTTGTAGTGCATGCCTCTATGGCACAAAAGCAGCTACATCAGTTTCCCTGTGGTTTAAACACAGGCTGTTCTGGAGACTGTGCAGCACCCATGACTGGTATAACTGTGACTTAAGTGAGCTCATCAGCTTGTTGCTGCCTTGGGGTGGAATGACAGAATGCCTCAAAAATGCATGCCTGACTGCCTTTGCTTAGCAGCAAGTAATCTACTAGTTTCAAATAGTCAAGCACCCAGATGAGATGAGAGCTGATCTTGTATCTTGGTGTCACAGTCAGCAAGCACAAATGAGAAAGGAAGAACTGGCTGGCAAGACAGAGCAATAAACAGTGGGAAGGTGTGTTCCACTCACCTTGTCATCTTTCACCCAAGGTACACAGAGGAAAGTAGCTGGTCTCATGGAGTAATGTTGTCTTTTACTGACTACTGTTTGGACATTAGGCTGGCTGCATTAGGATATCAGATTGTGGTACTTAGAAGACTCACAGTACCACAAATTTTAGAAGGGGATGTTAAGAGTTCACACCCCTCACTAGCTGTTGACCACTAACCTTTGGGGCAGAATGGTCAGAAAAGTGTTAATGGAAGCTTTTTTTGGCAAATGGCCACAGGATTTGTACGTTTTTCCTTTTCTACTACAACTGCAAGAAAAGTTTCATCTGTTTCGATGACTTCTAAGGGCTAAGTTGGGTAGACATGGAGGAGCTCCACCATTAGTCAATTAGGGCTGCAGAAAGTATTTCAAAACAATATCTAAAGTAACTCATAATTCTACTGGTTTCTGATTTGATGGGAACCCTGAAAGAACTATAGCGTATAACCAGGGATTCACTGTTGTTCTAGTATTTTTACACTTCCTCCAAGTAAACTTAAGATATTTAGGATTTCTATTGGAACATGTGAAAATTCTAGGTTTTTTTTAATGCCGTTAAACGAAATAAATGAATCAGTGTATGCTATCTCCTTTGTGGTGAGACCCCACCTGGAATACTGCGTCCAGCTCTGGAGCCCTCAGCACAGGAAAGACATGGACCTGTTGAAGTGGGACCAGAGGAGGGCCACAAAAATGATCAGAGGGATGGAACACCTCTCCTGTGGAGAAAGGCTGAGGGAGTTGGGGTTGTTCAGCCTGGAGAAGAGAAGGCTCTGGGGAGACCTTATTGCAGCCTTCTAGTGTTTAAAGGGGGCTTATAAGAAAGGTGGGGACAGAATTTTTAGCAGGGCCTGTGGCAACAGGACAAGGGGTAATGGTTTTAAACTAAAAGAGGACAGATTTAGACTAGGTATAAGGAACAAATTTTTCACAATGAGGGTGGTGAAACACTGGCAATGTTGCTCAGAGACGTAGTAGATGCCCCATCCCTGGCAACATTCAAGGTCAGGTTGGACGGGGCTCTGAGCAACATGATCTGGTTGAAGATGTCCTTGTTCATTGCAGGAGGGTGGGACTAGATAACCTTTAAAGGTTCCTTCCAACCCAAACTATTCTATGATTCTATGAAACTGGAATTTGGAAGCGTGAAACAATGAGAATGAAAACAAGAGAGGTTTCTTCAATCCCTCTGTTTATGCATTTTTGTTCTAGCTTGTCTATTGAATGAGAAGTATATGTAGGGTTATTTATAGCTAATTTTTAAATGAGAAATCCAATTGCATTTCCAATATGTTGTAAGAAGAGAAACAAATTTGTCATATACATTAGCTACCTTTGGAGAAGCCAGAGCTTTGAAAAACTTCAAGTCCTGAATTATGTCCACATGTTTAGTCTTTTTTAAAGCTGAAGGTGATCTGGTCAGTGCCTTCCACCTGTACACACAAGACAGAAAAAATCTGATGCTCCCATCAAAATGGCAATTTTGAGTCCAACATTCTTAGCTGGCTCCAAAATAAAATGATTTTGAAGTACAAGTTATTCCTTATATCTTCAAAATATAATTTATATTAGGACATTCATATGTGTCATGAAGTGCTTCACTAACACTTTGTAAATCCAGATACTGGCTTGTCATCTTTAGAAGGCTGGAAATGTTGATATAAGAGACACTAGTTACCACAGCTGGGTGCTAACTCACTGTCTGATAATGGCTTTTCATCATTTCTGTTAGTTCTGACTACAATTCCTGTATGCCATTTTCATAACAAAGAAAGTTTCCTCTGCTCATATATCTGGTTTCTAAAGTTAATCACAAGAAGAAATGATCTAGAGTGTCTGTTAGTGTAGGTTAACAGTTTCATTTATAACCAGAAAAATAAAGTCAGATCACATAAGCTAAGGAACTATAAACTACAGAGAGAAACAGAGACTATTCTTCTAAATGAGTCTCTCTACCTGCTGACATTTTTCAATAGATCACCTGAAGTGCTTGTTTAAACTGTAAGCACCTATGCTATTCAGCTGGGTTTGTACCTTTTCAGTGTATGTACATTCGGGGAATATCTGTTAGTAGCATTTATAACTTGATTTGTTAATTGAATTCTAAAACTTATTTTAGTGACTTATATGACAGCTATCCATTAAGCAAATGGTAGCAGCATTATGAAGATAACTGACTTGACCCAAGAGGAGCTTCTGTATCCTGTAAAAAGAACAAAGCCTAGCATCCATAAGTAACACAGCCTTTTGGATGACAGTTGGCTAGCTATCCATTACACCATTTGGTACAATTAATCCAGAATAATCGAGTTACTCTTGAGGTGACAGCACACAGAATGTATAGAATAATAAGGCTGAAACTTTCTATTGCGCAGTGCGTGGCCACCTTTTTTTTTTTTTTTTTAGTTCTCTGCACAGTTAAGCAGGCTTCTCAATTGCTTCCAGTCTGTTTAACTGATGTGTTTTAAATGTATGACAGCCATTCTCCTTTACTGAAATATTTGAAGAGTCCTCAAAAGTAGTCACAGTTTGACACAAGCATGTCATTTATGGAAAGTTTCTTTAAGGTTAGCTGGCTTAATTATAGTATCTTTGATTCCAGAGGTTTCAAACTAGCTGCTAACTATTTAAAAGGACTACAGGGGTTAGTCCTTCAAACACAGCCAAGCGCTTCTCTATATTGATGAATTACTGTTCTGACTTCAGTGAGGCTACTCACATCAGTAAGAACTCTATGGAATAATAAGTGTTAGCAGGATACCGACCTAAACAGGGTAAGAGTAACACACCTTAGAGATTTCCCATTGTCCCAAAGTGCTTTGGTTAAAAGGCAGCCTAAGAATGCTCATGGTATATGAAACCTTACCACTAAAGCATGCATAACTTTTTAAGCCCTGAAGTAATTTCTCCCATTTGGACTGCTTTGTTATTAAAGGCACCGTGCATGTTGCCTCTGAAGATTCCTGCTTCAGTTTTTCATATCCATTTGGTCAACTCGCTAATTAATGAACCAGGGAGCTCCAGTATTAGAAATACGACTTAAGATAGAGGGTCAAGGCTGTCTGGCTTGACTTGTAACTAACCCACATCCCTTGAGAACTCTACCTAGAAGGAGAGAGGTCCAACACTGCTGTTGAACACACAACATTTATGCCAGTATCAGAACGTCATGATCAGAGGTATGTGAATGTATCCATATGTGTTATGTACCTATAACATCCCAGCAAATTTAAGATGACCATTTTTTAAACTGAAAGATTAAATTTGGCTTATTCTTACAGAAGGATTTTGTAACTCTTCCAGTTAAGCTTTTCAATAAATTTTTTTGAACCCACAAGTATATCAGCTTGTGGAACTGGAAAGGAAACAGGCTGCTAACGTGAACAGTGTACATAACATACAGACTCTAATTGTGCTAAAATCTGAGACGATTATCTAGCCATCACTATTACTGAATTCAAATCCTGAATATCACCTAATCTTGACTGTCCCCTAGTCATAACAATTAAGAGTTTTTTCCGTGCTGTGTAAAAATGTTTTTTAAAAGGATTTTTCTAAATAACTAATAGGAAATACTAATATTTTTTCTGACCTTCAGGTGAAAGGTGCTTTTTAAGTATATTTTCAGAACTGTTCCTCCAATCATACACGTATATAAATGTATGAGATCTTACTTGTCCCTGTCCAGCATGAGAGGATATTCAAACTTCTTCTTTTCCATGTGCTTGCTTTCCTCTTTAATTATAGTAGGAAGGTTATTAACATCACAAGGCAAAATCAACCGACTGATATCTGATAATTCAAACTTCCTGAGTTGTCCGAAGTAACCAAGATAGTATCCGTTCATGGCATGCCAGAGCCTACAAACATAGAAGCAGTGCCAAAGGAGAGAAAGGAAAAATGGATACTTTTAGAAGTGGAACAAAAGTGAGAAAATATCTGTCTACACTATCAAGTTCTGCAGCACTGTTCTAGAGTTCAGTAGCTAGTCATAAAAAAAAAAAAAAGAGATTGAAGTTCACTGTTTATAATGTAAGTAACTTGAGAGTAAAAAAATCTCAGAAACATGTTGTAAAAAAATCAGAAAACAAACAAACAGTTCACCTTTATAATTATGAAACTGAAGAGTAAAGGCGCCAATATTCTGAACTGGTCCTAGAGTAAGGTGCTGCCACCAGAGCAGGATCCACACAAAATTTCCTCACTGATTCTCCCCAAAAAACCCAAAGAAACCCCTTCAAATATACTTGTTAGTCAAGAAGGAATTAGTTGTCTATAAAGCATCTTCAGACTGCGATGGTTTAATTGCATAAGCGTTGGTTAGATGCAATGCTTAGGACCCATGTCAATTTAACAAGTATTGAAAGCTAAAATAGGATTAGACCAGGAGGTCATTTAAAAAATGATGGGACTATTACCTATGCATTCAAGGTCACCTTGCTGAAAGAAAATGACAGTCTGCAAGAGGTCTGACTTCCTGAGAAAACTGGAAGTGTTATATCAAAAAATTAGTTTCTTTCAGGTGCAGAACAGAAAATGTACCCAATGTTATATTTTATTTAAGTTCTAGCCTATATACAAGTCCAGCAAGAAGAGGAACTTTGGAGTCAGTTCAATTGATTGGCCATAGCAGTAAGAAATATTAGTCATTTTTGTACCTGACTGAACCATCAATAGATGCTGTCACTACCACATTTTTCTCCTCTTCATGAAATAAGTCAACTACTTCAGTAGAGTGTGCCCTCCAGCAGAGCTCCTCCTTTATTTGCTGAGGGAAAAAAGCAACATAACCACATTTCAGGCAGTTCCGTATGCCACCATGCTTGATAGCTTAGTGGATTTATCAGCATGGCTTTCTGAAAATTAAGAGAGGTGAAAAAGTAATCCTTCCATGAAGTAGCCTGCAAATGGCATATCGTAGAAATGCCTCTCAGGGGACATGGAAAAATTCATTCTTAACGTAGCCTCTTTGAACACAATGGAATAATGCTAACAGCATTTTACTTCTGTTTTTCTTGTTTTTCATAGCATCAAGTTATTATTTTAAGCAAAGACATGACCTTTATGTGCAGGAAACATTTTTAGTCCCTGTAGAGCTCTGAATCCATTTTTCTCTGACTTATCTTGGTATACTGTTCAAGTTAAGAAAATCTGGCAGATTTTTCCTTACATTTTTACTATTTTGTGGATCTTCTAAGAATGAGGCAATGCTCCAGCGCATAATATGTCCCTCTGTTTATGAAAGGGAAAAACAAAACATCAATAAATTTCATTAGTTCTACACATTCACTGCTTGCTGCCATATGCCCTTTGTAAACACTGGGCAGAATGAAACAGAGATTACCAGCTAGTGAAAGTTATTTTAAGATGATTGTCACTATCTCATTGTCAAGCACAGAGTAGAAAAGAATGGACTATTCATTAATATGCAAAGAAATATATATACTCTTTGTAAGCAATGTGTTATTAACTGGATAGGTTTGAAATGGAAAGAACGTAAAGTTTTTTCTTTAAATGACATGAGGAAAAAGTAAAAGTCATCTTGTCAAGACAGTTATCTATTGCACAAAGTAGGTATGAGAGCTTCCTGGGGATTAAACTGTTTGTAAATCCTGGTAAAATGGACAAAGTTTGATTAATTGCATACATAATGAAAGCTTAATGTTTTACAACCTTTCAGTGCACTCATGTGAAGCTAGAATCAAAGAACCATTTTCCTTATTACCCACAACTGCTCAGTTTCCTGCCTAGGGTCCCTCTTCCCTGATGAAGTTGCCTCTTATCTCTTGTTTCTACTACGAAATAGAGGAATCTTTTGTGTAATTCCAGCTTTCATACCGGTCACATTTAGTTTCTAGGATGGTACATTTCTAAGCAAGCAAGGAGGCTGGCAGAGAAGTTAACCTTTTTCTAACAGGGAAAAATCTGTAAGGGGAACAAGACATTGGCAGTAGCACTGCAGATAAAAGAGAAGGGTGCAGAAAGCATGAAAAGCAAATACATGGTGGCATAAACACAAAAAGACAAAGGGAGAGTATCAGATGAATAGGTAATAGGGTGAATACTTTCCCACAACTAATTAAAAACCTGTTCAGTGCATGTTGCCTTCCTGAACTCATTTACTGACTTAAATCAATGGGGAGTGGAATCTCCGCTTCATTTTCAGCATCAACGTCAAGCTACTGCTCAGTTTTGAAACAAATGGGAAAAATCAAACTTCTGACAGCATAAGAGCAGGAAGCTGGCAGGAAACAGTTCTAATAGACATTTTAGAAGAAAAAGTGACACATTAAAGGACAAAAATCTCATATGACAGATGCAGAAGAGGAAAATTGCTAGGGTGATTCTAAAGCTTTGGAGGAGAATCAGACAGCAGACAAACTCTTGGACTTTCTGTTAAATGAAAGCCAGATTTGGTGTGAAATTAAAAATGTAACAATGAGCTTCTAGCACAGACCACAAGTGCTTTCTTTCATTGTATAGCAGCGTACTGCTGAAGCCATTGCTGTGCACTCCGTATCAGTGTCTGAAGCATGGCTCTTAGTACAGCCACAGCTGCAGTTTTTTTATTTAGTTTTATTACCACGGATGTGAATTTTTTGCTTGTTCTCAGCAGTAATCTTTGCCCTTGGTGTTAATACAGTAATTCAGATGGAAAGTATATGCAGGGCTTGTGAATGAAGAAAATTGTAAAATCTTTTATGATATCAATTCTACTGAAAATGCTATTAACACTAAGTTTTCATCTACCATCCTTTCATACTAGAAAATACCTTTTTCAATTATTTAATTATAGCTTTGATGGAGAAAGTCTGGCAGCATTTCGACCTTCATTTCCACATTTCTGGCACATTTACAGAATGATATTTTGTGGTCCTACAGACTGCCCTGAACCAAATGACTAACATGTTTACTCACCCTTACTGCCTGCCAAAAGCATTTTAGTGGAGATGTCTGTACATAGTGTTGTCAGAGGAACTGAAGGATATTTTGAAAATGGCAAAAGTTCTTTCACTAAATTTCCCTAAAATAAACAAACACACACATATTTGTCTTTATAATATCTACATGAAAAAAAAAAAAACAATCAATGCATCAGAAGTTGAGTGCCATTGATTTGATCTATTCAGCATTACTCAGCTCATATCTGTTCAGGAAGCTGCTAAAAAGGCAGTTTCCTAATCTACTGAATGACCCAGATAGCTGGGGTATATTCTTCTGGATTGCTCTCTCTTCTACATCAAAAGAACAAGTTATTCCACTCTTCAGGCAATTCAGTCTAGTTGTACCTGCCTCTACTTCACCACTTACCTCTCATTTGCTGTGCAATATCATCAGTATGCATCTCATTTGCTACTGAAATGTTGTTTCTTGCTGCAAATGGGCCCATGATGTCTCTGTCACCAACTTGTTATATTTTTCAAGTAAGTAGCAGCAGACTTTCTCCCTTACTGCCTCTTCAGGTTTGGGAGGAAGTGAAGGGGAATGCCTTGCTGATAAAGAGATTCTTGACTCTCTCATTCATGTATCATACAATGGTACTCCCCCTTCTTGCTGTATTTACTTTGTATCTCTTTGTTAAAGTAATATGTTTTCTGGAATAGTTTTATAGTTCTGAGGTGATATGACAACTAAGCCATTGGCACTCTGTTGCATGACTGGCTTTACAAGCTGAGTATAGCTGTAGCCACTCTGTGTTAGGATTCTATTCTCTTCTGATTTGTAACCCTACTAGTGCTAGCTGGCTTGTGCAATGTTCTGGACGTATTTCTCCTCTTCTGAGAGCAGGACACTCTGCCTTGTCTATCATCCTTTCTTAGAAGGCAAATGTGGGTAAAATATCAACTTCTAGACTTTCACATAACTTCACACTCAGTTTTTTTATAATTCTTTCAAATCATGTTTCTTCATTTTCCACTTGCCATTACTCCCTGCTACAGTTATTAAAGCAGAACAAATTTGTGCCTGTGGAAGAAACTATTAACCAAAAAATGCAATAAAATATCTACTGCTGCAATTGCTAGTTAAAAAGCATGTTTCCAAAGATTGGTAAAATTGTCTTCTCAATGGTCCAGTCCCATCCCAAAGACATTCAGATAGCTTACCTGAATACTCCATAGGCAGATACAGCCATTTTCATGAGCAGAAGCCAGTATTGGTGAGTGTCCTGCTACAGCTTTGGATAACTGTACATTCATCTTCAAGTATTGGATATTCTTATACCGAGTTGTGCCTTCTGCTTTGGAACAGAAATAATTATACATTTTCTCAACAATTTTTAGTACTGCTTTTGAATGCACAGAAATTACATAACACCAGGAAAAAAGTAACTTTGAAAATAAACTCCATCATCAAGATGATCAAGAACATTACAGATACGGGTAAAATTAAACCAAAAAGAAATTAGAACCATCTTCCTGCTTATCTAAACCAGAAAAAACTATTGCTCTATGATGCAAGGGAACATTAGAGTACAGCAACAGATTTTACAGAAACTGCAAGCATCAGTGAGAGTGGAGGAGGACTGCAAGACAGTGGTCATCAGGACAGCTGAGAGGCAGTTCTGCAGCCTCTACATGAGGCTTCTAGAGATTATTATAAATTCAGCAATGAAGTGAAGCTTAATAACTAAATGACACAACAATTCTGGAATCATAAATTTCTATACTTACTTCTGCAGTTCACAACTTTTGCTAAATGCAAGGTGGTGGTCACAAAGAACCTTTTTTTAAGTTCCTGCTGTGACTTCCCCAGAGCTGGAGATGCTGGGGGGTCCCATGAGGGTCCTCAGTGAAATAGACATTCAGTGGATGCAGGACCTAACATGAATGTCTATTTCATTGAGCAGCTATAAGGCTTAGGGATGTTCTGGTTTCAGGACATGTTTTCTTTGCAAAATAAATTCAGATTAAATCCACATTTCAGCTGACCAAATTTCTTGTTACTGGGAAAGTCTGCTTTCCAGCAGAGGATGTCTAAAGGATGCAGAAGAATCTAGAGGATTTGCTTCTTGCAAATTCATTGATTCCATTTGCACAGTTTTAACTCTTAAGCACTTGGCTCACTTTTGTTTCTGTCATTTTAAGGATATATACGATAGGGAAGATTTTTCCTTCTAAAATTTCATCTGCTTTTGAAGATCTTGTCTCTGAAGCCATTCACTCATACTTCACTCAAGTTGGCTCTTGCTATACCATTTCAATAATTCATTCCTCAAATATTTATGTGGAAAAGAAGTGTGTACAGTTGACATTCCCAAATTCTGCAAGTTTTTCAGCAACATGTCTATTTAGAAAAAAAACAGCAATTAAGCCCTTACATGTCCAGCATCCTGGCCTGGCTTTTGGGAAATAGCTGCAAATCAGGAGGAAGCAGAAGATGTTGAGGTGTGTCATCCACATACCAATGGTATCCAAATTATCTAAACACAGTTTGCCAGACAAACTGACAAACTCAGTTTCTGTGGTAATCATCTGGGCAGTACTCATGGATCAACAACATAGAGAATGAAAAACATCTTTCCATACCTGTTATCTGAGTATTAATTTCATCACTTTTTACATTTTCCTAAAAGCAAGGAATAAAATGCAGCAGAATTAGAAAATGGAACTTGGGTGTAACTACAGAACAGTTCTCTATTTGAAATTATTTTAAGGACTTTTTTTTTTTGATCGAAGGATTTAAATATTCCACCACTTTCCATTCAGTCTGGGAAAGCACTGAGTGAAAACAAGAAACATTCCATCTGAACAGAAGTAAAATCACAGATGAACAAATGAAATTAATTGGAATTTAGGAGCATGCTAAAGGTAAATCTGGCTGAATGGCACTAATTTCTTGGGACAAGCAAAGTTGATCACTTACAGTCATGTGAGTGTAACCTAGTCTCTTAGTTTAATTCAGAACATGCATATAGTCTTGTTATTGCCTTGAGTAAAGATGAACAAAGCATAAATAGCAATAACATTTACTCACATCTGCATCTTTAGTATGAGAATTGCCACAGTCCTTCATCTGTGCCTTACTATATAGGCTTCTGAGAATCCCCAGGGCTGACAGTAATCAGTATACTGGCCTCAGAAATTGCCAAGTCAAATAAGGCAGGAAAAACTATGCAGCCATGAGCGTTTGAGGTATCTTAGAAGAGGACAAGCCATGTCAATCTCATCCTACCTATTGACCTGTAAGGCTTGATGTGTTGGGCTTTTGGGGGTCTTTTTAAGAGCTGCAAATGACCATCCATTTTGTTCTTCTAATGACTACACGGCACAAGATATTGTATACTTTAGTTTGCAGGTAACAGTTAGGCCTGTGTCTACTTGGGAGTCTATGGAAGTGCCATGCTCTGCTGAAACAACATGCTGGAAAGAATCTGAGAGGTAGCAGGATTTTCCTCATTTTGCCTGCTTGCTATTTGTTGCTCTGCTGATGTGGCATGTTCTTCTGGCATAAAAGAACAAAAAGTGTCACAAAAATCATAGTGCTATACTTAGCAAAAATACACTAGTTGAGACACTGGCACCTTCATGGTAAATTAAAAAAAAAAAAAAATCATATTGTCATTTGAAAGAATGTATCCAAGCAAGTGTGGCTGCAATGTAGATGTGGTTCCACTTCTATTCAAGTACTTCATGATTTGTCTATTTTACCTTCCCCTTTGAGTTCTCTGTATGCCCATTTGAAAGTCTGAATTGCTAGTGATAAGCATCTGACGAACACTCTGATAGTCAGCTATTCCATGTATCACAGAGCCAGCTGCCTGACAGAATGTATTCTTAATTCCCCACCTCATTCATCTTAGGTGAACAAAGTTAATTTCTCTGTAATTCTTGATATTTAGTTTTGTGCATGGCTTTATGGAGGGATTTTAGTAAGCTACAGAATTTTAAAACCAAAACCAAAATGAAAACAGAAATTTGTTTTGAATGCTACCAAATCCATGAAGCCAATATACCTACCTTATGTAGGTTCAAAGAACTTCTCTTGTTCTCTAGAATGGTGCTGATATCACCCCTCACAGTAGCAGTAGTAGAGGGCAGGGAAGTAATTTTCCTGTGTGAAAGAAATTATTGGAGATCACTGACATTCTTGAAGATCCTGTTTGCTATTTGGAAATCAACATCATCCAGTGAAATAAAGCATAATAAAATAATGCCTGAATTGACTGGACTAAGGGTTGTTGGTGTTTTAGAAATTTATCCTACTAACTAGGCAATATTGCACAGCCAACCTCTCGTGTCAGGAGTTTCGAGCAAATTAAATCCATAGTAAAATTAACATTGGTGTTCATCCTCAAGAAGTGAAGGGGGAAAATTCAGTGCATGCCAATGGTTTGTTCCCTTCCATTTTACACAGCGTTTTGCTCTGCAAATAGTTTTCAATTATAGAAACTTATTTTCAATCTGGAAAAAAAAATCTTCAGAAATGGGATTCTATGGAAGAAACTCGGGAAAAAAATTTGTATGTGGTCTTCAATGTTTGTCATTCTGAGTCAAGAAAAGTTCTGACTGTGCTAATGAGAGGTTCTTGCCACGTAACTTACATTGGTGTCACAGCTGCTCTGTTTTTGACAAGTGTCTGAGTAACTGGGATAATGTAAAACCCACATAGAAAGTATGCAGCTGGGGTAGCCCACTTAAATTTGGACAGGTGGGCATGACTTTGTAATTTTTCAGTGTTTGAATTTACAAAGTTGCTAGCATTCTTGAATATTATGTGTATGTATATGACCACAGTCAAATTAATCCAGCTACCTGCCCAGTACATACAAAACATTCTAAGCCTATATGGTTCAAAGACATTGTAGGATCCTCTTGCCTAAGCATAATCAGAACTTTTTTTGATTTATAAAAAATCCTGTTTGTGAATTGTAATCACCACATTTTTAATTTAGCTAGGATTTCTTAAACTAATCCTTAAGCTATAATGTCAAAAAGCAAATTTATGTTCAATTATGTGGCACTGGTACATTTAGGGATGTAGTAAATGCATACGCTACTTGAAGGTTTTAAAGCAGCATAAGACCGTAAACTATCCTTATGATTCAGGAGAGCAAAAAGTCTGCCTAATTGCTTAATACATTACAGCTGCATAAGTATTTAAAACATACCAAGTCCCTTTGGCTACCACTGCCTTTGCATATCCATTGGAAGACAAGCACTTCTGAAATGATGTACAAGGTGCAATGCCTTTCTCTCAAAATGAGCATATTCGGTAAAATTCTGTTCTCCATCCAACACTACCAACCTATGCCATCTTTTAGTTTGTTTTAAGATGAAACTTGAGGCTGCACACTTCAATGAGCTTGCCTCTCTCTTCTTGTTTGCTGAGAGTATCTAACAGCATGAGGATTGTATCAGATTTAAAATAAAGCAAAAACCTGCTGCCACACGGAGCTATCTCACAGAGATAAAAATCAAAGAAGGTACAGTACACAGGAAAACTGATGCCTGACAAAAGCTAACCTCTGTTGAATTCTTCAACAGAATTGAGACCTAGGAGATCATTTAGAGGATAAAAGGATAGCTTAGTGGAGTGGTAAAAACAAAACATATAATATGGACTGATAAGCATTACAAAAGTTTAAGGATGGGAAAGTTAATTAACTGTTTGAACTTGAATTGATTACAAACAAAGAAAATCTCAATTTAAAACAGCTATCTTAGACAAACATTACATCAGTTTACTACAACAAAATTCCAAATGACTACACTTGTCCTGGGGGAAGATAAAATACACACAGTTACCTGGCATAAAAAGCACTATGTACAAGGAATAACATGGCATTGACCCCAGATGCTTGAAGAACTGAAGCCTGGTTGTCTTCATTAATTTTACACCTGAAAATAAAGATGCTTGTACAGGTTGTGTCAGATAGGTTGCATATTGTTCCCAGGAAAAGTTGCAGACTTATTTGTAATAACAAAAATTAAACATTTCATTTCCCAAAATGCATGTCACCTAAATGTTTTAGACACAGTTTTTCAGAATCAGCTAATCAGTTATAATGGATTAATGTCCATTAGTGAAGAGTAAGTACAGAATGTGCCTGTGCCAGGAAAAAAACAGGAAACTGATGGAATGATGAACATTCATTCAGCTAAGTATTTTCTTGAGAATTAGTATTTAAGAGAAAAGTAAAGTAACTTATGTTGAAGTTATATAGCTAATTTTATGTTAGAAAAGTACCTTGTTCCTGGCATTCAAATCAGACATGTGAACCCTGGGTAAAATACTCTACTTACAAAGCATTGACTTTTCTGTCTTCCATGCATCCACATGAATTGGCTCCCTCATAAATGGGGAGGCAAAAGCAAAGAAAGAGCCAGAGCCAGAAGTGCAGTTAAGTTTTGATTATTTCCTGTGGTACAGGGAAATTCAGCTCACTTTCTCACAAACATGCCAATTTTACACGTGAAGGATGCTGTGAAACTATTGGGTAGGATAGTTAAATATTGACTTTGTATGGTCTTAAAAGGCATGTATTCCATCACCAACACAGAAATACTGCCATGCTGCTCCACTCAATCTAACCAGACATATTGTCATTGTTCAGTTTCCTGATATAGCAGCTTAATCTGCATGAGAATATCTAGAACCATCCTATGCTCACTTTTTGTCACATTCCATGAAAAATTTTTACTCCCAAACCTCCAAAATCGCTTCAGATTTCTCCTTGTTGAATGTGACTTCTAGTCTTCTAGGTATAGACAATCATACTGATAATGTAGAGTATCTGCCATTATCATCTGAAGTAGCATTATTCCCAGATGTCCGCCCCAAACACAAAACTTCCAAAAAAAGGATGCCTCTACAGCTCAGTAGCAGCTTCTAGTCAATGACAGAGTGACTTACATAATGAGTTTCCTTCAGTGGCACTGCTGAGTTATGTTAAAACACTGTTCTTAATTACATCATCCCTTCCCCAAATGAGTCTCTCTCCATCACTTCTCACACCTGCAATATCAGGACTAGCTAGCAAAATAATGTGAAGTGGGGAGGGGGCATAAAATGCTACTTTAACTCCTGCTTGTCCATCACCCTTTACAGTTGGGTATCTTAGAATTTCCTGTACGCCATTTGAAAAGTTTGTATGAAATACTGCAGATCAAAATGAGTCCATGAAAGCGATACTTACAGGCATCTCACAGAGAGAGATTCAAAATCCCACAGAATTATTGCACCGTTTGCACTTCCTGTAGCTATCAAACTGCATCCTTCTACTTTTAAAACATCAAAACACTTCATTTCCACAGAAGGTACAAAATTCTACAAAGAACATTAAAAAAAAAATTGAGTAGGAGCAATGAGGACACTAGAGAGTGAAATGTTTTCACCGTTAATTTAACAAGATGCCTAAATTGAGAGTGTAATACAACAACTGCATATTGAATGCTGTTCTAATATTATTGTATTTGAGCTACGCAGAAGCACCAGAGAGAACCAGGCAGTGATAGTACTTGGAGACTCCCTGCTGCAGAGGACAGGGGCTGCCATCTGCTAACCTGACCTGCTAACTATGGCACAGTTGCAATTACAGCATGTAAGAACAGCTGTAAGAACTGAAGATTAATCAGAAGTAGGTATCTATGGAGCTAATGGAGATACTCTAATCAGGTTAAAGGAGTAAGTCACTGAACAGAGATATAATGACCTTTCCATAAACATCATTTAGATCTGCTACAGAGTCAGTGAAATTATACAAAACAAAACTCAAGTCTTGTGGAGTATTCAAGTTAAATTTGTCAACAATTGAAACATAAATTTGACGTACTATTTTACCAAAGCAATAAGAAGAGAAAATGAAACCACTTTAACACCCAGCTTGATCTTCATGTGCTGCTCTTACTGAAGGTCAGTCTAGCTATAGTAATGAAGGGCATTTCATTTCCAGAAGGCTTCATACAAGAACCTCAATTTACTATTTTGTACAGGAATATGATGTGTATGTTCAGAGCAGCTGCTTAATCATGGCAACAACCGTGCAATGGATTATTAGGCAGATAAAGCCCTTAGAAACAGTAATTTTCTTAAATGATTTATTTTAGACCTTCAGTGTATTGAAAAGTTTGAAATACGTATCTGGTTCTCATCCTGTTGCTGAAACATGAAATCCTTGAGGGCACAGTAATCATTTTACTTTCTAGACTTCTGTAAACGATGTGGAACTCTGAAATGTTTCTCACCTCTGTATCGTTCCTCAGAAAACTGGTGTCAGACAGCAGCTGAATATCCGGAAAAAAGTCACGTGTTTGTAAGGTGTCAGGCTTGAGTGACAGAGACACAACTGGATTCCCTGGTGGAAATGACACGGCCTCTGGAAGCACCCATGTGACATATAGATGCATTTCAACTGAGTTACCCTATTAAAATAACTGACTTAATGAAAGAGGAAGAAAAGGGTTTCTCTATTCAGAAGAAGATTATCAGCACATGTGTGTCAAAAGCTTGTTTTCTGTGCCAGACTGTACAAAAACAGCATATGCTGTTTAGGTATCACCTAGCATATGCTTGCACTGCAAACTGAAGTGCTAGACAGAGATATTCCAGCTCACTTTAAATTACCTGCTGTTATATTAGAAGCTGTCCAGCTGTGGAGTTCAGAGCTTTTGATTTTATTCAGTTTAACTACCCCCTTACAGTAAGTTGCCTCTTCAGTTATAGCTGCTTATTTTATTAACATCTCTGGTCTCCAGTTCATATTTACCACACCAGCAAAACTGGAGGTTATTCCACTTGTGTGAGAAGAAGCCGCCACAGTTCAGCCATGGCCCCGAGTCATTGATTCCTCCCCACTGTGCCTAGAGGCTACTGGGAGTTACCCTGATAGTTCTTCCGACTATAACAAATTCTCTTCAGTATCTAGTTTCTGCTTTAATTTTGGTATTTCTGTCTATTTTGGGAAGTGTTACTGAAATCAGCTCCTTAGGTTTTCTGCTGTTTTCACAGATGTCTTGAACTCCAGAATGAAGCAATGATTAAGATTTTAGTAAATCTTATGATGTTAAGTGTATCAAACAAGAAATACATTGGGGGAAGGACTGAAAATTGAGAGATCTATAGTAGATTCCTGCAAAGGATGAACTGGTTTTTGGGTGCTACTCAAGTTTACCTTGCTAACTTCTATATTCAGAGCCTCTTAAAAAGCTAATAATAATAACAACCTGTATTTCTCTTTATCACTGAATATTATTCAGTATATATTTTGTATAAAAAAGTTCTGCAATTATGTGAAACAGTATTAATGTATTTAGATTCATAAAGACTTGGAGGAGATTCAACTCCTCACCAATCTGTTTGTCAAGGTATACATTTACATTGCATGAATGATTTAACACTTTCAGTAATAACACTGTGAGGCAATTGGTGTGATATAGTATTTCAGAAAAATTTGAATATCAAAAGAAAACCCTGTATAAAACAGCTTTTTATTAGCTGGAGGCTGAAAAGTAATAAATTATTTACCAAGATGAGAGCTTATACATATTTTTCCCCTAAATGTACCATCTGTCTAGTAAAACTTACTACTTCTCTCCACAACCTTTGCTCCCTTGCACATAGTGGATTTAAAGTTTCAGAAAGAGAATTTTGTCCCAAGTAAAACATTCTAATTTGAGGAAAAAAATTCTACAGAAACTGGTTTGTCTGAGAAATGAAACCACAATTATTGTGAGCTCCAAATGCATCCTGTTAATTTTAGCTGAAGGAAACACAGGGGAGACTCTCAAAATCAAGCCAAGCAAGTCAATCTGATTTATTACTGTCTTGTTTCTTTGTATCAGTTCTTAAGCAGCCACTGTCTGGTAATTTTAGACACACACAAAAAAAAAATCTTTTAGCCAAAATCTTCTCCAATATTGCATGGTCACTTAGTCTCCATAGAAGGAAAAGAGGGATATTAGGCTACAGTTGAATAGGCCTCTGAGGTTTGTGAAACTGAATCCTGAGTCATGGGAGCTTCCTATTAGTAAATATTAAACGGACCCTCTATGGCATACAAATGACTGTCATGGGCCAGCAATATCTGAGTCTGAGGGCTCAGCTGCTGAACTGGGACAGTGATCTCTACAAAGGACAGGTATCCAGAACCCAAAAAGGTGATGCTGTGTCTTCTGCTGGCCAAGGAGCACACTAAGGCTGAAAGGCAGCGGTGAAGGCAGAAGAGTATGGCTGCCTCACGAGAACATGGCCCTAGGCCTGAGGTGCATTAAAAAGCAGGGCTCTGACCAGTGCAGTGAGGCTAAATTAATGCAATTAAATTAATGAAATTAACGGCAGCAACAGTTCTAACCAGTCTCAGCTGCTGGTGAAGTAGAAACTGTTTAAGCAGCGTAAACACCGTCTATAATAACAACAGCAATATTTTAAAGCTTTTACATTAAAGGATCTATAACTACTGAACCTCAATCACAAACAGAAAAGCAAACACAAGGAAAGAAATGATCAGAATGCTGAAAACTAGCAATGGACTAACAAACATATTAACACTTAGAAAGGCAGAAAGTGAATTTGATCACATGCACAAAGAGGGTTGTTCCTTGACAGTTTCTAAAAGTTTATCTACTAGTTAATGAAAAAGTCCTATTTTATCTCGAAAATCAGGAGCTACCATACGAAATTAGAAAAAGTATATTTGAAAAACCTGAATTAGTTTCATCTTCCCACTCTGCTCCAAAACAAGAAGTGAATGTTGGCTCTCATTAGCCTTCAGATAAACTATCTTCAGCAGACGACACTTGTCTTTGCTGTGCTGGCCCAAAGGCAAGGCTTTAACTTCCTGCCCGCTTTCAAACTCCCAAATTTTCACTGTTCCTACACACGGATAAAAAAAGTATACAAAAAGGAATGAACTTTCAGCAATAATCTGTGCTTCAAAGACATAAACTTGAACTGGATCAAACAGGGAAAGGAGAAGAAAAAAGAAAATCCAATTGAAGGTTCAGAGCTAGGTCACTGTCTTTCAAAAGCTGTAACAGTGTGTGTGTTTCTTAGGAAAGCACCCTTAGGGACAAAACTTACCAGAAAACATCTCACCACTAGCCCCACCATTTTTCTGTCTTTTTTCCATGTCTGTTTTATGCTGCAGCCCCGCATAAAAGACCACTGCCTATCTTACTTATGTTTCTGGACTAACATCATCAGAAAGCAAGCAGGGTGTGAGCTGTCAAGCAGAAGACTTCAGGTTCTGAGCTACAGCAAGGAGCAGAGGGATGTGGTTGCTGGACTTGTACCACAGAACTAGTGGGGAGAAGGAGCTACAGATACTGTCTTAAGTGAAACAGTTATTACATATGAATTCTCTTTTGTGAGACTTGATAGCATTCACCTTCTGTCATGCTCTTAAGATCCATAAAGGGTGCAGTCTCTGCTCCCAAGTATAAACAAGAAACATTTGCCAGTATGCTGTGTGGAAAAGGCCATCTCCTCTTTATGTGAGGCAGCTTTCACATATTGCATATATTTTAATACTTCAGGTGTGTACTCTTCAACATTTGAATGTGAGAAGAATTACTCAGTGATGTTAACAGATTACAAAATTATTAAAGTTTCCTGCAGAAGTCAGTGTAGCACTTGTGTATTGGAGAGGTCTTGTCACATTACCTAAAACTGATACACCTTAAATAATACATGTGAAAAATTCAAGAAGCACGTAGATATATATATACTAGTGTTCAGTGCCTGCAGATACTATAAAATTGAGCTTAGATACTACAAAATTGAAAAATTACTGCTTACCGTCTGCAGCCATTTAGCTACAGATCTAGGTCCTAAGTCCTATGAGGAAACATTTTTTCAGACCAAGACCTTTGAAGGTAGTCCTCCAGGGAGCAATAGGGTCTCTATTCCAGAGAGCAATAGACCAAACCAAGACACCCCCCTGACCCGCTCTTTTCCCACGACGGACAGCTGTGCATTCCTTTCTGTGCATATTTCCTCCCACCTTGGAAGGAAGACAAAATTCATTCTTCTGTCACTGAGACAGTCAAGGCAGAGTTCTGTCTGGTCATGTAGTATGTAATTTTAAATAAATGTAATAAAAATGTGGTAATTATTTAATTGCTTTACCATCACATGCCCCAGTGGCAAGATAAAAACCCTTTATTTCAACGGCTGCACAGGTCACTTCAGTATTCAGACCGTGCGCATCTTCAATCTGATATATTTGATATCCTGTTTCTAGGTCCCAGACCTGAAAAAATAAGATGGTAATTATTTGTACTACATACTCTAAAACTCATCAAACAATGTGTTCTAGTTTAATTGGAGAAAGATGACTACTTTCAAAGGCTAACTTTCACAGCCTTTGAAACAGGTTCTCTGTTACAATACCACACTACCATGTTCTTTTACTGAAATACTAGCGTAATTTCCCTGAAAACATCCCTCTCCCCAGAGAAGCCACTCTGACAAGAGGGGGCTTTGTTTAGTATGCTATGAGAAAGACCCTTGTTAAGTCTGAGAGACTTTTGTTAAATATAATGAGTTTTTACAGTGCAAAAGCAAAGAAATCTAACTAGAAATAATACTTTGAGCTATAATTTCTATGCTGAATATCAAAATGAGGATTTTCATAAACACTCAGAACAACTATATCTGATCATTATCTAATCCTTTTGGGAATTTAAGCAATGCCTTATAACGAAGTACCAGTACGAAGTTCAGTCACTATAGTGCAATAGCTCAGATTCAACTGGATTTATGAAGTAGCCAGTCATATACATAATGCAGTATTTATGAAGTAGCCATGTCATATGCACTGTCTGGATCTGATTTTCTGCAGCACCAAGTGCCCAGAACTATTTTGTAATGGTGTTGTAGCCATTGTGGTCTAAGGAAGGCAGGGTTTACAGTGAGAGCAACTTTACTGAGTGTATAAAATGAACAAACCTTCAGAAAAACAAGCCCTTCTCCACAGGAATGACATGCATCACCAGCTGGCCCAACAGAAGCTACCTCTCCCAACAAATCTTGCCATCTAGCCCCATCAACAGTTGATGAAAAATGCAGGTCCTCAGTACCTCTGATGATCATTGTCACACTGTTAACTACACCAGTAATGATTCATTTTATTCATCTGTTGGTTTTCTGACACTTGCATGGCAACTATTTTTTAGCAGTTCAAATGCAAATGGTAAGTAGGCAAGTTTAATCCTTTCATTAATGTTTCAACATAAACAGAGCTGTGATAAAAAGTGATAAAAGTGATCTTCATCACTTTATTTTTCTTGTTAACTGGCCATTACATTCAACACTTCTCCCTCACTGTATGACTTGAAATTCTTAAGGCTCAAAACAACATGTTCTAGGAAATCATCTGAATGAGAAAAGGATCTACAGAAGGTCAGCAAATTGGCTCCAGAACTGCTAGCCAAATAGAAGCAGATCAGACAAAAGAATAAGAATAATACAGGAAGATAAAAAGTCAGGTTTTATAGTTTGGGCACACTCTCTTGTGCCAATGAAACTTTTCAATTTTAGTGAAGGAATCTTTTTATCTGAGAGCAGCATCTTTTACACAGTCCTGTTTTTACAAAGTGGCTTTTTTCATGTTTTATACCAATCCATAGGATGTCTAAAGTACACATTTATATTCTACTAATCTGACTGGGACTCAAGCACTTCCTAAACTTTAAAGAGAAGCTTATCAGATATGCCTTCTGAATTGAAGAACAATATGTAATTGTGCTTGCATGAATTGTTGACTGGATGCACAGTTTGACATCATTGCAGTTAAAATTTTCCTTTGTAGCTACTGAACAGCCATTGGACTTTCACTACTATTGCTACACGTGCAAGAATCCATTGCAGGAACAGGTGAAGTATACCTGTTCAGCCAAAGGAAACAAAATTACAACCAAATCTGAAGCCTTGCTCAATCTGCCTGGTGTCTGCAGTGCAATTATGTCAGTGCAGGTCAGGGAAGTAATTATCTGAGGAAAGTAATACTGCTGAACCCAAATACTTTTTTCATCATGGCTACCACTTCCCTGGAGAATTTGAGCACAAAAATAGCCACAAAACCAACTCTTTGAACAATAAACACTAATAACTTACCTAATTGCCCACTAACTTATTTGTCATAAAAACCCCTGAGATTTTTCCAGTTTAAATGGTGACAAAACTTGCACTCACCTTCAGTATTGACTTAGAGCAGATAGTGAGAATCTGGTGAAAAGCCCTGTTGTAAACCAGAACATTGATGCTTTTCTCATGTGTCTGTGGCACCTGTCTTGCATCTTGTATCATATGAGTTAGGGGATAAATATCAATGACAGCTGAACCTGCACAGGTTGAGAGGAATGAGAATATATATATATGTTTTGTGTATAATACCAGTTACTTTCCCTGCATATAAAAAGGTTTTATGTAAACCAGAGGGTTCATATGAGTTCTTACAAAGAGGATAAGGAATGTGTTCTGTTTCTTGAAAACACCTGTTCTCTAAACCAGAAAACATTCACACATGCTTCCCACAAAGCACCAGTTAAACAATGGCTAAGTATTTACCTGCCTTAAACAACCACCTGCCCACCTTTGATGGGATTGATATCCTGACTCCAAATCACTAGGAGCCACAAATCCCCCAGTTCCAGAGTGGGTTGGTATGGAATGGAATGGAATGAACCCAAATAAATAAAAGTCTAATTGGCAGATAAATACTGGTATCCACTTTCTTAGAGATAAAGCAATTCTATCTGCAGGCAATGGTGATGTCTTTCCAGTACCTTCCAGTGCTCTCGGATCAGAAGGGTTGTAAAGACAGAGAGGCAGATGGGGATGGCAAGACAAAAGAAAGGACAGGGTTTTTACAATGAAGGGTGACAAGCCAGACTACACGTGCAGCCTCCTGTTGCCGTTCCAGTATTACTGTGGCTCTACCAGTAGAGGAGCAGCCGTCAGCAGTGAGTATGCAGCAAAGGATGAAATTACCTAATACTTGGCATAAGTTCAGGCGTAGAGGCCAGCAGCTTAGAAAAGGGCACAGAAGAAAAGCTATGGCAGTATTCAAATGAAGCATGAAGGTGAGCCGTGATTTATGGATGTTAGTGAACTCATAACTGAAAAACTCCTCTGTAAAGCCAGGTACATAGCAATGAGAATTAGTTCGCCCACATATAGCCTCAGTCTCTTGCCCTCTTCAGGGACAAGGAGACATTCACTTAGCCTTTTAGTGGAATCATTAACAGAGTCCAGAACCAGATTTTTACAGATATTTAGGCACTGCTCCAATCATTGTTTATAAGGGCAAAGTTACCTCATTTTGTCAATGATTTCTCCGTGTAAAATCCCTACATTACTAAGGCTTGAAAATCTCACTAACTTAAATTTGAACTGAAGGTCATATCTGTATCCTTTAGTGATTAAAAATCTTTAAAAACTGGACAAATTAATAGTCTGGGCATTTTAAAAATAAGACCTAGAAGCTGAAGTTTCTTAACCTTTGCAGTGTTTGCCAAATGTCCAAATACATATAACAATTTGTGGACTCTAGTCCAATGTATATATTTAGGCTTCTAAAACAAGTTTATTGGCACAAAGATTCGGCAGAAACTACCAGGTAACCTGAAAACAAAATGTTTCACATTCATTTTCTCAGATTTGACAAGCTTTGGAAGCTTTGCGCCTTATTCCTAATCCAAGGACAGAAAAAGCTGTCTCCAAAGACAATAACCTTATTTGCCTGCTATCTCTCAGGCCTCTATAGTCCCAGAACAGGTTCAAAGCTGGTTTTTTTCAGTGACTATGTCTCTGGAGCAGACAAATCCTGCTGGTTTCCAGAGTCTGTGCAGTAGGTACAGAAGGCTAATAACCTTAGTGATACCTGTGAAGCTCTGGTTCCCGCAGAGGTTCCAGGCTCCCTGCTACAGAGTCAGGAAACAGAGCCCAGAAATCTCAGGATGAGTTCCCACAGTATTTTATTCCTGATCAATTGGACATTGTGTCTGTTGACACCACAGATTGTGGGGCTTATTATTACCTTATTCCTGGACTCTACTTCAGTTGTATGTAATGATAAAGGAAATCGCATTCTAGGAAAAGGGGCATGCCCTCAGACATCAACTGTGGTAACATACCAGTGATAAGCATGCCACGATCATTGTCAAATACCATGGCAAAGGTCTCCATCTCCCCAGGACTCCCTTGATTATCATGGAAGACCTGCAGCAGTGAAAGGGTCTGTATATCCCACACTCTAAAAATCTAAAGAGAAAGAGAGGGAAGAAAATCTACTGTATCATGATTGGATTTTCAATCACTTTTTGTTTCTATGACAGTAATATTATAGCCTCTAATGGAAATCACATTGTTAAGCATGGTACATCCCAAAATAAGAAAGACAAATATCAAAGGTATCTTTATCCCCATTTTACTAAGGATAAAAGGCACAGAAAGGCTGAGTTTTGTAATCTAGAGCTGACAAATCTACAGCAGAATCAGATCTCCTGAGAACTGGCTCTACTCCTTAATGACAAGATGACTTCACTGTGTCATGCTTTTCAGTCACATACAGATAAATGCCAATAGTTTAAAAGCTTGTATTTGAATGGGACTATCAAATGGTGTGCAACAGTAAAAAGATAAATTTCAGAGGGTTCTGGAAAAAGGAATTCCTGAAATCTTTGACTGACAGCAGGTGCTGGAGCAAATCAGGATCAGGTCACACTGCAGAACGATCATTTTTATGCATATATAGTTCTTGTGCTCTCCATAAGCAAATGCTACTGATCACAGTTGGGGTACTATCCTGCAAGGAGCACTAGATATATTAGATATATTTGTTCTCACTTTCAGTTTCAACAAAAAACACAACACTTTCTTTGAACTCTAGAATTATTCATCAATAATTATATGTTAGCATATTATTCACCCTGCCTGGACAAAGCTATATTGAACTTACTGCTATCTCATGCAAACTGCTCTTCATCCTGCAAGAAATCATGATTTACTTTCTCAGATCCCATGGCTTTTAGTGTGGTGTATTTCACAGAATCACAGAATCACTAGGTTGGAAAGGACCCTGCAAGATAATCTTACTATGCTCTCAAAAGTTATTCTGTCATCAATCTGTTTGCAATTCTTATTCAGCTGCCAAAACTGTGGTGAGTTCTATATAAGCATTTGTGCAAGTGATTTGTATTCGTTCAATTTTGTTAGTAAAAGGTGGGGCTGCATTTTTAATTGGGAGTTTAACACAAAGACACATGTTGGTGCAATGCGCCCATCAATACTGGGAATGCTGTGGGCATTGACAAAAGTCATTGAATCTTTGCATCAAATGCTCCATATAATGTAAGTTCTTAAAACACATCAGGACAAAACCATGAAATATTTAACTCAATTTGGTAACTGAGCTGTGTCTCAGACAGAAATTTCACATGAATAATTCTGCTTCCTGAGCTACAGTCCCTGGAGGTCTTCCTCTCTCAGATGTTCCTTATTCTTTGTCACTCAGTTGAGATGTCGGTGGCTTTTCTTACATGATCTTGATGCAGTTAGTCAAATTCTAACTTCACAGTGTTGGCCAGGGAGCATGGCAGCATTAAGCAGCCAGCCTGCCCTGACTGGGGCTGGGCTGCTCTTCCTCTAAAAGAGCAATAGTTTTCAGAGATCTGATGAGAGGAAAAAAAAAATCCTAGGAAAAATCCTAGGGAAAACCACTGCTGTTTCTTTGATTCATCCCAGGATCTCCTGTATGGAGACAAACATTATGATAAAGGTAGGTCCAAGTCCAAAGATGTCTGCAGCAGACAGCTTAGGTGCAGATTCTTGCATTATATTACTGAAAACCTACTTAATTCACCCACAGGTAAAAGCAGCTGTGTTGGTACCTTAACTTGCCCACTGTGGAAAGACCATCCAGTAAGCCTCCTGAAACAGGCCTGAGCATCTCTCCATAACAGATGAGCATTGTAACAGAGAAAGAAGCAAGCGAAATTGGGACAGCAAGACTGCAAGTTCATTTTGAAATTACTGTTTTTTCTTTCTGACTGATATATTAGATAGAAGCATGGCTGGCACCTTAGAAAAACTTAAAAGAGATTAACCAGAAGAAAGAATGTAAAGCTCTGTTCATCACTTTCATACATAAAATTTCATAAAAGTTTTAACGACATAAGCTACTTGGTAAGGCCATTAACAAGTTATGCCCCAGGAAATTACTTAGAGCCAGTCTTATATCAGAAGTACTAGAAACTATTCTGATGCTTAACTCAAATTCAGCACAGTCAGGGTGTTGACCTGAAATGCTAGTGACCGGTAGCAGAAAGATGGATTAAATTATCATTAAAGACATTCAATTTGCAAAGTAATTGCTTTTAGCTCATCTTGCCTAACACCAAGCTAGAAATCCGATAGGAAGAACTCTGAAGAAAAAACAAGAACAATCTGTCAACCTCATAAAGAAAACAGCTACAATCAAATTCACTGCTGAAAACTCAGTTCCGTAACATTACTCACCTTTTAATACAAAGATCTTTGAAAACCTAAAACAGCCCTGAGAAGCACTTTCTCTGCTAATTTAGGATTAGAGAATTTTACATCTGCAGAGTATCACTTGTATCTGTCCATTTGATCACATAACAGCTTAAACTCTTTTTTAAATTTCTTAAAAATAACTACTTCAGGAAAAATTTTCATTTTACACCTATAAGCAGAGAAAGTAAGTGGTTTCCCAAATGACACACAGCAAATTGTAGTCTGAAATATAACCCACAAGTTTTGACTATTTCAGCTTTCCTTACCACAGCCCATTCCCTTCTTCATTTTGCAATCTATTTATTTTTCTGTTGAACAGAACATGTGCCCATTATAATTCATAGGCAGTATATGTCATATCCTTAGAAATGCTTTTAATAACGAGCAAGACTTCACTTGTGCATATGTTCATGTTATGAAAAGTTGATTGCAATTGCCAGGAGTTGTTTCTTCCAAAGACACACACTATACCATTGAGAATGAATGTTTGTTACTCTGGATGTTATAAAATGTTGAAGTATCTCTCTTTTTTTCACTTAAAGGAGGATCTCAGCATAGAAAAAACACCGTTGCCAAAAAAAAAAAGCCCAAAGCCCAAATAGAAGACTGTTCACTGTATGCAGAATAAAAATAAGGGAGACAGTAGTGGATGGAAATTATTCAGGGAGATAGATACACAGATTTTGAGATTACTGGAATTTCCATCAGTAACCTGATTTGAAAGGCAGTTACAGTGGATCCAGCAAAATTCTGAAAAGGAAGGGAAGAAAAGAAACAGATACATCAGTCAGTGTTTAAACAGATCACCTTTGGCACCAGGGAGAAGTTCATACATGGGTGTTTCAGAATTTTAAGTAGAAGAAAATGTCTCTGACTATTGTGTTTTTTTTCAGGAAAAGTCAAAAGGAAAAGGCTCTAAAGAACTTCTTACTGATATTAAATTTTCTCTGAGACAGTGCTGAGTCAGAAGAACCATGTCCATCACATTCCTCTGATGGACTTCTGATTACATTTCAGGAGTTCACTCAGACATGCAATTTCTAAAGCATACAAAAAGAGAAATAGTCATTGAGAAGGCTTGAAAAAGGAAATCCAGTTGAATAGAAAAAATTATGAAACTGTTCATCCAGCTGATAGTAGACCAGCAAAAATAGAAAGAATTGGTGATGAAAGTCTAGAAAGCTAGGGCCATGTTGTAGGTAGAACTTCAAGCTCAATTCTGGCACAGTCACAGCTAGAGCATGTAAAAACAGCTGTAAGAGCTGAAGATTAATCAGAAGTAGGTATGTATAGAGATACTCTATCAGGTGAAAAGAATAAGTCACTGAACAGAGATGTAATGACCTTTCTATAAACATCACCCAGGTCTGTTACAAAGTTGGTAAAATTACACAAAACAAAACTGAAAACAGACAATTCTAATAACCTCATGGACTATTCAAGTTAAATTGGTCCACAGTTGAAACATGAATTTGACATTTTAGCAAAACAATAAGAAGAGAAGATGATTTTACAGCAGAAGAACCTCTTGCACTATTTCTTGCTGCTTGTTCAGCTATTAATGCCAGTACCACATTCAGAAAATGCAGTCACTTAAAGTGACAGCAAAAATCTGGGCGCATCACAGCATTCATAAATCTCTTCCATTCCTTCCAGCCTTCTTACTTTCCCAGCCTGTGGGCAGGGATGGGGAGGTTACAAAAACAGCTGTTCCACATGAGCAATTCCCATACAAGGCGTCACCAGCATGGCCGCAAGATATAATGTCACTGCTGTTCCTCTGCATCAGCACACATGACTGTGCATGAATTCACGCATGAAGAGTGGCAACAAAAGGCATGCTTATTTAGAAATTAGGAGGTGACTAGGAGGAGTTGCCTTAAGAATGTTTTGTTAATAGTAACTTTGCTGTTCTACTTATTTATTGAAGAACTTCCCACAGCAGCCTGACAAATGCCAGGAATCCCTGAAGCCCTCTGAAAACATATTCTTTATGGCAAAACGCTTCTAGACTGTGTCTTCTGAAATCACAGAATACAGACTATATACAAAATGAACAAAACATATTAGGGAGAAGAAAGAGTGTGAAGGAGCTTCAAGTGCTTTTGGAAACAACTTTCCTTGTTACTGCTGTATCCACTTTACAGGAAAAGCTGAGCTGTACTTAGAGCGACATTATATCTCCAACACTGGCTTACAGTAATGAAAAAGTTGTTGGTTCAGTTTGGATACTAGCAGAATTGGCCTTGACCAACAGATATACCTTTTAAGAGTTAGTAGAGCAGGGATTCTTGCCTGTGTCCCCACATTGTGGCCAGGCTCCTTCACACAGTCGGTAACAGGCACAGAGAGGCATTCGAGGAATGCACGCTACCTCTCTTTCATATCTCAGCTGCAACAGCTTCAGCAAAGCACTCTGTTGTCCTCTCCATTCCCTCTGTTCTGGGGTACTCTTCCTGTGTCTTTCATTTTTCAACCCGATGGCAAAGCCACATAGTTACAGATGGAATTTCCCCAGACGCTAAGCAAAATTTGGAACCAAATTCCTCCAGAATTCAGAGGGAGTGCTTGCCAAAGCCTTCTGAGATCCCTTAACAAATTTAAATGTGCATATTTGCATATATAAACACTTTTCTCTGAATTACCGCCTTCCCTCAAGCACTAGAACTCAGAACACAGAAAAAAGCCTGAACTATTTTTTCCATCTGGTCTAATGCCTATGTTTTAGAAGCATGTAAAAACAGCAACACCCCTCTCTCATTTTTCTTCATACACACACAGAGACAAAGAGCAAAAGATTATTCTTAACAACTAAAATGGGAGCAGCAGAGGGAGACAGAACAAAGATAGGAAATAGGGCAAGACATAATTGGTAAATAAATGTTTTACATGCTCCCAGTACTATAAAGTTCAGTCTTGAGAACACTTATCTCCTGATGGGTTGTTACAAGGAGGCCACTGTGGAAACATGCTTTGACTTTGGAAGAAGTGAATCCTCTTCTGCCCCTTTCTGTCTGTAATTAACTGAGATAGAAAAGGACTAAAGTAGCCCAAGATTTGCTGACATGCCCTCTCCCCTGCCAAAAGTTAATCCCTTCAAATTACTGCTAGTTAAGAATGTGACCTTAAAACACTGCTTTAAAGAAAATATCTCAACAACTCTCAAGAGAACACAATAACTTCCTTTTAAACTTCCAAACTCTCACATCCTGCTGATATTTTCCATAAGTTAACAAAAACTTGTTTTTCAAAAAAGGCAGACCACTTTCCTCAGTTTTACAGAATGGTGATGCTGCAAGTCTTTAAAACAATTTATGAAAATACACTTGTGCAGGAAAATCCAAAATCCAACCACTCTTGGGGCACAAAGCAGCTGATTTTCTGTTGAAGTGTTTAGTTTATCTGCCCCTATTTGCTACACTGTTCAACTGTTTCAGGGGGTCATTGAAGACTCCAAGATCTAAGTGAAAAAAATTACAAATTCATACAGAACATTGAAGCCTTCAAAGACAAAAATCACTAGGCATGAAGCAGAGGTCAAACTGCAGTTATTTAATAGAGTAAGTTATCTGCAGAGTGCCGTTGTGTGTCTTGTGATCCCTGAAGGTGATCCTGCAAAGTACTACAACTCCCTGTAGTTATTAGAAGATTTAGAAATAAATTGATGTCAATGGGATTACTTGTGAGGCTAAGGCAAGGAGGATTTACCTCTAAGCATATTAATGCAATGTGGTGCAGCAGATGGTACTGTAACTAGTGCCTTATTGAGACAGTAATTTGGCAAAGTTCAAAATTATGAACATTTCAAATCACTTCCTCAGATAGTACTATTAACCTGGTAATATATAAGGTTACTTTTTTTTTCCCCAAACATGGAGGAATGCAGAAAAGAAATCAAACAAGGTTACATGCAATAGTGAGTCTAATTGTATAGCAGTGAGCCTGCAGGATATTTACTGGGTGCTATGCAATGACAGTCAGTGTATGCCTGTCTCTGTACTGTGTGCTGGGTGTGTTGACAATAGACCTACCTGACCCCTAAAGCAAAGATAAAATAAACCTCAACACTTCTCGAGAACAGTTTCAGTGGACATTTAGATGGTATGTGGGTCAGAAACAGGAAGCTAGACATGTAGGACAGAGGTGACTGTCCACGAACACCTGGATCAGAGAGTTCAAAAACCAGTTAGGTTCCTCCTGTCAATCTTCAGCCAATCTTAGAATGAGGCTCTCACCTTAGACATAGTGTTTGAAGTAATTTTCAGGTATACAACACGTCATTTACACTTTGAAGATCTCCTTTATCTTCATTGCCCCACAGAAAAAAAAGCAACCAGAAAGCTACAGGTCTGGAAATTTATTTTTAATATAGCTTGAGTCTTCTGTTCTGTAGGCTAATTTTGTAGGGTTTTTTTGCAGACTACCCATGAAAAAAAGTAATTTGAATAATGGAAATTGGAGCAGGAAATAACAGAAAATTGGGTAAGTTACATGAAAAATCTGAAGAAGACTATTCAATGTCCTTGAAGGATTATGCAATATAAGAGTAGAATAATATTCTTAATATCTGGGAAGAGCAAATAAACCAAAGAGAATAAATACACAGCGGCAAGGAAAGGATTAACTTTGACTTTCAAAGTGGTATACAAAAAATGTATCTGATATAGATGTGGCCATGTAATTTCTGTGAAGGATGACTGGAGCAGATTTACCAAATGCTTCTTTTCCAAATTATCTAGATTAAATGTAATATTGTTGATATACAGTACATTCCAGTAACAGCCGTGATTAGCAATGGTTTGACATAAATGAAGCATGCTTCCAGCTCAGCTGCTCCCATTTATTGGGAAGACAAATGACTGTATTATAAATATATCCTTAAAACAATGTCATGTGATTTCAAAATAGGTTAGATAAACATCCACACTAACTTGCACAGGCATTGATACAATCACCTGCTCAGTTCCAGACAGGCAAAAGACATTTATGACTTCCCACTGGGATATTGCACAGCCAGTTTCCCAATAAGCAGACCCAGAGAGAGAGGACTGGAGACTTGATAACATTAAGGTTTGAGTAAATTTGCAAAAGTCAGAAAATAAAAAAATTCATAATATATCTTACCTCCCTTTATCCTTCCTGAAACGCTAAAAATGTGCCCTTGGTTTCTGTAAGAATAAAACTAATATATATATATGAGTTAATTTAGTATGGGCAAATTTCAGCAAGGAAGTGTTTATGTGCTTGCATCAAGTTGGCTGCATCAGATTTTAAAGAAATTTGAATGGAATGAAACTCTGCCATGTCCCAGAATGCAAATGCAAGAAATCACCATGTTTATTGCACTATTCTCCTGCCACGTGTAAATGTGTGTATTGCTCTTTCAGTGTTGGCTGCCAAAAATGAAATTCCTTTTAAAGAGAAAAAAACGAAAGAACATTCCCTTCACTGATTTAAAACAAAGGTTTTGTGTTGTTTACACGATACTGTACAGTGGGATAAAGGCTGGGAATATGCTCCTTACCGTAGTCCTACTGATCATCAAACAAAATTGAAATTGTTTTTATGCACTGAAGCCTGTAGGCTCAAATCTTGCTCACGTGACTCACTTAAGTAGACTAATTCCACCAAATCCACCACTGGAGGTGTTCTAGTAAAATCAGTGGAACAACTGGTGTAGCAAATTTTGGCTTACTGACTTCCATTGACAACTCAAGTAGGAAAGACAGTAGCCTCCACTGTTCTAGTTGTGAACACTCTGCAGTAAGTGAGACAGCGAGCGGTTGTCACATTTCCTGAAAACTGCGTTGGTGACTTCTGCAGAATAATTCCAATCAAAGAGTTATATACATTTATATTTGTGGCTAATACATACACTTTCACTTTCATGCCAGTAACCTAATCTATCACTACAACATGCTGACACTTTAGAGAAGAGTCCACGTATTATATTAAAACCTGAGTCTGTATTTTGGTGCAACGACACAAAGGACAAGTCAATTCCTTCAGAAAAATTTAACAGTGTTCCCTTTTTTGGAAATATTTTCAATCAAAACGTAAGTCAAGAAAGACACACTGTAAGTGTAGTTGTGATGAATGTGGTTCCTGTTGGTTTGTGGTATATAATTTAACAGAGAGAATAGTTTGTGTTTGTGGGAAATCTCAACACAAGATTTGGAACATGTTCCTATGATTAGGAACAAATAGACCACACTGATATTTCAGATCTCCTAGTAAATTCACTTAACTAAACAGCTGCAGAAAAAGACATGGCTGTGGACTACAACTGTAACTGCATCTATGCACACTGTTATCTTTAAGGTCTTCACAACCTGGAAGATCAGGAACAAATTTATTTCCAGGAACATTATATTCTGAAGCAAGTCCAGCAGCACAGAATTATGACAATCACTGCCTGTGCTGTCCCCTCGTCCTCAGTGTCCCTGCTATGGAAGTACTAATTCATATTACTAAAGGACATACAGAAATTATTTACAAATCTGTGGCTCTGCCTAATTTTTAGATATTCTTATGTTACAAAACCAGGACAGTAAATTTAACTTTGGTGATAATTCAATGTACACATAATTTTTTCATAGCTGCCTGATAGCAGTTCACTAATAATTTGTTCCATCAAAAAATTCTTACAATATTGGAGCCAACGAAGTGCTCATGTGCTGGACTAGTTTAAGGAATCTTCGTTTTCTTAAATGGAACCATCATTTGAATTCAAATTCCAAACCACCTTCTTAATTGTTGTGATAATAATGATTTTTTTTGTTTTTACTGGCTCAGGGCAATCTCTTTTCAGTTACATTAAACATCACAGAAGTTTTCTTCAATGTTTTCCAGAAAGCTGTATTGCACACTGGCCAAAATGCCCCAGTGTAAATAAAGTCTGCTCAAAACAATTCACATGAATTACAAGTTTCAGTGCAATGTGTCCTGGGCTTGTCTGCCACCAAATACAGCACTGATTTTTGACACCCATGTGAGTGCGGTCTCTCTGCAGATCTATTGAGGTCTATCACAAAAAAACCCAAAGTGCTGCAAGAAGACAGGACTTCTCAGACAGCAGATGCTTCCCATGCTGATAAGTGGAACTGGTCTAGGGAAGAATAAGGAAAACCTTTGATATTATTTTTCTTTCACTGGATGTATTTGACCGATGTTAATTTTAAAACATCTCATGATTCTAGAAAAATGTGAGAGCTAGTGGCTAATTCAGCTCTGGCAGTGACTATTTTTCTTCTTGCAAACCAAGAAGCCATGCATATACATTTCAGATTTTGGCACAAGCTCTCATTTTAGAAGATACTGTAGAAAGATCTGGACTTACCTCCAGCTGTCTATGAATTAGATTGTGTAACACCACTTTGACTGGTTAAGAATGAATGAGGGCCAAAGTGATCTTGGTTCTTGTTTCTTGAAGAATATCTATATCAAGATCATCCAGATTACTTTAATGTTATTATAGTAGAGCTGTTCTGATTTTTATACTTAGTTTACAGCACTAAATAAATAATCAGTATTTCTTTTAAGATTACCTTATATACAGGGGGACTGACAGAAACAAGACTAATTGATAAGAAATGTGTTAGCCTCAGATTTTTTTTGTTTTACCACAGGCAGTGCTGAGAGCACAATGTCTATAGCTAACCTTGAGCAGAGTACTCAGGTCAGGTGCCACAATGGTACATGTAGATTTTACCATTATGTCTGAATTTCACAGTACACTGAAACAATAGTGTGCTACAGTTCATCCCATCAAAATCTCTGTTTTGTTCATGCCTAGGTTCATTTCAGTGGCAGTAACTGCTGGAATGTCGGGTGCAAGAGAATGGTGTGTACATTAGTCCTTATGCTAACGCTAAGTGGGGATGAAGCCAAGTTTTGCACCAGGATGAGAAAGCTGGACAGAATTCTTGAAATTCACAGTTTAGACACAGCCTGAAATTATGGCCTATCATAATGAAAACTGTGGTGCATAAGAATCTGATTTAAAGAAAATAATCCACATAGTACTCGCATTTTACTTTTCAGTAAAGTAATGCCAACACACAGTATAGCAAGGCCTATGTTAAAACAATTGCCAGTCAAATTCTCCAGTTCATTCAGGAAGTACGTTGCACATTTATCATAATAAATAAAGGCTAAACTATACTCTGCTGAATGAATGTAACTCATTCAGTTTCTGCAGTATTTTTAATCTTTGTGTATGCGATTACTAATTTACAGAATTAGAGACTTTCAGCTTGTCTATCATTTAGTGGGATCGAGCATGGGTTCACTGCAAATAGAGATTAGTCTTCTACTTAGAAAGGTGGGGTTTTTAAGTAGACTGAGACAGTAAGCCTCTTTATATTGGAGATCTGCATTCACTAAGGGCTGCCTAAACCTATGATATAACACTCAACCCTATCAAAGCTCTGCTCCACCCTTTTCCTCCCTCCCTCTGTACCTCCCTCCGCTACCACATACACATGGGACTTCTCCGTAGACACAAGTCATCTGCTGAGTAATCTGTACTTTTGGAATCATCTGTCTAACTCACAAAGTTAAGTCACATGAACATACTCAGGCAGTGTCAGAAGAGGTCAACTGAAATCCAGTCAGAGCATTGAGCAGCAGATGAAAAGCAAGCAGAACAGTCCTCTAAAATAAAGCACATGCATCTTAAAAATAACTTGAATAAAACAAGCATTGTGTAGGTCTAATTGATCCTTGGCATATTCAACAATTGGACTTCCAGACAATCAGACTGCTTTTTTTTTTTTAATATTGCAAGTTGTCACAGATCAAAAAGGTTAAATTGTTGTGTAGTCATATTTCATAATAAAAAGACTAACTCATGGAATGGAAATTAAAAGCAGACTTCAGAAGTGAAAACTGCAGCTGCAGAAAACACCTGAAATACTTGGCAGTGATCAAACCTACCACTTGCACACAGTGCACATAAAACACATGCTACAAGGTCCTACAACAAAAAGGCAACAACGTACTTCCTCATTTAAGTTATGGCACTGGGACAATCTCCATCAGTGCATAATATTGACCCTTGTGTTAAAAACGTTTCACTTATTTCTATTTACAATTTAAAGAGAAGGTCTTAAAAATGAGCATAATACAAAATAGTTAGTTTATGTCTGCTTTCCTAGACTTCTTGGATAACTTTAGTATTGCCTTTATTCTAGCATACTGTTACAAGTAACTTACTGGTTCTGAAGAACACTTGCACTTCAGAAACAAACACAACCCCTGTCCTTTATGGTGTTTTAGGTTTTTTTTCCATGTCTGCACGATTATACTGTTCTCTTCACAGAGACGTTTGTTTTGTATCTTGGCCACTGTGTTGCATAAGAGGTTTCTTTTGATACTTCCTTAACACACTGACGACTCCCTCCCCTTCTCCTGGGCTCCACTCTGTTTTCCATGCTCTGGGATGTTAAGACTATTTGAGCTAATAATCTGGTAAACTAGCTCTTCCACTGTAATATAAATACCCTGTGATTTCTATTTTTTTTGCACTAGTGCTGTGAAACTATGGTGTAGGATTGGTTCGTTTTTACATTTCTGTATAAACTATGGCATACATTAATGTTCTATAGTATGGAACTAAGGCCAATACCATCAACTGAATCCCCTTGTACTCTTGTAAAAGGTGTGTAACATTTGATGTACCTTTAAAACCATTCACTGGAGATTTTCACCCCCTCAACTCAGCCATTACTTCTTCAGGCTGCAAACGTTTGCTGCAGCACAAGTCTGAAACCAACAGCCAGTGTGATCCCTTACTTTTGAACTCTGCAATATAAATCAATTACAAATGGGCTGTGGAGATATTCTTGTGAGTACATTTGTGTATGGCTTTTCAGTCTTAAAAGTCCTCTGAGGTCAAGTGAGGGCAAAGCAAGGTAGTAAAATTCTTTGAATACTTGTTTTAATACATTTTTACACTTTGTTAGTATAGAAAGCTAATGCAATGTCCAAAACATACCAAAGAAAACTACCAAAAGACTGACTATTTGATTTTCCTAAACAGAAGCAGGAAGAATATGCTTTCTAGCTTTCTACCTCTATGGATATTAGTCCCTGGGAATGTAGCTCACATAATATCTTTAAAGTCATCTATCCAACATGAACTCTTGTCGTTCTTTGTAAAGTAATATGTAACAGATCATAGGAAATTACGTGTTACAATTCTAGGGAGTACAAGCCAGAAGTTAAGTGCAATATATGCAATCTAACTTAAACCTGGTTCTCTGATGGAAGATATAATTGTCCGCCTGTGAAACTATAATTTTCTCACTACAGTCACTTATGTCAGAAAATAAGAACTATCTATCCCTGGTGAGAACTAAGAAACTAAACTTGACTGGGAAGGTGATGCTGTTGTCATTCACATCTCACTTCCTGAAGGAAATGGAAACAAACAATATGCAGAATAGACAGAAATTTACTGCATTTCTGATAGAGGCCTTGACAGTATGAAGAATACCCCAGTTGTGAATACACATGTACCTAAAGAACATAGTGTTTAGCCTGACAATGCAGGAGAAATATTACAATCTTCTTTCAGGTTCTGTCATCAGAAAAAAATATTTCCCTAGTGCATTAGACTTAGGTTTACCTTTATGATGTTGTTTTGAAGCTTTGTAATTTATAAAGCATAAAAATATTTTTACAGTAAATCAAGAAAAATTTCAATATAGTCAAGAAAAATAGCCATACAGTATAAAATGAGCCTAAGCCTTCACATGTGGTAATATAACAATTACAAATCTTAATTTAAAAAAAAAAAGTATCCTCTACTTTTTACCTTGTTCTGTAGTTTTAGCTGAAAAATGTCACGATAATAAAGCCTTTATTTTAATATGAATATCTGACGTGCTTTAGGTTAAATTTAATTTTGGGAATGTCCAGAAAAAGTATCAAATTAATTTTCCTAAGTTTTTCCCTAGTTCTGCTATTCTGTCAAACAGCTGATGCAAAATCTGTTGAACATAAAGAGATTTTGTTTCCCTTGGTTACAATGCTTCCATGAGATCATTGATATCTCTCTAACGCATTTTCAGTCACGATATATAGGCTCTACTTGTTTTGCTTCAGTGGCCTCCTATATCACAGTCACTGAAAGATGAAAACAAAATAGAGAAAACCATTTTGATTTTTCTTATGCTAGGCAGATTGGAAAGCAAATTGGTCTTTGCTTTTTAGGCGGAAACAAATCATGTGCTTAACATAACTTTGAAAGTTCCCTGGGAAGTTGCACACTTTTGTGTAATATCTGGTTCTTGTCTATACAAACACAAATGTGCTTTAACTAGGTTGGAAGCTATCCTGTTACAGATAACCTTCCTCCGCTATTGTGTATACCTTATATCATATACAGATTGTAAATTCTTTGAGGCACAGAGTGATCAACACTTTATTTGTAAAGTCCTTTAGACCTTCTCTGTGAGGGATTCCTTCTTTTTTTGATATAGTTTTCAACTATGACAGCAAGATTTGCCTGACTTTTGATAGTCTAGGAATTTATCTCTATTTCTTTTTTATTTTTTAAGAAGTGAAATTTATGCCTTATAACTCACAGCCCTGTTTAAAGACCCATAGCTTTTAATTAAAACATACCTTCACATATTCATTTTCATGTACAAGTGATCTTATTGACGTATGTCATTGGCACAACTCAGCTACGTTTAGTTAAGGTCAGATGTCCACATACTTGGAGACTTGTAAAATGTATTTTGCTTCCCTCTGAGTCATCATATTGAATGACAGAAAGGCCCAGAAGGGACCTCAAGAGATCTTCCAGTCATTTACTGCCCCAGGGGCTTCAAGTCTTAGTTACTTTTCTGTAAATATCTCAGTGTACATTTGTTCCCCTTAAGTCATGTTTTATGTCTCATTCCATTTTTCCTACATGTATAGCTTGCAGGTTATCTGCTAAAACCCTTCTTAATTAGGCAGTAAAGAATGCCTGCAGCAAATGTATAGCGTTACCTACAGAACAGATAGGTATAGATGTGACAAAGGGGGAATGGTTATGGCTCCAGGATTATGTGAACATGGGAGATTTCTGACAACTTATTTTCAACTAGTAGTACTTTTAGAAGTGTGTGGGTTATTTTAAGAACAGGATTAAAGATATGGTATTTACTGGCACCTCAGTGAGCAGTGTAGTCAATTAGGGCAGAGGAGCAGCACAGACAGAATAGCTCAGTAATATTTCCTACATAACCCAACAAAAAGTTGGAAACCTTTGAGATAGATGGTTATCTCAGAGGACTTGCTTCATAGGAGGTATTTTTCACAGATCATACCTTCAATTTTAATGACCATTCTGAACTAATACTTCTGCTCAGGGCCTGCAGCCTTAACGAGTTTGGGGTAACTGGTTAATTTAGTATGTTCTCTATTCCATCATTATAGATGTTAATGAAAATACTGAATACTACTGAATATTGAAAATTTTGCACAGGACCCCTCTTGAACAAGCTCCATAGCCATTAATAACTACTTCTTCATGGGCATCTTATTTATTTTTGCACATATTTTACAAGTGTTTGTTCTCCCCTGAACAGTCTCATTTTCACAAATGAGATAAACCACTGGTGCCATGATTCCACCAGTAACTTAAAGGAAACCCATCCATTTCCAGCAGAATCTTGCAATATTTGGTTGAAGAAGTTTTATTATTGTTTTTATTAGTATTTCTGTTGTCCTGGTTTCAGCTGGGATAGAGTTAGTTTTCTTCACAGAAGCTGGTATAAGGCTGTGTTTTGTACTTGGGATGGAAAAATGCTGATAATGTACTGCTGTTTTCAATTGTTGCTAAGCAGTCAAGGACTGTCCAGCTTCTCATGCTGGCCTGCCAGCAAGAAGGCGGAGGTGCACGGGAAGTTGGGAGAGGGCACAGCCCGGACGGCTGACCCAGGCTGGCCCATGGGATATTCCCTACCATATACCATCATGCTCAGTATATAAGCTGGAGGAAGAAGAAGGAAGTGGGGGGACATTTGGAGTTACGGCATTTTGTCTTCCCAAGTAACTGTTATGCGTGATGCAGCCCTGCTTCCCTGGAGATGGCTGAGCACCTGCCTGCCCATGGGGAGTGGTGAATGGATTCCTTGTCTTGCTTTGCTTGTGTGCACGGCTTTTGCTTTACCTATTAATCTGCCTTTATCTCAATCCATGAGTTTTCCCACTTTCACCCTTCTGATTCTCCCTCCCATCCCACTGCAGGGGAGTGAGCAAGTGGCTGCGTGATGCTTAGTTGCTGGCTGGGGTTAAACCACAACACCTGTACATGGACAATGTTTTGGATCAGTAAGCCACGTAAAAGACACTGTTCAGGAAGAGGTCAGTAGTTGAACATGAGTCATCAGTGTAAGAAAAACTCCAGCTATGGATTTAGCAGGCTGACAGGCAGAGAGAGGGTAAATGAAACTGTAGGAAGTTTTGCAGGTGATCACTACTGAGTGAAGCATTCAGGTACAACTTATGTTGTACTGGCAGTTGCCAAAATAATATGGAAATTACCAGAATGTTAATATCTACTATTGTAAATATTCTTTTGTCACATTCAGAAAGAAAATATGTCAAATAGTTCCATTCTAGTCTTGCTTGTCAATACAAAATAATTTGGAATTTTTAAGCTAAAACTCCACCTTTTTATTATAATAAATGAACTGATAAGCAGTGAGATTAGGACTAGATACTAAGAGAAATACTTACTCAAAAACATTCCTACTTGCATATATAGCATTGATTTCCATGAGGGTAAGAAAAGTGTTTTACCTTTGCAGAGGAAAGGCTGATGACATGTTGATCTTTTTCATTTGTCACAATTTCCACAACACTATGTCGGTGTCCTGATAACTTCCCTGTAGGCCTACTGTTAATAGCAGGATGCCACAAACGAAGGAGTTTGTCATGACCTGAAAGAAAAAAAAAATATAGTAGAAAGACTGAATAGTCACTGGTATTACAAATAAGCTTCGTAATCAAGAGCTTACTGTTGATACGTCTCTGCTTTCATCATATAGGCAACTCCCACATAAGGATGTGAATTTTTCATTCTAAGGGCTGGATTCCAGCTTATGTTTTCATTGCTTGTACCCAAACTTGTATAAAAACACATAACTGATTCACCTTTCAAAGCCTTTTTATTTTGCTAGAGGAATGTCAGTGACACTGGATGTGACTACATGTGTGTATTGGGTGTGCGTGGCAAGGTTTTGGTAGCAGGGAGGCTGCAGGGGTGGTTTCTGTGAGAAGCTGCTAGAAGCTTCCCCTGTGTCCAACAGAGCCAATGCCAGCCGGCTCCAAGACGGACCCGCCACTGGCCAAGGCCGAGCCCATCAGCGATGGTGGTAGTGCCTCTGGGATAGTGATTTAAGGGGGAGGGGAACTGCACAACTGCAGCTAGGGAGAGGAGTGAGGATATATGAGAGCAACAACCCTGCAGATACCCAGGTCAGAGCAGCAGGAGGGGCAGGAGGGGCTCCAGGCGCCGGAGCAGAGATTCCCCGGCAGCCCCAGATGAAGACCATGGTGAGGCCGGCTGTGCCCCTGCAGCCCATGGAGCTCCACGTGGAGCAGATCTCCATCTGCAGCCCGGGGAGGACCCCATGCTGGAGAAGGTGGCTGCACCTGAAAGAGGTTGTGACCTTGTGGGAAGCCCGTGCTGGAGCAACCTCATGGCAGGACCTGTGGACCCATGGAGAGAGGAGCCCACGTTGGAGCAGGTTTGCTGGCAGGACTTGTGACCCCATGGGGGACCCACGCTGGAGCAGTCTGTTCCTGAAGGACGGCACCTGTGGGAGGGACCCAGGCTGGAGCAGTTTGTGAAGAACTGCAGCCTGTGGGAAGGACTCATGTTGGAGAATTTCGTGGAGGACTGTCTCCCATGGGACCCCACGCTGGAGCAGGGGAAGAGTATGAGGAGTCCTCCCCTGGAGGAGGAAGGGAGTGGCAGAGACAACATGATGAACTGACCACAACCCCGATTCCCCGTCCCTCTGTGCTGCTCAGGGGGAGGAGGTAGAAAAATCAGGAGTGAAGTTGAGTCTGGGAAGAAGAGAGAGGTGGGGGGAAGGTGTTTTAAGATTTGGTTTTATTTCTCATTACCCTTCTCTGATTTGATTGGTAATAAATTAATTTTTCCCAAGTCGAGCCTGTTCTGCCCATGATGGTAATTGGTGACTGATCTTTCCCTGTCCTTATGCCAACCCACAAGCCTTTTGTTATATTTTCTCTCCCCCATCCAGCTGAGGAGGGGAGTGATAGAGCAGCTTTGGTGGGTACCTGGCATCCAGCCAGAGCCAACCTACCACAATGTGCTGGTCCCATAGGAGCAGAATACTTCATTAGAAATAGAACTGGGGCTCATATTTTTTTTCCTTCAAACATCTAACTTAGAAAAAAGTCAAAACAATTTTTGTGTCCACTTAGCCCGGGAATGAAGGCATGGCCACCTCTATGGAAGAGTGTGGACATGCAGAACAGGAAGGGGAGCAGGCATGAAAACTAAGGGCAGAAACAATAACTGCTGGTGAGTGTGTCTTGTGTCTTGAAGTAAATGAGAATTAGTTCTTTCATATTTATTTGTATGTTCAAACATTAAATTTACCTAAAATTTAGGGAATAATCCTTGATTCCATTATAGATTAATCTTTTGGTACTATTTTCATAATAGTTTCCATAAATATTTCAAAACACAAAGATGTTAAAAATGTATCGGTAAACTCCTGGTTTTACATACTGATGTAAACACAACTGTACCTAGTGCACTGAAGTATTTCATATTTTTCACAGGAGTTTTATGAGAACATGAGCCCAGTTTAAATTTGACATTAATTAATTTATATTTTAACTTTCAATTGCTGGCAAATACTGCAATTGTATGAGTTGTATGCAATAAGCTGAACACTCTATTTTGACACATTATAAATGAAACAGCCACATTTTATCTAGATTTCAGTTTGAGTTTTAGTTTTATCTCAGCTTAAGGTGAAGTGCAGAAAGCCAAAAAACATAGACTAGGAAGTACATGCCCCAGAAGAACATTCACCCAACTTCAAGACTACAACACTCAGCTCAGTTATGTTAGCAAAGAGAACTTTTGCAATCTGCTCTCCACGGAACTTCCTTAAGCTTGTTCAACCTACTGTCACTGGTTAGTTCCTCCCTCTCTCTCTCCAGAAATCTATTCCTTTCCTTCTTAACACAGCAATATGTGATTCATTTAGGAGCACCCCATCTCCCTTTTCCTCCATTAAAGATTATTGTCCTCTCAGTTAAATTGATTCCACTGTTTATGTAGCTTCTCTCTAAATGAGAGAGGCTCACTGGAGAAACGATCTACTCTTAAAATAGCTACAACAGAAAGACATTTTGGTTTATGCCAGCTCATTTCACAAGTGTGACTGAGAATCCAACCATGCAAACAGCTGTACTGGCACAATGGAGGGATAACTTCTGCATAGGAAAGGGGAGCCATGGATAAGTAGCTGAGCAGCAGTAACTTCAGTGGGAACCAGTTTCTTTGCAGAGGAACTTTCATGCAAAACCATTCTAGACTAGCTGTCTATGCTGTAAGCATGGCAGGAAGTAGATTAAAAGGGCTATAATTGCACAACTGGTTTGTGAAGTCCTTTTAGATGGGGAAACTGCAAAACACGGTGGGCCCCTGCTCGCTTCCCTGGATGTTGTGTTAGGCCATCATAGACATGTTCTGCAGGTTAGCAGTGCCCTTGTGACTGGGCCAGTGTACATTACTGAGAAACAAGACCATGGGAGTAAAACAGCTTGCAGACCTTCCATGACATCAACAGGCGGACACAAAAATGGTAGATAGAAGCCTCCAGTGAGACTGGTGAGATCAGTTATAATGTCAAAGGGAACAGACACTGCTCCAACAACATGTCCGTTAGCAGCCCCAAAGATAAACTGTCATGTCTTAAAATGGTAGTGAACAAGGCAGAAGCTATTGACAGTATCTGACCAACTCAACTACATACCAGCTGCACTTTGGAGGAACAGGATTTTTCTTAGTCTTCCTAATTGCTTTGTTTATATTCCTGAGGTGATGGCAGAGGAATGAAGGGGAGGATAGTGCCCTTTAATTGTGGCACAGAAAGTTTCTTTTAGGAATAGGATCACTAATATATGTTATTTACTTAAGATATTATCAGAAAGAACAAGTGTAATTAGGAAATAAAACATTCCCCTACATTAAAAATACAGTTTGCTTCTCATGTGAAGTAGTGGATAGTTTTAGTTCCTTTTACTGATGTGGAGATAATGGTGGATTTGGTTATAGTAGAGATGTTCTCTTCCCTCTTTCTGGACTAATGCCAGATTGGCCCTAACATTCACTGCTTCGTTGCTTCACTGGAGCATTTGCTAGAACATTTATTCTCTCTGTGCTCCAAATACGCCTCCGGGATTCAGAATCCTGACACAAAAGGCATGGGTACTAAGCATATTCAAGAAAAGCTTGAAGATTAATTATCTGTCTACATATCTGACAGCAAATTTTTAAGATTCTTTGAAATCAATTATTTGAATCATAATGGACTCAGTTCAGTGTTCTCCCTTCCAAGATAAATAATTATGAAAGCATATGTATAAGGTTTTTTTAAAAGTCAGATTCTATGACCACAGCTCTGTTCTAGCTAGATGTTATGGATTCCAATATCTTCTTTGAACGTGTGACACTGTCAAATTGTCTCCCTTGCTTACACAGTTTTGCAATTTGTGTGGTATTACTAGTCTGCTGAGATGGCTCCATTTCAGTGGTGTTGAAACCCCCTTGAGAATAGCATTTTTTAATGGAAAAATGCTAGGCTTAGATTGGCATCCTCTGATAAACTAGGAATTAAAAATATAACTCCTGGTTTCTCTCTATGCTGCTCCTTTCACACAGAAGGAACCCTTATACTTTAAAACAACTTGTCATTCCTTCAAGCCTGCCTTTTAAATAATCTTGGGTTATAATGTCTGCAAAACCTCTTCAGAACAGTTAGACATCTGGTAAACTAACAGAAGTTCAGATGTTTATCATATCGACCAACGTCTCGTTCTTTTTTCTTTGTGCTGCCTTGTCTGTCTGCATATGTTCTTATTAAATTTAGACTGCATCATAGAAAAGAGTCTGCTACACTTCTGAGGGCTAATATTAGTGGAGTCCTGAGATGTGATTTCTATAACTAGGATTCATGGGAATTCCTGAAAATGTCAATACCAATGTATAGTGCCGGTAAAAAAAAAAAAAGATAGATGTTACCAGTTACTTCACTTGTGCCAGGAATACACAAAGGATACTGAGCAAGCACAGAGGACTTCCTTTTATCAGTCTTAAGCTGCTACTGCTAGATTTAAAAATCACTAATAGTTTTTCTTCTTCTTTATTGCTCACAGGAGAACAATAGCTGGATTTGAAGAACTAATAGTGTTAGAAGTTGATGTATCACATCATTTAAAACTGATCATCTCCAGCTTTTATATGCATACATAATTTGATTTTAACTGTAGCTGTTCCCTGAGGTTATGATTAAGACATAGTTGGAATTGAAATGGATACAGCACAAGAACAAACCCATATCACTTTACCATTCAACATAATAATGCAAAATTCTACATAGAAAAGTTATTCTAAACTACTGTGGGCTCCATATTTTACGCCACTATCGGGCTTTTATCATTTTACTGGTTGAAGTCTAGCTTTTAGCATGAAAAGTGAACTCTGTACCAGCTTTGCTTTTATTTTTCTTATTCATTATTATAAATGTCAAATATCTGGAAGACAAAATTAGGTGGTGTCACTGACAAAGTCATGAGCATACTCAAATACAACTAAATAAATGATGGAAGAGTAACTGTGTTAAAACATTACTTTTTAAATAGTCACTTCCCAGTGTAATAATACATTGTAGTATTCTGCATACCATTTGTGCTATAAACACCTGACTAAACAACCATAGGTTGGGGCTTAGTAAAGCAGATTTATCCCTGCTGAATACTTTACAAGCTAGCCTGCAATCAAAGGTTGGATTTTTCTTTTAATTGCTGAATCTGACATATAAACATAGCTTTTACAAATGTTTGTACATGCCACCAAGAAATCTATATATTATGATTCCTGAATTATTTACCTGTTCTAGTCTTTGATTTTTAGGGTATATTACAGGTAAAAATGCAGGATTCCTAATCAACAAGACTAGCCTATGTTAATTTTAACAGTTTAATTCTTTCATTAACTGGATCATCAACATGCGTTTCTCAGCCAGACAAGAGAGAAAATTGCCTTTTAAGATACAGAGACAAACATAGGTGCTCTAGTCTGACTGACTGCTGTGCTATTGTGAGCAGTGTATTTTACTGATAGAGCACTGAACTCTAAAGCTGAAGTTTTGAAGTCTTTAGTAGATGAATCTCTCAAGCGCTGTAGCATTATTCTTAATTCTGGGTGCAGTTTCGTTTTCACCTGGCTGATCTAAACTTCACAGTGCAATTGAAAGACATGATCCCAAACTGTCTTTGTCTTTGTCCATGCATTCCCACTGTCTCCTGCGACTCTCAGTAATCCAGCTCAGGAATAATTTACTTTTGTGTTCAAGGGAAGCAGCAGGGCCAAGCACTGGGAATGAAAGTGAGAGGCAGGAGGATGCCTTTTAATATCAAGATGAAGGCTAGTGGGTGAACAAGAAAGACAGGATTCCAACTCAAGGATACGTAAATGTTATGACCCAGGAAAAGACTGGAAGATTGTTAGAATCAAGTACAATTCTTACACTTTTTCAAAATCATCATTACAGAGTCCTTGAACATAATATTATTAAAGTTTTGTCATGTTGCCTATGCTTTCTGTACTTTTGTGCAGTGAAAGTCAAGACAATTTAAAATGCAGTGTTGAGAAAGCCCATCTCTTTCTAAAATATTTTGATTAGGTAGCTGTTTAGATGGGATAGGAGGTTCTACATTCCAAGTCTAGCCCCCAACCATCACAGATAAATATGCAATCTATCCTTTTAAAAAGTTCAAGCTTCATTTTAAACTGAGGAGGATATTTCTTTCTGCAACTGCCACTATTCAGAAGACTCTTTCAGAACATCACTGCTCTAATTTTTGCTCTAATATTTATTCTCCTGATAGTTTTATAGGTAGCAATGGTGTTCCTTGTTAATTGTCATTTTGCTAGGTTATAGAAAATACACTTTTTAAATCTCTCTATGATAGGTTTATTCTCTATGTGATAGGTTTCCTCCACCCTTTTTCCATATTCAACTAATCTTTGTCAAGCATGGCTCATATCAACCATACAGTGGATTCCAGTTACAACATGAAGTTTTACTAGTGTCAGATTCAGAGAAGCTAATGCTTTCTTACCTGCAGAACAGATATTTCAACTAACACAGATACCTAGGGCAAGTATTGCTGCATGAATGCCCTATTCCTATACTCTGACATAAGTGTTTATTGCTGGTCACTGTCAATGAGGGCATAGTGTGTTAGGCAAACCTTTGGTATAGTGTACCATAGCTATTCTTATTTTCTTAGGAAGTTTATCCAGATTTTTATCTTCTTCTGTTTCTGTAAGAAGCATTTTCAGTGTGTAACAGAAACTTTTATTAGTTCCTGTGTAATTGACCTTCTGTTCTATTCAGACACTTTGCCCTGGTTTTATTATTACAATAAAATCTTCCAGTTCTACCTGTAGGAAATACTAACCACATTCTGTTTTATAGGGCCTCCCATCTTTATGTCATCAGTAAATTTCTCCAGACTACTTTTCGTGACAAGGTAATCAATGTAAATAAGATCTCCTCCAAGGCTGAACTTCAGAATTTTCACTAATAACTTTCCTATAGTCCTATTGCTTTCCCATTAAATCTTGTGTCTAGAACATCAATAGAACTGCCTGATATTTATTTTGACATCTATCGCAGTTTTCCCTTCAGTAAACTGCTACAATTCAACTTGAATTGCATTATTTCCCATGTCTAGGTCTTCTTTTTTTTCCAAACTTATCTCACTGTCTTGCATACTATCAAGGCTGGACAGCAGATCCTTGGCCATTTTTTTCTTGTCGTTAAATATAGACATAAGAATTGCTATGTTTGCTATTGCAATTTTTAACAAAGTTTTAAGCAAGACTCATACTGAAGACTTGGAGATAGGCAGCATAAGTGTTACTCCAGGGTAGCTCAACATACGGTTTCTCCTGTTTTATTGTATAAATAACATGATACTTGAATGAAACCCAGACTGAGCCCTTCATAGATTCCTGTCAGGAAGTATCTCTTTTCAGAGTGAGGCTCCCAGCCATTAAAAACAAGATCTCTGTTTCCTATCATTTAAGACAGAAGCCATTATTTAAATTCTTAAGACACTAACTCAAATTCACAACAGAACAATCTCTTGGGAAAAAACCCCCAATACTTACCCCCAGTGACAATGACTTTTGCTTTTCCACAGTATGTGAAGGCATTGACTCCTCTAGGGACGGAAAATTCCTTTACAGGTCTGTAGTCATTAACAAAAGAGTTAATCAGGTAAGAAACATCAGGAAAATACAGTTTACTTTATTTTCTGTAGTATATAGAATAGCTGTTTGCATAATGTACACAATCTCTTGTTAAAAACAAATTGATTTATAACAGTGGTTTATAGTCATATAGACTTATAGTGATACTAGCATCAATAAAACAGGAACAGGGTGCATTTTCCATTAAAGTAATAAATCTCTGATTTGAACACCTGAATCCTTTATCAGTCATACTCCAAACAGAATCCTAAAATGGTAGCTGTTGCCAAAGTAAGCATTCACACATGTCTGCGTGCTTAAAGCAGTTCATCACTGAGGAAAGGCATCAAAGCAACTGCCTTTGCCTGTTTTAGACATGGAGGTTATTGTGGCCTCTATTTTGCGTAAAGTAAGTGCAGTTACTTTTCTGCTGCTTACATATAATGTATTGTATAATGCATAGTCTCTATTTTATCTATTGTGTGTTGTGTAATAACATGAAGACACTGCAAGTTTCTGAAACTGAAATGAACTATTCTGTTGTATTCACTGTAATGCACAGGAATTATAACAGCCAACATTGACTCAGTGTCTCTTCTAAAACCATCCTTTGAGCAACTTCTGCTTGTCTCTCGACGTTTCATACATTGCTACTAATGAGTGAATATTTTCTTGATTTTTGGATTCAGCATGGCTGACACCTGTCTCCCCAGGAAACGACTGTCAGTGTAAATAAGCTATAGAGAATTAAATGAGTATACATTTAAATTATTTCTTTGAAATCCAGACAAGTAGGTAGTTCATTTATTCTGGGCTAAAGAATAGCCATTAATATTGAAAACCATAACTGGGGATGAAGTAAATTTGACAAAAGACTCTGGAAACTTTGAGGATTAATGGAAGAGCTTGTTCTTTCTTGGCAGGTATAAATAAAAGGCTGTTCACTCCCTATTAGAGGGAGCAAAGCTTTCTTTCCAGAGCTCTAACAGAGGACCCTTAATTCTCTTGATAGTATAAAAAAGCAATTAATTGATTTAAATGTGTGATTGACAGATTTCCTCAGGATTTGTCACCTTTTTTCTTTAATTCTTAAATTTAATACTTCTATATAACTGTCTATCGGCTCTTTAATGAATGTTCTTGATACTCTTCCAACATCAGTGTGAATAAGGGGGCCTTTCAATAAGGGGTTCAGTGAGAAGTCCTGCCAAAGTCATGGCCTTGCAGCGGAAGCACGCTGTGATCCCATTCACACCTTTTTTTTAGATACTTTACAAGAAAAGAATATAACTGCTTATCAGCCATTATCCACAAAGAAACCTAACAGTCACATAGAAGACAAGATACATTGCACTCCTCTTCAAGCACAATAACAATTTCTTGCTGCAAAGTTAATTGGGGAAATTTGTAAATCATATAAATCAGTAAATCATATATTCAACCATAATTACTTATGGAATGGGCATTTCAAAGTGATTTGATCCACAGCTGTTTTTAGGCCTATTAATATAATTTTAACAGCTGTGTAATTTTTCAGTTGTCTAAATATAATTTCATTTAGCTGCTGCATGAAACTGCTTAAAGAAATGTGTTTATTGCAATTGGAGACATGATTATAGTCAGTGTTAAATGAAAAAGACCTACCAAGATATTTGCAGTTTATGTTCTGTACTACAAACAGTGTATGGTGGTAGCATATACCCTTTTGACTATACTTTGTTTTCTTTCTCCTCAAATTTATTCTATTTTTCCAAAACTCCCAATAAAATCAAATAAATAGGATTTCTCAGCTTTTCTCCTGACACAGTATGTGACCTTGGACAAACTATAATTATTTCATATTTCATTTTCCCCATCCACAACAGATATGCAAGACTCATAAAACCTTAAGTTATTGGATTGATGCAAGAATTACTATGTGAATGTTTATGGCCTGTATTGTACAAGAGATAAAACAGATTATCATAATTGCTGCTACTAGCCTTAAAATTTTGTTAATCTCTGGATGCACCTCACAGAGGAATTGCGAAGCTGATCTAATGTTTACAAAGCTTTAAGATATTTGAATTAAAAGTTCTACCTATACGTTATTTATAGTTCCTTTTTACATAAAATTGTATTTATATTATTTATTTTTTAATTGGGCTATAAACTCCTCTAAAGTCACAGACCAGTAAGGCTTGGAATCAGCTATAGCACTGATGGGCCATATGCATAAGGATATGGCACAAATAAGGAGGCCACAACCTCTTTCGTGCTGTATAGTAAATCCATTTCACAGCCCTCAGAATAAATTGCTTTCTTGGTTTAAGTTTGTGTAACTGAAACTTGTGAAACTGAAACTGTTAATGAAACATTCATACATGATATACATGTAACAAAGCAATCAATTTCCTAACTAAAATTTGTCTGCTGAGGAGATGTTGGAGGAGACAACACTGCCAACATAACATAACTTACTTTTAAGGGTTGTGAGTAATGAACATATATGGACAGCCCTCTCCTACATCAAAAGCTGACAAAGAAAAATGTTCAAGTATTTAAGTAGTTGTATTTTTGTTTGTGTTAATAATGCTTATAGAAAAAACAGCTTTCATACAACGGGATGGCATCTTGCAAGGCACTGATGTCATGCAGAGTTATAAAGCAAAAGGTGGATTTTTTCAGATGTCATATACTTACAAGTTGTCCTCTAGTCGCTTTATGTCATCCAAAACAAATGAATGAATGCTGTCTGAGGAGCAGGATCCAAAGCAATTTAGGTCAGAAATATACTTAACTTTCACAACCCAGTCATCATGTAGCTTGCGTTTAACACTAGGGATATAAATCAAGATGTTATTAGGATATACTAGCATCTACAGTAATATGCCCATAGATGGACAGGGATTTTGTCAGTGAGATTATACACAAGCAATGTTAACATTTAATATCCAGAGCAGATATAGAACCACTCATACACTTCTTTAGTCGCAATTATGCTTCCATCTAATCAGGCACAATAAAGCTGTGCCTGTGTCAAACTGGATTACAGCAATTGTGAATTCTTCCTTGGAATTTTACTCTGCAGCCTCTCTGCTGTACGATCTCTTGTAAGATCTCCTACTGAAAATGATGGCATTTCCTTCACACAAGAAGAAAATCATACTTACTTTAGTTTGAAAAATTATTTTCTTTGTTAGGTGGAGTTAATTTAGACACAAAAGCTAATCCTCCACTTAGGCCAGAGGAAACCCAATTAAAAAAAAAAAAATGGCTGGACATAATATTTTATCATAAGCAACTTACATGTTAAAAGTCTTGGAGTCCAAAACCTGAAGTGGTGATTCTTTTTTGCCTTTACATTGTTTCAATCCAAAGTGATCACTGGTCACAGTAAGCAGGTGAACGAAACCCTTATCATCTCCCATTAGGATATTATCCTTAGCCAGGTGATCTGACATAGTCACCGTGCAAACACAGAGCAGAATATTTTCCATTGGCTTGATGGTAAAGCAATTATGCTGTGAAATGTAGTAGATAGATAGTTTATTAGATATTGCACATGAGCCCTTAAATTGACTGAACATATCATGCTTATCTACTTATATCAGCATTCAATTCTTGACTTCGTTTTTTCAAGCTCCCCCTGTGCTAGCTGTTTCCTGCCATTAGAAACTCATGGAAGATCATTACCAAGTGAAGTTAAATGTTGATTTTAAGGATTTCAGTGAGGCTTTGTTTCATAGGTAGCCTTTTACATTTCAGTGAGGAAATATTAATTACAAACTTTAGGGAGGATCTCACCATACTGAAGTGGGATGGTGTATTTGCTAAGACTGTATATGGTTTTCTATTCAAAAATAAGATGCTAGCTAAAAGAAAATAGAAAATAGCCAAATTAAAGAATTATTCAAACCACAAAATGCAACAGTAACACACAGAGAGAAATTATATCAGAGTCCTAATTATTAATACAGCCTGGGATACCAAGTGTACTTATATGCGCAGGTGTTTCAATTTTCAGTAATTGAGATAGTGGTGAACGAATACAGCTGCAAGCCATTGTGGTATGTTGCTAGGTTGAGAAGGCCTGGGAATGGGATTTTGGGTCATACGCATTATACTGTTTATTGGTTCTACTGCCTGACTCCATTTGTTATTTTATAAAGCATCCTTGCCAACCTAAACTGGCAACTGTTCATGTGCCACAGAATTAACTACTTCAATGTTGTCCATGCAGGAACATTAAAGAGACATAACACATATATAGAACAGTCTATGTATTATTTCTGTGGTCTCAAAAGAGAACTGCTCCTATTCAGCCACAGGAGACTTTCAACATTCACTGGTGTAATGACTGCAGGAAACCTGGAGAATAATGAGTGGAGAATAAATTTTTGAGCCTTCCTTCCCAGGAGTCCAATTGGATTGACAGAAAACCTTCCATTGACCTGTCTGAGCTTGGGGAGTGGCCTTTGAATATCAACAACAACAAAAATCCTAAGACTTGATCTTATCCTAAAAATATTTACTTTGTTTCTTCTTATCTTCTCAGTCAACTCAGAATTGCTGAGAAAAGTCCCAGGAACAGGGGGAAAAAGTTAATGCATGGGTCAGAAATCCTTGCAAATTTTTTTTTTTGTAATAAGGCATTCAAGAAAACTTCAGCCATTTGGACATACACTATTAACATCAAGATGCTTTTGCTCTTGTAAAGTCATGAACAAAATGCAGGATATGAAGAAATATTTTCTTTAAATGAGGAAGTTATCTCAAAGGAGTCTATGTTAAATTCTTTGGAAAACTTGTCCCTTGATTCTTAATAGATTCCAAGATATACATGCACACACATTAGATACAAATGTGCACACATATGCATTACATATACATAGAATATAAATGCTTTGGTGGTTTGTTTGCAACATAGTAAAAATTTTCCCTCTTTATTCCAAGTTTTTAAGACACACTAATAATCCCACTCGGTGTGGAAAAGGTATTCCTTCTTCAGTATAAATTCCACTGTTTCACTGAGTTCCTACAAAGACAAAAGTTAATGCCTTCATCCCGTTAGACAAAAGGAATGTGAATATATATTGAAAACAAAGACTAATCTTTCGCAGGCTTCCTCTTTAACATTTGCCTGATCCAACATAATACCTGACTCCCTTTTGATTTATAGTCCCAGACGATGACTGCCCTTTCAGTTACAGCCACGACACATTTCAGCTGAGGTAGGAAATCACATCCAGTGATCCACGCAGTATCCTAATGAAAATAAAAAGGGTAGCTAAAGAAAGATTTTCTCTGTAAATTTATAAACTTCTCCGTCATTTAAGTACATATTTTAAACCATCTCCACATAAATCCCATATACTCTGCACTAGCAGCTGCTAGGTCCAGCCCCAGGTAACAGAACTGAGTGTTCTAACTCCAGGAATAGCTCATACATGAAATTACAGAGGTGCCAGGCTCAACCTCTGTTAACAGTGACTCACCTCAGATGCACAGATATTGCACATGAGAGGACACAAATACATATATACTGTTAGTTGAGCTGTAATGACACTCCGAAAAAAGCACTCTGAGCAGAGGATACTTAAGCTAAAACATCCATGGTAAAGCAAATCAAATTTTTACTTGGATATGGTTTAGTTGAAAACAAAAGAAAGTTAAAGGCAGTCAAAATTTCAGCTATAATAGCACAAACCCTACTGAAATGAAAGTTTCTGAAAATAAGTAACTGGTATTAAATAATTTTAATTCTCCCAGTAGGTAGATCAAATATTTATAAAGCTATTCATTTGCCCATACTAAGCCATCGTTCAAGTATACCTCCAGTTATACAGGTTTTAATGTAAAATAATTTCTATGGCAAAGTGTAAGATTATTGACTCAAATTCACTATCACACTGTCCAGAATTTTGTTTTTTTGTTGCAACATTAAAAACTGTTTTATCCCCCCCTCCCCTCAAATGTAATGGACCTTCCTAAATGACAGAGGGATTGAAATGGAATATGCTCCATTTGCTATGTCTGCTATGGCACAACTATCTATCACTTTAAAATAATTCAGAACAACTATAAAATAACACTGACTGAAACATCTTACTTTCTTTTCTAGATTAAAGTGACAAAGAAATATTTGACACAAACTTAAACAACACAGTTATTGCAGTTCTTTAAGTGAGCTACACCTACCTGTAACCTCGAAAAAATAGTTCCAGTGGAAGTACTTGATAAACAGCTAAAATAGGGACCTATGTTGCTAATGATACAGTTTACATCCACCAAGTGAGTTAGGAAGCAGAAAGCACAATATTAAATCCATAGTGAACGGAAGGCATCAGCGCTGCTGATGCTTTGACTTTTATTCGCATTGTTGTACACAATATTGATTTTGCTGTAAAGAGTCCAAAATCCTGACAGAGTGATGTCAACACTCTATTGCAGGAGAAAGCTTCTTTCCTTCCTAAAGGAAGGTGCTAATCCACTTACAAGGATTTCTTTTGCTGTTTTCTACAATAAACACATGGAAAATGTCAGTCCTGCAGGGGCCTTATGGGCTGCTTGGTAATTCTTATGGAAAACTTTGTTAACTGTGGCTTTTTGGGGTCCTTTACAATAGTGTCAGGTAACAATGATTAACTGGTATGAAAAAGCTGATTTTAAATTTGTAATTAAGCTACTATTTTGTAGTGCTGGCTTGTGATGATGCAGTCAAAGTAACAGAACTGCATCTTGCAAAGGTTTTGCAGGCTATCACATGCAGTGAGATGGTACAGAGGCAAAAGGAAGATCAAAACCAAGCAGTAAGGAGAATCTTTGCACTTGACTGCTTACAGAAAAAGTCTAAAGGGCAGATGTCCCTTTGCTTTCTTTTTTGTGTTGTAGTTAAATTTTAGGTAATAAAACAAGCCCTGATGAAAGGACTTAAAACACTGATATCAAAAACTTTATTTCATATGTTTGCCTAGAAATACAACCAAGAAGCTCTGCTATTGCTTTGAAATAATTAAACAAAACAAATCACATTACAGGACAGTGATCTGGGAAGGCATGACTAGTCCTTATTTACAGATCAATGCCCCCTCCCATGAAAAGTTTTATTCCCCATGTATGTTGCCCTGGTAACTGAATCTTTCCAAGTCAGTCAGTATATGCCTTGAGAGGGGACTTGACTTATCCCAGTTGAACACAAAGTATTTCTCACCTATTTGGGAAAAACAACTCATTTAACCTGTAAGGATAATCTTGGAAGACAGAAGAAAGGCAGATGTCTGATACCAGTTAAGGAAAAATGAATGGGAAAGGCTAGACATTAGCTTGGCAACTCAAGGGAAACGTCTTCATCATACTTAAATGTCTTTTAGGCATCTTAGCTCAAGGCTACTATTCTGTTTTCCCACACTGAAGGTCAAATTCAAATACTTTGAGAACATAGGACAGACTGAAAATGGCTGTTGTCATTCAGACTGGCAAGGGGATATTCTTCTCTCAGGGCACAATTTACTAATTCTAACAGAAGAATTAAGCAAAATATTAGAACAATGATACTCACATGCCCAGCAGTGAGCTACAGTTTCCAGACATATTTCTTTAAATGTCTCAAAGAGCAAATGTTTTCCTTTAACCTGTGCTTCAAGACCTACTATGAAAGTCTACTCTTCTGAAGCTTTCCTCTAATTGAGCTATATGTCACCTCTTCGACATTCTGTGAAGTCTTGTCTTTTTTTTTCTTATCCCATGTCTACCTACAGGTAAAAATGCACTGGGTATTTACTGGGTGCTCGCACCTGATACTGAGACCTTTAATTTTTTCTTTCAGATGAGGTCAGAGCCCTTTCCACAGGATAGAATAACTGAAGAGAGAAAGCTAGATTCTTTCCCATTGATGATAGAAACAGATGCCAGGGACCCCTTGCCCTTTTGAAAATCTGATATAGCAACTGAAGCCAATTAATTTATTTTAGATTTTCATACACACAGACAAATGAGATTCAACATTTCACATCCAGGAAAAATGAGAAACATTTAACTTTCCACAACTAAGCAACTAAACTGTACAAAATTTAGTTAGTTTCTTAATTACATTGGAGTCTAAGTCCATATACTTACATTCAACAGGGCCTTAATAATCTCTGCTTCCCACCAATCTACAGAATAACTTTGGTTCCAGTTTTATTAGGCAATTCCGGATATCAGTTTCTCCCTTACTATTCTCTCCATGTAGCTAATGATGCTGAGCTACCAAACAGGGTATGAGCATGGACTTCAACTTCTCTCTCTTGTCACAGTATCTGTGACTAGAAAAGACGACTGTGAAATGAGAACTCGGTAGCAGTTAGTCCCCAGACAAATGAAACGGAACACGCATCCATGCATTGCTATGTAAAGGTACCTTAATGCTTAGCATGTTCTCAGGGAAAATCTTTCTTTCATAGGGCTGAGGACTATTACTCCCCTAAAGAATTAGCAGTGAAAGGGAAACAGGTGTTGGAATAACACGTGCCTTCTGCTCTGACTGTTTTTACTCTAAATAGGAACAGCTCTATCCTCTAATTCATCGAGGGGAAGGCCTGCTTGCAGTTAAGTAAGCATTTAAAAACCAATCAAGTAAAATCAAGTTTGATCTTTCTTTTACAGCGAAGCATCCTAGCCATTGTATTGTAGCATTCACTGGCTTACAGACATGACTATCATTAAAATACTATTTCACTAAAAAGGGGAGAAAAACTGACAGAAATTACAACGTAAGAAGCATTAAAACCGCTTCTGGTTTGAAAGGTAAATAAGAAAGTGTGTTCATAGGAAGTTTTTTTACAAGATCTATACAAAGGCTACATACATCAACTTATGTCTAATACACACACAAATAAAACCATATGGTGTACACGTTCACATTTTCCTTACAGCATCTGAATGGCAACGAACTTTGAGTGACAGCAGAAAGACATAGATAGAGAAGCAATGAACACTCCAACAGGAGGAAAATGTTGGCCAAGACAGAATTTCTCTTGTAAGAGAAATCTCCTCTCTCTAGAAGATAAATATTTCTAATTATTGATTGGCAGTCTAAAAAAGTATCTGAAAAAGTCAGGTTTCAACACGACATGCAATTTGTATATGTCAGCAGAATGCAAGAATTAGTAAAATGTACTCCAGATTTATCCTCTTCTTTCCTTTTGCATTATTTATAGGCACAGTCATTTGATAATGCAACAGCAAAAGTAGAAAAAAAAAAGTGTTTATTGCACCAGTTTATTAGAAGTTGCCAGTCAGGGAAAGATCCAGCATAGAAAAATCAAAGTTTCCTGGAACAGGCAGCAACAGAAGTGTTTTCATGTACATAACTGAATCATTCTCATGTTAAGACAAATTGCACCAGTGAAATTACTTAAATTACACCAAAGATCAGTGGTTATAAAGGTCTGGAGAGACTACTATAATAACCAATTTTGGCTTCCTGCATAGGAAGCCTCCAGAGAATGTCCACTGAGAAGTTTAGAGCCTAACAGAGACTGAGAGATTGTTAAGTTAGCTAGCACTGCCTTCCAGGCCAGTTCTTGTTCAAGGACCTCAGCCTGTGGAGTAAACAGGCTGTGTAAACAGCAGAGCATGGTACTCTATCCTTAAGATCCAAAATAGAAGTTCTTGGCCAAAACAGACTCCTAGATTGGCTTGAGACTACTCAGAAACTAATAGTATGAAAGTCCTGAAGAGAGCAATGCACAAGTTAATAAATTAATTTGATACACTGAGAAGCGGCTGATACAAGAGAACAGTCTGCCAGAAACTATAAGCAAAACATGCTGCCTACTTCTAGCTTTAGAGTGAAGGCTGTAAGAATTTCTCTTAGCACTGCCATACTTGACAGAGAAACGAGGCAGTGGCACCAGATCACCCTTTTCATTATTTCCTTGTTCCATCCTGTCACTCCGGGGCTCTATCTTCACTCCCTCATTTCCAATACAGTTTCTGTTTTAGCTTGTCTGGCTCATCCACTGGCTCTGTTCATGCTCTTCTATGCCCTATTTAATAGACATTTCATTTTCATTCTTCAAGAGAAGTGACTTGTTCACTACCAGTATTCCCACCATCATCACAGATGTTTCTGTGCTGACTACTATTTTTGGGGCCTGTCAGCTGGAAAACTGTTAAACCATGCACTCTAGTGTTTTTTTCAGTGGTCATATTTTAAAACAGAAAGTCGTATAGTGGCAAGTCGAATACTGTACAGAGTTTTAACTGTATTATATTTATGCTTCTATTCTTTTCACTCAGTCACATAATCTGAGGTACTTTCAGGTACTCTCTACAACTACCTGAAAGGGGGTTGTGGCAACGAGGGTGTTGGCCTTTTCTCCCGAGTAACTAGTGATAGGACAAGAGGAAATGGCCTCAAGTTGCACCAGGGGAGGTTTAGAGTGGATATTAGGAAAAATTTCTTCACTGAGAGGGTGGTCAGGCATTGGAACAGGCTGCCCAGGGAGGTGGTGGAGTCACCATCTCTGGAAGTGTTCAAAAAACGTGTGGATGTGGCGCTTCAGGACATGGTTTAGGGGACATGGTGGCGCTGGATTAATGGTTGGACTTGATGATCTTGAAGGTCCTTTCCAGCCTTAATGATTCTGTGATTCTGTGATTCTGTGAATCTCATCAAGAAATGAAGTCAGGTTTTCTTGAAGTGACCTCTTCTCCATAACATCCCTGGAACAAAACAGTAAATGATCTGTACTCATAGCTGATGTTCCATTTATACCATGATGATGCTGGGAATGTTCTGATGGCTGCAGTTCAATGGATTTTATTTCTAGAGCTACTATGTTTCACAGCCTTTCTGGTTCAATATCATTAGGGCCAAGACCTCTCATGGAGTAAGTCTGTTCTGAAACACCTTAAGAATGAGAACACTGGATGGAACAAGGTAGAGGAACCTAAGGACTGTTCTGCATTTTTTAATCCACCCTCTACACACATCATTGGTTATCAATGGATGGAAGGTTTGCAGTCTGATAACTTATCTCTGAACTCAGTACCTTACTTCATTTGCACAAAGATGCATACAAATATATAGCTTGATCAGTTAGCTATGCCAGTATTGATGGTGTTAACACAGATGAAAATGGCATAATAACTGTAGTGAGAAAAGAATGGACTGTTATTTCTGCAGATCTGAAAAAGAGAAATGTAATCCCTGCAAGGCAAAGGCAGCTTTTTTTTTAATAGCTTTTGCTATTCAGAAATTATAAGGTATTCTTCACAGTTGTACATTATAACCATTTGGTGCCGAGGTCTTCAACTAGTATAGTTCACCATATCTTTAATAAGTAAATGGTGGGTGATGATTTACACTCACATAAGATATTGTCCTTTGATTTTTAATAAGTGTTTAGATAAAAGCTATTAAAACGCAGAGCTTCAGTTTTAATAAGCATGCTTTACAACAGAAAAATTGCAACCCAATTCTAGAGATATATGTCTCAAAGAATCCCCAGGTTAATAAATCTAATAAGATCACCCATTTCAACTGTCTGGAAAGCGTAATTTATTATCTCAAAAAAATCCAGAATTTTATTTCATTGCAATTTGGGATAAGGATATAGAATTTCAATTTTAAGAACAAAATAGCTTAAAATATTACATTGTGCAAGCATCAAAATCTTTTAACAACCATCAAAAAGTTCAGGAACCTCAAGCCCAGTAATAGCCATTTTAATTCTATTTTCAGTGCAGTAGTTAGAGAAAGGATGAGAAGAAAGTAAATTGGCTAAAGACAGGACTGTTCAGTGCAAACACTTAAATAAGAATGTTAGATAAACTTGCTTATGCCCTAAGACAAGGCAGAGCAAGAAGCAGAAGAGGTTTTTTAACTAGACCAACAGTCTATCACAATACTGATATCAAAATAGTGAATATAACAAGAACAACAAAAGTTAGATGACGTCATCAAATACTATTAAATCTTTCAGAAATAGAGCCAGAACGATTTAATAGGGTTGTGGGCATGGGCTTCTCTTTTCTCATCACTAACCATCAGCTCCTCAGTCAGTTAAATGTCCCTGGGAAGCCAAAGATTTTCCCCTGAAAGACTTTGCACCCTATGGTAGAAACTGCCATGCTCAGCAGTAATGATCCCAACTGATCCAGTGATCCCCAGCAGCGATGATCCTCCATCCCAAAGGGAAGGAATACAAACTATTTCTAACCTACTTTTTCCTTTCCCTAGGGAAGGCTGAAAAAGTGGAAACATCTCAGCTGGGAAAGGATAGGAGAGTGGCATGTAACAACAGAGACAGCAGATCAGGCTAGGCCACACAGATGTGGTGCAGAGCTTGAACAGAAGTGGGTGCTCATAAATACTAAACTTTTATCTGTGGGTACTAAAACTAGCAGTTTTGCTATTATAATTGTTTGTAATCACAATCCTAACAATTATGGTATTACACTATAATACTGAGAGATACCATTATGTTAAACATATCCTACTTTCACACTTTTATGGCAGAGATGACCTTCAATGGTGCCTAATTCTGCCATGGCTGCCAAGTATCATCCTACTGCCACAGCATAAAGACCTCCACATCCACTGAGGAATCAGAAGATTAGTGCTTCGTGCTCAGAAAGGAAAAGGACCCTGCAGCCTCTTCCCACTGAAGCATCAGGCTGCTGCTTCAGCTCCTTCCAGATTTTTCCCCTTGGCTTCTATGGGCAGAAGCACCAAATATTGTTCTGATCCTACCTTTGCATATTTGGACTGAGCAAGTTGTTCCTACAAGCAAAGCAGGAAGAAACTACTAAAATTCACTCTTGTAATACAGCTGTAGGAGAAGCTCTAAGTTGATTCTAGTAGAAGTTTCCAAAAGTTGATAGGTCCCAAGTACGTTTCTCACAGTTTAACTCTCTGCATTGATTCCACAGGTCAGACTAGTCCTTGCAATAAATTAAATGCAACCCAGGCCCAGGGCTGTTTTCTGATTTGGAGTATTAGGGCCTATGGTCTGGAGTACTTCTATTGCATTTTAGAACATCCACAATATGTGAGAGAGAATCAAAAAAATGTACTGCCCCCTGGCACCAGATACCTACATGGACTTCTAGTGCAAGGGGTCATGTCACTTTGTTAAGACTGATGACAGTTCTGTTGTCTGCAGGTCATCTGAAGGAAGCTCATGACCTAAAATCTGCAGTGATAGTCCAAGGATAAAAATGAGCTTTTAAATTATATACTGTGTAGCCAACCAATCTACCTGCAAGATGTAGAACTGTTGTTCACTAATGAACTTACAATTTTTCTTATTGAAATTTTACAGTGACAATTGAAGTGTTGGATCTTAGAAGAAAAAATTTTGGAAAGGTACCAGGTAAAGGACAATTTGGTACAAAAAGCAGCATTTATCTGAGGTTTCTTTTGATCAGAGGAAAGAAATCAAGTTACTCAATTGCTTCTATAACTGAAAGGAATAAATTGAACCTGTTTGACCTATGGCACCTGTCCTGGTTTCAGTCAGGATAGAGCTGGTTTTCTTCACAGAAGCCAGTGTGAGGCTGTGTTTTGTATTTGGGATGAGAAAATGTTGATAACATGCTGATGTTTTGAGTTGTTGCTAAGTAGTCAAGGACTGTCCAGCTTCTCGTGCTGGGCTGCCAGCAAGAAGGATGGGGGTGCATGGGGAGCTGGGAGGGGACACAGCCAGGACAGCTGACCCAAACTGGCCAAAGGGATATTCCATACCACACAACATCATGCCCAGTACATAAGCTGGAGTTGGCCGGGGGGTGGGAATCGCTGCTCGGGGACGGGCTATCGATCGCCGGGTGGTGAGCAATCGCTGTATTGGGCATCACTTGTTCTTGTACATTCCTTTGTCAGTATTATTATTGTTGTTATCATTGTTGCTTCCTTCTCTCTTGCTGTCCTATTAAACTAGTTTTATCTCAACCCACGAGTTTTTTCCCAATTCTCTCCCCCGTCCCACTGGGGGAGGGGGAGTGAGTGAGCGGCTGTGTGGTGCTTAGTTGCCGGCTGGGGCTAAACCACAACACACCCTATGGCAAATTATGCAGCACTCTCAAGGTTGGAAGTAGCTTTAGAATAATGCTCGGTTTCTAACTATTTCACTTTAGTACCCGCTGATTTTTAATTGAAATGATTTAACAGAAGAAGGAATATGAACTTACTTCAACACTGGTGGTTGCCAGAACCCTCATCTGAAAAAAACAAAAATATGTTGTCACAATAATAAGTTAGCAGTTTGATTAAAAATCTGCAATAGCCAAGAAAAAGAATTTGCAGTTAAGATCTTCTGAGAAAGATCTTTAATCTACCTACTGTCTGTTCCCCTATATATAGTGAGGAACTTAAAACCTCTCTTTCTCTCACAGTTGTTTCATGGTTTGTTTGTTGGTTTTTTTTTTTAAGTTGAGACGGTGGAATGAGGAAAATAAGACACCCCCCCCCCCCCCCATTTTTTACAGTGGAGTACAGATCAGCTGTTCTGATGGAATTGTGCTTCTAATGGTCCTTCACAGCTAGAACAGTTTCAGCTCCTGTAAGAGGTAGGATGTACCATACAGAAACCCAGGCTAATGCTGGCCCAGACAACATGTCACCTAGTGCCAGCAAAATACCAGGTAACACATTAGGCTGCAGTAGGAATATCCATATTGGTACAGCATCTTTCAGCAAAGTTAACTATTGGTGCACAGCATAGCATGTGACTCAAAAATGGAAGTGTTTAAAGTCACAGGGTGGTAGACATACCTGTCACCATCATCCAGTAGACACAGGGTTACCTTCTTTGTCCTTTAACAAAACTACTATTCAGTTTTCAAAAGCAGTTTCAACCTTCTCCCTTTTGAAGGACCCAGAGCTGCTTTTTCACCTCCTCTAGCCCCTGCCCCTCATCAGTACTTAATCAGTGGTGCCTCATTCCCACCCCAGCAATTCCACATTTCATAAGCCAGGAAGCTAGGATCAAAGTCTTTCTTCCCGTGGAAGTGTGATGTCCAGTGTCATCACAGACGGTCTTTGTGCAGAGTTTAAAACTATTGTTAATCAAGAGTTTAAAATCCATGCACTGTTATCAGATTTGGCTTTATCTACAGTGACATTAACATTTACATTCACTATTAATTCTGTGCTGATCAAGGCAGGAACCATGCCTGAGAACCTGAGAAGGTTAAGTGTTTCATGTTCTAGAGTAAGCAGGCAATGGCTGATAATGCAGAGCTGCATACAGGTGTTGAAGCACATTAGGTCCACAATTGTTGCAGAAAGCAATGTTTAGACCTCAAATAGACTCATAGAATCACAGAATCATTTAGGTTGGAAAAGACCTTTAAGATCATCGAGTCCAACCGTAAACCTAACACTGCCAAGTCCACCACTAAACCATAGCCCTAAGCGCCACATCTACAAGTCTTTTAAATACCTCCAGGGATGGCGACTCCACCACCTCCCTGGGCAGCCTGTTCCAATGCTTGATAACCCTTTCAGTGAAGAAATTTTTCCTAATATTCAATCTTAACCTTCCCTGGCAAACTTGAGGCTGTTTCCTCTCATCCTATCACTTGTTACTTGGGAAAACAGACCCACATTCACCTGGCTACTAGCTCCTTTCTAGTTGTTGAGAGCGATAAGGTGTCCCCCAGTCTCCTCTTCTCCAGGCTGAACAACCCCAGCTCCCTCTGCTGCTCTTCATGAATTGTGCTCTAGACCATTCACCAGCTTTGTTGCCCTTCTTTGGACACAGTCCAGCACCTCAATGTCTTTCTTGTAGTGAGGGGCCCAAAACCGAACACTACCCAAGGTGCAGCCTCACCAGTGCTAAGAACCTCCTAGTCTGCAAATTAATATTTCTTTGCCTTCACTTCAATTTCTGATAGCTGCAGATGTGTAAGAGAGCATGGGATTTCTTATCAGGGTTAACAAAAGTGTCCAAGGCCTCATTTAGACAATTAGATTCACTAGCAATTTATGTAGCAGATGATGGAAGTCTCTCACTGGTGAAACAGGAGATGATCTTGAAAGCTCTCCTGATGTATACAGACTAAGTTAAACATTCTTAAAGCCATCTAACATGACTGACACTAATTATTTGCTGATAAAAAATCTGATTAATTTTTATTTAACTGAGCTTTAATAGGTTGACAAGCAGTGATACGGTTTGCAACCTCTTTATTTTTCCTATTCTTATTTGTAAATCAGGTTTTTAAAAAAAATTTAACTATTCTCAGTTTCTACCCAGTATCAAATAAAACCTCCTTGTCTAGATTGTCAACTGACTCCAAGGATATAACACAACCATTAAGGAAATTGTCAGGTTATATTTGCTTTCCAAAGACCAAAGAGAATAATACTAAGCTGATCTCATGGAAAGCTTGGTTGCACTGGACATCAATTGCCACCAGGGTGAATGAACAGAATATGGCCCTATCTCTTTCTCCACATGTATGTTTCTTACTAGTCAAATGCCCCAGAAGCAGCACCGTTAAAATCTGTAGTATATTAGATTCACTAATTATATCTGACCAAATATTATTTATTTATGTACATGGAACACACTGACTTCTATGGCATAAATGTGCATCCAAGAACACCATATGTTTAATAATCTTAAAAATGCAACAGTTATACAAAAATAAGCCTCTCTGTCTATTTGTCAATGCACTGCTCACGAGCTCATATTTTGGCCCCTCCACTCAGAGCACAAGTCCCACAAAGCAGCATCTTCAGGGCAAGCATCTTCATATTCCCTTAACAATATGCTGCAAAGCCAAACTAGATAAAAAAGCTCACTAGCTGAGATTTTGAGGGCAGGTCTCTTTAAATACTTGGTCTTCGAGAGAAGAATAATGATGCAAAAGTTGCCAACTCTGTATTTGCCTTTGTGATGTGAAGACATATTCTAACAACAGGACTCAAATGACTGCAATACTAGAGAACTAGAGTTTTCTTTTGCTTGCATCAAGCTATATCAGAGCAATTCTAATGAAGTCAAAAGTCATTTGCTCAGATCAACTGAGATCAGAGATCATATCATGTGTAAAAGATTGCTATTGTAATGCCTTAGTCATTTTCAGAACATACAGTTCTATAAGTGGGATTTGAGGTCTCTAATTCACTGCATTAAGTAGCTGAGTGTAAAATCGTTTACACTGCAGTCACTGATGTCAGAGTGACACCAGTCCAGTCCATGAGGAGGCAGCAATTCAACTTGAAAACAGCATGGGAAAGTAGGGGGTAGGGAAGACAGCTATTTTTAACATTATACTTTGTGAAATTATTTTTCAGAGGTACATAAGCAGGATAATGCTCTGGAGGACAAAGAACTAGGCTTTCAAATAAATTATTTCAGTATTTACCAAAACTGCAGTACTGCTTTGTTGTTTAATCATGTACAGGACTCCTTTCTTGCTTTACGCGCTCTTGTCATAAGCATTATGCACTAGTTATCTAAAACCCCTAGAAAGCATTACTGCTGCTTTAAAGCTTTACTGCATTGTCTGAAACAATTTTTAATGAACTGGTTGTATTAAAATTGTACAAATGTAAAGCACCAATGAGCATAGATGTGTGTTGTACCTCATAGCATCTAAATAGTAATATAATCATCTGGGAGACTCATTTACAAATTCTACTTTAACATCTTGAGCCTGAACTTCTACTTAAAATGGTACAGATCTCCTTACAGTTTGTTGATAAGGGGAGTTAACTGTGAAGCAGTGTCATGCAGACTGTCAGAAAATTCAAGAATTTCAAGCTTCTAGATGTTGCTGTATTGAATAATTCTTCTTTGCAAAGAACTGATAAATGTTCTGTCCATTCTAGATATTCTCCGTAGCTGTAGAAAAGAGTTAAGTCTCTGGTTTCCGCTGTATATGCTAAAGTTAATTCCAATAGCATATTTTGTATTATGGGAAACTTTTTCTAAAAAGAATTGAAGATTATTTTCTATTAAAATAACTTCTGTTAAGCATGTCTTTTATTATCCATCTCTACATTCTGTCACATTCTGTGGACTCTTCAGTAGGTTTATAACTGTAAATAATGATGTTTATTTCCTAGTGTACCTAAAAATATATGAAAAGTTAACTTGAATAAAATGAGATTTCTAGATTTTTTTAGTAGGTAAGTTTGCATGCTAGGTCACATTTCACTCAGTTCCCATATATAATGCCTAATGGAATAATAAAAAAGTTTGTTTGAGTCAGAATTACCTGGTTGTTAAAAATAGTTAGCACTCCTTTCTGAGAAGATGTCACTGTGAAATCCAGATGGGGCACCTTCACTATATCCGTAATCACATCTTGTCTCTTGACAACTGTCAATGACAAAATATTACTTTTCATCTTACAGACACAGAAAATCTAAACAAACAGAACCCTAACATCAGAAACATTTTATCTTCCTGAAATCCATACTGGTACCAACTCCAAGGCAGTAATGCATTATATCACAGATTATCCTACATTTGACTTAAATAATCATGTTGCATTTTTAAATATCATTAATACCTTATGGCTGTATTAGTTCTTTCTACATTATTTAAAAATACAGAAAGGCAAAGAGTAACTGCATAAATAAATAGAGTCAGAAAAATTCATAACTTCAAAATAATTTAAGAGAATGGAGAACTGGGCAAGGCAGCACTGGAGTGTGCAGACACAATGAGTTTAGTAAAAAAACATATATTCTGGAACACATAATAATACGAAGCATGCATAATAACCAAAGACAGACATGCGATCTTATCACTGTACTTTCAATAGAGTGTGCAACATATGGCATTAAAAAAAATGTTTTTGGATACAAGATGAAGTATGTCACCTGCATGAGTAATCTGCTGTTTTTCGGATACAAGGAAAACCATGTTTTCTTCTTTCAGCTGGGAACACATGGCATCACTTTCTCCTATGAAATAGCCAAAAATCTAAACAAAACAAAATAGAACAAACCAAGCAATTTACAACAAAACTAATTCTGGAATATATGTTTATATATATAAAGTAAAATATTTATCTCACATTTTTCGCATTTAATATTCTTTGAGTAAGTTTCCCAGCGTTATTTGCCTTAACCATTAGCTGTCAATATGACTTTAGATTGCTGAGATCTGCTACTCAGGCACAATCTTTCTTCAATGTTTGGAAAGAAGCCAGCATACGCAGGGCTTCTAGGAATAAAAAACATCTAGTTGATAAAGCTGTTAGTACAGCTTTGCCTTATAACAATTGTTTGTAAATAATCATCTTCAATTTCCTTTTTCCAGTTTTACCTACTTGTGGTTCCTCTGCTAGACCTTAGCTAGAAGAAAAAACAGTAAAAGGCAGACAAAACAGACTTCTCTAAATGTATAAACTGAGAGATTCAAAGTAGCATATGGTTTAGCCTACACAGAAGAAGAGCTTTTCCATAGTTATGTAAATTCTAATTTGCCTGAAAAAAAATTGAATATGAAGTCCATTTTTAAAAATTCTTTTTCAGCCATCACCCTAGGCCTGGCAATGTTCCATTTGTACTGATCATGATGGACATCCCTACACAGGATATTCAGGTAAGTAGCTCATTTCTGCTCCAGGGTGTGACAACACTGCAGCTGAAATGCTCTTCAAACCTCAAGCTCTGTACCCAAGAGTAGGTTAGTCATTTCCTCAGGAAATTAGTTCAGACCCACTCAGCTGTACAGATTTTTTAATCTCCTTTCTCATATTATGGACATTATATATACTCACTTTTTTTCATGAGTTCTAAAAGCAATGCCCCTTTAGATGCAGGACAAAACTTTGCATTTTTTGTAGTTCGGTATCTTTCATGTTATACAACAAAACTCCCATTTTTCTTCTTTGAGAGATTCAGATGTACATCTTTCAAAAAAAATGTTCTTACACAATATTACTTTTCATCTCTCACTTCACAGCTACCTCCTTACCATGCACACAGTTATTATTGATGATACACCATCAGTCAATAAATAATCTGTCTATTATACCCCTTAGATTCCTCCTTCTAGTTTCTTGTAATATCACCTTGTTTTGCCATCCTGTATTCAAACAGGATACAGGATTTAGAACCCTAAATTCCGGGTGTATGCTCCTTCTGCAAAGTCATAAGAACATAATCTTCATGATAACCAGCATGAATCAAAAAGTGGTAATACTAGTAATTCATACATATGGGCTGTTTTTCATGTTATAGCATTTTCACAGTTTATTCTCACTGTTTCAAGTTCCATCTGAATCCCCCAATTGTTTAGTATTAAATAGAAGGGTACTGAAAGAATTAGTGTGGCTAGAACTTTATAATGGAGTGTTTCCCCAAAAAATCAAGGATATACTCTTTCCACTGTCATCAGTTAATATTCCTGTAGCAGGTGTCCACCTGTAATACGTATAAAGACAGTGTTACAGAATCACAGATTCACAAAGTCATGAGGTTGAAAAGGACCTCTTGGGATCGTTTAGTCCAACTCCGCTGTCCAAGGACATCAGCTACACCAAGTTGCCCAGGACCATGTCCAGCTGGGTTTTGAATGTCTCTAAGTATGGAGACTCCACAAACACTTTGGGCAATTTGTTCCAGTGTTTGATGTACCCTCATGGTAAAAAAAGTGTTTTCTTGTGTTTTCATTGTGTTGAATGTGAAACACATTTCATGTGTTTCAGTTTGTGCCTATTGCCTCTTGTCCTAGAATCACAGAATAGAATAGAATAGAATCATAGAATAGTTTAGGTTGGAAGGGACCTTTAAAGGTTGCCTAGTCCAACCCCCCTGCAATAAGCAGGGACATCTTCAACTAGATCAGGTGGCTCAGAGCCCCATCCAATGTGTCCTGTCAGTGGGCACTATGGAGAAGAGTCTCTCTCTTCTTCATTCCCTCACCCTGCTTAGGTACTTCATACAATGTTAAGTCTTCTCCAGACTAAACAGTCTCAGGTCTTCCAATCTTTCCTCATATGAGAGATGCTCCAGCTCTCATCTTCATAGCCCTTCACTGGACTTGCTCCAGTAGCTCCGTATCTCCCTTGTACTGGGCAGCCCAGACCTGGACACTGTACTCCAGGTGTGGTCTCAAGTCCTGAACAGAGAGGAAGGATCACCACATGTGATCTGCTGGCAATCCTTTTCCTAAACCAGCCTAGGATACTGTTGTCCTTTGCTACAAGGGCACGTTGCTGGCTCATGTTCAAAAGACCAGGGGTCTTCTGTGCAGAGCTGCTTCTCAGCTGGTCGCTCACCAGTGTATACTGGTGCATGGGATTATTCCTCCCCAGGTGCACGACTTCACACTTCCCTCGTTGAACCTCATGAGGTTCCTGTCAGCCCATTTCTCCAGCCTGTTGAGGTCCCGCTGAATGGCAGCAGCACAAAGCGCAACCCTCTGGTGTATCAGCACTCCTCCCAGTTTTGTGTTTGCAAATTTGCGGAGGATGCACTCTCTCTCATTGCCTAGGTCATTAATGAAGATGTTAAATAGTGTTGGTTCCAGTATCAACCCCTGGCATACACCACTAGTGGCTTGCCTGCAACTGGGTTTTTTATCACTTAGGAGTTCAGCCAGTATTCTTTTCACCTCACTGCCCACTTATTTAACCCATACTTTGTCAGCATGTCTATGAGTATGTTATGAGAGACAATGTCAAAAAACTTACTAAAGTTGAGGTAAACAACATCCACTGTGCTGCCCTTACCCACTACGCTAGTCACTTCATTGTAGAATACTATCAGGTCAGTTAAACATGATTTCTTTGATTGCTTCTTTGTAAATTCATGCTGACTACTCCTGATCACCTTCTTGTCCTATGTGTTTTTGGAAATGGTTTCAAGAATTAGTTGCTCCATCACCTTCACCAAGAATCAAGGCAAGGCTAGTTGTCCTGTACTTCCATGGATCCTTTCTCTCACCCTTATTGAAGATAGGAGTGACATTTTGTTTTCTTAAGTGTATGTTCCCATTTTCCGGGCAGTGGAGAACAGTCTCTTCACTTGTCTGGGGATTAAGGTTTTGGTAGGAGGACTTTTGCTTTAATGATACAGTGAGCTGGTATCAGGTCACTCCTGAGTCCTGACAGGATGCTGGATGCAGTGGTTGGGGGAGGCCATTAGCTGCCCTAAAGCCAACAGAGGTGGAAGTTCTCAGTGAGACACCTAGGTGTGTCCTGTCGTGCTTCCTGTAGGCATGAGGCAGTGCCACATCTAATTTTTTGCTTCTGCCCAGCAAACAGAACACTGCCCAAAGAAAAAGCATCTTAGAAATCAGTTACAGCTGCATAAATGGCTTCTGCTGACTCCAACATGAAGACAGGGGATCCCAACAAGCCCCACTCCATAATGTCTACCAGAGATTGACAAAGAGCATAAAAGGTGAAGCAAAATGCAATTTACACATCTTTCAGATGTTTGCTAATAAAAAAATAGAGCTTTCAAAGTGCCAGCTACATTTGGGAAAGAGATGCAGAGGTCAGTTTCCCAAGTCATTGATAAACAATAGATGTTTAGACTGTCCAGGACAAGTCTTTAAAATTTTGAAGCCAGTAAATGACTAAGAGTAGATCCTAATTTAACTAAAGATAAGTTTAAAATTACTTTTTTTTTTTTTAATAAAAAAGTGTCCTTTGAGTATGTGTATACTGTTGTGGAGACGACTGGAAACTTAGGAAACCCTTGAACATGTAAGTACTCGAAGAAGAGAAACATCAGGAGGATAAAGAAATAGGAACACTCACACAAGGCCATGATCTTTTAGGTCATGAAAATATATTTGGAAGATTTTGTGAAGCTAAAGAAAGGCCAGGTATGGAGTGTTAAATTTGAAAATATTAGATCTGTGAGAGTAGGAAGAGAGGAACAAAGGGTCAGTAATAGAGTTTTGGGAAAGGGGGACAGGGGGGAGAGAAAAGGAGACTATAAAAGAGAAATATCAAAAGAACAAAGTGACGTGTATCCCTCTTCCTTGACTTTCAAGACTGAGGGCATGCTCAGCAGTGCCAAAAGCAGCAGGGGAACACAGAATAACAGGGATGAAACAGAGTCCTTCTAAAAAAAAATCATTAGAAAACTGGTCCACAGACAGCAGACACCATGATGGCTATTTAGGATGTTACAGAAAGTAACTGTTATCAATGATACATTTGAAAAATTAAGTGATAAAAAGGAAGTTGAAGCAAGATCAAGGCTACTCACATTGCTCACAAGGGGTAATCAATGATATGTCCAAGTTGCAGTTTATAAATGTGATTTGTCTAATATAACTAGTAGGTTAATGAACATTATAAGAATGAATATATCAGGTAAGGGAGGCATATCTGTCTCGTTCACCATCTCTCTCAAACAACAGCTGGTCTCAACTAGAATACCCAGAATACTTTCCAGTCTTAAAAGGTCAATTACCATTTCAATAGAGTTTTCAAGCATGTAAAGGAGCAGATTTGCACCTTTTTTTCCCTCCAGAAAAAGAAAAGTTTTGCTTAAAAGGAGTGAAAAAGCTAAGGAGGATGAGAAAAGCAAGTAGGACTTAGGCTGGTCAAGTGTTAAATAGAGTAAACTTTAAAAAAAAAAAAAGTAAAAAGAGGAAGAGCTACAGGTATGGGTAGAAGAAAAAAAAGGGTCTGTGATCCTCACCAGTAAGTAAATATGTACATCTTTGAATGTCAAGAGGTGAAAAAGAGACAAGGAGACTTTAGAGTTGTAGTACAGCTACACTTATAAGCCTGTGGCATAGTTAGAAGAACAAAGAACACTGGCTTCATTCCTGACATTAGTAATTCTCCATGATTCTCTGAACTATTTTGAAACTGCAGAGTTTGTCAGAGAAACAAAATTTAAAAAGACCACCACCATGTAATACATAGGATACAAAGCAATGCCATTTTATTTTATTAGAACCCATTCAAATAAGTCTGGAAATACCTGGTTTGATCCAATCATTACAGATAGGATGTTACCACAACTACAGCAGATCAAAAGTTAATGCTGAAGTTATGGTTGATGTAAATTGGGCTTAGACAACAATCAAATGGTCAATGCAATGATTATTTTGTTTCACTGTAAGCTAAACCTGGAGAGTTCCATGAGTCAGCCATTTTCTTAATTCAGTTTGCATCTTTTTCTCTATGCCCAGACTACCCACAAAACAAATCTTATCCTTTTGTCCCGAAAGGAGCTTAGCTTTGTGCTTCATAATGTATAGATAGCTTGTAATACATATCACCATCAGATTTTCCACTAAACAGAAAGAAAACAAAAAATTGAAAAAGTCACTGCAGCTTTTCAGTGCAGTATTATATTTCAAACTGTGCTGGATAAAGCCATATCAAAGTAAAGAAATCAATGTCGGATTAAAGCTGATTCAAATAATCTGATCTTTGTCTATTTCATAACTGAATTACTACTTCCATCATGGATGAATTTCCAATTACTTTGTGTTAAATATTTCTCCCCACAAGAGAAAATAAATTAAAAACCCACATTAACACTTTAATAAGGATTCTTTTGAACAGAGAAATAACAAATATTTCTATTTTACTCCCTACAGCACTCAATATAGTCTCACTGATATCCATCTTCTACATGAAATGCATACTGTGAGATGCTGAAGATTCATTGAATACCACACATCTTTTTTTGAAGAAAGTTTATACACAGGGCATTTTAAAGGCTGTCATCAGTCAGCCCATGCTTGGTAAAATCTGAGGAATGCTCATAGAAAGGGTTCTGGATAATTTTATACCAGGCAAATCCCACACAGATTTCATGAGGAAATTAAAGGGGCTTCACCTCTTTTAATAGACCCCACACTGTGCTTGCTTGTGGAATTATGTAACTCAGGTAACTAGTCTGATTGTATTGGAAAGTCAGGTGAGGTTTTGGAGTAAAAGATACTCCAGTAAATAAACAGAGCTTTCTTCAGTTCTCTTATAAATTAATGAGCCTGAACATAATTTGCTACTATTCTGCTTCCCTCAACAAAGGACTGTTAGTCTGACAGTCACCATAAATTCATAAGTACTTTTCCCAACAGGTCCCTGCTTCATACCCACAGAGTATATCTTACTCTGTATAGGATATGTGTCTAGCTTGTCACATCTACATGAGAGATTATGGCACCTCTCTCCAATCCCATACAAAGAGCAGTAAGAAGTTTGAAATGAGGTAAAGAACTTTGAATAGTACAAGAATTTGACTAGTGCTATAATCATGCAGTACTTAAGCATGCCTGATGGCAGCTGGCCATTTCAAGAGCTTAGCTTAATATAGCTTAAATATAATTAGCTTAAATATAATTTACATTAAATCCAGAAATGTCTTTTCCCGCCCTATTTTTAAAGAGTTTCAAAGAAATGCTGAGCAAAGCCAGGACTTCACCTTTAAGTATCCTCTCATGTTGAAAGAGGAAGGAAGGAAAAGAGGATGACATGCAAGTAGGAGACATGCAAAGATAAAAGATTTCAAATTTACCTCTCACCAGGTGAATTTAATAACAGAGGAATTGGATGTGGCCTAAAGTTCCATCTGTTAAAGAGGACTTATAGGCAAATTCACTAGAAGGCAGTTACATGATGTTTGATGTCCTCTACATCTAAGTATTTCACAGATTTCCCCCAGGCCCTCCTTGAAGAAAATCTTTAATGCCTGACATAAGCAAAGTTTGAGAAAAATGTGACATTATAAGTAAAAACAATATTAAGAGAGGTATTAATCAGAAATGTTCCCAAACAGAACCTTATTAAATTGAAAGGACCAAATACACTGTTTTCAGGATGGTATTAGGAAATTACTTGATAGCAATTGTTGACAACATGTAAAGAACAGGTGTTGGGTTATCTTCAAGGTTCAAATAATAATCTGATGTTCCAGTGTAATGTAAAATGAAAATATACTAATGAATTTATAGTTCATGACACTTGTTAACACCTTGCCCTATGGCTTGAAGTCCAGCAAGGACTTCCCACATGTGCAATGCCACCTAAGCTATCACAGGAAAGCTACTGTGTGCTGGAAGTTATGTCCCATCTACACAATTCTGTCTTCAGGTAAAAAACAGCCAAACAAAATCTTGTAGTAACATATGATGATGGATGCTTTTGTACAGATTGGCTCTAAAAATGTAATAATCAGTCATTTTTATAGAACAGTTGCTTGAAACACTATACATGTGAAATACTTTTAAAAGATACTTTTCTAGAGGAAGTGTTCGTAATTTCTCATAACACACGCAAAAGAGCGAGCATCGTGTTTAAAAGAAACAAGACAAAGTACTTTTTCACAAAATGTGTAAAACTGTGGATGCTGTGGAAGTATCCTTTTTAGGTGGGTTCAGAAATAATTTACAAATGGATAGATTGAAAGTCCATCAAGAGATACTAAACACAGAGTGCAGTTGCAACTCTGGCACAGAAAATCCTTAAGCTATGTGCAGCCAGAAGCTAGGAGGGGTAAATCAGATCTACTACTTCATAGTTACCTCATTCTTACACACTTTTTACAAAGATTTGCTATTTACCACCATTAGAGATAGAAAAATGGATTACATGGATATCACCCATCTACAGACTCAAATAATACATACAGAATTCTCTGGTTAAAAAACTCTCTACTAAAATGCTGCCATACCTCTAATGCCTCACATTCAAAGTAAAGGCCATATTTATCCCTGTGAAAAGGGGAAGAAGGAGAGGAAGCAGAGGAAAGAGAGAAAAGAGAGGAAAGAGAAGAAAGAGAGGAAGCATTTCTGATGGTTTAGCTAAAGATAGACTTATCCTCAGAGCACAAATTGCATACTGTAGTCATAATGGATTTTTCATTTTGTCAAGAAGCCTGAGGCCAATGCACATCAGTGAAGTAGTTCAGGAGAAGACCTGGACATACTCAGGCTTCATGATCCTGGTGCCTGGTCAGGAACCTAGTGTATCAACCTTTGTTTGAGGATAAGCAGTTCTGGTAGACAACTCAGTGCTCTTTCACAAAACAAGCAGGAAAAATGTTTTTATTTAGTTAGGTCATGCTTTAACATGTATCCATGTGCATCTACATAATAGGCTCAAGGACCTTGGTTCAGAGAGAACAGGGGCCAACTTCCTCAACTCATGTAAACCAGCAGAGCACAATTAATGTTTAATAAGAATTTTGATTTGCAAGTTCACCTGATATACCAAGCAGATAGGGGTAGGACAGAAAAGTAGTTCACCTATAAATAAAAACGTAACCTACCTAGGCTTTATTTAATTCATTCTAATTAACCTTTCTTATCAGACCTCCAATGGCATGCCTTTATAAGGACAGATAGCTCTCAGAGTTGAAAAGAGTGGAATAAGAAAAATTATACATATTTGGAATAAAAAGTAGTCCTGCTTGCTGAAATTACTGGACTGATTTTGTAACCAGCACAGTATGAGCAAATCTTGCTCTTAAGAATCTGCTAGAATTAGCAGCATGGATTCTCCCATGTGTTAAGCTGTTTTGCACGGTATATTTAGAAGTCTGAAATTAGACAGAGATAGTCAGCAGAAAACCCAGTACAGGGGATGTCTTTAGGAAAAAACTTATAGAGACAACGCTGTCATTTGCAAAATACCCACGTTTACTCACATGAAAAAGGGGGGAAAGGCAGGGCTCAGCAAAGGTCTTCCATACTTAATTTTTCAGTGACATGGTGGCCTGAAAGAACTAGTTCTCACTCTAGTGAAATAGGTTAGGGATGCCTCTAGGGATCATTTTCATATTTACAACTTCCACTTACACTGAATATTGATCTTCTTTTGCTTCACATTCCATGTTTTGGCACTAGGAGCATAGGATTTTTCTTACTTAAAATTAAAACAGCATAGGGTATAGCATAACTAGAATGATAATTTAGCTAGAAAGAGCTAAATTTTTACAGTGTTACAAACTCCTTCAGCTCTCAAGGCACATACCAGAATGGATATCACTATCGAAATTTCACAAGAGAAATTCCAAAAACAGATTTTATCCTCCTATCTTCAAACGTCTTCCCTGGAAACTTGCATTTAATCAACAAATGGACACATACAAGTTTCTAAATTGTTTACTATCAAACTAAACATGAAGCCTCTTTCTTTCTCAACTTGTTAAAATTAAACATCACTTCTTGAATAGGATAACAGAAACAAGTAAGTTCCTCTAAGCCAGTTCTTCAGTTTAGTTTTTGTCTAGATCAACCAAAGCAATAAATTTTATCTAATTTTATAGCTTCAAAGGCATATCTGTTTTCAAAATATTTTTTTTTTTAGGAAATGAATAGCAGCCAGGATAAATAACAACATTAGAGTGCCCCATTATGCCATGGAGCTCACGAGCAACAGACTCATGAACAACACATAACCAACAGCTAAATACTGTTACCTTTTAAGATTCTAATTAGTTGTCTATATTTGATAAAGTTTTAGAAATCCTTACCTCACACCATTCTGTCCTTGCATCAAGGTTGTTGCTAATTTTCCTGAAAAAGGCCTTAACATTATGATCCTTGACTTCTGGACCAAAAAGTGTCTGTGTGATTGTATAGAATTTATCATAGTCTATCTCACCTGTATAGGAGGAACAATATCCACAGAGTTAAAAACTGTCAAGCTACAGCTTCTTTCCTTATCCCCTCCTACCTCCTGTCTTACTTCTCCTTCAATATCAATAGCATGCAAGATCTAGCTCCTCACACTCTATTCATAAAAGCATTTTGCAAAAAAAGAAGTTCAGTCTTAATGTTCAGTCTTTTCAAAACTACCTGGTTGGCAATGCATGACAGGAAACAGATAAAAGAATAGGTGCAAAATTCTCACCTCTTCTTTCTTCCCTTACTTTCATACTATGATTCTGGTTTGTTGATCTGAACCTGAATGGTGTCTGGGATAAAGTTTATCTTTTCATGCAACAATAGCCACTACTCTACTTTTTTTGAGAAAAGCAAAACTTTGCCCTCATTATTTACAATTAAGCAACTGGAATTACATAATTCACAGAATCACAGAAGCATTAAGGTTGGAAAAGACCTTTAAGGTCAAACAAGTCCAACCATCAATACCACCATGCCCACTAAACCGTGTCCTGAAGTGCCACCATTCATTTGGTTTTTGCTTTTACAGATCATTAGAAACGTCGCATTGTGCTAGCTTGTATGTGTGGCAACTCCACCAATTATATTTTGTGAGCAATCACCATTGCATTCTAATTTGACCAGAAGTCCTAACAGGAGGAGAAAAGCACTCCGTAGTGCAACCTGCCTATCTCTTGAAAAAATCAAGAAGTCACAGTCTGAACATTAATTTGAGGTCTTTCTTATAGTCTTGTCTCTATGACACCTTCTCTCCATATGAAAATTACACTTTTGCATCAGAAAGAGTATCTCTTACCATCATCTTTAATAGACAAGTCTAATCTCTCCTTTGTCTTCTGGGTTACCAATTTTTCAACTAGTTTCTGGAACTGCTTCAAGGCATTCTTGAAATCTAGCAATTCAACAGCAGAGCAACTCTCCTTATCACAATCCTCCTTTTCAGACATCCTTTATTAGCAGAGGACAAGGTAAGAGGGAGAGCTCTTCTTAGAGCCTGGTTGAAGTCTCGTTTTGCTCCTTAAATCTTAAACTCCTACATGAGTTCATATGAGATGCAGCTGCATGACAGGTATACCAAGCAGTACATAAAAAAGGTGACTGGCTTAGCATCTCAAGCTGGCTAGTAGTGAACTGTTGATGTCACAACCCTCGGTTACATCACAGAATCCTACTTGCTGAGCGGCCCTAGGTCACGAACCAGATTCACTAATAACCTGGCATGTGAGATTATTTCATGGTATCTTGTGCAAATTGGTGGTTGAAGAGGCATGAACTTTCTTACTTCCAGAGCCAGACAAGGATTTCATCAGGGTTCAATTCTGCTACGCTGGCACCGCTTTAGCAATATGAGGTCACATTCTCCCATATGAATACACCTTTGAGACTAGCTATTGGTAGCTTATATCTTTCAGACTTTTGTACTGAGTGAGGAGGAAGGAAGATTATACCAGTTATCTCTAAGTTTCATATTGTCTTTTTATGCTTTGGATTATTTTCAAGTTTTCTGACAAAGGCTGCACACGAACTAACACAGTTCTAAAAAGCTGCAACTGTGGCTTCGCCTGGATCCACACATCATTTGGTGAAGAACAACAGAGCCAATTTTCTGTTTATATTTGCTCTGTGACAGGAGAACTGAGACCAGCCTGATGATATCCTAGCTTGTGCTACTGCTGCAAGGCTCGGCCAGGGATTGCAATCTAGGTGGGGATGCCTGGTTTTACAGTAGCAATAAGAACATTTTACCAGGGATGTTAAGCTATGAATCATTACTCACGTAGTACAAAGAGGCCAAAGACATTCAATTCAATCCAAAAAGAAGTAGAAGAGCACTTTTTGATAGTTCTTGGAAGTAACATTGAATGTCTGCTTCCTTAGTAAAACTATCTCAATTTCTTGAATATATGCCTTGTTGTCCTCTTTATTGTATTCAAAATCCCTACTCAGTGAACTAGAACTTCCAACCTAGAAACCCAATTACGCTGCAGAAACATTTGTTTAATTGCATAAATTGTTATGATTGAGGTTGCAAGAAATTCAGTGTCGGAGTGGCAGAGTTTTAGTTATTTTCAGCTGTCCAGTTGCCTCTCCCTTAAGCTCTTACAGCCATTCAAACTCCCTTTACTTGTCTTACTTTAGTTTCCAGTCAAGTTACTGTTTCTTTCTTTCTCCTAACATACAACTAATGAGACCAGAGATTAAGTGTTGGCTCTTAACATGTGCTTGCCCAAAGCTCAGCTATATGTCTTACATGGTTACTGTTTTGAAAAGGGTCTGCATTTAACTCACACCTAATTTCACTCAGGATTTTAAAGTCAGAATACTCCTATACCAAGGTACCCCAAGAACCTTTCTGGTTTTTGTTCTCGGGGCATCCTTAAACACAAGCAGGATGGGGCTATTCAGAAAGCAAAATTGCAGCTACCACTTTCTTTTTGCCCTGAGCACTCAATAACTAATCAAACTCATTTGATATGCTACCAATTATGGTACCATACTTGGTATACCAAATTATGTCTTGAGATCAGACATAATTTTTGCCCTGCAAGAGTACCAGTCTCTGTGTTATACCTGTGTTATACATCTTTCTATCCCACTACATCTTAAATTCTTTATTGAATAGTGGAACCCTAGAGTATCCTAGTGGGGTGGTGGAAAAGTGAATTTATTTTTCCTTTAGCTGTAAGAGAATTAAATCCAAAACTATCCCCTGAATGAGTAACCTAGTAGCTACTGAAGAAGGGGCAAGTCCCGGTTCTTGTGGGAATATTCTAAAGAATCAAGCTTCATTCATTCTTTGGAAAGGAATGATGTAAAAAGCTGTATTCAAAGAATGGTTCAGTGCAGTCAGTTTTAAGAAAGAAGCATTTCCCTGAAAAAACAGGTGCTTGAAAAAGGAGTTTTACAATTTGCATCTGCAATCATTAGTAGTCCTCTATTGAGTAAACAGTCACAGTTTAAAAAAAAGAAAAGGCTGTAACTATTTGTAATTAATATGTTAATTACTTTGGATCATGTTATGATCACAGATTCTCTGCATACGGAAGCTAGTTATCTCGCTCAGGGTTCTGGATTCTACGCTACACCTCAGATGATCAACTTTCAGTTCCTACAACCCTTTATTGAATCTGCTCCCTTATGCCTTATTGCATTTTGCAAAATGTAAAGGTTTACCATTTTTTGACACTGCCATGTGAGGCAGTGTCCCCTACTGTGAAGTCAGAACTGTGTCCTTGTCTTGGCTCTGCCATTTCTTCTTTCTCAGTAACCTTATCAGGTTGCTAAAATCTGTACCTGTAAAACAGGAACAACATTCCAACCCTGAATTAGTTCCTTTAAAGTATTACTAGTCCTTATAAGTTAATGTCCACATTTTATTTGTGCAATATCTGTGGTTCTTTTTGTATCACTACACTATGTTGACAATAAATTCTGGCACCTTTCCATTTATTACACTACTCCCATGTTCACTGCACATTTACATGTATATTATTGGCATAATAAAGATAACTGAACTGTAATTCAAGGTGAACAATACTGCTCATAGCATTAGCTATGCTAAAGCAAACATGCATTTACATTTGTTCACTCATCTTCCAGTTAGTGAAGTCATTAATTCACATTCATTAACACAATCACATATTTCTGTGATCAACAAAATTCTAAAGTATTTCAGAGAGGCACATCAGTGATAATGAGTAGAGGCTGGTATCTTCTGCTATTCAAAAAAAAAAGGAGCTCATGAAGAAATCATGAGAAAAGTTGTTGTCCCTCTTTCTATTCCCCTCACCAAGGTAATTTACAATAATCCTAGATTATTTTCAGTTTTATACCAGTGCAGGCGTTAGTGCTTTATTAAGCAGATGATTAAGTTTTGAATGAGAAAATCCAACTAGAACAGACAGGCCAAAATAACCCCTTTGACCATAGTTAGTGTCCTTGCTCCCAAATTTAACAGAGATATCATGAATTCATGAAGTTTAAATCCAGAAGAGACCCTGACAACTTCTAATTTCACTTCCTTTATGTTACAGATCATTAAATATCAGCCATTTATCACTATAATGAGCCAAACAACTTTGTTCTAAAGTATAATTTGTGGAAAGGTATCAAGTTTTAATCTGTAGACACTAAGAGATGGAGAATCCATCATGTTTGTTACAAAGGTTAATTGCTCACATTGTTAAAAATTAAGCCTCCTGTTTGAATCTGTGTGGCATCAGCTTCCATTCAGCAGCTGTTGGAATGTCTTCACTGATTTAGAGTAATAGTATATTCTCCTACTATGGGCCTTTGTACCTGAATTTTTCTCTTGCTAATTAAAGCAGATTGAACTCTCTGCCTCCTACCGCAACACTTTCCTCCAGGACTCAAAATAATGTTTGTGATTCTTTTCCACATTTTTCAGCTTTTCAATATCTTTAAAGAATGCTGGTGCCATGTTGCTGTGCTATACCATAATGAGCAAATTGGTACTCTGGTCAAATAATGAATTCCAGTCTATTTGTTAAATTCACTTTTCACGAGACCAAACTGATCAACTTCTTTGTATTGTTTTTAGCTATTGATCTCCAGATCAGCTTTTCTATTACTTCACTCAAGGCTGATGACAGGCTTATTGGTCACAGCTTTCTTGAATTGCTGTGCATGGAGTCTTTGCTCCATGGAGATTCTGTAGTCAAAAGGAAAGGAGAAATTATATTTTCTATTTCTTTGTGGCTATCTAGAGGATTGATATCAATCAGGCATGTTCTAAGAATATCAAAATCAATTCTTCAAAAAACTGAATAAAGACCATAGTCTTCACACACACTTGGGAAAATCAGCTGAAAAACATTTATGAAACATACAGGGAAGAAAACAATTTGGTATTAAACAAAGTTACTAAAAATAATGTATGTAAGTGTCTCTGCGTGAAATAGCTAGCTCTTCAGGGAAAGCTGATATGCTACCTAACACAAGCAATCCAACTGGTGGAAGTTCTATCATTTCCACTGGGAAGAGCACAAAAGTTTCTGGGTACTCCTGCTCAACAGCAATGAGTATGTCTTTCGATTAGAAGAAGGAAAAGAGCTTGGCAGAGAAAAGCAGCACTGATTCCTGGAAAAGGGAGGGATAGCTTCAGGATGCATTTTCACTAGTTCCGACAGTATTCTCCAGGAAAATATCTCCCTTGTGTGTGAAGGTACTCAGTGTTTGGTCAGATACTGTATCGTGGTCAGAATTATGGTGTATTTGATATATTGCTTCCAGCTGAATCTTTGTTAATCCTTGTTATGCAGTGCTTCTTGTTGATTAATTTTTCTAGTCTGTGTCAGCTTGTACGACATCAGGCTATATTCTCATTTCCCAGTTAATAACAGTGGTTTGAGGTTTATAAAAGGTATTAATATCCATCCTTGGAACAGAGAGGTTAAGAACAGAAAGCTACGTTTTGTTCTCTTTCAACCACCCATGAAGAAACTTCACGTTACACAGCATAATGAAAACACACAGAAACCCTAGATAAGGAACCATTGCTTTCAGTACCAGCTGATTCTGTTGTCTTCGATGTTTAAACTCAAAAAATGTACAGTATAATTTTAAAATAAGATGTGGTGACTGAGTGGGCTGACATACAAAAGTGGAGAAGATAGGAACTGCATTAGAAGATAAGCAAAGTCTGAAAGAGAAATTCAATATTAAATTGATGAGTAGCAGGAAGTCCTTGCATTAGTAAGTCTACAGTAGCATTAACTGAATGAAAAGCATTTTCTTTCCTGTGTCCCTTACTGATACTGTGGAAATGGATACATTGGATAAGGAATATGGTAGAGTTAATGTTTATTCAGAAGTCGAACCTCCCAACTCTCCTCTTCTTACTACGTTAATCTTATTAGTCTCAATTATTGGAAATTCTCAGAACAGTACAAAGTTAATGATATGTATGTCTGTATGGGTGCAAAGAACAGCTACAGCAAGCTCACTGCAGAATTGGCAGCTCATTTGAAAAATCAATAATTTCCAATCTTTATCTCAAGAACTATCATAAAGCTATGAAATTCTATGCAAATTTTAAAATTCTGACCATGTCATTTGAACAGCTGATAACAAATAACCCAAAGCTACTGCAGAAGACAAACCAGCAGAAGGTGACAGATCTTCTTTCCTGCCTCTAACAGGCTGCCAGTCACCATTTCTGGTAGTCTCATTCAAAGACAAATTGTCCCCAAGTAAAATGATGGTTCAGAATACCCCAAAGAAAACACAGTAGATCTAAAATGGCCTTGGTTGTCCTTAAAAAGGCTCTGGCCCATAAGAGACTTTGGTTCTGACTCTGATTTTGGTCCAGATCAAGTCCAGCCATTAAAAAAAAAAAAAAATCAGTATTTCATACTTTTAAACATTCCCTTAAGCCTGGCTGTGTTTGCAGCTGAATCAGGATACAGCTGCTTGAGTTCAGAGTGGCTGAACTCCTCTCTGACCGGTATGGGGTTGGGCAAGTCAACTCTTCATTAATTTTAGCAATGTAAAAATTAAAGTTCTCCCATGAAACAGAGTTGAAGGGGTGCTATCAAGTTCACATTTACATAAGCTCACTCTTTTTTCTGCTGACTTTATTCTTCACTTTGCTTTTGCCATATTATCACCCCACAAGCAGTATCACACTCCTTGCTATAAAGTGCATTTACTCTTCTGCATCACTAACAACAGCTGAAATGACCAAGTGATAATTTTAAAAATCATATTTCCTATGCACTATTTATTAATTTGTACATTGGACTCTGGAGAATGACAACAGGCCAGTGAGTTTGTAATCACTTTCATTTCACGTTTGTCACACTAGCAAGAAGCTGTAGCATAGGAATGAACTTCCTATGGAAGGCTATTCCTTTAAAATAAACAGCTTATATTACAACTGAATTTTGCACGGTTATTGTTGCAAAACCTGGTGTTACTGGTCTTACATTGGTTTTACAATGTTAGTATCTAGGGTTCAAGCTGCCCTATGATCTGTGTCTATACAACTGAGGGAGGTATGATGTCAGCAGGTATAAGTTTATATCTCCACTTGTTTTAACCTACTTAGCAAGAAACAGGTGCCACAGTGGCATCAATATGCATCTGCCACCTCAGCATGTACCACAGTCCCACACAGGTTTGTATAGCCAAGAAGAAGTTCACCTCATCTAATTCAGGCATCAAAAAGTTAATAATTCAAGCCACCTTATATGCCTTTATTATTATTATATGCCTTATTATTTATTATCAATAATAATGAACACTTTAAGAGAGTCATTCATCTTACTGGTCTTAGGTGCTTAACTTTTAAATACATTATTTAGGTGAGATGAATTACACCTGCAGCTAGTACAGGTATTAGCACACATGCCAGTTATAAAGCTCACACGTTATGGTACATGCTGCAGCCAACTTTGAACTTCAGCAGAGATGTTCTGACAGCATCTCATCACCTCCCAGGATTGCCCATTTGGGTCCCTGCCCTGCTGCAAACACTTGTGTTTGCTTCAGTGAACTGTGTTTAAGCCAAACACTTTTCTCAATCCAGAATATTCTCAGATTCTTGTGATTTTTCCACCTAGCCTGCTTTATGATTTAAAGTTCACATCCCAATCTGGACTAGATTACACAGCCAGGATTACAAATTCTGCAAGATCAAGCCCTAATTTTGAACTTTTGCCATTAGGCTTGTGCATTTTTTTCCTTACACGTTGCATTATCAACAGCTGTAGATCTATATTAAAAGTCTTGTTTTAATGCCAAGTGGTTGGGAACAGATGAAAGGTTTCTTCTGTCCGTAAACTCTCCCTTGCTCTATAGATATATACTGCAGCTATATATAGATACAGTGAATAATCACTTGGCTTTCATCTGCCCTTAAGGCTAAAGAATAGCAAAGAGAACATGTTAGAAAACAAATGCCAGGAGAAGGCTGTAAAAATCCAAGTTAAAAAGCTGAAGTCAGGTAGCTAGAGATTTTTGGGGCAGTTGTTTCGTTTTGTTTCGTTTTGTTTCACAGGACTACAGTCTGGCTGTCTACCATGCCCTTTGAAATAGTAAGTTTTACAAAGTTCAAAACAGGAAGCAAAAACCCATCATCATCGGATTTCTGAAACAAATGTATTAAGTATGGACAAAAGCTGCTCTTTTCTGCTCACTCTTTGCTTGTCAGGAAAGATGGGAATGAGCCTGTGACTTGAAAGGCACACTAGCAGAAGCTAAAGAAGAGAGAAAATGAGTGAAAGGAACATATAAGTGAATGAACAAACGGGAAATTAAATAGGTCTCTTGAATGCCTTAAAACACTCTTTTCCCACCCCACAATGTTCTCACTGCAGAAACCCTGACGTTTTTGATGGTACAGATAGAACCCCAGCTCTGGCAGGAGTCATGGTTTGTGGTTTGTATTTCTACACAAGGTTAGAGAGTAGCAGAGACTTCAGCACTTTATTTACTCTGCTTTGGATTGTTCAGCTCTTACATGTGAGTGATACTCGATGCTCTGATGTCCTGAAACATTTCAAATTACTACATACAGCAAAGGCAGGGAACTTTTGAAGACATTCCCAGACATCTGCAGACTTTCCAGTTGTGAATTATTACTTCCAAGGCCGGCTCTTAAGGTTTTTCTTATACATGTGTAAGCATATATCTACACACACATACATGTCAGACACCTGAAAATTTACAGCCAATGCATTCTTCCATCCCATGTAAATTGTGCATAACAGACAACACATTAAAAGGACTGTTGCAGAAATGATCTGTGAAGTCCTTGGGAGTTTCAAGGACCGTTTCTGTAGTACAGGACTGGGGACTTTGTATTCCAGCTTTTTGTTGTACTGTTTCAATCCCATCCACTCAGCTACATATATACTTAGTACTTTGAGATGGGACACACTTCCAGTAAGCCACACACTTACACTTCCAGAGATGCAAATATCGGGTTGTGGTTTCTCCTTCCATGCAACTATAAAAGTAAAGGTAAAATCCTTTTAGCAGCATTTCCATTAATATGTATGCATGTTTGATGAGCAGGGTCTGGTCCAAATATAGTGTAGACATGAAACATTGCAAAGCAGATGTCTGGGTTTCTTAAATGTTTCAGCTTTTTAATTGCATGGAAAGTTAGGAAAGGATTGGCTAGTGAATTAATTAGATTATTAAAACCATAGCTGGATTGGCTTTAGACTGTGTTAGGTAAAACAGGTGCTGGACTAGAATTAGGAGTCAGGGTTCTGTTTCCTGCTTTGCCTTTGACCTGATGATACAATAACACAACATTTCTTTTTCTTGTGCCTCAGGAATAGTGACACTGCATGAAAGACAAATGGAACTCTGCTCATGAAGTATTCAAGATCACTTGAATAATTTTAGCAATTTGTCAGTATTAACAATGTGACCACTATCAAATCAAGCATTGAAGAGACTGCATATTTATGGATCTATTTAATTTTGCTATGAAAAATCCCAAACCAGCAATTCTGAGACATGATCTTTGTAAAATGTAATTTATCGGTTCTCTTTTTCTCATTTTCTAGAAATCCAAAAGAAGTCGAGAGGGAGTATTTTTGACAAGTGCTGTAGTGAAAAACTACTTAGAAACCTGAGTATATAATGGAATCAGCCAATGGACAGTATGTTGTCTAATGTGTACTACGCACTAAATTACATTTCTCCCCTGTTCTTCCTTACCAGCTTTTTGCTCCTTTCATTTTGCAGGGGTAAAAAAGGCACACAATTCAAAATTTTCCTTTAAAGGCAGAAGATAGAGATGTCTTCTTCTCAATGAGGTGTACCATTAATTTGGCCCAGCCATGTCTTACTGTTAGACTTTCACCATGCAGCAACTGGTCCTAAACCAACCCATGACTGTGTATTGACATAATATTTTTGCACACAACCTGTCATGCACAGGTAAATCTCTTTTATGGACAAGGAAAGAAAAAATTATGCCTTCCCTAAAGCCCCAGCTGAAGTACTAGTGGTCTGATACTGGAAATTTTGGAAGGTCATGTGTTCTATTAATGCAGCTTTTAGGGGGGAAAAATATAATTGATTTGAGAAAGGCAGCTGCTTCTGCTGCCTTTGTAATGAGAAAAAAACAGAAGACCAGTGATGAAGAAACAGACTGAACTAGTTTTTTAAAGTAGGTTTCAGTTGTTGATTAAATCATATTTGATGGATTTGAAAACATAGACTGTAAAGTTAACATTGATAAGAATAGTTACTTGAATCAATGTTTTATTTTTCTGACCCATGACTTTCTCTATTCCTAACCCTTTTCTTACAGCAGTAGTTTGTCATATAAAATTGCCATGACAAGTCCATAATTTGTATATAGATATGTGTTTAGAAAGACATCAAACCTACCTCAACTACTTGTGTTTTCAGTCTCAGTCCACAAGGAATCATACTCTCAGTGTAGTCCTTTTAATACCATTATTTGTATGAGAGAGGAAAAAACCCCAGGTATTGTTTGCCAAGACACATTTCTATGAAAATTCTGTTGCTTCCACAGCTGACATTTAATTTTTTTTTTTTCATCTAAACCAAGAACAGATGTAAACCGAAAGTTTTATTTGGGCCGTGGTGAAAGCTGTCACACATCAGTACATATGCAGGTCAGCTAGGAAAGCAACCAACTTAGAGTTCTTCCTGTGAGGAAGAATGATGTTTGGTCTGGTAAGGTGTTTTAGGCCTTGCTGAGCAAAAGTCACTGTGGTACATTCCAGGACAGGTTGGGTTTGGAGACAGTACAGCCACCCTAGCACAACCGGGGGTCAGTACAAGACAGCTAGAGCTGTACACAGGTGGCTTGGGCATTCCCGTACCGTTTTCACACAACACACACTGGAGACAAAGGTATAAAAATAGGTGACTTCATAGCGCGAACTTTGGTATCTTGCTCCGTGGCTGACTAAAAGGGGTCTTCACTTGCACCGTAAGTTTGTCTAGGCCATGATGCTGCTGGTCGCTTTGCGAGGATGCAACTGCCAGAGCTGCCTCTGAGCACTGTGGGGAAGCACCTTAGAAGAAACTACTGCCGTAATGGGAGTTTTCATTGGCGGGATATCTGGAGAAGAAGTCTAAATATCGGTTCAGCCCTTTCTACCTCTTCCCGGAGCAGGGCGCAGACGAGGCCTACCTGAACGCAGCTCCCCAGAGGGAAGCACTGCAGAAGGCAGCCGTGCCGAGCCAAAATGCAGAGGAGTCTAAGGAAGCGGAGGAGACAGCCACATCCCGGTCACGGCCAGGCTGCTCACGGCCGCGAGTGAGGGGGCGAGCCGAGCCACTTATCGACAAGGGGCCGAAGGGGCCGTGCGACCCCTCACAGGCCTTGCCCCGCCGGTGAGCACGCGCTCGCAAGCTTGACGCCCGCGGGAAGAGCGGTCGGTGGGGGCAGGGCCCGCCCGGGGCAGGCAAGGGCGAAGCCACCCGAGGGCGCGCCCTCCGTGGGCGGGAAGGCGGAGGGGGCTCCTCCTCCTCCTGCCCTCATTAGCGGTCTGCGATGGGGCTGGGAGTGGATGTAGCTGCCCTCCGCCGGGCTGTGAGCGGCGAGCCGTGAGCCATGCACTCGGGGAACAGCACGGGCAATACGACGAGCCGCCCGGAGCCCGCGGCGGCGGAGCAGGAGGTGCCGGGTGAGCGGCCCCTCTTCAGCGCCGGCACCTACGAGCTGCTGGCGCTGCTTGTCGCTACCATCGGCATGCTGGGCTTGTGCAACAACTTGCTGGTGCTGGTGCTCTACTACAAGTTCAAGCGGCTCCGCACGCCCACCAACCTCTTCCTCGTCAACATCAGCCTCAGCGACCTGCTGGTGTCCGTCTTCGGCGTGAGCCTTACCTTCATGTCCTGCCTGAGGAGCCGCTGGGTGTGGGACTCCGCCGGCTGCGTCTGGGACGGCTTCAGCAACAGCCTGTTCGGTGGGTGATGGGGCCGCCGTCGCCTCCTGTCCCTCCCTGTCGCGCTGGGTCCCTCCTCTCGGCTGCCCTCCTTGCCTGCTTTCCCCAACCGTCACGTACCCCCGTCCCCAGCCGTCACCTCCCCCTCTCCCCCCCCCGCCCCTCAAGGGACCGCCGCGTCGCTCACAGCTTTGTCTCAGGAGTTTCTTCCCTGAACCAGCCCTTCGTCCCGTTCCCGTGCGGGCCGCCCGCCCTGGCGGGGAGCGGGGCGGGGAGGAGGAGGCGCTCTCCCTGCCGGGGGAGCCGGGGCCCGGCGGGCGGCCGTGGCGCGCAGCGGCAGGCGAGGAGCCGCAGCTGCGGCGGCTTGCAGGGGCCGGGGTTGGGGGTCCCGCTCCCGGCCCCGACAGAGTTTTGGTAAGAAAGTCGTCGGTGCTGAGGAAGATGATCCGGAGCGAACAGTAATGTTCATCGCCAGTCAGTTTCTCGGCCTCCCGCCCTTGCCGGTGTGAGGGGGCAACTTAGGGGAAAAGACAGCAGCTTTGTTAAAAGGGGTCACCGAGTTGGCCGAGTGTTGCGCAGACTTCATGAGCATAAAAGATCGTATTTTATATGAGGAAACGCTGCGGTGCGTGGCTAAGGAGCACGTACGTCCCTGGCTGCAGGGTCAGCAGCGTCCCGCCTCGGTGGAGCAGGTGGCAACTTGGCCGCACCCGCTGGCGGTGCGTCCCGGCAGCCGCAGCCGCCCCCCTGTCCGGGCCTGCCGGGCTATACAGCTACCCAGCGTGTGGCAGTGCCTTGAATTTCTTTATATGTATATGTGAAATTCAAGTGCTATCTTTCAGTTGTAAGAGTGGTACAGTTGGTTTGGGTTTTTTTGGGGAAACCACTGATTCCCGTGAAATGGGATCTTTTAGCACTGCCGAAGGACTACTTGCGCTGTTTCCATTTTCAAAAACTGTAGGCATTCTGCAGGTTAGGTTGCAGTCCAGCTATGTACATGTAGCCTGTTAAAAGGAATATGGCTTTGTTTTTACTGATAAAGGATGCTGCAAAAGAGCAGGATTGTGTTTCTAATGGTGAAAGTGTTTGGCTAATCAGTAACCGAATCTAAAGCTCATGTCAGATCTTTTTTTTTTTTTTTCTGGCAGTGGTGTATAAATTAGAGATGGATCACAGTGCACCCATGCAATGTACATGCACTGAAGATTGGCTCTAATAAGGCAAATTAAAGTCTTTAGTAAGATTTGCAGCTTTCCTGCATAACCTTTGTTTAACGTAGGACTATAGCCTGCCTTTGGGCTGCTGGGACGAAGGTGTGTGGTTGCTCATGATTGATTTGACTGCTGTCGCATAGTGCAGCAAAAGTCTGTCTTGGAAGCTGCGGTGGATACAGGATGTAGTTAGGTGTTTGTACAAGGTTTGGTGTTGGATGATTTCTGCGACGCACAGCTCAAAAAAAATTTGTTTGCTAGTCTTATCAGGGAAAGTACTAGAGAACCTAGCTAATGTAGGGATATCTACATCACTCAGTTCAAATACTCGACGAATTCAAGTGTCTGCCAGCCAGATTCTGCCGGGCAGCTGAATATTAACCTTACACAGGAGAAGTGAAGTATAGTTCTGTTCCTATCTTTATCCCTTATATATTATACTTACTATTTTTGATGCAGGTGTTTTTCATATAGCGTCAAAAAATAAGAGGCGTAGTGGGAGTAATGTTAAAAAACAGACTATAATAATCTCTTACCGTCTTCCAAAGACAGAACAAATAGAAATAATGAGGTATAAATTGGCAAGCAAGTTACCTGACCACACATGACTTTTAACTTGTGTTTCTTTTGGGATGTGCTACATAACTTGCCACTACAAATGTATTCAGTGTTAATGCTTTCCTGCATTCCTTTATTTAATAAACTTGTTCCCAAAAAAATGTAGGAAAATTCATGGGCCTTACCTACAGAGTAGTGAAGTTATCATTACTGGTTTGTGAAATTACATCTTCCTGTGCTTGGTCACATTATTTTCTTCTTCAATAGTGTATTTCAATGGGAAGAATTTTTTTGTGATATATTAGAAAAGTGTGTGTTTCTGTGTAGTTTGTCATATAGAAGTGGAGAGTAAATACACAACTTAATGTTCAGGAATATCTGATGCCTGATTTTACTTTGTTCACCCTCCATGTAAAGTAATAGAAAATATTAAAATTGGCTTAATTAGATGCTAACATAATAAAGTTATACCTAATCTTAAGATTTCCTTTTGTACATAGCATTGTTTTCATATTCTCAGCTGGAGATAGACATTTTGTTCTTTTCTGTTTGTGAAGATAAGTGGTTTCCCATCTAACTGAGCAGAAGAGTAGGAGCATGTCAATATGGGGGGGACACATAATAATAATGCCCTGCAGGTAGCATTACACTGTGTTTTGCCATCTGGACTATTGCCACCACAGCTTCTATTTTTATTTTGTAATATGTCCATGAAGAGAGCTGTAATTTGAAGGTTTTTGGTGGGGGGCTTTTTTCTTCATTTTTTTTTTTCCTGGTGGTGTTAAAGGTACTGACAGAAGATTTCATTCAGAGTAACCAGGTATTATATTTATAAATACACTTCTCTTGTATATAAAAGCCCCAGTCAGTTATTACCTTGGGGTGGTGGTGGAGGTAATGTAATGGAAGTCTTGTATGTGTATTGCCTAGCAGAGCTTCTTAAAGCGTAACACTCTCCCCCCACCTTCCCCCGCAGAACTTTTGGGAATAAAAAGTACATTCATTGATCAGAAGACATACAAAATTGTCAGCTTTTAAAAGTGAAGTTCTTATTAACTAAGCTGAGTAATTCCAGCTTTGTAGTTTTCAATTGCTCAGTAAACCACAGTAACCTAATAAAGACATTTCTAGAATGAAGTGGTGGTAGTTCTGATACCATGGATATGAAGTCTATTACATCCTAACAGATACTGTGAGGTTACTTCACTGCTGTGGATATGTGCTGGGATTGGACCAAGTAATTTTACATTAGATGACCAAAACTTGTTTATTTACAGCAATGTAAACATTTTTGAGTATGAACTTGGACATTGCTATGTCAGCTTTCTGTACCAGCCTTCAGGTCCAAAGGCAGTTCAAGTAAGAGAATCCTTCTGTAATTTTTTCCCTTGGAAGAACAGCCACTGAGCCCCAGTACTTGGTGTAAGCTGTCTTCTGCATTTGTTGACCCATAAGTGAGAGGTTCCCCTGACAGTAAGTAGTTTGGGAGACATGATTAAAGCTGCTCTTTCAAAAAAAAACCAAAAAAACACCCAAACAAAAAAACAACCCCACACCCAAAAAACCCACAACAATTTAAATTCAGTTAATTCTCAACGAGTTTTAAAAATCAGATTCTTTCTGATGACTGTAGTTAATCAGGAATGACTTTGAAAATCATGATCATGCAGGTTTATTTTAAATTGTTGCATGTTGTTATGAGGTCTTTGCTCATACTGTTTTGAAAGCCAAGATTACATTATTTCTGTGTTCCTCTTAAGAATGTCAATAGATGAAATACACAGGTGGAATGTGTGCTTAAAATAAACTGGTAGCATCTACATTTTCAGGAATCTTTGTTATGTAATAACAACAACTTTTGTTTTTCCCCTGCAACAAGGAGGAGGGCCCTCTCTACACTTCTCCTAGGAATTTTGGATTGGAGAATCTGAAAATTTCCTTTGTAAAAGTGTTTCTCATCTTACCAGACAGTCCAGCATTTGAGGCATGTGAGATCCAGAACTTAGACACTGTAAGCAGATGCTCACATTCTGAAACTTTTTGGTTGAGAAGGTGGCAACAGAACTACAGATTGTCTGTCTAGAAATAAATGGCTATCTTTGTGTTCCTTGAAATGGTCTATTTCTATGTTATTGTAACTTTATCATTAGGCAAGCCCCTGTAGTAATATCTGCTTCTTGTGTTGCGTTGAACAGCTCAGAACTTGCTGTTTGTGCTACTGCTGCCTAGCTTTTCTGGGACTTGAAAGCTTTTCATTGAGCCTTTAGAACATGTGGAGACCTGCTTGCTACAGCGCAAAACCGATCGTTTTGACTACTAAACAGCTGTCCTTGTCACACAAGTAACAATCCCAGTTTTCTTTTATTCATTGGATTCTGAAGTCAAGATAAAGTTCAGGCACGTATGTCCTCACAACAGAGGCCATGAAAAGAGCTTCTCTTTGCTGTTACAAAGCCATTCTTAGCGCTCCATATACTAGTATAGGGAAAATGACATAGATCAGATGACTAAATGACAAGTCTTAGTCTAAGCTTTGATGATGCTGTTGTCTGTTTTAGACAGTAATCCCCATTTAATTTAGTTATACTGAGTTCCAGTATTTATTTTTGAACAGGTGAGGTATCCTGATGGATTTATGATAGCTACTTCAATTAAGTGATGTATTTAAAACATGAGTCACCTTTCCATGGCAGTGTGCAGTCAACTCTTTGGTGGTCCCACTGAGTCTGCTACCCTCTCCTTATGTAAAAGCTTGTAACTCTTTCCCTGTCTGTCGTCAGCAAAGCTGCAAGTAGTAGAGATCTGTGTGATCTCTTTATCTGATTTAGTAATGCAACTGATAGCTGGGAGGCTTGCTGTCTGTCACTGAGAGCATAGGTTTTTGTTTGTAATTGCTAGAGAAGACACATGGCAGCTAAATATACCCAAATGTCTTCATTACTGGACATGGAAACCATCTTACCTGAAAGCAAGGACTTGTTTAATTGTGGAGTACAAGCACAGGGAATAATAATCTTTATGTGCATCTGCTGGCTTTTCTCAAACAGACAAGATTTTTTGAAGTGACAGTGACTGTTGCAGAAGTTGATGTGTGCAAGAGAAGTTTATATCCTGCCCATCAACAGGCAGTGGATGTCTGCTTTAATGCCTCTTGTACATAGGAATAGGCCGTGAGGGTTCAGAAGTAAACTAGTCTGATCATGTGGGACATACTTAGTATCTCTCAAGCATAAACCCCTTCAGCTACAAGTACTGGCAACTAAACCCTCTGCCAGTAGTGTTCTTGTAACACTGGCTCATGTTTAATTGAGCAAGTGTTAATTGAGTGGAAAAACTGGTTGATAACAGGAATGACCTTGAGGAACAGGAGCCAAAATAATGTATTTGAGGCAGTCTCTTGGCAGAAGGTTGCATAGTGAGGGTGTACTCTGGGGTAGGCTCTATATTATTAAATCTTAATTGTTTGTGATTGAAAGACTAGTGTTACTGAAGTGTGATTAGAGACCTCTGTCTTTCCTAACTGTAAGCTGTTCTTGTAAGGGTAAATAAACATTACCAGCTTTTAATGTCAAATTAATTGAAGGTATTACAACCCATCTGGACAAGTCGCCATTGGTATACAGCAGCTAGATCTTAATGAGCTACCAAGTAAATGTTGAGATCCAGGTGTATATTCTTTTCCAGTGATGTGAACTGGAGGATGGGAAAATTTGTAAGCAGTTTTACAGACTTCTTTCCTGTGAAAAAGTTGCGGAGTGTACACCTGAGGTTATTTTATTTATTTGTTTTAAGGCAAGCTGATATCCCCCCCCCTTCCACCTTCTCTCACACACATAATCCTGAAGTAAGGCTTTATTGCCAGAGATTGTCCTGTGGACCTGGTTTCACTTACAGCCTATTTTAAAACAAACCAAAAACATTTATATGTATATAATTGTTAGCTACTTCATCTAATGCTTTTCTCTGCACACTGAAAGAATGATGCCCTGTGCCACCCTCTTGCATTACTGACGTATGTTATATGCACTGATTTAATATCACTAAAAGCGTTTTCTATGGTTACTCAGCAGACAGTTTGAGGATCTTGTGTTACAGACAGCTGGGGCTCAATAAGCATGCTTTCAGCTTCAGCAATTTTTTAAAGTGAATTAATAACTTGCAGGATTGAACATGGAAGAGGTGATTAATTCCACCGTAGTTTTATAGGAGAGGTATATATAAAATATACATGAAGCCTATTGTGTCTAGAAGTGGTTTTTTTTTTAAATCTACCTAGATTTGACTGTGGATGCTAAAATTTGTTGAAAAATTAGAAGTGGTACATAGCTGTTGCCTGAAAAACATTGTAACACCTTATTACTGAATTCAAATAGACTGGTTATGTATTTTGTAATACAAAACTATGGAGTGCAATAGCACCTTGTCTTGCTACGGACAAGAAGTTGTGCTGCTGCTGTCTAGCTTTTCAAATGTGAAGGAGGTAAGGAGGGATTGCAGAAGAGTAGCTTTCACCTCTGATTAGGTATGCAAAATAGTAATTCACCACTTGGATGTAGGTCAAGGATTAATTGATATAGAAAATAATGTTCTTTGACAGAAGTCATGGTCTGTCTACATTGAATCTCATTTGCTGCATTATGCTGTAGTTACTCTGTAGAGATGCTCAGTCTTCAGGAATACATATCTGATACCCACTTTGCCCAAATTACAAGCTATGGGTTTTTTTTGGGGGGGGGGAGGCAGTATGGCAAAACACGCAAGTAAGTTGTATATTGCATAGAGAGGGCAGAAGCAATTGTGGTTGGTTGAACTACTTGAACATCTGAAGGCATTGCAATATTTTTGTTCTAATTAAGGATTGTAAAGTCAGAATATACACATTGTATGGGACAATGCACTGCAGCTCAGATGTGTTTTGCACTCTTCTGTGATGACCTACACTGTGCAGCTTGAAGTATTTAATGATGTATCCAGACTAATGTAACTCCTGGAAAAACCCAGAGTACCGAAGAAGTAATTATCCCATATGAGACATAAAGTCTACACCAAATGCAGTATTTCAGTAGGAGAACAACGAAAACTGGCAAAAATGAGAATTTTTCTTTCTCCAAAACTCCCAAACAACAAGGAATAGCTTATTTCCCCCTGATTCAGGATGGCTGGCTACTAGAGAAGAAGAAGAGTTGCAGCACAGAAATTGTGTGCTAGTGGCTTAAACAAGGAGACACTTTTCTTTTGCTACATTCGACCTATGCTGCTTAAATGGGAATGACCCCATTCATGCTAGGTTAATTGCCCAGCCTTAAATTGGAGCTAAAACTAGCATCTCTAGTTCCTAAACACAGAGTGTTTATGTTTATAATCAGTAGTTACAGAGTGTTTATGTTTATAATCAGTAGTTACAGAGAGGAGTACTTGCTGAGATGAATATCTATAGATCATACAAGTCTTATCTGCAAGCGCTGAGCAGTCAAGTCTTTCAGAAAGAGGTGGAAAGACTGATTTGCTAGTAGAGTAAATCAACCCTTGGAATTTTGGGCCTTAGCCTCAAATAAAAAGTACATAGATCTCAAGTATTTCAAGAAGCTTTAAGCATAACAAAATTTCTTTCAGGTAAAACTATAAATTGTTTTGATGTGCGTATTTTTGACTCTTAGCAAAGTAATGAATTCCCGTATTTGCTTCTCCCTTGCGTGAAGAAAAGTAGAGGTTTTCATTTCAGGGGCTAATATCCAAACAATAACCATAATGGCTTTCTGTAACAGATTTTTTTTTTAATCAGCGCATATTTCATCATATTAAAATATGCAACTCGGAATGAAATCTAAATCACTTCCGGAAAAGGTGCTTGGGAGCGAAGTAAAATTGTTTTCCACTGTGCTAGGTCACAAAAACTGAATTGCATATGGAAAATGAAGCCATCCACATGGGTAAATCATATATGAGGCAGTTAGAAGCAGCGCGAGAACATTCACGATGTGAATATGTAGTGGCCTAAAAAAGGCAAGGCTCTTCTGGGTGAGAATGCCACCAAAGTGTATGGCATTATGCAAAGCACCGCATTTCTGTGGGGACAGTACAAGAAGCCTTGCATCTGTTTGCTCTTGGCAAATCTCTGCGAAGATTTGACTTAAGTAACACCATTATATTCTGTGGTTACAATGGGCATTGTTACCTGCTGTTTGCCAGCCAACCCAAACTGACCCAAAATCAGTGTGTTGGGGGGGAGAGAGAGAGAATGGAGGATGGAGTTTAACTTGGCTTGAAACAAAAGATTCATGGTTGCTTCACAGGGGTGGTAATAGGCCAATTTATTGAAAGGAACTGTCTGAAAAGTGGCATGTAGGAGTAGTGACAGATACCTCAATTGGCATATGTATTAGATGCTTCTAGTTTCATTATCCTTGGAGGAATGGGTTGTATTCTCACTTCTTTAATGGTAGTTGTGACTTGAGATCGTTTATGGTCATAGATTTGCCTTTCAATTTGATTTCTGAGCACGCAAAGAAGAAAACCAGTAGTTGTACTTGCTACTACCATGGATTCCCATCCTTTCCCACCAAAATGTGTGATATGAAAGAATGTGTTCATAGGCAGCAGGATTGAAAAAGAAATACCAAAGATGGAAGAATGTAGAGGACGAGAGGCTTCTGTGTGTAAGTGGGGAGATATGACAGGGATGGCTCTGAAAAGAGACTTAAGAGAATCTTTGAGACAGTGACAAATATTCTACTTATATGAGATTTTTCTTGTGTGTCTGTCTACTCTAGGTAAGACTATGTGTATGGTTCCTTTTTTAATTCCTGCTGTTTCAGCTAGAAATTTTGGGAGTCAGCTTTTACTGTTCCACAACGGTATGTCTCCACTCGGAAAGTGCCAGCTCAGCACTATGGGGGAATTGTGGCATCAGGCCAGACATAGAATATCCTTCAGGTATGTAACATCTGCTTATGTGAAATACCTAGGACCTAGCCTTGCAAAGAGATGATCCATACTAGAGTGTCACATATGAAAGAGACCCTGAAGACTGCTGACTTAGCCAGCATAAAGCTATATCCCAGATACATGCAACCATTCATCATAAGATAACATCAAGGACAACATGCCACCACCACCTTTCCCCCTCCTCCCGTGCCTCAGAGCATCAACCTCACAGGATATGGCATTTCATCAATTGCTTAATTTCATAGCATGATACTATCAATACTAGGGATAGTTACCACAGTGTTGCCAGGTTCGTGCTTACGAGCTTCTGCTTTATTTAGCATATGAGTAGTTAAAGAACACTTACACCTGTTCTTTAGTGTTAAAGTTCTGGGATTTTGTTTTGAAGCTTGATGTCATAGCTAGAGTCAACATGGAGAAATCAATGTTAAGAATTAACCCATACTGCGGGGGCGAGGGGGGGAACAAATCTGTGTTTTGCTTCATTAAATCCGTAACAACAACGTTGTGTTTTTTGCCCTTGTTAGTAAGTTGTTTTCAACACTTGTCCGTAATGTGGAATTCCAGTTGCTAATACAAATTAAAATCTTGGTTTTACTTCCATTTCAATCTGAATTGGCTAACTCAGGTTAGCATCGTGTATTTATTTTTTACAGTCTCTAATTTTTGATCTGAATATGCAACTATGACTGGAAGTAGAGAAATTAATACCGTACCACTACTGCTTAAATTTGGCTAGAAGTTTGGTGAGTAGACGAAAGAAGGGTATAGCAAGTAAGACCAGTTTTTCTTCTAATTTAAATATGACACTGTCATCCAAACTAAATTATGATCTTTATGGAGGCTTGCATAGCATTTGAAAATGAAGGTGGCTACAGGTATATGTTATCCCTAATTGTTTTTAAATATAGATTATGCCAAGAAGACTTAATTGCCACATCAAAAGCAGAGAATCTTTAATGCCTGATGTAGATATCCCATCAGATCCACGAAATGCATCATATTTCAGATGTACATCTCATTGAGATGAATTTAATAGGTTTATCCGAACCACAAATGACTAGTGCCTTTTGCTTTGTACAGAATCCTGCTTTTAAGCCCCTTAACCATGATCACCTAATCATTCCCTCTATGACATAAGCATTTAGTGTTAATATTGGGCAAAGATACAGAACTGCGAACTGGCCACAAAGTGACCTGTTAGGATGCAAGATAAACTTTATAATAAAGCAATGTTTTAAAAGAAGATATTACTAACAGTGGAAAGATGATTGAAGGATATTAAGTGGCACCTAGTATAGAAAAGGAAGATACTTTAGAAGGAGGTAATTCTGAAAGCTTTGGGTTAAAATCCGAAGTGAGTAATGGATGAAGTCCGTATGTACAGAGGCTCTATTAATGTTTAATATTAATTTTGCATGAATGAAGACTTCAGGATTCAGTCGTGAGCTCTTTGCAGTGAACCATAATAAACTTAACTTGGCCTTCTCTATAGCTTCATTGATATTCACTGGGAAAAATCTGGACAACAAGCTAATATGCACTACATATCACAAAACTGTGATGCAGAGGTGAATTTTTATATATTTGTTTCAAGCTTTAACTGTGTATCTGAAACCATTTCTATACCTCTGCTAGTTATCTTGCAGAACAAAATACATCAATCTAGAGGATTAGCTTTTATATTAGCTTTGTCTTCAAGGACAAACTGATAAGCAGGTACATTGCAAGCTTATTTGATAGTTGTTATTGATTCAGAAACTATTTTCTTTGAAGATGGAAAGTCTGATTAAAGACTGACTTCTAGACCTCTGCAAATAAGTCTGCTAGGAGCAGAAATTTATTAGAAGTGGGCCCTTTAAGAAATGGGACCCCAAATCCATTTGTGGGTGACTTCAAAATGAATGACTTCTTACTGAACCCTTTGAACTATGCATCTAGCTAGGTCATGTGGAAAGCTCTGGTTTACTTCATGGAAGCTATGACTTTATATGTAGATTTAACAATTAGCCTGTAGCTGTATCTTTAGGTGTCGTATTTGTTGGCTATCTTGTTATTGGCATTAGTATGTTAATAGAGTAAATTTAATAGAATCCTAGACTACCATGGGGAATAAAGTAACTAACTTAAAAAAATCTCAAAAGGAAATGCAACTCTTTCATTTGTTAATCATAACCAAGTGCTGTGAAGTTCCAGCAGTACTCTCTAGTATGTTGAACATAACACAAATGCTGCTTGAAACCATCCCTTGACATCAGAGCTAATCTCAAAATTGAGTTAATTTCACCTACCAAAATGTATAAATTCTCCCTTCCTCCCCTTCTCATTTAATTAAATTTCATCATTTGAGAAGTTTTCCATCCTTGAGATCAGTGCAGCAGAAGTACAGGTAATTACCCAAATAAGATATGGGTAACTAATTCAATATTTTAAAAATTTTGTCCTGTGAAGAAATTTGGTTGGAACTTGACAGTGCTATTGCCATTTAGAAAAAAACCTGAAGACTGTCAAAATGCATGTTGCACACTGATTGTGGCGCACTGAGTTTGAGAAGACTTTTTCAAGATTTTTGCTGCTGTGAGTGTTACTAGTTTGTATCATTACGTGACAGGCATATTCCAGCTCTTGCTACTTAGAGTTGTATGAGACCCTTGGGCATTTTGTGCTTTTATGGCTTTGCAGCTTCATAATGGAATTTGTTGCCACAAAGCGTGCAGACAGAATGGCTGAAATTTCCAGTAGTTGGGAAACTCAAATAACGTGTAAGGTTTCCAGTCGTTGCTGCAGATCGTTCATGGATATGAAAGTCTGTTCATATTGTAATGGCCTATCTATGAGGCTACTCTAGTTACATGAGCTAATCTGTGCTGCTGCTTTCTTGAAGTTTTTGTTAAAAATATTAAATGTACTTTGGTTGCATATTGATGCAGAATGGAAAAGATGCATAATGGGGGGGGGGAGATGGAGATTAAAATTGTGTTCTGTTCTAGTCTTGCCCTTGCCTGTAATGTAGTTGTATTAAAAAACAAGGACCTCCCCTGCCTCCAAATGCAAAACTGGACCTTATGATCCACTGACTTTTGGTGGAACGTAAGCTTCTAAGTAATTTTGACAGTTTTGAAGATTCTACCTACTGAGAATTTTTTTTGTGCCTTAGAGTTAGGAGTAATAGAAATAGGTGAAACTTTTACAAGCTGAAAAACTCTTGCCAAGAATTACAGTCATTATTTCTATCAAAAGTAAGAGCTCCCCAGTTTGTGGTATAACTGAGAATTGTGAGCTGCTTTTTACAACTTGTGGTAATAACATTGAAATCACAGCCTTAACCTTCAAATTACACAGACCTTACACAGTAAAATCAAAATAAGTTTTATCTTGTACAAATTTTTGCAAGCTTTATTTCTTTCTGGAAAAAGGCATCAAATCATATAGCACACTAATACAGATATTCACAGTGTCATAGAATACCAGGTTGGAATGGACTACAAGGATCTTCTGGTCTAACCTTTCTCGCAAAAACATAGTCTGGGCAAGATGGTCCAGCACCCTGTCCAGCTGAATCTTAAAAGTGTCCAATGTTGGGGAATCCACCACTTCCCTGGGGAGATTATTCCAATGGCTGATTGTAAAAAAATTGTCCTCTTGTGTCCAATCGGAATCTCCCCAGGAGTAACGTGGGCCCATTGCCCCTCATCTTTTTCCATGTGACTCCTTGTAAAAAGGGAGTCTCCATCTTCTTTGTAGCCACCCTTTAAATACTGGAACATGATGACAAGGTCTTCTCTAAGCCTTCTTTTCTCAAAGCTGAACAAACCCAGTTCTCTCAGCCTTTCCTCATATGGAAGGCTTCCCAGTCCTTTGATCTTGTTTGTGGCCTTTCTCTGGACCCTCTCCAGCCTGTCCGCATCTTTTTTTTTTTGCATAGTGGGGAACAAAGCTGAACACAGTATTCCAGCTGTGGCCTGACAAGCGCTGAGTAGAGTGGGATAATGACTTCTTTATCTCTGCTGGTGATGCCCTTGTTGATGCAACCCAGCATCCTGTTAGCTCTCTTTGCCACAGCAGCACACTGTTAGCTCATGTTGAGCTTGTTGTCCACCAGGACCCTCAGGTCCCTTTCCACAGAGCGGCTCCCCGGCCAGGGGGATCCCAGCCTGTGCTGCGCTCATGGATTATGTTTTCCCAGGTGCAAGATCGTGTACTTGTCCTTGTTGAACTTCATCAGGTTCTTGTTAGCCCAGTCTTCCTGCAGGTTGGCTCTCCCTTCTGAAGTGTCCACTTCCCCACTCAGTTTGGTATCATCAGCAAACTTCATCAGGGTACACTTGATCCCATCATTGAGATCACTTATGAAGATATTAAACAGCATTGGTCCAATATCAGTCCCTGAGGGCCCCCACTTGTGACAGGTTACCAGCTTGAAAAGGAGCTATTTACCACCACCTGGATGCGGCCTGTCAGCCAGTTCCCCAATGACCACACAGACCACTTGTCTAGACCATAATGCAGCAATTTCTCTAGGAGGAGTCTGTGGGAAACCATATTAAGGACCTTGGAGAAATCCAGGTAGACAATGTCCACTGCTCGCCCCACATCAATCGAGCAGGTTACTTTGTCATAGAAGGTGATCAAGTTTGTCAAGCGTGATTTTTCCTGTGGTGAATCTGTGCTGGCTTTTTCATAATCACATGCTTCATTTGAATTGTGGTAGCCCCCAGGAGGATTCATTCCAGAACTTCCCCAGGGACTGAAGTAAGGCTAATGGGCCTGTAACTTCCCGATCCTCCTTTAAGCTCTTCTTATAGATGGGAGTGACATTAGCCTTCTTCCAGTCTTCTGGGATGTCCTCTGATCTCCATGACTTTCAAAAGTTATGGAGAGTGGCCTTGCAATGAGGTCAGCCAGCTTTCTCCACACCCTCAGGTGGATAATGTCAGGGCCCATTGATTTGTAGGCATCGAACTCATGTAATAGTTAACATACCAACTCTTCCACTGGCAGTGGGTTTGTGTTTTCATCAACCTGGATTTTTGTTCCTGAGGCCTGGGATTAATGTCAAGTATATGGAAACAGTTCTACAAAAGGCCAACTACTAGATTCTTATGGAATAATGAGTGTGTAGCTTAAGTTATCAGAGTTACTTTATAGAATTTCTATATTAAAAAGATGGACAATCAAATTTACAACTCTAACAAACTTATTTGCATTCTATGGGAGTGTAGTAGTAGCTCATATACTTTTTTCTACACTTCTTTTTTTGTAACATTAAAGGAGGGGAGAGCAAAAAAAGCAGTGCAATCTTGGAGATTCCTGTGAGTTAAATAGCTTCTGAAATGCTGATGACACTACTCAGAAGCTGATCCTCTGGCTATTTCTGTTCCACTCAGCAACGTCCGAATGCTGAGAGATGCTGCCTGTAGTTCAATTCCACTTGTTCAGTAAAAGCAGTTTATTGGTAATCCTTCATCTGAGAATTAAAATGTGCTTATCTGCCCATTTGAAAACATGCTTGCTTAGATGTGATGCACACTCATAAGATAGTTTCTACCCGTTGAACACACTGAAACTTCGTTTTCTTGTGAATTCCTCTATCATGTAGAAGTAACAAGAATGACAAAACACAAATGGCTCTTAAACAGTATTATGTCCAGCACCCTCCACCGGAATTAATGTGGTGGTTTTTTTCCCCTAGTTATGGACTTTATCTTTCTAATACACATTTTAAAACTCATCTCCTTAGGACAGATCTCGGTATTCCTGTTCTTACAGGTATTTCTGCATGTCATCTACCACAAATAAACAGGCAGCCATGGCTCCACAGCATACAAGGGCTTTTTTTTGGACAATTCTCTACATTTTGTCCAAAGGCATTTTGTTTCCAATTTCTATTTTTCTGAATAACTACTTCAACCTCTACTCTTATGGCTATGACCTTGTTACAGTAGAGATCCTGCATCGAAGAGGAATTTAATATGTTTTGACCTGATTTTCTTGCCTTATGCCTGCATGCTACCAGACACTTCTTGAATACCAATGGAACAGGGATTTGCATTTCAGTACATACTGCCCAACGGGCTAACCAAGGTCCCTTTTACAGTTCAGATAGAAAACTCAAGTATCCCTTTAAAGAGCACTGGTTTCAGACTGTAAGGGGCTTGATCTAAAAGTGTTCAAAGACCTATGTGTAAGTACAAATTTTTAGAGATATTGAGCTTCCAGTGACTTCCTTGAGAATGTCAAGGACTCTGTAAATTGTTGCTTCTGAACACCTGTACTTTGAACCACGTGTGTGTGCTTTTGATTACTTTGTCATGTCCAGAATTCAGTACTCGTATATGAAAATTAAGAGAACACAGGGACGTTAGTCATTGAATACCGTTATAGGGAGAAGGAAGGGGGTAAAGAGCAAGTGGTTAATTTGGGAATTCTGAGACTACATCCTGAGGAGCTGTTCTTTCTCTCCACTTATCACAGACAAAGCCTCAGTGCTCTGTGTAAGCAAAGTGAGCCTACAGTTGAGTGATGTGAATTTTCCTTCATAAACATGTTTGTGGATGATTTTAATAACTATCAGGTAAAATTTTGTAATTCCTGGTCTTTGGACACAGAGAAATGGGAGGAGAACTTCTTGCCTTCCCTTATGTTCGGGAAGTAGACTGCATTTGATGGTATACAGCGTTTACCTGGGCTAGTATAAGTGTAGAATAGTACCTATATAATTCTGTAGTTATTTTCTAATTCCTGCTAAGATCTTGCTTAGATCCATGTTCTTCAATGTATTTTTGCCGTGTTAGACCCTGAAAAAGGGGCATGAAGGACTTCTTATAAACTTCATTTAAAAAAAAAAACCAAACAACAAACCAACCAACCAAACCTTATGTCTTCTGGAAACCCTCTAGTCCACATCTGCTAGTCCAATTTCTCTTTCAAGCCATGAAAAAAATTCTACAGCAATAGAAATGACTTACACAAGAAAAAAACCCCACAAAACTAATTGAAAGCAGTATGCCTTGGCTTCTGCATGCCCAGCAATATCTACTTCTCTTTGTGATGAAAGTTTAAAGATAACACTAGCAAACAATGTACCTATAATTTTGAATGTGGCATATTTTCCTTTAGAGTGGGAAATCCTTCCGGTTAATCAAGAAAGTTTTTCATCACCTGTAAGAAGGGACTGGTTAATACTTGCAGGATAAAGTAACTTTCTTAGAGATCTTGAAGCATATCCTACTGTGAGATACTCAGTTAATAATATGCTGGTTTTGCTGTTGAATGCCTTGACACAGAGGGTATGTGTTGCTCTAGATTTTGTTATTCTTAGTTGCCTTCCAAAAATCCATGTTGCTGGTGCCTGAGTGTGTTATTGTTAATTTGTCTTCCTTAAATGCTTACACTTTTCTCAAGGTGAGGTCTGATATCTATGATATCTTTTGAAGGTTTTTGCTGGATATAATGGTTACTCTCTCTTTGGCAGTGAAATCTACATGTTTAACCTTCTCACAGCTATATAAATGAATGTTATGACAAATATGAATGTACTTGAAGAAATTAAATGCTGTGTGTATGCATGACACAATACTTGTGCTTTATATTAGATAAAACATACACAATTTAGACACAGATATTTGTATAACCTCAGTGCTGTGAAGTACACCCTTTTATTGTTTAAGAGGTGGTGTATATGAGGGTGACTCAATTGTAACACATTGCATGTGACTGACACGTGCTTGATGGGCAATTTGGATTTTGATCATCAAATTTCACAGATCTTAATCAAGATAGAATTGCCTTGACTTCATTACATTAGAAGTATCTGTGTATGGTAATACTGAGAGCTGAAAACAATCTGTGATTTCTGTCATAACATGTTAATAAGCGTGTAGTGAGGTTGAGGTGGACGGAAAAGGGAAAGAGTGCACAAATAAATAATTGAAACAAAGACTGTGATATTTTTATGATAGCAGCAAGATAGGAAAGGACACTCAAAATAACCCAGTGTCTTCCAGATAGGACTCCTTCAGCAACGTTACACTCTGCTTTCCTGGTTGTTCTTTGGAATGCAAAGACCTCCAGAAAAATCTTGAAAGCAGTTGGAATTCTCATAGTCATTTTGTTCTTGTTAAAAGTGCATAACTATGCTTTCAGTTGTTGAAGGCTTTCTTTGACTTCAGTCTCAACTCTGACATTCCCTAGGTTTCTAACAGATTTTGTTATTGCTGATTACCTCATTTTTATATGGCAGCTTTTTCTTAAAAACAAAAAAACACTCCCCCCCAAAAACCCCAACAAACAACCCCACCACCACGACCAAAAAAACCCCCCCACAACAATTTCCAACAAAAAACCCTTGGAGCATGATCTCTCACTTAATGCAGTAATGTTTAGGAAGAAGTATTAGCTTGGTCTCTTTCTTGGGCATCGTACATCGTGGGTCAGCTGGCAGCACCCTACTTGGAGTAGTTCTGAAACTAGTGATACTGTTTGGGTTAGTGAGTAATGGGGTGTTTTGCAAAAAGCTTATTGATATTAGACTCATAATATGAGCTAGCTAATTTTGAGTTAACCTGCTAGCAAAGGAAACATTTATCAAGAGAACTTCAGTCCAATTTGCCATGTTTGTGAATGATTTAATTGACTTTCTTTATCTTTCTTACAGGAATTGTTTCAATTATGACTCTCACTGTTCTTGCCTATGAACGCTACATTCGAGTAGTCCATGCAAAAGTGATTGACTTCTCTTGGTCTTGGCGGGCTATCACTTACATCTGGCTCTACTCATTAGCCTGGACTGGTGCACCTCTTCTGGGCTGGAACAGATACACACTGGAAATTCATGGATTAGGTTGCTCAGTGGACTGGAAGTCAAAAGACCCCAATGATGCCTCCTTTGTGCTCCTTTTTTTCCTTGGCTGTCTAGTAGCACCTGTTGGGATCATGGCCTATTGCTATGGACATATTCTATACGCAGTAAGAATGGTAAATTAATTCAAATAAGACTTCTCTTAATGTAATATTTTCCATGAAAAATGTTAATGCTATATATTAAGCATGGATCAGAGTCTAAATTTTCACTCTTGCTTCCTGTTCAAACTCTTGAATGTTTAACGTTCATCCATGTCAGACACCACTAGACAGGATGTCAGGTTGGAGGATAACCAACCTAGAGCTACCAAGGTCTATTTGTTGTGTAATTTTACTGGGAGGCAGGTTAGGGAACTACTTATGCTCACTAATCCAACCAGATCCTTCTTTGAAAAAGGGGAAAAAGAAAACTCTGTTTGCAGTTCTCCTGATTAAAGAACTCTCTCTCTCCCTCGCCACGCTTGAGAAGATAACCCTGTAAAACTCTTCCCAGTGGAGATTAAGCCCTGTTAAAACAGTTTTCCGTGTTAAGGCAACCTGTTTTAATTCAGTCAAGATCTTTACTATCAGAAAGTGTTAATGTTTCATATTTTGTGGGTAATTAGTCCGGACCCATTCAAGTATGTGTTCAACAGTATTGGCACAACTGATAACTGTTATGGAGAGTGCTCACGTACATGTCCCATCCTCTCCTCATTTTACGACTCGCTCAGATAACACTGTGAACGTGCTGCATAGTATTCTGCTTTAAATAGAGATTTCATCGTTTTAGGGTAACAAACTGTCAGAGCAGTACAGAGAAATCTATTTATGAAACTTTCTTCCCTCTAAAGATTGCTGATGACACATCTACAGGATTGTCTAACTAGTCAGACAAAGGACCACTAAATGTAGGCTGAACTTGCTTATGCCAGTGGATGAGGGCAAGTTAGTTTTCTAAAATACTTATAAGTGCAGCATGTTTTGTTACATCACTGGATTTGTTTTCCAGTAGATTTGCTATTCTGTTTTTCCTCAGATTATATTTTTACACTTCATATACACAATAAAACTTTGGGAAGCTTGATATAAACTTCAAGAATTGTTGTTCACAATATAGGGTGTATAATGTCTGTGCCTAAAACTAAATTAGTGAATTATTTATTTATAAATAAATGTAGAAGTATTCAGATTCAAATAAAATATAGAGCTATTTTACTTTATCATTTTATCTTTTTCTTCTACAGCTTCGCTGTGTGGAAGATTTCCAGACTGTTCAAGTGATAAAACTTCTAAAATATGAAAAAAAGGTGGCTAAAATGTGTTTCTTAATGATCTCCACATTCCTTATTTGTTGGATGCCCTATGCAGTGGTCTCCCTCCTGGTAACATACGGCTATAGCAACCTTGTAACGCCAACAGTAGCTATCATCCCATCTTTCTTTGCCAAGTCAAGCACTGCTTATAATCCAGTAATCTATATCTTCATGAGTAGAAAGGTAGGTACATGAAAGATTTTCTTATTCTAGTAATTGGTAGCCAATACCATAGATGTAGGGTTTAGATCTGATTTACTTTAATCTGTAAAGCTTAGAATTTTTTTTTTTTTAATTTAAACAGCTAGGGTAAATGGTAAAGACCTAGTAAAATTAAAATCCCTGATGGTGCTTAACTACCTTATCAGAAATTGTATTTTAAATGTCTAAATTCATACATGTGCACTCACATGAAAGGGAGGGGAAGGAGTGTCACAGTATGTCTAGTTTTAACAGTTTACTTGTGAAATAAATTACAACTAGAAAATCTCATCTGACTCACTCCCTTACCACAACAGAACTCCATCAGAGAAAATTCAGGATATCTGGTGTCTATTTTTTAGGAAGAAAAAAACTTGCCTCTGATTTTTCTGTTATGGCAACACAAGGGTTGAACAGCTCAGCATAGTGTTTCAAATACTACATTTCTCAGAGCTTCATTGTATGCAAAGCCAGCGTCTCATGTGGGTAAGAGTAAAATGTTTTTTGGAGACAAATTATACACTGTGAAGAAGACATTATCTATGAGAAACAAGTTTGGGGTTTTTTTGGTCTGTTTTTGTAGTCTTCATTATGAAAAGTAAGCTGCTGATTTAATGGTGGTAACTAGCTCATTTCAGTGCTTTACAGAGCAAAGAGAATCGAAGTATTTGGAGTTATCAGTGGCATGTCAAATTCATGGAAACTAGAAAACTGTACACCTTTCTGTAGATCATTAGTATTATAAAGATCAACTCCATTCAGAGGTTTTGGTGAATTTATTTAGACATTAAAATACCTTCACTATAACCCACAACACTACAATGTGCATGTTACACTTCCAGTTAAACTTATGAAGCCAAGGTGGTATAAAGATATCTGGAGTTTAATAGGATCACTTGACAAAGGGTAAAAAACCATGAATGATTGCTAGAAGGATTTCTCTGGGTTTTCATTTCCTTTTAGCTCATTATAGAGATGGAATTTTCTGTGATTTCCTACACTAGTTTCCAATTGCTGGGCAGCAGCCTGGACTGGCCAGCCTGCAGTCTGTAGGGACAAGGCAGCCAAGTCAGTGGGTCTGATAGCCAGGTGGGCAGCCAGGCAAAGGCTGCAGTGCGGCTCGGGCCAGGACCGAGGGCAAGGGTTATCTTAAATGCTGTTCCCAATGTGGCATCTTGCAACTCTTCTCCCACGGCTCATTTCACAGCAAGGTGATCCAAAGTTCCACAGCTGCATGATACCGGAGCTGGCCTGGATATGGGGAGCTAACAACAGTCATGTTCAAAAAGTATTTTTCAACAGAGCGCATTTTTTTTTTTTTTAAAAGTGGCACTGGCTCTGTACCTAGATGTCAGGCTGAGTAGTTTATCTGAAAAAGATTTTGTAGGTTTTAATATCTGGAAGCAAATCAAACTGGTACCAGGCACAATGCCAGGATAAGAATGAATCGGCTGAATACGCTTTTTGGAGATGCATTGTGAAGTACTTCTCACTCACCTCTAATTCCAGATTAAGACCAAAACGATAATATTTTTCTTATTTTCTGTGTTATTTTGCCCTTAGAGAAAGGATACTAGAGAAAAACTGGCTTTACAACTCCTTCTATCTAACATGTTCTAACACGCTTGTGCCTTCTCACCTCTATGCTACTCAGAGGTACCACATTATCTCTGAAATCTTCAAGGCTTCCACATGACCATTCTCTTGCACCAGATTATCTTTATCATTTTGTAACTTTCTAGGTCCCCTTCCCGGCAGGACCTAATGGCTCCCCTGTGTTAGAGTAGGATTAATTTCCTATAACAAAACCTTGTTCCAAACTGCTGTGGCAGAAAGCTTCTTGCGTAATAGCTGGGGGGGGGGGGGGGAAGTCACTGGCCATGCAGGATAATACAGAATAATCCTTAACACAGCTAAATGGAAGGCTGTTGAGAAAGATGTCCTACTCACTTTTCAGAGAAAAGGTGGGTTGTTTGTCCCCCACCCCATTTGTTGTGGGATTTTTAAAGTCTTCTTTATACATTCCAGGCATGTCTTTTTATGGGTTATTAAAAGAAGACGACTTCTGTTCCTTCCATATTTAATGGCAATGTTTTAGTACTGTGTTACCAACCATTGAAATTTCACTTTTACATCTGTGACACTCAATGCTTTTGTTAAAATTCTAGACCCTGGAGTTGCTTAAAAAGAAGGAAAGGTCACTTTGTATCCCCTCCCTCCCCTTGTTCCTTCCCTCTACATCCTCCCGTGAAGTATTTCTGAGAATATTCATCCCCTGGTAGATCAAATGTGTGGTTTTTTGTTTGTTTTTGTGTTTTTTTTAAACAGAAGAAGGATACTTAGCACACTTTGGAGCCTGGTCCTTTGTACATTGTCGATTGCAGGTCTTGCTGCTGGTAGAATAGTAAATTGCATTTCAGTGCCCTCTACTGGCTAGGTGATCCTACTCAGCTCTGGCGTGGAGAAAAAAGTATCCACTAAAATCCACCATGTTTGTTACAGCACTGAAACTAACTGAGAACAAGGTGGAGATATACAGAAATGTGTTATCTTGAGCCGTTTACTGTACTGATGTCTCCACTGGATTGTACATGATAGTGAACGCTTCGGAAGTGAATGCATAGGAAGTGGTAACTTCATTCTATTTATTCTTTCTTGCAGTTTCGACGATGCCTTTTGCAACTCCTGTGCTTTCGCCTGATGAGATTCCAGAGGACTGTGAAAGAGACACCAGCAACAGGGAATGACAAACCAATACGACCAATAGTTATGTCTCAGAAAGCAGGGGACAGGCCAAAGAAGAAAGTGACTTTCAGCTCTTCCTCTATAATTTTTATTATCACCAGTGATGACACTCAGCAAATAGATGACAACAGTAAACACAATGGGACAGAAGTAAATGTCATCCAAGTAAAGCCACTACAGGGATGAGCTAAAGAGACATGAGAATGAGATGGACTTCAGCCAGTAGACTATTTAGGTTGGAGACCAGTTTCAGTGGCAGTGTCTGTGGGCTGCCAAAGGAAACTACATTCTGAAGCTGTGAAATACTGAAGGGATTCTGCCCCTGAAGCTCCGCAGGCAGTTCAGTTTTGATCACGGTACTGAAATCTCTGCATCTGTGCCAAAATTGCTGATGGATGTCTCTACTCTGAATTTTCTTAAAGCATATTGTAGGATTGTCTTTTGGGAGAACCCGGTCAGGCTGGAGGGACACGCTGACAGAAATGTTACAGAGTGCACGTGCCCTCGCTGAAAAGTCCTGCGCTTAGGAAGGAAGAACAATGCTGCAGCACAGCAAGCTGGGCCCTGGCTGCCTGGGATGCAGCTCGTGGAAAAGGATGTGGAGACCTGTTGCTCAGTGAGCAGGGCATGAGCCTGCAGTGTGCCCTGGCAGCAAGGGTGGGCACCAGCATCCCAGGCTGTACTGAGAGGATTGGAGCCAGTAGTCTGAAGCGATTATGCCCTCAACTCAGCCCTCATTAGACCACGTCTAGATACTGCATCCAGTTTTGGGACCCCAATACAAGACAGACATCTGTAGACTAGTGTGACTTCAGTGGAGTCCCCCAAGATTGTCAGGGGTTGTAGTACTTGGCCTGTGAGGAGACGATGGAGGAGCTGCACTTGACCAGCCTGGAGATGAAACATCTTCAGGGGAACTTAATAGCAGCCTTCTGGTAGATGGGGAGGTTTTCAACAAGATGGAGCCAGGCTCCTCAGGGCACTTCATAGTGGAAGGATCACAGATAATGAGCATGAACCGAAATGAGAGATTTTGATGGTATACAAGGAAAAACTTTTTCACCCTGAGGACAGCCAAGCAGCGGAACAAGTCGGACTAGAGATTTCCTGAGGTTCCTTCCAGTTATCCTCTGACACCTAAACTGCCAGCATTCCCAGCATGCAGAATTATCACGGAACAAGGAGGAGCATTTGAAGTTGGCTGCAGCTGACTTGGTTTGAACTGGTCCTTTGTGGGGTGGGGGGTGGGAAAAGTGGTGTCAAAAATGACTGGGGTTATGGTTAAACAAGAAGCCTCCAGAAAATCTGTCTCTGTGTACTCAGCAAGCCATTCTCTCAGGGCTACCTGGCAGGACCCCTGAGCTACATAGTGAAGAAAATCATGCAAACCAAAGCACCAATGAAAAAAGGTCAGTGAAAAGGGAGGATTGGAATTTTTTTTTAAGATATGTGTTTTATCTTGCATCCATTTATTCTGTACATGAACCAGGAGTGTCATCCTGTATTGATCCTGAACCTGCTGTGGCACTCTGGTGAAAGTAACAGTTAGAGAAGGGCAGGGTAACTTTTGCCTAAGTTGCAGTGTGAGTAATGATTGTCTACTAGGAACTCAGTAAACAGAACAGATAGAGATTTTTTTTTTTTTTTTTCCCCCCCGCTCACCTTTGCAAGTGGTGCTGGTACAAAAGGGTCACGGGCTTCTGCCCCAGACATGGCTTCCTCTCAGCACTGGGTGAGTTAAGTTAGAGAACTAATTTTGAATTATGGCAGCTGGTTCTCTACCATATCTGTTGCACTGGTGTAGTTTCTCTGCCTCAGTCTGCTAAATGGGCAGTGTGGATCTGCAACATGCAGCTTTTCCATCTCTCTGAAAGCTGTAAGAAAATAAACTTGCGTCCTCTGGGGACGAATCTTCTGAGAGGTATAAAGGGAACATGCTGAATAACTGTTGGCACTGTAGCCACTGGTCCTGCAGTCAAGACTTAAGCTTCAAAAATAAATAGAAAAAATCAGGGTCTAAATGTAGAAGCCTTCAGCTAGTTCCTGGGAGCAGGGAGTGACCTCAACTCAGAATAAGTGACTGACTTGGTGCTTGTGCCCGTGCTTTTCAAGAGGCAAATTCCTTGTATGTGCACCCTGCTAGAGCTTTAGCACTGGTAAACTGGCTCTGTGCCATCTTAAAGTACATCCGGAGTCCACTCTGGTTTTTAGATGAAATCGTGTATCAGTATTAAATCTATATCAGAAATAGTGTGGCCAGCAGGAGTATGGAAGTGATTGTGCCCTTGGACTTGGCACTGGTGAGGCCGCACCTTGAATACTGTGTTCAGTTGTGGGCCCCTCACTACAAGAAGGACATTGAGGTGCTGGATTGTGTCCAGAGAAGGGCAACGAAGCTGGTGAGGGGTCTGGAGAAGAAGTTTTACAAGGAGTGGCTGAGGTAACTGGGGTTGTCCAGTCTGGAGAAGAGGAGGCTGAGGGGAGACCTTATCGCGCTCTACAACTACCTGAAAGAGGGTTGTGGTGAGGTGAGTGTTGGTCTCTTCTCCCAAGTAACTAGCGACAGGACGAGAGGAAATGGCCTCAAGTTGCGCCAGGGGAGGTTTAGATTGGATATTAGGAGAGATTTCTTTACTGAGAGAGTGGTCAAGCATTGGAACAGGCTGCCCAGGGAGGTGGTGGAGTTGCCATCCTGGAAGTATTCAAAAAAATGTGTAGATGTGGCACTTCAGGACGTGGTTTAGTGGGTGTGGTGGTGCTGGGTTGATGGTTGGACTTGATGAAGGTCTTTTCCAACCTTAACGATTCTGTAATTCTGTGATATAATCCAAGAGAAAATACATGATAAATACTTGGTTTTTGTTTCTTTTGTATTTGTTATTTTTGTTTTGCTACAAATGTATAGATAAATTGTCTTACCATGTCAAAGATCTGCCATTACTAAAGCATGTTCATTGCAATGTCAGGAACTGCATTTTCAGCCAGTGATCACTACACCTGTGCATACTTATATTTTTAAATGGAGAAAGATGTACATCAGCATTCCACATAATGATTCCATCCTTTTAACAGTGTTTGGCATTTTAGTATATTCTGTTTATTGAGCCTTCAATGAGTGATTGAATGTACCTTATTTATATGTGTTCTTGGCAAAATATTCTACCCCCCCATTCCCCCCTGCCCCGAGAGGGAGATGGCTTGGTATCAGCACTTGTTGGATACAGCTTGAAGGGTAGCGTTAGGCCCTGAGAAAACAACAGCATTTCAGGATTCCAGTTGACCTTTGTAAAGAACACGTATAGGGTCTGTAAAGAGAAATAATCCATTGTTCAGACTCATGAAGGTAAAATTTGAGTAATTAACAATAACAGTATGATTTTTTTTTAAATAAATGAGGTGCAACATTTACCACTACAATACATAGCACACTAACCACTATGTAACCATATAAGAGAAAACTAAATAGTAAAAATTGTTGTAGATTTGTTGTCTTGACTACTTTGTCCAAATTGGTGCCTAAAATGGTAATTTTTTTCTGAACTGTTTGAGGTAACTTCTTATAGCCTGTAGAGTATCACTACCTTTTTAAATGTGGCCATGCCAAGTTAGCATGCTGCAGTCCTATTTACTGATCTTTTAAGCTTAACTCTTTTCTGTGAGTAACTGCAGCACTGATGCAAAATTCACACTCTGCTACAGCATTTAAGTATTATAACAGTCAGTCTTTGTGTATCACCAGGTTATTTACAGATTTATTACATTTTTTAAAAATTTCAGGTCTGTCTTTGGTCTATTCTGAAGATGTCACAACTGGCTAGTTTATTACAGTGGAGATGCAGAGACTTATGCAGGACCTTTCTCTCCCATTACAGGGAATGGAAGAGGAAGATGGTTAGCATTAACATTTGGACCATTAGCTGTTCCTAAAGTAACAGAACTGCAGACTAAGAAAGAGGAGAAGGAGGAAGTGTGAAGGGCAAAAGGATAAGAAGAGATGAGAAGGGTACATTATTTATGAAGTTTTTAAATAAACTAGTTGGTAAGAACTTTCATGATCCTGTCATGCAAAGGGAAGTGGCAGGTGTGCTGAGTACCATGATAGCCTCAGAGCCAATTCATTTCCCTTAATGATGTTTCATTGATTTCATGCGTTACTGGAAAAATACATATGATGATTTAGGTAGAATGCTATTTGTAACCTGCAAATGCAGGAGCCTCAGTTAAATTGCCTCCCAGCAGCTGGTGCGTCAGGACTCTGTTGTGAGGCATTTCTGCATCTCCTTCATGCTGGGGAAAGGATCCCCTCTCGCCCTGTGTTCTGAGGCAGTCGTGAATCCTGAAGCTGTGTCCACTGACCTGCCAGTGCAGGGGCTGCTGCTGCTGCCCTGGATCCCATGGGGCAAGAAACTGTGGGATGTGTGGTGCAGATCTGCTCCACAGCCTTGTGGTCAACTTCCTTTTTCAGCTCCCAGAAGAAGCTAGATTTATACTGAATGTATCCGACTTCATGCAGAAGAATCGGGTCTTATACTACTAAGAGATTGTCTTTTATCACAATCATTACATCAGTCAGGAGATGGTTATTCACAAGTGTTATCCTTTGTGCTCTTGTCCTTTGCATAACAGCAGTATCCTGCTGCTGTTGCCTGCTAGAATACTGCAACAGTTAAGTGAAATGGATATTCAAGCACTATATTGCGCTAAACCATCCAGAAAGAACAGCCTTTAAGAATACATTTATCCTTGGCTTACATAAACAACCTTCAGCTCAAGAATGGAATTTGACTGTATAATTTTCAGCGGTAAGAGAGAAGAAAAATCTGACTATGATGGTGGAAGAATTCACAAACACGTATTTGACCCGGATAGAAATATGGTTTAAAATACCAGTTTAAAAATTGGTTTGAAAATATCTGTTGTCAGGTATTTCTTTAGTCAGTCTATTTCACCACAGTTAAGGAGCCTTTTTTTTTTTTTTTTTGTCTCTCATAAAGGAAAAGAGGAGGAGCGGATGAGGCTGGAACAGTCCCAGAGGGTGGCGATGCCCATTCCTGCTGCTATTAATGGTTGGCAGTAGCGCGTTAAAGCTGAAGAGGAAATGAAATTGATTTTCAGCACAAATTAGAATGCGGGTTATGAGCGTTTGATGCCGAGTCTCTTGCTGCCCGCGCCTGGCTCTTCTGCCTCGCGTGTCCTTGCGTGTTCAGCAGGGTTTGCGCTCCCTCTGGTGGCTTCCTCAGCCCGGTGCCTGCCTCCTAAAAACCTGTTTTCATTACACGTTTTTCCTTGTGTATGGGAAGTTTCACGGTTTCATGTCTATTATATTTTGTTTATAGTGCACATACTGTCTTTGAAAAAATGATGGGAAATAGATATCTGTAAATAATAGGAAATCTGGCCTGTCACAGTGATAATTTGAGACGCTTATGTCTTTGCACATTCTGGAGAATGCAGCCAGATAGGAGGCGAGTTATATAGATTGTGTAGGTATGGTGCTGGACCAGGGTATTAAAGTGCTTCTAAATCCACTTTTTGCCTTGCTGAAACTTTCTCCAAGTGAGGGTAAAATTCTATCTGTTAATTCCCAAAGCAGCCTGAGGTCTGCTCTGCGGGAGAATGAGGTGTATGCATACCAGTTAGCCATGCTATCTTTCACCAGTCTATCTTTTTATAGATAGATGATTGAGCCTGAGACCAGAGTATAGTGTAGAATTATTAAACCCTGCTTAACAGGCCTGCTGCCACCCTCTTCTTTATTTCTGTTAACTATTACATTTGTGAGCTTCCAGGTGTAGCTGGATCTGAGACAGAAATGAGAAAATACTCTTTATCTTCACATATCCCATTGTCTTCATGGTTTATCTAACTGACTTGCATCGATACACCCTCAATACACTGTGCCTTTCACGTGGTTTGCTGTGCTGGTGTGAGGTGTGTATTAAGTACATGGGATGGGCCATGGCTGATAGCTTGAACAGTGTGCAAATTCCATCTGTAATTATTCTTTTCTAAAGCATGCTGAAGCCTTCAGAAAGAAGCACTTACACAATCAGGCATTATTTTCTTTCCTTATGCCAAATACTTTTAACACCTTTTCAGTAACATATCTGCCAGCTGGGTCTGAGGAGAGCTTAAATGATGCTTGATGGGCTGTTGAATGTGAATTCTAATTACTTTCCTAGAGGTAAAATACAGAATTTCTGTCCACTTCTGAACCTTCTTTCAGCACTGAGCTTAAAATATAATCTTTTGGGTAGATAGTGTTAGTACAGCATCTACATATATCACGCAATACCAGTCTACACCTCCATTTCATATGATGGCTTCAATTAATCATGGCTCGTGGCTTTGTAAAGATGTAAAATAAGTGTGTTCTTTGAATCTGTTGGAAAACAATGGAACTTCAGAAGTCAGAGAACTATGTATGGTTTTCAGTTGCCTGAAAGCTTTTAAATGAAGGGATAGTAGGATGGGGGCGGGGAGGGAAGGTGTAGGAGGACTTTTTTTATTCTTTTAAAAAACATTAGAACAATGCCTGATGTTTCTTCTAGTGTGAGGAGATGATGGTAGCCATATGACGAGTCCACACTTAGGATGTTTAAGAGTATATACCAGTGTTTGGAGATGCTCAGTAAATAAATAGTTCAAGGAACGTAGCTATTTATGGCTATACAAGGTAGTCTAACTCACGAATATTAGATGTATTTAAAATTTTGAGTAAAAGCTTAGATATAGTTGTCTCTCTCCTGCCCTGAAGCTACTTCTATTAAAGTTAATAGCATGTCATGTTTCCAGAGAATTGCAATGGAATGTACTGACAGTGAGGAGCATTTGCTTTGATAACTGTATTGAAATAGCTTATTGATACCTATTGCTGCAATAATGTGTGATAGAATAATAATCATATTTACTTTGAGTTTTCTTTAACTACATCTTATACATCCAGATCAGGGTATTATTGTAAAAGACAACTTTTAAAAGAAATTTGGGAGATGATATACTGCCGATGTCCAAGGTGAAATGAGAAATCAGTGATTAGAAAAGGCCATGTTGCTGCCTGAAGCGGGCAGAACGTGTCCCAGGAACAGTATGTCCCAAGCCTTACCTTTTAAACATCATCTCCTAATAACTGGTCCTTGAAACACTACGAAGAGGCATATAAATGATCATGTCTTTCTCAGAAAGATAATGAACAACAACAGAAATTATGTCTAAAATGTCAAATACAGAAAATTTGGTAACCATGTCTTCCTTTCTTTATCTAGACATTTATTCTTCTTTGAAATTGAATTTTTAGACTAACAAAGCATTGCTTTTTTCTGAGAGGAGGCCCTTCCATGTTCCTATTTTTCTGTTTTTCAACCAGTTCTAAAATTCTTTCATCAAGATTGCATTCTTTTCTAACAGAAAGGCTCAAATGTGTGGATTCTGGTGAGTAAAGAGGGAAGCAAAGCATACTTGAGATCTCTACCTTATTGCAAGGTTGTTTGGTGAAGATGGCATCAACTTGGCAATGGGGAAAGGGACTGAACTGATACCTACAGAAATTTTTAAGAGCATGATGTAAAGTGAGACAGCATTGGCATGTACTTTAAATCTAATATATCCATACATTTATTTTGCACATAATACAAGGTTATATCTGAACATAAGGGATTCATTGGTCCTAAGAATGTCAGCTTTCATTGGAAATTGCTTGAGATGTGCATCAATTTTATAGCAAAACCATTTTTTTATCTGAATAAGGTGTCACCCTACAGAGGGAGCCATTGTGTTACTGAGCCAAACATTGTATTTTTATTGCTGGAATTTGACTTATTTTTTGTGTTCTTGTTGGGGAGGGGTGGTGTTCTTTTTTAAGCTTTGCTACATTTTGCAGAAGCTCATCTCTTTAAACTGTTTGTCCTTCCTAGAGGTGACAGTTACATGCTTAGTGCTTTCTCTACAAATGAAACAAGATAGGAAAAGAGGTCCATCCTGTTTCAGAGTACCAAGGACAATGCTTAATTTGTATAAAATACAGCAGATCTCACGAGTACAAACTGTCCAAGCATCATATCTGGGTGTAGAGTGCGCTGTGCAGATGTGCAGTGGGAGCAGCATTCTGCTGTGACTGAGAAAAGGAATTGAGTTACTTTCATGGGAAAGAAGACTTACCACCAGGGACAGTCGAATGTAACATGCACAGAGAAGAGATGGTCTTTACTTAACAGAATTTTATTTGTTGCTGTTTTTAGTTTTAATTATACTGTACCCTACTATTGCTAGACTTCCCCAAAACTGGAGAGCTGCTCTCCTGGTTGTTCTTTGCCAGTCTACTGCGGTGACTATGTCTGGCATTGCCTCAGACGTTGGCAGTAGACACATGCTGAATTGTGATTATGTCAGACTGACAGTTCCTCTTGGGAAGCTAAAGCTGTTCCATTTGTATTATATGTGGACTCAACTGCAAGACATAGACCTATTCTATGTACAATTAAAAAATCTCTTAGAGCTTCAAGGAGATCTTTATGCTACAGCATCATACTACTTGTAAATGAACAACCTACCTCTTGCAGTCAGATATTCCCTGTTCAGTTAAGGTAGTTAGTTTGCTTTCTTCATAAGTAAATGTGCCACCAAATTAAGAATTCCACTCATTTCAGAACAGTACAAGTCTGAAGAACGCAACAAATAATTTTCACCAAACCATGTCAGTCCATTTCCTAGTGTTTGCGACACTTTTCCCTTGATTTTGGAGACATTTAGCATCCATGAGCCAAGGATGTATCTCTGATCTGCAGGACATACTGTGTTATGACAGAGGCTTACAAAGTCTGTCTTGCTGTCAGTGTGAGTCCAAGGAGAGCTGCTCTTCTTTCACAGGTCCAAACATTAGTTGCTTTAGTCAACTGTAAATTCATGTTGCTTAGAAATAGTTTTCCTATATTTTCTGGCTTATCCTTGTTCTTTCACAGTCCTAAAGTTGTCTTTATATACTTTCCGAAATAGGTCTCTGTCTCTTCTACACCTCAGTTTAGATAGTATTGGAGAGTTATCTCCTCATTGTGTTTTTCTCTTCTAAAGGAGAGAGGAGCATCCTTTAATTTTAAAACCTGCTAGTTTTTCCCTAACAGGTTGTATTTTCAGTCCAAAGTTTCAAATGTGGCTAAATTTTGGTCAAGATATAAAGTGACTTACTAACTTTACAACATCTTTCCCAGTGACACTCTCCCAAATCTAACTTGCTTAACGATCCTTGTCCTTAACTTTAATATTTTCTCAAGCTGAAGAGTATACATCAAAGGTCTGAAAAATATGCTGGGAGCGGAGAAAATACCAGTGGGATGGGGAGGCCAGGAAGCAGTATCACTGCTGCAAACTGTTCTCCCTATTCCCTTCCCACCCAGTGAAGCACACGCTTCTCCTACCTCCCCCCTCCACTGGGTCACTTTCTGTCCCAGTTAAAATTAATAATTCATGAAGACAGGATAAACTTTTTTCCACATATCTAATGGATTCAGTACAGTTCATGCTCCTTGGACTGTACTTCAATTTGCTGTGTAAACATGGAAGTCTTTTCACAGCAATTTCACCCTCCTGTATATCTCTATGCTAGTATTTTAGTTAGGTTTTGGCTTTATTTTTTCCCTAGTCCACATATGTCTTTGTAGCTCAGTCATCTCATTGCTACTGCAAATGGCCTTGGAAAATATATGGCCACGCAAACTAAGTCTCTTGTCTTAGGGGGCTTCTGTAGGAGTCCATAATGATGCTTCTTTCCATTGCATGTCTGGAAGTCCTGAAAATAGCAATATTTTTCTGACAGATCTGTTAGACAGAAACAGTTTATTGCACTGCCCGATTTGAGTGATGTTACACTGTTGTTCAGGCAAACTTGTGTGGTACAGACAATGATTTCAGTCAATCTGTTGTTGCCCGGGGTCTGGCAGCAAGAACCTGCAAAGCTCTGGTGACAGTTCCCACCTGAAGACTCTAGTATTGACCATCTACATAGTGTTCTTGTAAAGTAGCAAAATTATTAAACAGAAGTATTGGGTCAGTTTGGGTTTGGTTTTGTGGGGTTTTTTTTAAAGAGCAATTTTGTAGAGACAAACAAACCCCCCTAATCTTCTCTAAAATGACATCCGCCATAATATCAGCACAATATGCTGCTGATTCCTCAGTTGCAAATGTGATCTCTGTGGTTACAGCACAACCAAAGACTAGAGAGCCAGGGTCCTGCTGACTGTGCTTATTAACGGGTTTCAGAGCTTTCTCTGAAGTAGCTGAAAGAAAAGCTCATTACTTTTGCCAAGTAAACCAGTTGCCCTTTCTACAGGATAGGCCCTGGCCATCACAGCTGGGATTCAAAGGCACGTTCGGCAACATACCACGGAAAGGTGGTTTAGTATTATGCATGTAGCATGTCTAAAATGCAGTGACCAAGTACTGAGTTCAGGTTTTGCACTGATCTCTATAGACTCTTCTCTGGTCTGTTCCAGACAAATGGGTAGATATAAGTGGTATAGATGTAGATAACATTCATCCTACATTTTCCTCCATATTTATCTTCTCATTATATCAGAGGTACTGCAGGATAAAATGATGAACTGCTTTTGCTTGGTGTTTAGTCTTTTCTGCCTTGTTATTTGATTTTGTAGTTTGTATGTGTATTTAAAAAATACATTCACACTGAGATTAGAGTACCTGTTTCATTGTCAATTGCCTTTAGTCAATCACCTGAGAGACACAATTCAGGCCACTGAATGAATGTTCACCCTCTTTTCTGTCTTAGAAAGTTAAAGTTGTAACGTTAACATTGCACTAAAATGTGGGCAGAGTGAAATGAGGTAAAAACCATGGGAATGACTGGAAGGAGCCAGCCTGCTGGTTAGGTAATGCCCGACCAAACCAGCGCTCTGCAATCACTGCAGAACAGCATGGGGAAGATGCAGCAGGCGTGAGATAGATGTGGGGTTTTTGGCAAAGGAGAATCAGGCTAGATGTAGCAACTTTGGTGCAGGTTGCAAGGAAAAAGTCACTAAGACCTGGACTTGTGAAGCTGAGTGGGGCTGAGGAGCCGGGGGACAGCTTGTTCTTTGTGAGTGGTCAGTGTAGCTGGGTCCTGAAGCACTAGTCAGGGAGTATGAAAACCAGCATCTGACTGACCCCTAGGGATGGACTGTCTGGTGTAAGCATCATCAGTTGTAAGCTGGAAGAAGCGTGTTTTTGTGCTGTTATATGAAGCTGGTCACAGAAAGCAAGAGGGTAGAAGGAATCATGACCTCTTCCTACCCTTTGGTATCCCTGAAGGTATGTGTTTGAACACTAGTGCGCAGGAGCTCCATGGTTACAAGTTTGGATTATTTTGCAGGCAGCAACATCCAAGGGGTTAATGTGAGCCTGTAGAGGGCCTTTGGATCCCATACCATTCTGAAGTGCAAGAGTGAAAAGAGACCCATCTATCCTCAATTCCTTCACCAAAATCAAGAACCATAGCTATGGGCTTATGTAAAAAAGGAGAACAAGAATAGCTTGGGGGCCTATCTCAGCACTGTGCCTCAAAAACGTTGTTGCCATAAAGAGGATAACAATGTTTTTATAGCTCCAAGTGCCTAGGTGCTCAGATCTTGTACCTCATGCCAGAGGAGTTACTGCATAGTGACTGCTGAAAAAGATGAGATGCAGAAGACCCGTGCTAAAATTCATTCTTCCAGCCTCACCTGCGTAATGCTGAGTGAAGAGAGTTGCAAATTTGAGAGGAGTGCTTCTTAAAGCAGCAACTGAGGCTGCCTTGGCCATCCGTAAGTGGATAGCTATGTGTGTGCATGGATCTACCCTAACTTATCTTGGATGCTTCATGGTTTTTGGAGTCTAGAGGGTTACTCAGCTTATCTTGAGGCAGATATATGTGTTTGATTAAATGCCAAGTTCCGTGGATTCCACTGCCTGTGTCGACTGAAAACTGTATTGATGGTGATGCCTGCTCATCACAACTGCATGGCCTGGAGTTGCTGCACCACACTGAATCTTCCCCCTCTCAGCTCTTTAACACGAAGACTCTAACACATTCACTTCATAAATGAGTTTTGTTGAGGGCTTCTGTTTCTTTCCCCTCTCTTTCTTTCAGTCTTGAGTAGAATACTATGAACTTCACCCAGACAGCTTAGCTCCCTGGGAGCTAATCACCTAGCATCCAGGCTGTCAGATGTAATAAAGCTTTATCCAGATGCATGATCTGGCCCAGTTTTTTTACGATTATGTCAGGTGGCTGGCAGTTTGAGGCAAGCTGTTGTCTGGACTGTACTCTGTATGTGTATCATGATCATTGCTGATTTCTCATATGAGTTTGACACTAATGAATGCAATTCCACTAAACAGTGTAATTTCCTTGGAATAGTGTTTTCTGACTGAAAAGCGTTGCATTGAAATATTTTTGGCTATCACTACTTGGGAAGAATGAGACAAACAAAGGTCTTTCAGTCTTTTCTATAAATAAAAAGTCTTTAAACATGTTTATGCTAAACATCTGTAGGGTTTTTTGTCATTTCAAAGTAAGCAGCTGCCAAAGTATTATGGGCTTCAACTGGAGATAGTTAAAGCTACTATAAAAGTAGTAGAAGAACTGTTGAGAATATTACTCTTGAAAACCATGTTCTAATCAAAATCTTTCCTTAGGAATAGATCATTAGCCTGAAAAAGATGATTTTGACTTTTCCACAAAGAGTGAAGCACTGTCAATTGACAAATTTACTGGTCCTGAGAATCTTTCAAGTCCAGTACTGTTTGTGTCTTCATACTTCTGGCAGTGTTCCATATCTAAAATAGTTTTCAACTTGTTTTTATCATTTTTTGGCAACCAGGGGAAAAGAGATGCAAAATGCTGCCAAATCAAGGTTGCAGGGATTTGCATACATTTAGCATTCTGGAGAAACTAGCTGCATGAGATACAAGGCAAAAGGGACTCCAACATAAAGCTTCTCCAGCAGAATCCACTTTACATCCTGAAACAGTGGGTATCTCCATATGGCTTCTCTATCACTGTACTGCCTGATCACCCCAAATTATCCTCACATTTCTCTTCTGTGGAGTAGTAACATCTCATACAAATAATCAAGCTGAAGACAGGCCCCACAGGAAAGTCTGTGGCAGCAGAAGGAATATTTTCCTGTAGTTTAGTGCTCTGTAAATTCTCCTAGTCTTGAAAAGACAACCCCTCCAACAGAGGTTTGAACCACTTTTCTTGTCAGTCAAGAAGATATATTTACTGCTGCTAATAAGGAAGGAGAAGGAAGCAGTTCCTGCACAGAGAGCCACAGGGAGTTGATTTTTCTGGTGGTGAAAGTAATTGTCTTTCATTAAATAACTTGCAATCCCAAACTTCAATGCTGCTTTCCTTAGCAGCTCTTTGGGATTCAAGAACATTTGAAAGTTACATTTAATTCCAGTGTCTAATTATTTTTTTTAATCTTCATTTTAGAAGGCTGTTGAAATAAAGGTCACAAAATGCTAATGATAAGTTTCCCAGGTCACTGTCTTTCAGGGGCAGTTGCTAGAGTGAGCAACAATACTAGCAATATGGATTAAATCTGTTTTTACTCCTACTATCCTAGCAAACATGAAGATCACAAGGCATAATGATTTAGTAGACATTTTTACATGGCTTGATCAACCACTGAGTTGATATAAGAATCCCTTTCAAATACAATTGTTAGCAGTAATAGCAATGCTAGACATTTCTTTTTATCAGCTAATGACTTAGTTTTAGGGGGCACTGGTAGACATCGTGGCTATCTTTTTCCATAGTGCAGCACAAAATAAGTCATAATCAGAAGTTCAAACCTTTAAAATGCTGAACAGATAAAAGCTAGCTTTGTCTGTCTTGGAGACAGACATTCCCTTAATTTTGTGAAAATGGAGCACAGGGGTTGAGTGTCTTCCCAGCTTGTTGTCTTAGTCAGACTTCATCATCTGTCAGGTTTCCCTACGGTCTCTCACACTTGGCTCTCGGTATTACACTGCACCCCTAACAGCAGTAAAATGTGGAAAATTATTAGCAAGAGAGTAAGTGTAAGTTCTTTAGGGATAAACTTTTTGTTTTGTTTTCATATTGTGCCCTACATATTTGACAGGTTATCTTACAAACCATGATGTCTCATATGGAAAAGAACAGTATTAGGACTCTCATTCATTATGCAAGAAATCAAGCTGAAGGAAGTTTTCGGCATATGGAGTCATAGTTCCAAATGGACAAGACCAATCTCCATAGAGGCTGTTCAGATGGCGTAAGACTGACTTTAGGTACTAAAATACCATTTTATATTCATGGACATGAATACATTGTGGAATGCCTTGTTGGCAATGCTAGGAAACGGTGCTTCAGCCCATGCAGGGTGGATAAGCAAGCATGTAGTTAAGCAGGAAAGTAAGTGTAGCTTGAAACAATGTGTTGCAAGCACTTGGATGAAGCAACACTCAAGAGAAAACAGGATGAGCGAGCAAAATCTGTCTGTAGCTGTAGAAAAGGTTTTGGTCTGGGCGAGGCCACTGGTTAGCAGTGAATTATGAAGCATCAGAGCCATAGTTATCACAGGGCAGAAGGGACATGGCAACCAAGGTGCTACCCAGGATTTAGGAAGGCAGGTCTATGGCAGAGCTGGACAGGAGATGAGAGCAGAGGAAGCTTAAAGAATCTGGCAGGAATCTGATACCCATAGAAATAGCTGTCTTCTCCCTCAGGCTATCCTTCTGAAAATAAGATAGCTGCTGATAGTGTAGCTCCTTCGTTGGTGACATACAGAAGCTGCATTTTAGCTGCCGATTTGCCAGAGATGTCACTCAGAAAACCCTGAAATCTGTACCAAAAATAATTAAGAAACTGTATTTAACAGGAGCTGAATGACAATTAGTCGTTACAGTTGAGTTTGCTGTGTCAGAGAATACATCTCACAGGTCAGTTGGCTGATACCAGCAGTGCTTGCTCACCACAAAAGAGGTTAAAGTCAGTGGGAGATGGGTGTAGGCAGTGCTCTTCAGAGTTAAACACAATCGTTTAACAGATTAAATTGCCTTGACTATGTGTGGATTTTTTTTTAAATTAAGTTATTCCATTCCTCCTCCCTCTCTTTGCATTGGTTTTGACAACTGCTCTTGTTTACAGGAAGCATTGGGAGAGAAGCTAAGCTACAGACCCAGCAGAGTTCCTCAAGGTCAGCTATTATGTAGCTGTTGTCTATAAACAGCACTGTGCATATGCTGTCAAGGTCCACAGGCTTTTCATTCCCAGCAACTGCCATTTTCTGTAAACAGTAATTGGGAGGTAAATCAAGGCCTCATGTTATATCAAGCCACTGAATCAGAGCTTCACTTCTCCTGCTCCCTTTGGTTTGCATGAGCACTGAGAAGCATGAGTTTCCTATAATGTGTAAGGATGCTTGAATATCACAATGGAGCACTGGAATTCAAGGGCAGAAAAACTACAGTGCAGACGAAGGAACACATGTATTTTGAGGCTTTAAACACAATAACAGTGAAACCCAGTAAGACAGCTATATGAAATAGTGGGCTGTCTGCAACCCTCTCAGTAGAACAAATTAAACTAAGATTAAACTCCTCAAAGGCATCTGTAACAGCAAGCTTAGCCCCGTGCTGGTATCATTTTGCATTAACATGAAGGAGAAGTAGGGCTGCCCTTTCCTGTACCCTCTAGCACTGAGCAGATCTGGCCACAGGGCAACCCCAGGCCTAATTTTGATGCAGTGCTCTCACTTGGAAATGCTAAATTGGTGCCAGAATATGATGACACAGGAGGCAGAAGAAAAACTGGAAGTGTCAACAGGTGTCCATCTGTCTGGGTCTCTAAGCATCCTTATTGTGCGTGTAATTCACCCACAAGGAAAAGCTAAGCTATCAGTGCTCTGTGTTAGCTTCTGGCTTGCACATGGGCCTCCCTTTTCCCCTTTTCCCCTTTCCGTCACACTCCTTAGGCAGTAATGAACCTGGTAAAGTTTGGGTTGGTTGGTTTTTTTTCCCATCAAGAAACCAGTGGTTTTGTGCACAGGCATCTTGGGCCCATGGCGTTGCCTGTGAATGGAATAATACATCTGCATGATTGAGCCTGCAGCATCTGAGATCTGAAGGATCTCAGATCTCTGTGTTACCCCTAAACCAAATTTTGTCCAGTTCCAGGTCTGCATTTCTTTAAGTGAGTACTGGTGAGTTGCTTATAGCTGCAGGATGTCTAGTGCCAGCCTGTGTCCTTGTCTCTTCTCATCCCATGCCTGCACCCCTCTACACTGCATTTAGTGTTACCATTGTTCAAGTCCTGTCCTGTCATATTGGACCTGTATTTCTCTATGCTATATCATTATGTTAGAGTCATAAATATCTTATTCTATAAAAAATGTTCTTTTGTACTTGTAACTAGTATCAACATAAAAACTTTGTTTATGGTATGCAAAGAAAAGCAAAAGTAAACCGAATTAACCACAGGTACCTGGTAATTGGAAAAATCCAAGTGAACCAAGTGAAAACAAAGCTGCAGGCAGGTCAAGACAAGTTCAGACAGAGCAAGCCTGACAATCTTCAGTTGTGAGGCCATGCAAGCACACTATAAATTGTGTGGCCTGTGACTAGCAATGACAACACTTTCCTGACACGTGCTGTTTGTAACACACAAAGAAAGATGCATGTTTGGTTTTTAGCTTTTGGATGCAATGCTCCCAGCTCATTCTAGTAGCTTCATTCCTGTCTGCATTTATATCTGTGTCCATGCTTTGTCTTGGGCACTAGCAGTTGTGTACTCTGTCCTGGATTTCCTTCCCAAACTGCAAAATGTCAGGAAAGAGTTTACTTTCAAACCATAGTTACCTTGGGCAGAGACAAAGCATGGAGGGTTCAAGCTGAAAAGAAATATAATGTCAGGAATGTCTTCAGTTAGAAAACTTAAATAACTTTTTGTAATCTTGATTGCCTCTTGCTACCTGCAAAAGCCATAATGGAACAACTTTTCTTTAAAGCCAGGTTTGCCTTCTGGGCTCATGCTGGGAGTTCAGCTTGTTAAATATGAGAAGATATTCTTCCAAGTGGAGTACACATTTTGCAGAGGTAAAAATTGGAGCAGGCTCGTACCTGATGTCATTCTTTAAAGACGCACCAGTGCTGAACCCAGTGTTTAAAAATGTCTGCTGTGGAAGATCAACCAAAACATCTGATTCTTCAAGTTTGAGGGAATGACCGTTCTTTTTCATCTCAGTGTCAACCTACAGTCACTATGCATTGTGCCCTGTAGGGTTATCTTCAGCTACAAACAACTAATGAAGATGCCAGCATTTAGTTCAGGGAATGCAGTCTTCAGTTTCAGTGACAAAACAGCTGGATGTTTAACCTGTTTCTTCGCTCTCAACTGTGAAAGTATCCTATGGGGAGAAAGCGCTGCCTGACTTGGGTTACAGTATTAAGAAACTGTGGTTTTTCCACCTTTTAACATTTTAAATTTGAGGTAGAGTAGTATTCCCTGAACTCTTTTCTGTCAAGCAGATGTGGCAGCTAAACCAAAACGAATGGGCTGTCAGCTGTCAGTGGAGAGATGTTTTAAAGCCTTCACAGGTAGCATTTTACTGTCAACGGCATCAGAGGTGTCATGAGTTAAGTGGCCTGCAGAGTGAGTTTTCCTGTCTGAACTAACTCGGTGCTGCTCAACAGCACGGCTAAAACCAAATTTTGAAATCCTAAGCATGAAGTATTGTAAGGAGAGACCTGATTGCTCATGTCATGAGGAGTAATGGCAGCAGAAGGGACAGAGATAGGATCCAGAGCTGGGAGAAGGGTGTGGAGAGACCGTTTTGCCTCTCTGGTTTGCCACTGCTGGTTGATCAGGAGGTGAGTCAACAGCAACTGGTGGGTCTTGGGTTCCTTCTCTTTCTCCTTCTCAACCTCCTCCTTTCCCCATCCTCCCCCTGCTCCTTCAATACCTCCCATCCGACAGTACCCTTTGGCAGCAAGTGGCATGTGTCCTCAGTGGCTTTCCAGGACTTCTGTGAGACAAAATATGCACTGGGTCCCCAGGTGTTTCAGTGCCTACAGGCAGTTCTGCCATTCTCCACATCCCCTTTTCTGTCAACCCAGGACAGTGCTGCTGATGTGGGGGACCTACTTGCTCTGCTCTGCTGCAGAAAGAGCCTGTTAGTGCCTGTGTGGCACCTTCCATGTGGTACATGTTTAAAAATAGACAGGTTTTCCAAGATGTCCAATACCTTGCAGGCTGTCCCAGGGTAGCAACCGTCTGTGCAGCATTTATGCATCACTTGGTGGCTGCCTGGATGATATAAAGGTTTACTCAGAAATATCACCTTGGGAATAGAGTCACTAAGCTTATTGCAATCCGGTCCTAACTCATTTTATTATTTTGGGTGGCTGAGGTAACATAAACCGACCTGAGACCTGTAGTGAAAGGATCCCACTTCATTAATGAATTCTTAGGAGAAAAAAAGCTAGTGTCATCTTGAGGGCATTGGAAGTCCCTAATGCCATCCTCAGTTTAATAGCATTTGCAAACACATTTTAAAGTGTGGCTTCTCTTTCAACTCCACACTTTGCCCTCTTCTCTCTAAATCAGAGGGAAGGTCTACAAAAACTGGTTTTATAGTAATTTTTGTGGGAAATTTTGGTGTGCTAGGAAAACATGTTTCAGTAAAAAGAGCTAGAAAAAGATAGAGAGGTTTGGGGATTGCATGTTTGTCGTCTGTAATTAAGTGTGGTGGGAGGCACAGAGCTGTCAAGGACATGAGAAGTAGATTTCAGTGACAGGTTTTGAAAGGTTTGTCTTAGCATAAAAACTTCCAGTTTAATTATCAAAAAAGCTCCTCCTCTTGGAAATACTGAACTCCATGATAGCTGCAAGCTTACAAGTGCAAGGGAAAGGAAGAACAGAATAGGAAATGTTGCTTGAAGGTTTCATTAATGTGCAGAGCTGTTTAATAAATCAGTGCTTGTATCTATTTATCAACCAGACATCTGCTTCCCTTGTCTCCATCCCAGTGTTTGTTGACAGCATGTTTACTTCTTCATTTCAGGGAATGGAACATTAAGGCAATAAAAACTGGTGTAAAAAGTGGCTGGTATGGGGAATAACAGAGCTAGTGAAAATGGAATCTTTCGTTGATTTTTCTTGAAAGGGAAGGTCACCCTACTCTATGTGAATCTGTAACCATGGCAGCAAATCTAGTCACTGGGAAAAAAATGATACTACTTTTACAGTAGGAGGTGGAAATGGACACTCTGAGCTGAACGTTTTCAAGTCCATGATTGGGAGCTTGAGACGTTTTCATTTAATAGACTTTGACTTTGACGATGGATTGTGCTACTGTATTTCTCGCAGAAAAGATGTCAGTGGCAAGAGACCACATTTGGTAATTGGGCCGCACCAATACAGAGAGATGAGAGACGCTTATGTCAGAAGAAAGCCGAATCCCTGATGATCATCATTTCCGATAACAGGTGTCAGAGATACAACGGAGTGTCCCAGATATGTGGGGACCAACTGTTACTTAGATAAAGGACCTTTACATCATTGTCTGCATAAAGGGACCTTGAGGCATTGACAAAGGGCCTGGATGTAACCAGGAATCCAGGCCATAACACTTAACGGGGCACTCTAAGTCTCTCAAGTCCTTTACAAAGAGCTAATTCTCATTATCACCTGGGAAAGAGGGCAGCACAAATACTGAGCCAGCAAGGTCAGCTTGCTTGCCTAAAGCCAGAGAGAAAAATCTATGTCAAAGCTAGTGTTGGAAAGCATGGTTTTCAACCCTACGCTCAGAGCATTCCTGATCCTGCACCAGTTGCCCCCACAGCTCCCATAATGCCCTCCTGAGCCATCCAGGCATGGCCACTTTAATCACTGATGCAAGTTGTCCTAAAACATGTCCTGCTTCTTTTTAGTGGTTGGAGGGACTCCCGGACATGGAGAGAGCTGAGCGGTCCTGATCTGGCAGCCGGCATCTTACCCTGGTTTGTGCCACAGGCAAACATAGTGTAACTGGGAGCTTGTGGGTACACCCTCTCCTTTGCACCCGCAGTGGGAGCTAATTGAGGGCTAGTACCCATTAAAAACTCCGCTCCTGCATGTCTCCTCAGGCTTGCTTCAGTCACTCTTCAAAAGCTTTGCTGAGCACTAGTGCATAAACAAAAAGGGCTGGAGTGCGCATTCTCCACTTTACAGAAGAGAAAATTATGTGCTATACCCATATTTATGAGGTACAACCAGTTGCAATCTGCACAGTATAAGTGTTCCCTTCTTGCATTTAAGATAAGCACTCTCTAAGGCCATAGCTGTTTGGTACGCTGGGACAGTTCCTGAGAAATGACAGACAGTGAGCCAAACTATTCTTTGGAATGTTTTTAATTAAGATTACTGCACCTCAAAGTGTATGTCAATGATAGCACCATAAACTGGTCTACAGTCCTCCATCCCAAAAGGAATGTTCATTGTTATATTAAAATGTTACATCTATTAGGCACTGTGTGCTTAATTTGGGCCTCTGTCCCTCTTTGTAATTACATCAAGAAGAGTTGACTTGGATTCCAGAAACAGAAAGCTTGTTTCATAGCAGCACTTTGTTTCAAAAACCATTTTGTAATCCCTGCTGTGCTAAATAACCATGGTAAAATTAAAAACACTTGTCCTTGTAATACCGGGTAAGACAGTCACATATATACAAGCTGCTGGTTCTGCTTGTTTTTGATGGAGATTGCCCCAGAGACATAATCTCTGAAGTAACGTACATCCAATTGGAATTCACAGGAAATGAGAGAAAGCAATATGCAACTTCAAACGAAGCCTTCATAATCTAGCAATACCAGGAATTTTGCCCACTGCCACAGCTGAGCATGCTGCATGCTTTCCCCAGTGGGATGCATGCTTTTTGTATATAATATCAAAAGGTTCACATTTTAAATCCAAGCACCTGCTCGCAAAGTTCCTTACTGGTTTTACAAAAGGCTGTGGCCTTGTTGGTTCATCCTGGAGAGATGGCCAGCATAAGGCTTGCTGCAGAGAGGCCAGTCACGTTTTCAGTGGAGCCATTAAGAAATCTGTTTCTCGGGCAGGCGGCTCTTGTTGCTCCAGTAGAGACAACACTGGGGTGTATATCTACAGCACTGTCCCCTGGCATAGCCCAAGCTAAGTGGGAAAGTGACTTGCAGCAGGCAGAAAGGGGGAAGGGAATTTGCTTCAGTAGGCACTGAGAAATGAGGGAGTCTTGAAAAAGATTGGTTTGAGGGTAATGATCAAAGGAGAGAAGCAGAGGTCAGAGAAAAAGGCAAGTGTGAAAGCTAGAGAATCAGAGGATGGAGAAAAAGAAATGTAAAATTATGGCAAACACTTTAATGATCTCGCTTGTGGATTTCAAAGGAGGAGAAGGATCAGACTTCCTTCAGTGCTGGGTCATTGCTGGAAGACTTCACTCAGATCCTCTGAAGATGCATTATCCATCTCGACAACTAACAAATGATTGTGCAGGCTGACTGGCAAACCTCTTTTTCAATAGACTAATCTACTACTGGGATTTTTCTGGCACCATTTTTTGAGTAGAAATCAGAAGAGAAATGGAAAGAGACAAAGCAGATCTCTCTGCTTGCCCACTCCCTTTCATACGAAATCCTGCTTATCCCACCTCATAACTAATTCTGGTGCTGTGTAGGGAATATATATGTCCATAATAATAAATAGGAATGGGGAAAGGGAGAACTGGCCACAGAAAGGCAGAAAAAGAGAAAATAATAGAACAGAACATTCAATGACAGGAAAGCGTCCACACAATAGGGGACATGAGAAAAAAATTAAAGCAATGTGATTTTAAAGAAAAATTCTGATGCAGATGGACAGATTTAGGATAAAAAATAGCAGATAGAGATAGGAACATTTAGGGGATGCATAAGGTTAAGCAAGATTTTGTCCCAAACTTCTATTCAGGCAGAATACTGTTTCAGTTTTAGCAAGTTGTTTAAAAAAACTGCAACAAATACCTTTGAAGTAAAAGCTTTAATGACCCTGTATGGGTTGTTTTTGCATAACCTAAGCAGAACTAGCAAGGCATATTTCTAAATGACTAAAGAAGCTTGTTAAAAGCCTTTGGCAAGATTAACTTTGTGTGAGTCAGATTAGCATATTGAAAAGGCATAATCATATTCCCAACAGGAGATGAAAATGTCCAGTTTTGCAGAAATCTCTGATTTTTGCTGCATTGTAATCAGCTGCATATTGTAGCCATGTTGTACTAGGAGTTTATTAACTGTGAACCCACATGATATTAAATACCTTCTAGTGGCATATGTTACCTGCATATCATTCATAAACTCCTCATTTTGCTTAGCAAAGGTAGCACACTGAAGGACTGTTTCTATGCTGAGAGCTCAGAATAGTCCACAAAATGCTCTAATGTGCCCTGATTTGGAGAGCCATACTATTAAAAAGTTCTTTAGGCTTTGATATAGCTCAGTTTCAAAGTGGATGGTAAATATCAGTAAGTGATATTCTGTACATACACACGCATCTGAATGTGTGTGTATGTACAGAATGAAAGGACAAACAGGTACACACAGAAGGCAAAGAAAAACTGCTGGTGTAGAACGTGGGCCTTAGTTATGGAGTTGTATCTGTTGAGTTACAGTGCTATATTAGATATTTTATATAAGAATTCATGTTTTGGATGATGAAAATGCTCATCACTGCTTCTGATAACATACACGTTCTTTAGATCAAAACCACATTAAATTCCTAAACACTCTTAGGAGATTCCTGCCTCTCCCTCAGACAGCTGTGTGGTCAGAATCTGAGCCAACGAGGGATCAATAAACTAATGAGGAAGTCTTCTGATGGAGGTGACAGAGCTGAAAACCCACATAGGCAGAAGCCTGAGGCAGGTGCCTGTTAGTCTGACTGTACAGAAAGCATCTACTTCAAAGACAAGCATACCATGCGTGAGCTAAATTGTAAATTGCTTCAAAACTGGCCTTTGTTACAAACATTTTCTCCTTGCCTCCTTTCTCCTTCTCCTCTCCACTCCCCCATGTGTTGCATTTATTTGGATAGGGGATTCATAACCATTTGACCAGTGGTTAGTTTCACCATATTAAGAAAGACGTTAGATCACAAAGGGAATGGTGACTTTCTCTTATTTTAATTAACAGGCTAACTGCTTCCATACTTGTGACTCATGTTGAAGATCTCAAATGCTAAGTTACTTACAGTACAGAAAACCAAATCCTGCTCTGTACAAACTAGAGGGTGAAGAATGCCATCAGTGTGGGCAGGAGCTTGAAGAGAGCTGTGGGTCCAGCTTTTTGGGGATGTGAGCCACCTATTCATTGGTTTAGGCTAACAGAATCAAACTAGAGGAATATTAAACTATGACTGTCAGGATAATGAATAATAACATTGCATATAAAAATCATATGGATCACAGTTTTCATTTCTTGTTAGATATCTGCTTGTTCTTCCATACAACTCAGCTAGGGTGCTCTTTGCCAAGGTTGTATTGTGTCAAACGCTCTGTTGTACTCATCATTTTGGCTTATGAACAATAATTCCCCAGGGAAACGTTTTTCAGTCACCACCTTGCTTGCATGAACATGTGGCTTGAATGTTGACCATCCTTTATTGTCTGGTTACCTTTATTCTTGTTCAGATTAGAAATGCAGGCAAATGTCAAAGACATAAAAGCATTTCCAAATAAGAAGCTAAGCAGTGAGTATTGTTCAGAGTCTGCTGGTTTCCTTCAGCAATGTCCTTCAGCGATACAATATCCTTCACCTGACAGCGAAGTGAAGTCTTTCACAGAGAGAGGGCTGCTCCTAGAGATGTCATGCAGAGGAAGAGGAAGACTTCACTTCATGATGGGGTTGGGATAAAAATACCCAGCTGACATAATGCAACATGTATTTCTAAAATGCTGAGGAGGTGTAGTCCTTGTTTTTCTTATGCCCTATAATTCCTGCCTGCTGACCGCTGCATTATTTGTAGTGTGTTAGATATCACTCTATCACTAGTAAACATATAAACATTCCGCTGGGGCTAGATCTGACAGTAATGATGCCCTTTGTTTTGTATAATCTACAAAAGTGAATTGTGCAGTTTTCAGTATTTCTTTTCTGAGAGCATGGCTTCAGTGTCCTGCTTCCAGACTACATAATCAATTCATAGAATCATAAAATCATTAAGGTTGGAAAGGACCCCTGTCATCAACTCCAACCATCAACCCAACTTAACCATGCCCACTAAACCATATCCTGAAGTGCCATGTCCACATATTTTTTGAACACCTCCAGTGATGGTTACTCCACCACCTCCCTGGGCAGCCTGTTCCAATGCTTGACCACTCTCTCAGTAATGAATTTTTTCCTAATATTCTGTCTAAACCTCCCCTGACGCAACTTGAGGCCATTTCCTCTCGTCCTATCGATAGTTACTTGGGAGAAGAGACCAACACTCACCTCACCACAACCCCCTTTCAGGTAGTTGTAGAGAGCGAGAAGGTCTCCCCTCAGCCTTCTCTTCTCTAGACTAAACCACCCCAGTTCCCTCAGCCGCTCCTTGTAAAACTTTATCTCCAGACCCCTCACCAGCTTCGTTGCCCTTCTTTGGACATGCTCCAGCAACTCAGTGTCCTTCTTGTGGTGAAGGGCCCAAAACTGAACACAGGATTCGAGGTGCGGCCTCACATGTGCTGACTGCGGGGGCACGATCACTTCCCTGCTCCTGCTGGCCACGCTATTTCTGATACAGGCCAGGATGCTGTTGGCCTTCTTGGCCACCTGGGCACACTACCGGCTCATATTCAGCCGGCTGTCGACCAGCACCCCCAGGTCCTTTTCCACCGGTCAGCTCTCCAGCCACTCCTCCCCAAGCCTGTAGTGTTGCATGGGGTTGTTGTGACCCAAGTGCAGGACCTGGCACTTGGCCTTGTTAAACCTCATACAGTTGATCTCAGCCCATCGATCCAGCCTGTCCAGATTCCTCTGTAGATCCTTCCTACCCTCGAGCAGATCAACACACTCACCCAATTCGTTATCTGCAAACTTACTGAGGGAGCACTCAATCCCTCCATCCAGATCATTGATAAAGTTATTAAACAAGACTGTGCCCAAAACTGAGCCCCAGGGAACACTGCTTGTGGCTGGCTGCCAACTGGATTTAAATCTGTTCACCAAATACAATTGCGTTGTATTGTTTCATGAGGGCAAGAAGAAGATGTAATTGAATAAATACTCTCAGACTAAGATTTGTGTCTCTCTATGCATTTAAAATTACATGGTTGTAGTAAGGCTGTTCCTGTGCAGGGGGCTCCACCAGTGCTCACCCCCGTCTGCCATTCTGGCCAGCTGTCACCATCCTCTCTGGCCACAGCCAGTGGGCCAGAAGAGCACTTTCAAGCAAGGAAGATGGAAAAGCTTAAGACGGCGACTGAAGCACACACTTCCATCGATTTTCCATTCTTGCATCTTCTTCAGCAGCCTGATAAATTTACATACACATGAATTTACTTTAAATTCTAGCCCTGGTGGAAGGAAATTTGGGATTGGCCTTCATGAAGAAAGAGCTTCCCTATGTCCAAGAGCTAACATGATGCCAGGCTCCTAGTGTAACCCTCCAGGATGTCACTTGTGCAGAGACTGGGCTGTTCCAGACAGTGACTCCTCCAGTGCAGCATGTGGAATGCTGGCATCACCAGCCTCCTTCTCCCTCATTTAGCGTCTAATTTAGAGTGCCTTGCAGCTCCAACACAGAACTGCTGCACTGCTGCTCTCCCCACTCCTGGGCTGACAGAGGCGCAGGACCATGTAGAACGCCAATGTTCATTCAGAAACACCCTCAGATTTCTCTCTAAATTCAGCTGTTCTGGACTCCCTGAACCAGTGGCCATGAAAGCCACCCAGCACCCAAGTCAGGAGGATTACTTACTGCTCTCTCTGAGAACATCAATGCAGTTGAAAATTTGTCCACTCCTCCCTTAATACAGCCTCCCCCTTTCTTTCATGATTCAGTGTCAAGGAATCAAAATGCCAGGCAGAATATTCAGCAGCTAATAGGGGGAAAGATCAGCAAAATAAAATAACTAGGATCAGTGGGAGCAAGCTAACCTTATTCTGTGAGGAAACATGTAAGTAGATGTATTAGTAGACAAAATAATGTTTGGTTTTGGATTAGGTGTACTGCCCTGAACTCACTGCAGTCATGTAGGTGGAAAACAGTGTAGAATTTAAAAATCAGGCTGGTGGCAGGAGGGAGATCTTGTTTTCTTTTAGGGCAAACTAGAAAATTCACATGTAGCTTCCTATATACAACTTTGTTCTGTGACTGGGAAAGTAACCAAATGAAAATATTTTCATGGCAAGTATAATAAAAAAGTGGCAACTACCTAAGTTTCACCAGATACCACTGGGTACTAATAGAGATCAATTAACAAGAATTACTTGTTCAAAGAAAATAGTACATTAATTAGATAATTCTGCTGGATGCCTGTCATCCTTGATTAAAAGAGTACACCCCTCAAGATGTCATGGCTGAAAAGTGGGAGCCAGCCACACAAAAAGCCTTATTTCACAATTTAACAAAATACCTTGGGTTCCATTCCATGAGGTAAATAAAAAGGCAATGATCTCATGATCTCCTTTCGAAGAAATAAAAAAGTTGCATGGACTTTTCACTGCTAATATGATCAGTGAAATTACGAAGGTCTGGAAGAGGAGAGGAGAGCTGCTTTTCCCATGGATAGATATCTCTAGTCCTGTTGGCCCAGAAAGGCTGTTTACTTTCAAACAGGACCTACCTGCATCTGGCCTCCTACATCAGCCAAGACAGAAGACCATGGTGGATAGGGTTTCCCCCCCCCCCAGTCTCTGAAACAGCTTGGGATCTCTCAACAGTTATGCACATTTGGATCCAGTGGAGATGCCCAGCAGATGGCTTGGGAGACTTCAAGCCAGTTCTCAAAAGCAACTTAGGAATCAAGGAGCTGGTGGGACTTGGGTTTACTCAGGAAATGGGATTTTAAATCTCCTGAATTACCACACTGGTTCCAAATGTTTGCTTCAAACCTAGTTCTGTCAAGGATACAGGGTGAGCTTAAAAATATTCAGTTTAATTGTGTAGGCGTAAAACCATTTCCAGTTTGTACAGCTATTTAGTTTACTGGGGAAGGTGCTATATGTTTGACTGTTTGCTTTGGACATAGAGTTTATGGATCTGAAGTTACAGCATTTTGAGGTCAGAGCTGCTGAACCAGATAAGCAGAAGGACTTAGTGACAGATAAAGCCTGTAAGGACATTGCAAAGCAGGCTAATTTGGCAAAGATACAGGGCAGTTTTAGAAGAAAATCTGCAGAATTAGAGTTTTCAGATTACTCTGAAAAAGCATCAGCACAAAGCTAGGAACCCCAGAATACTGGAAGAGGACACTGAAAAGCGAACTCTGAAGAAGCAAAGGCAGGATCCATCTGAACCAAAGTGAAACAGCTAAACCAAAAAGCTGACAGTGGTTAATTGTCTTTGAGCTGGGGACAAGGTAAATGCTACCCATGGCTACTTGACCTGGATAAAAAGAAATCTCCTAGAGATATGTTTCAGAAAAGTATCTTTCTGTACCAGAAAGTATATGATAGGATTTATCACTGAACTGGAACAGAGTCAGACTAACAACTCAGACAATTTTCAGAAAATACCTCAGTGGAAAGATACTCCCGAGGAAGAACACACGCAGGAGGAACAGAGCAATGACAGCAACAAATGTCCATACACCACGGTGGAAAATGGAAAATTTGTGGCTCACAAATGAGCGGGGCCCCAGGAACAAGGCTGAGGACAGCCCCTCGCTGGTGAGGAGCAGCACCATGCCAGAGGCATCCCCAGAAACATTACCAGGGTCAGCATGCAGACAAACCTGCTTGGAAATGCCATGAGGGCAGCAGCACCCTGCTGCTGAATTCCCAGCCAGGGGAAAGGTGCTGAGCACACACTGCTGGGGACTTGCTGCGATGCCTAAGAGGCAGCTTGTGTTAGGCTGTTGTTCTGGGGATGCCCAAGGAAGCGCGGCTGCTGCTGGGGATGGGGAGTGAGTCCTGAGTTCACGTGGCAGAGGCTACACAGGTCAGGGATCAGACAGCTCTTCTGTGGTGTTGTCTGGCTTATCTTCTCATCCTGGAAGGGAAGTACTTTCATTTTGAGCAGAATTTGTGCCTACAGCAGAGAGTCTTGCTTAGGTGTTAACGATGGTCTGGAGGACACAGAGATAGGTAGCCTGATGTATTATCAGCAAGAAGCTTCCTTGAATTCCTGCACTAAACACATCTTCCTGTAAATTATTAAGCATTAAAGAAACATAAACTCCTCACTTTCATCATCCATTTTTCCACTATTCTGAGTCTAGGCAATAAAAATCAGTGGAAGAAGTTTTCATTTTCCATTACTGCAGGTTATATTGTATCAGTTTGAAAACAGTCAAATCTGGTTCTAATTTACACGTAAGCCCTTTTACATAGTGTAAAGGGGCCTTGAAGAGTGTAACTTACATTCACACACACTTCAGAGGCCCTTATATTGCCAGAGTACCAAACAGAGCCATGGCAGCCTCCATGAACATGGAAATCGGGCATGGTTCCTCTAAAAATGAACTTTATTCAGGCAGATCTGCATCCAGCACTGGGAGGGGGAAAGGCACCTGGGCAGCCAAGGATGAGAGGTACTGTACAGAGCAGTGCCCATGAGGCTGTGTCCTTTAGCAAACACCCATCCTCTCTTTCCCTCTTTCCTCTCCTGCTCGTACATCTGTTGCAGCACAGAGCTCTTGCCTCTAAATAACAGAAAGAGAGGGAGGAAAAATGATTTCATCATGATTTCATGTGATTCCCTGGGTAGGTAAAAATAAAGTTGTTAAACTGGTGACCATGCATGACTCTCACAGAAGTGACAGCACCAACTCCTCTCTGCTTTTTCTTATATAGCAGAGCTAAAAATAGCCAATATGATGTTGGCCTGAGATTTTATAAGACTGTCTGTGTTCCCCTGAAGACAAAGAAATGACCTGGCAACATCCATGTCATTCCAGATCAGGATATGGCATGGAAGAACTTATGTCAGGAACAACTAGAAATGATAAGGAGCTTTTCAACAAAACCTTCTAAGGAGAAGATTTCACTGGGGAGAGCAGGAGACTGATGGGTCTCAGAGTGGTTAGTGTGAGGCTAGGACCAGGAGGAGGTGGTAGGCAATCAATATCCCATGGTGAGAGCAGGCATGTCAAGTTTTTTTTTTTCATTCTGAATTCTGAATCTGATATCCAAGAGACTTCTCTGGTTTCAACATCAATGAATATCATGAGATAGCACTAATGATCACTCTCGCTATCTTGCCTTTCTTCCTGCTCCTCCACAGTACTCCAAACATATCTCGATGTATCTTTTCTTTTGATTTTGCTCTAGGATCAAAATCTCTGCATTTGGCATGAAACAGAATTTTCACGCTCTGGCCAGTGTTAGTGAGAATGAAAATGTGATGAACAAGAGTTCTGTGTAACCTCAATGTAAAATTGTTTTTCAAAGCACACTTCAGTAGTATAAGGACTGAGGGAGGTAGTAAAAACCACTCACAGTCAAGAAAGAAAGGGCTCCTCTCTGACCAGAATCACATCTCTGGACCCTTTTCGTCTTCAGAAGAGTTTCACAAGACTGGCTCGGGGAAGACTTGACCCAAGCAGACTTTTAGTCAAGTGAAATCTGCTAACAGAAGTGTCTAATACATTGATCATGCAAAAGCACTTCACGATTGCTATTGCTTTTCTAGCCCACAGTCATGAGTAATCCCTCGTTTCCTTCCTTCTTTCTTCCACAGGATATTACAAGGCAGAGCAGATTGCCAAGAGAGCAAACAAAGGGATGGCACCAAAAGCAGCTGTCAGGTTTGGATTCCTTAGATAGGAACAGTCTGATCAGCAGCAAAACCCAAAGAAATATTTGGCTTTGAGTCATTTTCTCAAGGACCATGGGAAACAGAAAATGGGAGGGGGAGAGCAGTGAGAGAGAGCTATAGATTATTTTGCTACCCATTTAATTTTGCTCTACAAAGCCTTCTATTTAATTGTGGAGTAGTTTTTCTATGTCCATCACATAAAGGAGATGCCCAGTATGATAAAAACTAATCAGATATTTACCAAATACTCAAAGGGTATAGCTCACATTGAGAAGACTACTACCTCATGTCAAAGACGTGAGCATCTTTTATAGTTTGAATGCACAGCTAACTGAAAAGAAGACTTATTCCCATGCCAGATGAAAGCAGGGGCATGTAAAGACTCAATCAGCCTCTTCATTATGGAAATTTTGCCACTTGGTTCAGGACTGGACTTCCTACTTTATTTGGGCGAGCTTCACCTATATGATTTGTTTATTCCTTTCAGTTTTTACCTTTGATACCTGTTTTGTATTTCTAAAGGGTCTCAAGGGATTAGTGTAATCTCATTGTTGCCTAAGGTCTTGGTGGTCTTGTACACAGTTAAATACAGAGAGAAGAGACACTTTTAATGATCTTTCTAACAGCAATACAAGTTGTTTCAATGCTTGTATGACACTAAGCGTGTGGAGTGGCAACCTTCCAGTTTTTGCAGGAGTTGGCAGCTAGTATAGCTCCTTAATAGAACAGCAACATATTTCTCTTTTAGATTTGCAGTTTCTAAATGTCACTCTCTTATTGTTGATTTATAGAGATCTTTTCTTGCCAGACCCAACCAGAGCAATATATATGTACATGAAATAGAAACTATAGACTCCAAAAATGCTTTTTCCCTTGATTGTATGAAAAATTATGGTAAAGTGTTGTAAATTTTGTCTCCTTTAAACCATTTTCTAAAGTAAATCAAATAGTTGGACCTCTCTGAAGAGAGAGATTCTCCTAATTCTGTGCAGAACATTGCACAGTGCACTGAAGAATAAGGATGAATGGCCGCTAATTTACAGACACTCTTGACCACATATATTTAATTTCTGTAAAAGATTGTCATCTCACTGTCTAACTTGATAAATTTGAATGAATAACGTACCTGTACTGTTTACTGAAAGGTATACTTCAGATTTCTAACATTTCCCTTCATAATCCAAAAACCTATATAAAATGGAAAAAAAAATCTAGTAATAGCAGTACCACAAATGAGACTTCAATTGGACAGAGCCAGGAAAGACAGTCAGTCACTCAGCAGTCTTTACCCCTGTTATTTCTCCTGAAGAAAGAGACAGTATTTGGTGGTCACCCTGAAAAAAATCAGTATTTGAGGGACAAAGGTCAAAATTTAGGAAACGCAGTATTTTGTTTTCTGCATATTTAGCACAGAAGTGGCCCCTCACGTCGGTACAAACATATGGGAGTTTTGGAGTCTTCCCAGGCTCCTGGGCTTGCAGGTGAGAACCCTCCAGGGCTGCATGAGTCACTGTGGTCAGCAGCGTGCTCTGTGCTCCATTATAACTCACTCCCACTTCTCAGTTGGCTTGTGCAGTTAACACAGCTGCCCATGACACTCTGCAGGTTTGTAGGCTTCATGACTTTTCAGGTGCCAACTGAGCTTGACAGCTTCACCCTCACCCCAGCAGACACCACCACCATCTATTTTTCCAGATGGAGGAATGTTGCGGTGGCACCATGCGTTGCTCGCCCTGCCTGCTCACGGGGCTTCAGCCCCTCCAGGTGAATGGGAGGCTGAGCCTGCTGCAGTTTGCTTTCTGCTGCCTCCTGCTTTGCCCCACATGGAAAATGGAGAAATAAACATCCCTTAGTGCAGGTGCAAAGACTTAAGCCGTGGGAATTGCAGCGGCATCTGAACTTTGCTGCCTTGACAGAAGCATGCCCAGAGAGGCTGTGGGGATGCCTGAGCCTTTGATTTCTGGGACAGCATTAAATGTTTGGGAAGCTCTGGCACATTTTGGGGGGATCAATTTCCTGGAATATTGTCAGTGTGTGGCTGAATATGTTTTGAAGAATAATTCTCTGTACAGCCATGCTGCTTACTTTTAGGGAGAGCATCAAGGAAGAACAACCTTTTACACATAGCTCTCGAACACAGTAAATTAATGGTTTTAAGCATCTACATTAAATCAATTAAGAAGAAAAAAGAAAAGGTAGATGTCAGCTACTTAAAACACACCACCTAAAGCTTCATATTTCAGTCTAGTCCAAAAGCTAGACCAGAGTATGAAGGGGCTTGAAAGTACATACAGTAACTAGTGTTTTCCAATAGCTTTATTTTTGTATTTATTTATTTTTAAAAAGGGAAAAATTAGGTAGTACTGAAATTTGAAGAAGGAGGTAGATATTTGCTAGCATCCTCCAGGGAATTTTAAGGTGCTATAGATGGAGGTTTTATATCTATATCATGTAAGTAATGCCTTGAGAATCATATGGGAGACGTGGCAAGAAAGTAAAAACCTGCTGGTTTAAACAGCACTACAAACATGGCCATTTTTTGCTGAAAGGCTGTAGACTTATGTGACATAGCTTCCCAACTGTCCATGCATGGTTTTATTTAAAGCTGTTTGGGGCTCTTGCCTAACAGTCTGCATCCCAGGGAACTGCAGATATTGCTGTCAGTCCACCAAACCATAGTAGCCCTGTCTGTGTCACTAACAAAGCAAACATTGTGCATACAGACGACGGCTGCATCTTCATGCCTCTGCCCTTAATCAGGTTGGCACTGCCTTCCCTGGGACCACACCAGCATCAGGCTTCACTGTGGCCATCCAACGTTCCTCTGTCGTAGCAGAGTCATGCATTCTTCCCTGGACAACACTTTAGATAGACTTTTGATCTCAGGAATTGTAGGCATCCTGTAGGCCTCCTTCAAGAAAATTTGCCTGCAGAAAAGGATTTTTTGCATGATTGCCTGGACAATTGTGTCACAGGTGAAACATCTAGCAAGACAGCCTTTGATAGAACAGGACAGAGCATCTCAAAGTATGCCCCTTTGGCCAGACAGGCCTCTTCAGGAAAGTAGGTTCACAGGGAGTGATGGTGTAAATGTACTTATATCATCTGCTGGAAAGGTTGAACAACACTGACAAAGGTCATTAACATTGGGGAAGAAGCGGCCACAACTCTTGCTCTGTCCTACAGCTCCAGCAAGTGTCATCCCTCTCATGATAACACAGAAGGCCAACCGTATCCTGGGCTCCATCAAAAAAAACATGGCCAGGAGGTCAAGGGAGGTGATTCTGCGCCTCTGCTTGGCTCTGGTGAGACCCCACCTGGAGTCCTGTGTCCAGCTCTGGAGCCCTCAGCACAGCAAAGACATGGACCTGTTGGAGCAGGTGCAGAGGAGGGCCACAAAAATGATCAGAGGGATGGAACAGCTCTCCTATGAGGACAGGCTGAGAGAGCTGGGGTTCTTCAACCTGGAGAAGAGAAGGCTCTGGGGAGACCTTATTGCAGCCTTCCAGTCCTTAAAGGGAGGGACAGACTTTTTAGCAGGGCCTATTGCGATAGGACAAGGGGCCATGGTTTTAAACTAAAAGAGGGTAGATTTTGACCAGATATAAGGAAGAAATTTTTCATGATGAGGGTGGTGAAACCCTGGCACAGGTTGCCTAGAGAGGTGGTAGATGTCCCATCCCTGGAAACATTCAAGGTCAGCTTGGATGTGGCTCTGAGCAGCCTGGTCTGGTTGCAGATGTCCCTGCTCATTGCAGCGGGGTTGGACTCAATGACTGTCGTGGTTTAGCCCCAGCTGGCAACCAAGCCCCACGCAGCCGCTCGCTCACTCCCCCACGGTGGAACAGGGGAGAGAATCAGAAGAGTAACAGTGAGAAAATTTGTGGGTTGAGATAAAGACGGTTTAACAGGCAAAGCAAAAGCCGCGCACACAAGCAAAGCAACACAAGGAATCCATTCACCACTCCCCACGGGCAGGCAGGTGCTCAGCCATCCCCAGGGAAGCAGGGCTGCGTCACGCGTAATCGTTTCTTGGGAAGACAGACGCCATCACTCCGAACGTCCCTCCACCCCTTCCTTCTTCTTCCCCCAGCTTGATATACCGGGCATGACGTTATATGGTATGGAATATCCCTCTGGCCAGCCTGGGTCAGCTGTCCCGGCCGTGTCCCCTCCCAGCTCCCCGAGCACCCCCAGCCTGCTCGCTGGCAGCCCAGCACGAGAAGCTGGACTGTCCTTGACTGCTCAGCAACAACTCAAAACATCAGCACCTTATCAACATTTTCTCATCCCAGATTCAAAACACAGCCTCACAGCCTCACACCGGCTTCTGTGACAGGACAAAGACCTTTATAGGTCCCTTCCAACCCTAACTTTTCTGTGATTCCATGGTTCTATGATGTGACCTTGTACTCTTCATTTCTGCCTGACCCATGTAACACAATGTTGAATAGTATTGCCACTTTCTACAGAATACCTACATCAAAAGACTAGAATATGAGGTTTTCATCACATGAATGTATGGTAAATGCACAAAATATTTAGATGAAGTTTAAATACAGTGTATTAAATGGCTTTGTAAGGCCAGAGCAACATTTTTTACAAGTATTATACCTTTTAGTCACAAATTAGAGTACTGAACAATTCTTGAATAAAATTCTGTAGGTTGTATTGAAATTTCACAATAAAGTAATCTGAATTAAAGGAAGCAGAATGGCTGCTGAGAAGCCTAAAGATGGTTAATTTAGATGGAGAGCTTAGTCTGAGTACAAGGTTGAATTTAAAGATGTAAACAGATTAATTGCCAATGTGACATAAACCCATATGTAATAATTGGATATGATATTTTACAGTGTACTTTAGGATAATAAGTATGTTTTCAGAAAAGTAGCAATATAGAACAGCAGTGAATGTCTTTCCACTCTGGTGCACTACAATGCTATTATAATTTCCTGCAGTTTTTTAATGAAGTTCAACCGCATTATCTACAGTAACTATTTATGTGTGTTTGATTAAATTTATAAATAGACCATCAGAAAAAAAAATTACAGGAAATAATGGGGAACACAACAAAAATGAAAAGATGAAGGATCTTCTAGGATGACTAAGGATAAACTGTAGTGGGTGAATTAAAAATAAAAGTGAAAACAGGGTGTTGGTAAAACTCTTCCTCAGAGACACTTGATTAACATTTAGCTTTCTAAATGGCTGCTAAGTAAAAGGCACAAGTGTTGGGTTTGCCATATTACAGGGGTTTTTTTCCTCTGTATTCTGGTTAATTGTAATTGTAAGACTTGTAATCAAATTTATTCTGGCCATAACAATGTATTAAGTGTGCTTTTTCAGATGGGAACATCTGACTCTTGTTAGCTTTTGTAGTTATATGGTCAACTGGCAACATGAGGACTGGCATGACCACTGTACCATGGCAATCACAAAGGTGAGCTAGGAACTAATAAAAAATTGCTCCTTACCCAGTTCTTGCAAGAAACTATTTACTGTCTGTGTGGGTTTTAATAGGACACACAAACTGGAAGCCCTGAAACTTCTCCAAGATGTGAATAAGATGTGAAGAATTAAATGAGATGAAATTAAATTAAGCGAAAGGAAAATTAGCAGCTAAGATTTTCAGAAGCAGATTGGAGCAGATGTTTTTGTTTTACTCCAGAAAAAGAAGACTAAGAAGATTGTTTGCTTTTCTGTGTTTGATGTTTTAATTTTTTTTCTTGCATAATTTTTTGTCATGTCAAATGGCCAAACCAGGAAAGCCTAATCCAAAACTGAAAAGGAAACCTCAGAAAACACATTTTGTTTCAAGAAGGAAAAAGGAATTGAGATTTTGGACTGATGATTTTCAGAATGACTTTGTCTACTATTGATTTAATTTTTTCTTTTTTTTTTTTTTAAATTTATGAAAATTTGGAGGCCCTGCCTTATTTCCTGCTTAATCCTTGCAGTGATAGATTTTCATCTGGAAACACAAAGTTGTCAAAATGTAACCATGGGAGTTTCCTTGACTCAGTTGCCTTTGGTCTAGATTTGAAACGTCATGCTCCCCACTGCTGGGAGAAAGGAAGTTCCCCTTCACACTGACACACAGCAAAAACACCCTGAAAAAGCTCCAATGTATTTGATTAATTCCGGCCTTAATTACCTTTCCGTACCTGCACTGTTTTCCGCGGGGCTTCGAATGTTCACGTATATTTTAAATGGAATACATACCCAAAGATTGTTCAAAACATAAAGCGCTGTCGGTCACTCCAGGTTACAGCACCGCTGGCGGGCAGTGCAGTGTAACACGAACAGGTAAGCGGGCTGGAGCAGTTGGAGCTGAGGCCCCGAACACGTTGTGGGGGTTACTGCAGAGTGGATTTGGTTTTGCCCGCCCCCGTGCTGTGTTACTACAGTTGTGTGTAGTAGAAGGTGTCTGAAGGGAAGCTGAAGGGACTGCCGTCACCAAGAGGAAAGGCAGTAAGTAGCTGGCAAGAGGGACAGTGAAGAAGAAGGGGGTGAGACAAGCCCTTCAAAAGAGTTTGTTAGCACAGGGATGGCAACGGAGCAGAAAGACAGGAAAAGATACTGATGAGGGGATGCCTCAGAAGAGGCCTCTTGGAAGAAATGAGCCATTTTCAAAGGGTTGAGGTCCGGTAGCTGACAGGAGGTGTGAAGGTGCTGATGCCTCTACATAGCACAAGGAGGATTCAGGGTTATTACAAGGTGGCTCAACCTGGTTGAAAAGCACTGTACTGGTGCATGCATGTTCCACACATGCCATAAAATTTCATGGCAGTGCATTCACCTGCTGCTTCAGAGCCTCATTCCCACGAAGTCTTGGTGTTCATTAGGTGGGCATCTGTAGCGGGTCTTCATCCAAAAGAAACTCAGATTCTGTGTATTGATAGCAGGCTGCGATGCAAACCAACACACAGTAAGTGGGGACAGCTGGGGGAACTCACTACTGCTCTGAACTAAAACACAAAAGTAGACACACTTTAACAACTTGCCTGAAGTCTGGTCACAGCTTGTCATCGAATATCTGTGGGAGCTTGTTTTGGAGCCTTTATTAGGAGACAAATCACAAGCACAGCATTTCTCATCTGGTTTGGGTGATAGCCTACGTTGCTATCAGTTCTTCCTCGCCTGCTCTAGCGACGTAAAAGCTATTTGTTTTAAGTGGCTGTAATGCTTTTGAAAGGCGTTTGGTCAGCAATCCTAGAGTCTGGGTTCTCTTACGTCTCAGGAAGGTTTGCACGATACACACATGTTACTGATAACATGATCCTGAAGATGGAAGGATCACTTCTTGTGAAAAGGGATAATTCACATTTCTGGTGCATCAAATTTTGACTTGTCAATACTGCACAAAACCAAGTATAATTTATCACAAGGATCTTAATATATATTTTTCACATTAGTTGTGTTTTATATAAACTACTGAAAAGCTATCAGATTAAAATTACTTTCTGTCCCATACAACTGACTGCTACTGATGATCTACATGTGACAGCTTCTAGATACCAACCTCTTTGCCATCTGCTCTCTCAGAAGACCAAAAACCCTGCATTTGCTTTGAAAGCAACTCTGCCATGTGGTGGCATAGTACCTGTTTAAATTCTCAAGGCTGAAGTATATCCTTTAATTTTCATTAGTGTTCTTGAAACTGCTTTGCAGAAATCTGGCACTGGAATAACATCCACATTGCCCATCTAAATGTGAGCCATAGGGTTTTTTTTCCAATATTCTGATCCTCCTCTTTTCTAACAGATACTTTCTTCATATTCATTCACCAAACATACATAAGCTTACATGTTCTCATGAATATATTTGACCTTTAATTTGCTGAACACTATGCATGTTCAGTGACTAACGCAGCATGATTCCTTTGTAAACAGTACTTCGATTTGGCCTGCAGTCAAAGCACCTGAATTGCTTCTAACATTTTGGCTTGACAAGAAGGTGTAATTGTATTATTTTGTCAGTTTTTGCAAAAACACTTTAATTTAGGTCCAAATAGTGCTCAAATTTCAAGCAGTTAAGTCCCCAGCTGAGACCTCCTATATCATCCTGGGAATTAATCGTAGAGAGAATGTCAGCTGCTAATCAACACCAAGGATGAAAATACTTGCAATTTTTCCAGACTGCTAAATTAATATGGTGTTAGCCTTGATGAATTGCAACAAAAATATACTTTTATATGGCCCTGTAAATTGTCTGTAATGCCTCTGTAACAAAAATTCTCTTTCTGCAGAGGCATAATCAAAGCCAAATTATGTGTGTGAACTGAAGAGACAAAGTGCAGCAAATGTCACTGATGACTAGTGGCTTTAAAGAAGGCATTTTCAAACATCTTGTGAGCCACAGTGTTTACATTTGATGTCTCGCTGGGCTTCTAACCTGCTCGCGCAGAACCTGGGACGAGGGCGCGCTCAGAGCAGAACAAACTCTACTCCCCTTGTGATGAAAGCGTCAAGCGGGTCACCTGTATGCTGTCAGAGTTAGCCTGCCTGCAAGTAAATGCTAGGAAACGTGCTAGCGTGAGCATAATTAAACGGACGAATCTGATTTAGACAAAAGCAAAAACTTTCTCAACACTAATCTATTCCAGACTACAAGGAAGCTTTCAGTGGGTTTTGCCTCCTTTGAATTCTTAGGGGACCATCATAAAATCAGCACCAACTAATGACAGAGAAATACAGGACAATCTTTCACGCTGGATTAACATTAGCCGCCAGGTTCAAAGACCTCAGCACCAGAACTACACGCCGCCATCAGATGCAAGACATCTATATGTCTACCTGCACGGGGCTTATACAGGCGTTGTATCACTCACTGGTAAAGAACTGCAGCAGTCACACAAGAGGCTTATAATATATGAGCAGTTCTGACCTATGCCATGTGTAGTGAGCTTCCTTTTAACCTTTACATTTAAAACACTGGAAACACAAGGGAATTCCTTTTGTCCAAAGTCACATTTGAATGGCTCAGCTGCTCTGACAGGGAAGTGATAGGGAGAAGCAGGCCAAAATTTGATGGCTGCTTTCCCTCCGAGACGGCAGGTGCCATGCCAGAGAGAGACAGAGGGAAGGAGCGCAACGAGGCACGTGCACGATGCCTGGAGGAAATGTCTCTTTGAAGAGCCTGGACCTACCAAAGACAGCTGCCACGGCCCAGGTGTAACGAAACCTCCAGCCTCTCCAACACAGCAGCTGTTTTCAATCTGGCTTGAATTTCTGAGACAAAATAGTTTCTCAGCATGGGTCAGTCCAGGTTGCTCATCACCAGCTATGCCTGGAATGTTGCCCATTCCTCTCTACTTATACAGTGTTTTAGACACAAAATCTGCCAAACTCTGTAACCTTGTGCCCTGCCAACTGCAGCAGTCTGTAGAAGGGGTTTCTTTTCTGATAAAAGATCACACTTGTTTTCTGCAGACGTCACTATTTTTTCTTACCTATAGACTAACTTAATCATCCTAAACAGCAGTACATATCATTCGAGAGCTAAAGGTAAAACTAATATCAAAACAGAAAACTTCAGTAAGGACAGTTTCAGCTAAGGGCTGGATCTTTATTTTGTTTTGCAATGACACAACCTCCACAGGAAGGAGGATCCCAGGAACTACAGGCCTGTCAGCCTGACCTCGGTACCGGTGAAGATCATGGAGCAGTTCATCTTGAGAGTGCTCACGGGGCATGTGCACGACAACTAAGGGATCAGACCCAGCCAGCATGGGTTCATGAAAGGCAGGACCTACTTGACCAACCTGTTTTCCTTTTATGACCAGGTAACCCGCCTAGTGGATGAGGGAAAGGCTGTGGACGTTGTCTACCTGGACTTTAGTAAAGCCTTTGACAGCATCTCCCACAGCATTCTCCTGGAGAAACTGGTGGTTCGTGGCTTAGACAGGTTTACTCTTCGCTGGGTGAGGAACTGGCTGGATGGCCGAGCCCAGAGAGTTGTGGTGAACGGCATTAAATCCGGCTGGCGGCCGGTCACAAGCGGTGTTCCCCAAGGCTTGGTTCTGGGGCCGGTCTTGTTCAATATCTTTATTGATGATCTGGATGAGGGATCGAGTGCTCCCTCAGTAAGTTTGCAGATTACACCAAGCTGGGTGGGAGTGTTGATCTGCTGGAGGGTAGGAGGGCTCTGCAGAGGGATCTGGACAGGCTGGATCGATGGGCTGAGGTCAGCTGTATGAGGTTTAATAAGGCCAAGTGCAGGGTCCTGCACTTTGGCCACAACAACCCCATGCAATGCTACAGGCTTGGGGAGGAGTGGCTGGAGAGCTGCCCGGCGGAAAGGGACCTGGGGGTGCTGGTCGACAGCCGGCTGAACATGAGCCAGCAGTATGCCCAGGTGGCCAAGAAGGCCAACAGCGTCCTGGCCTGTATCAGAAATAGTGTGGCCAGCAGGAGTAGGGAAGTGATTGTGCCCCTGTACTCGGCACATGTGATGCCGCACCTCGAATCCTGTGTTCAGTTTTGGGCCCCTCACTACAAGAGGACATTGAGTTCCTGGAGCGTGTCCAAAGAAGGGCAACGAAGCTTGTGAGGGGTCTAGAGCACAAGTCTTATGAGGAGTGGCTGAGGGAACTGGGGTTGTTTAGTCTGGAGAAGAGGAGGCTGAGGGGAGACCTTATCGCTCTCTACAACTACCTGAAAGGGGGTTGTGGTGAGGTGGGTGTTGGTCTCTTCTCCCAAGTAACTAGTGATAGGACAAGAGGAAATGGCCTCAAGTTGTGCCAGGAGAGGTTTAGACAGGATGTTAGGAGAAATTTCTTTACTGAGAGAGTGGTCAAGCATTGGAACAGGCTGCCCAGGGAGGTGGTGGAGTTACCATCACTGGAAGTGTTCAAAAAACATGTAGGCGTGGCACTTCAGGACATGGTTTAGCGGGTGTGGTGGTGCCGAGTCGATGGTTGGACTTGATGATCTTAAAGGTCTTTTCCAACCTTAAGGATTCTGTGATTATTAGTACAGTTGCCTGGAGCTGTGCCAATTTATCTGGTGTTTTTTTTCCCACTACTCTTTCTTTCCCCCATCTCACTGAGAACATGTGAAGTCCTGTAAGAAAGCTGTGGTTTACTTTCAGGAGAGAAGCCAGCCAAGCTCCAGGGGCTTGGTATGCTTCAATTAATCTGGCCTAATAAGCTGTCTAAATCTACCCGGGTTTTAATTGCCTCGCCAGCTAAACACACCTCTTTTTAATCATACAGATATGTTCTGTCAGCTTTGACTTCTCTTTTCTCCCCTTCTGACCTATCAATCTGTCACCAGCTGCTAACTGTCATCGGTGAAATGCCAACAAAACAAGTCGCAGTTGTGGTTTACTGGCGCAATCTGGTAGCATCTGCTTTGGAAGAAAAGGGCAAGCAGATGCACAGGCCCAGAACTGGGATGGTATCTGCCATACAACTTCACATGATGTAAAAGAGAGGGCATAACCAAGTAGCTGAGCATACCTGGTTATAGGAATGCTCTGCTGGGGACACTTGCGTGGTTAAGAACCTAGGAACAACTGTCTTGGATTGGACCAGTATCCTCCGAATGTGGCCAGCCACAGATGCAGAGGAAAACTAGATAAACAGAGGAGAAATTTCCCCAGAAATACTTCCCTAGTTCGCCATGATTTGCAGCTTGGTGAATTCCCAAGACCAGAGAAGATGCTTTTGTATTTAATAGCCCTTGACAAATTTTTCTTCTATGCATTTGTCCAGTTGTTTTCATAGCCATGTAACTTAGCACCCTCAGTATCTTGAGTCTCCAAAATTAGGAGACCATTCATTCTCCATTTCCAACACTAAGGAATCTGCAAAGGCCCAGTTCTCTTTAGGGGAGAGCTGAGGACTTTGCCCCTTCCTTCCAGAAAGAGTGCAATCCAAAAAACTCAAACCTTCAACTGACGTAAGATTATTTTGAGTGTAATGAAATTCACAAAGTTCTTTATGTGTGAGCTTTTTCTCTGAACATATATAACAAGGGAACCGGGGCTGGTGTCAAAGTTACTTCTTACTGAAGGGTCAACCATTGTTCAGTCTTCACATCAGTTTTTTCTACTGACACTTAATTCTGGACTTTTTATCCTTTCTAGACACGATGTTATATATGAAATAAATATAATGAAAATTACTTTTTGCTCTGAGTCACGTTTATTTGCATGCCTTCATTTTGCACATACAGTCATGGCTGCCGCCACTACTAAAAAGCAACTGGAATTCCACATTATAAAGTAACACATTGGTGGCCATCATCATTCATTTTAATAAGAGGCAAACCTATACCTCCACCCTGAGGCTATTGATATCTGCTGGTAAAGGGCCGATTACATGGCCCTGTAATCCAAAAGGGGCCTCTTCCTATGTCCTTAACAGATGCTTATCCAGTTGATGTGGGCATGAAGTCCCTGCATTTGCTGTTGTACTATTATAGACGACGATATATATAGTTATACAGGATATTCATGCATCTTTAAGATATGTATAGATATATGAGGAGATATATATATAGCTACTATAGCATAGATTAAGGCAACATCTGGTTGCCTGAAGAACCATGGAAAAATCTATTTTGGGCATGCTGTGGGGAAGTTTGCATCTGTGCATTCCCACTGCCTACAGCCTCCAGCACTGAGCATGCACTTGTTTGAAGAGCTTAGAAGGCTGAAGCAAATTTAGAGCTCCCTGTAACTGCTTCTGGCACAGCACATCTGGTCTGGATTTCATTTTTGGTAGTCTGTGCATCTTTTAACGAAAGCTTTGGAAGAAGAACAAAGTGGAAGAATTAATTGTTTCACCTGTATCTGAACACAGAATTATAATTTGCCTTCATAGTGCTGCACAACTAGTAACTTTTTCTTGGATAACAGCATTCCTATAACCAGGTATGCTCAGCTACTTGGTTATGCCCTCTCTTTTACATCATGTGAAGTTGTATGGCAGATACCATCCCAGTTCTGGGCCTGTGCATCTGCTTGCCCTTTTCTTCCAAAAGCAAAATGTATAGAATGTTTTATGAGTATACAGAAACTGTTTTTCAACTGTTATCACTCACATCTGAGGCAACAGTAACTATTTATACTAGCTGCAGAGCTGTCTGCAGTTTCGTTTCCCTAATACCTTTTCAGTATGAACTTCCAATACAATCTAAGCAGACCACTAATAATAAAATCTTATTTATTTGCAGTATCAACTACGCTATAATTTCTCTAAGTGATTTTTCTTATTTGTCTAACTTTTTACCATGAGTGCTGCTAATCTGCTTCCAGATCTTCATTTAGCTTCAGCACTAGCCCACCCTCTCACACAAATGCAATGCTGGAAAGCACCTGAGAATTCTGTTGCAAACAGGACCACAATCACTTCATTGCAGTGTGTTACAGGAACGGGTTACGAGACACATCATGGCTTGAGTAAGTTGTCATTTAAATGGATAAAGCAATCAAAAGCGGCAGAGGAAATCAGCACAGCAAGCTGAAATCATTTGTTAATGATAAATTAGCAGCAGAGGCAAGACAATAGTCAAAGTCTCCAGGGCCTCACTTTTGCCCTTGTTTCTTCATCATTTTGCTCCATCCTTCACATGTAAATTTTGGCCCTAGCCATGCAGTATTTGTTTCCAGTGAAGAAACAACATTTGGTTCACTTCCAGCAACAAACTTTCTTATACTTCATCAACCAGTTTATTAGAGCATGAAGGAAAATTGGTCATGACTTCAGTTCCTGTACTGCTGGAATTAACAAGCTGTCTGTTGCCAGCACTAAACTTGGAAGTGCTAATGGTAATTAAAATCTATTTTCAAATACATCTGACAGTTTTAAGGTAGAGAAGTACTTGTTACTCATGTGAATTTCCAGACTGTGTATAAAGAAAAAAAAGTGCTACTTTCTTCAGGAAGGTGTCAGCTGTGGGAAATTATTAATGAATTAATGAATTATTAATGATGTGTGATAGAGCATTTGTTCTCCTTTAGTGAAATTATGTCTATGTGTGTCCTCCAAACTCTGTGAGAGAAGCTTGAAAGTAAAATTTACAAGTATTGCTATTTTTTGGTAAAATTTTTGGTTGTTACATTGTTGTTAACAGAAAGATACTATGAGTAGCTTTACTATCATTTGACAAAAGTCCATGTAGGCCATTCAGTCAATTTTACCTCAGGTGCATTTGGGTAAAATACCTTATGTTAACAAACTATTCTACCCCTAGCTCAAATGGGACTGTGTTCCAAAAGGTAATCTTAATTATTCAACATATTCACACTATACAGTGTGGAAAATAAAGGAAAGATCATCATCCTTTGTTTTCCACTTCATTTTCTTAAGCCTGCTTCCTGGCTAACTCAATCTACTGGATCAGTGGGAGGGACATGGGATAGATTAAAAAAATGTTGACTGTCAGATTACCAGGGGATTTGAATTAATGTTCTTTTGCACAGAATGGAAGCATATGGGCCACAGAGTGCAGCTCTCCTTGGAAAATTACTGTCAAAACAGTACCATCTCTATTAACACAGCTGCTGACTTGTGAAGCAGAAATTAGATTTTACTTGAGTTAACCTTCAAAAAGCAGCTTCAGAGCGACTGCTCACTAATGCTCTTGCTACAGCAACAATAATGCCTGTTAACAGCTTATTACAAGTCACACCTCTACAACTCCACAATTGCTACTGTAGGATGTAACAGCCTAGAGACCCCCTTATGATAACATGAAGGAAGGAAAGTTATGTTCACCCAGCCTGAGAACTGCTATCAAGATCCCACTTCCCTCCTGTAAGAAGAGAAAGCACACTTGAAAGAATACCCTTCATATAAATAATGTAGGTTTCACAGTATGGGCTTACTGCTCAATTTGCCTGCATTTCAGCTGATTTCCAAAAGTGAAGTTCTGTCTTCATATATAATCAGATGCAGACATTTCCTTTAGATATTTCTCCCACAGATGTTCTAGCTTGCCTCCCCACCATTTTCTGCAGAAAACGGCGAGGATCTCGTATCTGTCATTTCTTTACATCCAAGCTATGAAATGTTTTCTCTGAAGAAAATGTTAAAGACTCGAAGTTAAGCTCCAAGGATAAGAAGAGGCTGAAGATAACACTTTATCTATGCATTAAGTAAGATTGCCTCCAATAAGCAACCTCTTGTTTCTGCAGAATCTCATGCGCGTGCCAAAAAAGAGAGTCATGAGGAGTTCTGCTGAAATAAGTTACTGTTGACTTACATCATTAAAAAAGGACAAATTTTGGTTGTCTTTGTATATACTGGACGGTATCCAATGAGAAAGAGACTTAAGAGGTGTTAACAAATGCATGGATTGCATTGATTTATTGCATGAATTTATTAAGGTCCTTACAGAAAAGTAATGTAAGTTTTTAAAAAAACAACAATGGAACTGCTTCATCGAGAGATATTTTTAACTTTTTACCAATACAATATGTAGATCTCTGACCTCATTCATCATGCATAAAGACTGAAGCAAGGTTCCTACACAAATACTGTGACTAGTACATATTGTTGCAATGAAGAACAGAATCAGGATGCTGGCGGAATGGGTGCCTTCAAATATAGTTGGAATTAGCTGGCTCTTAATTGTGTCTGTTACAACCCAAGATCCCTGCTGCTTTTACTTTCCACGTGCGTAAAAATTTATGTGATTCAAGTTTTAGAGTCATTAGAGATTTTGTGTGCTGAATATAAGAAACATTTAAGAAACCTCCTTTGCAGAGGGCAGCTCTGAAAAATATGTTATTCAAAGGTGTCTTGACTGGGACTTTTCTTTCTGCCCTGTGCACATGGAGGTGAACATTTAGAATTGCACATATGGTGCATATAAATATGCCCTTGAGCAAGAAAGTTACATCAGTGGTTGGGTTTCAGTCTGAGTAAAGGGTTTGTCTTAAGTTCAGGATAATCCTATTCCATAATGCTGCTATCATTAGGATATTAATTCTGCAGCTGTCTTTGGGAAATATATGAAGCATTTACTTTTTGAGTTCCATGTGTTCACTATGTATTTTTACAGCCCTTTTAAAATAGATGCCTCATTCTTCTCAGCTAAAAAAAAGGGAACAATTTGCTCATTATTTACTGTCTTTAACATTTGCTTTCTCTATAAAGCCTTAGGAAAAAATGTTGGCATTTCCCCTTGCTGTTAAATACAAAAGCTTCAAGGTTTCTTTGAAAAAGAAAACTGATGAGCTCAGTTTAGAGCACATAATTGCTGCCTTTACTATTACAGGAGTCAATACAATGCTAGTAACATGGATGGGGCAGTTACCTAATAAGGACCAAGTACATGGTTACTGTGTCAGAAATGTCAATTTAGCATGTTCATACAAAAACTTTATTATTGTATTTTTTGTTTACCTTGTTATTTGAGTAACTCCGTTTATACATGTTACAGCAACTCATTGTCAAATGCTGAAGCTTTGACTAAAGTCACCTGTAAATCCATCCATGAGCCCTTGGACTATAGGCTACGGTGTAAAAAGCAAGGCAAACATGTTATTTGTCTTGGTATTTCTTTTCTTCATTTCACTTCATCTTCCACATCTTGCACTCTGCACTTCAGGGCTGGTTTTAGTGCAATATGTATAATTTATGCAAATGAGACACATTTCATTGGGCACTTCAACGTTTCTTTAAAAAAATGGACAGCATTACAACTTCGCAACCCATGGCAGGGAATGAAAGCTAGCATTCAGACTCTTCAGTTCCTAATCACCAGAAGATAAATGGACATAAAATTATTAAGCAAAAGAATTCGAACACCATCAAAAGCAGTAAATGGCCAATAGGAAATGCATTTGGTAAATTTTAAGGGCATTATAATTAATCACCCTGACTTGTTCATGAACTATAACTTGTTCTGCACTTGGCTACAATCATTTTGATTTAATGCTTTTTATCAGTGAATAAAGTTACTCAATTCCATTTAACTACCCAAAGTGATTTGCAAGTTCTAAACTTTCAAATATCTCTCCTGTTCATCTCTTTCAATTCATTTCTCCCATCCAGCTTTTTATGAGTCACTAAATTATTTCTAAATCCCAAACACATTTGGGTGACTAGCTTACTTACAAAACAACAACTGTAAAAAGAGGGACTCATACTGGATTATTCAATTGATGACTGTAAATCTAAGTTTGTATAAAAGCCTTTTTATGACTTATTTATGCACGACTTTCTGAAATAATCACTGAAGGACTGGTATTGACCTGCAATGGGAAGGTACTCTGCAGTCCCTGTTACTGCAGAGCTTGCCTTTTGAAGGCCTCAAAATGGTTTAGCCATTAATGAATCAAGAATCTATTTCTATAAAGAAATGACTTCTTACCTGAAAAACAACATTACAATTCTGTCATGAACACAGTAACTCAAAATGCCTTTTTTTAAAGGTTTTTGAAGCTGGAGATACCTTTTGGCTTTCATTTACTTTCTTTAACAACAGGAGGGAAAAAATAGTGGAGTGGAAAGGTCTGGAAAGAGCATAATTAGGTCTGTTAAGAGATATGAAACATTGCTTTGGGGGAAAAAAACATGCTATTTGCAAGAGCAAAATGGATAACGGGTAATAGAAAATCAGTTGCAAGGGAAAACGAGCTATTGCCTGCCCGTTGGGATAGGGTGAATAGAGGTATTGGCACAGAGAGACTTTTCAGTCTTCAGTGGTGAAAACTTCTTCAGTGGTGAAACACTAACCGGGCCTGTCAAACTCTACCATGGAAAATAAAATGACACAGGACACCTTCTCTTCACATACTCATAGCATATACAAAATGTTTTGGTGATTAACATAAAACTAAACTGTGTGTGAATGCGGCTTGTGCCACCAGTCTTTTGAGTGTTAAACCTCTTGTGGAAGATGCAGACAAGCTGGTACTAGAAGTCTTTCTTCCTTCATCCCAGACAAAGCCAAGGGAAGGAAATCAGTGCCGCATCTGTAAGACCTGCCCAAAAAAACAAGACAGTTTGTCAAAAGAATACCCATTGCCTCATCCAATTTCTGGATTGACAAAGAAGAGGCTGGCAGGATCTTCACAACGTGAAGGCAAGCGTGAGTGAGACCGGTGGGGGAAACCAGAATGCCTTCCCAGCTGGGGAGCAGAACCACCCCCCACTGCTCTGAGCAGGGAAATCATCCTTCTTCCCAACATAACATCAGAACAGCTGAATGGGGCCAGAACAGTGCAAGGGCATCATCACACCTCCTGGTAACACACCTTTTGGCAGCTCAGAGGCTTCCTCTCCTTTCACATAACCACCTCAATGGGGCTGAGAAGCCATGGGAAAAAATGATCAAAAGATCAAAAGGCTGCAATTCAGCCTCACGAGATAGAACTACAACCAGGAAAGCAAACCCTGTATGTAAGAAAGCCGGGGAACCACTGCAGTCCTGGGGAAGAGGGCTGCCTTGGGAGATCACAGGATTCAGAGAGGCAGCATGGCAAGCATGAACCTGGAAGGTAAACCCGCTTGGCCACATCCTTTCTCACTGACAACACTGGAAATCCTACCAAGTAGTTATTTTGCTTGAAGCTCTGCTCCACATTACAGATGATGGGTTTCACTTTCCTGTAGGATGTAACTAAAAACTGAGGCAAATATGAAAATTCTTAGATTTGGCATATGTCTATTTAAACTCAAGATGTTATTAAAAAATACATTGCTTGTTTCCACCTCTGTGAGGGGTTGTGTACACCAGACCTCTTGTAGGACATTCTTGAGGAGAGTATTGACTCTGAAATGGCTCTGAACTATCACTACCACCTGAAACTCAATTCCACATCTTGTGTCTCATCTGGGAATAAATACCTCATTTTGACAGGCTGTAGAGCTTCCCATTTCAAAACCTCCCTTTTCTTCTGGCAACTGCTCCACTTCCTCAACTCCTTTCACTTTCTTTTTCATTTAATTTTAATAGTAGAGATACTGAACTACTAAGAAACCACGTTTCCAATTACTTTTTGGTAAAAACTCTAGTGCTTTGGGACACAGTTGTGTCCATTCTAGTGGTACTTTGGCTCCTTGCATTTGCTACCATTAACATCCACAACTGTTAATTAACTGCAGTTTAAAGCAGTGGCCTCTTTTTTAGATTGTGGCAGTGAGGAACACAAATATTTTTGCTTTATACCTCTCTGTGATCCAAGACAAGTATATGGAAAAATCTTCCTCCATAGAATCATTTAGGTTGGAAAGGACCTTTAAGATCATCGAACCCAACTATTAACCTAGCACTGCCAAATCCACCACTAAATCATGTCCCTAAGCACAAGGGGAATAAATCTGTTCAAAAATTCAAACAGCATGGAAAAGGCAAAAATCAGTATCTGAACGAGTGGCGTATCTGAATTCTAAGATAATTTAAAAGTTTCAAGGAATTAATGACTTGTATGAAATAACCACTTTCTTCCTACTTCACTGAAGAAAGACCAGGCTATACAGGCCATGAACACTGGATAGCTAAAATGTTACTGTGAAAAGAAAAAATAAATCCCAATGTACATATTAAATGATTGCCTTATATTTATTCATTAGTTTAATCCTTGCACAACACCTCACCTACTTACTGGAATGTAGAAGATGACTGTCAAACTCCAACACCCCACAGTCCTCAAAAAGTAAAGTAACAATGAGAAAAAGGGTGCCAGGGAGTAAGATTTGGGCTGCTCCATGAGTGGGTATGAGCAGGAGCTGAGGGTGACCCTGGCACAGGCCATATCCTCACTGACCAGGGTGCAGTCACACTGTATCTGAAGATGGCAGGTGGAGAATGGTGCTGGTAAGAGCATCCACCCACAGGACCAGACATGGTAAGTGATGGGTCCAGAGTCCTTCCAGGGAGTCCAGTTGGGAGAAGCAGGAGACAGTGCTGGAAAGGTTTCAATGCAGTTTCAAGGTCCACGTGGGTGACAGGTATACCTGCAGACACTGCTCAGGGCAGAACTGGGGCTGCTTTGGGCAATTAAGGCAAATTAGTGCCCTCATGGCCCTGAAAAAGTATAATTTACATACAACATACATCAGTACAATGTACACGCATTAATATTAAACAAAGTGCTGGTAGTATGAAAAGCCTTACCAAAACCAGTAATGCTGTTTCCGGATTTGGGCCTGTTTATTACTGTTGTTTGCATTTATTTGCCACTGGTGCTTCTTTTTGGTAATGTGAAATAATCTGAACAATTATGAGGCTATTAATACAAAGGAAAAGCAAGCCTGCCAACCATATAAGTAAAAAAGTGTTACATCCTCTGAACTCCAGAAAGTACGCAGGAGCGAGCCACAGGCCTTGTCCAACAAACCACAGAAAGAGAAGCAGCACACCACGCCGCCAGGACATCTTAACACTTGGCATTACGAGGGGCAAAAGGCAGAGATACCAGACAAAGTACTGCGATGTGCATACTTTGTTAAAACTCACAAATATAGCAGTGTGTAGGAAACAACAGAAAGCAAGGTCTCTGTAAAATGCTATGGACACCGCCAGGAGCAAAAGCAGCTGGGGCAAGAAAGCTGCGAGTCCAAGGGCCAAACTCCATTTGCTCTCCGCAGTTAAGTACAACATGTAGAAATAGGGAGAGAAGTTGTGACGGATATCCCGCCTGGTCAGGTGGTAGAGGTAGGCACGCTCCAAAAAATCCCATCCGTAGAGGTGATAAAATCCAACAGTCAAGGCAGCCAGCACAGATCCAGCAACTGTTCCAAAAAGCATCACATCACGGTTCTGCATCTTTACAAAAAGCTGCCAGATGCACCCCACAAATGTAAACCTTGCTTTTTCGTCAGGCCCCACACCCACTGCCCCTTCCCCGCCGCAGCATTTGCTCTGCAGGTGGAGCGCTATGGGCAGCGCATAGGTCAGTGGGTATATTTTCACGTGCACTGCCAGCCCATAGCAGACTGCGGCCTTCCCTATGCTCCCCTCCTCCACCAAGTACAGGGTGGCGAGCACCAGCAGTGCGACCAGGGCCTCCGCGTTGCCCCGGCTGGAGACGGCCATGGGCAGAGGGTTGAGAAGCCAGGCGGCGGCGCAGCACCCGCAGGCCTGGCCGGCGGCGGCCCCTCGGAGCCGCAGGGCCCGGTAGGCGACGACAGCAGCCGCCAAGTCCCCTGCCACGAAAAGCAGCTTCCCGAAGACCTCGGCGAGGTAGACGTTGGGCGTCAGGAGCCAGGCCAGGAGCGGGGTGTAGCGGTAGGTGGCCCGCTGGTAGGGCGACTGCCCCTCGGTCACCAGGCGCGCCGCATCAGTGAAGACCCGGTAGTCGACGTCGGTGAAGCGCACCCGCATGGCCCCGTCCTGGTGCAGGCCGTAGAGCACCAGGCCCAGCCTCGCCAGCAGCCCCGCGCCCAGCGCCGCGCGCACCGGCGGCCGCCCCGCCGCCATCCCCCCGTAGCGCCCGCCCACCGCCGGTGGGCGCGGAGGCAGGCGCGCGCAGCTCCCGCGTGCCTCACGCGGCGGGGAGGGGGCGCGGGGCGCGAGGGGGACGGGCGAGCTGCCGCGCTCGGTCCCGGCTTCCGCCCGTGAGCGTGGGGGAAGGGCGGCATTGCGCATGCGCTTGGCTGCGACGGTCGTTGCCGTTGGGCGGTGGCGCGTGCGTGTTGTGGGTGCTGAAGCCGTTGCCCTGGCCGGGCCGTGAGGGCGCTGCCGCTGTGGTTTCCGCAGGCACGGCTGCGTGCGGAGCGGCGGACGTTGCCCTCAGCGCCTCCCTCCGGGCGGGGCTGCGGCCCCGGGTGTCCTCCGCCCCCAGGGCCTGCGAGGCTTGGGCGGGGGAGCGCAGTGGGCGTCGCTGTCCCTGCGCCCCTGGGTCTGGCTGTGGTAGCGCAGCTGCGGAGAGGGAGAGGCGGGTGGAGCTGCGTGCCCTTGCCGCGTTTGAGTTGGGGCGTTGTTGTTGTGGTGGGGGTTTATATTTATTCCGATAGACTGCGGTGCTCTGGTGCAGTAAGCGCCGTCCCGCAGCGCTGGCTGAGGGTCTTGCTAGAGGATGGGCACCTTTGTCAAGGCACGTGGGAAGAGCTGCGGGGCCTCAGCACCCACGCACCCACCCTGTGCCTTCTGCTGCCGCCCCCCCTTCAAGGGTAGGGAGCAGCGTGCAGCGCAAACCCGTAAGGCCCTGTGGGCAGAGAGGCAACATATGCAATGGCAGTTAAGTAAGAAGAAGGAAAAATAACATCTGTTATTTACCTTCTGCAAATGGCTGTTTTGCCTAGACGTATGAGCTCTTTCTAAAGCACTTAGGTAACTTCCTTCCACAGTAAATTTCTCATTTACATGGATCAGGAGCAGTACCATGAAAATCAGAGCTTAGAAAGAGTTATTACAACAAAGAGATGAATTCACTGTATTTTGACTGTTGTTGTTTTTCCAAATAGTTTCTCTTTCTAGATGCTTGCTATAGATTGCATCTCGTGTTTGAATTATGTCTGACTGAAAAACAGGTATTTATTACTTACCAGTATTATGGGTTTCATATTTAGAACTGGATTTAGAACCCCTGAATAGGGTTTTTTTTAGAGACACTTCATTAATCAGAAAATGTGCATTTGCTTGTTTAGTGGTTAATTGCAACTGCATTCTTTTTGCTGAATGGTTTCATTTGGGAACATTTTGGGAGCTGCAGTGTTGCTGGCTCACATCACTTACAGAAAAGAATCTGCTTTTTCTCTGTTCTGGAGACACTCATGAGAGAACTGGGAGCAGATTTTTTGCATTTGGCACAGAAGTCTTGGAGGGTATCCTAACTGGTAGGCTACTCAGGGGACAAAAGATATTTCTATTTGTGTGCACACAGCTATTCATTTTTATGTGTTAAGACTGTTTTTCTTTGCAGAATAATGCAACGACATATAGGCTGAGGTTCCCAATGGGAGAAGCATAGTAACTAACTAACCTGGAGAATCAGTTTTCCCTCTGTCTTTATAGGTCACCAGGTATCTACGTATTGTATACTAAACTGGACATCTTCAATAGGAACGCTCAAGAGATTTCTCCATTAACTCACCATATGACAATCATCAAGTCCTACAACTGATGGTTAGGGTATTTTTGGGATAGGGAATGAGTGTGGTTGTTGCTCTTTTGTGAATAACTGCTTACTCACTACTGCTTTTCTACTTTAGAACAGGAAAAATTGGCAACATCATTTTGTCTCCTTCCTTCTTTTATGTATCTTGTACTATAATGGTTGAGATACTTTTACAGAAGGTTACATCACCTTATCCTTGTTGTGCCCAAGATATACTCCAGAAATGCTAGGAGATAGAAACTTAATAAAATCACTGGGGCTGAAATCACTTGATATTCCATGGAACTACAAGTCTAAGCATAAGTATGTATATAGATACTCCTAAGTTTTTTGTTTCAGGAAGGTCATTGCTCACAAAGAACTGTTCTTGCCATCTGCCTATTTCTCCCGAGATTGTTTGTGATTCTTCTGTTGCTTCTTTGGATGGAATATATTTTATTCTTTCAGATCCTTTGAGGAAACTTTTGTCAGGAAGAAATGCACTGCAGTTTATTTGCTGAAGGGTCTAAGTTTAATGATATTGGTTAACTAATACTAGTTTAATAAATAAACTTAGGACTTGCAGGTCTCTCAAATGTGTTTTGTCTGTTTCTGTCAGTCTGTTTTCAGACAAATCTTTTGTTCTCATCTGAAGTTAATAGAAGTTGTGAAGCTGTCTCTAGTGACTTTATCTGGATTCTAAAGAGGAAAAGGTAGGTAATTTAATTTGAAAGGGTTGTGAAGTTAATAAAACAGAAAAGCTACCTTAGCTATTGTTGTATATACTATGACTGTATGACGTTGCCTGAACCAGAAAAAGAATTGATTTTCCTTATCAATAATTTAACATCTTGAAAATAAGCTTGAAGCTCTTCAGAGAATTAAGGTTTGGCTCAAAGACGTGTTTGGCTTCAGATTTGATACCAGCTTGCTTAACCTGATTTGTCATGTGCTGTAGACTTGAATGCAGGAAGGAGAGCAGTCTTATTAAAGTTATAAATCTGTTGTTCCTGTAAAATGCTGCTTTTATTTATACAAGCAACCAGGAGCCATTTTAGAAAATGCTGGGAGATAAAAACTAATAGAACTGGACCTGATTGATTCTGGTGCACAGTGTGAAGAAAAGCGTGGAGTTGGCCATAACTGTGCATAAAATCTTAACTAAATAGGAATGCATACATATATATATATATGCGCTTATGTGTATAAACAGTTTTTTGCATTACCTACCATGCATTTGGTTTACACAATCTCAAAGATGGTACCATCAGATACTTTATAAACTGAGGTCACATCTCTCTATGCTTGTGTCGTGGTTTAGCCCCAGCCGGCAACTAAGCACCACGCAGCTGCTTGCTCACTCCCCCTCCCGCAGTGGGACGGGGAAGAGAATTGGGAGAAGAAAAACTCGTGGATTGAGATAAACACGGTTTAATAGGACAGAAAGAAAGAAGGGAACAACAATGGTAATACCAACAAAGGAATGTACAAGAACAAGTGATGCCCAATACAGAAATTGCTCACCACCCAGTGATCGACAGCCCGTCCCCGAGCAGCGATTTCCGCCCCCCGGCCAACTCCAGTTTATGTGCTGGGCATGACGTCGGATGGTAGGGAATATCTCTTTGGCCAGTCTGGGTCAGCTGTCCTGGCTGTGTCCCCTCCCAGCTCCCCAAGCACCCCCAGCCTGCTCGCTGGCAGGCCAGCACAAGAAGCTGGACTGTCCTTGACTGTTCAGCAACAACCCAAAACATCAGCACATTATCAACAGTTTCTCATCCCAAATCCAAAACACAGTCTCACACTAGCTTCTGTGAAGAAAACCAGCTCTATCCTGGCTGAAACCAGGACAGCTTGTTACATACTCATGAGAGGGGATGATAAGCCTGTTCTCAAATGTTAACTTCTCCCACCTTCATCTTCTGTAGTAGAGACTACTTCAGCAGTACCACGACATATATTCCAGAAACTACCTCACATGCCCTGTCATTACTTAAGATTTACACAGGAGTAGTAGCAGTGCAAGGACAATGACAAAGGGGCCTTGTTATGCAAAGTGCTCTATGTTCTAATGGAAACCTTTACCATCTGAAAACCAAGGTACAACTGAAGGGTGACAGCTGGTGAGTGAGGGAGAGGGTGGCAAGCTGGTTCCTTGTCAGTCAGGAGCAATCATCACAGGGGGTCGTGTACTTGCCTTTCAGGGGTTTACTATCCACACTATGGTAGAAGGTTAGTTTTGAGGAGGGATAAGCCAAGGCTGCTTTCATTGATGAACAAAGATGAACATACGGTTAAAAACTAGATCTGATGGATACAGTATGGCTAAATATTGGAGTGACTATCAAATTACATTTGGGAAGTTGGAGGATAATAAGGAGGCTAGGAAAGGGGTGTGAAGAAGTTGACAATGAATCAGATGATTCTGGTAGCAGTGCTTTGAAGGAACATAAGGGAGATGGTGGTTGGTAGCAGTGCAAGGAAAGAGAGAGAGCAAGTGTTGGGTCAAAGTTGAGAGCCTTACTAAGATCCAGGTGGCCTAGGAGGCTAAATAAGCTGAAATACATGAAGAGTTACGGAAGAAAGAGCAGTAGGAGGCTTCATAGGAGGAAGGCAGTCAGAGGATCCTTTCACATGCCATATTTTAGCTCATTCTACTGATATCTCACTTTCATGAAAAGTCTCTTCTGCAGTTACTTAATGGTTAGCTATACATTGAGATTTTTGTTGTTGAGGTAGGAGATAAAATTTGATCACAATGACTAATATTTTTAAAATAAATTATCTTATTGTATGTGTTCTGTGACATAAATCATATGTGTAAAAGGAAAGCTGAGTATTTAAGATGTGTAGGAAGGAAGATCTTGGACAGTAGCTGGTATATGGCCTTCAGACTTCTGAAAGGGGAGACTGCTATGCTGTAATTTATTAAGAGTTTCCTTTTTTCTTGGGTTTTGAACCCAGAATGTTTCCTTACAAGAGAAATATTCCTGCTTAATATATTTATGAACTGACAGTAAATTTTTGATAAGGTGATTAATACAATCTGTTTCTTGCGGCACATGAAATTTGATAGAAAAAATGACTAACACTTATGTTACTTAATTTGGACTTCATAAAATTGTTTTTGCAAAGATGATTGATGGCTTTCAAATATTTGTACTGTGTTGATCTTTGCATATTATTGGCAAAAGGGAAGTATGGTTAAGATTACATAATGAAGTGTTCATTTCTGCTTTAATACTGGAGGTTTTGCAAAAAGAAGATAAAAAACCACATTAGAACTCTTCACAGAAGAAAATCACTATTATAAATATAAGGCCACCACTATTCCCTTAAGCTTTTTCTGTTAATGTGTTTACTTAACACCGTTTGATAAATCTATACACTTATTCACACATTATGCTAAAAATGTGGCTATTCAGAGAATGTGATCTGACTTGTAGAGGAATTTTTTTCACCACATTATGGTTTTGCACAATGTGCTTTAAGTGGTGTTTGCAGAGTTCTGCTCACAGTGGTTATGCTGTATGTCAGTGTACTAGGTAAAACGCTAGCCCTTTAGGGAAAATAAGTACTGGATAAAAATTAGTCTATAGGGAAACCTGTTAAAAATTAGTATTTCAGACAAAAGACTATGGCTGAGAAAACACATTTGGCAGGTTAGTCAGCAAGAGTAAGTCCACTGAAGTATGGATGCTGGCCTAGGGAGAGACTCCCAAAAACACGGCCTGTTTTGATTTCAGGCAGTGGTGTATCTGAAGTGTGATATGGTCAAAAGGCGTTACCTGAATCTAAGTTGGGCAATGCCCAACTCTCTCACTGCCTGACTTGAAATGCCGAACAGAAGCGCTTTACCCCTTTTTATGTTACTGCTATGGCACCAGCTACTGGTGCAGGCAGCACAGTGGATTGGGATTCCAGAAGTGGGCATGTGCAACAAAGAACTGAGTTGAATTTCTTTGCTTTGTTGTCTATTTACTTATATTAACAAAAGAATGCATAGAGAGAACTGATGAGAGCCAGGCAGGGGAGCCACAGGAGCCAAATGACAAATTATGGATTTTGGAGATTGTTGGAAGATGGAGGCTTCCTGGCACATATTAACAAACAAATAACAAACAAATTTGTTACATATATGTATAATAAGCATACTTAAGAAGT